>NC_089516.1:111116781-112367197 GCF_036850995.1 Saccopteryx leptura | reverse complement strand
GGTCTCTTTTCATATGTGTGTTGGTCATTTAAATTTCCTCTTTGGAGAAGTGTCTATTTAGATACTTGATCCATTTTTTTTTCTTTTTCTGAAGTTGGAAACGGGGAGGCAGTCAGACAGACTCCCACATGCGCCCGGCCGGGATCCACCTGGCATGCCCATCAGGGGGCGATGCTCTGCCCATCTTGGGGCGTCACTCTGCCACAATCAGAGCCATTCCAGCGCCTGAGGCAGAGGCCACAGAGCCATCCTCAGCGCCTGGGCAAACTTTGCTCCAATGGAGCCTTGGCTGCGGGAGAGGAAGAGAGAGACAGAGAGGAAGGAGAGGGGGAGGGGTGGAGAAGCAGATGGGCGCTTCTCCTGTGTTCCCTGGCCGGGAATCGAACCCAGGACTCCCTCACGCCAGGCCGACGCTCTGCCACTAAGCCAACCAGCCAGGGCCTTGATCCATTTTTTAATTGAGTTGTTTGTCTTCTTAGTGTCGCGTTCTGTAAGTTCTTTATATATTTTGGAAATTAACCCATTACCAGATGTTCCATTGGCAAATATGTTTTTCCATGCAGTGAGTTGTCTTTTCATTTTGTATATGGTTTCTTTTGCTGTGCAAAAGCTTTTTAGTTTGATGTGGTTCCATTTGTTTATTTTTCCTTTTGTTTCACTTGCTCAAAGAGTTGTAGCAGCAAAAACATTGCTATGAAAAATGTCTAAGATTTTACCACTTATGTTTTCTTCTAAGATTTTTTTGCTACTTATATTTTAAATATTGTATCCATTTGAGTTTATGCTTCTGTATGGTGTAAATAGGTTATCTAGTTTCATTTTTATGCATGTACCTGTCTAATTTTCCCAAAACCATTTTTTAATAGACTGCCTTCACTCCATTGTATGGTCTTGCTTCCTTTGTCAAATATTAATTGGCCATAAAAATTTGGGTTTATTTCTGAGCTCTCTGATCTGTTCCATTGATATATATATATATACCTGTTCTATGGCAGTACCAGGCTGTTTTGATCACAATGGCCTTATAGCATAATTAGATATCAGGTATTGTGATTCCTCCAAACTTGTTATTCTTTCTCAAGATTACTGAGGCTATTTAGGATGTTATTTGGTTCTATATAAATTTTTGGAGTATTTGTTCCAGATCTGTGAAATATGCCATTGGTATTTTAATAGAAACTGCATTGAATTTATAGATTTTTTGGGTATTATGGACATTTTAAAGATGTTGATTCTTCCAATCCATGAACACAGATATGCTCCCATTTATTTTTATCTTCTTTAATTTCTTTATTTTATATTTTCATTTTATTTATTGGATTGACACTGGTTAACAAAATTATACAGGTTTCAGGTGCACAGTTCCACAACACATCATCTGTATGCTATATTGTGTGTTCACCTCCCCACCTCAAGTCTCATTCCATCACCATTTATCCCCCAAAACCCTCCTCAAACTGCTTGTACTCCCCTGCTCCCCACCCCTGACAATCACCTCACTATTGTCCATGTCCATGACTTTTTTTTCCTCTTTTTCTGTATCTTCCTTAATTTCATTCTTCAGTATTCTATAATTTTCCAAATACAGGTCTTGTACCTCATTTGTTAAGTTTACTCTTAGGTACCTTATATTTTTGGTGCAATAATAAATGGGATTGTTTTATTTTCTCTGATAGCTAATTATTGGTTTATAAAAATGCCATTGATTTCTGAATATTAATTTTGTATGCTGCTATTTTGATGAATTCATTTATCAGTTCTAGTATTTTTTTGGCAGACTCTTTAGGATTTTCTTTGTATAATATCATGTCATCTACAAATAATAGTTTTATTTTCTCTGTTTGCATAACTAGTTGGGTCAAGCTCTGGTATAGTTTGAAGCTCATCACTGGTTGTATTGGTTCTGAGCCCTCTTGGCCAGAGTTCTGGTGCAGGTTAATGTCAGACATTGTGTATAACCAGCCTTAGGCTACCTGTCTGGAGCTACCATGATATTCACTGTTTGTGGCTTTGTCTGCTGTTTGGGTGTGTGAGGGATGGGTCAGGCTGTGTACCAGGATCTGCTTCCTGCAGCTCTGAGCTGGGGGCATGCGTATCAATAAAAGTCCAAGGCTCTGTGAGGTCAACAACCCATCAGCTACTACACTCCCCCCCAACCGTAGGGTGTCCAGAATTTTTCCAGAGTCTTATGAATAAAGACTGTAGAGTGGACCCAAGCTGTCTGTGCCCCACTGACCCTTTCACATTGCTCAAGGTTGGTAGGGTGGGATGATTAGTTTCAGAGGATGAGACTAGTGGTTCCCCTACTTGGGGACAGCATGGTCAGGTACTCAATAGGGAAAATGTGACTCCTACTCCAGAACCATACCACTTAGTCTCTGCTAGAATCCCTAGCTCTAGTTCCCCCAAGAGAAGTGCATCACAGATTCAGTTTGGGTGTGTGTAGTAATATGCTGTGAAAAATTAGAGAAAGAAAGGCACCCTAGGGTGAAATCCCTGAGCAGTTGAGAGTCCAGGGGTCTCTCTTACCTATACTGGAAATAGTGCATGCTGGAAACAGCAAAACAGCAGGATAAGATTTAGTAACAGAAAATTTTTAGGGTCTCAGAACAGAGATTAGGAGTCAGCATGTTCCTTGTCCTTTATTTCACCCACTGAAAGCTTCCTTGAGTTATTTGTACTGGATAATAAATATCTGAGTAAGGCTGGGGACAGGGCTTCAGTCTTTCAGTCTGCTAACCAGGGCTGTTGCCTCTCACTCGGCCCCTCAGAGCACTCCATCTGGTCTCTTTAAATATTTCATTGTAACCACACAGGTGCAGCCAGCTGTCCTCACTTCAGGAGTAAGGTCAGCAGGGCGAGGAGACTAGGACTTAGGTAAACAGATTAGCAAAGTCTTCTGTTGGGGATGGCAACAGCTAGGGCCACAGGAGGGGGTGAGCTGTACTCTAGCCCTTAGCTCTGTAGGCACACCTGCTCCAGCTGCAGACTGGAGCCTCCTTCTGAGGGAGAAGTACTCCAAATATCTCAGCTCTGAGGAAAATCATCCCCCCCCCAAAGAACTGAGTTCAGTAGGATGGGGCCAGCAGACTGGGAAAACAGATAAAGGCAGTCTTCTACCAGGGGTGACATGGGAGGGGAGAAAGCTGCATGCCTCTCCCCCACTCCGAAGTAAAGCTCAGCCGCCAAAGACCCTGACAAGGGAGTCTTCCATTGGGGTGGAGACTGTTGAACCTGCACAATGAAGGAAAGATTAGTTTTCATTCAAAGCCACACAGTTCAATGCCTGTCTAAGTGTTTGCCTATAGTTTCTCCAGAAAAAGAGCACACTACAGGTCCCTGTTCAGTGCAGCCAACAGACTTCTCTGCCAGACTCAAGTTTGGCAGGGTGGTGTCATCAGTTTGTAGAGGTCCGGTTAAAGCACTCCCCCAGCTGGTGCTGTAAGAATAGGCGTGCCTGAATCTAGGAGATGGTGCCTGAGGGCAGTGTGGGCTGTTGACTTGCAACCAAGACCTCAGTAACCAACCTTCCAGATCTCTCTAGAGCCACACCACCCAGATCTGTTCTTTATAGCTGTTGTGTGCCCTGAGTTGCCTTGCCTCTACCAGAGCCCTGGGAGAGTGCCCAAGAGGAAGCTACTATGCACTGACCCTTTAGGAGAGCACCTGGCATTCTAACAGACTCCCTCCTCTTCCCAGCAGGCAGAGTCCCTACTGGTGTTCACTGCCAGATGCTATGCAGGCTCCTCTTCCTGGCCCTCGTGCTCTGGGTTGGGGGTGCAAGCATAGGATTGAGGCCCTACAATCCTTGGGGAGGAATTGTCCCAGCTAAGGTATCCTTCCGGCTTCTCAGCCACTGTACCTGGGTACAGGGGCCAGCCTTTCCCATGTCTCCACCCTTCATACCAGTCACAGTGTAGCTTCTTCTATAAACCCCTAGATATAATAGTCTTGTCCAACTGTCCTTCAGTTGATCATTTAGGTTGACTGCTCTATAATTTAGGTATAAATTTGGTTTGGTGCAAGAAGACCTGTGTGTAGCTTCCATCTACTCCATAGTATATTGGATCCACACTCAGCAATGTGTTTCTAAGGTTTTTTCTTATACACTCTTTTACCAGAGGCACTGCATGGTGAAGGTATAAGAGGCATGCTTTCCTAAGAGGGTTCAAACAGCCTCTAGAACATCATGCATGCCAACAGGATCAACATGGTAGCCGCAGATGCTTAGGCTATAAATGTAACCCTCAATTCAGGCAGAGCTCCACTAGTCTGGCACCTCCTTGAAATGAAACATTTATCTCTGGGGTTCTGCTTCATTTAAGTCAACCTATATACAACAAAACCAGGATATTAGCCTATGTCTTTGTTTCCTTATTTATAAAATGGGGATAATAACAGCACCCACTTTCTGTGATTGAATCAAAGATTTAATTAATTCATACATGTAAAATTCTTAGTACAGTGACTGACAACAGTAAGTGCTAAGTGTTAACTATTATTATTATTATTATTATTATTATTATTATTTTAATACATTTTTCAAACCCCAACAATCTAAAAAGATACAACCATATAGTGGTTGGCAGAAGGAATATTTTGTAGAATCATGCCGTCTTCCTCATTCAAATCTATGCTTTTCTCACATATAACCTGAAAACCCACTTCCTCTACAGACACTTCAGTGTAAAATACTGAGTTTTCTTCACATGCAGGCTCCTTCAAATGCCCCCAGAAACCAGTACAGACTGAACTTTCCATAAAGTAATAAAGCAAGGCAGCAATGAAACAAGACCTTGATGAGAATGCTCCCAAAAATAAAAAAAACTAGATTTTTTTCACTTTTAAATCCCCAGTCTAGTGGAACTCCTGGCTCAGAGTAGATGTTCAGTGAAATTTCACTGAATTACGCAAGCCGAGAAGGAAGAAGCTATTCTCAATCTTCCTTTGCAAATGCCACAACATTAGTCAGTAGAGGAACTGAGAGAGAGATACTGTCATCTACAGTATGAGTAGGGGCATAGCAAGGTTTTCATTCCAGAGTCACTTTCTCTCACATTAGATGCAAATGAATTACTCTTTCCAGATGGCCCTAGCCCTCTGTGTTGCCGCAGTCAACCACCAGCAGCATGGTGTGAACACTTAGCAGCATTAAAACTGTTTCCTGTCCAAAGTTATCCCCCCACAGTGGCTTGTCATCTGCTTTATTTTCTAAGTATAGCCTTCACTCTTTAAAGGATTAAGATATATATCTTACACTGTCCTTTATTCTATATTATAAGATACATATTTTATAGTATCAAGTATTAATATGCAGCAGAGATTGGACCATCTGATTAATCTGCAGAAAGTCAGCTCTCAGTTCTTAAATTTTTTTTTCTGGGAAACCTATGATTCTTCAATCCTTATGGATCCTGATTATAATATCCTCTTATACTTTTTATATATTATAATATAATTATATATTTTTTACTTTTAATACTTTTATCTTTTTATATTCAATTAAGCATGTGATAAGCATGTGGTTCTCCTACATTATAAAATAATATTTTGCTCTCAGACTTGTTGACCAATTGGCACGTACTCTATGTTTATGTCTAATATTGTTCTCTGACACATTGACAGAGAGTACATAAGTTAAGTGACTCTTATTCATGGTTGTATAGACGTGATAGGGTCCAGGTACTAGCTACATAGTCAATTCAAGGGTACAGATTTTCTAAAGGTAGGAACAATGGCATAGAGTCAAATTTGGAGGAAAGCTAAGAGAATTTACAAATTAAGATTCCCAAAAGCAGACCTTAATTTACATCATATACAAAAATTAACTCAAAATGAATAAAAAACCTAAATATGTAGAATAAATCATAGGGGCGATTCTTCATTACCTTTGATATAAGCATAGCTTCTTGTCACACCAAAAGCAGAGGCAACAAAAATATTATTTCATTGCATTTCATGTAAATTAAAAACTTGTATGCATCAAGGGACATTATCAAAAGAAAGTAAAAAGACAACTCAGAGAATAGGAGAAAATATTTGCAAATCACCTATCTGATAAAGGTTTAATATTCAAAATATATATAAAGAATTCCTACAACTCAACAACAAAAAGACAAACAATCTAATTTTTATATGGGTAAAAGACATGGATAGATATTTCACCAAAAAAGACATGCAAATGGTCAATAAGCACATGAAAAGATGCCCCGCATCATTACTCATTAGGAAAACATAAAGCAAAATCATAAGAAAATATCACTTCGCTCCAACTAGAATGGCCATAATAATTTTAAAAATCAGAAAATAACAAGTTGGGCCTGATCAGGCGTTAGAACACTGGATAGAACACTAGACTGGGATGCAGAGGACCCAGGTTCAAAACTCCGAGGTCACTGGCTTGAGCATGGAGTTGCTAGCTTGAGTGTGGAATCGTAGACATGCTAGCTTGAGCCCAGAAGTCACTGGCTTGAAACCTAAGGTTGTTGCCTTAAGCCTAAGGTTGCTGGGTTGAGCAAGGGGTTACTCACTCTGTTATAGACTGCCCCCCACCAGTCAAAGCACATATGAGGAAATAATCAGTGAACAACTAAGGAGCCACAACGAAGAATTAATGTTTTTCATCTCTCTCCCTTCCTATCCATCTGTCCCTATTGGTCCCTCTCTCTGTCTCTGTCACAAAAAAAAGGAAAGAAAATAACAAGTTGATAAGAATGTAGCAAGATTGGAACCCTTACACATTGTTAATGGGAATGTTAAATGGTGTCATCACTATGGAAAACAGTTTGGCAGTTCCTCAAAAAGTTAAACATAGAACAATTATGATCCAGCAATTTCACTTCTGGTTATTTACACCAAAACGCTGAAAGTAGAGACTCAAATAGGTATATGTATACCAGTTGAGAGGGGAGGAGAAACTTCCCTCACCCCTTCTAGGTTCCTTCAGCGGGTCTAATAATCAAATAGACATGAGACAGATTAATAGTAGAAAAATGACCAAATTTAATAACATACACATGTATGTGAACTTCACATACATGAAAGAGTCAGATACCCCACAAACATGAGCGATTCAGAGACAGAAAGGATAAATGACACATATATGACATTCTGAGCTCAGGATGAGGTGAAGTGCCTTGTGGTTTCAGCAGGGAGGAATGTCATTCCCAGGACTATAAGTAGAGCAGATGCTCAGTAACTAGAAGTTTGCCTTGCCCTATATATAGGTCATAAAAAATTATTTCTGATAATAATTTTTGTCATAGGCAAGTCCCCAATTTTATTTAAGGAAAATGTAGAAGTTTCTCTTGGGCCTGCAGAGTCTCAATTGCCTTCAGCTGAAAGTGATCCACATGCCAAAGTAGCACATCTTGGGGAGGCCTATTCTGAATCCCTTCATCAGTGTTACAGCAATATTATTCACAGTCGCCAAGAGGAAAAAACGACGCAAATGTCTGTCAACAGATGAATGAATAAACAAAATGTATATGCACACAATGGGAACATTATTCAGCCATGAAAAATGAATTAAATACTGCTACTTAATACAACATAAACCAAGCTTGAAAATATGCTGAGCAAAATAAGCCAGGCACAAAGAACAAATATATAATTCCACTTATATGAAATATCTTAAATAGGCAAATTCATAGAGACAGAAAATAGATTGGAGGTTAGAATGGTCCAGGGGTGGAAGGGAGGGAAGAATGGGGAATTATTGTTTAATGAGCACAGAGTTTCTGTTTGGGGTGATGAAACCATTTTAGAAATAGACAGAGGTGATGGTTGCACAACATTGTTAATATAATTAATGCCACTGAATTTAATATAAATATAATTAAAATGGGAAATTTTATATCATATATATTTTACCACAAGAAAAAAGGGAAATTGTTTTATCTGTGTTAATGTTTACATTTAAAATGAGAGACTATAACAGAAACAGAGTCACTTAAGTGCACCTTGACAGGGGGCCTGAGGACCCCACAGCAACTTCAATCTCGCTTTTGCACAAGGATGGCTCAGTGTACTGGTTCAACTTTTGTTCCATTCTCATTAGATGCTCCTTTGTTGAGCTACAGGGTGAAATGTATAATCCATGACTCTGTAGGCCTGGAAAGTGAATAATCTCAGCATTTGTGTTAGGCAGAGAAAGAGGATATTCAAAGGACTATGAGTGGAGCCAAAGTGTTTGTTGCCCAGGGTTACAATGCACAGAACCAAAGAGCAGATTTAAAATGCAGGATCCTGAGGAAGCCAAGATGCAAGTTAGTGTAGAGCCCAAAACATAGATCACCAAGTCACAGGGATTAGCAAAAATGTAGAAGAAAGATATAAAAGCAAAAATTGGAGAGATGCAGAGGCTAACACATGAAGTGAGTTAGGGAGGGCCTGAATTAATCCTGAGCTCTCTGCCTCAGATTTTTATAGGACTCTCATGCCTGATTTTGCATTTAAAGGCCTGAAAAGAACCAAAAGTTTAAGATATTTTGACATTATAAACCACAATTATTAGATTCTTTTAAGAACATTCCCTTTTAAGGAGAGAAGTTACCTAGGAAACTGATAGCAGCTGTTAGCCTGTGAAGAGAAGAATCAGAGTATGTCAATCAATTTTCCTCTGCAATTATCTATAAAAATAGCAGCATCCCTCAGTCATAATAAAAGAACTTAAAGGACATCTCATTATAGGCACAGGGACTTTAGAAATAAAAGAAAAAGCAATTGCTTCTTCCCTGACAACTGGATATTAAATATTGGAAATTGCACATTAATGCAACATGCCCCTGGGGTGGTGGTACCTGTTATTGAAGCCCCGCCTTCAGAGCGATACAGACTATGTGCTAGTTGTCCAGGTCAGGCCAGTTTCCTAAAGCCTAACAGTGGTAACAGGTAGATAAAGTAGGGTCAGCTAGATGGATCTAAGGTAAAGAGTGAGACAAAACCTCTGGCATAAGAGACTTATTACACAACTGAAATAGTTGCCCCTTTCAACCAGAGCAGTACTCCTACAGCTCACGCTTATAAATTTAGTGCAGAGGCCATCAGATTCTGTTGCCACCTCACAGACACCTGGGCCCAGAAGAAATGAAACTATGAAGGGGAAGGAAGTCGAGAATGCATAGAAAAGTTGGGATGTGGGAAACATTGATAAAAGAAAGTGTGGAGGGGCAGAGAGTCCAAACCTGCTTCTTCATTTTACAACTTTTTTTTTTGAGCTTTATACATTTTATTTATTTTTTTATGTTTTTTTTAATAAATTTTTATTAATGTTAATGGGATGACATGAATAAATCAGGGTACATATATTCAAAGAAAACAAGTCTAGGTTATCTTGTCATTAAATTATGTTGCATACCCCTCGCCCATAGTCAGATTGTCCTCCGTCACCCTCTATCTAGTTCTCTGTGCCCCTCCCCCTCCCCCTAATTCTCTCCCTCCCTCCCTCCCATGTCCTCCCTCCCCCCCACCCCTGGTAACCACCACACTCTTGTCCATGTCTCTTAGTCTCGTTTTTATGTTCCACCAATGTATGGAATCATGTAGTTCTTGTTTTTTTCTGATTTACTTATTTCACTCCTTTAAGGGTTGAGATGCTTGCAAAAACCCGAGAAGAGTCAGGGATTAAATATTTACCCAACAGTCAGGGGCTGAAATAGGTTATCATGTGAAACCAGCTAATTTATGAAAATCACTGGAGCAGTAAAAACTAAGAAATATTAAAGTCATCCATCAGGTCTTCCTATTGCTAGTAAATGATAACTGGCTGAATGCACTTTCTGAGGTTGCCAGCAAAGGTTGCTCAGGCAGAGAGTAAAGTAGGCCTGGGAAAATAGCCCAACAGGCACAATTTGGACAAGAGGTGCTTCTTTGTTGTACATTAGCCAAAAAACAAGCAACAGTATAGCAGTGAAGGGAGGGGGAATGGTGGCAGGAAGAAAGACAGCAAGTTAAAGTTAGAATAAAAAGGGCCCTGGCCGGTTGGCTCAGCGGTAGAGTGTCGGCCTGGTGTGCAGGGGACCCGGGTTTGATTCCCGGCCAGGGCACATAGGAGAAGCGCCCATTTGCTTCTCCACCCCCCTTCCTTCCTCTCTGTCTCTCTGTTCCCCTCCCGCAGCCAAGGCTCCATTGGAGCAAAGATGGCCCAGGCGCTGGGCATGGCTCCTTGGCCTCTGCCCCAGGCGCTAGAGTGGCTCTGGTCGCAGCAGAGCGATGCCCGGGAGGGGCAGAGCATCGCCCCCTGGTGGGCAGAGCATCGCCCCTGGTGGGCGTGCCGGGTGGATCCCGGTCGGGCACATGCGGGAGTCTGACTGTCTCTCCCCATTTTCAGCTTCAGAAAAATACAAAAGGAGATGACGTCAGAGTAATGGCGGGGTAGGAAGCGATACCGATAAATCTCCCCCAAAACTCAACAAGATCTTCAACCAGAAACAGAAAAACCTATACTTGGAGCTTCCAGATGCTTCGCAATACACCCAAAGGTATGATTGAGTGAAAAATTGGCTAAATATATAACCAAACCCCGAAGGAAATAGGGAGTAAGAAATGCTCCACCTTCCTCACTAACCTAAACAGGGCGGCTTTCTCTGGTAACTGTGAATATAGAAACTGAGGCGGGCAAAGGGGGTGAATACATCCAGGCCGCGACACAAACGGCCGAACCAGGCTGTGGCACGGAGATCCAAGCCAAGGAAAATCTGATCCTGTGGCAACCCGGGCAATACAAGCTAACACTCGCGCCAAACCCAAACAAAGAAAGACAAGCGGCGCGGACATTTTACCCGGTCTCCTGGTTGGTGCGCAATTAGTGGGCGAGAGATTTCTTCCTAAGCCCCGGAAGTGGGTGCCCGTGTTGCCCCACGGAGAGGCAGGGTCAGAGGCCTTTCTGTGGGCCAAGGGCAGAGTCTCTGGGAAGCCCCAGCGCCCTGGGAAAGCCACGCACGGGAGGGAGTGAGAACTAATTCCAACGGTGGAGATTTTCCGTACTGGAGGGTGTTTCACTCAGAGGGAAACGCGGCCGGCCTCATATCCTGGTTTGCGCGCGCAGATAAGGAGTGAGCGATTCCTCCGAGTGCCTCGGCAGTGCGCGCCCGTGTTATCGCACAGAGGGGCAGAGTCAGGGGCCTTTGTGTGGGCCAAAGCAGAATCTCGGGCCGCCCCAGCGCCTTGCAAAAGCCACGCACGGGGACGGAGCGAGACTCAATTCCAACGCTGCAACTTTTCCCTGCGGTTGGGGGTTTCACTCAGAGCGTGAGACTGCTGGCCGGATATCCTGGTCAGCGCGCGCAGCCAGTGAGTGAGAGTTTCCTCCAAGCGCCCCGGAAGTGGGCGCCCGCTTGTGTTACTGGACAGAGTGGCAGAGCCAGAGGTCTTTGAATGGCCGGAAAGCCCGCCTGATTATGCTAGCAGCTCTGACTGACTGAGCCTTACCCAGAGCCCTGTGCTGAGTGGAAATAGAGTGGGGAGTTGCCAGCTCTTTGAGCCTCTTACTATCCAGGCAGAGGCAGCAGCAACCCCATAGCTGGATTATCAGGCTACTAATTGAGGAAGGAAAGACTAGGAGAAAGGCTCCAGGAACACGGACTCTCTCACTGTCGGAGCCTATAAATGCTAATAGCCTGGACTGCCAACGAGACTAAAGCACAATACATGACATTGCCATAGAGACTTATCAACTGCAAACCTCCACCTGAGCGTGGCAAAGGGGCAAAACCCGGGGTACAGAGTCACCGACCAGGAAGAGGGAGAGAAAAGAAAAAGCAAGAAGATAACCTCTCAGAATCAAGAATAATCTGCAGACTTTATAACCTATCCCATTTTATTATATTTGTTCGTTTGTTTCTCTTATCTTCATTCTTGATACTTTTTTTTTCCTCCTCCAATTTGGCCGATTAACTCTCTACCGGTCTTACTCTCTCCTCTCCTTGAACTACACTACCCATAAGTGTTACATCTCCCATTATCTTTTCTCTTCTCTTCCTTTCTCTCTATGAGGGTTGCACTCCAAAACCCTTAACTCTCTCTCTCTCCTCTTTTTTCTTTTTTCTTCTTTTAGTGGTTCCCTCTTTTTTTCTCTCTCTCTCTCTTTCTTTTCTCCCTCTATATTAGTTTCTTCCTTTCTCCTTTACATCTCCTCTCATTCAAACCTCAATAACAAACAAATTATCTTATCGGGGACTCAAACTCATGTTTGTGGCATTTTGGGGGGTTTTTACTTCACCTTTTTAACTCACTAGCAGTGCTCCCATCCCTGGCTCTCCATATTATCTAGTTCTTGTTCCACTAAATACAATAGTAATTTTTTAATTTGTCCCCCCATTTTTCCGTTTTCCTCTTAATCCTCTCATCATAACTCTTAGACAACCAACACCTAAAAGCAAATAATTTTATTCTTGTCTTGACCAAAATATTTTCCTTATTTGCTTTTTATGGGTCCATACGCTCTTTTTTTTTCTTTTTTCTTTCTTTCTTTTTTTTTTTTTTTTTTTTTTGCCCCTTTATTACTTTTCCCCAATTCAGGCCCTCCATCACAGGCATTGTTTGTTATAATTCACAGTCCACCACAAGATTTTATCAAGAAAGAGGGGAGAGGAGAGGAGAGGAAAAAAAGGAGGGGGGGAATAATTTCCTTTTTTTTTTTTATTTTTTTTTATTTTATTTTATTTTTCTTTATTTCATTATTAATTTTTTTTAAAAAAAAACTCTTTTCGATTTTTTTTATTATTTTTTTAAACATTTTATTCTTTATTAAATCTCATTAATACTATCAACAAAACCACCCTCAGATGCCATTAAGGAAGAGAAAATCGAATATCATGGATACAAAAGAAAGAAAGGTAACACAGCTAGATGAGGAAAAATCTATGGAGAAAAAATTTAATATATTGGAAACCTTGGAGCTAAATGACAGAGAATTCAAGATAGAAATCCTAAAAATCCTCCGAGATATACAAGAAAACACAGACAGGCAATTTAGGGAGCTCAGAAAACAACTCAATGAACACAAAGAATATATGTCCAAGGAAATTGAAACTATAAAAACAAATCAAACAGAGATGAAAAACTCAATTCACGAGCTGAAAAACGAAGTAACAAGCTTAGCTAATAGAACAGGTCAGATAGAAGAGAGTATTAGTGAAATAGAAGACAAGCAACTTGAGGCACAACAGAGAGAAGAAGAAAAAGACTCAAAAATTAAAAAAAATGAGATAGCCCTACAAGAATTATCTGACTCCATCAAAAAGAATAACATAAGAATAATAGGTATATCAGAGGGAGAAGAGAGAGAAAATGGAATGGAGAACATACTCAAACAAATAATAGATGAGAACTTCCCAAACCTGTGGAAAGAACTAAAGCCTCAAGTTCAAGAAGCAAACAGAACTCCAAGTTTTCTTAACCCCAACAAACCTACTCCAAGGCATATCATAATGAAATTGACACAAACCAACAGCAAAGAAAAAATTCTCAAGGCAGCCAGGGAAAATAAGAATACAACATATAAAGGAAGGCCCATTAGATTATCATCAGATTTCTCAGCAGAAACTCTACAAGCTAGAAGAGAGTGGACCCCAATATTTAAAGTCCTGAAAGAGAGGAACTTTCAGCCACGAATACTATACCCATCAAAACTATCCTTCAAATATGAAGGAGAAATAAAAACATTCACAGATACAGAAAAGATGAGGGAATTTATCATCAAAAAACCCCCACTCCAGGAATTACTAAAGGGGGTTCTCCAATCAGATACAAAGAACAAAAAAAAACAGAGCCACAAGTAAAAGCTCCAAGAAGAACACAATAAAACCAAATTTAAACTGTGACAACAACAAAAAGAAAGAGGGGGAGCAAGAAGCAAAGGACGATGGAGTGCAAAAGTACTCACAAAATACTTCGCTACAATGAACAGGGTAGGGACCCTTTTCATTATTCAAAGGTAACCACCATTGAAAAAACCACCACAGAAGCACATGAGATAAAAAAGATAGCAACAGTGGAAAGATGTATGGAATACAACCAAATAAAAACAAAAGATAGAAAAACAAAAGAGAAGGATCAAACAAGACACAAAACTAACAGAAAGCAAGATATAAAATGGCAATAGGGAACTCACAAGTATCAATAATTACACTAAATGTAAACGGATTAACCTCACCAATAAAAAGGCACAGAGTAGCAGAATGGATTAAAAAAGAAAATCCAACTGTATGCTGCCTACAAGAAACTCATCTAAGTAACAAGGATAAAAACAAATTCAAAGTGAAAGGCTGGAAAACAATACTCCAAGCAAATAACATCCAAAAAAAAAGCAGGTGTAGCAATACTCATATCGGATAATGCTGACTACAAGACAGGAAAAGTACTCAGAGACAAAAATGGCCATTTCATAATGGCTAAGGGGACACTGAATCAAGAAGACATAACAATTCTTAATATATATGCACCAAACCAAGGAGCACCAAAATATATAAGACAGCTACTTATTGATCTTAAAACAAAAACTGACAAAAATACAATCATACTTGGAGACCTCAATACACCACTGACGGCTCTAGATCGGTCATCCAAACAGAGAATCAACAAAGACATAGTGGCCTTAAACAAAACACTAGAGCACCTGGATATGATAGACATCTACAGGACATTTCATCCCAAAGTGACTGAGTATACATTTTTCTCCAGTGTACATGGATCATTCTCAAGAATTGACCATATGTTGGGCCACAAAAACAACATCAGCAAATTCAGAAAAATTGAAGTTGTACCAAGCATATTTTCTGATCATAAAGCCTTGAAACTAGAATTCAACTGCAAAAAAGAGGAAAAAAATCCCACAAAAATGTGGAAACTAAACAACATAGTTTTAAAAAATGAATGGGTCAAAGAAGAAATAAGTGCAGAGATCAAAAGATATATACAGACTAATGAAAATGACAATACGACATATCAGAATTTATGGGATGCAGCAAAAGCAGTGATAAGAGGGAAGTTTATATCACTTCAGGCATATATGAACAAACAAGGGAGAGCCCAAGTGAACCACTTAACTTCCCACCTTAAGGAACTAGAAAAAGAAGAACAAAGACAACCCAAAACCAGCCGAAGAAAGGAGATAATAAAAATCAGAGCAGAAATAAATGAATTAGAGAACAGAAAAACTATAGAAAAAATTAATAGAACAAGGAGCTGGTTCTTTGAAAAGATCAACAAAATTGACAAACCCTTGGCAAGACTTACCAAGGAAAAAAGAGAAAGAACTCATATAAACAAAATCCAAAATGAAAGAGGAGAAATCACCACGGACACCGTAGATATACAAAGAATTATTGTAGAATACTATGAAAAACTTTATGCCACTAAATTCAACAACCTAGAAGAAATGGATAAATTCCTAGAACAATACAACCTTCCTAGACTGAGTCAAGAAGAAGCAGAAAGCCTAAACAGACCTATCAGTAGAGAAGAAATAGAAAAAACCATTAAAAACCTCCCCAAAAATAAAAGTCCAGGCCCTGACGGCTATACCAGCGAATTTTATCAAACATTCAAAGAAGACTTGGTTCCTATTCTGCTCAAAGTCTTCCAAAAAATTGAAGAAGAAGCAATACTTCCAAACACATTCTACGAAGCCAACATAACCCTCATACCAAAACCAGGCAAGGATGGCACAAAAAAAGAAAACTACAGACCAATATCTCTAATGAATACAGAAGCTAAAATACTAAACAAAATACTAGCAAATCGAATACAACAACATATTAAAAAAATAATACATCATGATCAAGTGGGATTCATCCCAGAATCTCAAGGATGGTTCAACATACGTAAAACGGTTAATGTAATACAGCATATCAACAAAACAAAGAACAAAAACCACATGATCTTATCAATAGACGCAGAAAAGGCTTTCGATAAAATACAACACAATTTTATGTTTAAGACTCTCAACAAAATGGGTATAGAAGGAAAATATCTCAACATGATAAAGGCCATATATGATAAACCATCAGCTAACATCATATTAAATGGCACTAAACTGAAGGCTTTCCCCCTTAAATCAGGAACAAGACAGGGTTGTCCACTCTCTCCACTCTTATTTAATGTGGTACTAGAGGTTCTAGCCAGAGCAATCAGACAAGACAAAGAAATAAAAGGCATCCATATCGGAAAAGAAGAAGTAAAGGTATCACTTTTTGCAGATGATATGATACTATACATCGAAAACCCCAAAGAATCCACAAAAAGACTACTAGAAACAATAAGCCAATACAGTAAGGTCGCAGGATACAAAATTAACATACAGAAGTCAATAGCCTTTCTATATGCCAACAATGAAACAATTGAGAAGGAACTCAAAAGAATAATCCCCTTCACGATTGCAACAAAAAAAATAAAATACTTAGGAATAAACATAACAAAGAATGTAAAGGACTTATATAATGAAAACTATAAACCATTGTTAAGGGAAATCGAAAAAGATATAATGAGATGGAAGAATATACCTTGTTCTTGGCTAGGAAGAATAAATATAATCAAGATGGCTATATTACCCAAAGCAATATACAAATTTAATGCAATTCTCATCAAACTTCCAATGACATTTTTTAAAGAAATAGAGCAAAAAATCATCAGATTTATATGGAAGTATAAAAAACCTTGAATAGCCAAAGCAATCCTAAAGAAAAAGAATGAAGCTGGGGGCATTTCAATACCTGACTTCAAACTCTATTATAGGGCCACGGCAATCAAAACAGCATGGTATTGGCAGAAAAATAGACACTCAGACCAATGGAACAGAATAGAAAGTCCAGAAATAAAACCACATATATATAGTCAAATAATTTTTGATAAAGGGGCCAACAACACACAATGGAGAAAAGAAAGCCTCTTCAATAAATGGTGCTGGGAAAATTGGAAAGCCACATGCAAAAGAATGAAACTGGACTACAGTCTCTCCCCCTGTACAAAAATTAACTCAAAATGGATCAAAGATCTAAACATAAGACCTGAAACAATTAAGTACATAGAAGAAGACATAGGTACTCAAGTCAGGGACCTGGGTTTTAAAGAGCATTTTATGAATTTGAGTCCAATGGCAAGAGAAGTGAAGGCAAAAATTAATGAATGGGACTACATCAGACTAAGAAGTTTTTACTCAGCAAGAGAAACTGATAACAAAATAAACAGAAAGCCAACTAAATGGGAAATGATTTTTTCAAACAACAGCTCAGATAAGGGCCTAATATCCAAAATATACAAAGAACTCATAAAACTCAACAACAAACAAACAAACAATCCAATAAAAAAATGGGAAGAGGATATGAATAGACACTTCTCCCAGGAAGAAATACAAATGGCCAACAGATATATGAAAAGATGCTCATCTTCTTTAGCTATTAGAGAAATGCAAATCAAATCGGCAATGAGATACCACCTCACACCTGTTCGATTAGCTGTTATTAGCAAGTCAGGTAACAGCAAATGTTGGAGAGGCTGTGGAGAAAAAGGAACCCTCATACACTGTTGGTGGGAATGTAAAGTAGTACAACCATTATGGAAGAAAGTATGGTGGTTCCTCAAAAAACTGAAAAAAGAACTACCTTATGACCCAGCAATCCCTCTACTGGGTATATATCCCAAAAACTCAGAAACATTGATACGTAAAGACACATGCAGCCCCATGTTTATTGCAGCATTGTTCACAGTGGCCAGGACATGGAAACAACCAAAAAGCCCATCAATAGATGACTGGATAAAGAAGATGTGGCACATATACACTATGGAATACTACTCAGCCATAAGAATTGATGACATCGGAACATTTACAGCAAAATGGTGGGATCTTGATAACATGATACGAAGCGAAATAAGTAAATCAGAAAAAAACAGGAACTGTATTATTCCATACGTAGGTGGGACATAATAGTGAAACTAAGAGACA
Organism: Saccopteryx leptura; assembly: GCF_036850995.1. Classification (NCBI taxonomy): domain Eukaryota; kingdom Metazoa; phylum Chordata; class Mammalia; order Chiroptera; family Emballonuridae; genus Saccopteryx; species Saccopteryx leptura. The sequence goes on along the minus strand of NC_089516.1, from coordinate 112,349,256 downwards.
TTTATAAGAGTGTGGTGGTTACGGGGGGGGAGGGGGGAATGGGAGAGGGATAGGGGGTGGGGAGGGGCACAAAGAAAACAAGATAGAAGGTGACAGAGGACAATCTGACTTTGGGTGGTGGGTATGCAACATAATTGAACGACAAGATAACCTGGACTTGTTATCTTTGAATATATGTATCCTGATTTATTGATGTCACCCCATTAAAAAAATAAAATTATATAAAAAAAAAGAAAAATACAAAAAAAAAAAGTTAGAATAAAGAGTTCAAATACGTTATTAATCGAAGTGCCTAGACCTGGATTTCTTAATTATTTCTGCACCATCGACCATTTTGACTGTTTGGTGAAATATAGATTTCTTTTCATAATAATATTTTAAATACAAAAAAATAAAGTGGATTACAAAGGAGACCAAATGCACTGCTATGCAATTCTATAATATTTTATATATGATTTATTAATATATGTTTCCTTAAAAACAAATAAAATAACAAGATCTATTGTGGATACAAAAAGTACCATGATTTCAAAGCATAATGAGCATAATAGGTATTTTGAAATCTCTACAGCCTCTGTTATTTGATATAAAAGGGTTTCTATTGGTTTCAAAGTTGCAAGTACTGTGAATACTACTGTGATTTTTTACTTACATTCATGATAGAAAGTGTTCAATTTCATTAGAAATTAGTAAAAAAAAAAGCTGTATTTTTCCCATACAAGTGTATTGACCCCTTTATTCTTTAATTGAGATATAAGTGACATATTTTTGCATGGACACCTTGCAAACATGTGTAACCAGATTAAGAACCCTAATAGAATTGAAAACAACAGGAGCCAAAACAAACAAACAAACAAAAAAAAAAACAGGAAACTTAAGAACAAAGAGTAACAGGATGGGTAAGTAGGAGGTTTAAATGAAGTCAGATGATGAAGAACAAATACCTATAGTGGCTCTTAAGTGTTTTCATCATGCACTTGCTTGTCTAAACTGTATTCAGTTAAAGGGCCTGAAAAAAGGGAGAGGGGGTAAAAATTGAAGGAAAGTGGTTACATGTTGATAATTATTGAAGTTGGATGATGACTGCAATGGATTCTTTACACTGCTCCCTCTACTTTTCTATATATTTGAAATTTTTTATATTCAGACAATTTAAAAGTAATAAATAAAATACAGGATCTGATATTTTGGTTAATTATCAGAATTCCTAAAATTTATTCATTTACCTATTCATTGATTCAAGAAATACTTATTGTTGCTTCTGGCACAGTATAGCAAGGTCAAAACCAAAGTAATGTGAGGTCAGACCAGGAGAAACAGTAAGGAGTCAGTTCCAGTCCAGAATGAAAGAAAGAGATAGTTAGGATTGAAGCCAGGAGGCAGAGTAGAAGGCCTGAGGGAGAACATTTCAAAGAAGGTAAAGTTCTTGAAAGAGATAGGGAGAAAAGGGGTGGGTACACTACAGAGGGGGAATAGAGTGATCAGGATAAACTGGTTGGAGGCAGGAGTGGAAGAATGGAGAAAAGCGGCTAAAGAAGTAGGGATCCACTAGTGGAAGCTTCTGCATCCTCTTTCACAGTAATTTGATGGCTATTTGTTGCCCAAAAGACATATTCAAAAGTATACCATTTTCTCAATAAAGTGGTAAAAATTTTTAAATAAGATAAGAATATACCATTTGGATACACCAACAAAAGGCTGGTCACATCAAAGTTCTCTTCTAGAAACATGAGTTTTAAAGTTAATTGTCAACCTTAAAAGAAAAAAAAAATATGTATGTTAACTTTTTAAAAGAGAGCTTTAAAAGGGACATGGTATAACTTGTCCCTGATGCAAATTAAAAGTCAGAGAGAATAGATTAATATTTGTTTATATTTCATTTCTGCTAACATTTGACTAATGAGAACACAGCAACAGGATTTTCATAACATTGAAGGAGGAAAAATTCCCAGGATATATCCCTTTATACAAGTTTTCTTCCAAAGCCCATTTCAATAACAGTTTGGTAATTATTGCATTCACAGGAGAGTTCTGGCTGGCACCTTTCAGTGGGAGCTGCAGGATCTCTGGCAGCCAGATGCTCAAATTCTAAACTCCTGACTCATTCAAGAAAATAAATGAAGTCCAGATGGGTTTTATCAGGAAACGCTTTGGTATAAAATGTGCCAAAGGAGAGAAATTCTGCTTCAATTAGTGTTTATCTTCTATTAGCTACTAGTTGTACTTCCTTCCTCTAGCACTTCCTATGGCTCTGTTGACCAAGGCAAAGTAACTTGAACTCGTTGTCCAATTGGCAACTAATTTAATTCCCTTCAGATGTCCTAGTTATGTCTGCTACAACATCTAAATAGTAGGTGGTCCAGTCTCTGTCCACAGAAGCACATGATTCAGAAAGGACAATAATACCTCTTAAGATGTTAATCTCTTAAACACCTTCTTATACCTACAGTCAGCAGCAAGAAAAGTAATATTTGACAGTACCAGCAGTCAAATAGCTTACTGATTTGCAATCAAATTAGCCTAACCTATCCTGGTTAAGAATATAGCTCTAGAGACAGACATGGGATTTGATTTGACATTCCTTCCCACTTACTACCTGGGTTACCTTGGACAAGTTACTTAACTCTTCTCAGACTCAGCTGCATGGACCCTTAAATAAGGGATAACAATAATTATCTATCTCATAGAGTTGTTGTAAAAATTAAATGAAAGGTTCTGGTGAAGCTCCTCTCCTAATACTCTACTTCTTCAGGAATACAGTCCTGCCACTCTACCAGCACCAGATTCCCTCCAGGGTTATAGGTTAATGGAGGCTCTGGTAAGCCCCAGCATCCAGAGCTCTTAGGCCCCCAAAGACAATGTGAATATTTATGCCACCCCACCACTTACTTCACTCCACCATCAAGGCAAAAAAAAAAATACCAGGAGAATTGTATTTGAAAAACAATAAAGATTTAAATAACTAACACCTATCCTTCTCAAACTATTACAAAAAGTACAAGAGGAGGGAAGACTCTCAATTACATTTTTATGAGGGCAGCATTATCCCAATTCCAAAACCAGGTAAAGACATTACAATGAAAGAATATTATATTCCAATATCCCTGATGAATATAGATGCAAAAATCCTCAAAATATGAGCAAAGTGAATTTAGCAATACATTAAAAAGATCATACACCATGATCAAGTGGAATTTATTTCTGGAATGCAAAGTTGGTATAATACCAACAAGCCAATTAACACAATAACAAATAATTAACATAAATAAATAAAAGATGAAAATCATTCGATCATATCAATACATACAGAAAAAGCATTTGACAAAATGCGGCACCCCTATGATAAAACTCAGGAAAATGAAAATAAAGAGAACATAGCTCAATGTAACAAAGGCCATTATAATAAACCCACAGTTTTAACATCATACAGAATGGCAAAAAACTAAAAGCATTTCCCTTAAGATCAGGAACAAAACAGGGATGTTCACTCTCATCACTCTTATTCAACTTAGTACTGAAAGTTCTAGCCATAGCAATCACACAAGAAGAAAAAATAAAGAGTATGCAAATTGAAAAGGAAGATGTAAAACTCTCGTTATATGCAGATGACATGACACTGTATATAAAAAACTAAAGATTCCACCAAAAAAAAAAAAAAACCTACTAGAACAGATAAATTCAGTAAAGTAGCAAAGTACAAAATAAATATCCAGGAGTTGGTTGCTTTTTTTATACATCAATAATAAACTATCAAAAAGACAAAGTAAGAAAACAATCCCATTTACAATTGCATAAAAAAATAAATAAAATATTCAATATTTTGGAATACATTTAAAGACGTAAAAGACCTGTATTTGGAGTATAATATGACACTGAAGAAAGAAATTGAATTAAGATACAAATAAGTGGAAGTATATACCATGTTCATGGATAGGAAGAGTTAACATCATTAAAATGTCCAAACTTCCCAAAGCAATCTATTTATTTAATGCAATTCCTATCAAAATGCCAATGGTGCATTTAACAGAACTAGAACATCAAACTATAAAGTTTTTGCACAGAAAATTATCCATCAACAAAACAAAAAGACAACCTACTGAATGAGAAGATATATTTGCCAATGATACATCTGATGAGGGTTAATATACAACTCAAAACCAGAAAAACAAACAACCTAATTTAAATGTGGGCAGATCTGAATAGACACTTCTCCATAGAGGACATACAGATGGCTAATAGACAATATGAGAAGTTACTTAACATCGCTAATCATAAGAGAAATGCAAGTCAAAACCACAATGAGATATTGTCACACCTGTCAGAATAGTTATCATCAATAAATCAACAAACAATCATTGGAAAGGATATAGTGAAAGAGAACCTTTGTGCACTGTTGGTGGAAATGCAGATTGATGCAACCACTGTTGGAAAAAGTAGAGAGGTTCCTCAAAAAAATTAAAAATAAAATTGCCTTTTGACCCAGTGATTCCACTTCTGGGTGTATAGCCAGAAAAAAGAAAACCCAAAACACTAATTTGAAAAAATATACACACCTCTTGTGCATACTATAATATTATTTACAATAGCCAAAATATGGAAGCAAACCAAGTGCCATCAACCGACAAGTTGATTTTAAAAAGTGGTACATCTACACAATGGTATATTACTTGGTCATAAATAAGAATAAAATCTTACCATTTATGAAAACATGGATGGACCTAAAGAGTATTATGCTCAGTGAAATAAGTCAGACAGAGAAAGAAAAATACCATGTGACTTCACTTATATGTGAAATCTAAAAAACAAAATAAATGAACAAAGAATAAAGAAACAGACTCATAGATACAGAGAACAAACTGATGGCTACCAGAGAGAAGAGAGTTTGGGAGGCTGGGTGAAAAAGGTAAAGAGATCAAGAAGTACAAATTGTTAGTACAAAATAGTCACAGGGATATAAATTACAACATAAGAAGTATAGTCAATAATATCTAATACCTATATATGGGGCCAGGTGAGTACTTAAAATATCAGCGTAGCCAGTTTGTAAAGTATATGATTTTCTAAGCACAATGCTGTACACCTGAAACTAATAAAATATATGTAAACTGTAATTGAAAAAATAAAAAACAAAGAAAAGCAATAAATATTTAACATCCATAGGCAAGGAACAGTCTCCTCACCCTGTATAGGACAGTTGAGGCAGCCCAGGCCACCAGAGGTACCATTGATCAGCACCTCCCAGTCCTGGGTCTAAGAGAGAGCACCAAGACACGCAGATGAAGAAAAGGAGGAGGAAAATAAGGAGAAGGGGAGAGAAATAAAATAGGAAGAAGAGAAAAAGGAAGAAGAGGGGAAGGATAAATAATTCCTTTATAGTAGTCCTTCAAATAGAAGCCTATCTTTCAAGAGAAACCAGAAAGAAGTTGAAAATGTTGTCTCCTACTTCACTCAGCCAGGGAAATAGGAGAAGGAGGAGGTCGGGCTAGTAATATTGAACAGTCTTCCAAGAAAGAAAGGCCTGCATCACCATACCCTCTCAAGAGCCAGGAGTCCCAGGCACAAGCTACCTTGGCCAGTAATGACAGAGACAAAGAAGAGATAGTGCTCCGGGCCATAGAGCTGTCCATCTCCTCAGGCCAGAAGCTAGCACCCACACCAACAGCCAGGAAGCTGAAGGAAGATCTAGATGGGGGCACATAAGTGGTTTTTAAATTGTAAAAATTGTAGGGTATTATAGGATTACTGGCCAGACCTGGTGCCCTGGTTTTCTCTCTGTGCTAAAAAAAAAAAAAAAAAAAAAAAAAAGGAATTTGCTGCTGCCTCCACCCCAGCCACCTGTTCCCCTTTCTTCTTCCTGAGGAATCTTCTGTTATCCTTTAGCCTTCTTTCCTCAAGGAGAGTTGAAAATGATCTCTTCCGGTTTCCCAAGTAAATTTAATGGTATAAAATGTTCCTGTTCATGTCTCCACCACCTTCCTTGGCTCTCCACCTGCAGAGGTCAACTTCTGATTCTCCTCCCTACTTCTCTTCCACATATTTTTTCTTTACCCAGCCCACTGAGCCCCTGAGCAAAAAGCAGAGTGTTTGTTTGCATTACCAGACTCTGAGCATCCAACCCTGCTACCACCCATTGAGTGTTGCATCTCTTGTGCTATTTCAAAGGTCTCTGATTTGGGGCATTGACCTTCAATGTATACCTCTAGACTGAATCAACTGTGTATCCTTTTTGATAGGGAAACGGTTAGGCTTTGGAGAGGGGACATGTCAGAGAAAAATACCTACTGTAAAATAATTTCTTGTTATCTTTTTTTTCCTCCTTGTGGTAAATAACATATAATGGCCAAACCCTGAATAGACACAGAAATATATGTGATAGACATAGCGATAGAGATGAGAGAGAAATGTAGAGATAAATATATTCTAATTGCTAAAACCAATCTATCTCACCTGGCTTTATTGCTACATTTGGAAAATAAATAAATATTAATTCCTCTGAAAAATAGAGAGAATTAAATTATAGTCTATGTGTGGTCCTTATCAAAAATTTGGAACAGAGTAAGTATTCGATAAATGTTAACTTTTGTTATTATTCATTTTTAAATTTTCAGAGTGCTTTTCTACTCTTCCATTCATTTATTCATTTTAAAATTTTTATTAAAATATAGTTGGCATACAATATTATATTAGTTTTAAGTGTACAACATGGTGATTTGACATTTATATACCTTATGTTGTGATCACCATAAGTCTAGTAACCATCTGTCCATGCACATTAGAAAATACTAGACACCGAGGGCAAGTAGTTGGCGTACAAAGAAAAATAGGAACACCTCTGAACAGTACTCTGCAGGAGTTTACAATGTAATTGTGGAGTGATATTGTTATGAACTCTGGCAAGGCATTAAGTGCCTCAGCGAATGATACAAATTTAAAAGGTGTACTTGGTAGAACAGAGGTCAAAGATGACTGCATGTAACTTGGGTTGAATCTTGAAGGATGGCCAAGATTCGTGGTGGGAAGGGGCATTGCAGGCAGTGGCAGCAAAATGGACATGAATTTAAAATTCCAGAGTAGTACAACATATTCAAAAGTCAGTGACAAAATCAGCCTGTAGAGGGAGCATGGCAGAGGGTAATGGAAAGTACAGCTAAGATCATATCAAGATTCATACCTAATACGAGTTTGGGATACATAGCTCAGCTTCTAGCATGCTGGAGCCAACAAGAAGATGGTGTCTATTGGAAGGGGACACTAATGGTAAGGAATAACAGAAAAAAGTAAGAAGGAACTATACAGAGAAATGATAAACTATATAATAAATGTCAAGTACAGGAAAAACCTGTACTAATTGGAAAGTTGGCAATGATTCTTTTGAGCAATAGAATATCTTAGAAAATTAAGTGTTAAGCAAAAACCCTTTTGGATTCTCCCCACAGCCATATACACCCCCATTAGTAGGCTTTTGTTTTTGTTTTTGTTTTTGTGACAGGAACAGAGAGAGACAGAGAGAGGGAGAGATAGGAACAGACAGATAGGAAGGGAGAGAGATGAGAAGCATCAATTCTTTGTTGTGGCACCTTAGTTGTTCATTGATTGGTTTCTCATATGTGCCTTGACCGGGGGGGGGGGGGCTACAGCAGAGTGAGTGACCCATAGCTCAAGCCAACGACCTTGGGCTCAAGCTGGTGAGCTTTGCTCAAACCAGATGAGCCCACAGTCAAGCCGGTGACCTCAGGGTTTCAAACCTAGGTCCTCTGCATCCCAGTCTGACACTCTATCCACTGCGTCACCACCTGGTCAGGCTAGCAGGCCTTTTTCTAAATTTTGAGCTCATCCTTTCTTAGAGAGTTGAATCTAGGTAACATATAGTATTTTTCTACTGCCCAGACCTTAAGGGTCATCAATATCAATTATGAAAAATTGGACATCTAGGGTCTGACTAGTGGTGGCACAGTGGATAAATCATCGACCTGGGACTCTGAGGTCACAGGTTTGAAACCTCGAGGTCGCCAGCTTGAGCATGGACTCATCCAGCTTGAATACAGGCATGCCAGCTTAAGCATGGAGTTGCTGGCTTGATTGTGGGATAATAGACATGATTCCATCATCTGTGGCTTGAGCCCAAATGTCACTAGCTTGAAGCCCAAGGATACTGGCTTGAGAAAGGGGTCCTTGGCTCAGCTTGAGCCCTGCCCCCTCCCTACCAAGGTAGATATGAGAAACAATCAGTGAACAACTAAAGTGCTACAACTGCAAGTTGATGCTTCTCATCTTTCTCCTCCTCCCCCCACTCTCTCACTAAAAAAGAAAAGAAAAACAAGAAAAGAAAAGAAATTATACATCTAGAGCAAATAGTTCTTAGATTGGCTGAATGTGGACTGAGCTTGGAATATGACCTACAAATTGATCATTTTAAAATAAATCCCTGATATAGACATGTTTTGTACTGTATGCCTCATTCCCCTATAAGATAAGCATAGCAAGGTAAGAAAAACACAGCAAAATAAAAGTTAAATTTAGTTAATTTGATTTCTGCTTCCAGCCAAGAAGGAATAATAGGGATAGGATTTATTCTTTTACCTTAAAAACTATAAAACTGTACAAAATATATTGAAGAATGTTTTTCAGACATTAGTCAACAAGCATGAAAGGACTGTAAGCTCCAAGCATATGGAAACAAAGTGAGCTCTACAATTGCACCAGGTTACTGACTTGAGGCATTTTCCAGGATGCAGCACAAATGAAGAAACAAAATAAAAAATCTCAACAGCATCAATGAATTGAGGAGACAGAGACCAGTGTTCAGGGAGGCCAAGGCTGCTTTAATTTGTGGGGAAGACCACTATTGAGGAGGAAGCTGCAAAAATAAAGAGTTTGAGATATGTAGAAGTGCCCTCTTATGTCTTTGACTGAATATTGATCTGCACAGTTGTCAGAGAGAAATGTTCAGGAAAAGAAACACAAAACAAGAATAACTGGAATAATTCCTGGAGCTCAAATAAGACTGATAATATTTCATGTCCTCACTAACCAGATTAGAAAGACCTCCTAATACACAAATCATCCAATGGAATCCTCAGAAGGATGGTACCTTAGCAGGGAGACAAAATTAATGCTAAACTAAAGGCTGTTCTGGGCCTGTCTTCACAGTGTTTAAAAACAACCCTTGAGCCTGACTGGGCGGTGGAGCAGTGGATAGAGTGTCAGACTGGGATGCGTAGAACCCAGATTCAAAACCTGAGGTTGCAGGCTTGAGCGCGGGCTCATCAGGCTAGAGCAGAGGCTCACCAGCTTGAGCAAGAAGTCATTGGCTTGAACGTGGCATCATATACATGACTCCATGGTTGTTGGCTTGAGCCCAAAGGTCGATAGCTTGAAGTCCAAGGTCGCTGGCTTGAGCCCAAGGTCGCTGACTTGAGCCAGGGGTGACTCAATCTACTATAGCCTCCCCCCACCCCGGTCAAGGCACATATGCAAAAGTAATCACTGAATAACTAAGGAGCTGCAACAAAGAATTGATGCTTCTCATCTCTCTCCCTTCCTGTCTGTCTGTCCCTCTCTCTGACCCTCTCTGTCTCTGTCAAAAAAAGCAAGCCTTGAAAAGTATCAATCTAATGCAAAGTAACTTAACTGCACATTAGAAAAATAAATGTGACACAATTTAAAGCAATACAAAAAAAAATCTAGAAACCAACAACAAAAATCTAGCAATATCTAGCATTCAGTGCAAAGTTATTAGCATACAAAGAAGGAATATATATATTAATCAAGAGAAAAGTCAATAGAAAGAGAACAAAATATGACCAAGATGATAGAAATGACATTTAAATTAAAACAGCTATGATAAATATGCTCCATATATGCAAGAAGATAAGGAAAAGCATGAGCATGATGAGAAGAAAAATGGAAGATATTTTAAAAATAAACAAACTCAAGTGGAGCACCTAGAAAAGAGAAATTAAAGAATCTGTAATGAAAAGTACCCTTGGGTCTGACCTGTGGTGGCGCAGTGGATAAAGCGTCAACCTGGAAATGCTGAGGTCGCCGGTTTGAAACCCTGGGCTTGCCTGGTCAAGGCACATATGGGAGTTGATGCTTCCAGCTCCTCCCCCCTTTTCTCTCTCTGTCTCTCTCTCCTCTCTCTCTCTCTCTCTCTCTCTCTCTCTCTCTCTCTGTCTCTCTTTCACCCTCTCTCTCTCCTCTCTAAAAATGAATAAAAAAATTAAAAAAAAAGAAAAGAAAAGTACCCTTGGTATATTAAAAGAAAATAAAACAATATAAAAGAAATGTAATAAATTTGAAGAAATAGTAATAGATATTTTCAAAATTAAATACAGAGAGAAAAAAGATGGAAAATTAACAAAGTTTATTAGATAATAAAACAATGAAAATAAAAGGAAAACATCAAAATTGTGGGAAGCAGCTAGAGCAAACCTTACAGGGAAATTTATAGCATTGAATGTTTATATTAGAAGAAAGGAAAAGCCTCAAATCAAAAATTTAAGCCCCCACCTTTATAAACTAGAAAAATAAGAATGAATCTCTAAACAAGCAGAAAGAAAGAAATAATACAGATAAAAGGAAAAACTAATGAACTTGAAAACAGAAAACAATAGATGACAAATGAAATAAAAACTATTTGAAAAAATCAATTAAATTAATAAACTTAACAAAGATTGATAAAGAAAGGGAGATAAGACACAAATTACCAATATCAGAAATGAAAAAGAGACTATCAATAGAAATGCCTCAGACATTAAAGGGAAAATGAGGGAATACTACAAATAACTCTATGCACTAAATTTGAAAAGTTAGGAGTAATGGACTAATTCCTCAAAAACCACAAACTATGAAAACTTATCCCAAAAGAAAGAAAGGAAATTCATCCAAGATTAAATATATAACCTGAATATTCCCATAGCTATTAAAGTCATTAAAGTTTTATTTTTTAAAACTTTCAAAAAAACAAATATATAGGTCCCAATGGCTTTACCACTAAAATTTAAAGAAGAAATAATATCAATTTTATAGTTTCTATCAGAAAATAGTAGAGGAACAAACAATACAGTTTATGAGACTAGTATCATCCTAATACCAAAACCAGACCACAACAGTACAAGAAAATTACAGACCAGTATTTTCATGAACCTAGAGGCAAAAATCCTCACATATGTAAAAACATAAGGTCCATTTAAAGCAACTGAAACAGAGTAGACTACATGCCTTCTGATCTTGTAGAAATCAGATAAGGGTTTACATCCAGGGTTATGAGGCACAGGTAGTGTACATACCAGGGCCTGGCCTAAGTGAAGAGGTTAACAGGTGCAGAATGAAGAGATAGAGTTCTTCCCTCCGAGGATTGAAAGGAACAAAGGGGAAGCATGATTTCCCCTCAGACATACATACTCTGCTGAAAAGAATGTAAAGTAGTCCCATTGAAGGAGTCAATCCATGTGTCCTTAGACTCACAGGCAAATTCTGAATCATTATAATCTGGCATGGAGCACAGGATTCTAAACATTCTTTTTTTTTTTTTTATAGAGACAGAGAGAGAGACAGAGAGAGGCATAGACAGACAGGAATGGAGAGAAATGAGAAGCATCAATCATCAGTTTTTCGTTGTGACACCTTAGTTATTCACTGATTGCTTTCTCATATGTGCCTTGACCATAGGGCTACAGCAGACCGAGTAACCCCTAGCTCGAGACAGCAACCTTGGGTCCAAGCTGGTGAGCCTTGCTCAAACCATATGAGCCCGCGCTCAAGCTGGTGACCTCTGGGTCTCAAACCTGGGTGCTCTGCATCCCAGTCCGACGCTCTATCCACTGCACCACCACCTGGTCAGGCCTAAACATTCTTAATAAATACATTCTTAACAGAGGTGTTTCTAGTGCACATGGTTCATTGTTATGGACTGAATTGTGCCCCTGCCCAAATTTATATGTTAAAGTCCTATCCGCCAGTATCTCAAACTGTAACTGTACTTGGAGATAAGGCCTTTAAAGACATGATTAAGTTAAAATGAGGCTGTTGGAGTGGACCCTAATCCAATCTGACTGTTCCTTAAAAGAGGAGTAAGTTCGGACATACAGAAGATACCGGGGATATGCCTGCACAGAGGAAAGGCCATTTAAGGACAAAGCGAGAAGATTCCCATTTCCAAGACAAGGACCAATTCCTCAGAAAAAACCAAACATGCTAACACCTTGATCTTGAACTTTTAGCCTCCAGAAATGTGAGATAATAAATTTTTGTTGTTTAGGCCACTCAATCTGTGATACAGATGCTTCTCAATCTATAAGGTTGCATCCTGATAAACCCATCATAAGCCAAAAATTTATTTAATACACCTAAGCTACAGAACATCATAGCATAATATAGCCCAGTATTATAGGCGGTCTGTGGACAAGTAGTTAAAAACTATTGGTTTAGCTTACCTTGAATGTGCTGGGCAATTATCTCTAGTTCCACTTCAAGAATAATTGCCTTTCTCTTCTTCTCACCAGAAGCAGGACACACAGATGTGGCATTTTATAGACATGATGTGAAAAACCATATCAAAAACTGCTGGCAATGCAGTGCAGTGTGGAGTATCAGTTGTTTATCCTTGTGATTCTGTGCCTGACTGGGAGAGGCAGCTCACTGCCACTGCCCAGCCTCATAAGAGAGAATCGCACCACATATCACTAGCTCAGGAAAAGACCAAAATTCAAAATTTGAAGTACAGTTTCTACTGAATGTATACTGCCTTCACACCATTGCAAAGTTGAAAATCCTAAGTCAAACTATAAACTGTAAGCCATCTGTATTTTGTTACAGCAGGCCTAGAAAACTAATACACTCATGAACCATTTTTCTTTTAAAAATAGTAAAATTACATATTTCAATTTTTTTTAAAAAAAACAGTAGATTATATAAGGGAAAAATCTCTTTCCCACCACCAACCCTAGCCATTATTCCCCTTCTCTGCATGCAACCAATGTTATCAATTTTGTGATCCTTCCATAGATGTTTTACTGCATGTGAAAATAAATATATGTATTTAAACAGAGTAACGGGCCACACTTTAAAAACTCTACCATAGGCAATGGGAGAGCTGTTGGGGTTTTTGAAGCTGTAGAGTTGCATGGTGATGGAATAGGCAGGCCTGCTAGCAGGGGAAAGATGACAGTGATGGTTTTCAGCTCAAGTATGTAATAGTTGGAAGAGTGGTAGGGAGCATAGTAAGGAGACCACAATGCACATGTGAGTATTAATGGCCTGAATGAGAGCAGTAACTGTGAGAACATCAGAGACGTATAGGATAAATATATCCAAGGTGACATAAGCAGGACTTAATTAATAAAATGACTGAGTTTATAATCCTCTACATTTTTTTCTGAAGTGAAAAGCAGGGAGGCAGAGAGACAGACTCCTGCATGTGCCCGACTGGGATCCACACGGCATGCCCACTAGGGGATGATGCTCTGCCCATCTGGGGTGTTGCTCCGTTGCAACCAGAGCCATTTTAGCACCTGAGGTGGAGGCCATGGAGCCATCTTCAGCGCCCGGGCCAACTTTGCTCCAATGGAGCCTTGGCTGTGGGAGGGGAAGAGAGAGACGAAAGGAAGGAGAGGGGAAGAGGTGGAGAAGCAGGTGGTCGTTTCTCCTGTGTGCCCTGGCTGGGAATCGAACTCAGGACTTCCACACACTGGGCCAATGCTTTATCACTGAGCTAGCCATCCAGGGCTTTATAATCCTCTACATTTTAAAATTAACTGTAATAATTGACAAATACACTTCTCACAACCCAAATTAGTTTCAATATGGCCAGTGAGCCAAGAGAAAATGGATTTTTTTTCTAGACTTATTTTATATTTCCTAAAAGACATTGTCTACAGAGGCCAGAGATTTGTGCTGCAATTATTATTTTTAAGTGGAAAAAAAAGTTTAAATCCTTTATGGAAAAATGCTTTAGCTGCTTTAACCATAGAAAATATTATAATGAGAATAATTAGCCTTCTGTGGACAAGAATTCACTATTGGGTGACAGAAGCAAGAGTTAAAACAAAATTTCAATTAGAGTACATTTTGCTTAAAACATGTTGATGACTATTGCTGCTCTGAAGATCAGACTCCTTTACACAGCCTCTGAGGCTGTGCAATGGCCCTGTCAAACCTTCCAACCTCATCCGCAGCCACACTCTTTCCTAACTCTCTGAAAACATCCACTTGACCTGTCAGGTCTTTGGTAGTGCCAAACTCCTGCCTGGTATTTGCACATGCTGTTCCTTTTGCCTGACTTTACTCATCAAACCCCAATTTAGTGTTACCTCCACAGGAAACACTAGATCAGGAAATTTTTTCCTTCCTTTTTTGTTTTTAATTGAAATATATTGACATATGACATTGTGTAGATTTAAGGTGTATAATATGTTAATTTGATACATTTATACATTATAATATTGCGATTGTAGTAATAATTGGCACCTCTATTATATTACGTAAGTATCATTTCTTTTCAGTGGTTGGAATAATTAAGGTCCTCTCTTTTAGCAAGTTTGTTTATAATACCATATTGTTGTTTATATTGATTGTACTGTACATTAGAGCTCTAGGGCTTATTTACTACCCATTGTAAGTTTGTGTCCTTAAACAACATCTGTCGTACTGCCCACACCCCACCCACAATCTCCTGGTAACGAGCATTTTACCCTCCATTTTTACGAGTTTGGGTTTTTTTAGATTTCACATATGAGTAAAATCATACAGCAATTGTCTTTTTCTTTCTAACTTATCTCACTTAGCATAATTTGCTCGTGGATAGAGAAGATGTGATATATATATAAACTGGAATATTATTCAACCACGAGAAAGAAGACCATCCTTCCATTTGCAACAACATGGATGGACCTTGAGGAAAAGTATTTCTTGAGTGTTTTCTTAGCACTCTCTTATTTTTTCTCTCATAATATTATGGTCTCACTCCCCAATTCAATTGTGAGCTCCAGGAGAGCAGGGGCTATGTCTCCTTTGTTCACTAACATATCTCTAATGTAGTGTAGGTACTCAATGAAAATTTCAGTTGAAGGCAGAAAAACCATACAACATGCCCTAGAAGTGGTTTCCCCCATAAGAAGGTTGGTGGTGAGAGAAGTAACCCAACTACCTCCTTTACTTTCTTCCTCTGCCATCTAAGCAGTTTTGTCCAAGTTCTCCATTCTTAATCTAACTCATTCTTCTACACACCCATTAGTCTTTAATTCTTGGTTCTCTTCCCTCTCGGTCTAGCTTTTGTTTTCCTAAATTATAAATAAAAACTGGATATGGAAAAATATTTCATGTCTTCTTAATGTCACTGTAAAAAGAACAACAATGCCAGTTCCATAAAAAATGGTAACCAACTTTCATATTCAATGTCAATTTGATAAGGGCAGCCACTGTTCGGTTCTAGTCATTTGTTGTGAGGAAATGGGGGACCTGTGTGCCAGATTCCATGTTTTAAGAAGTCAGGATTCCATTGTTTTATATAAACCCTCCTGTTTCTGAAATATTGACAACTATTTTTTAATGTAAACATGTGTTAGCTTAACAAAGCATATCTGTGGGCCAGCAGTGTCCCAGAAGCCACTACCTTATGACCACAGAACAGTAAATAATTCAACCACAGTGCAAGTCAGAATAAAAACAGTGGTATAATGGGAGTAAAAGCAGCATGCCTCGGGAACACAAGAATGCTGCAATCACAAATATACATTGTCATATTAATGGTTTCTTTAAAAAAAAAATAGGTCAGGTGATTTCATAGCCAAAGTAGGATTTCTGTGCCCCAGCTTTCATTTGACCTCGAGTCACACAGCTTATTCATGACATGCTCTCTTGCCTCTACTACCTTCTGGACCTTGGCAATAAAGACAAAAAATAAGGGAGGAATAATGATTAAAACAAAAAAAAATAAGCTTAGAAAGGAGCACAGTGTTCTTTCAGAAAAGCACTATAGGAAATAAATTCAAGAAAAATGATTCATAGACATTTTTATTCATTAATAGTTTGTTCTTACATGTAACTTGGAGTTTAGCCTTTTTGACTGTAATTTTGAATATTGTACTTTAAGATCCTTTAGTCCTTTTCCTTAATGATTAACCAGAACACTCAGACCTCGGTTTGCCACTTAGGCCAACCTAACCTCAACATTCTAATTTTCCTCTAGCAAAAATACTCCTAAATGCTATTTAAATCTAACCACTTTCTCAAAGCTTATCTGGACTATTCTCACTAACTCTACTTATTTCTCCAATCATTCTTTATTCTTTCCATTTCCCTAATTTATGACCCTTCACGAATACCTCTGTGTAGCTTTATAATTCATGAACTCTTTTACTATTAACCTTAGGTAATTTCCTGGAATATAGGCTTGGTCCACAAAACTATTATTCACATCCCTCTTGGGACTACCTGAAATCCTAAATAAGCATTCCTAAGACAAGTTATATAAAGAAGTTTGAAGACACATAGAGTCAGATGCAAGGGTGTTCACTGAAGCATTATTTGTACAGACATACCTTGGAGATATTGTAGGTTCAGTTCCAGATCACTGCAATAAATTAAGTAAAAGCATACCCCAGAGTTACTGTGATTTTGGTTCCAGAATACCATAATAAAGTGAGTATCACAATAAAGCAAGTTGTAATCTTTCTGCTGGTGGAGGGTCTTGCCTTCCTTTTGTAAAATTTGCAACACCTGTGAAGAGCAATAAAACAAAATACAATAAAATGAGATATGCCTGGTGATAGAAAAAGACTAGATAAACCCAAATGTCCATTGTTTGGAGAATAGTTAAATGTACCAGGACCCAACCATACCGTGGATTATTATGAATGTTTCATGTATGAAAAAAAAACACGGTCGTTCTTGGGTTGGTTTTGCTGAAAGCAGGGTCTGTTACAAGGATTCTTATGTATAAGATTTACTGGGGAGTTCCTCTCAGAAGGGAGGGAGGCAAGCAGGATAGGGCCAGAAAAGAAAGCTAGGGAAGAATTTGGTCTTAGATAGGGACTAGCCTAAGTCTGATCCCACAGAAATCCTCTGGAGCATAAAGCGCACTACCAAATATTTCTACTCCTCACACACACACACTTTGAGGAAAAGATATTTTGAACCCCATCAGTCCAACGGTTCTCAAAATGTTAAGTTCCCTTCCTCCAGTGCATACTTACTTACCCAAAGAAATAGCGAGGGGTTCCTTCGGGAAAGAACTGAAGGAATCATTACTACATATATGTGCAGTGATATTGCTGGGTCCTCCCTCCATGAGGACTTAGACACCATTTAGTCCATGGGTTTCAAGTGTGACAACTAGCTCATGTCCAGAAACTCAGCAGGAAGTAATGGCTTTGCACTGAAGCAACTGCGCTCAGCCTCCTGATCATTCAAACTTGATTGCTTTTGATTTGCAGATTGAACCGTGCCCTTATAATCTCCCTATCTATTTTGACCCAAGGTATAACATATATTATTAACCACCTCCACAACTCCCACTGGGTCATGCCCCCTTGGTTGTCTCTCTGGCCTACCTCCATGTTATGATTATTGCATTCACCTAGCTTCTGGTATTTGAGCATAGCCACCTAGTCTCTATTACTTAGGTTTTCCCATCATCTCCATTGCTAGTTAATGAACCCAGCTCTGCCATTGCCTCTCCTACTGTCCATCCTGGCCAGCATATGGCCTAAACATGAACTTCTTAATGGTGCCAGTGCCCTTCAATCAGCATACTTCTCACGGTAAACAGAGTGTTCCCTGAGCTGTTCTGTACAATTTATGCAATGTATTCATCCAGTCGATCTTCTGACCACCACTTCAAGCCTTCCAGTCACAGTTGGTCATGGCAATTCAGGCATTCCTACCAAATTTAGTGTCAGCCAACATGTTTTCCATGCTTCTAGGATCCATCCTACCAGTGTGTTTGAACCATCTTCCAGGGTCCTTACCAAGGTGTTAAATCCTGGATCCCAGGAGAGTCTCCTACATTTGCAAACTATATTTTATCCAAATTTGTGTTCTACCCATCTTGGTTCAGAAAAATCCTTGCACATACCTACTGTTCCAACTCCTACTGATACATTTAGACTATGTATGATCCAGGTGTAATGCGGTGGTCAAAGCTAGGAAGGTTCGTATTAGATTCAGGCAGACGGTAGAGAAACTGTGGAGCCAGAAAGCTTTGGGTCATTCCCATTTAATAAATTTTTGCAATGGCAGATGAGCAAAAAGGCAGGGGAAAACTACTTCTCACTGCAGCAGGCAAAATAACAGCAAAAAAAAAAAAAAACCAGCCTGACCTGTGGTGGCGCAGTGGATAATGTGTCGACCTGGAAATGCTGAGGTCGCCGGTTCAAAACCCTGGGCTTGCCTGGTCAAGGCACATATGGGAGTTGATGCTTCCAGCTCCTCCCCCCTTCTCTCTCTCTCTGTCTCTCTCTCTCTCCCTCTCTCTCTCCTCTTTAAAAATGAATAAAGAAAAAAAAAAACGGTGCCTCACAGTGGGGAGCAAGCAATCCGCAATCCGCCCTGAGGGAAAGCACCTGTAGTCTTACATAGGCTTGCACACATGGCTCTGCCACATGCTCATGTACTAATTATGCAAAGTGCAAGTGAGCAAGCCTAACACAGCTGTTTCTCAAAAATCCACCCCTTTTAGGGTTGTTTGCCTCACAATCTACATGACAGGTATCTCCCATGATGGTCTCTGTGCAAGGAGTGAGGTACATTACATCAGTGAAACAACACAGATTACAGCCACCAAATTACAAAGGCAAGCTATGCCAAAATGACAATAATTACAAAGGTGTTCTTCACAATTTCTCCCTGAGCACTTTGCCCAGGGAGTTAACTGGAGGCCCACCTCTAGCCCCCTACCCCACATTACCAACAATTGTAGGTGGAGGAACTATACAGTCGAGGACCATGCTCATTGAAGAAACTATCCTTGGCATATCTCTGGAACTGGATGCGAGCAGCTTTGTGGTGCAGGTGGGCTTCCACAGGTGCCAGACCTCCTGTTAGGGTCTCTCATTACTGTCCTCAAATGGTGTTTCCATCCAACAAGGGAGCTGGTGCCCCCTTCTTATCATAGTCCCTGCTTCAAGAGCCCATTACATAACTCAATGATCAGTCCACGATAAACAGCCCAGCTGTCTGTGCAAATCACTCAAGGTGAAGATCCATTACAGGCAACTAGCCATACAGATCTTTGATAACAGACCTCAGTGCCTTTCCATAAGTGCTCTGTCCATTGTCACAAGCCCCATTCAAAGCCTTCAGCAAGCTCACAGGGCCTGGTGGGGTCAAACACATTCAAGAGTTGTGCCACCTTGTCAGTTAGTTCTCTTAGCTGCTGCTGCCTATGCTGCTGCAAAAAGCAACTATTATCCTCTAAGGCCAACAACACTTACTGCACATTAGAAGGGGACCAGGGATTGCCAATTCCACATATGGCCTCCAGCCCCTTCCCATCCTTGTTACAAGGGTCCCTTGGCCTCTCCCCTATTCAAACTGGAACAACAGGTCTTGGAGATTCTCTCCTCCCTCAGTTGTCTCCATCATATAAACATACAACCATGCAACCTGAATACCAGTCATTTTTTCAGCAGCTTCTGGGGCCACCTGCTTCCCCTGCTTTTTCCGTAGCTGGAACCTCTGTTTCAGCTTAAGCTGCTGCCAGAGCACTAAGAGGACTCTATTAGATCTTCCATCTAATTTATCTCTATCTGCCCTGGCCACAGTGAAATCTATCCACATCTATGATCACGTAACCTTACAGGCCCATTTATCTTATTAGTTGAACTGGGGTGGGGCAGCAGCATGCACAGCAGCCTGCTTCGCCTTATTGTTCCATGCTGTATCCACTTCCCCCAATGCTGCCACTGTCTGTGCAGCCACATTGACGGGCTGCCTCACATAGGGGCTCAAAATAGCCACCAGTGACCAAAAAATGGCTTACAGGGCACTACAGAGAATAAGGTCCCTCATCCCTGCCATAAATACTTCCTTATCTGGCCCATGGGACCTCAAGTTGAAAGCAGCAATCTTCCTACCTAGCTTCTGGAGGACATGCTGCAGCTCAGTTTACAAATTCCACCAACTCATTTTCCTGAGGAAGTCTTCAGTATTCTGCCAGATCATACAAATGCCAGCCATCACCCACTCTCATAGAGTATGGTTTCCTAGGTTGTCCTGGCTGTTCTGAAGATGCTGCCTTAAGGAGGAGTGTGTAGTAGTGACCGCTAATTTCTCAATCTCTGTTCCAGATTGCATGCAGCCATCCACCCTTATGTCCCAGGACCACAGCAACCAAGCTGCCAAAGACTCAGTGAGTTACTGCTTGAATTTCTCCCCTAACTCTACCAACTCTTTCTGGGTGTAGGGCTGATCCACAGAGTGCTCAACTACTTGCAGAGGGGGCTGTGCCTCCCCCTGAGTCACTTTCTGCTGCTGGGGTTTTACCTCCTGGGTGGCTACCAGCCAGGCTCTGACTTTGCTGACAATAGCGTCAACCTGAACTTCCTCCTCTTTCTTCAGCAACTGCTTCACTTCTTGCAGCTGCTGGCTTTCAGCCTGAAGTTGAAACTTGAGCTCTTGAATCCACAGCTGCATATCTAACAACTGTCGTTGCCAGTGTTCAGCTTCTAGGGCGAAGTGGAGTTCTCAAACTGGTGGCCTCTCACACAGAGCTTTCAGCTTCTGCTAGCCAGGCTGTAAAAAACACCCAGCCCACAGCCCCCAGTAGGGTAGCAACAGGGAGCACGTGCTCAAGAACAGCCACTCCTCTAATCCCACTCTTCAAGGGTGTTGGCAGCTCCATACAAATCTAATCCAAGCCCTGCTCGCTGCACCAGGTGTAATGAGGATGGTTGAGACCAGGCAGGTTCACAATGGATTTGTGCAGATGGCAGAGAAACTGCAGAGCAGAAAAGTGTTGGGTCATTCTCATTCACTGGAGACTTTCGATGGCAGATGAGCAAACAGGCAGGGGAAAACCGCTTCTCAAGGCAGCAGGCAAACGAATAGCAAAATGGTCCCTCAGAGTGGAGGGCAAGCAATCCACAATCCACCCTGAGGGAAAGCACCCGTAGCCTTACATAGGCTATGCACACGTGGCTCTGCCTCGTGATCACGCACTAATCATGCAAAGTGCAAGCGAGCAAGTCTAACACAGCTGTTTTCCCAGCACTAGGTATTGTGCCTTTTCTGTCTTAGCAGACATTGCACACCCACAGTTGAGTTACACTGAAATTTAACCATAGTTATGGGACTACTGTCCAAGAAGAGTGAGGCAGGGAGGGGTCAAATCCTGAAAGAGAAGACATACGCTGTCTTGCAAAGAAGAGGTCTCTGTATTGTGTTCAAGCAAATGGAGCATGCTAGCTCTTTTTTTTTAATAAATTTTTATTAATGGTAATGGGATGACATTAATAAATCAGGGTACATATATTCAAAGAAAACATGTCTAGGTTATTTTGTCATTAAATTATGTTGCATACCCCTCGCCCAAAGTCAGATTGTCCTCCGTCACCCTCTATCTAGTTCTCTGTGCCCCTCCCCCTCCCCCTAATTCTCTCCTCCCTCCCATGTCCTCCCTCCCCCCACCCCTGGTAACCACCACACTCTTGTCCATGTCTCTTAGTCTCGTTTTTATGTTTCACCAATGTATGGAATCATGTAGTTCTTGTTTTTTTCTGATTTACTTATTTCACTCCGTATAATGTTATCAAGATCCCACCATTTTGCTGTAAATGATCTGATGTCATCATTTTTTATGGCTGAGTAGTATTCCATAGTGTATATGTGCCACATCTTCTTTATCCAGTCTTCTATTGAAGGGCTTTTTGGTTGTTTCCATGTCTTGGCCACTGTGAACAGTGCGAGCATGCTAGCTCTTAATAGCAAAGAGTGGGTCACTTCTACAGGCTCAGAGGGTTCAGGAAAATTGAGAATTCAAGGTTTTCAAAGCCCATAAATCCCTCTCTCTAATGTCAGATTATCATCCTTTCCCAAACAGAACCTTGATCTTGGCATAGTAGACCTGTGTTAGTTAGGATTTTAACCACTTTTAGAGACTGACTACTCATAAATAAGTCCTGGGCCTAGTCCTTTGCTTTCATTATCATCCTGCTGCAGGAGGTAAGAGCCTCTTTATATTCTACCAAAAAGATTCTATGGATTTCACACTTAATTTTAAATCACCAACTAATCACTTTTAGCTTTTTGTAATATTTTCCAGTGTGTCAGTAAACTTAGGAATAACTACCAAATTCCATTATTTTAAATATTACTATTCTCCCCATATTTTGCAAATGTCTGGTATAAACCAAGAGCTGATGTATTCCCTTCCACCAATGAAAGTTATAACTGCATTTCTACCTTGTATCAGGAAACATCCATGCTCTACCTACTGTCTCAAAGGAGGCCTCAATGCCAGCCAGGCAGTGGTGATCCAGGTTCAAGGCCCCATGAAAATACCTGCTTCTTCAGACCACTCCCGGAACCAATTGTCACAGAGTCTGGGTTCCTCAAGAAACAGACTTTAAGATGGAGATGAGCATGCCAAATATTTATTAGGGAGTGCCCTTGTGATCAACACCTATGGGAAGGAGGTGTAAGGAACAGCACTGGGCATGGGAGAAATGAAGCTATGATGCAGTCCCAACAAATGCCATAGACAACCCCATGACTCTCGAACTATTAATAGAATGACTGGTTGTCCCAAAATAGACTAAGAGGGAGGTCTGGGCCTTTATAATACTGTATTAATTACTCATTGGATGTGGGCTTACCTTGGAAGGAGGCATAATCTTGGGTGAAGCAATTTTCTTTAGCTAAGGCAATCCCTAAAGATGGCTGACACCTGAGGACCATCTTCTAGATGTACTCCCAGTAACTGGAGGAATAACATCTTTATTGCTGAAGGAAGATCTGGGTGACAGGTTACAGAATGCAGCACATGTACTCATAACCATACTCTGTGAATGCAAACCTTCTGATCTGTCTTCTAATGGGTATGGTAAAGAACACATTCACTAGATCAATAGCCACATACACATGGCAATGTTGATTTATTCTAGTGAAGATACTTCAACTGACACAGAAGTTGGTATTACTACATAGTAAAATCTGTGGTTCTTCATTTTGTCACCAGCCATAATTAAGACATTTTTTTCAGGGTCACACTAGTGAATTAAATAGGTACCCGATGGGCACTGCATTGTATGTCTCTGGGGCACTAAATGCAATCTCTAGGATGAAATATGGTTTTTAAATTGTATTTGCTGCCTAACCAGGAGATTGTGCAGTGGATAGAGCATTGGACTGGGATGTGGAGGACCCAGGTTCAAGACCCGGAGGTCGCCAGCTTGAGCGTGGGCTCACCAGCTTGAGCCCAAGGTCACTGGCTTGAGCAAGGGTTCACTTGGTCTGCTGTAGCCCCCCAGTCAAGGCACATATGAGAAAGCAATCAATGAGCAACTAAGGAACCGCAATGAAGAATTGATGTTTCTTATCTCTCCCTTCCTGTCTGTCTGTACCTATCTGTCCCTCTCTCTGACTCTCTCCCACAAGAAAAATAAATAAATAAATAAATAAATAAATAAATTGTATTTGTTTACTTATTATCATGGGGAGTTTCAGAAGTTTCTACTTGGCCTTTCCAACTACAATGGCTCTTACTGACTACTGGTCAGAAACCTATGTGAGGATTCTGCCAACTGCTAGATTGTTCTAATCCAATTACACAGCGTAGAACTAGGAAAATGACTATCAGCTAAGTCCACAGACCCACAGTGAACCACTGCTGGCCTAGGAATCCATTCATTGCCTGACCCCCATTTGTTCTCTCTCAAACAAAGGGTGCTGGGTTTCTCCACGGTAAAGTTACTATTTTCCCCCTTGTAATTAATATCTTAGGGTTATACTTTGAGACTACACAAATATCTTATTTCTTTTCAAACTTTCATCTACTGATAATAGCATCCATCTGGTCCATAATAATTATTATTGTGGTATTTTTCTAATGGTGATATTGTATTTTACTCATTTTTCTATATTTATTCATTGGAATTCATCTGTAAGTAATGCCTCTCCCTTTTCTCCAAAGTTTATGAGATTTATAAACTCACATAGAGCTGACATTTTAGGATTTATTGTATTTATTACAATTTGTAATAATTTTGTTTTTCTCTCTCATTAGTTTGGGTCTCTCTCCCTACTATCAAACAGTCAAGCAGTCCCTACCAGGGGTCCCCAAACTTTTTACACAGGGGGCCAGTTCACTGTCCCTCAGACCGTTGGGGGGCCGCCACATACATTGCTCCTCTCACTGACCACCAGTGAAAGAGGTGCACCTTTCTGGAAGTGCGGCGGGAGCTGTATAAATGGTTTCAGGGGGCCACATGCAGCCCGCGGGCCGTAGTTTGGGGATGCCTGCAAGAAGCACTGCATTAGCAGCTGCTAGGTTGTCTTACTATAGGTGGGGAAAATGGCTGTTAGGCTTGCTCATGGTTTACTAGCTGCAAACACTTTGCCTGATTGGTGCGTGGGTGCATGGCAACGCCACGTGTGTGTGGTCCAGGTAAGGCTGTGGGTGCTTTCTCTCTGCCACAATTCTCCTAGATCGCTCTCCCACCACCACGAGGTGCAGTTTTCCCTGCTCCCTTGCCTTTCACTGCAAAAAGCAGATTTTCCTCTGTTTAGTAGCTCTTTTTGTTTTGTTGTTTATTTGCTTGCCTGTCTTTGTGAGCCTCCAATAATGGGTATGGCCTGACAATTTCCAGCTCCACAGTTCCTCTATTATCTGCCTGAATTCAGTGAGAACCTACCTGGCCTCAACCACCAGCATTACACTATACTTCCACAGATTTGGCTGTGAAGACTATAAGCCCAAATGGATACAGCTGATTACTCAGGCACCAAAAGCAAGATCCTCATGGTGTCAGCATCCCATGTCTCTAGTTCCAGAGGATGACACTGAGTTGCAGAGGCCAGATGACAGATGACATGAGCAGTGGGTCGCTCTGTTGTGGGGGAGCCAACACTTAATTACAGCCGAGCAGTTTATACTGCAGCTATACTGTGGGACAGTGTGTGCATAATGGTGGAAAGCATTACACATCACCAGAATGAGGAAGGCAGATGAGAAACTGCCTCATGGCAGCTTCCCACAAGATAAGGAGGTAGATAAAAAATGTTCTTGTTACAACTCCTCACAATATCATTTCATGTTCCAGAGAGGAATACAGGGCAATCCTCCAAGACTTGAATCAGATCATGGTTAAGCCTTGGCTATGTGCCCTATATGGAATCATTTAAGATCCCCAGGACACTGTGGTGAAATTATTTCCCTATACCCCCAAATACAAAAAAGTTCCATGATTCTAAAGTCTGTATCTGGCTTGTTCACTGATATATCTCCAGTACATAGAATAGTGCCTGGCATATAGTAGATAATCAGTAAATACTTGATTTATGGATGGATGGATGCATGCATGGACGAATGGATAAGGCCTTATAATGTCTGTTCTTATGGCTCTCTACCTCAACATAAGATCCATGTCCTCCTCTTTTTTGTTTCTTCTTTAGCTCTAACGATTTACCTCTGGCACTGCTGTTCATTTTGCATGCACTGCTAAAATCAGATAGAAAAAATGGCATTTCTACAGTGTGACTTCACTCTTCTTCCCTCTTCTTCATTAAATGATCTTCATGTTTGCCAAGACCAGTCTCTGAGAAAGTTGGATTGACTCTGTTATAATGTTGAGTCACTAATTTTTTTCAGCAGTGTGATTCTCAACCCTGGATGCATCTTAAAATTAGCACTATTTTATTTTATATTATTTTATTTATTTTTTTATTTTATTTTTTTTTGTATTTTTCTGAAGTTGGAAACGGGGAGGCAGTCAGACAGACTCCCGCATGCGCCTGACCGGGATCCACCCAGCATGCCCACCAGGGGGCGATGCTCTACCCATCTGGGGCATTGCTCTGTCGCAACCAGAGCCATTCTAGCACCTGAGGCAGAGGCCATGGAGCCATCCTCAGCGCCCAGGCCAACTTTGCTCCAATGGAGCCTTGGCTGTGGGAGGGGAAGAGAGAGACAGAGAGGAAGGAGAGGGAGAGGGGTGGACAAGCAGATGGGCGATTCTCCTCTGTGCCCTAGCTGGGAATCCAACCTGGGACTCCTGCATGCCAGGCCAATGTTCTACTACTGAGCCAACCAGCCAGGGCCTTATTTTATTTTATTTAGAAGATTAAATACAGTGTGTCCATAAAGTCATGGTGCACTTTTGACCGGTCACAGGAAAGCAACAAAAAACAATAGAAATGTGAAATCTGCACCAAATAAAAGGAAAACCCTCCCAGTTTCTGTAGGATGATGTGGAAGCATGTGCACATGCACAGATGATGATGTAACACCGTGTATACAGCAGAGCAGCCCATGGCCATGCCAGTCAAGATGTGGACGGTACAGAGGAAAGTTCAGTGTGTTCTGTAGCTCACTATATTCAAATCCGTGACCAAAGTGCAACGTGAATATCGGTGTGTTTATAATGAAGTGCCACCACATAGGAATAACATTACTCGGTGGGATAAGCAGTTGAAGGAAACCGGCAGTTTGGTGGAGAAACCCCGTTCTGGTAGGCCATTAGTCAGTGACAAGTATGTAGAGTCTATACGGGATAGCTACCTAAGGAGCCCTAAAAAATCTCTATGCATGAGCCCACATCGACCTGCACTGAATAGGTATGAAACTGAGAGAGTTTTCCTTTTATTTGGTGCAGATTTCACATTTCTATCATCTTTTGATGCTTTCCTGTGACCGGTCAAAAGTGCACCATGACTTTATAGACACACTGTATAACAGGGTGACAATGATCAATTAGAGTACATAGGTTTCCAGTGAACGTTTCTATAGAATTTGAATTCTTGATTATGTTGTATACCCATCACTCAAAGTCAAATCACTTTTGGTTACTGTATATGTGTCCCTCTTTACTCCCTCCTCCTACTCTCTCCCACACAGCCCCCTCCCCCCGGTAACCACTTCACTCTTATCTATGTCCATAAGTTTCAGTTTTATGTCCCACCTGTGTGTAAAATCATACAGTTCTTAACTTTTTCTCTTTTTTTGGGTGTGTGACAGAGACAGAGAAACAGATAGTGAAAGACAGATGGGAAGGGAGAGAGATGAGAAGCATCAATTCTTCGTTGCAGCTCCTTAGTTGTTCAGGGATTGTTTTCTCATATGTGCCTTGACGAGGAGGCTACAGCAAAGCAACTGACCCATTGCTCAAGTCAGTGACCTTGTTCTCAAGCCAGCGACCTTGGGCTTCAACCCAGTGACCTTTGGACTCAAGCCAGCAACCATGGGATCATGTCTATGATCCCATTCTCAAGCCAGTGATCCTGTGCTCAAGCCAGCAACATTGGGGTTTTGAACCTGTGTCCTCTGTGACTCAATAAAACACTGTATCCACTGTGCCACAGCCTGGTCAGGCAGCTTTTTTGTTTTTATTTATTTTTTTAAATCAGGTTAGAGCACAAATTCAGTCCCCCACTACCATAAATTATGCAACCCAGTTTACCACACTTGGGGAAATAGCAGGCGTCAGCATACCCCAAGTACAATGAGTTGAGCCTCATCCTAGGGAGACCACCTACATGATCATGGTACTCCCCCTGCCAGGTAAGTATGGCAGCTTTTTCTGATTTACTTATTTCACTCAGTATAATGTTATCCAGGTCCATTCATGTTGTCGTAAATGGCAATATGTCATTATTTCTTATGGCTGAATAGTATTCCATTGTATATGTATACCACATCTTCTTTATCCAATCCTCTATTAAGGGACACTCTGGTAGTTTCCATGTCTTGGCCCCTGTGAAAAATGCTGCAATAAACAGGGAGGTGCATTTGTCTTTACATACCTTTTTTTTTTTTTCGTTTTGGGGGTAGATACCCAGTAGAGGGATTGCTGGGTCATATGATATTTCTATTTTAATTTTTTGAGGAATCACCATAACTTCTTCCATAATGGTTCAACCAGTTTACATTCCGACCAGCAGTGGATGAGGGTTCCTTTTTCTCCACAGCCTCTCTAACACTTGTTATCACCTGTCTGGTTGATAATAGCCAATCTACAAGGTGTGAGGTGGTATCTCATTGTAGTTTGGATTTGAATTTCTCAAAAAGCTAGTGAAGATGTGCACCTTTTCATATATCCGTTGACCATTTGTATGTACTCTTGGGAGAAGTGTTTCTTCAGGTTCTCTCTTCACTTTTTAAAAAAGATTTTATTTATCCATTCTTAGAAAGGAGAGAGAGAGAAAGAGAGAGAGAGACACAGATGGAGAGAGGAACAGATAGCATCAACTCCCATATGTGCCTTGACTAGGCAAGTCCAGGGTTTTGAACCGGCAACCTCAGCATTCTAAGTCGAGACTTTATCCACTGCGCCACTACAGGTGAGGCCCCTCCAAACTTTTTAATTGGATTGTTTGTTTATTTGTTGCTGACCTTTGTGAGTTATTTATATATTTCGGATACTAACCCTTTATCGAAGCTGTTATTTGCAAATATCATCTCCCATTTAGTTGGCTGCCTATTTGTCTTGTCAGTTTCTTTTGCAGTGAGGAAGCCTTTTATTTATTTTTATTTTTTTATTAATTTTAATGCAGTGACATTGATAAATCAGGGTACATATGTTCAGAGAAAACATCTCCAGATTATTTTGACATTTGATTATATTGCATACCCCTCACCCAAAGTGAAATCGTCTTCCGTTACCTTCTATCTGATTTTCTTTATGCCCCTCCCCTCCCTCCACCCCCTCTCTCTCCTTCCTTGCCCCCTCCTCACCACCCCCCCCCCGTTACCATCACAAATTTGTCCATGTCTCTAAGTCTCATTTTTATGTCCCATCTATGTATGGATTCATATAGTTCTTAGTTTTTTTCTGATTTACTTATTTCGCTCAGTATAATGTTATCAAGGTCCATCCATGTTGTAAATGATCCAATGTCATCATTTTTTATACATATATGTACCAAAGCTTTTTAATCCACTGATGGACACTTGGGCTGTTTCCAGATTTTCGCTATTGTGAACAATGCTGCCATAAACATGGGGGTGCATTTCTCCTTTTGGAACAGTTCTATGGTGTTCTTAGGGTATATTCCTAACAGTGGTATAGCTGGGTCAAAAGGCAGTTCGATTTTTAATTTTTTGAGTATTGTCCATACTGTTTTCCACAGAGGCTGCACCAGTCTGCATTCCCACCAGCAGTGCAGGAGGGTTCCCTTTTCTCCACATCCTCGCCAGCACTTACTCTGTGTTGTTCTGTTGATGAGCGCCATTCTGACTGGTGTGAAGTGATATCTCATTGTGGTTTTAATTTGCATTTCTCTAATGATTAGTGATGTTGAGCATTTTTTCATATGCCTATTGGCAATCTCTATGTCCTCTTTGGAGAAGTGTCTATTCATTTCTTTTGCCCATTTTTTGATTGGATTGTTTAAGATAATAAGAACAGAATAAAAAGACAAACAACACAATGGAAAAACATATTTGACAATATGTCTGATAAGGAGTTAATAACCAAAATTTATAAAGAACTTGTAAATCTCAACACCAGGAAGTGAGGAAACCTTTTAGTTTGATATAGTCCCATTCATTTATTTTTGCCTTTATATCCTTGGCTTTGGGGTTAAATTCAAAAATTGTTCTTTACAACCAAGGTCCATAAGTTTAGTACCTATGTTTTCTCTTATGTAATTTCTTGTTTCAGATCTTGACTTTAAGTTTTTGATCCATTTTGAATTAATTTTCAGTCAGGGGAACAAACTGTAGACAATTTTTATTGTTTTGCATGGAGCTTTCCAGTTTTCCCAGCACCATTTATTGAAGAGGCTTTCTTTTCTCCGTTGAATGTTTTTGGTTCCTTTGTCAAAGATGATTTGCCCATATATATATGTGGTTTTATTTCTGGGCTCTTTATTCTATTTTATTAGTCTGTAAGTCTGTTTTTAACAGTACCATGCTGTTTTGATTATCATGACTCTATACTATAATTTGAAGTCAGATAGTGTGATAACTCAGGTTTCATTCTTTTTGTTAAGGATTGATTTGGGTACTTGGGGTTTTTTATGGTTCCATACAAACCTGGTGTTTTTTGTTCCATTTCTTTAAAAAATGACAATGAGATTTTGACGGGGATTGCATTAAATTTGTATATTGTTTTGGGTAATATATTGTTTGGGTATACTGTTTTGGGTCATTTTAAATATATTGATTCTTCCAATCCATTAACATGGAATGTTTTTCCATTTCATTATGTCTTCTTCAATTTCTTTCAATAATGCTTCATAGTTTTATATATGTCCTTCACATCCATCATTAAGTTTATTCCAAGGTATTTAATTTATTTTTGTTGCAGTTATAAAAGGAATAGTTTTCTTTTTAGTTAATTTTCTGATGTTTCATTGTTGACATATAGAAAAGCAATATACTTTTTTTACATTGATTTTGTATCCTGCAAATTTGCTGTATTGGTTTATTGTTTCTAATCGGTTTTGTGTGTGTGTGTGTGTGTGTGTGTGTGTGTGTGTGTGTGTGTGTGGAGTCTTTGAGTTTTTTTATATACAGGATCATATCATCTGCAAAAAGGGATACTTTTACTTCTTTCTCAATATAGATGCCTTTTATTTCTTTCTCTTGCCTGATCAATCTGGCTAAAACTTCCAGAACTATATTGAATAAGAATAGAGAGAGTGGGCAGCCTTGTCTTTTTCCTGATTTTAGTGGGAAAACCTTCATTTTTTCACAATTTAATATGATATTAGCTGATGGTTTCTTATATATGGCATTTATTATGTTGAGGTGCTTCCCTTCTATTCCCATTTTATTGAGTGTTTTAAACATAAAGGGATGTCATATCTTATGGAATGCTTTTTCCACATCTATTCATAGGATTTTATAATTTTTGTTCTTTGTTTTGTTGATGTGCGTTTCACATTAATCGATTTACATATGTTGAATCATCCTTGTGCTTCTGGAATGACTCCTAGTTGATCAAAATGTATTATTGGGGGGTTTTTTTGTATTTTTCTGAAGCTGGAAACGGGGAGAGACAGTCAGACAGGCTCCCACATGCGCCCGACTGGGATCCACCTGGCACGCCCACCAGGGGCAACGCTCTGCCCACCAGGGGGTGATGCTCTGCCCCTCCGGGGCATCGCTCTGTTGCGACCAGAGCCACTCTAGCGCCTGGGGCAGAGGCCAAGGAGCCATCCCCAGCGCCCAGGCCATCTTTGCTCCAATGGAGCCTTGGCTGCGAGAGGGGAACAGAGAGACAGAGAGGAAGGAGAGGGGAAGGGGTGGAGAAGCAAATGGGTGCTTCTCCTGTGTGCCCTGGCCGGGAATTGAACCTGGGACTTCTGCACGCCAGGCCAACGCTCTACCACTGAGCCAACCGGCCAGGGCAAAATGTATTATTTTTTTAATGTGTTGTTGTATTCAGTTTGCTAGTATTTTATTTTGGATTTTTGCATCTGTATTCACTAGAGATATTGGTTTGTAGTTTTTTTGTTTTGTGTTGTCCTCGACAGGTTTTGGTGTAAAGGTTACATTGGCCTCATAAAGTATGTTAGGGAGTTTTGCTTCTTCTTCTATTTTTTGGAAGACTTTGAGCAGGATAGCTACCAAATCTTCTTTGATTGTTTGGTAGAATTCACTAGTGTAGCCATCTAGTCCAGATATTTATTTTGGAGGAGGTTTTTTGTTTGTTTGTTTGTTTGTTTTTACAGAGATGAGAGAGAGAGAGAGGAATAGATAGGGACAGACAGACAGGAATGAAGATAAGCATCAATCATCAGTTTTTCGTTGCAACACTTTAGTTGTTCATTGATTGCTTTCTCATATGTGCATTGACCGTGGGCCTTCAGCAGACCAAGTATCCCCTTGCTCAAGCCAGTGACCTTGGGTCCAAGCTGGCAAGCCTTTGCTCAAGCCAGATGAGCCTGCGCTCAATCTGGCAACCTTGGGGTCTGGAACCTGGGTCCTCTGCATCTCAGTCCTACGCTCTATTCACTGCGCCACTGCCTGGTCAGGCTGGAGGAGGTTTTTGATAGTTATTTCTATTACCTCCCTGCTTATAAGTCCATTTAGGTTTACTACTTCTTCATGATCATTCTAGGAAGATTATATAGTTCCAGTAATGTATCTATTTCCTCTAGGTTGTTGAATTTAGTGACATATATTCTTTCCGTATATTTTACTATGACCCTTTGTATATCTATGATGTCTGTGATAATTTCTCCTCTTTGATTTTTGATTTTGTTTGTATGAGTCCATTCTCTTTTTTCCTTAGTGAGTCTAGCCAGAGATTTTTCTATTTAATTAATTTTTTAAAAAACCTGCTCTTTGTTGTATTAATTTTTTCTATAGCTTTTGTTCTCTATTTCATTTAGCTCTGCCCTAAATTTACTATTACTTTCTTCTGCTAACTTTGGGTTGCCTTTGGTTTTTTTTCTAGTTCTTTAAGATGTGATGTTAGGTAGGTACTAAGTTCATGAACCTTGGCTATAGAGAACAATTTATGAATCTGACCCCAAAGGCAAGAAAAGTAAAGGCAAAAATAAATGAATGAAACTATAGCAAACTAAAAAGCTTATGCACAGCAATAGAAACTGACAACAAAACAAATAAGTAGCCAACTAAATGGAAAATGATATTTGCAAACAGCCACTCCAATAAAGGGTTAATATTCAAAATATATAAAACACTCACAAAGATCAGCAACAAACAAGCAAGCAGCCCAATTAAAAAATGTGCAGAGGACCTGAACAAACACTTCTCCCAGGGGACATACAAATAGCCAAGAGATATATGAAAAGATGCTCATCCTCACTAGCTATTTGAGAAAGCAAATCCCACTACAAGGAAATACTATCTCACACCTGTTAGATTGGCTATTACTAACAAGAGAGGTGACAGGTGTTGGAGAGGCTGTGGAGAAAAAGGAACCCTCAATCACTGCTGGTGGGAATGTAAAGTAGTACAACCATTATGGAAGAAAGTATGGTGGTTCCTCAAAAAATTAAGAATAGAATTGCCATATGACTCAGCAATCCCTCTGCTGGATATCTACCCCAAGAACTCAAAAACATTGGTACGTAAAGATCCATCCACTCCCATATTTGTCACAGCATAATTCAAAGTGGCCAATAAATGAAAACAATCAAAGTTTTCCTCGACAGAAGATTAAATAAAGAAGATTTGGTACATACATACAATGGAATACTACTCAGCCATAAGAAATGATGGTATATGACATTTACAACAACATGGATAAAACTTGAGAACATTATACTGACTGAAATAAGTAAATCAGAAAAAACTAAGAACTGTATGATTTCGCACATATGTGTGATGTAAACCTGAGATTCATGGACATAGATAAAATGGAAGAGGTTTCTGGTTAAACTGACAATGTTCCTGCATATGTAGCAAAAACATTTACTGTATTTTGTCAAACCTTTCGAATTATGCGTATTTCTTACAATCGTTAAAGTCAAGGTATTATTAAAGTGTACCCAGCAAATATTTTAAGG
This sequence comes from Saccopteryx leptura, assembly GCF_036850995.1. Classification (NCBI taxonomy): domain Eukaryota; kingdom Metazoa; phylum Chordata; class Mammalia; order Chiroptera; family Emballonuridae; genus Saccopteryx; species Saccopteryx leptura. Next base: position 112,315,617 of record NC_089516.1, on the reverse strand, counting down.
TCAATTTAAAAAAATTTAAAAGGGGGAGTCATATCCTGGAACTCCTACGGGTCTACCATATCATGCTTTTTACTTAAAAAAATTTAAATTTCTTTTGAATGCTGATGAACAGGAGACGCCAAATCTTTTTCTCCTACAAACTTCTACCTTCTTTTATTTGATCCAGCTAATAACACTGTTTGTCTTTTTCCAAATAGCTCCAAATATACGGAAAAGGTTTATATAGGCAGATGGGGATCTTCAAACCCCCAGCGAGATCTTCTGAGCATGGCTTTTAAGGTACCAGGAGGCAGAAAAAGCCCAACAGAGATCAGGGGAACTACCAGCTTTTAGGATATGCCCTTAAAGGCTCCTTTATGCCCCAAAGGGGTCTCATAGGATTCTATCTGGGTCCTCCTTCAATAGTGAATAGGAAGGTCATTGAGCTAACGCCTACGAGGCTTACATGCCTTTGCTGTGAGGAAAAGGGGACACTGGAAGGTAGGCTTCCCCCTCACTCCTCTAAGGGAGGGTTCAGTCTCTTCCAGCCATGCTCCAGTCACCTATGACCTAACCTTGCCCAGAATGCTGGGGTTTGTCACTGAAGGCTGAAGGTGCCCAGGGCTGTTGGCCCCATCTACGACACTGTGGACGAGCCTAGGGTATTTCCCCCAAGAAGCAGGTAAACTGATCTCACTTGCATAAGGACCACTTAACTATGTCTTGCCTGAATAGTCAGAATTTTTATTCTTCCCTCGAAGATCTCTGTTGTGAGTGTTGATAGTCCTATTTTCTGCTGCTTTGTTTAATATATAGTGTTTCCTTTATCCCTCCTACCTCAATGCCCCACTCATATTTCAGGCTGGGACCTACTCCTAATTTAGAGCTCTCTTTCCCCCTTTTGCCAACTTCTATTATGAATTTACCTTTACCACCCAGCTTAGTGTATCCCAAGGTTCTCTTTACCACGCCATCATCGCAGAGCTCCAGGGAAAAGCAACCTGGTCTCATCTCTCCAGGCAGAGGAGAACAGAAGCTCCATCTCCACACACGCTGTAGATGTCTTTTCCAGTTTACCTGAATCATTACCAGCTAGAAGCAGTGGTCATTGGGACTTGGACGTGACCTGCAAAGAATAGAATTGTGACAACAATTCCAGTGCCATGTGGACTTTTCCTGGATGTGGACCTTTCCTTGACTCCTGCTCCTTGTGACAGCTCCTAACGGACTGAACTGGGGTTGGGTTGCATTTGCAGGAATATGTAATGGTGTTGGTGTCAACTTGGACTTGGTGAACATGTTAAGGGCACTACTCTTTTATGGATTCTTGCTGTATTGGCCAAGAGTTTGCTTAAAGGCCTTAATCACTGTAAAAAAAAATAGAAGACTGGATAAAGAAGATGTGGCACATACACACTATGGCAGGGGTCTCAAACTCAACTCAGCATGTGGGCCGCAGAGCAAGATCACAGCCGTTCAGCAGGCCGCACTAGGTCTACAAAAGGCAACTGTTATGCAACACTTTTCTCACTGCAGTTGAAAACAAAAAAAAATCAGTACAACAAGCACAATCGTACATGCAGTTTACTCAGTGTCACAAAACGACCAGAAACTGTAGTTCGCATCACAACTGCTGTTAACTAAGCTAATATCTAGCTAGGATGCTAGAGAAATGAAAAATACAAGTAGGCCCCTAGGCTTACTTAATTTTATCCAAAATATTTTGAACTTCGTGGATTAGTCTGCGAGCCGCACAAAATTGTTCAGTGGGCCGCATGCGGCCCGCGGGTCGCAAGTTTGAGACCCCTGCACTATGGTATATTACTCAGCCATAAGAAATGATGACATTGGATCATTTACAACAAAATGGTGGGATCTTGATAACATTATATGGACTGAAATAAGTAAATCAGAAAAAAACAAGAACTACATGATTCCATACATTGGTGGGACATAAAAATGAGACCAAGAGACATGGACAAGAGTGTGGTGTTAACGGGGGGTGGGGAGGGAAGGAGGGAGAAGGGGAGGGGGAGGGGCACAAAGAAAACTAGATTGAAGGTGACGGAGGACAACCTGACTTTGGGTGATGGGTATGCAACACAATTGAATGACAAGAAAACCTGGACATGTTTTCTTTGAATATATGTACCCTGATTTACTGGTGTCACCCCATTAAAATTAATAAAAATTTATTTACAAAAAAAATGGAAGAGGTTTCCAGTCTGAAGGGGACATGGGGGAGGGAGATTAGGGAGGAGATGGGGAGAAGGGTGTAAAGAGGGACAAATATAAGGCGACAGAAAATGATTTGAGTTTCGGTGATGGGCATACAACATAATCAGCAGTTCAATTGCTGTAAAAATGTTTACCTGAAACCCATGTACTCTTAATAATCAACGTCACCCTGTTAAAATTAATTTTCTAAATAAAAATTAAAATAAAAATATAAAAGATGTGATGGTAGGTTGTTTACTTGGGATCTCTCTTCTTTCTTGATATAAGCCTGTAATGATATTGTAATGATATAAACTTCCCTCTTATTACTGCTTTCACTGTATCCTAGAAATTTTGATATGTTGTGTTGTCATTTTTGGTTGTCTGTATTTATCTTTCAATCTCTGCTTTTATTTTCTCTTTGACCCAGTAATTTTTTAGAAGTATGTTGTTTAATTTCCACATTTTTGTGGGTTTCTTTACTTCTGTTTTGCAGCTGAATTCTAATTTTAAAACATTATGGTCAGAAAATATGCTTGGAATAATTTTAATATTCCTGAATTTGTTGATGTTAGTTTTGTGGCCCTATATATGGTCTATTCTTGAGAATGTTTACTGCACACTGAAGAAGAATGTATAATCTTATATTTTGGAATGAAATGTCTTGTACAGTCTATTATATTCATTTGGTCTATTGTGTTGTTTAAGGCTGATATTTCTTTACTGTTTTTCTGTTTGGATGATCTATCTAAAACTGTCAATGGTCTGTTGAGCTCTCTAAGTATGATATATTTTTGTCTGCTTCTATTTTTAGATCAATTAGTAGATGTCTTATATATTTTGGTGTTCCCTGATTCAGTGCATATATATTAAGTAGTGTTATGTCTTCCTGATATAATGTCCCTTTATCATTATGAAATGTCCATCTTTGTCTCTCGTTAGCCTTGTTGTCTTGAAGTCAGCATTGTCAGATATGAGTATGGCTACACTCGCTTTTCTTTGGGCATTATTTGCTTGGAGAATCATTTTCTTATCTTTCAATTTGAGTCTACTCTGTCCTTGCAGGTTAGATGTGTCTCTTGAAGGCAGCATATGGTTGGGTTTTGCTTTTTAATCCAATCTGCTCCTCTGTATCTCTTTATTGGTGAATTCATTCCATTTACATTTAAGGTAATTATTGACACTTCAGGATTTCCTATAGCCATTTTATATTTTCTGGTAGCTCAGTGTCTCACTTGGTTTATCTCTTTTTTGTTTCTGTCAGTTGTTTTTGTCTGATGGTATTAATACTTCTTTCCCTTGTTTCCTTTTTTTTAAGCTGTGTATTTCAGTAGTGGCTTTTTTGTGGGTGGCTACCATTAGGTTATTAATAGAAAAATTGTCATATGTATAAGATTCCTTTGACTTATGAGTGTTTCTGCACTGCATCCTCCCTTGCTAGTGCAGATCTTTATGCTCTCCCCTTTTATGTTATTGTTGTCACAGATTATCCTTATTTTTATTGTGATTTTGTTAGAACTTTTACTTGTAGTGATGATTTGTTTTGTTTTTTGTCTCTGGTCAAACAACCCCCTTGAGTAATTCTTGCATTGGGTTTTATGATGATAAATTCCCTAGCTTCTGCATGTCTACAAAAGTTTTTATTTCTCCTTCATATTTGAAGGATAGCTTTCATGGATATAGTATTCTTGGCTGGTAATTTCTCTGTTTCAGTAATTTGAGTGTTTGGGTGCACTCTCTTTTGGCTTGTAGAGTTTCTGCTTAGATGTCTGATGATATCCGAATGGGTTTTTCTTTATATGTTATGTTCTTCTTTTTCTTAGCTGCATTTAGGTATCTTTCTTTGTCATTGATTTTTGACAATTTTATTATGATGTGCTTGGAGTATGTCTGTTTTGGTTGAGGTAACTTTGCATTCTTTTGCTTCTTGGATTTGAGGCTCTCTTTCCATAGGCTTGGAAATTTCCATCAATTATATGTTTGAATAGGTTCTCCAATCCCTTCTCCCTCTATTCTTCCTCTGATATACCCATTATTCTTATATTGCTCTTTCTGATAAAGTCAGAAAATTCTTGTATTGTTCTCTCATTTTTTCTAATTTCTGAGTATCTTTCTTCTTCTCTCTGTAACATCTCTAATTGCCTGTCTTTGATGTCACTGATTCGTTCCTCTATTTGGCTTGTTCTATTAGCTAAACTTGCTACCTCAGTTTTCAATTCATGAATTGAGTTCTTCTTTTCTATTTTTAAAGATTCAATCTTTTTGATGAGCTTATTAAGTTGCCTGTTGTTGTTTTCTCACATCTCTTTGATTATTTTCAGAACTTCAATTTTGAATTCTCTATCATTTAACTTCAAGGTTTCCATGTGATTGAGATGGTGTTTTTGGAGATTTTTAATTTTCTTTATGAACTACATCTCTGTCTTCTGTAGCCATGGTACTCAATTTCTTCTCCCTTCATGGCATTTGATAGTGGTGTTGTTAAAAACTCTAACAAAAAATAACTAAATAATTAAAAGTAAACATATAAAAATACAATAAAAATATAAGAATTTTAAAAATAATAACAAATGAAAAAGAACAACCACCAAAAATAAAGATCAAACACTGAAAAAAAATAAAAAACAAACAAAACACTGACAAAAATAAGGATAAAATATATAAAATTAAAGTAATGAAATTCAAAAGAATAAGGAGAAAGAAAGGAAAAAAAGAAAAACAAAATTTGGTTTTAAAAGGTTACTCTTATTTTCCAGTGTCATTTAGCTCAGTGGTCCCCACCCCCTGGGCCATGGACCGGTACCGGTCTGTGGGCCATTTGGTACCGGTATGCAGAGAAAGAATAAATAACTTACATTATTTCCGTTTTATTTATATTTAAGTCTGAATGATGTTTTATTTTTTAAAAATAACCAGATTCCTTCTGTTACATCTGTCTAAGACTCACACTTGATGCTTGTCTCGGTCACATGATACATTTATCCGTCCCACCCTAAAGGCCAGTCCGTGAAAATATTTTCTGACATTAAACCGGTCCGTGGCTCAAAAAAGGTTGGGGACCACTGATTTAGCTCTTTGACATTCCCGGGCTATCCTCTACTGAGATGTTGCTGTCCCAATGATGTAGGCAAGGTCACAGTCACATTGTTGGGTGTGGCATTTTGTAAGGGCATTACGACTTTGGCTTTATAGTTTCGGCTTTAAAGCTTTACATCTCTAGCAATGGCAGTCTCAGGCTTCCAGTGTGCCTTCCAACATCTCAACAGACCTGGATACCAGACGTGGATCACCTCTGTTCTTCAGTGTAGAGAGTGGCTCTGGAGAGCTATCTATGAGATTTGTCTCTTCCATTCTTTGTAACCTTGAAGTTAGGGAGGTGGGATCTGGGAGGCTGAGAGGGCACACTTTAGTTTTCTCTGTGTTTGATGAGTGCAAGCTGCAAGCAGACCACAGAAACACTGGTAGTGACCCCACACTCTCCCATCACTTTGGTTCCATATCTCCCCCTCTACCCCTGAATTCCACCACTCCTCCCAGCAGAAGGAGACCCAGTGACTTCAGGTTTTCCTTTATGTATCCTTCATACAAAACCCAAACAACCCAAGCTTCCCTATTTCCTGTAGTCGAGCAGAGAAAAACAAAAAACAAAAACAGTCACTCCAGGTTTGTCTCCTTTCCAGCATTAATCACAAATGTGTTTTATCTTCTCCCCCCCCTTTTTCCCCATCCCACCTTTAGTCCATTCAGTGCATGGATATTTCAGGCATGTCTGCAAGCCCATCTGGTATTCCTTCACTGTACTAATAGTTGTTTAATTTGTTGACATTTCAATGGGAGAGATCAGTAGTATCTTTCATGCCACCATCACTCTGATGTCATTCCTGGTACAGTTACTTTCACTTGACTCTCCCTTTTAAAGAAAGGATTGTATCTGAGAAAATCCAATCTATATTCCCCAGGTCTATATTCAGTCATTTAGCTATATGGTTAGTTTGGTTTTTTGTTTCCCTTGATCTCTGTTTTCTTATAAAAAATTTCATTAATGATGATTGTGCAAAAGGAAAACACACCTTCCACACTTTACCACCATTACCTTTGTTTCTTACCATGTGCCACTTCTAATTTCAACACTGAAAATTCAGTGAAAATGGTAATACTAAAGACTAATAGCACAACATAGCAGAGTTTACCATTTCATTTTTTCCTGTTTACTTCATTCATTCATTCAAGAATTATTCTTGCAGTAGAGCATTGGCCTGGCATGTGGAAGTCCCGGGTTCAATTCCCAGTCAGAGCACACAGGAGAAGTACCCATCTGCTTCTACATCCTTCCCCATCTGCTTTTTCTCTATCTCTCTCTTCCCCTCCTGCAGCCAAGGCTTCATTGGATCAAAATTGACCCAGGCACTAATTATGGCTCCATGGCCTCCCCCTCAGATGTTAGAATTACTCCAGTTGCAAAAGAGCAATGCCCTAGAGGAGCAGAGCATCATCATTTTGTGAGCATGCTGGGTGGATTCTGGTTGGGTGCATGTGTGAGTCTGTCTCTCTGCCTCCCCACTTCTCACTTCAGAAAAAAAATTATTTTTTGAGTGTCTATTCTGTGTCTGGTGCTTTTCTGGGAATCAAAGAATTACAAAAGAGGCATACTATGTGGTACAGTTCAAGCCTTTAATGAGCTAGAGGAAATGGCAGTCTGTTGGGAAGAAAAGCGTTGAAATGAAAATACACATGCCTGACCAGACTGTGGCACAGTAGATAGAACACTGGCCTGGAACCCTGAGGACCCAGGATTGAAACCCCATGGTCTCTGGCTTGAAGCCAAAGATCACTGTCTTGAGCCCAAGGTTCCTTGCTTGAGCATGAGGTAACTGGCTTGGCTAGAACCTCCCAGTCAAAGCACATATTAGAGAGCAATCAGTGAACCACTAAGGTGCCACAGCTATAAGCTGATACTTCTCATCTCTTTACAATCCTGTCTGTTTGTATGTATGTCTCTATAAATAGATAGATAGATAGATAGATAGATAGATAGATAGATAGATAGATAGATAGGTGTGATTATGGGCCAAATGAGTGATAGAGAATGCTGTATGAGCTCAGGAGCCAGAATGGGCAAGGAAGTCTGCATGGAGGAAGTGAGAACTGAGCTAGGGCTTGAAGGATGAATAATATAGATAGATTGGAAAATAACAATAAATCCCAGGCAAAGTCACCAGTGTGAGTATGCCACTGAGGTGGAAATGAACAAAACATGTTCCCAGGTCAGTGATGACACTAACCCGTTTATAACAACCAGCTATTGGATAAACAAGATTGAAAAAAATTAGATCTCCATTGATTCTGTTAAAAATTTTCCACCATAAAAGCTAAAGTAATCTATTAAGCCTGGCAATAACTATAGCCTTTGGGATGGTAATTTGGTCTAGCTTCAGTTTCATCATTTGTAAAATGTGCAGGTTGGACAAGATGACTTCTAATAGCCCTCCCAAATCTTATAAAAGAGAGAGAGAGAAAGACAGGGAGGTGGTCAGCCAGGGAGGTAGGCAGGGAAATATGAAATAAAGGAGGAAGAAAAGAATAAAGAGGAGGGAAGGGAAGAGAGAAAAAGGACACTGATTCTAAGTTCCCTAGCAATTGCTGTATGGCCTTTGTCATGTTTTCATTGCAAATATAGTGACATTCTGGGATAGTGATTAAAGCTTGGGCTCTACTGTTAGCTAGACTTAGTGTAAGTCTTGCATCAGTCACTTACTATCTGTTCAACAGTAGGCAAATTAACTTAACCTCTATAAGCCTCACTCATTCATTCCACAAATATATATGTAACACCTTACTATGCTAAGCCATAGGCTAGTCATTGGGAATAGAGTGATAAACAAAACAGACAAGGTCCCTTCTTTGAAATTTACAGTTTTGTAGGTCAGACAGTCCAAAAATAATCACACAAGAAACTAGACAAAATTGCAATAATTGCAAAAGTACAGAGTGCTATGAGAATATATAACCTGATAGTTTCCCCAAGGAAGGATAAACCAGGCAAACATGAGTTCATTTTAGGTCAAGTGAACAGCATGCACAAGGTCTCTAACACTAGAAGGAGCTTGGAATTGCAGGGGATCTTAGTCCACAGTAGCTAGAGAACAGAGAACTACAGGGTTACAAGTAGAAGGGAGACTGATATATGTAAGTCAACAGAGCCTAGGTTATATTGTGCCTTGAATGCCATATAAAGCCTGTTGACTTTATGCTAAAGCAATGAGATGTCCCACTTTCCTTATTTGTAAAAGAGGGTAAATAGTAACACCTTCCTTGTAGGGTAGCTGTAAAGATTAAAGGGTACCACTGTCCTCTGCCATCTATACTTTCTTACTGAGCCTGTCACCAAGTTCCATCAGCACTATCTTCAAGAAATCTGTCACTTCCAAAATTTGTTTCCATTTCCACTGCCACCACTGTACTAGTCCGAGTCCCTGTCTCTAGCCTGTACTATTGCTAACTGGTCCCCTGAACTCCAGTTGTTTCCCTCCAATCCATTATCCCCGCAGCAACTCAAATTATTTTACTAAAATGTAAATCTGATTTTGGCACACCTTTGTTTAAAAACTTTCAGTGATTTCTCACTGCTTTTAAGATAGAGACCAAATCCCTAAGACATCTGCTAATGCTGCTCCCCTCTCTGAAATGTCGTTTCTGTCTGTCTGTCCCTGTCTATCCCTCTCTCTGACTCACTCTGTCTCTGTAAAAAATAAACAAATAAATAAAATTTAAAATGTGTAGTGAAACCAAAATATCAAAGGTCCTGTAACAGCATACTGTCCCAGACTGCTGTTGAAAAACTCTTCCCCATGATGTATTACATACAATCTATTAGATACAAATGTACATTTAAGCTCTAGACTCCCACCCTCTACTCATCTAGTTTATTCCAGTTCATCCTTATTTCTCATTTTCAGGGAAGCCTTCCCTGATCCCAGCCCACCATGTATTTCAGGTTCTTTTGTAATTTATTCTCTGAGAATCATGTTCTTTCTCTTCTGATTGCTTATCTCTGTAATTACATAATCACCAGTGTGATTTTTAATATCCTTTTCTGTCACTAAACTATAAGCACCAGGGAAGCAAGGTACACGTATTTTTTTTTCCTTACTTTTGTACCTCCAGAACTTTGCCCAATGCATGAAATAGAGGAAGCACTCTGTGAATATCTGCTGATTGAATAATTAAAATGTTAACTACTGCTACAAATAAAAATAATAGTGAAGGTAAAAATAATTATTATTAATGTATTATGTAATTATATTAAATAAGTTATTATTATTATTATAAGCATGCTATTTTATTGATAGTTATCCCTCCAGAAATCAGTTCTAAACAAAATGATGGCTCAGATCATATTGTTGGTCAATAAATATCCTAACCACTTTATTCAGAGCCTATATATCTATATTTAGATCAATTATTATATAACTATAGCTACCACCAGGGATGGCCATGAGACGCTGAAGTCAGACTAGACCTAAATCCTTGTTCTGCTACCATCTTTGTGATTCCAAACAAGTTAGCCTTTCTGGGACAGTATTTGTTTTCAGATTCATGAAACTTTAAAGATATTATGCATGGAAAGTGCTTAGCAGTGTCTGCAATGTAATATTCACTCAATAATATTACTGTTACATCTTACAGATTCTTTATTTAATTTGAACAAGTACTTATTAAAATGTGTAGTGAGCCTGACCAGGCAGTGGCGCAGTGGATAGAGCATCGGACTGGGATGCAGAAGACCCAGGTTCGAGACTCCGAGGTCGCCAGCTTGAGCGTGGGCTCATCTGGTTTGAGCAAGAGCCCACCAGCTTGAACCCAAGGTTGCTGGATCCAGCAAGGGGTTGCTCGGTCTGCTGGAGGCCCACGGTCAAGGCACATGTGAGAAAGCAATCAATGAACAACTAAGGTGTTGCAATGCACAATGAAAAACTAATGATTGATGCTTCTCATCTCTCTCCGTTTCTGTCTGTCTGTCCCTGTCTATCCCTCTCTCTGACTCACTCTGTCTCTGTAAAAAATAAACAAATAAATAAAATTTAAAATGTGTAGTGAAACCAAAATATCAAAGGTCCTGTAACAGCATACTGTCCCAGACTGCTGTTGAAAAACTCTTCCTCGTGATGTATTACATACAATCTTCTTATACTCTTAAGAAAGAAGTAAAGTGAACTTTCAAGGGAGCAAGAAAGACTACAAAAGATTGAGTCAGGGGACTCTGAGAATTAAAATGCATTGTTTAGTTTAGTGTATGTGCTAGTAACATAGTCTGGAAAGCAAAAAATGGAGGAGGCCCTAGAGGGCTGGCTAACTAAATGGTAGCAAAGCACTCAGGATACCAATTTAAAATTTATACTTGACCTAATCTATCCACCTTTGGAACTTTGTGTCTCTGATAGTCCAAAACTTACTACCTTGAGGAAACTAAATTAATTGCCCATGTTTTTTGTTTGGCAGCCTTATCTAACAGCCCATTTTTCTCTACTCAAATGTTATCTGATGTACTTAAACTATTGCTGCTCCTTTGGAAAGATACCTTTTAAAGGGGGATCTATGTGTAGGTAAAGCGTTCACAATTCAAGGGATTAAATCTCAAATGATGAGAAAATAAGACATGCAATGGCAGAAAATAGATTCAAGAAGAGCACATAACTCTGTATGCTCCAAATCAGTTAGTCATTATCAGCAGGTTTGGAATAAGATAGATAGGATTTCAAATCCAATTTGAAACCTTAGATCTGCAAAATACTAGCTGGGGGATCCAAGTAAGTTAATTAAGTCCACTTTATTAACTGTAAAATGGGGATAATAAGAATCTAGCTTATCAGGTTTTTTAAAAAATTAAATGAGATGACATGAAGTCACCCAAGAAGAGTCTCATATAATTTTTCAAGAGCACATATTTTTATTATTTAATCACACCTGGTGATTAAACAGAGCTGGCCATGCATGGCCTGCTCTTTTCTGAAACCATGGTGGGCTCCTCCAGAGAGCCCTGGGGCCTGTGTGGTCACCTGCCCTGACTGTATTTCAGGCAGAGAGTGGAAGGAGCAGCAATGATGGGAAACCCAGATCTCTGGCCATTGGTCCCACTCCACCAATAATAGCCACATGTAGGACATAAAGGGGGAAACCTACAAAAACAGATGAAAACTTAATCCCCCCTCAAAATAAAAAAATAAAAACACGATCCAGTATAATTATACCCAGATTTTGACAGAGAGAAGTTGGCAACACTAATGTTTTATATAAAAGCCACTAAGCTGATTAACATTTTGAGTCCTAAAAGAGTGGTGCAGTGGGAAGCTGATATCAGGCAAAAGCTTTCCTCCTCTCTCCCACCCTCCTAAATTATCCTGATGCCCTGGACACCAGCAAACCTCAGTTTTTCAGACTCCTTCAATCTCTTCCCAAAAACCTCAGATGGTTTTGCTTCCCACTTTAGAGCCTTCAGACTTTTCCCAAGTCCTTCCTATCAAAACGTACCTCTTTCACTCATGTCCTTACTCTTTACTAGAGATGTCAGTGAAAGCACACTGATATTTTGATGAATTTGTTTCCCACCAACCCCAAATAAGTATTTCAAAGAATTCATTATGAAGGCTACTAAGTCAGCAAATATTTCTGAGGCCCTAGTACATACCCAACATTGCACTAGATCCTATAGCACCATACCAAGGGACAGAAGAATCGTCACAATGGGTGTATCCAGCTTACTGTGCAGTTGCTAACATCAGCAACAACGAACGTGCTCTGGAAAAAAACAGGTGAAACATTCATACCACCTTTCTGGCAGGCAGTTAAGCCAAACAGAGCAAAAGCTTTAATTTTTTATATAATCATTGACCCAGGAATTTTGCTCCTAACAATTTATACTCAGGAAGTAATCAGAAATATATACAAAGATACCAGTACAATTATGTGTATTGCAGCATTATTTATAATACCAAAAACTTTAAAACAATCTAAATATCCAAAATAATGGATTGTGTAAATAATTCATTCTGCATCCTGATGATAGAACATTGTCCATACATTAAAGTCATTATTAACACAAGACTCTTTAAAGCCAGGAAAATTTTACTTCTTGCTGAATGTGAAAAAGTTTTATTTTAATTTTATACATAGGGGGGAAAAGATTAAAATGATGTATCTTAAATGTTGAAAAAGTGGTTAGCACAAAATAACAAGATTACTAGTGAACTTTCCTGAGGTACATATGCTAAATATCCCATAAGAAACATTCTTTCCTTAATTAAAAAAATAAAAAATAAAACTTACCAATATTTTTTAAATGTAATATTGCTTAAGAAAGACTGTCTTTCTTATAACATCAAACAGGAGTGATATTCCCATCTTCTCCCAATGTAGCCATTTATAGTTTTGCATGAATGTGTCTAACACTTATAATCCTTTTGACTTCTGGTAGGTACTTCTTGTGCTACTACTTTTATTAATAATTGTACATTCAAAGGAGGTTGCAAGAGATATACAGGGGAGTCCCATGCACCCTTTCATCAGTATCCCCCAATGTTAATATCTTATACAACTATAGTGTAATACCAAAACCAAGAAAACCAACATTGGTATAATCCACAGTGCCTACTCAATTTTGTGTCTGGGTGTGTGTGGGGTGTGAGTGTTTAGCTCTAAATAATTTTATCACATGTGTAGCCTTGCACAACCACCAGCACGATCAAGATACAGAACATTTCCATCACCACAAGGATCCCTCATGGTGCCCTTTTATAACCTCCCTCCCTCTCCTATTCCATAAACCCTACTAACCACTAAACATTCTTCTATCTGCACAGTTTTGTCATTTCAAGAATGGTATAAAATGTCTCCTTTCCTATCTTTCTGTCCCTCTCTCTGTCTTTCTCTGTCTCTCTCTGTCTCTGTCAAAAAAAAAGAACGGTATAAAGTGGAAACATACAACATGTAACCTTTTGGCATTAGCCTTTTTCACTCAACACAATTGTTTAGAGATTCATCCAAGTTGTCACACATGTATCAATAGATCATTCCTTTTTCTTTTTCTTAATAAGTAGTATTTTAAGATTTGAATGTACCATTCTATTTAACTATTCATCTGTTGAAGGACATCTAGGATGTTTCCAGTTTTTGGCTATTACAAATAAAAATTTAATGGACATTCAGATACAATTTAACTATTTTTTTAATTCTCAATTTATGTCACCCAAGGACCCAAGAAATCCTCTTCTTCTTCTATACTAGAACTTTTTGAACAAATCCATGTTTACCTTACCCATACTTGTACAGTTTTATGAGAAACAAGCTAGATAAAGAAAAGAACATGGAGTTACACTGCATTTTCTTACTGAATTATACTTTTTAAATTTTCTGTCTTTGCCTATGGACTATGAGTGAAATGGAGGCAGGAACCATAACTGAATCACCTCTACTCTTAGGGAACGGCACAGGGCCTCACATAAAGTAAGTGTTTAGAAAATGTTAACTTTTGTGACAGCATGGATGGAAATGGTGATTACACTAAGTGAAATAAGCTAGTCAGAGAAAGGTAAGTACCATATGATTTCACTCATATGTGGAATCTATTAAACAAAATAACAAACAAAATAGAAACAGATTTCTAGATATAGAAAACAGACTGAGAGCTGTCAGAGGGGAGGGGGTTGGAAGAATGGGTGGAAAAGTTGAAGGAATTAAGGAAAGAAAAAAGAAGCTCATAGACACAGACAATATTGTGGTGATTATGGGAGGGAAAGGGCTGGGAGGTAGAAGAAGGTAAAGGGGAGACAAATGGTGATGGAAGGAGACTGGACTTGCCGTGATAAGCACATGGTGCAGGTACAGATAATATGTTATGGAACGGTACACCTGAAATGTATGTAATCTTATTAACCAACGTCACCCCGATAAATTCCATTGGAAAATAAAATTACAAAGTAAAACACTAAAAAAGGGGGGGAAAGAAAATAGCTCATTTAATCATAAAAAAATGAGAAAGGAAATGTTAGTATCTCTAGTGGGGCCCATGTATAGGTGTTTTATAACAAACTCCATAGATCATAATTGACAGCTGAGGTTAAGAACTACTATTTAGCTGAATAAGCAAATATGCAATGAGGAAGAAAGAAAACTCATTATAGCAGAGGGAAGACTAAGGACAGGTGGTATACAATGTTCTTTATCTTTCTCTAACTTACAGAGGGAGTTCTGTGCCCACATTAGGCTCTAGACTGCATGGTAGGGAATTCATAATTTCCATTGCTGTGTTCAAGAAGTGCTATTTTGGAATCCCTATGACTGACGGGCTTTACCTATTTAAAAGGCTGTGAGGATTTACCTTTTTAGAAGGCTGCTCCAAACATCTTTGGAGCCCCAGACACCTTCGGTAGTTTGATGGAAAAAGCAATTGGCAATATGAATTACCTGGAGTGCTTATTTGTTTAGATGAGATAATTATATTTGGCAGTACTTTGAAGGAAAGGAATGACTTCTTATATTACCAGATCACTTGGGAAACCCAACTTATAACTGTCCCTTGACAAATGCCAGTTCTTCCAGACCTCAGTGAAATATGTTGCATATATTAAATCACAACAGAGGTTGGGCACAGACTCTAGAATCATTGAATGGCAAGGCCTAAATTTTAAAAACATTTTATTTGGGGGATTCTGCAGACACTATCACAGCTGTTTGAAGAACTGTTCTAAGATTGTAAAATATTGTACTTCATTGAGTTGGCTTAGGGTGACCACAGCAGAATTGTAGCACACATGGGTTGAAGAAAGAGGGGAAGGCAGGTACAAAAACCAGGCCCTAGAGGTCAGAGGACTTGTTCTGGGGACACAACTATATTGCATATCAAAATAAAACTGCTCTGGAGTGAGAGTAAGAAGCAATCACACAAAGGAGTTTTCACCGGGCCACACTGCTCTTATGTGCCCTACCTCATACTTGAACTTTTGTAGATTGACAGGCTGATCGGCTTAGCGTTCTGTTTTAGCATATGCTGTCCACCACCACCAAAGCCTTGTATAAACTGATGCTCTTTTTGAGGATGTGAGATCTGTGCTATGTCATAAAGATGCAGAGGCGAAGATAACTACTGCTTTTTGCCAAGGTTGTGAGACCTAGAATCCAATTCAAAATTTGAATTTGTAACAGAAAGTTGACAATTACAGACAACCTTAGGTACTTGCTGTCTGGAAGGCAGGGACCATAGACCTAGGCTGATGGTCTGAGGAAAGGACATCTCCTTTATGGTGGAGAGGTAAACTATTAGCTGGGTAGGGAGAATGGGGAGGAAGGAATAAAGGAAGCACAGGCTCAGTCTCTGGAATTGAGAAGACACACACAAAATGCTTTCCCTGAGCTTACTCCGAATCAAGTAAACTAATTCAAAAAGGCAAGCCTTACCTCTTTTTCAAGGTCCTCAAAATGCTTGTTTCAGCCTCTGCCTGCCCCATGGAGAGATCCAGGTTGAAATCTCATATTAGAATGTGAAAGGGCTGTGATTCAGAAGTCCCTGTTCCCTCCAAGCTAAGAAGTAAAGTGAGAACCGACATGGTACAGGTGTGTGCCCTGGGGTCTCTACCTCTCTCAAAGAAAAAGGGGCCATGGTACCCCAGGTGCTGCCAACCATATTTGACATCAACTGAATAGTTGAGAAAGGTAGTAGTGTTACTCAAAGCAGGATTGGTTAGAGCAAGGAAGGAAGGGAAGGTTTCATTAAAACATGTTAATACAGTGGGCCTTCAGTGGCAACTATGAGTATGACCATGAAGAAGATGCCAGAAAGATCCTTGAATGGTCATGTTCAGGCCTCCCCTCTATCAGGAACACCACAGGTGAGTAGCCAAGATCAGAGGAGGAGACAAGAGTCAGGAAAGGCAGTGATAGAACTCTGTAGGATTTGCAGAAGGAGGCTTCTGGAGCATTTGGGGGTATGCTAAAATTTGCGTTGAGAAGACCTGAATCTCTGCTCTGCTCACATCTATATTGGAGAAGATATTATCTATCCTTTTCTGTACTCACTCAGCCATTGATGGACTGAAGAGGTAAAAGGGTATTCCTTTGTAATGACTCCAGAGTCTTCTCCCCAGGCAATATAGGACATAGTTGAGGCTTTAGACTGGTTTAGACATGGATTCAAATCTTGGCTATGCCACTTACTAACTGTGTGAGCCTGAGCAATTTAATTCACTTTTCTGAATCTCAGTATTCCCATCTGTAAAATGAGAATACTACTACTTACACAATAGGATTATTTTGCAGTTTAAATTAAATAATATATATCAGTTCCTGATGCCTGAAACTCAATAGATTATCATCATTACTATAATTTTGGTTGATTACTATACCTTTTCATCCAAAAGAAGACAATTTTAGATAGTGGGGGAAAAAATAAGCTTTGAAGTCAAACAGACTCAGTGTTAGATCCTGGCTCTCCTACAAACTATCTGTGCTAGCTTGAACAAACCAGTGTCATCTGTAACATCGATCAAATACTCCAAAGGACCATCAATATTTACCCCATAAGCAGTGGCAGATCCAGGTATTCTGACACTTGAAGCTTATTCTATTTGGGTTAAATAAGTTTCTTAAGTGTAAAATTAGGTACAATCCTATACACTTATTTAGAATAAGATAATAAGTCACAAGAAAATACATGTTTTAAAAACTGACAAGCATCATTAACATTACAAAATAAAAAATGTTTTTCATCAAAACAACACAACTCTATGATACCTTTTTTTGATTTGGGGGCTTCATATCTTTTGATCACCTCTTCATCTAATGCCACTTTTTGTAGTATAGTTTTTCTACAAGGAATAAAGAAACAATTTCATTTCTTCTGAGTTTAGAAAAGTATTTCTCAGCTTTACCACCACTCATCACTGGTTAATGTCATGTAAGTATTCTGGATTATTGTCAAATTAAAAAAAATACTTCTATCATTTCTTTTATATATTAGCTGTAACATTTTAGAATATTTCATGTTTCTTATGCAATGACTAATATTAAATAAGCTTTGGATTTCCTACTTTAGAAGTATTCCCACAAGTCATTCCTATACTAGTATAGCCAGCAATAAACTTAATTCTGTGCAGAAGTGATAGCAAACCACACAACTATATCCCACTGATCCCAAATAAGTATATCTGCAACTCAATTTTTGTTTGATTGAATCCCCCCCCAAAATAGCTCTGGTAAAGACAGAACTCTCCTTAGAAAGTGAATGAAAGCAGAGATATGAAAAGAGCAGAGTGTTTCCTGAGTTGGGAGAAGGTAGGCAACACTCATTGTTAATACATCTTGTGTCTTCCCATATAGATTAAAGGTCAATAAATGTATTCAATTCTCATATTTAAAGTAGTCTAGTGTTATGAACTCCACTGTTGGAATTTAGAAAACAGCACCCCAGAAGAATGAAGCCTCAGAGGAAAACTAGTGGAGCCAACCCACAGCAAGAAAAGATTCACCACCATTGAATTCTAGACCTGTTTTGTGGTAAAAGACTTTCTAAGGGCAGCAAAAACAAAAATTCTAATGGGAAAAAAAGGACAGATTTAACTGTACTGTACTGTTTTAAACTCTAAAACATTTAGCCCTGGCCAGTTGGCTCAGCGGTGGAGCATCGGCCTGGCGTGCGGGGGACCCGGGTTCGATTCCCAGCCAGGGCACATGGGAGAAGTGCCCATTTGCTTCTCCACCCCACCCCCCTCCTTCCTCTCTGTCTCTCTCTTCCCCTCCTGCAGCCGGGGCTACATTGGAGCAAAGATGGCCTGGGTGCTGGGGATGGCTCCTTGGCCTCTGCCCCAGGCGCTGGAATGGCTCTGGTCGCGGCAGAGCGACGCCCTGGAGGGGCAGAGCATCGCCCCCTGGTGGGCAGAGCGTCGCCCCTGGTGGGCGTGCCGGTTGGATCCCAGTCAGGCGCATGCAGGAGTCTGTCTGACTGTCTCTCCCCATTTCCAGCTTCAGAAAAATACAAAACAAAAAACAAACAAAAAAAAAAACTCTAAAACATTTGTGTAGTTAAAGCAAACAAAATCAAATATCAAACAGAAAATAAAGAAAATAAATACTTGGTACTTGTTATTTGTATTCCAAAGGATTGATAGCCCCAATACAGAAATTAATTAAAATTTTGAAAGCATGAGGAATCCAATAGAAGAACCATCGAAATAAATGAACAGGCCATTAACAGAGGAAGAAATACAAATGGAAAAATTGAAAGACTTGGCAAGGACTTAGGGAAACTAAGCCCTGTTAAGAATGTAAATTAATTTGCCTTTACATGGGGCAATCTGACAACATAAAACTAACACTAACACTTATAATAAGCTTGCTATTTGCCAAGTACTCTGTGAAGTGTTTTATACTGATTGACTTATTCAGTCCTTACTCAACTTTATTGATATTCACTATGCACCATTTGTAATAATGAAAGATTCAAGATTCCTCAGACACCCAACAACATGATTTGGTTAAATGGAACAAAAGTGAGGGAGAGCAGACTTTGCCACCTCACAATATGGCTTTTGGAGATATTTATTGTTTTAAGCTGGTTATTTTTAAGAAACAAAAGACCCAGAATGAACTTATAAAAATAGAAAAACCTAATTAAAGGAAGGGAGCTATCACTTTAGCATAATATGATTTAAGTATGACAGACAAGG
Source organism: Saccopteryx leptura (assembly GCF_036850995.1). NCBI lineage: Eukaryota > Metazoa > Chordata > Mammalia > Chiroptera > Emballonuridae > Saccopteryx > Saccopteryx leptura. The sequence goes on along the minus strand of NC_089516.1, from coordinate 112,296,709 downwards.
AGAAGTCAAGCAATGTTTGTTAGACTCCCTTTCGTGTCCCATTGTTTCTGGGAGGCCTGGCAAGAATTTACCAAATGTTTGCTCTTTTTTGGTCTACCTGTGAATTGCCTACCTTCACTTGAAGTCCCAGACCCATCTTCCTCTCTGTAGTCCAGAATGGCATATAAGCCTCAAATGTCCAATATGGCTTCAAGTCTCATATTCTTTTTTTTTAAGTGAGAGAGAGAGAGACAGACAGACAGACAGACAAACAGGGACAGACAGACAAGAAAAGAGAGAGATGAGCAGCATCAATTCTTTGTTGCAGCATATTGGTTGCTTATCAATTGCTTTCTCATATGTGCCTTGACCAGGGGACTCCAGCAGAGCAAGTGACCCCTTGCTCAAGCCAGCAACCTTGGACTCAAGCCAGTGACCTTAGCTTCAAACCATCAACCTCTGGGCTCAATCCAGCGACCATGGGGTCATGTCTACAATCCCACACTCAAGTCAGCAACCCTGCACTCAAACTGGTGAGACCATATTCAAGCCAGCAACCTTGGGGTTTCAAACCTGGGTCCTCAGCATCCCAAGCTGATGTTCTATCCACTGCACCACCTCCTGGTCAGGCAGGTCTCATTTCTTATGGAACCCCTTCATGTACATCCATAATAAATTCTTTTACTTCCTCCCTTTAATCTGGCTTATGTTAATTTGATTATTAGACCAGCCAGAAGAATTTAGAAAGTCATAAGGAAGATGATTTTTCCTCCATCCACAATAGGATTGAGATTATTTATACCTACTAACATGGAAAACTGTCCAAAATGTAATAGTTTTTAAAAAAAAAAAAAAAGACTACAGTATAAAATTTCTATAGTACAGTATAAAATTGTGTGAATACATGTCTACATGTGTATATGTATATAGAAAAATGATAACAATGGTTGTTTCTATGTGGTAGAATTTTAGATAAGCTTGGTTTTGTGCTTTATGCCTTTCCCATTATGCCTTCTAAATTTTTGCTATCACTGCTGCTGCTGCCCAAGGGTAAGTGATAGGCATATAACCTATGCTGACACACAGAGTCCCAAGCTTAGAAAAGCCCCTGTTTGATTTAATATTTTGCTGTCACTATGATGAAATTCTGAATAATTCATAAGGAAGGGCCTCACATTTTCATTTTGCACTGGGTCCTTCAAATTATGTAGTTGGTCTTGTCAGTAGTACAGCTTGCTGAAGTGTGTTGATCTATAACCATCAAGTGAAAACTTGCTATTCTCATTTTCTTTCCTCAGGTACAAGGGGAAAACTTCTCAACAAGGTGGCTTTGGACTCATTTTTTCCACTGTCATCAGGCCTATTAACCCTCTCTGTGGAAGGGAAGGGGAAACCCCTGAGGACAGACTATTTATCTTCCCTGACAGATTTTAGCTTTACACTCTCTTGTAGCCCTTGATAGGAAGGTCTGTGGGTGTCCATATTAGAGTATCTGCCCACAGCTTCCAAAATGCCAGTCCCAGCAGAAGCAAAATCTGCTCTGTGTACCACAATCAATCCCAGTGATAACTCTAGCATCAAATGCACATGTGTACATTTACATATGTAAATTATCTTTAGGTCATTCTGTAATGAGTCCATGTCCATACCCCTGAGATTTTCTTATATTTTATTCCCATCAACTAAGCTTTTTATTGTCAGAAAGAGTTTTGTGTAATTGCTCTCTTGGAGATTTCACAGTAATTCCACATCTTTTTTAAAGATTTACTTTATTAAAAATTACTCCCTATCCCTAAGAAATCATGCTTTTGAAATGTCAGAATAATGTCCTTAACCTCCTTTATCTCTACGTTTGTTTTCTATTTCTAAGGCAATATCTACTGAGAGGAAAAATGATCACAGTCCTATGGTGACTTGATTCTCTTAAAAGTCGTGGCTGTAACATCTTGTCAGAAGCTTTTTGATATACAGTCACAGAAAATGATTTGACTTTGGGTGATAGGCACACGACACAGTCAACAGTTCAAATGCCATGGAGATGTTCACCTGAAACCTATTTGCTCTTATTGATCAATGTCACCCAATTAAATTTAATTTCAAAATAAAAAGAAATTTAAAGAAGCTTTTTGAGATAATTTTTTAATCGAGATAGAGAGTGAGGGGGGAATAGACAGGAAGGGAGAGAGGTGAGAAGCATCAACTCATAGTTGCGACACTTTAGTTATTCATTGATTGCTCTCTCATATGTACCTTGACCAGGAGGCTCCAACCAAGCCAGTGACTCCTTGCTCAAGCCAGCAACCTTGTTCTCAAGCCAGTGATCTTGGGATTAAGCCAGCAACCTTTGGGTTTAAGCCGGCAACCTTGGAGTTTCAAACTTGGGTCCTTAGCATCCTTATCCACTATGCCACCACCTGGCCAAGCAAGGAGATCAACTTATATTCACCAAACGTTTTATCTGCATGCAATTTAATCCTTCAAATAAATCCATTTAACTAGATAAACATTATAGAAATCACCACCAAAAGCAAAGAATTCTTTTGGTTCAAATATCCTCTACTAGCTTTATTGACATGACAGTCAAACTCCTCAGTTCTTGAGTGACCTTTATGATCCTATAACTGTCATGTAAAAACTTCTATTCATGGATATTTTCAAATACCCACAAAATCATAAAGAATAATGCGATGAAATTCCAGGTATCCATTACTCGGCTTCACCAATTACATTCTGCCAATCTCAATCATCACTTTTTAATTTTGTTTATTGATTTAGAGGAAATTTTGAGCATTAGATTCTAACTAGGAATACAGCCAAATTCATATTCTCACTTGAAATAAAGCTTTCACCTAAGTAGCAGTTATCTAGTTAGAATCTGAAAGCATGCCCATTCCCAGAGTTTCTATCTCGAACGAACCTGCTACCCAGCTCCCTCTCTTCCTGCTCCTAAGCTACAACTGTCATTTGTTTCGGCTAACTGGTCTAATCCTTTCAACTAAATGTAGGCCAGGACTTTGAGAGTAGATTTTCTTAGCATACTGCAGAAGAGGCAAAAATGTCTTCTAACCAGTGTATCCCAGACCAATTTCATTTTAATTCTTTATCTTCTATAGAAGTGAAGAGATAAGAGCACTAGAACAAAACTTCTTTAGACCTTTTGTCCAAAGATCTGTTTACAAGCATACTTATATCTGTGCATATGAGTGTGGATGTTAGGCAAAGAAGGCAACAGCACGATAGAGGATTAGGTGTAGATCATGGGAGAGGACACAATAATTCTAGGCTGCTTCTGGACTACCTTATTTCTTTTAATCTTCCAAATAACTTCAGGTATAATCTAATTCCTATTTTCTAAATGAGGAAACTGAGAAAACTCAAACCTCAGAAGTCCTGTGGCTCAAGGTACCCAGTTTGTGAATCTTGGAGGAGGAATTAAATCTGTCTGACTCCAAAGCTATGCTCTTTCTCCCCAAGCTGTAGGGTCAGGCACACTGGGCACTGGCACATAAATTTGGTTGGGGTCCTCAGGACAGTCTTTTTCAAGGCCTGTGGCTGCAAACAAATGCCACTTTGTAATAAGACTTTCTCTTTTTCCCACCAGATGGTCCCTTAAATTAGTTGAAGCCTGAGGGCCTTAAATATAAAACAAGCGGATGCATCTTGATTATAAAAGAGTAGTTTGGTTTTACTTGCAAGTGTTATGCTTAAAATGAAGAATGTGACTGACAGTGTTTTCTTTTTAAAGGATAGGAGGTTCTTTGCACTTGGCGAGCCCAGTGCAGAACTATATCCAGCCAGACCACCAAAAGCAAGAGCTCTATAGCCATTTCTCTGGGACAGCCTTGGGCTACAGGACCTTTGCTCAGTCCATACTGCTGATATTGCCCCTGAGATCCACTGGAGGCAATTATTGCTCTTCCTCCCTTAACCAGACTAAACAAAATGTGTTTCTTCAATAAGCCTCCACCTTGCCAGAATAATATCCATCAAGCTCTTTCTTTGCAATCACTATGTATTTATCCTACCCTGCCTGGATCTGGAAGCTGATCACTCTGAAGTAAACATTTCTTTTCTTCCCCGCTGAGTTAGACAGACAAGAAGCAGCTTTAAAACTTGCTTCTCTTTTATTCACATTTAGTCTGCCTGTTTTGTCTGTACGTAAAGGTTCCCCTCATCTTCTATCCAACTTTGGAACTGAGAGATCAGTCTTTATTCCATCACATATGCTTCTTCCACGTGGCAGCTAGGGTGGAAGAGAGGCAGCAGTGAGGTGGTAGGATTCAGGAGGGATTAGTAGAAAGGCATTCTGAAAGAGAGTGAGGAACAGTGTCTTTCAGGGAAAGGGAATGATGTCATCAGAGGGCTAAGCATGTTTCAGTATGAAAGATAAATTCACAAGGCCGTCTCAGCTTAACTTAGCAACTGATTGGGTGTATATGTTAGGGGGAGGGGGGAAGAAGCCAAAAGAGATTTGAATTTTCATAAATGACAGGGAATATAAGGGAACATTAATAGAGAAATGATTGTCAGGAGATGGATGTAGGAAAATTAATCAATTTAGTTTTTGACCTATTTAAGCTTTTAACATTTTTGTTACACAAATTTCCAAACATAAACAAAACTAGACTAGGATATTGAAGCCCCATATACCTATTACCTGGCTCAACAATTATCAACTTATTGAGTTACTGCCAATCTTGTTTCAATACTTTTACCCATCCTCCTCTCCCTAACTGGATTATTTTGAAGTAAATCCCAGACATTATATATATCATCCATAAACACTTCAGTATATATCTTGAAAGATAGTCTTAAGATAGCCACACATAATTTTCTCATCTAAAAAATTAACATTAAGCTTTTAACATCATCAAATACTAAATGTCATCAGTAAGTAGAAAAATTTTCTCAATTTGCTCCTTGTTTGTTTGTTGATAGTTCATTGTATAAAATCTAGATGCAGATAAGCTGACTCATTGGATATATAATAAGATTCTCTCTAAAGCATTCATATGGAGATATAAAACAAGTTATTGAAAATTAGGGTCCAAAACTCAAGGAAAAAGTAGCAGCCAGAAATATAGATTTGAAAATCATCTTCTTGAGAGGGGCAGTGAAACTATTTTAATAGATGAAGCTATTGAGTAGATATCTAAGGTTGAAAATATAGCAATAAAAATGAGCCAAGGATAGAAACTTGGGGAGCAACTACATTCAGAAGAGGAGAAAGAGACACCAAGAATGGGGACAGGGAGGTAGTAGTTTGAGAAAGAAACAAGAAGTTGAAAAAGAAAACAAGATAGTGTTGTTACTGCAACCAGAAAATAAAACTGTTGCACAGACACCGGTGAACAAGTAGGGGAGAAATTGGTGCCTGTTAGAAGAGCAGAGCCTTGCAGCATCAGAGGAGGGGAGCCTGAGACCCAGCCGAGACCCTCTGGGAACATTCCTTAACTCGGGGCTCTCTGCCGTCACTCCGCACCTCACCCTGCTCAGGACCTGATAGATAACCAGGTGAAAAAAATTGGAAATGAGGATGACAATCAAGAAGCAATATGGATGGAAGATGGCAGCGGAGTAGGCGGACGCACAGACGCCCAGCTCTCAACACCTCTCAACACCAAACTGGAATACAAATCAATTTAGGAAAAATCAGCATGGAAAACCAACACTGAACTGCAAGAACAGCTCTCAAAAACCAAGGAGCAAAGAGGAAGCCAAAATAACCCTGGTAAGGAGTGCCTGAATCTCCTCTGCTTACAGGAATGGAAGGGGGGGTGAGGCTGAGAGCCCAGAGAGGATTTCACAGAGGAAAAAGAGCAGGAACTACTGCTCACAGCCACTTACCTGGCGACCAGGGAGCAAGGTGGGTTGAAAAGACCAGCTTATCTCCCAAGTGGAAAGGAAAGGGAGAGGGACAGACTGTGAGGGGCTAAGGTATGCAAGAAACGAAATAAAAAAGCTGACTCATTCGTGCTGGAGGCGGCCATAGCTGGGGGAGGGACTGAACCTTTCACAAAACAGAGCTGAAGTGCTTCCGGATCAGAGATCTCCAGACATCTATCCAGCTCCAATCAGCGCAACAAGACACAGCTGAAAACAAGAAGTGGGGAGGAGGGGCAGTAACTCAGGTCTCCATGGAGATCTGAGATACACCTCCCCCTACTGAAGCTGAGAAAAAACCCTGCCCCCAGTGAGATTAGTTGGTGGAAGAGACCTTCAGCATCTCAGGTTACACCCACAGCATTCCTGGTTACAGTTTCAAGGAAGCCCCTTGCTGAGATCAGTTAACAAGACTATCACCTGTTAAGAAAACAAACAAATCAAGACTTCAAAGCTGCCCAAATCCGAAAGTGGATTACAAATAATAGCTGATACCAACCCAAGAAGACCTAGAAATAACACAACTGAAAACTGGAGGCAGACAACACCAAGCCTAGACTCAACCAACTCTACAAATAAAACAAACAAAAAAAGAAGATGAGAAGACAAAGGAGTGCAATCCAAATGAAACCACAAGAGACACCTTCGAGAGATGAACTGAGTGATTTGGAAATAATCAAACTTCCAGATGCGGAGTTCAAAATAATGATTGTAAGGATGCTTAGGGATCTTAGAACAACAATGGAGGGGCAGTTTGAAAACCTAAATAAAGAAATAGCAAGTATAAAAAAGAATCAGTTGGAGACGACAAATACAATATCAGAAATAAAGACCACAATGGAAGGAATTAAAAACAGGATAGATAGAGCAGAGGATCGAATCAGCAAGTTAGAGGACAACTGGAATGAAAGCAGAGAAGAAAAGAGAAAAAAGACTCAAAAAGTCAGAGGAAACTCTTAGAGAGCTCTGTGACAACATGAAGAGAAATAACATCCACATCATAGGGGTTCCTGAAGAAGAAGAAAAAGAACAAGGGATAGAGACTTTGTTCAATCATATCATAGCTGAAAACTTCCCTAAATTAATGCAAGAGAAACTCTCACAAATCCAAGAAGCACAGAGGACTCCATTAAAGAGAAACCCAAAGAAATCTACACCAAGACACATCATAATTAAAATGCCAAAGCTAAGCGATAAAGAGAAAATATTAAAAGCTGCAAGAGAAAAAAAAGTTATCACCTACAAAGGAGTCCCCATAAGGATGACATCTGACTTCTCAACAGAAACACTTGAGGCCAGAAGGGAATGGCAAGAAATATTCAAAGTAATGCAGAACAAGAACCTACAACCAAGACTACTTTATCCAGCAAGGCTATCATTTAAAATCGAAGAAGAAATAAAAAGCTTCCCAGACAAAAAACAACTCAAGGAATTCATTACAAGCAAACCAATGCTGCAGGAAATATTAAGGGGCCTGGTGTAAACAGATCAAAGTGGGAAAAGAATACAGAAAAAAAAAAAAAAGGAATGCACCTTTAAAGAAGAAAATGGCAATAAACAACTATATATCAATAATAACCTTAAATGTAAATGGATTAAATGATTCAATCAAAAGACATAGGGTAGCTGCATGGATGAGAAAACAGGACCCATACATATGTTGTCTACAAGAGACACACCTTAGAACAAAAGACACACATAGATTGAAGGTAAAAGGATGGAAAAAAACGTTTCATGCAAACGGAAATGCAAAGAAAGCTGGGGTAGCAATACTTATATCAGACAAATTGGACTTTCAAACAAAGGATATAGTAAGAGATAAAGAAGGCCACTACATAATGATAAAGGGAGTAATCCAACAGGAAGATATAACTATTATAAATATCTATGCACCTAATATAGGAGCACCTAAATATATAAAGCAGACTTTGATGGATTTAAAGGGCGAGATCAACAGCAATACTATAATAGTAGAGGATTTCAATACCCCACTAACATCACTAGATAGATCCTCAAGAAAGAAAATTAACAAAGAAACAGCAGACTTATTGGAAACACTAGATCAACTCGATTTAATAGATATCTTCAGAACCTTTCACCCTAAAGCAGCAGAATATACATTCTTTTCAAGTGCTCATGGTACATTCTCTAGGATAGACCACATGTTAGGGCACAAAAGTGCTCTCAACAAATTTAAGAAGACTGAAATCATATCAAGCACTTTCTCCGATCACAACGGCATGAAACTAGAAATGAATCACAACAGAAAAGCTCAAAAATTCTCAAACACATGGAAACTAAATAGCAGGTTGTTAAATAATGAATGGATTAAGAATGAGATCAAAGAAGAAATAAAAAAAATCCTAGAAATGAATGACAATGAGCATACAACAACTCAAAATTTATGGGACACAGCGAAAGCAGTGCTGAGAGGGAAGTTCATAGCACTACAGGCACACTTTCAGAAGCTAGAAAAAGCTCAAATAAACAACTTAACCCTGCATCTAAAAGAATTAGAAAAAGAACAGCAAGTAAAGCCCAAATGTAGTAGAAGGAAGGAAATAATAAAGATCAGAGCAGAAATAAATGGCATAGAGGCTAAAGAAACAATACAGAGGATCAATGAAACTAGGAGCTGGTTCTTTGAAAAGGTAAACAAGATTGATGAACCTTTAAGTAGACTCACCAAGAAAAAGAGAGAAAAGACTCAAATAAATAAAATTAGAAATGAGAGAGGAGAAATAACAACTGACACAACAGAAATACAAAATATTGTAAGAAAATACTATGAAGAACTGTATGCCAAAAAACTAGACAACCTAGATGAAATGGACAAATTCCTTGAAACATACAATCTTCCAAAAAACAATCTGGAAGAATCAGAAAACCTAAACAGACCGATTACAACAAATGAGATCGAAACAGTTATCAAAAAACTCCCAACAAAGAAAAGTTCGGGGCCCGATGGCTTCACGTGTGAATTCTATCAAATATTCAAAGAAGAACTAACTCCTATCCTTCTCAAACTATTTCAAAAACTTCAAGAGGAAGGAAGACTTCCAAGCTCCTTTTATGAGGCGAGCATAATTCTGATTCCAAAACCAGGCAAAGACAACACAAAGAAAGAAAATTATAGGCCAATATCTCTGATGAATATAGATGCTAAAATCCTCAACAAAATATTAGCAAACCGGATCCAACAATATATGGAAAAATCATACACCATGATCAAGTGGGATTTATTCTGGGGAGGCAAGGCTGGTACAATATTCGTAAATCAATCAATGTGATTCATCACATAAACAAAAAGAAGGAGAAAAACCATATGATAATTTCAATAGATGCAGAAAAAGCATTTGATAAAATCCAGCACCCATTCATGATCAAAACTCTCAGCAAAGTGGGAATACAGGGAACATACCTCAACATGATAAAAGCCATCTAGGAGAAACCCACAGCCAACATCATACTCAATGGGAAAAAATTAAAAGCAATACCCTTAAGATCAGGAACAAGGCAGGGGTGCCCCCTTTCACCACTCTTATTTAACATAGTCCTGGAAGTCCTAGCCACAGCAATCAGACAAGAAGAAGAAATAAAAGGCATTCAAGTTGGAAAAGAAGAAGTAAAACTATCATTATTTGCAGATGATATGATATTGTATATAGAAAACCCTAAAGTCTCAGTCAAAAAACTACTGGACCTGATAAATAAATTCAGCAAAGTGGCAGGCTATAAAATCAATACTCAGAAATCAGAAGCATTTTTATACACCAACAATGAACAGTCAGAAAGAGAAATTAAGGAAACAATCCCCTTCACAATTACAACCAAAAAAATAAAGTACCTAGGAGTAAACTTAACCAAGGAGACTAAAGACTTGTATTCAGAAAATTACAAAACATTGATAAAAGAAATCAAGGAAGTCCTGGCCGGTTGGCTCAGCGGTAGAGCGTCGGCCTAGCGTGCGGAGGACCCGGGTTCGATTGCCGGCCAGGGCACACAGGAGAAGCACCCATTTGCTTCTCCACCCCTCCGCCGCGCTTTCCTCTCTGTCTCTCTCTTCCCCTCCCGCAGCCAAGGCTCCATTGGAGCAAAGATGGCCCGGGCGCTGGGGATGGCTCTATGGCCTCTGCCTCAGGCGCTAGAGTGGCTCTGGTCGCAATATGGCGACCCCCAGGATGGGCAGAGTATCGCCCCCTGGTGGGCAGAGCGTCGCCCCTGGTGGGCGTGCCGGGTGGATCCCGGTCGGGCGCATGCGGGAGTCTGTCTGACTGTCTCTCCCCGTTTCCAGCTTGAGAAAAATGAAGAAAAAAAAAAGAAATCAAGGAAGATACAAACAAGTGGAAGCATATACCGTGCTCATGGTTAGGAAGAATAAACATCATTAAAATGTCTATATTACCCAAAGCAATCTATAAATTCAATGCAATACCAATTAAAATACCAATGACATACTTCAAAGATATAGAACACATATTCCAAAAATTTATATGGAACCAAAAGAGAACACGAATAGCCTCAGCAATCTTAAGAAAGAAGAATAAAGTGGGAGGTATCACACTTCCTGATATCAAGTTATACTACAAGGCCGTTGTACTCAAAACAGCCTGGTACTGGCATAAGAACAGGCATATAGATCAATGGAACAGAACAGAGAACCCAGAAATAAACCCACAGTTCTATGGACAACTGATATTTGACAAAGGAGGTAAGGAAATACAATGGAGTAAAGACAGCCTCTTTAACAAACGGTGTTGGGAAAATTGGACAGCTACCTGCAAAAAAATGAAACTAGATCACCAGCTTACACCACTCACAAAAATAAACTCAAAATGGATAAAAGACTTGAATGTAGGCCGTGAAACCATAAGCATCTTAGAAGAAAACATAGGCAGTAAGCTCTCGGACATCTCTCGGAGCAATATATTTGCTGATTTATCTCCACGGGGAAGTGAAATAAAAGACAGGATAAACAAATGGGACTATATCAAACTAAAAAGCTTTTGCACAGCTAAAGACAACAAGAACAGAATAAAAAGACAAACTACACAATGGGAGAACATATTTGACAATACGTCTGAAAAGGGGTTAATAACTAAAATTTATAAAGAACTTGTAAAACTCAACACCAGGAAGACAAACAACCCAATCCAAAAATGGGCAAAAGAGATGAATAGACACTTCTCCAAAGAGGACATACAGATGGCCAATAGGCATATGAAAAAATGCTCAACATCACTAATCATTAGAGAAATGCAAATTAAAACCACAATGAGATATCACCTCACACCAGTCAGAATGGCGCTTATCAACAAAACAACACAGAATAAGTGCTGGCAAGGATGTGGAGAAAAGGGAACCCTCCTGCACTGCTGGTGGGAATGCAGACTGGTGCAGCCACTGTGGAAAACAGTATGGAGATTCCTCAAAAAACTGAAAATCGAACTGCCTTTTGACCCAGCTATCCCACTTTGAGGAATATACCCCAAGGACACCATAGAACGGCTCGAAAAGGAGAAATGCACCCGCATGTTTGTGGCAGCATTGTTCACAGTAGCGAAGATCTGGAAACAGCCCAAGTGTCCGTCAGAGGACGAGTGGATTAAAAAGCTTTGGTACATATATACTATGGAATACTACTCACCTATAAGAAATGATGACATCGGATCATTTACAATAACATGGATGGACCTTGACAACATTATACGGAGTGAAATAAGTAAATCAGAAAAAAAACTAAGATGAATCCATACATAGAAGGGACATAAAAATGAGACTCAGAGACATGAACAAGAATGTGATGGCAACAGGGGTGGGGGGTTGGGGGAGGGGGGATGGGGTGAAGAAGGAGAGAGGGGTTAGGGGAGGGGAGGGGCACAAAGAAAACCAGATAGAAGGTGACAGAAGACAATTTAACTTTGCGGGAGGGGTATACAGCACAATCAAATGTCAAAATAATCTAGAGATATTTTCTCTCAACATATGTACCCTGATTTATCAATGTCACTGCATTAAATTTAATAAAATAAAAAAATAAAATAAAATAAAAAATATGGTAAACATAAAAAAAAAAGTGTTGCACAGATGGAGGGCCACACAATTTTGCTCACTTAATGTTTCCCATCAAAAGAGCGTTGGGATAGGACCCAGTCCGTGATCTCTTGTGTGACTTTCTAACTGTGTTAAACACAGCCAAGAACAAGTCACCTCCGTAAGCCCAAGAGTCTTGAGATGTAAAGAAATGGATAAGAACAGTTCTTCCTTTTAAAAGGCTGCTATGAGGATCAAATGCAAATAGATTCACATGAGAAAAGCCTTTGTCAACTGCAAAGCACTGAACAAATATGAGAAGCTGATCACAAAATAAATCTTTATTGTTATTTTTATTAATAATGTGAAATATAATTTAACTGTTGAATGTAGGATTTAAAGTTTTTATATTGTAAAATTGGAAATTTGAAGGCCATAATTCAAAAGTCTCATCAGATCTAATAGCTATTTCTCATACCATGTGCTGCGCCCTGTTCTAATCCTCCACATACTTATTTAGTCCTCAAAAAAATCTTAGGAAATAGGCACTCTTATTAGCTTTGTTTTACAGATGAGGAAGCTAAGGCTGTGAGGAGTTTAACTTGCCCTTGGTCACATAGCTAGTCAGCCACTGAGCCAGAGCTCAAACCAAGTCCTTCCTATACCAGAGCCTGACCTCTTCAACACTACATCAAAGTACTTTAAAATATGCCTTGAAAAATTAGATCACCATATTGCAATCCTAATGAATTATGGATCTAGGCATTAAACATCAATGGCAGCTATCATTGCAAAGAGAGACAACCAGAAATAATGATCCTGAAGGAAGCACCACATGCTACCACCTTTGAAGTACTTTTGCCTTACTCCTCATCTCACAAAAAAAAAAGAAGAAGAAACTAAATCAAAGACTTTAGATTCGGGTTACAGTTGCCAAATAAAATTCACAATGCACAGTTAAAATTGAATTTTAGATAAACAACAAATAATTTTGTTGTTTTTAAAAATATTTTTCTTTTTTTATAAGACTTTATTCTTTTTAGAGAGAAAGAAAGGAGGAAGGAGCAGGACACATCAACTCCCGTATGTGTCTTGACTAAGCAAACCCAGGGTTTTGCACCAGTGACCTCAGCTTTCCAGGTTGATGCTCCATCCACTATGCCATCACAGGTCAGGCTTGTTTGTTTGTTTGTTTGTTTGTTTGTTTTTAGTGTAGGCATGTCCCATGCAATACTTAGTATGTTCCTTGCATCAAATTTGTGCCATACTTATACTAAGAGTATTCATTGTTTATCTGAAATTCAATTTTAACTAGGTTTTTGTTTTTGTTTTTCTAAATCTGGCAACCCTACTTTTGATCCAACTACTTGTTTAGAAGAAACACAAAGTACAGAGAAACATATTAAAGGAGACAGGATGAGGCTATCTGCACCAAACTATGGTTAAATGTACAAGACAAACTCCAGATTTCTTCTTCAACAACAAAAACAACAACAAAAATCAAGGCCGGGTAAGGGGTAGAGAGAGAGATAAACTATGGAGTAAAAAGAGACTCAAGAGACACAAAAACCAGTCACAGCCCTGACCAGTTAGTTCACTAGGTTAAGAGTGTCATCCTGAAAGGACAAGGTTGCAGGTTCTATCCTCGGTCAAGGCACATGCTGGAAGCAACCAATGAATGCACGACTGAGTGGAACAACCAATGAATGCTTCCTTTTCCCGTCCCTTCTCTCGCCTTTCCTTTCTCTTAAATAAAATTAAGCCCTGGATGCATAGCTTGGTTGACTGGAGCATCCTCCCACAGCAGAGGTTGCCAGTTTGATTCCTCAGTCAGGGCACATACAGGAGCAGCTCAATGTTCCTGTCCTCTCTTCCTGAATCTCTTTTAAAAAAAATAACAATCACAATGTGTATACTATTTGGATTGTGATACAGATTATTAAAAAATCATTATGTCTTTTTATTCTGTTCTTATTTTCTTTTGCTGTGCAAGAGCTTTTTAGTTTGATATAGTCTTATTTGTTTATCCTGTCTTTTATTTCACTTGCCTGTGGAGATAAATTGGCAAATATATTGCTGTGAGAGATGGCACAATGGGAGAATATATTTGACAATATGTCTGATAAGGGGTTAATAACTAAAATTTATAAAGAACTTGTAAAACTCAACACCAGGAAGATAAACAATCCAATCAAAAAATGGGCAAAAGAAATGAATAGACACTTCTCCAAAGAGGACATACAGATGGCCAATAGGCATATGAAAAAATGCTCAACATCACTAATCATTAGAGAAATGCAAATTAAAACCACAATGAGATATCACCTCACACCAGCCAGAATGGCTCTCTAACAAATCAACACACAATAAGTGCTGGCGAGCATGTAGAGAAAAGGGAACCTTCTTGCACTGCTGGTGGGAATGCAGACTAGTGCAGCCACTGTGGAAAACAGTATGGAGATTCCTCAAAAAATTAATAATCGAACTGCCTTTTGACCCAGCTATACCACTGTTAGGAATATACCCCAAGAACACCATAGCACTGTTTGAAAAGAAGAAATGCACCCCCATGTTTATGGCAGCATTGTTCACAATAGCGAAGATCTGGAAACAGCCCAAGTGTCCATCAGTGGACGAGTGGATTAAAAAGTATTGGTACATATATACTATAGAATACTACTCACCCATAAGAAATGATGACATCGGATCATTTACAACAACATGGATGGACCTTCATAATATTATACTGAGCAAAATAAATAAATCAGAAAAATCTAAGAACTATATGATTCCATACATAGGTGGGATATAAAAATGAGACTCAGAGGCATAGACAATAGTGTGGGGGTTACGGGTTGAGGGAGGGGTGGGCCACAAAGAAAACCAGTTAGAAGGTGACGGAAGACAATTCAACTTTGAGTGATGGGAATGCATCATAATCAATTGTCAAAATAACCTAGAGATGTTTTCTCTGAACATATGTACCCTGATTTATCAATGTCACCCCAATAAAATTAATTTTAAAAAATCATAATGTATGATATTATTGGCAATTTGAACACTGATTGGATGTTTGCTTATATTGATATTAAGGAATTATTCATTTTTTAGCTGTCTAATGGTATTGTATGGGGGTTTTACGAAACCTTTATCTCTTATAGATACATTTTGAAATGTTTGTGGATGGAATGATATGATGTCCTGAAGATGCTTCAAAATAATCTGGAAGGAAGAGAAGTAGGAAGAGTAAAATATATAACAAGATTGGCTTTGAATTAATGTTAAAGTTTCCTCAAAAGTACATGTGGTTTCCTTATACCTTACTGTTTCTGTATGTGTTTGAAATTTCCCATAATAAAGTTTTTTAAAGAAACAGTACCTAACACAGTACCTGACCTACTGTAAACACTTAATATATATTTGGTGGCAGGTAAGCAGGTTTGTTAATTTTTTTTTTCTGAAGTTGGAAACGGGGACAGTCAGACAGACTCCCGCATGCGCCCGACCGGGATCCACCCGGCACGCCCACCAGGGGGCGACGCTCTGCCCACCAGGGGGCGATGCTCTGCCCCTCCGGGGCGTCGCTCTGCCACGACCAGAGCCACTCTAGCACCTGGGGCAGAGGCCAAGGAGCCATCCCCAGCGCCCGGGCCATCTTTGCTCCAATGGAGCCTTGCTGCGGGAGAGGAAGAGAGAGACAGAGAGGAAGGAGAGGGGGAGGGGTGGAGAGGCAGATGGGCGCCTCTCCTGTGTGCCCTGGCCGGGAATCGAACCCAGGACCTCTGCACGCCAGGCCGACACTCTACCACTGAGCCAAACGGCCAGGGCCAGGTTTGTTAATTTTTAAAAAATAAAAGATCTCAGCCCTGGCCGGTTGGCTCAGCGGTAGAGCATCGGCCTGGCGTGCGGGGGACCCAGGTTCGATTCCCGGCCAGGGCACATAGGAGAAGAGCCCATTTGCTTCTCCACCCCCCCCCCTTCCTTCCTCTCTGTCTCTCTCTTCCCCTCCCGCAGCCGAGGCTCCATTGGAGCAAAGATGGCCCGGGCGCTGGGGATGGCTCCTTGGCCTTTGCCCCAGGCGCTAGAGTGGCTCTGGTCACGGCAGAGCGACGCCCCGGAGGGGCAGAGCATCGCCCCCTGGTGGGCAGAGCGTCGCCCCTGGTGGGCGTGCCGGGTGAATCCCCCGCGGGCGCATGCGGGAGTCTGTCTGACTGTCTCTCCCCGTTTCCAGTTTCAGAAAAATAAATAAATAAATAAAAAATAAATAAATAAATAAAAATAAAAGATCTCAGATGGCCATCAAATGAGAAAACAATTTTGAAATGAGATTTTAAGCACGGCTATGTCTGAACCCACAAATGAGATTCATTTAGGGACCAAACTGTGCTCAAATAGAAACAATCATGAATTTGCTCAGACACAGGAATTTTTTTATTTAAGATGAACAGTTGTGGAACTCTGGGCAGAATAGGTACATATACTACAGGTATTTAATGTTAGTAAACATAGACATTTTTAACCCTCCGAAAAGAGATTATGCAGAAAACAACCCTCCTCAGATTTTCTTCAACATTTATTATTCCAGTGAACTGTTGTAGAAAGCCATGTTCAGTTCCCAAAGGCCTTTGCAGTCATTTTGAAATTTTGAGAGCTCATATGCAAGTGAATTGCCAATTACTAGAAAATAATGACTTCTCATGTTGAATAATACATGTACTTGGCGGGAGGGCTTTACCAAAAACGCTGTGTTATCAGTTTTGAAAGCAGTTTTGATTCACCTACTGGGTAAATGAAGGCAACCAGACTCAAAAGCACCCCCCCCCCCGGCACAAGGTGCAGCTTACTATGTTTAGTGAAGTGTTTATGCAGGTTCCTGAACTGTTATGTTTAATATTTCACTACACAGATGCAGCATAATTAATTCAATCATTCTCTTATTGATAGATATTCCCCATTTTTGCTATTATAAATAACGCATTTGCCGTTATACACTTAGCCTTACATTCTGGTGCTTTAATTTCTTGGAGAGAGATAACAAAAAGTGGGCTTGCTGGGCCAAACAGTATAAATATTCTTAATTTTAATAAATATTAATTGCATGTAATTTTAAATTAGGGCTACAATGTGAAATTGTGTTTTAAAAATGCAATCACCTAGCCCTGGCCGGTTGGCTCAGCGGTAGAGCGTCGGCCTAGCGTGCGGAGGACCCGGGTTCGATTCCCGGCCAGGGCACACAGGAGAAGCGCCTATTTGCTTCTCCACCCCTCCGCCGCGCTTTCCTCTCTGTCTCTCTCTTCCCCTCCCGCAGCCAAGGCTCCATTGGAGCAAAGATAGCCCGGGTGCTGGGGATGGCCCTGTGGTCTCTGCCTCAGGCGCTAGAGTGGTTCTGGTCGCAACATGGCAATGCCCAGGATGGGCAGAGCATCGCCCCCTGGTGGGCAGAGCGTCGCCCCTGGTGGGCGTGCCAGGTGGATCCCGGTCGGGCGCATGCGAGAGTCTGTCTGACTGTCTCTCCCTGTTTCCAGTTTCAGAAAAATGAAAAAAAAAATGCAATCACCTAACTACAAGTCAATCATCTCACTAACTTCACTTCAGATGCTAAGTATACTTAAACTCTAAAAGTAAAAAACTCGGTTTTTAGACACTCATTAACCATGCTTCTGGTACTGAAAATTCTATGGTTTGTTCTGTTTCAGAGCATCTTGTAGCAATACTTCCATTTTGGTATACCTCCCTGTACTAGATAAAAGATGCAATTTAAATTGCCTCCCTGTCACTGTCTCTGAATTCTGAGTGTCATTTCTATTTGTCCTTCCTTGCTCCCTTTTTACAAGGAGAGATTGGCTCTCTGCACTCTTAAAAAGTTTTTTTTTTCTTTTGGATAATATTTTTGTCTGTTTTCAATATTCTACTGCATTTTGTAAATTTGTCTGAAATTAACATTTATAAAATAGCATAAATCATAGACTAATTTTTTTAATAAAAAGCTTTCTCGGTATGTTCACAATATATTTTTTGTTCTTATTTATTTTTTAATCTATTGATTTTAGTGAGAGAAGAAGGGGAGAATGGGAGAGAGAGAAACATCAATTTTTTTGTTCCACTTATTATGCATTTATTGGTTGATTCTTGTATGTGCCGTAACCAGGGATTGAACATACAACCTGGGAGTATTGCAACGATGTTCTAACCAACTGAGCTACCCGGCCAGGGCTACATAGAGTAATTTTTATAAATGTTCCCTGTAAAATTATGTACTATTTTTTTCTGTTTTAGACACAGCACACAGACTGTTAATTGGGTTTTCCAAATTTTCTGTTCCTTGAATTACTTTTTTTCTACCTAATCTGTTGGTTTCCTTTTTAATTTATTTAATTTTTCAATTAGTTCACATTCAATATTATTTGTTATTAGTTTCAGATGTACAGTAAAGGGGTTAAAAATTCATGTAGTTTACAGAGTGGTCACCTGCTCCTTCAAGTAGCCACCAGACTCCATACATAGTTATCACAATATAATTGACTATATTCCCTATGCTGTAGTCTACATCACTATAACTATTCTGTAACTACAAATGTGTACTGCTTAATTCCTTCACCTTTTTCACCCAGCCCTCAACGTCCTCCCCTCTGACAGCTGTCAGTCTGTTCTCTGTGTCTATGTGTCTATTTCTACTTTGTTTATTTTGTTCATTAGATTTCACATACAGATGAAATCATTATGTGAAAATAGACAACATATTATTTAACAAAATACAGTGAAATACTCTCTAGACTTAAATTCCTTTCCAGTACTGATTCATTTTTTGGCCCTGGCCAGTTGGCTCAGTGGTAGAGCGTCAGCCTGGCGTGCAGGAGTCCCGGGTTCGATTCCCGGCCAGGGCACACAAAAGAAGCGCCCATCTGCTTCTCCACCCCTCCCCCTCTCCTTCCTCTCTGTCTCTCTCTTCCCCTCCTACAGCCAAGGCTCCATTGGAGCAAAGTTGGCCGGGGCACTGAGGATGGCTCTGTGGCCTCTGCCTCAGGCGCTAGAATGGCTTTGGATGCAACAGAGCAACTCCCCAGATGGGCAGAGCATCGCCCCCTGGTGGGCATGCCGGGTGGATCCCGGTCGGGCGCATGCGGGAGTCTGTCTGACTGCCTCCCCATTTCCAACTTCAGAAAAATACAAAAAAAATTTTTTTAATAAAATAAAATAAAAAGATTCATTTTTATATTCCTTTAAACAATACAATAACACCATTATAATTATTTGTAATGAATTGTTTAATGTCTTTCTTCCAGGCTACACTGAAAGCTCCATGAAGACCTGGATGGTGGGGCAGAGGGCAAATGTTTAGTAAATGCCTGAAATCTATTTGTCCATTGTTTCAGTGCTGCTTGAAACCTTCATCTAAACTGGGTCATTGCCAATATTTAAATATATGTCTCTTTATATTTCTTTAGGAACTCAGGCCTGAGTAAGTCACCACTCAATGTTGTTTGGATGGAATCTAGTGACACTTTTCTAAATACTTCTAAGAATTTGTGCTTTTTGGGGAAAAAATCCATCTCACAAAGGAAAAAAAAAAGTTTAAAAGGCAGATAACATGTTTAGAAGAAAGAGAGCTCTGCACATGTAATTAGGAGACCTGGGTCCTATTCCCACCACTGCTGTTCATTTCTCTGTGGCCTTTAGGAAGTGCCTTATCCTGGTTCTGGTTCCTCAGCTGTAGCTCTAGCACTCATTAATTATCCAAATATGTATTGTCTACTCCATGCTAGCACAAGGTAAATGCTAGTGATACAGGGATGGAAATAATAGCCAACATTAATGAATTTTACTTCATGCCTGGTCTTTTGCTGACAGTCACATGCACTATTTCATTTAATTTCCTATGAGATAGCACTACCATGATATTTTCTGCACTTCACAAAGAAGGGAAATGAGGCATAGCGAGGTGAAGTAACTTTCCCAGCATACGAAAGGACGCAGTGAAGACAAGCTTGGATTGCAGACAGTGGGGCTACAGGAGTCGTGGGTTGAGAACATTACTGTTAACTGAAAGGTGCAATGACGACGGAATGCGTTAAAGAAACCACTGAAAGATGTTGACACTAGAGTTGCAATGAGCAATGCTAGTTAGGAGGTCACAGGCAAGCAGGCCTCTCAGGTGATCCCACTGGGTACAGACTGAGTGGGTCACGACAGCAGGACGCGCGCTTCTCCCACCTCAGGAGCAGGCGAGGAGTGAAGCTGTGCTGCCTGCGCGCGGCGCAGCGGGATTCTGCGCAGCCGGCGGCTCCGCCTGACTTAGGGCTCCTTTACCCCGCCCCGCTGCCCGTGCCTTCGCGGCCTCCACTTCCTGTTCCTCCTCGCCGTTAGCGACACCAACGAGAGGACGCCGCCTGCATCTAGAGCAGCCCGACCGGGAGCGTAGCCGAGGGGCGCGCGAACGTGGGAGGAAAGCCGTGCGCGGCTGCGCTTTTCCACCGCTGAGTCGTTCTAGACGTGGGTGAGTGCCAGGGCATCGCCTGCATCCAGAGCAGCCCCTGGAGGGGCTCTCCCTCGCCCCTCTTTTGGGGATGACCTGGGCCTGGCCCACTCCCAGCATGCTCTACACGGGGCGCCCGGGCAGGTGCAGTGGGAGGCGTGTTTGGGGTAGTGGAGGGGGAGAGACTGAGAGCCACTTTCTTGCAGGCCCTCCGTGGCCGTTCAATGGGGTCTTGAGTTGACCATGACATCCCTTTCACTTCTGGTCTCCATTTCACCCTCTTCCCTTTACCATACTCCACCTCAACTATCTTCACCTAAAAAGATGCATCTCAGAAACCACTCAGGCACTTTTTACTTCATTTGTGCCCCTGTGCAGTTTTGCTTCCCTTTCCTCTGCACCAGATATCCTATCATGTGCATCTCCAGTGTCACTTTTTTTTTTTTTTGCCTCTCCTAATAAAAAAAAGATCTATCCCTTAGTAGTTTAGAATAATTGTTATAAGTTATAAATGAGCAGTATCCCCATCAGGAAGAATTCTTACATACATATGCCATTATCAAGCTGGGAGATATGTGTAAGTTATTTATTGGCCAGAAATAATAAAAATTGCATAATATGAAATGCAAAAATCTTGTCTTAACCAATTTTATAGTATATCTCCAATTCTAATATTAAGCAGAACTTGGTTCCTGTCAATTCTCTTTTCCTTCTTAGAACTATGTTTACTGACCAATTTCTTTGACACAAGAAAACTGTCCTGCCTCTTTCCCCACCTCTTACACCCAATAAGGAATTACAGCTGCCAAATTATTCCACATCTGTCATTTTAGTAGAAGTCAAAGTCCATTTCCTCTGGAAGAAAATCAAGGGACAATTTCCTTATAGCAGTATGGTGATGTTTGTAAAATATCAATTATGGTTAACAAATCCCACCTTTTTTTCATTTGCAGGAAAACAAAGTTATTTTGTAACTTGTTTATTAAGTTCTGGATGATATGGGTGAAAACACTGTTGAGATCATTATTCTGTAATAGAAAAAGCATTAAATTGATGTAAGGAGATCTGATTTCTAAGTCAGTTCTACCACGAACTGTGTGACTTTGGGTCAGTTACCCAAACCCTCTGAACCCTCTGTTTCTCTGTCTGTAAAATGAGAGAAATGACATTAGGTAGTTTCTAAGAACGCTTTCAACTTTAAAAGTCAAAGGGAAAATCTCAATAGCTAAGTAGACCATTCCTTCTGAAAATAGAGGAGATTCGGAAAATCTCATCAGCTGTATTTAGTGTCTGCTTTTCTTTTCATTTCTAATTGAAATACAAGTGTAGATTTTTCACATTTCACTTTCTGAAAGAATAAGGAAATATCTTGGGAATAAATAAAAATGATCATTAAGGGTTCCCAGGTATGCCTATATTGACTCAGTTCTTAGGCAAATAATTATTTCACTATGGGCTTTTATTACATCAATTAGTTGGGATAATTATTGGAAACAATTCAGTCTTAGGAACAATAGGGTGAATACTAACATGTATGGTGTCATTCTCAAGAAACTTGCTTTAGATGTACTCAAGACACCTAAGGACAGCAGCCATCAGTTAAATAAAGCACCAGGTTGAGAACAAAAATGACAGCACAGATACCATTGATACTTTGCCAATTTTGGGTGGTTTTTATCTGTTCGATTTAAGATTTTGATATAAAGGTCTTTGTATATCTGCAGAGGTATTTAAATAATATATTGCAAGCTTGTGAAACAAAATTCCTTTAAAGGGAATTATGGACTGGTAACCTGTGTAACATTGTTTCTCAGATTAATTCTTTGATTTAGTAATTGGTTAATTAAATCCCCATAGATGAAATACAAAAATAGCCTCCCAGAAAAATTCTGCCTCATAGAGGTGTTGCTGCAAAGTTCTAGTTTCTACTGAACAGTATAAATTGGAAGCTAATGATTCTTAGACTCCTTGGTACTATGTACAGCTAACTTGATTTCAAACCTGGGAACCTTTTTTAAATATTAAGAGCAAAATATAAGTGTACAAGGAATACCAGGTCAAACCACTAGACCCCTGGTCGGCAAACTGCAGCTCGCGAGCCCACATGCAGCTCTTTGGCCCCTTGAGTGTGGCTCTTCCACAAAATACCACGTTTGGGCGCTACCTCGATAAGAAATGTACATATCTATATAGTTTATGTTTAAAGATTTGGTGGCGCAGTGGATAGAGCATTGGACTGGGATGCAGAGGACCCAGGTTCGAGACCCTGAGGTCACCAGCTTGAGCGCAGGCTCATCTGGTTTGAGCAAAATGCTCACCAGCTTGAGCTCAAGGTCGCTGGCTCCAACAAGGGGTTACTCGGTCTGCTGAAGGCCCGCAGAAAAGGCACATATGAGAAGGCAATCAATGAACAACTAAGGTGTTGCAACGCGCAATGAAAAACTAATGATTGATGCTTCTCATCTCTCTCTGTTCCTGTCTGTCCCTGTCTATCCCTCTCTCCGACTCACTCTGTCTCAAAAAAAAAAAAAAAAAAAAAGTTAAAAGATTTGGCTCTCCAAAGAAATTTCAATCGTTATACTGTTGATATTTGGCTCTGTTGACTAATGAGTTTGCCGACCACTGCACTAGACTAATACTTTTCTATTAAGTATCCTAAGGATTTTTTTTTCTTCTTTATAGGAAAAAATGCTCTCTGAAAGCAGTTCATTTTTGAAGGGTGTGATGCTGGGAAGCGTTTTCTGTGCCTTGATCACTATGCTAGGACACATTAGGATTGGTTATGGAAATAGAATGTCTCATGAGCATCATCACATACAAGCTCCTAAAAAAGAAGATATCTTGAAAATTTCAGAGAATGAGCGCATGGAGCTCAGTAAGAGCTTTCGAGTATACTGTATCATCCTCGTAAAACCCAAAGATGTGAGTCTTTGGGCTGCAGTGAGGGAAACGTGGACCAAACACTGTGACAAAGCAGAGTTCTTCAGTTCTGAAACTGTTAAAGTGTTTGAATCAATCAACATGGAAACAAATGACATGTGGTTAATGATGAGAAAAGCTTACAAATATGCCTTTGATAAATATAAAGGCCAGTACAACTGGTTCTTCCTTGCACGCCCCTCAACATTTGCCATTATTGAAAACTTAAAGTATTTTTTGTTAAAAAAGGATCCATCACAACCTTTCTATCTAGGCCACACCGTAAAATCTGGAGACCTTGAATATGTGAATGTGGAAGGAGGAATTGTCTTAAGTATAGAATCAATGAAAAGACTCAACAGCCTTCTCAGTGTCCCTGAAAAGTGTCCTGAACAGGGAGGGATGATTTGGAAGATATCAGAAGATAAGCAGCTAGCAGTCTGCCTGAAATATGGTGGAGTGTTTGCAAAAAATGCAGAAGATTCTGAAAGAAAAGATGTATTTAATACCAAATCTGTTGGGCTTTTAATTAAAGAAGCAATGAATAATCAACCCAACCTGGTAGTAGAAGGATGTTGTTCAGATATGGCTGTTACTTTTAATGGACTGACTCCTAATCAGATGCATGTGATGATGTATGGGGTGTACCGACTTCGGGCATTTGGGCATATTTTCAATGATGCGTTGGTTTTCTTACCTCCAAATGGTTCCGACAATGATTGAGAAGTGAAATGAGAGGATATATGTCATTACTGTATACGACATGTATTGTCATTATTTGTAATAACAATTATATATCCAACTCAGCAGTATGTTTCTATTTTTTATTTTTCAGTTTGGTGACACTGGTTTAATGACACATTAAAATTTAGGAATACATTTTTAAATAGGGTGGGTTTTTTCCTTAAAACATGAAAATATCCAACATATTAGAAGTAAATGTATTAAGAATAATTTTGCAAATAAAGCATATATTATTAAATATGTTTATGTGATAAATAGTAAATGATGAACATTTGAAATCTGTGGCACATGTTTTTTTCTGATTGGTTAAAAAATTTACCATGTCTAACTTTCTAAGATATGCAAATGAATCACTAGTTGTGAATTTGTGATTAAATTAATCTGTTAGCTGTGTTTCCATCACTTCTAATGTTAGTTTAAGTTCTAAGCCTCTACAAGTGCCAATAAATTTGCTTTCTCAAAATATACAACCAAGCGACAAAGGAAATGTACCCAGTCAATGAAAAAGTGGAAATTGAAATCTGTCCTTGAGAGAATAAGTGACAATTACTTACAGAGTTTAATTTTTCCTGGGAGCTAATCTCGTGGCATTCTTAGCATACACAATTTCATTGTAACTCTCTGTACTTCTCTGTGTAGATACTAGAATTGGATTGGTGACTATGAAGAATATAATATTATTTAACTGTTGTTTCCCAGTTAATCAAGCTCTCATCTGTGGCTTGGATAAAAAATATATCACAGTTGATATTTATTTACTCCTGATGGTCTAATAGGTTCTGTGAAAGTTTCCTTTGAAAAACTTCTTTTGGCAATCTGGCAGTTTCACCTACCTGAATTAAGTCCTTTCTGGTTTTGTTTACCTGTTCAAATTCTGAAATTTTTCCCATGTTCATGGTTGCACCATATCCAACTCTTTTTTTTTTTTTTTCCATGTGGAAGACTTATCCTCACTATTCACCTTGGATTACCATACAATTTATCTACTATAATTGGGCCTGCATGTGATATATTAAATCATATCCATAAGCCCCGATAGGGCATGAGACCATGACATTTTAGAGATCAATATTTCCGGCCCTGGCCGGTTGGCTCAGTGGTAGAGCGTCAGCCTGGCGTGCAGGAGTTCCGGATTCGATTCCCAGCCAGGGCACACAGGAGAAGCTCCCATCTGCTTCTCCACCCCTCCCCCTCTCCTTCCTCTCTGTCTCTCTCTTCCCCTCTTGCAGCCAAGGCTCCATTGGAGCAAAGTTGGCCCGAGTGCTGAGGATGGCTCTGTGGCCTGTACCTCAGGTGCTAGAATGGCTCTGGTTGCGGCAGAGCAACACCCCCTGGTGGGCGTGCCGGGTGGATCCCGGTCGGGCGCATGCGGGAGTCTGTCTGACTGCCTCCCCGTTTCCAGCTTCAGAAAAATACACAAAAAATATATATTTCCTGTAACTGGGCTCGTGATGTTAACGGTTTCCCACAGCTTTTGTAAACCAGAAAGAAAATTTCCTAAAGAGAACCTTGGGCTTCAAATTATTGATCATCAGAGTAGTGTGTAAAAATCATTTTTAATTTATCTTATTTTCCTTTTGGGGTTCAAATGAAGGGTTATTAATTTTGAAAAATAATAAAAACCCTTTATCAAGCACCCTAATATGCCATCTCAGAAGCAGTTATGATGGATCAAATCATGTTCAGTGTGAGTCCAATGACAGGCAGTATCTCACTAACACCCAATTTATAGGTGCTGCCTTGCCCCCAACACCAGTACATAGTGTATGAGGGTATAGCTGTAATAAGTATATCATTACACTTCATTCTATTGTTTTATTTCCTAATGGGTGTTTAAGTAACAATTGCTTTTTAAACCAAACTGATACTCTGTATTTCTATACAAAAGTATTTCTTTATAAAATGTTACTTAAGTAACATGCTGTCTCTTTGAACTTATTTGTGTTCAGTCTTGTAGATAAAATCTGAATCTGTAACATAGAAAATAGTAGTACTAAGGTCACGTTACAGATTTGATTACCATGCATTCAACAGTCAGAAACTATAACCTCACTTTGTTACTTGGGGGGGGGACTGTTGGGAAGAATGAAGTTCTGATGGAAATTAATCATGTTTGTAAATATATTTTACATATGGCTAATGGTTACTGTAATGCCAGCAGCCAAGGCCAGGCAGGTTCACATTGAATTTGGGCAGAAAAACTGCAGAGCTGGAAAGTGGTGGGCCATTCCCATTTAATAGATTATTTCAATGGATGAGCATAAGGGCAGGGGAAAACCACTTCTTATGGCAGCAAGCCATAAGAATAACAAAGCAGCCCCTCACAGTGGTGGGCAAGCAATCTGCCCTGAGGGAAAGCCCCTATAGCCTTACATAGGCTGTGCACACATGGCTCTGCCACGTGCTTATGCACTAATCAAGCAAAGTGCAAGCAAGCAAGCCCAACACAGGTATTTTCCCTACAGTTACTGTATTGGACACCACAGGTATAACTAATTCCAGAACTGTGAGACCCACTGACTGAGATATGAATGAGAAAAACACTTAAGTTTCTTCTAAAAATTGTATTTATCTTTCTCATTGTGTTGAATACAATGGAAACTGCAGCCGGACTTGTTGCAAGGCCCAGGCCATCCCTTACACAAGTTCAGTGACTAGATCATCTCAAAATTAAAACATTATATTTGGAGCAATTTAAAGATGAGACCCATTAACTTATTTTTTCATGTAGTTAAAAGATCAGTTATGTGTCAATCTGGTTTGTAATGCCCAGATTTTTCTGTAATGCATTTTTTTGATAAAATACTTGTATTTTTAGAATGTTTAAGTTGGAGACTAGGTACCAGATGATCCAAGTTAGGTTACTCTGATAAAGCAGGTCATGAGGATTGATACCTGAGATTCACCAGGTCTGGACTTGTCAGACTGTTTTAGTTAGAGCAGTGGTTCTAACTCACCCCCAGATTGCTGAGCCTCACCCCCAGTTTCTGATTTAGGTCTTCAGTGTCCCATTTCTAACAATTTCCGAGGTGATGCTTAGGCTTCTGGCCCAGAAACCACACTTTGAGAATTATTGGAATACAAATTAGGCAGAGATAAAATTCCTTAAGAGAAATGTCCTACATTTTAAGATACTATGAAGAATGGAGGCAGAATAAACCCTTACCATGATTGTTCTATATAGAATGTGCTCCTGACCCAAACCCATAGCGTTTGAGTAAGTCACCAAGGATACTTTGGATTAAGATCAAAGTGCAATACAAACAGGGCCTGACTTTATCCGTGGTGTTGGGAAAACAGCTGTTAGGCTTGTTTACTGGTGTACGGACTGCAAGCACTTTGCTTGATTAGTGCATGAGCACATGGCAAAGGCACGTGTCCATAGCCTATGTTAGGCTATTGGTGCTAGCACTCAGGGTGGATTGCAGAGGATCAAACGGGGAATTGCCTGCCCACCATTGAGAGGGGCCATTTTGCTGTCTGTTCACTTGCTGCTGTGAGAAGAGGGTTTCCCCTGCCTGTTTGCTCATCTGCTGTTGTGAGAATTTATTAAATGGGAGTGGCCCAATGCTTTCTGGCTCCACAGTTTCTCTACCGTCTGCCCAAATCCAATGTGGACCTGCGTGGCCCTGGCCACTAGCATTACATCTGGCATACTGGGCAGGATTTGGAGCAGATCAGTATGGTACCACTGACACCCTTGAAGGGTGGGGTATAGGAGTGGTGGCTGTTCTCCAGCATATGGTTCCCCATGGCTGATTTTTGGGGACCGTGGGCTGGGTGTTTTTTACAGCCCTGCAAGAAGAAACCGAGAGCTCTGTGTGTAGGTCAAGGTTGAAAGCTCCGAGGTGAGCTGCAGACCGAGTAGCAACAATGACATGAGCTGGAATGGTGACTGGAGAAAGAGTTGCAGATCCAAGAACGGCAGGTCAGGCTACAAGCTGAGAACCAGCAATGGCGTGAACTGGTACGCTCACTGGAAAAGAAGGCCGACCAGGTTTGAGAGCTGCAGTATGAGATGCAGGCTCTGATCACCAACAGTGCCTGGAACTGGAAATCTCTGGAGAAGTAATTACTTATTTATGAGTTGCAATTTGCACTGAAAGCTGAATGTTGGCAGCAACAGGTGTTGGAGAAACAACTGCAGTTTCAAGAGCTTCAGCTTCAGTCTGAGAGCCAGCAGCTGCAGGGGCCAAAACAGTTGTCCAAGAAGGAGCAGCATCCATGTTGTTGGAGTGGCTCTGAGTTGGTGGGAGCAGGCATTTCCAACTCCTCTTTTGAGGGGGAGGCTAAGACTGAAACTGCCATCTGCAGACTCAGAGCCTGGCCAGTGCAAGCCCAGAAAGTAAAAACCCAACAACCAAGAGTCCCTCAGGAACAGACACAGCCTCCTTCACAAGTAGTTGAGCACTCTGTTGTTCAGCTCTACACCCAGGCAGAGCTGATAGAGTTAGGGGTGAAATTCAGGCTGAAACCCACCGCATTCCTGGCAGCCTGGTTGCTGCAGTTGTGGGACATATGGGTGGATGGCATCATGCTCTCTGGAACAGAGATGGACCATAAGGCTGTGAGGGCTGCTGCCTGTGCTACCCCCTTGACTAACAAGAGAAATAGGCCTATAAAGGTTACACAAACACAGATCTGAATAGATTTGATTGTGGCCAGGGCAGATAGAAATTGGATGGCAGGTCTAATAAAGTACTTTTAGAGCTTTGGCGGCAGTGTAAGCCACAACAGGGGTTTCAGCCACTGAAAAGGCAGGGGAAGCAGGAAGCACCGGCAGCTGCCAAGAAAATGGCTGGTGTTGAGGTGGAACAGTTGCAAGATTACTTGTTGGAGACAGCTGAATGAGAGGAGGATCCCCAAGACCTGTTATCCCAGTTTGAATAGGGGGAAAGCGAACCATTCAACAGGGAGGGGTGGGGCCAGAGACCCCATGTGAAATTGGCAATCCACTGGTCCCTTCTAATGTGCAGCAGGTGTTGGCATTAAAAGGTAATAGGTACTTGACCGGGCAGTGGCACAGTGGATAGAGCATTGGACTGGGATGTGGAAGGACCCAGGTTCGAGACCCCGAAGTCACCAGCTTGAGCACGGGCTCATCTGGCTTGAGCAAAAAGCTCACCAGCTTGGACCCAAGGTCGCTGGCTCGAGCAAGGGTTTACTCGGTCTGCTGTAGCCCCACGGTCAAGGCACATATGAGAAAGCAGTCAATGAACAACTAAGGTGTCACAACGAAAAACTGATGATTGATGCTTCTCATCTCTCTCCATTCCTGGTTCCTGTCTGTCTGTCCCTATCTCTGACTCTCTCTGACTCTCTCTCTCTTTCCCTTTAAAAAAAAGGTAATAGGTGATTTTTTGCAGCAGCAACAGCAGCAGTAAGAACTGTCAAGGCAGCACAGGCCTTGAATGTGTTTTACCCTGTCAGGCCCTGTGAGCTTGCTGAGGGGGTTGGATGGTGCTTGTGGCAACAGACAGAGCATTTATGGAAAGGCCCTGAGATCCATTAATAAAGAGCTGTGTGGCTAGTTGCCTGTAATAAACTTCCACTTCGGGTGATTTGCACAGACAGCTGGGCTGTAATAAACTATTGAACTGTGACTAGAGGGGATCACCAGCTCCCTTACTGGATGGACACACCACTTGTGGACTGTACTATAAAAGACTTTGTGGGGGGTATGCAGCACCTGTGGAGGCCCTCCTGCACCGGGAAGTTGCTGTCACCCAGTTGCCAAAGTCACTTTCTTCAATGGATTTAGCCCTGGACTATATAGGCCCTCCCACCTACCATAGGGTAGGGGGTTAGGGTTAGGCCTCCTGTTAGCACCTTCAGCAAAGTGCTCAGAGAGGCTCTGTGAAGGGCACCTTTGTAATTATTGTATAATTTGTGCTGTTGTTATAGTCTGTTTGTTTCGGTAATATACCTCACTCCAAGCACAAGGGCCATCACAGAACGTACCTGTTGTGTAGATTGTGAGACAAACAACCCTAAATGGGTGGAATGTTGGGAAAACAGCTGTGTTAGGCTTGCTCACTGGTGTACCAGCTACAAGCACTTTGTTTGATTAGTGTATGAGCATGTGGCAGTGGCACATGTGCATAGCCTATGTAAGGCTATGGGTGCTTGTACTCAGGGTGGATTGCAGAGGGCAAATGGCAGATTGCCTGCCCACCATTGTGAGGGGCCATTTTGCTGTTTGTTCACTTGCTGCTGTGAGAAGAGGTTTGCCTCTGCCTGTCTGCTCACCCACCATTGCAAGAATCTATTAAACGGGAATGGCCCAATGCTTTCTGGTCCGCAGTTTCTCTACCATCTGCCCAAATCCAATGTGGACCTGCCTGGCCTTGGCTACCAGTCTTGCACCTGATTAATAGGTATGTGTACAGAAAAAGCTTTAGTAAACACCACTGCCTTACTGAAACAGGTTTGGACATGTGTCTTTAAATCTCTCTGATAAACAGAAGTGAACCTATCTGTGATTATGTAATTTTCTTACTTGAAAATATGACAGGCAGGCTTACAGCAGTTAAAATTTAAAACTCTTTATTCAAGTCACCACCAAAGCAGGATTCTTATTAATTAATTATATGCTTTGCCCACTTTCTTCAGCACGCCTGGCGTCCTATAATGAGCTACTAAGCATGAGGCACATTCCATACCAACACTGACTGGTTGCCAAGGAGACTCCACTGTCACTCTGTACGAGCTGATGTTTCCCTTCTCCCTTTCTGCTAAAAGGAGGGGAACTCATGTGTCAAGGACAAGATTCTAGAGAAGCAGAGGCAATAGAGCCAGCCTGACACTAGGGATCTGAAATGAACAAGATGTTCCCTAGTCCACCGACAGCAAAAGTATTTGAGTACAAATGATAAAACATGAAGTGTTATGCTTGAAGGAATACCAGCATCCAAGAACAGAATATCCCTCTGTGCAAAAATCCAAGGGAAAGACCAAGGGGAACTGGCCTCTACCTGCCAGGTGCAAATGTCTTCTATCCCTGGCTTCATCGGAGTCAGGAGATTTTCCTAATAAGAGAAACTGCTGTTCGGAACAAAACTTTTTATAGTAACCCTAATCAGAGGTAAGGACAGTTCCTTCATGGAGTTCTAAACTTTTGGACTTCTAGACACTATTTGTTGTTTCTGTTCCAGTATTGTGCCATTGATTCTTGCATATAGTTCTGGAACACTGGCTCTCCATGGCTTTTCTGTCTGTGGTCAGTATCATCAGTATCACTGTACGCTTCCTCATCCTCTTCACTCAAGCTTCACTAAGTCAAGATCACCTCAGAAGGGTCCCGCACAGGAGATAAGCTGTCTGTAGCAGTTCCTGTGTCCAAGGCCACAGAGCCCATATCTTTCAGAAGGCATTTCAGTTGTTCTTTCTGCTGCGGGCTCTGTGCACTGGCCAGAGATTTTCTCAGACATTCATATTCAGGATGCTACTCTCTTTCATACTCTTCTGCAGCACTAGTGACTCGCATAAAGAGTTCATCTAAGTATGTACCCAGAACAGCAGACACCCCTACCACCCAGAGTGAGCTGTAAAAGTCATCTAACACCAATCTCATTGAACGAGTCAGGTTACTGACATATGTAGTCTCTTGATTCAAGGAATCTTGGAAAGCCTTAAAAATCTTGCATCCATTCCACTGCAAAGCTGTGATCAATGATATCACTACGAAAGTGAAAGGAAACTTGGTTTTATACAAGATGCTGCATGCCTAGAGCATATTGAACATGAAGGTCACTGTATTGGTACTTCTTGATGTGTCCATTACACAAATGACATATTGTTAGAGGTGAGGATGCCAAGCCGGAGTGATGATTGTCCCAGAAGCTGACCAGGTGAATACTTCAGTCTGCCCAGGTGTGTCATTCAAGATATATTTTGACATGTTCTGGGCCTTCTCAATAAATTTCATCACCAGATCAAATCTGGTAGCAAAGAGATTGAGTGAGGTCACTATGCCACCATTGGACCCAAATCCATGTTGTTTTACGACTTTATATCTCATGGTGTCACTAGTCTCTGTATTGGCAGGGAAGGGAATGTCATGCACAGCTGGGTCCAAATTGTTCATATAAGGTAGAGATCCTCGGCTATCTATGCAAGTGTCCTGTGAGCCTCTCCATTGAAACAGTAGTTCCATGAAATCGGGAACCTTGTCAGCCTCATTTTCACAGTATCCCCAGTGACTCTGTTGGAGCGTTTGAGTCAAACTGATGACAATTACCAGGCTGCAAGGTCTCAAATACTCCTATAATGCATTTAACAAACCCATCTATTCGGCTTTCTTAAAACAGGCCACACCTATATTAGAGAAGTTACTGAAAGCAGAGTCTGGTAATAATGTACCACTAATTTGCCCTTCATTTGTTAAGAATGTGGTGTTCCTTTTAGGGCCAGCTGGATTGGATTAATGATTCAATGCTTGTCTGAGTGGTTACATGAAGAGCATGTTCATAAAAGTCTACCTTTCTTTTAGCATACAAAGATATTCAGAAATGTTTGCTAACCCCCCTGCAAAGGAGGCAGGTTCACATGGGATTCGGGCAGACAGTAGAGGAACTAGGGAGCCAGAAAGCCATTCCCATTGAATAGGTAGAGTCTCGCAAGGGCAGACGGGCAAACAGGCAGGAGAACGCTGCTTCTCAGGGAAGCAGGGGAATGAACAGCAAAACGGCCCCTCACAGTGGTGGGCAAGTGATACAGCCAACAGCCCCAAAGGAAAGCACCATAGCTTTACATAGGCTACACACACGTGGCCTTGCAACATGCTCACACACTAATCATGCAAAGTACAAGCAAGCAAGCCTAACACACCTGTTTTCCCAACAGAGTCTCCCTAAGTTTAATTTAAATATAATCTCCCAGTAATTCCCATTTTGTCAAAGATAAAATACTATAAAGTATTTTAAAGTATAATAGGAACAATGACTTGCTTGAAAAGTATGAAATAAAATGATGGTATATATCTAGGGTCTCTATCATAAGAGAGAGAGAGAGATAAATTCACCTTTATTAGTATGGAGTCTATATCCTATAATATTTCTTGTATATTCTGAGTATCTATGTGCTCAACATTAGACCCGGTATTTTGTGGAAAGCAAAAAGAGCCCAAACTCATGATTCATACAGGGAGTCAAATAAATACTTTCTGTAAGCTTTGCCTGGGCAGTAAAACAAGCCAGTTTAGTATTAGAATCTGGTGGTTCTTTTGCATTAAAAGTCCTCAACTGGATAAATGCTATTTCTTTTATCCTACATAATTCTCATTTCTTTGGTAGTTTTCACTAATGCCATGCAAGAATGGCCACATGCTTATGCCATTGTTTTGGTAATTTGACAAAAAGCCCTCACAGGAAGAGCAGGACCTGAAAATAAGACTGATTTTTAGTGGATGGATGGATGGATGGATGGATGGATGGATGGATGGGAGCAAAGGAGGAAGGATGCCCTTAATATGTGTCAGGCTTGCATGTGAAAAACAAATGCTTTAATCTAGTGATGGGACATCCACATAGGTACTCAAGATGTTGAATAGGGACATTCTGTCAGAACACCAGCTCCATATCATCTGAGGGGAAAAGAGAAAAACTGGTCCTAGCTTGCCCTAGCCAGCTGGTTAGAGCATTGTCCAGATACGCCAAGGTTGTGGGTTCTATCCCCAGTCAGGGCACATATAGGAACAGATCAATGTCTGTCTCAAATCAATAAATATATTTTTAATTTTAAAAAAATGTCCTACCTTAATGGAAGACAATACTGATATTGAGAAACATTTCCATCTTTGCCACTCTACGACTTGCCTCTAAAAGGAAGCTTCGGGGACTACTGCCTATTCTTCATCCCAGTGTGGTCCAACAGAAATATAATGTGAGCCATGTGTGTAGTTATAAGTTTTCTAGTAGCCACATTAAAAAAGTAAAAAGTTAGAGGTGAAATGACTTTTAGCATTATATTTTCTTTAACCCAACATATCCAAAATATTGTTGTTTCTACATGTAATCAACAGAAGATAATATAGTTTACATTCTTTTATTATTGTCTTTGAAACCCAGCATGTATTTTACAGTTACAGCACAGGTATAAACAATTCCATAAGTGCGAGGACCCTATCCCCACCTCTGGGCAATGATATGTAAATGAAAGAAAACTTGGTTTCTTCATAAAGTCCTATTTCATTTTCTTGTTTTCTTGAATGCTATGGAAATTGCAATCTGACTTTAGCAGGCCCCAGATAATCTCCTTACATGAGTTCAATCACTGGATCTTTGTTATCAAAATTAAATCCTTGGATCCTTTTTCTCAAAATTAAACCATCAGATCTGAAACAAAATATAGATTAGGACCCTCCCTCGCCTTTTTTTTTTTCTTTTAGGTTATAACTGAACCAGACTGTTCCTGTCATTAATCCTGATCCCCATCCTGACTTTGCACATTATACTCTACCAGGGGTCCCCAAACTTTTTACACAGGGGATCAGTTCACTGTCCCTCAGACCGTTGGAGGGCCACCACATGCAGTGGTCTTCTCACTGACCACCAATGAAAGAGGTGCCCCTTCCGGAAGTGCGGCGGGGGGCGGATAAATGACCTCAGGGGGCCGCATGCGGCCCGCAGGTAGGGGTAGTTTGGGGATGCCTGCTACTCTGTCATCTCCCACTTCTAAACTAACCCTTCCCCCGGTATATTTTTCTAAAAAGATCCAGCCATGGCTTCTGAATGACATAACCTCTAAAAAGCCACAAATCACCTGGCTTCAAGATGACTAATAAAAGAAAAGGTTCAGACCTCAGGATTGAGTCCAATTTGTACCCTGCTGATGAAAGGGAAAAGAGAAAAGCCCTTGGAAGCACAGACTGTGCAAGCAACAACCCACTTGTATGCAATCACATCCCACTCATATTGCCTACTGTGGAACAGAGGCTTGGCAACTTGTTCTCTCCAGTAACCCATAAACAAAGATGATGATGTGACTGTGGGCCAAGGTTAACATTTTATGAAAAATGATGGGAGATTGCAAAACAGGCTTTGGAGTCAGGCCGACCTTGATTCAAATCGCAATTCTGCCATTTATTAGCTGTATATCTTCAGGAAAGTTATATAAAACCTCTGGTCCCTTAGTTTCTTCCTCTGTAAAATAAGAATTAAAATCTACCTCACGGAGGCCCTGGCTGGTTAGCTTAATTGATTGGAGTATTGTCCCCATGAGCCAAGGTTGAGGGCATGCAAGAGTCAACCAATGAATGCATAAGTAAGTGGAATAACAAATCAATGTTTCTCTCTCTCCCCACCCCCATTCCTCTCTCTAAAATCAATAAATTTTAAAAATCTACCTCATGGAATCATCATAAAAATTAAGCACTATATGGAAGTAGAACTTGTGGAGATAGTAGGCACTCAGGCAATGTGATTTCTGTTTCCCTCTTATAAGTTCAATTAACACTTGACACACACACAAAAATAATAAATATGTACCAGGCCTTTTTATTAAATATCTTGATGGTAAAATATGAAAATATTGATGTGAATAACAGCTGGTACTAAATAGTCAAATTCACAAGGGAACTCCTTAATTAATAGTTTAAAATAACATCTGTACATTTAATCTGTGCAATGCAATAAAACAGCTCTTCTTCAAACATCTTTTTTTATAAATACTTTTAAGGAGAAATTCAGAAGTTGCTTTTAAGAACATTGACTTAGAACATGTTCCCCTTTCATAACAAATTAGACATCATTGGAGCCAAAATTGCCCAGATTGGTATGATTTCTATTTTCTCACACTTTAATCAAGATGTTTCTCTTTATATTGGCAAAAAACACTGGTTAAATGAGACTCCTGCATCCCTAGTAAATGTATCTGGGCATTTAATACTTGAGAGAACATTGGGTTTGACAATCCCCAGAAGCTAATGAGGCCATGTGCCTTCTCTCAGCCCTCTGCATTTGGAAGCAAGAAAGTGGAATTACTTTTTGGGCACCTTTTAAAATACTTTACAAAACATAAAGTTTTTACCTTGTTAAACACGACAGAAGTATAGTATAAGCATCCAAGTTTTTACCACATGTTAGCCCCTGTGTTTTTAAAACAAAATAAAGCATTGCAGCGAGGCTGGGTAGCTCAGTTGGCGAGCATTGTCCTGAAATGCCAAGGGTGCATGTTCGATCCCTACTCAGGGCACATACAAGAATCAACCAGTGAATACATAAATAAGTGGAACAACAACTCGAAAAATATCTCTCTCCCTTCCTCTCTCTCGAAAATCAATAAATAAAAACAATTAAGTGTATTTTCTAGTCTTGTGCTTTTTGAAAGCTGTTTAAGAGATAGATGATATTAATTTGATGGGTTAGATATTGCTGTTATCCCACTAAATGAAGCTATTTATACCCCTATGTTCAAATACATTTTAGGTTGAACTTTCCTGAATACAAAATGCTTACACAAGCAAACTTTAGAACGATCTTAGTCATGCAAAAGCATACTTTTTCTGTTCTTGTATAATTCAGCTCTAAGAAAGCTGTCCAGAACCTACAGGGTGAAAAAGGACTCTCCCCTCATTCTCCTCACCTTGCCCAGTCCAGTCCAGATGTTTAAGTAAATAGTGAATTTTGTCTTTGAAACTGAATTTTGAATG
The DNA here is from genome assembly GCF_036850995.1 of Saccopteryx leptura. NCBI lineage: Eukaryota > Metazoa > Chordata > Mammalia > Chiroptera > Emballonuridae > Saccopteryx > Saccopteryx leptura. Next base: position 112,260,029 of record NC_089516.1, on the reverse strand, counting down.
GGGTAGTATAAGAACTGATGAAAATCATATCAGAGTAAGAAGTACATATGAACCTTTCAGAAAAACATTGTTAAAATGTCAACATGCACAAATAAAAATTTCAAGACCTGGGGATAAGGAAGAAAAACTAGAAGTGTATGCTGTTGTTTTTAAAAGTTGCATCCAGCCTGACCAGGCAGTGGCGCAGTGGATAGAGCGTCGGACTGGAGTGCGGAGGACCCAGGTTCGAGACCCTGAGGTCGCCAGCTTGAGTGCCGGCTCATCTGGTTTGAGCAAAAAAAAAAAAAAAAAAAAAAAACAAAAAAACTCACCAGCTTGGACCCGAGGTCGCTGGCTCGAGCAAGGGGTTACTCGGTCTGCTGAAGGCCCACGGTCAAGGCACATATGAGAAAGCAGTCAATGAACAACTAAGGTGTCACAACGAAAAACTGATGATTGATGCTTCTCATCTCTCTCCATTCTTGTCTGTCTGTCCCTATCTATCCCTCTCTCTGACTCTCTCTCTGTCTCTGTAAATAAATAAATAAATATCTAAAAAAAAGTTTCGTCCAATTTAAGCTCATTCAAGGACTGTTAATACTGTCAATCAAACATGTAGTTTCATCATGAAATCATCTCACTGGTTTGCTAGTTTCCAAGCCTCAGGGCTTCTTCATGCATCAGCATAGAAGGACAACCCCAGCATTTAGGGATGAAGACAGAAAGTGTCCCCTTTTGAAACAGAAGTTAGTAAGAATAAAAAAGATTGCACAACCACGAAAGTCTCTCCAATATGGTTTTCCCATGGGAACTGAATTTGATTCGTTTTCAAGGCATGTTTGGAGAAATGGCACTTTCTCCAAGCAAGTGCTTAGTTAAAACAAACAATTTATTGCTTAAAATCCAGTCTTTAGCTCTTATGCTTGTGAACATCAGAAGAATTTACTTATTTTACCATAAAGTTAATAGCTATCATTGAGAACCAAGTCTTGTGATTTAAAAAATTAAAATAAAATTAGAAGGAAAGGAAATTAAATCTTTGTATCTTTTACATTTATGGGCACAGTAGAGTTCTGAGAACACTTAAAATGGACTTGAAAGGAGGTAAATGATTATGCCTTACAAGTCCACTATATTCTCATATTTGCTGAAATTAAAGTTTGTTGGTTTTGGTTTTTTTTTTGTATTTTTCTAAAGTTAGAAGTGGGGAAGCAGTCAGACTCCTGCATGCGCCTGACCGGGATCCACTCAGCATGCCCACCAGGGGGCGATGCTTGGCCCCTCTGGGGCATTGCTCCACTGCAACTGGAGCCATTCCAGCACCTGAGGCCCAGGCCATGGAGCCATCCTCAGTGCTGGGGGTCCAACTTTGCTCCAATGGAGCCTTGGCTGTGGGAGGGGAAGAGAGAGAGAGGAAGGAGAGGGGGAAGGGTGTAGAAGCAGATGGGCGCGCTTCTTCTATGTGCCCTGACTGGGAATCGAACCCGGGACTTCTACATGCCAGACCGACACTCTACCACTGAGCCAACCAGCCAGGATTAAAGTATTTTTAAATTGGAAAATGAAACAAGAAACACAACAAAATTATGATATGGAAGCCATGGTTTGTTTTACTTCTAAATTGTGATTTTTAAAGTGTATAAGAAAACGCATTTAATAAAAATTGCACAATACTAATGAGTCATCTCATTCTCTGTAACAACTAAATTTTTAAGTAGAAATTATTTCACTAATTGATCTTTTATTTCTCAGTGTTTAAAGATTAAATGCGGTGTTCTTTAATTTTCACTGGTTTAAACTAATTTAATAGTACTTATTATTGTATATGTTTTTATCAATGATTTCTCTTCCTGATCTGTTCTAATGAGCATGATTAGGAGAAATTCCAGTGAGTCATCCCACGTTTCTCTTTCCATGCATACATTATATTCTCTAAGAGGGCCGGCCTCTGCAACCAATGAACCAACAAACCTGCCTCGTAGTTTCAACAGATTTAAAAACTGGTTCTCCATCTTTTTGATTCACACCTATCCTAATGGAGTTATAGCCCCTTTACAAGTATTTAATTAGTTTAAATAAAATAGCAAACAAGTCAGTGTTATAGTTCATTATATCTACTCACTCTTTTACCTGCTATAAAAACGTATAATAAAGTATAGATACAAAATGTAAAAACACAAAGTATACATTGACATGTGTCAGTCCCAATGTTGACAGGTATGACTTCATTATGAACTATTGCTGATACTTGGATATTAAGAATACAATTTTATTTAGTCTAATTTTTACTTCCTTAATACAACTGATAACATACTAAACATAAGTGTTCTGAAGGACTTTCAAAATATATTGTAATGGACTAATTCTTACAAGTTATTAAATAACTTGAATAAGTTTCTGATCGCTTGAGACCTCAGAAGTGATGGTTATATTGACTTAGGATGTATACATTTTAATTTTTTTCCTTTCATTATAAATCAGTTTTAGTGGATACTCCTTTAGAAATTGGAACATTTTGAGTTTCCTGAAGAGCCTTGACAGATATATTCTCAAAATTAAGGAACCTAGATAAACTAAGTTAAAATATTTATATTTTTTAGGCATACATTCATTTTGTATTCCCATTAATAGTCTTACGAATACCAAAAAACTTTATTTATTATAATTAAATACCTCTGCACATTTAGTTAACATTCTTATACAGTTTTCTGAAGCACTGCACTTAGAAATACTGTATCCTCAGTAGCTGATTTGTATACAGAGGGAACTGGCTGGGTATCATTATTATTTGACAAATGCCACACAACCGTCTGTTCGGGGACTATCAAATACCTCGAACTGAAATGCTCATGCCTACTCCTGGGATAAATGCAGCTGGTTGATTTGAATCTGGAACATTAAAAAAGGGGAAAAGAAAAAATGTAGCTGCCAACAGAATACCAACAAACCACTATAAGACAGTCTGCTAGGAAAGGGTTGATCAGGCCTTTCTACAGTATTATTGTATAATGGACAACCATCTGAGTTGTAATGTTGAATTGTTGAAACTCCAACACAGCTGGAAATTTTAACCTCACATTGGATACAATCGAATGATTATTTTTATATTTAGTTCATGTGTAATTTGCAAATTTTGATGACTGAAATTGGAAAAGTATTAGTAACTTCCTACTGGCTTTATACATTGATATTAGGCTGTCACTGTTACCCAGATTTTTAAAAAATGTAAACTTACTCACTAGACTGGAAGCCCCTTAAGGGCAAGGGCCCCCTGTGTGTTATTCAACACTATGCTACGTCACCCAGAACCTAGGGGCTACTCAGTAAGTGTCCACTGAGCTGAGTAAAAGTGTATCAGATATAAAGAAATGGCTAGATTGTAGGCTGGTTTGACACAGAATTAATCTTAAAATTAAAAATAACTGAAGACACATTGCCTGAGAGAAAACAGGCTCTCCATGTATTCCTGCTCTCAGGAATGTGGGTAAACTAGGTTTTCTCTAAGCATAGTGACTAAAAAGGTTGATATATCTGTTAGTTTAACCTCTTTAAATTGGGTTCCCTGAATGATCTAATGTTTAGAAACTGATAAGGCTCCCATGTATATACAGTGACACCCCTGATTAACACTGATGACTGGAGGCCTCAGACCCAGGGCAAGCAGGAAACAATACAGATTGAGTCCACGTCACCAAGGTAACGCAGTCAATGTACCTTAGCATAGTAGAAAAACAAGCACAGATGCTGATGTTGAATATTTAAAGGGTTCCCTACAAGGCAAAATTATTTCAGAAACCAAGGCCAAAAAAAGGTTTTAATTTCTCCAATATATGTGTGTGCTTCGTTTCTCATTACTAACACTCCGTAGGCAAGCTTGGTAAATTAACATCATCTTAGCTCCAAAAATAAGAGAAAGATTCAAAGTTTAGTTCTAACATAATGACTCAGATATGCTCTTTTTAAGACAATAAGGAGCTGTAGATCTTAACTAGGGTCCTTCCTCTCCCAAGTGGGGAGATACCTGCATTTGAAACCTGTATGTTAGCTTAAAATGAGACAATCTGTTGAAGAAAGCTACCCTGAAAGATGATTTCCAAATGTGTTACTAATGAGATTATTTACTTTCATTCACCAGGAATAAATAATATAACAATATGGGAGGTTGTAAAATATAACTGTCATAACAAAGGAAAATATTCTACATAGAATTTAAAAAGGATATAGAAAGTAAAATATCAGGGCACCTCTGTAGACTAGGAAACAGAGATTGTGGCAGTCACAAGCATTCTAATTAACGATGAAGCAGAAAAACCTCTCCTCCAAGCCTCGCCACGGCCCACGTGAAATATTCCCCCAAATTACTCACCTTCCTTGGCTCTTAGTCATGTTCACCAAGAAACTTCCAGTTTACTAATTGTTGACCCTAAGCAGACTTATCACTATATATATATATATATATATATATATATATATATATATCCTAACATGGGACTCTCCAAGTCTTATAGGTTTTTTCATTAGTGCGAAATCATTTCTCAATCTGAGGGTCAGACCTTCACTCTTGTCCTATTTTGGGAAGCCCAACTGCAAGAGCCAACCACACGGTGTCTCTCTTGTTACTGTCCCTCACCTTCCTCACCAACTTCTAACTGTACCATGGGTCACCACAATCTTGTAAATAAATGTCTATATCCATCTGAAAAATAAAACCACATGTCACATATTTGTAACCAACAAAATAGAGATGGCTGAGGCACTAGAACAATAGCAAGGATATTAGGAAGAAAGGCCTATTATCACTATATAAGTTCATAACTGCTCATGTGGCTCCAAAAACTGCTAACTGATCTTACTGAAGTTGGTCCATGGCCTTTATATGCCAATTATTAGAAGATACATAGTTTTTGAGAAATATAGTAGGGACCCAAATCTGGAAGTTCTGGACATCTATATAGTCTTAAGAGAGGGCACTAAGTGAATGGAACCTACAGCTGACTCAGCTTATCTGTTTATAGGCTGGAGAGGGGCATGAACACAAGTTGAGTTAGTTTACAGTGAAATGATCAACAAAATCCAGAATGTGGAAGGAAACTCGACAAGACAAAAACAACTAAACTTCTTAAATAAAGAGGAAAAGAGGAGGGGAAACTTATAGATTAAAAGAGATTTAAATAAATAACCAAATACAATAAATGGACCTTGTCTGGTACCTATCTGAAGAAAACCAACAGTTAAAATAAAGACAAGCCTGACCAGGCAGTGACACAGTGGATAGAGCATCAGACTGGGATGCGGAGGACCCAGGTTCGAGACCCTGAGGTCGCCAGCTTGAGCGCGGGCTCATCTGGTTTGAGCAAAGCTCACCAGCTTGGACCCAAGGTCAGTGGCTCGAGCAAGGGGTTACTCAGTCTGCTGAAGGCCCGCAGTCATGGCACATATGAGAAAGCAATCAATGAATAACTAAGGTGTCGCAACGAAAAACTGATGATTGATGCTTCTCATCTCTCTCCGTTCCTGTCTGTCTGTCCCTATCTATCCCTCTCTCTGACTCTCTCTGTTTCTGTAAAAAAAAGAAAAAAGAGAGAGAGACAAGACCATTTGTCACATATTTGGACACAGTTCAGATATTGGATCATATTAATAAAGTTAAATTTTTATATGTGGTGATGATATTTTGGTCATGTTTTTTAAAAAAGAAAATCATTTATCTTTTCAAGCTACATATTAAAGTAATTATGGAAAAAATGAAATATCTGAGATTTCCTTCAATATAACCAGGGAGTGGGATGGGAAGGTATAAGGGAGCTATGGATGAAATAAGATTGGCCATGAATTGAAGCGAGGTGACAGATACAGACAAGATCCATTATACAATTCTCCCCACACTTTTGATATATGTTTGGAATTTCCCATAATGAAAAGTTTAAAAACAACAAACAACACACACACACAAAAAGAAGGTGCACTTCTAGGTGTCCTGGAATAGCGTAAAATTCCCAGTCTAGCTTCCAGCCTCATGAAGTTGTCAGATTCTCCAGGAGGTCAGCCATATGATGGCAAGTTCATTTATCAAGTCCTGCCCTTCAGCTTACATCATTAGCCAAAGAAAGGACACAAAGTTGTCTGAGTTTGGTTACTTAGCAGATACTTTTTAATGTCCAAGTTTGTTACTATCCATTTTTTTTTGACAGAGACAGAATCAGAGAGATGGACAGATAGGGACAGACAGACAGGAAGGGAAAGAGATGAGAAGCATCAGTTCTTCGTTGTGGCACCTTAGTTGTTCATGGATTGCTTTCTCATATGTGCCTTGACCGGGGTGGGGGGGGGGAGGCTACAGTAGAGCAAAGGACCCCTTGCTCAAGCCAGTGAACTTGGCCTTCAAAGCCAGCAACCACGGGGTCATGTCTATGATCCCAAGCTCAAGCTGGGGAGCACTTGCTCAAGCCAGATGAGCCCACACTCAAGCCTGTGACCTCGGGGTTTTGAATCTGGGTCCTCCACGTCCCAGTCCAACACTCTCCCCACTGTGCCACCACCTGGTCAGGCTGTTACTACCCAATTTTAATTTGAGTTTAAGAAAAACTACAATAATTTTTGAAGCTAACAGAATTTGACCATCTGTTGAATTTATTCAGCATAACAGAGGTATTATCTTCATGCTGTCACACACAGACACAAACACAGGTACAGCACAACATTCATATTAGCACAAGTGCATTCCTTCCGAGCCTCATTTATACGTCTTCATATGCCACAGCCCATCATTTAAATAATGGATATTTTCAATGCCAATTCCTTTGTTGACTTTCTCACTGTAGAAGGAAAGAAGTACAGAAATATATTATTAAGCATTTTATAGGCTTACTCATGGTAAGTATAATTCAAAGTGCACTGCTATTTTGCAATTATTGAACTACAGGCAGGAATTTAATTTATATTACACTCACATTACTGTATAGATAAACTACATTACTCTGGGGCAGTTCATGTCTTAAAGTGAGTCTAGTGATCTAACTAGTGGGTCTACAGAAACAGAATAATAATGTACCCCCATATCAGAACATCAAAGTATTACAGTTAACCCTGAAACAAAATTCACTAGGAATAATGTGGCCTTCAATTGAGTTGCAAAGTTTTTAAATATATTGATATTATATTTTTAATATTTCCTTAATATTCTCTAATACCAGGTCAAAATATAAGAAAAATACTGTGTGGTGCCAAACTATGTCACTGTTTTAAGAATTAGTAGTAAAATATCTTTCTCTCCACTCAGTTTAAATCATACTAAATAAAAAAATTGCTAAAATGCCACATACATACATATAAAATAACTGTATTGGCACACAGGTTATTTTCAGAGTGCTTAAGAAAGAATGAGACCCTGGGGATAAAATAGGTTTCACTGGCTTTCCAAGTTTTAGGAAAAATCAGAAATGAGGCTTCCATGCTTACATATAGTATTTGTAAGATGTGGTATGAATGAGAGCAAATTTCAACTGTAATTCTGATACTTCCTGCGTAGGTTACCCATATCTCAAAAGCTAAGGGGGCCTAATGTGAGACTTACATATCTTCTGCAGACATCTTCATGACTCCGACACACAGAGCATGCTGCTTCCCTTCTGCCATGATGGCCTGAAAACATACAGCTAAGAACTATTTATCCAAATGCCTTGGGGGCTCGGTGTCAAATAATGACCACAATACCAGTTAAGCCACTTTGAATTCATCTTAATTCCTCACCTATACCATTACCAGCTTGAGGGAAGGGACCTAGCAGAGTCTATGGGCACACTGTGAATACTCAATAATTGCTAAATGTTAACACTATAACCCTATGCCAACAAAACTAGAATAAGTCATACAAAAAAGGAAATGAAATATCTTGTACATAAATATTAAAAACTGTGAAGTAGATATCAATTATTCTAGTGTGTTAATCACTGAGTGGTGGTCTTATGTAAAAGACACAGTAAACCAATAATTATATCTCCAATGTATATTTAAGAACCCAGTTTGACAACCTTTCTAGAACAACCAGAATATCCTTAGTTATCATTTGAAACATCTAGGATTATTAAACACTGAAGTACATATTTTAAAAGTAAAAGTTCAAGGATACATAGTACCTCTCAGAACTAGCTTTCCAATGTTCTAAAAGTTTATGATTATTTAAAAATAAAAATTAATTTGGAAGCAAAGTCTAGGTACTAGAAATATTTCCCAGTTAAAGGAACTCCAGACTATATACCAGCAAATAAGTTAATTCTTACAGAACAGTTTTCTGCATTGATTCTCAATTCACTCATTCATTCATTCATTCACTAACTCATTCAACATTCCACACATATGTGAGTAACTATTATGTGACCACTATCTATATCAGTACAAATGGTTCCTAAGATATAAACATACAACTTATACTACCCCTTATACACAAATGCCACAACAGAGGACAGCCTCTTTTTGAGTACAGGACAGATTCTTAAACCCATTCCAATAGCCTTCTCACTCTACAGTGACTTCCCCATTCCCACCACGTATGGTTCCTTTTCTCAACTTGAGGCAAATAGCCACTTTATCTATGACAAAGCAGATGTTCTCCTGTCCAGACTAGTTGGCAAAAACCTAAGTAACCTAGAAAATAGCTGAAACAGCACCACAGAAATGGAAATAATGCAGAATTGTTCAGCTACATCATGAGTTGAATAGGTCATTAAGAACTATCTGGAACTTTAGCATTTTTCTCTTTGACTAATCATGTTCTGAGGCTCAAATGACCAACTTAAAATGAACTTTAAAATAAAAGTTGGGGGCCCTGGCCAGGTAGCTCAGGTAGTAAGAGCATCATCCTAATACACTAAGGTTGTGGGTTCGATCCTCAGTCAGGTCACATACAAGAATCAACCAATGAATGAATAAATACGTGGAACAACAAATCACTATTTCTCTCTCTCTAAAATCAATCAATCAATCAAATAAAAATATATAAAAATTGGGAATTGCCAATATTTCTCACTACCCACTTCTAACACTCGACCTGGTACCTAAGTTCTTTTCCCTTTTGATTGCTTTTATTACAATGTATCTAGGTAAGTCAAAAATAAAAGTAGCAAGCTGATGTCCAACGAAGTGACACAATCATATCAGATATATTCTCTCCATTAATAACCAAGAGTTTTATATTGTGTCCTGAATCTAATAACATTGGGCCCTAACTGGGCAGAAATGCAGCTGGGACTTTTTTATTACCTGTTCTCATTTAACTTCTGAGGTGGGTCACAATTTAGTTTCAAGAAATAATTTCACTTCCCACATCTTCAAATGTAATCTGAAAGGCATGATATAGTAGTAACAGTAACCTCCAAAAAGTACATCTAATGTTCCCTTGGATGATAGATCTTTCAGTAATGACATGAATACGTTTTTTCAACAGTTACAGCCTGGGAAGGATACAACAATGGTATCTACTGCAGCAGGGTAAAGTTTAGCTCCAGGAGAAGTTAAGCCTGGACACATGATATTTGCACCACTGAGTACAAATTTGATGGCTCCTTTATCAACCTGCTGGTGTGGCAGGATAAAGGGATCTAGAAGAAAGGAAATACATTGTATAAATTAATAAGACTAATAACTAGGAAAAAAAGACAAAGGATATGAACGAATATTTCTCAAAATTACAGTACTCTGACAGACGCAAAATAAAACTGAAATACCATCCTTCACTTACCAAATTGGTAAATATTTATAAGAAAAGTAATTTCTAGTGCTAGCAAGAGTGAAGGAAAACTGACATTCCCGTATACTGTTAGAAGGCTTACAAATGGATACAACCTTTCTTTAGGACTACTTGGCAACATGTATCAACAGCCTTGAAAAGGTTCAAGCTCTCTGACCCAGTATTTCTACTTCTGAGACTTTATCCTAAGGAAAAATGAGATATGTACAATATATTTAGGTAGAAATATATTCATTGCAGCACTAATGTTCATAAAAGAAATAAACTGGAACCAACTTAAATGTCCAACAATAAAGCATGAGATAAATGACTTAAGGGTTATCTACAATATCTATGTAATAGAGCCATATCTTTGAAGAATACATAATACCTTGGGAAATATTCATAATATAATGTTAAGAGGAAAAGCAGAAGACAAAATTCCCGAAACTCTCGGTGGGTGCTGGGAGTTGGCGGGAGAGGGAGAACAGAGGGATGAGCAGGTGGAGCATAGAGGATATTTAGAGCAGTGAAACTATTCCGTATGAAACTTTAACAGTGGACATTATTCATCTGGAAAAACCCACAGAATGTACAACACACACACACAAATTAACCATAATGTAAACTATGAACTTGGGTATTAAAACCATATCAATATTGGTTCATCAACTATAATAAATGTATCACATCAATGCCTGATATGAATAACAAGGAAAGGACGGGAAATAAGTAATATGGGAACTGCTTGCTTCTATTCAGTTTTTCTGTAAACATAAAACTGCTCTAAAAAAGAACTATTAATTTCTAAGTTTATATAACAGAGAGCCCAATTTTAAAAGGAAAAATACACACATACACACACACACACACACACACACACACAAATAATTGGATGGAAGTACACATATATATCAACAATGGTTACGTCTAACTCAGGAATACAGGTGATTTTTTCAAATCTCTAGAATGAACACATATTTCTTTTGTAATTTTTTAAAACAATATTTGTGTATGTATGTCTATGAATAATTCATAACCTAACAATTAAATGACCCCTGGAGGATTTAAAACAATGCCTTGGGGAAAAAAATTTTAGGCCACTCAGGGTTCTGTAGGAATAATTACAACAATAATTGGTAAAACTTATTCACTTTAATGTTTTACCACTGGCCCTCCCACTCATCAGATAACAAGTCTTTTTCCTACCAAGACTACAGAGTAATTTAAACATGACTCCAAGTTAATTTAAACAACTTACTGATAAAAAGGAACCTGAATGAATACATTTACTATTCATAAGCCATAACATGTTTTCTAGATCTCCATCCTCATTAATAGCTGCCTTTTAGTAATGATGATGATGATGATGATGATGATGATAAGTGATACTGGTGGACACTGTTGAATCTATTGCTATATAATTATAACAGCTATCATATATTGAGCACTTACTACGTACCAGGCATTGTATTAGGTACATTACATATCTTACCTCAATTAATTCTTACAACCCTGGAAATGTAATAAACAACTATGTCCATGTTAAAAAGAGTGCGAGACCTGACAAAAGTTACATGCACTGGGAATTGAACCCAGGTCTACCAACTCCAAGTTCATGCTTTCAACCACCGTATTATCCTGCTTCTTGCACAAGAATAACTTTAAGATGTTCGAAAAGGTTGGTTCCCAGAAAGATACTACTAAATAGGAACATCTTTTTTTTTCCAACTTATTAAGAAAATGCTAAACGTATGGGAAAACTGGAAGAACAGTTCAGTGAACTCCTAGACACTATCCACTGAGATTCAACAACTGTTCATTTATACTTTGCTATATTTGCTTTATCTCTTTCTTTTTAAACACATATTTTTCCTCTATTTTAAATTTTGAACATAATGCTTCACCATAACAAGCACATACCCCTTAAGAATAGTCATTGTCCTACATAGCCACAATACTATTATCATACCTAAAAATTTAACAGCAGTTCTACAAGATCATCTTATAACCAAATTATATGCACATTTCCCCCAATAGTCCCAAAAAAGTCTTTTTTTTTTTTTACAGAGACAGAGAGAGAGTCAGAGAGACGGATAGACAGGGAAAGACAGACAGGAATGAAGAGAGATGAGAAGCATCAATCATCAGTTTTTCGTTGTGACACCTTAGTTGTTCATTGATTGCTTTCTCATATGTGCCTTGACCATGGGCCTTCAGCAGACCGAGTAACCCCTTGCTCCAGCCAGCGACCTCGGGTCCAAACTGGTGAGCTTTGCTCAAACCAGATGAGCCCATGCTCAAGCTGGCGACCTCGGGGTCTTGAACCTGGGTCCTCCGCATCCCAGTCCAACGCTCTATCCACTGCACCACCGCCTGGTCAGGCCCAAGAAAGTCTTTATATCTTTTTTGGAGGGAGGAGGAAGGCTTGAATTTTGTTTGTTTTTCAAGCCAGGATCCAATCTAGATTCATGGAATGCATTTGATTGTTTTGTCTCTGTTCTCTTTTAGTTGAGTAGAAATCATTGTCATTAAAATGTCTTAATGTCACCAAAATATTTTTATTTTAAGCTTTTCCCCATTGCATCAGGACTCAATGTCTATGTATCACAGTTTTTTAACTTGGTAAAATCAATATTTAATCAAATAATTATGAATATTCCTTTATAAATATTAAAATGCTTCACCTTTTTAAAGACTTGCTCAACAGCTTTACTACTCCAGACCTTTGCTTCACCAATTTACAATTTATCTCCTCTTATAAAAAATCAAACAAGTGAATTAAGTCACCAATGCCATCTACAGAACCCTCCAGTCACTCCCTTCCTTTCTGTCTCTAGGCTAGAAAGCCAGACATACATACTGGTTTAAAAAGGTGAAATTTTACTTCATAGTTAACACTTCTTAGGCACTGAGATTGTATCTTCCTTTGGATTTTCTTCTGTAATGTACTCAATCTAGCAACGTGCAAACGTAAGCACATAATAAACATTATCTTGTTTCGTAACACCTGAACCTGTCACTCAACTAACAATAACTGACTCTATCAATTAGACAATTCTTTCCCTTATATAAAATTATTTTTATGAGGCAGATCTAGATATAAATTTAAAAGAAAACACAGCACTTATCACAGTTTGTGAATATATACTTGTGTAATTACCTAATTGTTGTCTATTCTCCCAAACAGACTGTTAGTTTCATAGCCATGTCTATCTTTGCTTCTCATCTTATTCTCAGTACCTAGCTCAGTGCATGGAACAAGTAAGTTCAATAAATATTTGTTGCCTTACCAGGCGGTGGCACAGTGGATAGAGCGTCGGACTGGGATGCGGAGGACCCAGGTTCAAGACCCTGAGGTCGCCAGCTTGAGCGTGGGCTCATCTGGTTTGAGCAAAAGCTCACCAGCTTGGACCCAAGGTCACTGGATGGAGCAAGGGTTTTCTCAGTCTGCTGAAGGTCCATGGTCAAGGCGCATATGAGAAAGTAATCAATGAACAACTAAGGTGCCACAACGAAAAACTGATGATTGATGCTTCTCATCTCTCTTCGTTCCTGTCTGTCTGTCCCTGTCTATCCCTCCCTCTGACTCTCTCTCTCTGTATCCGTAAAATAAATAAATAAATATTTATTTATTTATTGAATAAATGAATGAATATTTGTTCTTGGACTTTTTGGAATGCATGAGAGAATGTGCATTTTTTCAGATTTAACACAAGATGGGAATTCATTTTACTTTTATATTTCAAATTCTCTAGTACTAATAAATAAGTTAATAACCAAAAGTCACTTTCAGCTCCTTTTGTGTCTTTCCATATCCCCAAATACATATTTCCTAACAAGACTTACATTTGTGAAGTAATCTTAGGGTTGGATAAAAAGGCCCTTCTCTTTGTCTAAAAAATAGTAACTCTCCATTTACTGTAAGGATCTCTATATGTTCATGGCTGTAAGACAAATGTCACAAAGTACCAAGTTAGGTATTTTCTTTCAAAAATAATATGCCAAAGAGCATTTAAACAATGTACAATATGAAATATGCATAAACAGAATTTTTTTTAAATTTCAATAAAGATAGGTAATCCTGGCTGGGTGGCTCCATTGTTTAGAGCATTGTCCCAATATGCCAAGGTTGCAGCTTTGATCCCCAGTCAGGGCACATACAAGAAGCAACCAAAGAATGCACAAATAAGTGGAATAACAAGTTGATGTGGCTGGCTCTCTCTCAGTCTTTCTCTTTCAAATCAGTAAATAAAAATTTTAAGATTTTAAAAAGATCCAAGCAAAAAGAGATTGTTAAAATGTTTTACCTATACCACTCCAGTAGAGAAAAAATAAAAAATATGTGAGCTGTTACAATCAATTTTATTTCACCTGTCATTATTTTAATTTCATTGTTAGATTTCAATGAAACAAATATCTAAAGTAAAAACTAAAATAAATTAAATTCAACTCTAAATAAAATCATTTAACTGATAAAACAACCAATACATAAATCCACACTTTTTACAAACATAGAAAACACCTGAAAATATAAATACTGCTTAGTATTTGTTATTCTATTTATCTACTCTCATAATCTATCAATGGTTAATGTGAAAATAATTCCATTTCATGAGTGCAATCTAATCATATGATATTCATCTACTTACTCTACACTTTACATAGAGAAAAAATAAAAACTTACCATCGTACTATTTTGACAGGATCTTTCTTAGGCATAATTTGATTAAGCCATGGTTCAATACCTGGAAATTGCTCTATCAATTGGTTCTTAATACCCTTTATAACTGAGGTTTTCAACTGGATGCAATTGGACACATTTTCTTTTTCATCGAATCTGCAAAATGATTTTTGCAAGTAAAAAAAAGGCATTTCTCTATGCAATATGCAGATGATGTATTATACGACTGCACAGATGAAACCTGTATATTTTTATTAACCAATGTTACCACAATATATTCAATAAAAATTATTTTAAAAATGCATTTCTAAGTAGATATATCAGAACAGCTAAAGGTAGTGTTTTAATTACTCATTTATTCCCAAGCAAGTATTTAGATGTTTAAAATAATAATGATATAAATTGTTTTAAAAATACCATTTACCCTTTATTGTATCCAGCAACAACCAACATCTTATTACAATATTAAAATAAACTGTCACACATACACAAGTAGCAGGGGGGAGGATATGAGACATATTTTACATTATAATGTATAATCAACTACGCAAATGCCTTTTCTGGAGAATCTTATTCTTCCCTACCCAGGAAGAAACACAGATTCCACCTATATCAAAACCTATGTGAATAAATGAAAGCAAAGCAAACCAAAAGAGCCCTCAAGCCCTGAGGCACAGAAGACCAACATAAAAATAACACAGAAAATCGGTTTCTGCTAGGCTATGTAATCTACTAAAAAAATTTTTATAAGTGATGAGATTTGTAAAATCCCTATTTATTCTTGCTCAAAATGTCATGAAGAAAACCCACCTTCCTTTGCCCATGTTCCCCCTTTGTTTTTTGCGTCTACCAAATCTGGAAGGCAAACCCACTAGGTAGGTTCCCAAGGAGTTTTTTCTTCCTTACACTGAAAAGCCTATGGGACAATCACGCTGTTTTCAAGACAAGGTTAATCTGACAGCTAGGCAATCGGCATGACAGCCCGCTTGCTTCCTGTCACCCAGACTCCCTCACTCCCATGACCCAGGAAGTCAAGCCTTCCCTTATTCAGTTCATAACTAATAAACATATGGCAGTGAGTGCAGTGCTTGCCTCTTAGCTAAAGAAGATATACCCCTAAATCACAGTGCAAGGATGTGATTGGTAGAACCCTAGAAATGGAGATAGGATTGCGAGAGGGGGCAAAAGAAAAAGAGGGGTGAGGATAAAGAAAATAAAGGTGGGAGAACTGAAACCCGACTGAGGATTAGGGATAGAAAGCTTTAAAAAAGTGTTGTAAATTGGAGTGAGAGCAAAGGACTATAGAAAACCTTAGGGAGTAAGGATGGCAGGGGCGGAGAAGAGAGAAAGAGGATCTTAGCTCTCGCCCTCTTCTCCACCCCCACCCCCACCACCTTTGTGAGCAGCGGACGGAGGCCACAGCGTGTCCTTACTTCTTGAACATGATCCAAGGTGAAGGGGGCGACGATAGGGAAGGGCCCAGAATGGGGGAAAAATTGAATTAGCAAGGGTCCGACAGATCCCCTTACACGAGGAAGGCCGGCACTGACAGGCGGAGCTGTGGTCGTTCTCCGGAAAGAGAGACCGAGAGCTGTACTTTACGGTTCTCAGTGAAATTTGACTACTTCCGCCCCTCTGAACACGTCGGCGCTTTTGCCATCCCTTTTTGGGCAACCGATTGCTCTCCAGAGCAAGTAATTGAAAGGGCGGGACTTGAGAAGGAAGAAGAAATACAGTGTACAGTAATCATTTTAGTTGCAGGAAAAGAAGAAGGGAGGGGGCGGAGAAATCAAGCAAAGCAGCAGGTCTTACAGTTGCGTCATTACGGCTTCCTCAAAGGATCAAGATCCTTCCCTGTTTCGTTGCGATCTGCTATTAACCGAAAGAAATTTTTAGTGGGAAAGGTTTTTTGTTCCCCGACACAAAGAATGGATTAGTGTTTAACGACCAGCATAAACTCAGGCTAGCCTTATAGTCCCATGTAAATGTACTCGTGGGCTTGTCAACTTTAGCAAATAAAAATATGGGATATCCAGTTAAATTTGAATTTCACATAAACAATGAATATAATTTAAAGTATAACTGTATAAATGTAATATTTGGGACAAACTTATGCTAAATAATTTTTCTTAACTTAATTGAATAGGAATAGGGCATCCTGCATTTCAATCTGGCAACTACATTCACTGCCATAGAATTATCCAGTAGATTACCATCCCCTGTCTCACCCCCTTACCTTTAAATTGAGCTATAAATCAAGACAGATAATTTCCTTGAATGATAAATAGCCCGTAGGTGAGCAATAGAAGACTAATCTAAGAGATAACAGCTAAAGAAACAGGTTTTACTTATATAATTTTTAAAAGTAGAGCGAATCATGGGTTTTGATCAGCAAAGAAAGCATAGAAAAACACAAAACTTAAACAGACACTACCCCGGGCGTTTGGATAGATGTGCCTTGACCTGTAAAACAAATACACCAGTCCCTCCAAGGAGAAAAAACTATAGTTATCTATTGGGAAAGTGAACACTTGGAGCAATCATAACAAATGCCACTATGTATTTGAATTGTGTAACTAACTCCCCTTGCCTTGATACTATGGTTGCAACAATCTTCTGATTAAAATTTAGTTCCCCATAAATATCAGTCTGGAAAGAACTTTCTACTTTCAAATCAAATCTCGTGAACAATTGTTTGTCTTTGTAAATTAATACATTGGCATTCTAGTTTACACATTGGGCTCTTGTGAACATCCTTGTCGTGACTTAGCATTTCCAGCATCAATCAACTGGGGGACCTTTAGAATAGAGTTTATGAACAAGCAAAACTGAAGCCCAGACCCTATGCTGCAGTTAGTGCTACAGCAGCAAGCTTGTTGCCAAATAGCTTTCCTCCCCTGGCAACTCTCACATCACCCTGGGAGCCTGCCATGTAACAATAAATATATTGTAACAGCAATAAACAGTTACTATTAAGCAGTTTACAATGAGTAAAAATAGATAACTTATATTCTATCTATATACAATACAATGTAATAACTATATATTCTATCTATATACAATATAATGTAATAACTATATATTGCACTAGTAAATAAAATTTAACTTGGTGGACCCCAAAATGAATAACACCTAGATGGACTTCCTAATCTCTTGAATTTTGGCTTGAGAAACCTACTAATTTTAGACTTATTTTGAAGTATTATGCTGGGACCTGCTCAGTAGCTCAGTTGATTGGAGCAAGGTCCCCATACACCATAGTTGCAGGTTCCATCCCTGGTCAGGGCACACACAGGAATCAAGTAATGAATGTATAAATAAGTGCAACAACAAATTGATGTTTCTCTTTCTTCCTTCCTGTATCTGTAAAATCAATAATTAAAAAAATTTTTAAGTATTATGCTGAATATTTGCAGTGTTAGAAATGATAGCTAGCCTCACCAGGCAGTGGTGCAGTGGATAGAGCATCGGATTGGGATGCGGAAGACCCAGGTTCGAGACCCCGAGGTTGCCAGCTTGAGCATGGGCTCATCTGGTTTGAGCAAAAGCTCACCAGCTTGGATCCAAGGTCGCTGGCTGGAGCAAGGGGTTACTCGGTCTGAAGGCCCACGATCAAGGCATATATGAGAAAGCAATCAATGAACAACTAAGCTGTCGCAACAAAAAACTAATGATTGATGTTTCTCATCTCTCTCTGTCCCTGTCTATCCCTTGCTCTGACTCTCTCTCTGTCTCTGTAAAAAAAAAGAAAGAAAGAAATGATAGCTAACTTTTAATTCTGTAAAACTTAGACATTGTCTAAATGATGTCAAATCCCATATGCATGGGAATAAACATACAACTATATGTACATACATACATTTTTAATTTTTTTATTTTTCAATTACAATTGACGTTTGATAATATATTAATTTCAGGTGATGTACACACATATTTTAATCCACTTTAATACACTCTGATAATCACAGAAACTGAATCTGAGTTAAAGCAAATGTCAATTAGGTCATTAGTATTAGTGGTATATTGAGTTCTATATGTATACATGAATACCTTTGATCATAACCCACCTACACAGATACATAAGCAGGGCCCACTTCTCATCACAATGTGTTTCTGGTTTGGTGTTGTAAATGGTATCATAAAATGGATTCTGTTTTCCCAAGGTTATAATTGGGGTTTTTCTCCCCCAAAAGGACCCATCTTCAAATAACTCATCATTACAATAAACAATATGTCATAAGAGAAGAAATACCTCAAAATAAAGTTCTTCAAAAATTAAAATAATAAAGTTCATTTATTCATACACTGAATAGTTAGAAATGACCTTTATGTTTTAGAAATCCATGTTCTGTACTATAATTTGGGCATAAGTGTTCTGTGTGATTTATTTTACAAGGGTCATCAATGCACATGCAGCACAGAACACAGAAAACCCAAATCTATCATACATACAATAAGAATCTTAGCACAAGCATTACATAGTTAATGATTGTATCTGCCGTCTTAGAATTTTGAAATGATTTTCTAGGGTCATCTTGACATAAGACTATAAAATGCTGCCCAAAGAAGTTTGAAGTAGGCCTCCTTTTCATCCTTATAAGCTTCCTTGAGCAAGAAATGTGGCACCGGGAACTTCAGGGTGTCCAATAAAGAAAGGTTTCTTTAGGAGGTAGACCTCAGCTTTGAACGCTGGAAAAGTTGTTTTCCCTGCAAGAAAGAATTGGGCCACTGCCAGACTCCTGCTGGGCCTCACATGTCTATGAATATTCAGCCCATGAAGTCTTCCATTAGGGTCACATTTCCCACAAACTGCCTCTCGGTCTCACACCTTAGAGCCCCCTGTGGCTGATTTTATATTTCCCACAAGGACAAGACTTACTTAAGAATTACACCACTGTCCCCATCATCAATTACTCTGGGGAGCACATGTGAGAAAATACATAGCCTGGCCTCTGCCTGGACTCTTCCATACTGAGCAATATAAGAAACACCAATGACACAGCAGCTCCCACCTTGAGTCCCAAACACAGGTAAATTTGGAAAGAGCTGAAATCCCTCTATTTATCAGAAGACTGTAAGGACTAACCATCTTGCCAAACTTGTGATAAGCTAAATCCACTGAGCCTCACTCACATCCCTGTTTCCTTTGTCATTACCCAATATGCAAGTACCCAGTTCAACTTATTTGCTATAGGACCTTGGGAAAGTAAGTAAATTCTGTGACTATCTTTTCATCTGTAAAATGAAGTCTCTACTTTATGGAAGTGAGATAATACACGCAAAGCATTATTAAATTGTTATTGTTATTATTAAATTGCTATTATTGTTGTTATTGCTGTCCTCTAACCCCATTCCCATATTTCCCTGTGCTTCTTTTCCACCTCACCTGACCTCTCATTTCTACTTTAACTTCCAGGTGCTTCTGCTGTGCCTTCTGGACACCATGATTAACAAGTTCCCCAACTCATCTCTGAATATCCACTGATATTCTGGCTTTCCCATGAAGATGGAGCTTCCCTTACAACCCTTTCAAGTGAAAGTGATTCATACCAATACAATGCATGTACTGTAGAGTGAGGAGGTGAGGTGGGCATCTTCTTCCAGATGCGCTACAACTTCCAGACAACATCTTCTTCACCCTCAGGTTAAAAAATAAAAATAAAAATAATTGATTCTAGACACTTCTCTAAGGAGGACGTACAGATAGCCAACAGACATAAAAAGATGTTCAACATTACTAATCATCAAAGAAATGCTAATTAAAACTACAGTATACCTGACCAGCAGTGGCACAGTGGATAGTGTTGACCTTGTACACTGAGGTCCCAGGTCTGAAACCCTGAGGTCATCAGATTGAGCATGGGCTCATTTGGCTTTAGTACAGGCTGGCCAGCTTACACATGGGGTTGCTGACTTGAGTGTAGTATCATCAATATGATCCCATTGTCACTGTCTTGAGCCCATGGTTGCTTGCTGGCTTGAGCCCACGGTTGCTGACTTGAGCCCAAGATCACTGGCTTGAGCAAGGGGTCACTGGCTTGGCTTGAGCCCACTGGTTAAGGCATGTATGAAAAGCAAACAATGAACAGCTAAAGTGATGCAACTATGAGTTGATGCTTCTCATCACTCTCTGTCTCTGTTTGTATCTCTCAAAAAACTCCACAATGTATCACACCTATCAGTATGGTCATCATAAATAACTCAACAAACAACTAGAGTTGATGACAATTTTGATAAAAGGGAGCCCTCATGCACTGTTGGTGGGAATACAGATTGGTGCAACTATTGGAAAAAACAGTATGGAGTTTCCTCAAAAAAAAAAAAAAAAAAAGGAACTGCCTTATGACCCAGCAATTCCACTTCTGAGAATATATCCAAAGAAACCTGAAAAACTAATTAGAAAGAATATATGCATCCCTGTGTTCATTGAAGCATTATCTACAGTAGCCAAGATATGGAAGCAACCCAAGTGTCCATCAGTAGATGAGTGAATAAAAAAGTTGTGGTACACATATACAATGGACTATTACCTGGCCATAAAAAGAATAAAATCTTACCATTTGCAACAGCATGGATAGACCTAGAGGGTATTATGCTCAGTGAAATAAGTCAGTCAGAGAAAGACAAGTACCATATGATTTCACTTATATTTTTAATCTAATGAACAAAATAAACTAAAACACAAAATGTAAATAGACTCATAGATACAGAGAACAGATTGACAGATGTCAAAGGGAGTTGGGGGCTGGGTGAAAAACGTGAAGTGATTAAGAAGTACAAGTTGGCCTGACCAGGCGGTGGCGCAGTGGATAGAGTGTCGGACTGGGATGCTGAGGACCCAGGTTCGAGACCCCGAGGTCGCCAGCTTGAGCGTGGGCTCATCTGGTTTGAGCAAAAAGCTCACCGGCTTGGACCCGAGGTCTCTGGCTCAAGCGAGGGGTTACTCAGTCAGCTGAAGGCCCGCGGTCAAGGCACATATGAGAAAGCAATCAATGAACAACTAAGATGTCGCAATGCACAACGAAAAACTAATGATTGATGCTTCTCATCTCTCCATTCCTGTCTGTCTGTCCCTGTCTATCCCTCACTCTGACTCTCTCTCTGTCTCTGTAGGAAAAAAAAGAAGTACAAGTTGGCAGTTACAAAATAGTCATGGGATGTAAAGTACAGCTTTAGGGGATATAGTCAATAGATTGTAATAACTATATACTGGAAATAGTGAGAGGAACAGTTTACAAAGTATATGATTATCTAACCACTATGCTGTACACCCCAAAATAACACAAAATACTCTTGAATGTCAAATGTAATTGAAAAATAGAAGAATAAAATTATTATGATAAGAAAAGAGAAAAAAACCTTGAGTCTTCTTCCTCTGAGTTTAAAACCTTTGGTCACACCTCAACCCCTTCTTTGCTGTCCTCTATTCATTCACTGAAGATTCTCGCATCTGGGTCACATCCTTTGCTCTCCACCGTTGACTTGATAAACATTGCAAAAGAAAAGTCACACGGTTGAATAAACTGGTACCACTCTGAATTCATGGTTGCCAATCTCAAGTGGATGTTCAACTGTCCCCAGGAATATTTCCATGTTTTCAGCTCACTCTCTTTTTCGCCCAATTTTTCTTTCAAAGCTTCTTCATTCTGCTCAAAACTCCAAGTCCTCACCAGTCCCTTAAATATTAGGAAATAACTCACCTCTATTTATTTTTTATTTTTTCAATTACAGCTGACAATCAATTTTATATTAGTTTCAGTTGAACAGCATAGTGGTTAGACAGTTGTGTAACTTACGAAATGATCCCCCAGTATGTCTAGTACCCACCTGGTACCATATATAGTTGTTACAATATTATTGACTATATTCCCTATGCTGTACTTGACATCTCTGTAACTATTTTGTAACTGCCAATTTGTACTTCTTAATTCCTCCAGAAGTCTTCACATAGGAAACCAACTTTCTACTACCTACTACTACCAAAGTAGTAACACACTTACAGCCATTTTTCTACTGTTAAAATGAGAGATAGCCCACTTTCAATCTAGGTTTAGTTCCTCTATCTGTGTTCCAAATCCCATTTTTGTATGGGTACTCATTACCTTACTCAGTCTATTATTACCTGTCTCTTATATCTTCAACCCCTTTCTATATATACTAGCTCCTTCTTTTAAGATTTTTCAGAGGAAAAAATTAATATTCTTATATCATATAACACTAAACAACACAGAAGTATAACAATAATAATAGTTTCTACTGAATACTTACTCTAAGTCAAGCACCATTGCAAGTGCTTTGATATATTAATGCATTGAATTCTCAGAGTGAATATTTATTTTATGAAATAAATATTGTTATTTCCATTTTATGGATGAAGAAACTGAAAAATAAAGGAGGTTAAGTAACTTGCCCAAGAGTACCAAGCTATGAAGTACCAGAATCTGGATTTGAGCCCAAGTAGACAGAACTCTCCTCTCTAAATCACAACACTTAAAGTCCCCCTTGCCTTCCCTGTGTTTCATGCCCTGCCCCTCCCCACACCCCTCAGCTCTTCCCTCACTTCCCTTCCCATAGGTAATAACTGGTAATAGTTTTGTATGCATCCTTTCAGAAAAAAAAATTGGCATGCTTATATATATATTTTTACATATGCTTAAGAAACATAAAGTGGATAAAGCGTCGACCTGGAAATGCTGAGGTCGCCAGTTCAAAACCCTGGGCTTGCCTGGTCAAGGCACATATGGGAGTTGATGCTTCCAGCTCCTCCCCCCTTTCTCTCTCTCTGTCTCTCCTCTCTCTCTCTCCCTCTCCTCTCTAAAATGAATAAATAAATTAATTAATTAAAAAAGAAAGAAACATAAAGGGAATCACACTGTGCATGCTATTTTGCTTTTGCTTTTACACTTTATGGGTGAAATATATGTTGGAGATATTTTCATGTCAGATAAGTAGCTAGATAGATAGACTAACTTCATTGCTTTTTATGGCTATAGGGTATTTTATAGTATGAATGTACTATAATTTATTTAACCAGCCCCTTCTGATAGTCATTTAGTCAC
Organism: Saccopteryx leptura; assembly: GCF_036850995.1. Taxonomy (NCBI): domain Eukaryota; kingdom Metazoa; phylum Chordata; class Mammalia; order Chiroptera; family Emballonuridae; genus Saccopteryx; species Saccopteryx leptura. The sequence continues at coordinate 112,236,583 of NC_089516.1, read as the reverse complement.
CTACAAGAGGATTAAAGGGTAGGATGGAGTCATAGAACTCAAGTGCTCCTCAGACCTTCCACTGGCCTGCCATCATCAGGGGTCAGGGCCCTGTGCTGTAACACCTATTTTAACCTTAAAAATCCACAACTGTATCAGTGGGAGGTCAGTAGGGAACCCATACACAGCTCTGTCCCTGGAAGAAGTCAAAAACAAACTTACACACTGGACTGAAACCATACCATACTCAAGGTTTTCACCTACAGACAACAATGGTCAAGAGGGGCCTAGACATGTCCCCGGCCTTCTCATTGTCCATACTCCTTCCCTTGATATCTCATCGAGTCTCAGAGCTTTGAATATGCCAATGAAACACACATTTATATTTCCAACCGCGACCTCTCCTTTTAACTCCAGACTGTATATCCAACTGCCTACTTGACTTCTCTATTTGGATATCTAAAAGACATCTCTAATTCATATCCAAAACCATACTTCTAGACTCTCTTCATTCCATCCCCTAGCCTCCACACACAAGTCCCAAACCTTTTTACCCATTATCTTCAGTAATTGATAACTCCATCCTTTTATGCGCTCAGACCCAAAATTGTGGAAATTTTTTAAACTCCTCTCTTTCTCTTACAATCCACATCCAAGTCTTCAGCAAATCCTATTAACTCTTCAAAATATATCACTGGGGAACAATTTTTTTCCATTTTCTTTTGCATGAGGTTTTAGAACTTTTTCTATATATTTCTGCATCACTGATTCCAAATCTAAAATCCATTTCTTGGTGCATGCTTTAGCTTTTATGCAATTTTAGTTTCTTTTTGTTACAGTTAATGGCATGCATTGGTTTTTAAACTGGAGATAAAGGGCACCAACTCTTGGATTGAACATAACCACAAGGCAATTAATGTTTTACAAACATCACTTTTACATAATTGTAGTTGTTTTCAAATGTAAAAAATTATTATCTGATAAAAAAAACACCCTCTTATTTTGTTTTAAGATAGAATCGTAGCTTCTTCGAGGAGGAGTAAATATAAGAATAGTTCCGACACTTCTGTTATATATGTGGCTGTTGCACACTTCAACGTCAAAGGTGCAATATTTCATCATTTGTGACACGTGCATATATTGCCTATTTTCAAGTTCCCCTTGGCGATCAAGACAAGAATTGGGCTCCTCATATTGTGTGTTATAATTGTGAGGAAATGCTTCATGACTGGACAAAAGGAAAACGCAAAGGAATGCCCTTTGGTATCCCCATGGTTTGGTGCAAACCTAAGGAACACAGCAGTGACTGTTATTTCTGTCTGGTCCATACAAAGGGTACAGGCAAGAAAAAAAGGCGTATGATCACATATCCTAATATTCCTTCAGCAATACGACCTATCCCACACTGAGACACTCTCAGTTCCAGTTTTCAATGGTTTTATTTCTTCTAAGGACGAAGAAAGTGAACATGGTGATCAAGTGTATTTTGATAAGATACATGAGGAGATGGTTGTAGAATCTGAAAGGTCTTCTGATGCCAAGCAGTCATGAACCCCTCAGCAGTTCAGCCAACCCAAATGAGTGACTTAGTAAGAGATTTGGGCCTATCAGAGAAAGCAGCTGAGTTACTAGCCTCCAGGCTTCAAGAAAAGAATATACTTCACTGGTCAGCTAAAGTATCCCATTTCAGGAAGCATGAACAAATTTTTGTGGACTTTTTTTCCGAAGACAAACACTCTGTTTACTGTCATGATATCAGTAGTCTTCTCAGTCAGCAAGGTGTTACCACTCACAGTCCAACAGAATAGTGGTTATTTCTTGACAGCTCTAAATAGAGTCTGAAATGTGTTCTCCTACACAACGGTAATGTTTATGCAGCAGTTCCAATTGGTTAGTTAACTTATCTGTGAGAAGATTATAATGACATAAAAATTGTCCTTGACTTTCTGAAGTATGAGGAGCGTAACTGGATCATTTGTGTGGATCTTAAAATGGAAAATTTCCTGCTAGTACAACAGAGAGGTTTCACAAAGTATCCTTGCTTTCTGTTTGTGGTACAGCTGAGCTCGGGAGAAACACTGGATACAGAAGAAGTGGCCGAAACGTGAAGCTCTGGAAGTAGGGATGCAAAATACTGTGAATGAACCTGTAGTTAATCGAGACAGGATCATTTTTCCCCCACTTCACATCAAACTTGGCTTAATGAAGCAGTTTGTTCAGGCTTTGAATAGAGAAAGTGAATGCTTTCAACATATTATTTCTGCTTTTCCTGCTTTGTCTTTCGAGAAGATAAAAGCAGGTGTATTCGATGGACCTGAAATTCAAACCCTCCTATGTGATGAAGAATTTGCCAGGAAGATGAATAAGGAAGAGAAAGCAGCATGGAGGTATTTTCTGGCAGTTATAAAGAACTTCCTTGGCAACAAAAAAGCAGAAAACTATGAACTTCTGGTTCAAAGTATGTTGTTGGCTTTCCACAACTTTGGATGTAACATGAGCATTAAGATTCACTTCCTGAACAGTCACCTTGATAAGTTTCCTGAAAATCTTGGAGCTGTTAGTGATGAGCACGGATATCGCTTTCATCAAGATCTGAAGATGATGGAAGCGCGTTATCAGGGGCGATGGGACAGAAATATAATGGCAGACAACTGCTGGAGTTTTATGATTAAAACAAGTGTTTTAATATGTTCTATTTCAAAATTGTAGACAAATTTTGATGCAATCATATCTTTTAGTGTATTAGTATATTTACTGCATTATATAAATTATTATATTTTCACAAAGATGATGCCTAAGGAGACATTCTACTTCATTATGTTAAACTAAATGATGAAAATTTTGCAAAAAGATGAAAACCTAAAATATTGATTTGCAAAAAAACTGTAGCTTACAGAGAAAAACTAATGCCATATTTGAGATAAGCACACTCAAATTAGGTAAAAACAAGTGTTTTTGTGGATGTAACAAAAATTTTGTTCCCCAGTGTTAATTCAACCACTTCTAATGACCTTCATAGCTACCATCCCAGTTCAACCTATCATTATCTCTTGCCTAGATTATTGTAATAGCCCTCAAACTGGTCTTTTACCTCTGCCTCTCACCACAATCTATTCTTGACAGATGCCAGATTTTCCTATTAAAAAATGAAAGTCAAATTAAAGTCTCTTCTCTGCTTAAATCTTTCCAATGGCTCCCCATCTCAACTAGAGTAAAACCATTATGTGCACAATAGCTTACTTGGTCTTTAATTGCCTGGATTCCTGTTACTGCTTTGACTTCAGTTCTTACTACTCTCCTTGTCTTTTCTTACTCTTCTCCAGTCCCACTGACCACCTTGCATCAGGCATACATACAGCTTGGCTCTTTGCACTAGTTGTTTTTTTCTACCTGGAAAACTCTACCCCAAATTTCCACATAACTACTTCCCTCACCTCCTTTGCTCAAATGTTACCTTCTCGATAAGGTATTGCCCTACTCTCCTCATTAAAAAATGCTATCTTGCCCGGGCGCTGGGGATGGCTCCTTGGCCTCTGCCCCAGGCGCTAGAGTGGCTCTGGTCGCGACAGAGCGACACCCCAGAGGGGCAGAGCATCGCCCCCTGGTGGGCGTGCCGGGTGGATACCGATCGGGCACATGCGGGAGTCTGTCTGACTGCCTACCCGTTTCCAGTTTCAGAAAAGTACAAAAAAATGCCATCTTACCTCGTCTCTTTACTCAGTTCAAATTTTCCATAGCATACTGTAAACTTTATTTGTTAACAAAGACAACAATATGTATTGGAGAGGATGTGGGAACACTGGAACCCTTATACATTGCTGGTAGGAAAATAAAATGGTGCAACCTCTTTGGAAAATAGTTTGGCAGTTCTACATAATATTAAACATAGTTACCATGTGATCCAGCAATTCCACTCCTCGGTATTATACCCAAGAAAAATAAAAGTACAATATATGCCCATGAATGTTCATAACAGCATTATTCATAATAGCTAAAAAGTAGAAATAACCCAAATATCCTTCAACTGGTGAATGGATAAACAAATGTGGCCTATCCAAACAATGAAATAGTATTCAGTCATAAAAAAGGAATGAGGTATTAATGCATATTATGAAATGGATGAGTACTGAAATTATAGGTGAAGTGAAAGCACCCAGACACAAAAGACCCATATTGTATGGGTGCATTTACATGGAAGGTCCAGAATAGGCAATTATATAGACAGAAAGTAGATCAGTGGTTGCCAGGGTATGGGGAAAGGAAGATATAGGATGTGACAGCTAAGGAATAGAGTTTCTTTTGAAGATGATAAAAATGTTCTAAAATTAGAATGTGGCCATGGTTGCACAATTCTTGAATGTACTAAAACCACTGAAATGTATGCTTTAAAAGGGTGAATTTCAGAGTATGTAAATTTCTAACTTTAGAAAATAATTTATGTAAATTATAGCTGAAGAAAGCTGTTATTTAAGGGAATGTAACCAGAAAAAAAATTTCTGTGTGTTGATATTTTTGGCTTTTTTTTCTGTTGTTAATTTCTAATATTATTGCCCTGTTCTCAGAGAATGTTACTTGTATGATTTCTGTATTTGCAAAGAAAATACATTCTATGCTTGCAAGGGTAATTTCTCATATATAATCAACCTTATTAAATAGCGTTATGAACATTTCTATATTCTTACTTATTCACCTAATCTGTTGATTTCTGAAAGAACTATTTTACCTCAAATATGCCCAAAATTCTGCCAGCTATCTTAAGACTTATCACTTGTCAAGTCGTTCTGAACTGTTACAAATTTTTTCCTCTTTTCCCAAACTTCCACCCCCCTCCCCTGCTCCATCACATCCTACTTTATACATAAAATAAAAGAGAAGAATCTGCATGCTACCAAACACAAAAATTAAAATTTAAACTGTCTACCCCATCCCATTCCACTTAATTTTTTCCATTCTTATAGCTCTCCCCCTTTCTAAGACTAATCTCTCCACCTGACCTTTGAATTCTATACTTTTTCCACTTTCTTAGAAACATGGCCTATCCATTTTCCTTCTCTCTCTCTCTCTTTCTATCTGCCCCCCACCTTGCTATCTATATCTCTCTCAGAGGTGAAGTTTAATTCTCCTCTCCTGGGCTGGTCTTAGTGCCTTGCAGCTTCCACCTGGGCCTCTTGGAAGACTCATTCTTGGACTCTTCAGGTACAGTGTAACAAGTGTCCCTATGTGGCATGTATCTTTCTGTGAGAAGACCCAAGCTAGCCATGTGGAGAGGCTATCTGGAGCGAGAGATACCCCAACTGCTACCAAAAATTCTAGTTTCTAACCATTCAGGGTACTCCAACTGAGGGCCTAGATGTCATGAAGCAGAAATGAGCTATCCTTGCTTTTCCTTTTCTGAATTTCTGACCCAAATTATCATGAGACATGATGATAATAATAATAGTAATTAATAATAATAATGTTTTAAGTAACTAAATATTGGGATTGTGTGTTATACAGAAACTAGAAAGCCCGGTGGTCATACGAAATGACTGCTGTTCTAGATATTATAAATTGTAATTAAAATGATTTGTGCAAAGGTGTCTGCTAATTCAAACTGAATTACCCAGGGCAGGCAGCAAGGACGCCCCTTTGCTTACTGCCCCATGGGGTTTCCCCCTTCTACTTGCTTAATTGCTTAAAGTAGAGTGCAATGAAGGAAACCACTGGCGGTACATTTCTTAAGAGCCACCTCTAGCTCAATAAATAAAGGTAATTTAAATAATAAAATGTTAATTCACATGTCAAAGATCTCTTTGTACACAACATTTCTTGTGTAGATATTTCCATCATTTTTAAGCTCGCCTTGCAGAGGACCATCAATTATTATTATTTTTTCTTTTCTGAAGCTGGAAACAGGGAGAGACAGTCAGACAGACTCCCGCATGCGCCCGACCGGGATCCACCCGGCACGCCCACCAGGGGGCGACGCTCTGCCCACCAGGGGCGATGCTCTGCCCATCCGGGGTGTCGCTCTGTTGCGACCAGAGCCACTCTAGCACCTGGGGCAGAGGCCAAGGAGCCATCCCCAGCGCCTGGGCCATCTTTGCTCCAATGGAGCCTCACTGCGGGAGGGGAAGAGAGAGACAGAGAGGAAGGAGAGGGGGAGGGGTGGAGAAGCAAATGGGTGCCTCTCCTGTGTGCCCTGGCCAGGAATTGAACCCAGGACTTCTGCACGCCAGGCCGACACTCTACCACTGAGCCAACCGGCCAAGGCCCAATTATTTTTAATTTTACGTCTGTTCTTTCACGAACTCTTGAACAGGCAACATAAAGTTGACCATGTCCAAATGCAGTCTCAGGTAAAAAAAAATGCCAACACACTTAAGCATTTGGCCCTGAGACTTATTGATGGACATAGCAAAGGCAAGTTTTACAGGAAATTGTCTACGTATCAATTGAAACAGCAACCCTGTTTGAGATGGAGCGAAATCAATTCTTGGAATGACACGTATTTCACCTTTAGAGGAGCCAGTCAAAGACTTAGCTATTATGACATTATTTTTCTTTTTTTTTTTTAATTATAATTTTATTTTTTTAATGGGGCGACATCAATAAATCAGGTTACATATATTCAAAGATCAACAAGTCCAGGTTATCTTGTCTTTCAATTATGTTGCATACCCATCACCCAAAGTCAGATTTTCCTCTGTCACCTTCTATCTAGTTTTCTTTGTGCCCCTCGCCCTCCCCCTTTCCCTCTCCCTTTCCCCCCTCCCCCCGTAACCACCACACTCTTATCAATGTCTCTTAGTTTCACTTTTATGTCCCACCTACATATGGAATAACGCAGTTCCTGGTTTTTTCTGATTTACTTATTTCACTTCGTATCATGTTATCAAGATCCTACCATTTTGCTGTAAATGATCCGATGTCATCATTTCTTATGGCTGAGTAGTATTCCATAGTGTATATGTGCCACATCTTCTTTATCCAGTTGTCTATTGACAGGCTTTTTGGTTGTTTCCATGTCTTGGCCACTGTGAAAAATGCTGCAATGAACATGGGGCTGCATGTGTCTTTACGTATCAATGTTTCTGAGTTTTTGGGGTATATACCCAGTAGAGGGATTGCTGGGTCATAAGGTAGTTCTATTTTCAGTTTTTTGAGGAACCACCATACTTTCTTCCATAATGGTTGTACTATTTACATTCCCACCAACAGTGGATGAGGGTTCCTTTTTCTCCACAGCCTCTCCAACATTTACTATTACTTGTCTTGTTAATAATAGCTAATCTAACAGGTGTGAGGTGGTATCTCATTGCAGTTTTGATTTGCATTTCTCTAATAACTAAAGAAGATGAGCATCTTTTCATATATCTGTTGGCCATTTGTACTTCCTCCTGGGAGAAGTGTCTGCTCATGTCCTCTTCCCATTTTTTTATTGGATTGTTTGTTTGTTTGTTGTTGAGTTTTATGAGTTCTTTGTATATTTTGGATATTAGGCCCTTATCTGAGCTGTTGTTTGAAAATATCATTTCCCATTTAGTTGGCTTTCTGTTTATTTTGTTATCAGTTTCTCTTGCTGAGCAAAAACTACTTAGTCTGATGTAGTCCCATTCATTAATTTTTGCCTTCACTTCTCTTGCCATTGGAGTCAAATTCATAAAATGCTCTTTAAAACCCAGGTCCCTGAGTTGAGTACCTATGTCTTCTTCTATGTACTTTATTGTTTCAGGTCTTATGTTTAGATCTTTGATCCATTTTGAGTTAATTTTAGTACAGGAGGAGAGACTGTAGTCCAGTTTCATTCTTTTGCATGTGGCTTTCCAGTTTTCCCAGCACCATTTATTTAAGAGGCTTTCTTTTCTCCATTGTATGTTCTTGGTCCCTTTATCAAAAATTATTTGGCCCTGGCCGGTTGGCTCAGCGGTAGAGCGTCGGCCTAGCGTGCGGAGGACCCGGGTTCGATTCCCGGCCAGGGCACACAGGAGAAGCGCCCATTTGCTTCTCCACCCCTCTGCCGCGCTTTCCTCTCTGTCTCTCTCTTCCCCTCCCGCAGCCAAGGCTCCATTGGAGCAAAGATGGCCCGGGCGCTGGGGATGGCTCCTTGGCCTCTGCCTCAGGCGCTAGAGTGGCTCTGGTCGCAATATGGCGACGCCCAGGATGGGCAGAGCATCGCCCCCTGGTGGGCAGAGCATCCCCCCTGGTGGGCGTGCCGGGTGGATCCCGGTCGGGCGCATGCGGGAGTCTGTCTGACTGTCTCTCCCCGTTTCTAGCTTCAGAAATGAAAAAAAAAAAAAAAAAATTATTTGACTATATATATGTGGTTTTATTTCTGGATTTTCTATTCTGTTCCATTGGTCTGAGTGTCTATTTTTCTGCCAATACCATGCTATTTTGATTGTCGTGGCCCTATAATATAGTTTGAAGTCAGGTATTGTAATGCCCCCAGCTTCATTCTTTTTCTTTAGGATTGCTTTCGTTATTCGGGGTTTTTTATAGTTCCATATAAATCTGATGATTTTTTGCTCTATTTCTTTAAAAAATGTCATTGGAATTTTGATGGGAATTGCATTAAATTTGTATATTGCTTTGGGTAATATAGCCATCTTGATTATATTTATTCTTCCTAACCAAGAACAAGGAATATTCTTCCATCTCATTATATCTTTCTCGATTTCTCTTAACAATGGTTTATAGTTTTCATTTTATAAGTCCTTTACATTCTTTGTTATGTTTATTCCTAAGTATTTTATTTTTTTTGTTGCAATTGTGAAGGGGATTATTCTTTTGAGTTCCTTCTCAGTTGTTTCATTGTTGGCCTATAGAAAGGCTATTGACTTCTGTATGTTAATTTTGTATCCTGCGACCTTACTGTATTGGCTTATTTTTCTAGTAGTCTTTTTGTGGATTCTTTGGGGTTTTCGATGTATAGGATCATATCATCTGCAAAAAGTGATACCTTTACTTCTTCTTTTCCGATATGGATGCATTTTATTTCTTTGTCTTGTCTGATTGCTCTGGCTAGAACCTCTAGTACCACATTAAATAACAGTGGAGAGAGTGGACACCCCTGTCTTGTTCCTGATTTAAGGGGGAAAGCCTTCAGTTTAGTGCCATTTAATATGATGTTAGCTGATGGTTTATCATATATGGCCTTTATCATATTGAGGTATTTTCCTTCTATACCCATTTTGTTGAGAGTCTTAAACATAAAATTGTGTTGTATTTTATCGAAAGCCTTTTCTGCGTCTATTGATAAGATCATGTGGTTTTTGTTCTTTGTTTTGTTGATATGGTGTATTACGTTAACCGTTTTACGTATGTTGAACCATCCTTGAGATTCTGGGATGAATCCCACTTGATCATGATGTATTATTTTTTTAATATGTTGTTGTATTCAATTTGCTAGTATTTTGTTTAGTATTTTAGCATCTGTATTCATTAGAGATATTGGTCTGTAGTTTTCTTTTTTTGTGCCATCCTTGCCTGGTTTTGGTATGAGGGTTATGTTGGCCTCATAAAATGTGTTTGGAAGTATTGCTTCTTCTTCAATTTTTTGGAAGACTTTGAGTAGAATAGGAACCAAGTCTTCTTTGAATGTTTGATAAAATTCGCTGGTATAGCCGTCAGGGCCTGGACTTTTATTTTTGGGGAGGTTTTTAATGGTTTTTTTTTTATTTCTTCTCTACTAATAGGTCTGTTTAGGCTTTCTGCTTCTTCTTGACTCAGTCTAGGAAGGTTGTATTGTTCTAGGAATTTATCCATTTCTTCTAGATTGTTGAATTTAGTGGCATAAAGTTTTTCATAGAATTCTACAATAATTCTTTGTATATCTACGGTGTCCGTGGTGATTTATCCTCTTTCATTTTGGATTTTGTTTATATGAGTTCTCTCTCTTTTTTCCTTGGTAAGTCTTGCCAAGGGTTTGTCAATTTTATTGATCTTTTCAGAGAACCAGCTCTTTGTTCTATTAATTTTTTCTATAGTTTTACTGTTCTCTATTTCATTTATTTCTGCTCTGATTTTTATTATCTCCTTTCTTCGGCTGGTTTTGGGTTGTCTTTGTTCTTCTTTTTCTAGTTCCTTAAGGTGTGAAGTTAAGTGGTTCACTTGGGCTCTCTCTTGTTTGTTCATATATGCCTGAAGTGATATGAACTTCCCTCTTATCACTGCTTTTGCTGCATCCCATAGATTCTGATATGTCGTATTGTCATTTTCATTAGTCTGTATATATCTTTTGATCTCTGCACTTATTTCTTCTTTGACCCATTCATTTTTTAAAAGTATGTTGTTTAGTTTCCACATTTTTGTGGGATTTTTTTCATCTTTTTTGCAGTTGAATTCTAGTTTCAAGGCTTTATGATCAGAAAATATGCTTGGTACAACTTCGATTTTTCTGAATTTGCTGATGTTGTTTTCGTGGCCCAACATATGGTCAATTCTTGAGAATGATCCATGTACACTGGAGAAAAATGTATACTCAGTCACTTTGGGATGAAATGTCCTGTAGATGTCAATCATATCCAGGTGCTCTAGTGTTTTGTTTAAGGCCACTATATCTTTGTTGATTCTCTGTTTGGATGACCGATCTAGAGCCATCAGCGGTGTTTTGAGGTCTCCAAGTATTATTGTATTTTTGTCAGTTTTTGTTTTAAGGTCAATAAGTAGCTGTCTTATATATTTTGGTGCTCCTTGGTTTGGTGCATATATATTAAGAATTGTTATGTCTTCTTGATTCAGTGTCCCCTTAGCCATTATGAAATGGCCATTTTTGTCTCTGAGTACTTTTGTTGTCTTGTAGTCAGCATTATCAGATATGAGTATTGCTACGCCTGCTTTTTTTTGGATGTTATTTGCTTGGAGTATTGTTTCCAGCCTTTCACTTTGAATTTGTTTTTATCCTTGTTATTTAGATGAGTTTCCTGGATGCATCATACAGTTGGATTTTCTTTTTTGATCCATTCTGCTACTCTGTGTCTTTTTATTGGTGAGTTTAATCCGTTTACATTTAGTGTAATTATTGACACTTGTGAGTTCCCTATTGCCATTTTATAGATTGCTTTCTGTTAGTTTTGTGTCTTGTTTGATCCTTCTTTTTCATTTTTCTATCTTTTGTTTTTATTTGGTTGTATTCCATACATCTTCCTACTGTTGCTATCTTTTTTATCTCATGTGCTTCTGTGGTGGTTTTTTCAATGGTGGTTACCTTTAGGTAATGAAAAGGGTTCCTACCCTGTTCATTGTAGCGCACTATTTTGTGAGTACTTTTGCACTCCATCGTCCTTTGCTACTGTTAATCTCCATCCTCTCCCCCCTTTCTTTTTGTTGTTGTCACAGTTTAAATTTGGTTTTATTGTGTTCTTCTTGGAGCTTTTACTTGTGGCTTTATTTTTTCTTGTTCTTTGTATCTGATTGGAGAACCCCCTTTAGTAATTCCTGGAGTGGGTTTTTTTTGATGATAAATTCCCTCATCTTTTCTGTATCTGTGAATGTTTTTATTTCTCCTTCATATTTGAAGGATAGCTTTGATGGGTATAGTATTCGTGGCTGAAAGTTCCTCTCTTTCAGGACTTTAAATATTGGGGTCCACTCTCTTCTAGCTTGTAGAGTTTCTGCTGAGAAATCTGATGATAATCTAATGGGCCTTCCTTTATATGTTGTATTCTTCTTTTCCCTGGCTGCCTTGAGAATTTTTTCTTTGCCGTTGGTTTGTGTCAATTTCATTATGATGTACCTTGGAGTAGGTTTGTTGGGGTTAAGAAAACTCGGAGTTCTGTTTGCTTCATGAATTTGAGACTTTAGTTCTTTTCACAGGCCTGGGAAGTTCTCATCTATTATTTGTTTGAGTATGTTCTCCATTCCATTTTCTCTCTCTTCTCACTCTGATATACCTATTATTCTTATGTTATTCTTTCTGATGGAGTCAGATAATTCTTGTAGGGCTATCTCATTTTTTTTAATTTTTGAGTCTCTTTCTTCCTCTCTCTGTTGTGCCTCAAGTTGCTTGTCTTCTATTTCACTAATCCTCTCTTCTATCTGGCCTGTTCTATTAGCCAAGCTTGTTACCTCGTTTTTCAGCTCATGAATTGAGTTTTTCATCTCTGTTTGATTTGTTTTTATAGTTTCAATTTCCTTGGACATATATTCTTTGTGATCATTGAGTTGTTTTCTGAGCTCCCTAAATTGCCTTTCTGTGTTTTCTTGTATATCTCTGAGTATTTTTAGGATTTCTATCTTGAATTCTCTGTCATTTAACTCCAAGGTTTCCAATATATTAAATTTTTTCTCCATAGATTTTTCCTCATCTATCTGTGTTACCTCTCTTTCTTTTGTATCCATGATATTCGATTTTCTCTTCCTTAATGGCATCTGAGGGTGGTTTTGTTGATAGTATTAATGAGATTTAATAAAAAATAAAAAGTTAAAAAAATAAAAAATCGAAAAAAGTTGTTTTTTTAAAAAAAATTAATAATGAAATAAAGAAAAATAAAATAAAATAAAAATTTTAAAAAAGGAAATTATTCCCCCCCTCTTTTTTTCCTCTCCTCTCCTCTGCCCTCTTTCTTGAGAAAATCTTGTGGTGAACTGTGAATTATATTGTATTTAATAGAACAAACAATGCCTGTAATGGAGGGCCTGAATTCGGGAAAAGTAATAAAGGGGCAAGAAAAAAAATAATAAAAAAAAAATAAAAAATAAAAAAGGGGGGTATGGACCCACAAAAAGCAAATAATGAAAAAATTTGGATCAAGAATAAAATGATTTGCGTTTAGGTGTTGGTTGACTAAGAGTTATGATGAGAGGAGTAAGAGGGAAACAGGAAAATGGGGGGACAAATTAAAAAATTACTATTGTATTTAGTGGAACAAGAACTAGATAAAATGGAGAGCCAGGGATAGGAGCACTGCTAGTGAGTTAAAAAGGTGAAGTAAACCCCCCCAAAATGCCACAATCATACGTTTGAGTCCCAGATAAAATAATTTGTTTGTTATTGAGGTTTGAATGAGAGGAGACGTAAAGGAGAAAGGAAGAAACTAATATAGAGGGAGAAAAGAAAGAGAGAGAGAGAGAAAAAAAGAGCGAACCACTAAAAGAAGAAAAAAGAAAAAAGAGGAGAGAGAGAGAGAGAGAGTTAAGGGTTTTGGAGTGCAACCCTCATAGAGAGAAAGGAAGAGGAAAGAAAAGATAATGGGATATGTAACACTTATGGGTAGTGTAGTTCAAGGAGAGGAGAGAGTAAGACCAGTAGAGAGTTAAACGACCAAATTGGAGGAGGAAAAAAAAAAAAGAAAAAAAAATCAAGGATGAAGATAAGAGAAACAAACAAACAAATATAATAAAATGGGATAGGTTATAAAGTCTGCAGATTATTCTGATTTTGAGAAGTTATCTTCTTGCTTTTTCTTTTCTCTCCCTCTTCCTGGTCGGTGACTCTGTACCCCGGGTTCTGCCCCTTTGGCACGCTCAGGTAGAGGTTTGCAGTTGATAAGTCTCTATGGCGATGTCATGTATTGTGCTTCAGTCTCGTTGGCAGTCGAGGCTCATTAGCATTTATAGGCTCCGACAGTGAGAGAGTCTGTGTTCCTGGAGCCTCTCTCCTAGTCTTTCCTTCCTCAATTAGTAGCCTGAGAATCCAGCTATGGGGTTGCTGCTGCCTCTGCCTGGATAGTAAGAGGCTCAAAGAGCTGGCAACTCCCCACTCTATTCCCACTCAGCACAGGGCTCTGGGTAAGGCTCAGTCAGTCAGAGCTGCTAGCATAATCAGGCAGACTTTCTACCCACTCAAAGACCTCTGGCTCTGCCACTCTGTCCGGTAACACGGGCGGGCACCCACTCCCGGGGCGCTTGGAGGAAACTCTTGTTCACTATCTGTGCGCGCAGACCAGGATGTTAGACCGGAAGTCTCGCCCTCTGAGTGAAACCCCCCTCCCGCACTGAAAAGTTCCAGTGTTGGAATTGGCTGTCGCTCCGTCCCCGTGTGCGGCTTTTTCAAGGTGCTGGGGCGGCCTGAGACTCCGCCCTCGGCCCACACAAAGGCCCCTGACTCTGCCCCTCCGTGGGACAACACAGGCTCCCACTCCCGAGGTGCTGGGAGGAGTCTCCTGCCCACTCTCCGTGCACGCAGACCAGGATGTGAGGCCGGAGTCTCGCCCTCTGAGTGAAACCTCCCGCCCGCACTGAAAAGTTCCAGTGTTGGAATTAGCTCTCGCTTCCTCCCCGTGTGTGGCTCTCCCAGGGTGCTGGGGCGGCCCGGAGGCTTTCGGCCCACACAAAGGCCTCTGACTCTGCCTCTCTGTGGAGTAACACGGGCGCACCCTCCAGGGGCTTTGGAAGGAATCTCTCGCCCACTATGCGCCGACCAGGGGATCAGGTAAAATGGCTGCCCCGCTTGTCTTTCTTTGTCTGGGTTTGGCGCGAGTGTTAGCTGTATTGCCCGGGTTGTCACCGGAACAGTTTTTCCTCGGCTTGGATCTCCATGCCACAGCCTGGTTCGGCCGTTTGTGCCGCAGCCTGGATCTATTCACCCCCTTTGCCTGCCTTAGTTTCTATATGCTCAGTTTCCAGTGAAAACCGCCTTGTTTAGGTTAGTGAGGAAGGCGGAGCATTTCTTACTCCCTATTTCCTTCGGGGTTTGGTTATATATTTAGCCAATTTTTCGCTCAATCATACCTTTGGGTGTATTGCGAAACATCTGGAGGCTCCAAGGATAGGTTTTTCTGTTTCTGGTTGAAGATCTTGTTGAGGATTGGGGGAGATTTATCGGTATTGCTTCCTATCCCACCATTACTCTGACGTCATCTCTGACATTATTTTTCAATTGGAGAACCTCTAGTCTTGTACCATTGCAAAGACCCCTTCTGGTGTTAAGATTTCTTAACAGCATAATAATTGCTCCAATCTTTAACCTCAATTTGTGAGGTGGCATGCCAGAAGGCGGGACTATTTGAATGCTGTGGCAACTTCACCCCATTGCGTAACTGCTAGTACAGCTACTCAAGCAACCAATAAGCTATCGGCGACAAATAGACACTTAAGCTGCATATAATAAAGATAAATAACTGGAAATTAAAATGACCTTCATGTTACTAAATGTTATAGACATGTTTTCATCCCTATTTACTTGACCTGTCAACAGCTCTTGTCACAAGTAACCATTCCCTCTTTTTGAAACATTCCCATCCCTTAGTTTATCTGACACATCACTCTCCTGTCTCTCTGGATTCTTCTTACCCTCCTTTACTCAACCACTAAATGTTAACATTCAACTGTTATAGCCTCTCCTCTCACTTTATAATCTCTCTTTAAATTATCTCTTCTATATCTTGTACTTCAATTACCACCTCCTCATATAGCTCATAAACATATCTCCAGATTTTCTCTGAGCTCCAAGCATTTTTATCCAAATGCCTACTATGCATTTCCTCTTGAATGTCTCAAAATCACCTCAAACTCAATATATTCAAACCAAACTGTTCTTTTCCTCCTCCCCCAAAACCCAAAACAATAAATGGATGCTCTTGCAGTATACCCTCTCTCAGTGAATGGCACCATCACTCATCCATTTACAAAAGCCAGGAAGCAGGGAGTCATCCTTATTGTGTCCCCTCATCTTCATGTGTGAGCCATCCTGAAGCCCTATCAATCTTGCCTACTATATCTCTTGTAAAGTTTTCTTCTATCTCTATGTCTACCTTCACCACCTGTAAGATATCTTCTTTTCTAACCAGGCATATAGTTACACCCTTCTAATTGAACTTCCTGCTTTGACTTTTGCCCCTCATCCAATACCTTTTACAAAGAGATTAGTCTTATTCACTTTTAATCTTTTCAATAATCCCCATTGTGCTCAGGATAGGGACACAAATCATTACTACAGCCTGTGAGGCCCTGCTTAACCTGGTCAATATTATCTCAGCTTCATCTTATAAAATTCTGCACTTTTAATTGAGCTACAGCTCCACCAGTTTTCTTTCATCCCTCATATACACTAGGCTTCCTCCTGCCACAGGACTTTTGTGTGTGCCTCTGTACATTGCTTTTCACTCTGCTTGGAATGCCTACTCTCCCTCTTCACTCAGTTAACTCCAATGCATTCTTCAGATCTCTGGGGAGGTTTCATTTGCTCAGGGAACCTTCTTTGACTTCTCATACCTTTATGTACCACTTCTACAAAACACTCATACAGTTGTAATTTTTTTTTTACAGAGACAGAGAGAGAGTCAGAGAGAGGGATAGACAGGGACAGACAGACAGGAATGGAGAGATGAGAAGCATCAATCATTAGTTTTCATTGTGCATTGCAACACCTTAGTTGTTCATTGATTGCTTTCTCATATGTTCCTTGACCGTGGGCCTTCAGTAGACCGAGTAACCCCTTGCTTGAGCCAGCAACCTTGGGTCCAAGCTGGATAGCTTTTGCTCAAACCAGATGAACCTGCGCTCAAGCTGGCGACCTCGGGGTCTTGAACCTGGGTCCTCGGCATCCCAGTCCGACGCTCTATCCACCGCGCCACCACCTGGTCAGGCTACAGTTGTAAGCTTTCATGTACATATTTCAATAAAAATTTGAATGTTTGTCTCCCTGACTAGACTATAAGCTTCAGGCTGCAGGCACCAAGGTTGTTTTGCTTGCTATTATACTCATAGTACCTAACACAATGTGTGGAACATATTAGGTGCTAACCATATTTTTGGAGGAAAGTAGAGGAAAAGAAGGGGAGAAGGGAGGAAGGAGTAAAGGGAGAGCAGAAAATGGGACTCTTCCCCAACCCCTGACTAGTTATTTGTAAAGTTGTATTCTCTTTGTATTTCTATGGACTTTGCTTACTATATCTCCAATTTATATTGTCATGTGCATAAAGGTCCATGATTGTCACATATTCTTAGTGGAGTACACCTTTTATCAATATTAAATGTCTCTTTTAATATTTTTAGCTCTGAATTTTAGTTTTGTTTGATTTAAATAGGGCTTTTTTTGGACAACTCAGTTTTATTCTTTCTTTGCTCACCACTATTTCTTGTATTCCACGTTTCTCTTTTTAGAATTCATTTTTTATTTTTGTATAATACCTACCTGCGTAGGTTCTGAATATGTCTGCCATGTGTTCTGAATATGTAGGAAAATTAATATCTAAAAATGGGGGTTTTGTTCTGTGTATTATTTCACTTACCTCTTTCCTGACTCAGGGTCAGTTGTTCTATATATTCATTTTGGTTCTTCTCTTTTATGTTGTAGATTTTCTTCAAATATTTCTGGTTATCCTTTGTGATCTATGCATGTTAGTGAATAAGGGATAAGTACATCAGCAAGGGTAGCTTGCCTGGGTTTACTCTGCAGTTATGTGTTCCCAGATGGCCTGTGTCCTGATCAAGAGGCCTGTGTGTAAATGGTTTGTCTGTGTTGATTTTTCAGGCTTCACTTTAAAATGGGAGGGTATGCAGTTCCCCCACCCCTACAAATTGCTAAAGTAATTTCACTGCAACAGAGGATAACTCCAGTGTATTTCTCTACTAGCCAAAGCTGCTTCTCTTCTTATGTTTTTACATATATTTTGCATAAGTACAAATTACACCAAAGTCTGCTCTGTTCCCCTGCCCCAGGATTGTATACCATACCAGCACACTTTTGGAAGCAATAGGTCACATTCTTTGTGGTGAAATTTTTGTCTTAACCTTAGGATAGGTTTGGGGAAGGATGGAGAGGGCTAATCACAGTGGGGCCCAACTGGTTCTTCTTTTCTGAATACAATTCTTCAATTGACCACTGGGTCCTGCCACTTCACTCTTTGTATTTATTCATTATGAGATTTGATTTCGCCTGACCAGGCAGGCAGTGGCGCAGTGGATAGAGCATCGGACTGGGATGCGGAAGACCCAGGTTTGAGACCCCGAGATCTCCAACTTGAGCGCAGGCTCATCTGGTTGGAGCAAAAGCTCACTGGCTTGAGCCCAGTGTCGCTGGCTTGAGCAGGGGTTACTCGGTCCGCTGAAGGCCCACGGTCAAGGCACATATGAGAAAGCAATCAATGAACAGCTAAGGTGTTGCAACACACAACGAAAAACTAATGATTGATGCTTCTCATCTCTCTGTTCCTGTCTGTCTGTCCCTGTCTATCCCTCTCTCTGACTCTCTGTCTCTGTAAAAGAGAGAGAGAGAGAGAGAGAGAGAGAGAGAGATTTGATTTCCTCTAATAATTTTCTCTTGTGGGTTTTGGACAAGACAACTCCTGCTCTCTTCTCAATATGATAATTTCTGATTCCTATCCTCAAGGAATTTGTCTCAATTTCTGAACTACTGATGTTATATTTTCCTTTAATTATACCACTCTTAGTCCTTTTGCTATTCTGATGTTTTAAAGGATTTAGGGAGGTGGGTCTGGAAACAAAGTTACAATCATTTAGGCTGCCATCTTGATGTAATCTGACCGAAGTAATTTTCTTATCTAAATCTGCCTGAGGCAAGGAGAGTGGCCAGGGCTCACTCTGAGAGGCAAAGGGATAAAGGGCCTCTTGCAGTGATGGCTTTTGATTACTCAGGACTTCCAATAGAGGCACATTAGGATTTATAAATCTAGTATCTGCATATCAGTGCTTCTCAGAGAGCCAAGGCAGCAATAACAGTCAGTACCCTCGAGCAGAGAAAAAAAAAAGAAAGTGAAAGAAAAAATGCCCCCTTGGGGTGAATTAATTAGAAGGAAAGCACCCAGGTGGGTAGTCCAAGTATATATAAAGATGCTCACCTTTCTCTGCAGACAGTGGCATCCCTGCATTAAGGCACAAGGCTTGTTGACTAGTACAACATATGTTATATTTAATCTCCCCACCCAACACACATGTAGCCCTTCAGTCATGCACCCTTGTGCAGGGCATATCCTGTAGAACCATATATAGTAAACAATAGCATCTGCCAGTGCCAATAACAATGCCCAGAGATAACGCCTCCATCCTCTGGGGTTTTTCCAATTCCAAACACAGGCTTGAGAGGTCAAGTTCAAGGCCAGAGATATTTTGCTCAAGGGAGCCTCCAATGCTGCAGCTTTTGATCCCAGCCATTCACCATACCAAGAGATAGGCTTCTGACCTCCCTGAGCACTTGCAGAACTAACATTTCTGCAATGTAGCCCAGAGATCTTGCCTACAACATCTGGTGAACTCTGGTTTTAAAGATTAGGCCCTCCTCACCTCTGATATAGCCACTATCAGCACCAACAGGAGAAGTGTTTAATGCAAATGTCAACAACAGCCTGCTCAGAGACTATTAACAATCACTAGCCTGTCCAAGAATTGTGCTCAGGAACTAGGGACAAGGACTCTATCGAGCTCCCTCTGCTGCTCCCACAACCTGCCGCAACTCACCAAACCTGAGCCATCATCATATCTACTAGAAGTAATTCTCCTGGCAACCCTATGGGAGATGATAAATAGATATACAGATATAGATGGAGATGTAGAAATATATGTGTCCTTCTCTAATACGGTCTCCCAGAAATTACCTATATCAACAGTTCGTTGCATTGTTTTCTTTTTGTGTGTGTGTGACAGAGACAGAGAGGGTCAGAGAGAGGGACAGATAGGGACAGACAGACGGGAAAGGAGAGAGATAAGAAACATCAATTCTCCTGACCAGGCGGTGGCGCAGTGGATAGAGCGTCGGACTGGGATGCGGAGGACCCAGGTTCGAGACCCCGAGGTTGCCAGTTTGAGTGCGGGCTCATCTGGCTTGAGAAAAAAAAAAAAGCTCACTAGCATAAACCCAAGGTCACTGGCTCGAGTGGGGGGTTACTCGGTCTGCTGAAGGCCCATGGTCAAGGCACATAAGAGAAAGCAATCAATGAACAACTACAGTGTTCAACTACAATGAACAACGACGAAAAACTGATGATTGATGCTTCTCATCTCTCTCTGTTCCCATCTGTCTGTCCCTATTTATCCCTCTATCTGACTCTCTCTCTGACCCTGTAAAAAAAAATTAAAATTAAAATAAAAAAAAAAGAAACATCAGCCTGACCAGGTGGTGGCACAATGGGTAGAGCGTCGGACTGGGATGCGGAAGGACCCAGGTTCGAGACCCCGAGGTCGCCAGCTTGAGCGTGGGCTCATCTGGCTTGAGCAAAGAGCTCACCAGCTTGGACCCAAGGTCGCTGGCTCCAGCAGGGGGTTACTCGGTCTGCTGAAGGCCCACGGTCAAGGCACATGTGAGAAAGCAATCAATGAACAACTAAGAAGTCGCAACACGCAACGAGAAACTGATGATTGATGCTTCTCATCTCTCTCCGTTCCTGTCTGTCTATCCCTGTCTATCTCTGCCTCTGTAAAAAAAAAAAAAAAAAGAAACATCAATTATTGGTTACAGCTCCTTAGTTATTCATTGATTGCTTTCTCATATGTGCCTTGACAGTGGGCCTTCAGCAGACCATGTGACCTCTTGCTCAAGCCACCGACTTTGGGTCCAAGTTGGCGAGCTTTGCTCAAACCAGATGAGCCTGCACTCAAGCTGGAGACATCGGTGTCTTGAACCTGGGTCCTCCGCATCCCAGTCCGACACTCTATCCGCTGCGCCACCGCCTGGTCAGGTGCATTGTTTTCTTGATTTGTTACTATGCTTACACAAATATATAAGGCCAATATATCTATCTATATTTTTTAAATAAAAATGAGATTACAATACACACTGACCTACAACTTATTTTACTTCACATTCAATGCATCATAGACACTTTTCAAATGAGTACATACAATTCCAAAACTTTCTTTTTAATGGTTGCATAGTGTTATATTGCATAGTATCATGATTTATGTAGCACTCTCATCCAGTCTAACCAGGCCCACCTCTGCTTAGCTTCCTAGGTTAGAGGAGAGTCAGGTTGTTCAGAGTGGTATTGCTGTGGGCTATTTAGCCCTCTTAAATTTCTGCCATCCTCTCCTCACAACCTCAAAATAGTTATAGCAGCTCTGGGATAAATCATTATGTTTACATTATTATGATGATTTCTTTTGTTTTTTGTTTTGTGTTCACCACCTCAAGCCAAATTTCCTTCCATGAACTTTATTATGATTATGTATAAATAATTTACCGATGAGCCAGGTAGTATAATACAATCACATTTCCTTTCTTAAACATTTTATTTTCCTAGATTTGATAATTGTCTTTCCTTCTCATTTGCTTAGTTTTTTATGGTGTTCCATACAGCCTGAGCAGTTATATATGGCAGCCCTGTTTGTACTTATGGCTAAGTCTTCCCAAACTAGCCAACAAACTTTCAGCATAATATGCCACACAGTTAAATCAATAGATAAGATTCCAGTTTCTTTCTTTTTTTCTTAGAGCCCCCTATGTTCATATTACAATCTCTTGTGTCAGATCTTGTTTCCTGGATTCCACGTCTTCTTTTTTGGTTTACTCTCTAGGTTTAATGAAGCATGTCCTTCAATTGTTTCTTGAAAGCATGTGTATGGAAAGAAATATTTTGAGCAAAATGTATTTATTCTATTCTTATACTCAATTGGTAGTTTGGCTAAATATAGAATTCTATTTTGGAAATGATATTCACTAAGAATATTGAAGTCATGGCTCCACTGAGTTTCAACTTTGCCTATTTCTGATTAGAAGTTCAATGTCATTCTTATAACTAATCCTTTGCATGGGACTTTTTACTTTTTCTCATTTCCAGAAACTTTTAAGGTAAACCCTTTAACAATGGAATTCTGAAATTTCAGTGGTGTGCTTCTATGTGGATCTTCTTTTCCATTCATTCCTGTTTCACCTTTTATGAGTATAACATTGTCTCTTTTTTTAAGTGAGAGAGAGAAAGAGGAAGTGAAATAAGAAGCATTAAATTCATAGTTGTGGTGCTTTAGTTGTTCATTTATTGCTTTCTCATAAGTGCCTTGACCAGGGGGCTCCAGCTGAGCCAGTGAAGCCCTTGCTCAAGCCAGTGACCTTGGGCTTCAAGCCAGAGACCTGTGGGCTCAAGGCAGCAACCATGGGATCATGTCTATGATCCCACACTTACGCTGGTGACCCTGCACTCAAAGCAGATGAGCCCGCAGTCAAGCCGGTGACCTTGGGGTTTCGAACCTGGGTCCTTAGCGTCCCAGATTGACTTTCTATCCAGTGCATCACCACCTGGCCACTCACATTATCTCTTATTTCTTTGAGAAAAAATTAATTGAAGTAGAAGCATACCAGTTACCTGTATGTTTTTCCCTGTTCCTTGCATTGCCTCTGTTTTATTCAAGTTTCCCCTTCTCCCCTTTTTGTCTTGTGTTCTGTTTTGTTTTAGCCTTTGACTTTCATATTGTAACTTGCCCTGAACTGTCTTAAATCACTGATCCTCTGTTCATATTGAATAATGAGGCACTATAAAGCTTATAAGAAGTCCTGTGTGCCTAGTATGGGTGATGGGAGGGCTTTGTTGCATGTTGATTGGATGACAGCATGCATTTTGGTTAGGGCTTCAGTCCTCCAGAAAAGGATAGTTTAAATTATCTACTTGGAATACAAGCCTGACTGTCTACATGCTGGAACTGCCTGTGGGAACAATCCCTGACTTTCCTTTATTCTCCCTTTTCAATCTAGCATACCTTACTATCCTATTTGTCTCCAAATCTGTAACTTCTCATGTTCATTTTCATTTATATATTTTTAAAACTTCTGGTTGTAAATACAGAAATGTACAAATGATAAGTGTGTATAGTTCAGTGAATTTTTACTAGCAGAACCAGTTGTATCATGAGCATCCATACATCTCTGGTTCAGTTTCTACAAATAAGAAACCTCTTTGTTAGGGTAACATAACTGCAAAAACTAAAACTGTTCATGGCATATTGTAAGTGCTTCTACTCATGGTAGTTATCATCATTCAGGCACCTGATCACCTGTTTTTCATCTTTATAAATGTGCTTTCATGTAACGTTCATCTTCTACTTTCATGGGAGGTAGAGTGTACATTCCAGTTTTTCCTTTCCTTATTGTTTTTGTGTAGTTTTTGTACTTCACTTTCATACTCCTTACAAAATTTTTAAATGTATCTGAGCCCAAAACAAGATGCAAGTCTCATAGTTCACAGAAATGCAGTACACACAGGGAACCACTCTCTCTCCCTGTAGCTAGAGCCTCGCCCTTGGACCTTGACCTATAGCTGAAAGAGCACATCTTCACAAAAGTTTTAATTTTTATGTAGCCTTACCTGTCAATGGTAAGGCACTGGATAAACATCAGCAATTATGAAATAAGTCAGTCAGAAAAGAATAAAAACTGTATGATTTCACTCATACTTGGAATATAAAACAAAAAAGTAACAAATGAACAAATATAACAAAACAGAAACAAAATCATAGATACAAACAGAATGGTGGATACCAGAAATGAAGGGGGTAAGGCAGGATGAAATGTATAAAAGGGATCAAATATATGCTAACAAATGCAAACTTGACTTTTGGTGGTGAGCACACAATAGAGTATACAGATATTGAATTAAAATGTTGTACGCCTGAATTTTATGTTGTTAACCAATGTTGCCCCAATAGAAATAAATTAATAAAAATAAGCAGCTGTTTCCTATTTTTTTAAATCTGTGATTACAATAAAATAGAAGAAAACTTTCTTTAGAGTGTCAAAAAGCCATGAGCAAACATTATAATCAAGTCATTTCCCATGAAATTCAGAATAAGGCACAGATGTCCTCCATAGTGTTTTGAAGCTTCTGAAATGTAATTAACCAAGAACATAAAATAAACTGTACAGATCTAAAAGGAAGAAAGACAAAAAGAAAATAATATATATAATTATTTTCAGATGATATGATTATATGCATTGAGAATCTAAGAAAAGCAATTTAAAATCTATTAAAACTGAGAAGTCTATGTAGTGGACATCTGCTGTTTTGGTTTGCCCAGCATTCCTTTCTTCCTGATTCTGGTAACAGCACTCTTCTTCCTGTGGAGGTCTAGTCTCCCTTTGCTGTCCTTTCAATATAGCCCCGGTAGGATAGGCAATGAGACTACCCTGCCCTATCCTCTGTACACACATACACACATACACACACACACTCACACACATTCACACACAGCTGGGCACCTAACCCAGGATAAGCTAATCCTCATATCAAATTCTGCTGGACAGAGTGGCAGCTCGAAGGGGGAAGCATGTTACCCAGGCAAGAGATATAAGACCTTTCGTAGAATATTCCAAATCAGAAGTAATGGAAGTAGATTTGTCTTTTCTTTGGATCTTGAACAATAAGGATGTGATCCCAGACCAGTTGCTAGCCCTGTTTCTACCATATGGGAGAATCTTAGAGAATGAGGCCATGCAGAAAAAGAAGAAGCCCGAGAGAGAGAAAGAGATGACAGACAGCCTAATGGTATTTGAGTCTCTGGATCCTGGCCTGTCTGAGATCCGCCCTGTCCTTTCTAGTTATATAAATGAATGAACTGCATTTTCTTCTTAAGCTTATTCAAGATATGTTTCTGTCATCTGCAAAGAAGAGTCCTAACTGATACAAGGTGATGTAAAATACTATATTGAATCCCATAGCTTCCTCTTTTTCTTTAAAACATTTATTATAAAAAATTCAAGCAGACAGAAAAGTTTTAAGAATAGTAACACCAACATACCCACCACTCAGATTTTACAATTGGCATTCTATTATTATATTCCAATGGCTTTCTTTTATTCTAGCAATAACAGAAATAGAGGCAGGAAAAACTGTATCTCATTCACAATACTGGAAAAAGATATGTATAGAACACTAACCAGCATGGACAACTAAAATCCCCACAAAATTCTGCTTTCTCTAGACAAAAGATCAGAAAAGGAGTAACCTAACAAGACAGAAAATTTTATCTAACTGATTTACTCTAGCCACTCACTATGGAAAAATGCGGCCCCACTCCCACCCATGCCAGGAATAGACAAGTGTGGAGCGTAGACTTCCACCCTTGGCAGGCTCCCATCCTTGCACCCATCCCCCACTGTCCTCACACTTCTCCCCTCAGTGGAAACTAAGTGGGGAGCCTGAAGTCCCACTTACTCCGCAGTGGAGTGGTGTCACAGAGGCAGGAGGGAGTCTCTAGCCATGTTTGGTAGGAACTCTGTCAGTCTTCCTACAGAACAACCTCTGCTGATCTTCCATGTTCTACAGGTGGTCTTATTAAAGCTAGAAGAACCCAGACTTTGGGAAATGTATACATTTCAGATTTTTTGGATTTTATTTTTTGCTTTTGGCGCCAACCAGGCCCCTGTTCAGATAGGGGGGTTTCCCTTGAAGCGATTGGTCAGATCTGCTGTCAATCATCCTTGGAATTATTAAATATACCGAAAATCCATGGATAGAACTTCACGTGAAGAAAGGGCAGCAGCGTTGCTATGGTGATTACTGTTTACTAAAGCTCCTCTTTTGAGCCCTCGGGTCTCAGATGGAATTAGATATCGAAGAGCAGGACAACAAATCCTCCCGGGAAGGTGAGTTAGCCCCCCATTGGAGATGGTAAAACACAGACAGGGTGTCGTTTAGGAACTTATTGATCTGCTTTCCTGCAAGATTTCAAGTGATGTCACATATTTGGGCAATATTTAATTATTCTCTATGTTTACTTCCTTTCATTATTCCTGAACGTTTAGAAACGATATGTTAGAATTACAGCCTTTACTCACTTGCGATAAGGAGAATTTAGATAAAATCATGTTAGAACCATAGTTATTTGTGAACAAAACCCTCCCAAGCAAAGTGGTGACCACAGAAGGACCCTCAACAACTGCAGCGCTGCAGCCTGATGAAAAGACTAAAATAGAGATAATTAGGGACCTGGTTAAGATCACAAGTGAGATTGTACTTTGGAGAACCCTCCCAATTAGCTGGAGGACACTGTGAAGGGTGACTATTTCTTGGCATTTAAGTCAGCAATGGCTTAAGCCACCATGTTGAAATGGACCTGTCGCACTTCCAGTTTAAGATGTTAATCTGAACAAATGTGGTTTTCTCCCTAAATTAGCTTTAACTGAAAGAAGAAAATATAAGAATGGAGCCATAATCACAAGGGATAATGACGAAGGGTGTGATTAGCAGGCCAAAACTGTGAGCGTTTCTTGAAGATATGAAACAAATAGGACAAAATTGCTTGAGAAATCAGAGTCAGTGAATCCATGACACCATACTGAGATGGGAGAGGGCTGCTATAAAAGTGAATTCTCTGATTTGTTTGTTTGTTTGTTTTTAGCATAGCTTTCTGAAGACAGACAATGTCACAGTCATCTGGATCAGGGGAGGAGGGTGACGATGAGGCCATCTCAGCAGACAATGGTGAGTCAATGAACTCATAAAACTTTAAGTCCAAATAATTTTTAGGAATATGTCTAGGAAGCTTGAGCAAATTATTAAGAAATTATTCTTAAGAAGATAAATCATAATGAAACCATTGACAGAAAATTAATAGCAAGATGGAAATAAATTTCCTGACAGAGGATTGTTATCAGGTGATGTTGGTCAAAAGGGCACTTCTGCTTTTGTTTTGCTGTCATTGTTTTATAGTGAGAGTGAATTTGTGTAATATTATGACAAAAAATATCTTGCAAAATTTGATAATATTTAGTGTTGCTAATGATGTGGGCAATCAGCAGTCATTCTGAAATTGCAAGTGTATGCACAAGTCTGAACAATAAAACGGCAATCTATCAACCTTTTATATATACCTTCCCCTTGGCCCAATACTACTTCTGCAAATATATCCTCAGAAATACTTTTACACATTCACAAAGGACTATGTTACAGGATGTTCACTGTCACGTGATTGTCAGAGCAAAAAAATAGAAATAATCAAATATCCAAAAATAGTGGAATAGTTAAATAAAATGCATGTGTGTATATATATATATATATATATTATATATATCTGTATATACATATATATATATATATATTTAAATTTTTTATTGATTTGAGAGAGAGACAGGAACATTGGTATATTCCTGTATGTGCCCTGACCAGGGATAGAACCCGCAACCTCTGTGCATCAGGATGATGCTCTTACCAACCAAGCTATCTGGCCAGGGCTAAAATGAGGTATATCCTTACTACAAAATAATACGTATCCCTTAAACAGAATGAGATAGATCTCTATGTACTATCATAGAAAGATCTTCAAAGTATATTAAGTTTACAAAGCAAATTGTGGAGCTATATGTACAGTAATAATACCTTTACAAGAAACACCAAAGCTTCTTATTAGTATATATGCAAATAAACATATAAATGTTGAGGAAGATTAACAGTGAATGAACACTTTCTCATTTTACCCTGTCTTCTTCTGTATTGTTTATTTTTACAAGAACGTTTATGTGTGTCATTTGTATAAGGAAACAAAACTGAAGGATAACCATCAATAGAATGTAAAAGATGTGCAAAACTTTCGCTAATAGCCTGGCCTGTGGTGGCTCAGTGGATGGAGCATCGACCTGGAATGCTGGGGTCGCTGGTTTGGAACGGGGGCTTGCCTAGTCAAGCACATTCCAGAAGCTACTATTCCAAGTTGAAGCTTCCTGCTCTTCTCCTCTTTCTCTCTCTCTCTTCCCTCTTTCTAAAATCAATTTTTAAAAACTTAAAAATTCCACTAATAGTTGTAAAAAAGAAAAAAGGGAAATTCAGTCAGTGCAGCAAAAGTAAGGAAAGAGGAAGAAACCATAATCAAGTCTGATGATTAGAATTTTTTTAAATTCTTTTTATTCATTTTAGAGAGCAGAGAGAAAGGGAGAGAGAGAGAGAGAGAGGAGAGAGAGAGACAGAGAGAGAAGGTGGGGAGGAGCTGGAAGCATCAACTCCCATATGTGCCTTGACCAGACAAGCCCAGGGTTTCGAACCGGCGACCTCAGCATTTCCAGGTCGACGCTTTATCCACTGCGCCACCACAGGTCAGGCTGATGATTAGAATTTTTAAAAAGTGATCGGAGTGGCCCTGGCCAGTTGGCTCAGTGGTAGAGCATCGGCCTGGCGTGCAGGAGTCCCAGGTTCGATTCCCGGCCAGGGCACACAGGAGAAGCGCCCATCTGCTTCTCCCCCCCTCCCGCCCTCCCCCTCTCCTTCCTCTCTGTCTCTCTCTTCCCCTCCCGCAGCCAAGGCTCCATTGGAGCAAGGTTTGCCCGGTGCTGAGGATGGCTCTGTGGTCTCTGCCTCAGGCGCTAGAATGGCTCTGGCTGCAACAGAGCGACGCCCCAGATGGGCAGAGCATCGCCCCCTGGTGGGCGTGCCGGGTGGATCCCGGTCGGGCGCATGCGGGAGTCTGTCTGACTGCCTCCCCGTTTCCAACTTAAGAAAAAAAAATACAAAAAATAAAAAATAAAATAAAATAAAAGTGACCGGAGTATGTTCATCTATATACATCTGTATTATGCTGCCCTTAAAAACGGTGAGGTAGATCCAGGTATACAGACAAGAAAAATGTCCATTATATACTATTAAGGAAAGTAAGTACAGTAGCAGAAGAATTAATATACTGTGACTCATGTTTTCACATTGGTTGCTTTCCATACATGCTCTGACCAGTTGGAACTGGCAATCTTGGGGTTGAGCTGTGGACCTCAGGATGGAACCAGCAACCTCCATGCTCCTGGAGGACGCTCTCTCCACTGTACCACCAACCAGGGCTAGTGTGTCCCATTAAAAAAAAATAAAAATAAAAAACTCTGTATATTGCTAAATGTAATGGAAAAGATCTTTTTTTCTTTCTTTCAGGGACAGAGAAAGAGAGAGAGGGATAGATAGGGACAGACAGACAGGAAAGGAGAGAGATGAGAAGCATCAATCATCAGTTTTTTGTTGCAACACCTTAGTTGTTCATTGATTGCTTTCTCATATGTGCCTTGACCGCGGGCCTTCAGCGGACCGAGTAACCCCTTGCTTGAGCCAGCGACCTTGGGTCTAAGCTGGTGAGCTTTTTTGCTTAAGCCAGATGAGCCCGCGCTCAAGCTGGCGACCTCTGGGTCTCGAACCTGGGTCCTTCATATCCCAGACCGATGCTCTACCCACTGCGGCACCGCGTGGTCAGGCTGAAAAAGATCTTTAACTAGCAAACTATTAACTGTGAGATTATCTTTGGGGAGTGGCTTTCGTTAGGGGGGAATAGAGTGGGGGCAGATGTCACCTGATTTTGTAGTCACAGGTTGATGAGACCTGGATATCTCTAAATGTACAGCTGACCATATTACTCCCTTTCCTACCTGAAGCCCTCAATACTGGATGGAATCTTAACTAAAGCACGGCTTACAATTTCTGGCAGGATCAGAATCCTACCTGCCTCTCTGCCTTATCTTCCACCATTCCCCCAAAAAACCTACCACAAGTCAGTCACAAGGCATGGTAATAAACTGCATTTGTTTACACGAGCCACGATTTTTCTCTAACTCCATGCCTTTGTACACAATGTTCCCCCTTTTTTTTTTCTTTTTTTTCTGAAGCTGGAAACGGGAGGCAGTCAGACAAACTCCCGCATGCGCTTGACCAGGATCAACCCGGCACGCCCACCAGGGGGCGATGCTCTGCCCATCCGGGGCGTCGCTCTGTAGCGACCAGAGCCACTCTAGCGCCTGGGGCAGAGGCCAAGGAGCCATCCCCAGCGCCGGGGTCACCTTTTGCTCCAATGGAGCCTCGGCTGCAGGAGGGGAAGAGAGAGACAAAGAGGAAGGAGAGGGGAAGGGGTGGAGAAGCAGATGGGCGCCTCTCCTGTGTGCCCTGGCCGGGAATCGAACCGGGGACTTCCGCACGCCAGGCAGACGCTCTACCACTGAGCCAACCGGCCAGGGCCCACAATGTTACCTTTTCAAGTAATACATAGGTCTCCAGATCTTACATCTTGATATTATAAACTAAATTTAGATTTAATAATTAATATGCAAATTAAACTCTAAGCCCCTATTTTGTGGCTCAATGAAAGTCTATTCTTCAACCAGGTTGGGTGGTGCTTCCCCGAACCCTCGTGTAATTTCAGGGAATCCACAAGAAATTCTTACTTAAACGTTCTGAAAATCAGCCTTAATTGTCATTTGCCAACCTTGCCAGCTATTCTTTCTCCAAACTGCTATTGTGCAGAGTTTGACAGGTCACCACTTGCTACCATTGACTTTTAAAAATGTTTTATTATATAATTTTAATACATAAAAAAGAATATTTGTGACTTGATTTTGTGCAGCATAATAATAAAACAAACACCCATGAACCCATCATCAGCTTAAGAACTAGAACACTACTGATGCTTTCGAATCTACCTAAATTCTCCCCCCTTGCTCTCCCTAGAGCAATGCCCTAACCTGGATTTTGTGTTTATTATTTCCCTTCTAAATTTTCATTGTTTTATCATATATATCCATAGGTTTTTCCATTGTTTTGAGCTTTATGAGAAAGCTATCAAATTGTATGTATTCTTCTTTGATTTGCTTTTTCTATGATTTATGCATGTAGCTGCAATTTATTTTTCAATGCTGTGTGATATTTTGCTGTATGATTATACCACAATTTCTTTAGCCATTCTTTAAAAATTCTTTAATTGATTTTAGATCGGGAGAGAGGAATGGAGAGAGAAATAAAGAGAGAGAGAGTGAGACAGAGAGAGAAGGGGAGAAACATCAATTTGTTGTTCTAATTATTTATGCATTCATTGGTTGATTCTTGTATGTGTCCTGACCAGAGATTGAACCCACAACTTTGGTGTATTGGAATGACACTAACCAACTGAGCTGCCCAGCCTGGCTTATTTAGCCATTCTATCAAATAATATTCTTTTGCTATTCTTTGAAGTCTGTATCAAAGGTGATTCAGACTAGAAACAACATCTTTAGCATGTTTTTGATTATCTTTTCCATTTTTAAAAAAATTATTCTATTTTTCTTTTTATTTGTGCCACCACTAAACATTCTCCATAGTTCTATTTTTTTTTTTTTTCTGAAGCTGGAAACGGAGAGAGACAGTCAGACTCCTGCATGCGCCCAACCAGGATCCACCCGGCATGCCCACCAGGGGGCGACGCTCTGCCCACCAGGGGGCGATGCTCTGCCCATCCGGGGCGTCGCTCTGTTGCGACCAGAGTCACTCTAGCGCCTGGGGCAGAGGCCAAGGAGCCATCCCCAGCGCCCGGGCCATCTTTGCTCCAATGGAGCCTCCGCTGCGGGAGGGGAAGAGAGAGACAGAGAGGAAGGAGAGGGGGAGGGGTGGAGAAGCAAATGGGCGCTTCTCCTGTGTGCCCTGGCCGGGAATCGAACACGGGACTTCTGCACGCCAGGCTGACGCTCTACCACTGAGCCAACATAGTTCTATTTTTAGCATTTAGTATACCCAAGGGCAAGGGTCAGTTTTCTTTCTTTCTTTTTTTTTTTTCTGTAGAGGACTACATAGAAACTATTTCCAGTTCTTTAGGCCTTAAGGTTTATTGCAACTACTAAACTCTGTTGTTTTAGCACAAAAGCAGCCACAGAAAATATGTGGATGAATGAGGATGGCAGTGTTCCAATAAAACATTCTTTACAGAAACAGGCACTTGGCTGGATTTGTTCCACTGGTCATTTCCCAATTCCTGGTCTCATTCATCTGAATTCCTAAAGCATTGTCCAGTCTTGTGATCATATGTGCATTTCTATTATCTCATTTCTTTCTCAGAATTTTATTTCCCATGCCTCATTAGTCCCCACTACCCCCACCTTTGTGATTCTGAGCTCCTATATCTAAGATAAACCCAATCTATAAGTCAATTTTCTGAACTACTGTGGCTCAAAGCAAGAATTATTACCAGTAGCCACAGCTTCAATAGCAAGTAAGGTGTAGCAAGTAGGGCTTGGTGCTAAGAGGCCTAGGGATTGCTTTAGAGCAGTCATTTTCAACCGCTCTGCCACAAGAATTTTGAAAACACGCAACACCTGACTATTTAGTCAGGGCCACTAACCTCTTTTCCCTTAGACTGCCAAATAAAAAAAATGACAACAGCCTGACCAGGAGGTGGCGCAGTGGATAGAGCCTCGGACTGGGATGCGGAAGGACCCGGGTTCGAGACCCCGAGGTCGCCAGCTTGAGTGCAGACTCATCTGGTTTGAGCAAAGCTCACCAGCTTGGACCCAAGGTCGCTAGCTCAAGCAAGGGGTTACTCGGTCTGCTGAAGGCCCGCAGTCAAGGCACATATGAGAAAGCAATCAATGAACAACTAAGGTGTTGCAACGCGCAATGGAAAAACTAATGATTGATGCTTCTCATCTCTCTCCATCCCTGTCTGTCTATCCCTCTCTCTGACTCACTCTCTGTCTCTGTAAAAAAAAAATAAATAAATAAATATATTTTTTTAAAAAATGACAACAGCCAACACAACAGCAGTCCAGTGCAAATGCTTTGTCCTGAACCATAAATATATAGGTCTATAATAGAGTTACATCTTATTGGTAATGTCACATACTAAGGTTGCATTCATTGGTTAATTGTTGGTACCAGAAATCCTTATATACAAGTATAGGTACCTGATTTTTCTAGAAAGTCACTTTGCAGCAAAAAGGTTATGTAATTACTATTATTATTATTTTTATTTATTTATTTTTTTTGGTAAATCAATCAAAATTGAACTTTTTTTTTTTTTTTGTCAGATCAGCAAGGAATATATTTTTTTGGTGTGCTGCACAATTTTAGTAATTAGTTATGTGTGCCATGAGATGAAAAAGGTAAAAAATTGCTGCTTTACGGGATATGAGACTGGAATGCTGCCTTGATTTCTCTCCTTAGCATTCCGGAGTTTCTGGTTAGGAATACAATTGTTCCCTGAAAACTAGCCTCCTTGCAGTTTCCTGAAGGCGCCTTATTCTCTCGCCTTCAGGATTTAAGTGCGCTCCCCGTTTTCCTTTTTTGTGCCCCCTACTTCCTCCTACTACCCTAGCCTGGCTGATTCCCACTTACCTTCAACGACTTAAATTGAATTACTCTTTCTGGAAGCTTTTCTTAACTCCCCACCCCTACCTCGCCATCGCACCTTCTCTTCCTTGGCTGTGCAGGTATCTTTCTGTGTTCCTCTAGCAGCCTTTACCTCCTGGTCCTATCATCATATCGTCTCCCTCGCCTACCAGGCCAACTGAGACCTGTTTGGGGGCAAGGGTTGCCTTTCTTTACTCAGTGACTGCATCACAACGGGTCCTCAGGTGAGGTTAA
The DNA here is from genome assembly GCF_036850995.1 of Saccopteryx leptura. NCBI lineage: Eukaryota > Metazoa > Chordata > Mammalia > Chiroptera > Emballonuridae > Saccopteryx > Saccopteryx leptura. Next base: position 112,203,458 of record NC_089516.1, on the reverse strand, counting down.
TTCAGTGTTTGCCTGGATTTGGTAGCAGAAGGCGCTGGATTCTACTCCAGTGAAGATCAGCCACTGGGTGAAGGTCCAGCCAGAAAATAGAGCAGTTCCCTGGGACCAAAGTGCCACTATCTCCCTGAATGTACACTGCTAACTGCCGTGTCCTGTCTGCTTGATGATGGCTCAAACTGAATCCAAGTTTGGGCTCATTTTGGGCACTGTGATGTGGCTCATTTTAATACAAGAGTCATTCTATTATTCCTCATTTGTTCATTTCTCCTGGTGAATGGGGTTCGGAATGTCTTTTCCTAACTTGATTATTACTTGAGATGATTTTATGGCATGTATACTTACTAAATTATAAACTATGGGAAGTGCTGTATTTGAAATCAGAAAAAATAATGGGTTTGGTTGAAGAGTGCGGGCTTTGTGACTTTGACAAGTCATTTTAACCTCCTTTCCTGAGCCTGCTTTTCATTAGAAAAACGGGGATGGCCCTGACCTATCTCACACTGTGGCTATGAGGACAAAATATGATCACATGTGAAAGTGCCTTGAATCAGACCTGTGGTGGCGCAGCGGATAAAGTGTTGATCTGGAATTCTGAGGTCGCTGGTTCAAAACCCTGCACTTGTCTGGTCAAGAAACATATGGGCCTGACTAGGACGTGGCGCAGTGGATAGAACGTCGGACTGGGATGCAGAGGTCCCAGGTTCGAGACCCCGAGGTCGCCAGCTTGAGCACGGGCTCATCTGGTTTGAGCAAAAGCTCACCAGCTTGGACCCAAGGTCGCTGGCTCGAGCAAGGGGTTAATCAGTCTGCTGAAGGCCTGCGGTCAAGGCACGTATGAGAAAGCAATCAATGAACAACTAAGGTGCTGCAACGAAAAACTGATGATTGATGCTTCTCATCTCTCTCCCTTCCTGTTTGTCCCTGTCTATTCCTCTCTCTGACTCTCTCTGTGTCTCTGTAAAAAAAAAAAAAAGAAAGAAACATATGGGAGTTGATGCTTCCTGCTCCTCCCCCTTTCTCTCTCTCTTTCTCTCTCTCTCTCTCTCTGTCTCTCTCCTCTCTAAAGTGAATAAATAAATAAATTTTTTTAAAAAGAAAGTGCCTTGAAAACCTGTAAACCAATTGCAAATGAAATTTTCTATTATTTTTGTATTCCCTTATGACATCTAGCACCATGCCTTGCCCGGAGTAGTTAGTTGCTCAATACATTTTTGTTGAATGATCAAATGAACTGGCAAGAGAAATAATGCTATTGGTGAGAATAAAGAACATTTAGTAGAATCAGGGAAAACAGATCACTTGGCATAAGAAACATCCCTATGGTGACTGGTAATTTATGGACTGGGCATTTATGGATAGTTCCAAACCTACATTCCTAATGTCTACTCTTTGCTTGCATTATTAAAAATATTTTAATGTTCTTTTAACATGATTTTTGTCAGGTAAAATAAGCTGTCACATTTGACTAGTCTGAAATATTTAGTTCACAAAGCTGAGTTGGCCCCAGGCAATACTGTGTAGTCAGCCACAATGTAGTCTCTGAAATCTTTGCTCCCTTACTGGTAACTTTACACCTCGAGCCCCTCCTCCCCCTTTGCAATGCCTACTCCTGTTCTGTTTACCTCCAGGAACCTATTAGGACTTTAATATTATCCCCAGTTCCAAAGAAGCATTCACCTTAAAGTCATCCTGGTTAATTTGCACTTCAAAAAGAAAAGGATTTCTAGAGAAGGGAGCTCATTTTTTTTTTCCTTATCAAAAGGAATGAATAAATAATTGAAATTTCGGTCTTTAAAAGGAGTACAAAGGCTTATCAGCCCCATTCAAATCACAAAGGCACTTAACTTCACCTTCAGTTGTGGTCTCAACCCTGGAGGTATGTAGAAACACCCACAGAGCTCCTTAAGAATATTGCAGGTTGAGACCCTACTCACAGAGATTCTAATTCAGTTAGTCCACGTTCAGACCTGAGCAAAGGTGGTTCTGTTGTTGTTATTTTAAACTCCCCAGGCAATTCTGTTGTGCAGTGAGAGTTGGGAACCACTGATTTAAACCTAAATTGGCCTTGCTCTAGAGAGAAGGAAAAGCTGAATGCCTTTTGAAGATCAGACCTTAAAGCAGGGTGAGATTGGAGGGACTGTGAGAGCCATTGATAAAGTGAGCAGAAGGTTAAAAATAGGCCCAGCAACTCCATAATAAGCAAGTGCTTGGCTGCAACAAAGGAGGAAGTAATCTGTGGCTGATTCAGTCCCCCACTATCAAATGGCCTGGCCCTGTTCATCCTTAAATCTGCTTTCCAGATGGTTCATGGGTATGACAGTAGATAAAATCTCTGAGCTAAGGAGTTAAGTCCTCAAATAGTTCTTGATATACTTGAGTCAGTAATTCTTCAGTAGATATTTTTTTTGTGTGTATTTTTCTGAAGTTGGAAATGGGGAGGCAGTCAGACAGACTCCTGCATGTGCCTGACTGGGATCAACCCGGCATGCCCACTAGGGGGCGATGCTCCACCCATCTGGGGCGCTGCTCTGTTGCAACCAGAGCCATTCTAGCACCTGAGGCAGAGGCCATAGAGCCATCCTCAGCGCCCGGGGCCAACTTTGCTCCAATGGAGCCTCGGCTGCGGGAGGGGAAGAGAGAGACAGAGAGGAAGGAGAGGGGGATGGGTGGAGAAGCAGATGGGTGCCTCTCCTGTGTGCCCTGGCCGGGAATCGAACCAGGGACTCCTGCACGCCAGGTCGACGCTCTACCCCTGAGCCAACCGGCCAGGACCTCTTCAGTAGATATTTTTACATGGGAAGATGAATGAATGATTTTTGTTACAAATGAGATCTGTGTTACTTATTTACCTTTTACTGACCACCAAGGGTTCAGCATTTAAGTTGCTTGTTTTATTTTTTTATTTTTAGCTTTGTCTTTTTTTTTCCTTTTTCTTTAAATTTTTATTTATTTTTTATTTATTCATTTTAGAGAGGAGAGGGAGAGACAGAGAGAGAGAGAAAGGAGAGACAGAGAGAGAGAAGGGGGGAGGACCTGGAAGCATCAACTCCCTTATGTGCCTTGACCAGGCAAGCCCAGGGTTTCGAACAGGCAAACTCAGCATTTCCAGGTCGACGCTTTAGCCACTGCGCCACCACAGGTCAGGCCTCGTTGCTTGTTTTATAAAGCAATCCATGAAGGATGAAACGTTGAGTTCACATTGTGTAGTTGCTTCACCTTTCCTCGGTTTGGCCCGCTCAGTCACCTCATAGCAGCATCTTGCTGAAGACAGCAAAACAAAGCCCTTATTATGACCTAATGTACCTAATCACTGCTTGGTTTGCGTTTGCTGCTGTCTTTCTCTGCTTCAAGGGTGGACCTACAGAGTCATGGATAGAGAACACGGGCCACTTTTATCCCAGTTTTTTTTTTTTTTTTTTTTTTTTTTTTTTTTTTTTTTTTTTTCTGGAGACGTTCTTAAAGCGTGCTGCAGAAACATCTTTGCTATTCTGATCAAGCAGTATCTTCTTGTTAGAGAAAATCGCGCCCATGGCTTCCAGGAGTGTCTATACAGCCACAAGCCCCTAGTCCATGGGTCGGGAATTTTTTTGCTGAGAGAGCCATGAACGCCACATATTTTAAAATGTAATTCCTTGAGAGCCATACAACAACCCATGTACGTTACGCATTATCCAATAAAAATTTCGTGTTGTCCCGGAGGACAGCTGTGATTGGCTCCAGCCACCCGAGACCATGAACATGAGCGGTAGGAAATGAATGGATTGTAATACATGAGGAATGTTTTCTATTTTTAACATTATTTTTTTTAATTAAAGAATTGTCTGAGAGCCAGATGTAGCCATCAAAAGAGCCACATCTGGCTCGCGAGCCATAGGTTCCCGACCCCTGCCCTAGTATGAGCTGTCTGGAGAAAAATAAAGTACTCAGGGGAATACCCTTGATCAGAAAAAAGGGAAACAGGTTACACTTTGTCTTTTCTGAGAGATTCCTATAGAAATAGAGGAATGGGATTTAGAATAACTAGTCTCCCTTGTTTGTATTTCTTCTTTTATGCATATATTTACCTTTATAAATATCCTATTTCCCCATGTATAAGGCACACCATTATTTTGGGCTCGAAATTTTTATTTATTTATTTATTTTTGTACTTTTCTGACATGAGAAGCAGGGAGGCAGAGAGACAGACTCCCGCATGCACCCGACTGGGATCCACCCGGCACGCCCACTAGGGGGCGATGCTCTGCTCATCTGGGGCATTGCTCTCCTGCAACTGGAGCCATTCTAGTGCCCGAGACAGAGGCCATGGAGCCATCCTCAGCATCTGGTCCAACTTTGCTCCAATGGAACCTTGGCTGCAGGAAGGGAAGAGAGAAAGGAGAGGGGGAAGGGTGGAGAAGTAGATGGGCGCTTCTCCTGTGTGCCCTGACTGGGAATTGAACCCGGGACTTCCACACACTGGGCCTCATCTTATTTTGTGTCAGGTCAGTCCTCGCTCGATAGTGTATCTATCTTATGGAGATGTGATTTTAAGTGATTTTAAAAAAATAACATTTACATGTTGTAGCACAAGCTAACTTAGATATTATTATATGATATGTAAAGACCAGAACTTTGTGTCTGACGCTCTAATGCTGAGCCAACCAGCCAGAGCTGGTCCCGAAATTTTTTTTTAAATGTATTACATAAAGTTATTGTACTTGGCCCTGGCCGGTTCGCTCAGTGGTAGAGCATTGGCCTGGCATGCAGGAGTCTCGGGTTTGATTCCTAGCCAGGGCACACAGGAGAAGTGCCCATCTGCTTCTCCATCCCCTCCCCCTCTCCTTCCTCTCTGTCTCTCTCTTCCCCTCCCACAGCCGAGGCTCCATTGGAGCAAAGTTGGCCCGAGCACTGAGGATGGCTCCATGGCCTCTGCCTCAGGTGCTAGAATAGCTCTGGTCGCAACAGAGCAACACCCCAGATGGGCAGAGCATCGCCCCCTGGTGGGCATGCCGGGTGGATCCCAGTCGGGCGCATGCGGGAGTCTGTCTGCCTCCCCGTTTCCAACTTCAGAAAAATACAAAAAAAAGAAAAATAAAGTTATTGTACTTAAGTTTAATTCATCACAAAATTCATACAACTTCTCATCATTGTCAAAACTCCCATCCATAAGCTTGTCCTCATCTGTGTCTGATGACGAATCACCATCTTCAACAGTAAGCACAAAAACAAGCACGAAAAAGAAGGAAATGCAAGTGAAAAGGTCTGCAACTACTGTATAAGATGCACCCAGTTTTTAGACATCAAATTTTTCAAAAAAAGGTGCATCTTATACATGGGGAAATACGGTACCTAATAATGCATTTACCTGATTAAAATATCAATCATAACTATACTTCACTTGGTAGCATTGTGAAGTTTAATGTTTCTAAAGTATGAATTGAACTCATAAGATGAAAGATTCCGATATATTGAATATGTTAGGTACCCAATCTGGTTTAGTCTGATAATGGACATAATTGTATGGTGTCCTACATTGTATGACTCTATTATTGTGGTTTCAGTGACTTCAACCTTGAAACATGTATTTTTATGTTGAGAATGTGTTTAATGTTGGTTGGCAAATGTTTGGGCGTATAGAATATAAGCTTATGTTTTAGCTAGCCCCAGTTAGTCGATTCTTGATGTAAACGATGTTTTACAAAACAATGTGAGAGGTTTTTCTTCCTTTAAATTAGTCTCAGGGGCCAAGAAGACACAAAGTTCTGATCTTTACATATCATATAATAATATCTAAGTTAGCTTGTGCTACAACATGTAAATGTTATTTTTTTTAAATCACTATTAAAATCACATCTCCATAAATAGATGCACTATTGAGCGAGGATTGACCTGGCACAAAATAAGATGATGTTGCAAAATGTCAAAAGGAAGACTATTACTAATAGCAGGAAAAAAAAAGGAAAAAAGATTTCTCCACAAAACTCACTTTTAGATATTTCGTAGAAAACTTAGACAGTAGGTTCGACTAGTGGCTGATGAGAGTGAGTCAGAGCTCAGGAGCCAAGGCTCTGCACTTTTAGAACTAACAGGTAAGTCCAGAGAGGAAAGGGCCTCGATAACCGTGTCAGATTAGGAGCTATTATTACTAGAATGTAGTTGAATATTAACAGGGCTCACCTATCCTTTATATTACTTGTAAAAGTTTATCTTTGTACAGCAAAGCGGTTTTCTTTTATCTTTATGTCCATTGCCTTTTAGCTGCACTAATATGTGTAATTTTAAAAACAGCTAGCACTTGCATACAACATTTTAAGGCATATAATTAATGAATTAGAACAGGGCCTACTTTTTTTTCTATTTTGAAAGGTCCTTGATTAAAATGCAAATCCTCCTAGAAGAGGTACTTTTGGGTCACTATCAGGTGGTCCATTCATACACCTTCCTTAGGAATATAACTGCATGAATTAGAACCTTGTTCATAATCCTGAAAATTAGCCAGTTAATCCTCTCTGATAAAGATATGACATAATTTTATTCTCATTCAATGAAATATTCAATTCAGTAAGTATTTACTCCGCATTTACCCAGTTGTTCGGCATCCTGTGAAATAGGAGACACAATAAAGGGGGGTTAAATGTTTTAGGATACCTCCCTGGTCTCACAGTCTCACCTGAGGCAGCAAGAAAGATACGGTACATTTCAAACAGAACGGAGTCCCTCTTCCTCCTTCCAGGCCTCTATCCCCTTTTCTGTGGCCCTGGAGCCTAAGTTCCATAGAGCCTTGCTCTCAGCTGGGTCATCAAACAGCAGGAAGCTGATGGTGGCCCCAGGAGGTATCTTTTCTAGGAGGATTTGCATTTTAACCAAGCACTTTTCAAGACAAAACAAAGGGAGGTTGTGTAAACAAAGTTAGAAAACTGATTTATTCTCAGGGTTCTGACTGGCCTATCTCAAATTAGGATACAAACCGCTTTTACTCCACCCACAAGCCAGTCACTCTCCTGCTTTTAAAGCACAGCCTGCTTGTTGGTTTCCTTGCTATCTATCCTCGCCTACGGGGCAGATTCCAAGGCTGCTGGCTTTCTGTGCCAGGTACTCTTCAGTCCCATCTTCCTTTCTTCCACCCAGACATCCTACTTTCCAGCCCTACTACACTTTCTTGATTTCTATAAAAAGGGACAGGCCCTTTCACAACGGCCTGCTTTGCCTGTTCCCACTGCCCAGAATGCCTTTTATCCTCTCTCCTCTTTTTGGTAACTCCTACTTTGAGATCGAGCATAAATGTCAATTCGTCTTTGAAATTCGATTACAAAATTCCCTCAAATTTCTTGTTTCACCTATTTCCACAGCAATCTGTGCATCTGTTATAGTACTGGTATGGAAATTAGTCTTGAAACTGCTTCCCCTACTGGCTTCTCAGTGGCAGGGACCTAGTATACTTTCTGGCATTATAAGACTTTCAATGTATGCTTGTTGAATTTTTCTGCAGTTAGAATGACCAACAGGTTGGCAAATTTAATTTTATTGCATATTGTGTTCTCTGTCCCCTCCAAGGCCCTCCCAACAGGGAACTTATAAGGTTTATTGTTGCTAACTTAACCAACTTTAACATTTTAATTTTAATTTATTGATTTTAGAGAGGCGGAGAAAGAGAAATATCAATTTTGTTATACTTATTTATGCATTCATTGGTTAATTCTTGCATGTGCCCTGACCAGAGATCAAACCTACAACCTTGGCGTATCAGGATGATACTCTAACCAACTGAGCGACCCAGCCAAGGCTGATTTAACCAAATATAGAGGTTTGGTCTTATAAGTAATCCATTTCAAAATTTTGGCTTGTGGAATATATTAGTAGAAATCATTGACTTTTTCCAATATTCTCCTAAAATTTCTTGAGACAAAATAAGTGAGCTGAGATTGGGTAAGATTAGTGGCTTTATATAGTCTGTGAACTGTTGGTTAATGACTGATGGGGTCAGGGTTGGTCCTGGGAGTTGTGCTATGTTGTGGTGTGTGTGTGGGGGGGTGGAACTGTTACATTCTTGTTTCTTGGCCTTAGAATGCACCTTTGTGAAATAAGCCAGTCAGAGAAAGAGAAGTACCATATGAGTTCACTTATATGGGAAATCTAATGAACAAAATAAACTAACAAACAAAATAGAAATAGATTCATAGATACAGAGAACAGACTGATAGATGTTAGAGAAGATGGGAGTTGGGAGGGCTGGGGGGAAAAGGTGAAGGGATTAGGCAAAAAAAAAAAAAACCCTCATAGACAGACAACAGTATGGGAATTTTAAGAGGGAAAGGGGATAGGGGAGGTAGAAGAGGGTAAAGGGAGGATGAATGGTTATGGAAGGAGCCCTGACTCCTTCCATCCAGTGATTAGTAATAGTCTTCCTTTTGACATTTGCAATCTCATCTTATTTTGTGCCAGGTCAGTTCTCGCTTAATAGTGCATCTTTTGGGGTGGTGAACACACAATACAATATGCTGATGGTGCATTATAGAATTGTACACCTAAAACCTATATAATTTTATTAACCAATGTCACACCAATAAATTTAATTTTTTTTTTTTTTAAAAAAAGGATGCACCCTTAACTGTGGCCAGCCATCTTAGAAAATGCTTCTGGTAGGAAGGTAAAAGGTTTGCAGCTACATTACTGAAAAAAGGATTAAAACTCAGGCCTGGGGTCATTGGTGTCCTCGACATATAAGGGAAACAATTTACAGCTAGAACAAGTCAAAAACTCGTTTTCTTGGTATCTAAACTATTTCTTATCCGTTCCTATCTTAACCTGACATTCCTCTGTAGCAGCAGAGCTAATGGCATGATTACGTTTTTTTCTCCATTTTGGGTTGCTCCCTCCCTCTCCTGGCAACCCCTCCTTATTCCTCTATCTCTTTCAAAGTTTCCACCCTCTCTACACTTACTTTTTACTTCCTCCCTTCCTCCATCCCTCTCTCCCTCCTCCCCTATTTTCCCAGCTAGCTCACCCCGCCCCTCATCGTCACCACCTTCCCTCCCCTTCAAGCTCCTTCCCGCTCCAGCTCCCACCACCTCCCCCCCACACGCACCCCCCCACACCCACCCCCGCGGGCCTAGCGTTCAGATAGCTCCAATCAGGAGCTACAAAGGTGTCCCGAAGGCCCGCCCCCTCTTCCCAGTCTACTTCTCTAACCCCCCTTTCCCCCGCCCCCACCCCCCCAAGTCCTGCGGACCTGGGGGCTTCAGGATCGGGGCACTATGAAAAGTGTCTGCTCAGTCACTTCCGGTAAGGGCGCTGCAGCGCGAAGCTTCCCGCGGGACCTTTAAGGAGGGGGTGAGAGTTATCGGTGGGCCGGAGGAGGGGAACGCAGCCTGAGGAGGGGAGTGGGAGCGGGTGAGGGAGCGGGAAAGAGGAGAGCGAGCGAGAGCTAGGAGCCCGCGCGTCTCGGGCGCCTCAGTTGCCGCTTTCCCGCCGCCTCGCCGCCGCCCGGCCCCCCCGCCGGGAGCCCGCAGTGCCGCTCTCTACCCCTCCCACTCCGTGGTTCAGGCGCTTCCCCGCCCTCGCTGCCGCGTGACCGGAAGTGCCGCCATCTTTAGCCTCTTGTGCTATTGACAATAACAAGCTTTGGATCTCCCCTCCCCCTCAACCACAGCATCTCCCCTCCCGTAGAGAGGGAGAAAAGGAGGAGGAGCTGCAGCCTCACAGACTCACTGAGTCGCTCCAGCAGAAAGGGGGGAGAGAGACCGAAAAGCAGGAAAGGGGACGGCAGGGCCGTTTACCTGTCTGCCTTCTCATTCGCTCTCCCCCCTTGTTCTGCTCCCTCGGTGTCAGCCTATCCGCCTTCCCAAACCCTCCCATTCCCCCGGTGTAGCCCCCCCTTCACTTTCCTTCTCGTCCTCTGTGTTTCTCCTCTCTTCTTTCTTCCCTTCCCCCTCTAGCATCGCCACCTTCTCTCCTACACGCACGCAGGCATATAAACGTAGGTTTTTGATGCTCCTCTGCCTGTTGACCCCGCTATTTTCATGTTTCCAACAGGTTTTTCTTCCCCCAATCCCTCAGCTGCTGCTGCTGCTCAGGAGGTCAGATCTGCCACTGATGGTAATACCAGCACCACTCCGCCCACCTCTGCCAAGAAGAGAAAGTTAAACAGCAGCAGCAGCAGCAGCAGCGGCAGCAGTAGCGGCAGTAACAGTAGTAACGAGAGAGAAGACTTTGATTCCACCTCTCCCTCCTCTTCCACTCCTCCTTTACCACCTAGGGATTCGGCATCCCCTTCAACCTCGTCTTACTGCGTGGGGGTTTCGTTGGCTGCTTCCAGCCACGTACCGATACAGAAGAAGCTGCGTTTTGAAGACAGCCTGGAGTTTGTAGGGTTTGATGCGAAGATGGCTGAGGAATCCTCCTCTTCCTCCTCCTCATCTTCCCCAACTGCTGCAACATCTCAACAGCAGCAACTTAAAAATAAGAGTATATTAATCTCTTCTGTGGCTTCGGTGCATCACGCAAACGGCCTGGCCAAATCTTCTACCACCGTCTCTAGCTTTGCTAACAGCAAGCCCGGTTCTGCTAAGAAGTTAGTGATCAAGAACTTTAAAGGTAACCAAGGCCAAAATCCATAATCACCTACTAAAGATTTGACACTTGAGCGGTCACGTGCTCTATTTATGTTAATATATTAAAGAGTATAGAGGTGGCCTAATGTTTTATGCATAATCAATGAGGTGGAGGGAGGTCCTTTTTGGGTGGAGGGTTCATTTTCCGGGGGTGGTTGGTATGCTTGTGCTGAAGCATACACCAGGTGTTTCTGTTCAGGATTTTGAGGTCTGCCTCAGCCTATTATTTCTAATCTATTATTCCTTATAACACTGACAATCGGTATGAGTGATCCGGATTTTACAGGTGAGAAATTTGTATTCTAAAGAGCTATGTTTATTTCAGGTGCATAGTCTTGGCACTGCTGGGATTTTTCTTTTTATGCTTCAGTAGGCCACAGTCTCCAGTCCCTAGAAATGCAGGTAGCAATGATGGATCTTTTCATGCTCAAAGAAGATATATAGTTAGTTTTATAATGTTGCATACTATATTGAAACTCATTGTGAAGGCAATATTTGGAGAAAAATATTTATGGTCTCTGCATTTCTTTCCAAAGGTAGGGTTTGGAAGTGAAAAATACTGTGTATACACGGTATACACAGAAGTAGTAACTTTTGTGTACCACTAGTCTAAAGACAGAAACAATTACTACATCTATAATTTATCATTAAAATGAGTTTTAAAGTACTGACCAGCAGCTTTTCAGAAAATGTGTTTATTTTTGTGTTTCAGATAGGTGATTGAGAGTATTATGAATGCATTGATACTAAGATAAAATCAGCAATTAAAAATGAATTGAAAAGAAATGAATTGAGCTGAATTGCTTTGTATATGTTGACTGTTTCTGTTTTCTGATTTATTTTTTCAACACTCTTAACGGGCAGGTAGTAGATGCTAAACTGTTTGTTTAATGGAGAAGTAAATGAATGAACTAAAGTATATTTACCAGATAAGTGCTTTGTGAGTAAATATCAGTATCGAGAAAATTAGCTTTTCCATGCTTATGTTTCCAGCATTAGTGTGGAAATCAGGAATATGCTCTATTTGGTCTCAAGCAGAGGATTCCAGTGTTGTTTATTCTTAACCGTTTCTTCTTTCTATCACTCCTCTTCCATTCCCAGGCTTTCAAGAGTGTTGTAATCTTCCTGATTCAATAGTAGACCTTTCTGAAGTAAATATAAATTGTAATTGAGTAATGTGTTTGCTGTTTCACTTAAAATATATCGATTGAACAGCCGAGGATTTGTAAAGAGATGGGCTATGATCCTAATTGCATTGGCATACTGGTTTCAGAGATTTGGTTTGGATTTTTCCTCTCTTAAACTAAAAACACATTCTTAAGGCATTTGGATGTTTTAATTAAAAAAATATTCGTTGCTTGTAAAGGAAATTTAAAGCCTAGATTAAGATGTTCCTTTTCTTCCTGAAAATGCTACATGGGTTCTGGAGTCATTTGGGTGTTTTATTTATTTATTTCCATTTCAGTGTGCTCACAAATGTAGTTTAAATTCAAACTTGCATTAAAAATGGTCCTCTCCATTTATGTAGATGCTGCATCAATATGGGGTCAAACAGTCTTGAGTTAGAATCCCTATTTTGCCACTGGCTGGCTATAGTGACCTTGGGCAGATCTTACTAAATGGATCTTTCGGCCTCAGTTTGCTCAGTTACAAAATAGAGATAATAATACCTTGCTTAGGGCATTCTTAGGAAAATTAAGACGTTAATAAAGTACCTTGAACATAATAGGTATTCAGTGTTTTAAGTCTCAGGTACAAAATTTATGTTGACTGACTTTTAGGTTTTACGCATGATAGAATAAGATCAGGATTGCTATTTTTTTATCTGTCATTTTTGAATTTTTATTTTTTGAAGCAATACAGTCAATAGGAGAAAAAAAACCTCACCTTCAATTTTAATAGGTGAGTCAAAATGACTTAAATAGTATTGTAGCATTTCAAATTTTATTCTTTATACTAAGGCTAAATATAGTGGTTACTTTAATATTTAGGTGTAATAATTATAAATATCACAATTCAACCTTACAAAGTAGTAATATTATTGTTGTATTTTATAGATCCTTCTGTTGCTCTGTTCTACATATTATTCTGATATCAACCTTTTACATACTATTTAGATAAGCCTAAATTACCAGAAAACTACACAGATGAAACATGGCAGAAACTGAAAGAAGCAGTGGAAGCTATCCAGAATAGTACTTCGATTAAGTACAATTTAGAAGAACTCTATCAGGTATGTATTCATATAGAGGACCTCATTTGGTCAACATAAATTGAGGTGGATATATGTGGCTTTCACTTTCTTTTTTTTTACACTTTTGACTTTTAATTCTTTTTCAATTACAGTTTACATTTAATATTATTTTGTACTAGTCTCAGGTGTACAGTATAGTGAATAGGCAGTCATATACTTTACAGCGTGTCCCCCTGATATTAGTCCTTATGCAGCCTTTTGGTTCCTGTCTAATTTTAATTTCTTGATAAATTGATGCACACTTAAAAAGCTGTGTACAGTCATATTGGCATACATTTGGCTTATCTTGGACCCTTCTGATGAGGGTTTACAATTAGAAGTACTTTGGTATAATAGAAGTTTTACCTATGCCTAAATGCCAAAGATGATTTCTGGTGACCTGTCATTCTGTTGTGGTACTTTTTGCTAAGTTGTGTTACTCACCTTCGGGAAAGACCTCAAGAAATGCAGATATTCTCCATAATACTTTTTCAGACCTCCCTTCTAGTAGCCTTTTGTCACTTCTTTTCCTTATTATGCTCGTCTTACCTAATGGGCTACAGGCCACACCTTAGCCAAGAAAAGGAGCAAGTTGTAGCCCAGCAACTCGGTGTTAGGTTCAGGTTTGTTTCTTTTGCATAACAAGTAGGTCTGTACTTGAAATATTTAATTTAAACATACTGTTAAGGACAATTACTGGTTTAGACTTCTCACTACCAAGATATTTTGCCATACTGTATTTTTTAAATATATTTACTGATTTTAGAGAGACACAGAGAGGAAGGGAAAGAGAGAAGTATTTATTCCACTTAGTTGTGCATTCATTGGCCGCTTCCCATTATTTGCCCTCACTGGGGTTTGAACCAGCAACCTTGGTGTTTTGGGACTATGCTCTAACAGACTGGGCTAACCTGCCAGGGCTGCTATACTGCATTTTTGACACAACCAGTTCAAGAAGTTACTTTCCATTATAACCTCAGCAGCTTCATGTAAAAAATATTTCAGAGTCCCAGTGCTTAAGTGTTTGTGTTAATGAGTACACTGCAAGAAATTATGGCCTGACCAGGCGGTGGTGCAGTGGATAGAGCGTTGGACTGGGATGCAGAGGACCTAGGTTCGAGACCCAAGGTCGCCAGCTTGAGTGCGGGCTCATCTGGTTTGAGCAAAAGCTCATCAGCTTGGACCCAGGGTCACTGGCCTGAGCAAGAGGTTACTGGGTCTGCTGAAGGCCCGCAGTCAAGGCACATATGAGAAAGCAATCAATGAACAACTAAGGTGTTGCAACGAAAAACTGATAATTGATGATTCTCATCTCACTGTTCCTGTCTATCCCTCTCTCTGACTCTCTCTCTGTCTCGGAAAAAAAAAAAAAAAAAAGAAATTATGTTGTTCAGTTTATCAAAATTCATAGTTTTCATTTATTCCTTTTAGTTGCTGAGGTAGTATGGTGATGGACAAGCTTTGGATTAGGAGCCAAAAGACAGAGGTTTGGAATCTAGTTTAGTTGCTGTTACCCTTGTGAGCTTGAGCAAAGACCTAAACCTCCCATCTAATAAAATGAGCCCTGTCTGGATAACTCAGTTGGTTAGAGCAGTGTTTTTCAACCGCAGGTCCGCAGACTAGTGCTGGTTCACCAGAAATTCTGTGCTAGTCCACAAAAGAGTTAACCACCTGATGTTGTATGAAGATTATAGACCAAATGATCTCAGTTGAATTCACTTACACTCAGGGTGACTTCTGCCTTAGTGGTCCCTGAAATAATTCCCTCATTTTCATGGGTCCCCACATGTAAAAAGGTTGAAAACCACAGGGTTAGACAGTCCAGTCCCGATACGCAAAGGTTGTGGGTTCATTCCCCTATCCCGGCACATACAGGAACAGATTGATGTTTCTGTCTCTGTCTCTCTCTCCATACCTCTCTTTCTAAAACCAATAAGTAATTGTAAAAATAATTCAAATGTGAAAAACACCTTGAAGCACTGATACAGAAATATGAGAAAAACTTTTTCATAAGCCACAGTGTGGCTTTATCACTTGTAATTTGTCAATTAAGATCACGAGTTTCTGTTGCTGTGAAGATTCAATGAGTCAGCGCAGGCAAAACACTCAGCACAATGCCCACACATGGTAATAATGCTATGTAACACTGTAAGCGTTACAATGCTGATAATATCATGTTATAATGCTATGTAAGCATCAGGCAGTAATAGTACCTAGGTTATTTTTCAGGATAAACCCACCTCATTTGGCTATGTTGCTATATTACTTATACGGAAGAGTTCCTGAATTATAAATAAAATACTGGAAGTGTCTGCTATCTATACTGGTGTCATTGATGATGATAGTGATCATAAATATTTGAGTCTTTAAAAAGATATGTTTATCTTAGATTACATTTTATTATACAGCTCTAGAGCCACATGTTTTCAAATTCTAAATCCACACTGAGCCAGAACAGCTGGCTGATAAATAGATTATGTTATAAATATGTATTAGTAAACAGCATTAGCCAAATTGAAAAAATAATAGAAAAAGAAAGGAGCTCTCTAGGAACAGTGTCCTCTTCATTTTCTCAAGAATATATCTTGTTTTTATATGTGGTAGCTTAATAATTGAAACTTTTATATTGGCATGGGACTTTTTTACTAAGTAACATTGCCCTGGCAATACTAGTCCATACTTCAATTCTGATGAAAATAATTTTGTCTGTCTTAATAACGGGAACTCTTGTTCAGTTAGCTTTTTGTTAAATATTAAACAATGAACCTTTCCATTAATTATTCATTTATTGAGTAGATAAATGACACAAATAGTTCTTCCATCTCAGTGTATAGGTCATTATCCATTGTAAAATCTGGTTGCTTAATGAAGCAGTCAGTGGTTATAGGAGAGCAGTTAGATTCTTAGCAGAGATGGATGGCTAGTCTGTACTGTATTCTTTGTAAGTTTGTTTAACTTATTGCTCTGTTGGTGTTTTTAAGTTTAGTCTATCACATTATGTAGTGCTCCTCTTTATTTATTAAAGAATGGTTGACATATTAGTTTTAGGTGTACAACATGGTGACTTGCATTTGTTATACCTTATGAAATGATCACCACAATGGCCCTGGCCGGTTGGTTCAGTGGGTAGAGCATTGGCCTGGAATATGGAAGTCCCAGGTTCGATCCTCAGTCAGGGCACACATGAAAAGCGACCATCTGCTTCTCTTCCCTTCCCTCTCCGCTTTCTCTCTCTCTTCCTTTCTCATAGCCAGTAGCTCAATTGGTCCGAGCATTAGCCTCTGGCACTAAGGATAGCTCTGTTAAGTCAAGCATCGGCCCTAGGTGGGGGTTGTCAGGTGGATGCTGGGTGGGGCGCAGGAGTCTGTCTCTATCTCTCCTCTCACTTAAAAAAAAATAAGAAAAAGAAAACAGAAATGATCACCACGATAATAAGTCTAGTTACCATCTATCACCATACAGAGTTACTACAACATTATTTTTATAGTTTTATTCATTCATTCATTCAGGAAAGAGAAAGAGAAGCATCAATCTGTTGTTCAACTTATTTATGCATTCATTGGTTTATTCTTGTATGTGCCCTGACTGGGGGTCAAACCCACAAACATGACATACTGAGTCGATAATCTAGCCAGCTGAGCGACCCGGCCAGCACTAGTCTTTAATTCTTTATTTCTGTATTCTTTGTATTGTTTATCCTTATTTTAATACTCTTTATTTTTTATTCTTATCTTACTCTCATTTCTGTTCCTTCCTTTGTCTCAAATGTAATGTTCTTTGCCTTTGCTGTTTCTTAAATTCTATATTCTCCAAAGCATCACATTTTGCCTTCTGTAGTTTTGCATTTCATTAGCTGCATGTTTATATTTTCTTTGGAGTGTTTTTTTTTTTTTTTTTTTTCAAAACACATTTTTGATTGTGACTTGGATTTTCGAGGAGAGGGGCTAGGATTTGGTGGAATAAAGGTCACAACCTTGCTAGAATGTGTTTATTTTATACCTGATTCTGTTTAAAAAGGATTTAAGGTAGCATTTTTACCAGTAATGATTATGAGCTTAAGTGAAAGGATAGTTTTATTTAAGGAACTTGTATAACTGTGTCTAGAATCTGTTTAATACAAATAGGTGCTTGTGAAATGAGGTTAGCTTTGTAACAATTATACTAGATCAAATTGACAGGGGTTTCCAACGTGTTTAGTGAAATGAAAACTAACCTAGTACATTTCTAAAAGTGCATTTCAAAGATCTGGAATAAAATAGAGCTTATCTCAAACTCCTAAGTAGTGATTTGACTTTCTTATTCATGTTTCTATCCCAGTACCTAACTGAATTCAGAGTTCTCCGTAAACACTCAATCCTTGCTGAATCATTGATTGTTTACTGTGTGGAGAGCTGGAAAGAAACCATGGTTATATAGAGATCACTCAGTTCTTGCCTCTGAAGTGCTTATATTCTTTCTAGTGGGTCCATGAAATTAGTAGTTTGTGACTAGCATTCTTTTTAAGAAATAAAATAGAAAATATCAGGGTATATCACACACAGTAATGAATAAGTGTAGTTTCATGAAGACTTTGTTTTGATTACATATATTTATTTTATGTACAATAGATTGTGACATAAAATGTATTTTTTACTGTGGCTTCTGAAAAGATTTTGGAAGCCACTGTGTGAGATACACATGACTGGCCCAAACAAACCTTGCGTAAAAGTGAGGAAATCAAGAGTGTTTAGAAGATTATAAACAGACATGACACTAAGATGGTAAGATTAACCCTTGAAAGTCATGCTAAAATAAAGAGGGTGGTGGAGAGAAAAAGGGTTTTTGGAGTAAGGCAAGTATTTAAGTATTTTGAATACTTAATATATTTACCTGGTTCACAGAGCAAAAAGGATTACAGAGTCTGTGGTGAAAAGTTTCACTTCCACCCCTTCCTCCAGCTCCCAGCTAGCTGCCTTCTCCACAAACATTACTAAACAGAGGCGCTTCATGTATGTCTTCATTTTCTATTTTACGTAGATGATAGCAGGCCATGCACCACACTACGCTGTTCAGTTCTTTGTATTTTTTTATACCTAATATGGAATTTCACCATAATAGTACTTGAAGAACTTTATGGAAGGTTGCTGAGGAAGGGAAAATACTAGATCTGGTCTCTATATTAAGTAGTCAAGGCCAAATTAGAGAAGCAGTGTTCTCTTCCAACTTGACCTTCAAACTTCACCTTAGATGGTCCTGCAAGTGGTTTTCAACTGCCAGTCCACCAGAAGTTTTGTGCTGGTCCACGAAAGAGTTAACAGTTAACTGGTACAGGTGGTTGAAAAACACTGTCTTAAACCATCCTCCAACTAAACACAGGTGAGGCTGTATGCATATAAAGCTCAGCTTACTTCTCTATTTCTCACTATTCCCACTAGCTCTGTATTCATTTCCCTCTGGCTCTGTGGGACTCCACCTCTTTTTTTAAATTTTTTAAAAATTTATATTAATTTTAATTCATTGTGTTAACATGAATTCAAGTGTCCCACTCAATATAGTTCCCTCACCCCCACCCTTTGGTCCCCCATTACCCTCCCTTTGCCCCGTCCCCATAATGCCCTCCCCCTTTCCCTCTGGGATTTGCTGTCCTGTTATCTGTATCTCTGTGTTATGTGTATATAATTTCACTAAGCCCTTCACCTTCTCTGATCCCATCCCCTCATCCCCCTTCCCTCTGACAGCAGTCCTCCTGCTCCCTGTGATCCCACATCTGCCTCTGTTCTGTTCCTCGGTCCACTTTGTTCATTAGATTCCACATATAAGTGAGATCATATGATATTTGTCTTTCTCAGCCTGGCTTATTTCACTTAGCAAAATAATTTCCAAGTCCATCCATACTCTCACAAACTGTAAGATTTCCTTCTTTTTCATAGCTGCAAAGTATTCCATTGTGTATATGTACCACTACTTTTTAATCCACTCGTTCACTGACGGACACTTGAGCTGTTTCCAGATCTTGGCTATTGTGAACAATGCTGTAATAATCTTGGTTGTTCATTTCTTCTTTTGAATCTGTGAATTGGTTTTCTTAGGATATATTCCTAAAAGTGGGATAGCTGGGTCAAAAGGCAGTTCCATTTTTAATTTTTTGAGGAATCTCCATACTGTTTTCCACAGTGGCTGCACCAGTCTGCGTTCCCACCAGCAGTGCAGGAGGGTTCCCTTTTCTCCACATCCTCGCCAGCACTTATTGTGTGTTGATTTGTTAATGAGCGCCATTCTGACAGGTGTGAGGTCTCATTGTGGTTTTAATATGCATTTATCTGATGATTAGTGGCATTGAACATTTTTTCATATGCTTATTGGCCATCTGTATGTCCTCTTTGGAGAAGTGTCTATTCAGTTATTTTCCCCATTTTTTAATCGTATTGTTTACCTTCCTGGTGTTGAGTTTTAGAAGTTCTTTATATAAATTTTGGTTCTTACCCCCTTATCAGATGTACTGGCGAATATGTTCTCCCATTGTGTGGGTTGTCTTTTTATTTTGTTCATGGTGTCTTTTGTTGTGCAAACGCTTTTTAGTTTGATATAGTCCAATTTGTTTATTTTGTCATTTATTTCACTTGCCCTTGGACATAAATCAACAAAAATGTTGCTGTGAGAGGTATAGGAGAGTTTACTGCCTATGTTTTCTTCCAAGATGTTTATAGTTTCACAACTTACATTTAAGTCTTTTATCCATTTTGAACTTATTTTTATGAATGGTATAAGTTGGTGGTCTAGTTTCATTTTTTGCATGTATCTGTTCAGTTTTCCCAACACCATTTATTAAAGAGACTGTCTTTACTCCACTGTATGCTCTTACCTCCTTTGTTAAATATCAATTGACCATAAAGACGTGAGTTTATTTCTGGGTTCACTGTTCTGTCCCATTGATTTGTATGCCTGTTCTTATGCCAGTATCAAGCTGTTTTGATTACTGTGGCCTTGTAGTATGATTTGATATCAGGAAATGTGATAACTCCCACTTTATTCTTCATTTTCAAGATTGCTGAGGCTATTCATGTTCTTTTTGGTTCCATATAAATTTTTGGAATATTTGTTCTATATCTTTGAATTATACCGTTGGTATTTTTATAGGAATTGCATTGAATCTATAGATTGCTTTGGGTAATATAGACATTTTAATGATGTTTATTCTTCCTATCCATGAACATGGTATATATTTCCACTTGCTTGTATCTTCCTTGATTTCTTTTTCAATGTCTTATAATTTTCTGAGTACAAGTCTTTTACCTCCTTTGTGAAATTTCCTCCTAGGTACTCTATTTTTTTGTTGTTGTTGCAATAGTGAAAGGGATTGTTTATTTTTCAGACAGTTTATTGTTGGTGTATAAAAATGCCACTGATTTCTGAATACAGTATTAATTTTATATCTTGCCACCTTCCCAAATTCATTTATCAGGCCTAGTAGTTTTTTGACTTGAGACTTTAGGGTTTTCTATGTATAGTATCATGTTATCATCAAATAATGATAGTTTTACTTCTTCTTTTCCAATTTGGATGCCTTTTATTTCTTCTTCTTGTCTGATTGCTGTGGCTAGGACTTGCAGATCTATGTTGAATAAGAACTGTGAAAGGGGACACCCCTGCTTGTTCCTGATCTTAAGGGGATTGCTTTTAATTTTTTCCCATTGAGTATGATGTTGGTTATGGGTTTGTCATGGATAGCTTTTATTATGTTGAGGTATGTTCCCTGTATTCCCACTTTGCTGAGAGTTGTTGTTTTTTTTTATCACAAATGGGTGCTGAATTTTATCAAATGCTTTTTCTGCATCTATTGGTATAATCATGTGATTTTCATCCTTTTGTTTGTTTATGTGATGAATCACATTGATTGATTTGCAAATATTGTACCAGCCTTGCCTCCTCAGAATAAATCCCACTTGATCGTGCTGTATGCTTTTTTTCACATATTGCTGGATCCCGTTTGCTAATATTTTGTTGAGAATTTTAGCATCTAAGTTCATCAGGGATATTGGTCTATAATTTTCTTTCTTTGTAGTGTCTTCTCCTGGTTTTGGAATTAGGATAATGGGGACTCCACCTCTTTACCTCTACCTCAAAGCCTTCCCTGATTTTCCCGAGTTCTAAAGACTGGGTTAGAGGTCTTACCTCTATGCTTATCCCCATCACAACACTAGCACAGTGTATTGTAACTCTATGTTTTCTGGCCAGTTTTCTCCTTACACTGTAAAAGCCTCTTCTTTGTGCAGAACACATTGCTAGATATAGGTGTATTAGTTTTTTTGAGGACTTACTATACTCACCTGGGTCAAAGCCCGGAAAGTATTAAAGTACAGAGATTTGAGCATATGGTCTCTTTCTGTCATATTGGAGGACAGGATGTACACCTGAAGACATATGGTATTGACTCAATGACAAGTCAATGTTCTATGATGGATGGTAGTGCCAGATGAGTCACTGGTTGCTGAGGCAATTAAGAAAAGCTTTAGTAGGAGAAGTGGGACAAATTGAGTAGTAATGGAATAATGGTATCTTGTGTGAGAAGATAAATAGATGGATGTATTGAGAACTACTATATGGGAGAAAGAGAAACACA
Source organism: Saccopteryx leptura (assembly GCF_036850995.1). Classification (NCBI taxonomy): domain Eukaryota; kingdom Metazoa; phylum Chordata; class Mammalia; order Chiroptera; family Emballonuridae; genus Saccopteryx; species Saccopteryx leptura. Next base: position 112,182,037 of record NC_089516.1, on the reverse strand, counting down.
GCAGAAGGGAATGAAGACGTAGGACTTGGAGAAGTACTGGAAGTGGGAAATGTGGAGAAGATGAATTAGGAAGACAGAATCTAAGCAGGGAAATGAGAAGTGCTGAGAAAAATGAGTCACTCAAAAGGAACACTGAGCCTGACCAGGCGGTGGCGCAGTGGATAGAGCGTTGGACTGAGATGCCGAGGACCCAGGTTCGAGACCCTGAGGTCACCAGCTTGAATGTGGGCTCATCTGGTTTGAGCAAAAGCTCACCAACTTGTACCCAAGGTCGCTGGCTCAAGCAAGGGGTTACTCAGTCTGCTGAAGGCCAGCGGTCAAGGCACATGTTGAGAAAGCAATCAATGAACAACTAAGGTGTCGCAATGCGCAACGAAAAACTAATATTGATGCTTCTCATCTCTCCATTCCTGTCTGTCCCTGTCTATCCCTCTTTCTGACTCTCTCTCTCTCTCTGTCTCTGTTAAAAAAAAAGAAAAAAAAAAAAAAGGAACACTGAGCTACAACAAGAACACTAAAGGAGGAGGGGGAGAGTCTGTAGAGGACCAATATGAACACAAAGGCACATGAATAAATATAAAGACACCTTTAGGCATTTGTGGCCTAACCCAAGGCCCTTTGGAAAGTGGCCAGTTGAGACTCAGCCTTCTTATTCCTCATTAGTTGCTGGATCTAATTGGACTGCTGTTTCCTGGTGAGGTGTAGTGACTTCTTTCCTCCAATGGTATAAATGGTTTTATTTTAAGCTTTATTTTCATTTGCTAATTCATTTATTGGACCTAAGTACTGGCAATATGACTTGCAACTACATATTTATAAAATTCCACTCCAACCAACAGAACTTGAATGCTCCCATAGAGTCCATTTTAACGGAATTTTTGCCTTCTGTGGTGATAAGAGTGGAATCCTGGTGGTATATTTACGTCATTACTAGTTGGAGTTGTAGATTATATCAGAGCTCATCCAGAGAGTTTTACCATGGCTGTTGTTTTAAATTTGAAAATCTTTTGATATAAAATAACAAACTCACTGAAATCTGAAGTTTGTCCTTGTAGGATCTGAGGACAAAAGACCAATTCAACTATTACCATGAAGTAAAAATACAGTCATTTCTTTTGTAATTAATGTTTATTCCATTGTTCAAATTTTAAAATCTATATTTATTTAAATATTTTAAAACTGAAATGTTGGAGAAAAATTCTTCGTGGTTAATTATATCATACTTATTATTACACTGCTAGCAGTAATTTCTGCATTGTTCTGTTCAGGAAAACCAAAGTATAAATAAATTTGTATTCAACAGTGGTCAGACTTCCCAACTGTTCTGATAAACACTTGGTCAAATTATTTTTTAAACTCAAAATGGACCTCTGCTTATGAAAACAGTGAACATTTTAAAGAACAAAACAGCATTTACAGTATATGTAGCAGTTGTTATAAATTGAATGTATTCACGGAGTGGGAGGACTTAATTTCCCTCATCCTTAACCTTTACAGCCTTAATCAGAGTATTAATTTGCATTTTTGTTACAGTACATTGGTTATGAAAACGTTCACTACCCATATTGATATGTTGTTGTTTTACTTAATGTTTTAAATGGATGAAAAAACCTTTCTAATAACTTATGTGGTAGAAATAGCAAAATAATAATCTTATGTAAATAATTGAGAACCTCTCCCCTTCCTTAAGCAAGTACATGTATGTCTTTAATCTTACAGGCTGTAGAAAATCTCTGTTCTTACAAGATTTCTGCAAACTTGTACAAACAGCTGAGACAGATTTGTGAAGATCACATCAAAGCACAAATTCATCAGTTCAGAGAATATCCTTTTAAAAACAAACATCTTGTATTTTTATCTTCTCCCTTCCTATCCCTCACTATTTAATTCAGCAGAAATGCCTGTGTTTTGTAGATTTGTTATTTTTGTTTTGCTTGTAGAGAAAGAAGAAACAATTTTTTTTTTAATTTTTGCAGCTTTAATTAGAGTCTGCTTTGTGGTATCAGTGTAAATGAGATATCCTGACATCTTTATCCTTTTTGTCCTAACAAATTTCCATTTGAGGAAAGATAATTTTCTAAAGAAATCGTAAGCTGAAAACACAACAGTCAATATGTCTAAGACTTGTTTTTAAAGATATTTTTAGTGAGTTCTCTTTTTTTTACAGTTTACAAAATGGCATTTGGTTTTATAATTAAGTGCCATTTAGTATGTAGGGTATTTCATGTTTAAGACAAATGTGCTCTTGCATTTCCTGTATTACTGTACAAAGCACTTTAAAATATCCTTGACATACATCTCATGGATTCATTGGATAGTGTTCTTTTTCTAAAGAAAATCGATAGATGCTGGCAGAACCACTGTAGACAAATGGTAAGCTGGAAAAAGTATTACATTTCAGCTAAATATTGTAGTTGAAAAACAAATTTTTTTTAAAGCTTTGCAATAGGGGCCTACCTCAATATCTGCTCTTGTTCTGAATTGGAAATTAGTTTTGGTTTAGTTTTCTGTTTTAAAACTGCAAGTTATAATAAGTAAACAAGCATTTTAGAATGGCTTGCATCTCAGGATCATTTTTCCTTTTGTCAAACTTAACTGAAAAGTATTTATCTCATTGAAAGAGTTACGAGTTACTTTTTGTCAGTCTTCATGGATAGTCTACCCACTATTTGATTACCTGTGAAGATGCTTGATGGTCCAATATTTTAGCTTATTCGTGTCATAACCTTTTCCTTTCTCCTTAATCTGTTATTATTTTATACCTTATGTTCTGCAAATTAAAAATCCTAAAATTCATCTCCCCTGCCTCAAAGCCCACAGTGCAATTTAAGGCAGCTTCACCCTGAGTGCTGTTGCTGAGTAAGAATTATATGCATGTTCCCTTGATTTCCTGTTTTATATTTTCAGTTACTTCTCAAGTTTCAAAGAAGTCGTAGGACCATTTTAAAGTGTCCCTTTTCTGGAAACTACAGCAAGGATTAAGACAATAGACTAGTTTAATAAAAATGATATGGGCATATTCTCAGGTAGATCTGTTTATCTGTATGTTTGATCCTAGTAGTCCTCTAGTATATACTCGAGTGAATCCTGCAATTTTATTCTTATTTTATTGAGAGCAAATATTTCAGCGTTGCAAAATATCAAAATTGCTTGATTTCTTTTTTTTATTGGCAGATCATGATCAGGAGCATTTTTTTGTTTCTGGATAGAACTTACGTTCTTCAGAATTCAATGCTACCCTCCATTTGGTAAGGATGATAGAAAAAATATGAAAGGATTTGTTACAAATCATAGTCAAATCTTAATTACACTAATTGAAGAGAGTGATACTGTGAATATTCTCCTAAAAACTCACATTTGCCTTCTAAACTTGTTTGTGTAGCAGTTTTACCTCCTTAATTATGTTTCACCTATGCTAATATTGGAGATAGCTAACATTTCCTGAGCCTATAATAATTTATGAAGAAGTATTTATTGAGGGAATGGAAGTTTTCTCTAAACAATCTATGGGTATTTTGTTGCTGATCAAGGGTTTGCTCATTATCTGTTAATTATTATGGACAATTTCATGTATACAGGAAAATAGAATAGTAGAATGAGCTCTTCCCCCACCATCTACCCTAACACCTACCTGCAACGATTGTCAGAGCTTGCTGGTTTTTGAGAAAAAACCAGATGACAAATGACCAATTAAGCCTTCATTACCAATACAGTGAAGACCATTTTATAACTCTGAACCAATTTTGTGTCTTAATTTGATGAAGGAAGAAATCCAGGAATGGGGACAATATAACAAAACTTAGTTATGGAGAAAGACAGGAGTTTAGCTTTGGTTCTCATTAAAGACCAAATGAGTTTCCTGTATACTTTAGATTCAGGATGCTACTTAAATTTAAATGTGTAGATTTTATCCTTTTACAATTGCTGCTTCAAAGCCTGGACCCTTAATTAACATGTGATTAGATGTTAAGTATGTTTTTTCAGAAGTGGTATTGTTAATTAATATACATTATATATATATTTTTATTTTAGGGATATGGGACTGGAGTTATTCAGGGCTCATATTATCAGTGATCAGAAAGTCCAGAATAAGACAATTGATGGCATTCTTCTGTTGATTGAGCGGGAAAGGAATGGTGAAGCAATTGATAGAAGTTTACTCCGAAGCCTTTTAAGCATGCTTTCTGATTTGCAAGTAAGTTAACTACTTCATTTACTACAGAGCTGATAGCTATCCCTAGTTTGATGCGTAAAAACCAAATTCATAGCACTGTTCACGTAGAGCAGTGATTTTCAACCTTTTTACAATTGGGAACCAGTGAAAATAGGAGAATTATTTCAGAGACCACTGAGGCAGAAATCACTCTGAGCAAATTCAGCTAAGACCATTGGGTCTCTAATCTTCATACAGCATCAAGGCACTTAACCGTTTTTCGGACTGGCACAACATTTCTGGAGGACTGGTCTGCGTAGTAGTGTTTGAAACACCCTGACCTAAGGAACATTCAGGAAATAGTTAATGACTAAATGAACTCCTTTGTTTTGTTTCCCCTCCCAGATTTATCAGGATTCTTTTGAACAACGATTTTTGGAAGAAACTAACCGGCTTTATGCAGCCGAAGGCCAAAAATTAATGCAGGAAAGAGAGGTATTTAAAGCTCATGATTCATGATTAATAACTCCACCATGTCTCACAGTAGACCATACTGACAAGAACAAGCTGCCCTTCGCATTTATCTTCTCCACATTGTGATGCTTTCCTCTCACTGAGGTGCTCCTTCCTTTTCTCTCTTCCTAAAGGTCAGGATTCGGGATCATAAACTCTATCTATAAGTTTACATATGATTCACCCTGTCGCATTTGACAGGACTGCTCCCATGATCTTTTGGACTTGACATTTTCTGAATGCTTTATGGGGAGGAAAACAATAATATAAAAAACTATCTTTGCAGGTTCCTGAATATCTTCATCATGTTAACAAACGTCTAGAAGAAGAAGCAGACAGACTTATTACTTACTTAGATCAGACCACCCAGTAAGTATGACATGCTCTTCCCAATAGCCCTAACCTTTGTTGTTGAATCTCTTAAAGCACTTAGGGCCTGACTGGGTGGTGGCACAGTGGATAGAACGTTGGACTGGGATGTGGAGGACCCAGGTTCGAGACTCCGAGGTCACCAGCTTGAGCGTGGGCTCATCTGGTTTGAGCAAAGCTCACCAGCTTGGACCCAAGGTCGCTGGCTCAAGCAAGGGGTTACTCGGTCTGCTATGGCCCCATAGTCAAGGCACATGCGAGAAATCAATCAATGAACAACTAAGGTGTCACAATGAAAAACTAATGATTGATGCTTCTCATCTCTCTCTGTTCCTGTCTGTCTATCCCTATCTCTGACTCTCTCTCTCTGTCACTGTAAAAAAAAAATGCACTTCGGGCATCCCCAAACATGCTAGTAACTATTTTCAGGTGTGAGTTGAGGTTTTTTTTAATAATGTTTTCACAATGCACACTTCAATTTGTTATTTTCCCTAGTTAAATAGATTTGATTAAGGATATGATTATTGGTTGTGTATATGAGTTTGAGATATAATTAAAAAATAGTATTAGAATCTGATGTTATCTTTGAAATCTTCAGGCCGATTAAAATTCAGTGGGTGTCCATACAAGAAACATTTCTGTGCTTTCCTAAATATTAGCAAGCAGGAGTTCCTGTAAGCAGCATAGATCATTTCTTTACTTTCTCATAAAAGCAGAGAAACTTGGAAAAAACAAGCCACATCAAGACCTTGGAAATATTTACTTCACAATGTAAATCAAGTTTTGAAATAGGCATTCTTTTCCTCCTGCTAGGCATAGAGTAGAGTAATTCTGAACACCAATAAATTTATACATAGCATAGAAATATTAAAATGCACATAAAATGAGCTGCTTGATTTTTTTTTCGCCCAGAAGAGGCGCTACATTTTCAGTGAAGTCAAATCTCAATAATTCTAAACTTTTTTTTTTTTGTAGGAAATCATTAATTGCTACTGTAGAAAAACAACTTCTAGGTGAACACTTAACAGCAATTCTTCAGAAAGGTAATTGGCGATTTATAAATCAGATTACTTTTAAAATGGTGACAGCAAAAACTTAGAAACAAATGTTAATATTGCCCTTTGAAAAGCTTGATAGCTAGCCTGTGGCAGCTGCGTTTCTGAAGATGGCCACAGTATTTTTTCCTATTCATCATAGTCAACTTTCAAGAGATGCCTCTTTCCTTAACTTAAAGATAAAGAAACTGCGATTAGAGGGGTCTAGCAATGCTGGTAAAGAAACAGTTGGAACTTGAGAATTCTTGACTTAATTTGTAGCACTACAGCAGGGGTCTGGAACCTATGGCTCGCGAGCCAGATGTGGCTCTTTTGATGGCTGCATCTGGCTCACAGACAAATCTTTAATAAAAAAGATAATAATGTTAAAAATATAAAACATTCTCATGTATTTCAATCCATTCATTTCCTACTGCTCATGTTCATGGTTGCAGGTGGCTTGAGCCAATTACAGCTGTCCTCCAGGACAACACCAAATTTTTATTGGATAATGCCTAGTACACGGGTCATTGTATGGCTCTCACGGAATTACATTTTTAAATATGTGGCGTTCATAGCTCTCTCAGCCAAAAAGGTTCCTGACCCCTGCACTACAGTAAGGAAAGGCACTCCATTTTGAATGAAAGTGTTTTCCTTTGTAGCATATGAAACCAAGCACTTCTACAAAGCGCTGCTGAGTGATCTTAGACTTAGAGCATACCCTGTGTTTGTTTGGCAATGCCAGGGATAGGCAAAAGCCTTACTTTTCTCTGTAACCATCTTTTGTATAAAATGACTCTATTTTAGAACTCTAATGCAGTTGTGCTGGTACTTTATTTTGAAAATCAAATACATTAGAACCTCATTTAAACTTGACTATTAATGTATGGTTTTTGCTATACTACAGGCCATATCCATGACTCTGAAATACAGATATGTACAGTAATGCCAGATATAATATGGCTACTGCACATATGAGGCATTTATAATGTGCACTTATGTAAACCACTTTTTATAAATTGGTTTATACATCTGATCTACTATGCTAAATGGTACACACCATTACACAATTATTTTTATTTTTACATAGGCTGAATGAAGTTTCCTATGTTTAGTTTTCACTTGGAAAGGTGATTGATTGTCTATTTGGGTTTAATTCAAAGCAGCTCTCTGTATTTAAAACTCACAGACTAGTCATAGTTCAGACCAGTATTGCAATAATAATTTAACTTAATTTTCATTAAAATATCTGACATTTTTGTTTACCTTTTTAATACCAAAATGTTTGAAATTTCAGGCTTAAATAACCTTCTTGATGAAAACCGAATTCAAGACTTATCTCTTCTGTATCAGCTCTTCAGCCGAGTGCGCGGGGGAGTTCAGGTTCTTTTGCAGCAGTGGATCGAATACATTAAGGTATTAACAGTCAACCTGTGATTCTTTTTCTTTGTTGTGGCTTGTAATCTATGCACCCAGAGTACGTATCCGCAAGCACTTCTTATTTATTAGATCCAGAATATATTTTTTTAACTAATGAGATGTTTGAGAGCAGCAACCTGAGAATGCTAGCCGTGTGACAGGTTAGCAGTAAGACATGTACCTTCTTTTTTGTGTGATAGAGACAGAGAGAGGGACAGATAAGGACAGACAGGAAGGGAGAGAGATGAAAAGCATCAATTCTTCGTTGCGACACCTTAGTTGTTCATTGATTGCTTTCTCATATGTGCCTTGACCATGGGCTTTCAGCAGACCGAGGAACCCCTTGCTCATGCCAGTGATCTTGGGCTCAAGCTGGTGAGCCTTGCTCAAAACAGATGAGTCTGCACTGAAGCTGGCAATCTCGGGGTTTTGAACCTGGGTCCTCTGCATCCCAGTCTGATGCTTATCCACTGCACCACCGCCTGGTCAGGCAAGACATGTACCCTCTTGATGTCTGCCATGATTTCCAACTCCAGTGCTTATAGCAGTGAATATAGACATTTGACATTTTTTGGATCCAAAATTTCTTTCCTTTTTTAAATCTTACACTGATGCCAGACTGCCATTTAAAAAAAAAAAAAGACAAAAAACAAACAAACCCTTAAAGCTGACTTCTTTAGAAGTAGGGGAAAGAGCCTAGAGACTTAGAATCATGTCCCATTATGATATTGTACACACAGGGGTCATCTCCTATTTCGTGATACACATGAATGGTATCAGTCTAGATGTTTTATCACTTTATTTTCTGTCCTGACTTCAAGACAGCTTTACTTTCTGAGATTTAAAAATATGTATGTCCACTTAAAATATGATTTGGGGATTGTTTTCATTGTGGATAATTCTAGTAAAACATGGTAATTTTTGTTGTTTAGGCATTTGGCAGCACTATTGTAATTAATCCTGAAAAAGATAAAACCATGGTTCAAGAATTGCTGGACTTTAAAGATAAGGTTGACCATATAATTGATATCTGTTTTCTGAAGAATGAAAAATTTATCAACGCCATGAAAGAAGCATTTGAAACATTCATTAACAAGAGACCAAACAAACCTGCCGAACTCATAGGTATTTTCCAGTCTTTTTCCAGTTATTTAATGTTCTTCTTTTATTCATAAAATTTCAGATAATCTGCAATTTTGACGAGGTTGTAATATATTAACACCATTTGTTTGATGTCGCTCAGCTGGTAGTTTCTAAGAGCCTGGATATAAAGAGTAAGGCCTTGAAGCTAATGAATGGCTCAAAGCCAACCTGTCAAACGTAATATTCTTTCACCATAAGACAGTACATTGGATTTCATTTGCTTTTAATTATAATAGTTTGAAATCTGTTTTATAAGCCCACAGAATTTTAGAGGTGGGGCCAGGTGCTGTTTCGAGAGGCCCACAATTAGGGGTACAAGAAAAGATAGCAGAAATTATAGTTGCCAGGGAGAAAAGGAAAATGTCCAGGACGAAATCCAGCCTAATAACCTGGGGCCAGCTGGCGGAAGGGCCTGGTGTACTGCAGTGCTGCTCTGGTTTCCCACCCAGGATCCCATAATGTCAGAAGAGGAGGTACTCTGAGGAGGTCTAGGGCCCTCTGCAAGAAGGATGACATTTCACTGGTCTACTACTTTTACTTAAAATTTTTGTATCTTTTGCCTCCCACTCTGTAATGTATCTGGTTTGCTTTAATAGAAAAGTAGTGTCTAAGATGGCTTATCATCATTGTAAAATGGGCACTCTAGTGGAAAGTACGTTAGAGCCAGAAGACTTGTGTTTGAGTTAAGGCTGTGGTGTTTACTAACTCTGTGACATTGTTTTTAAAAAATGGGTGTATACCTCTGAAGCATTGAAAAACTCAGTATATCACACTCCTGTTTGGGTGTGTGTAATGCCCAGCCCCTTGTGGATACTCATGAGCACTAAACAACAAACTTTCCCCCCTTTTTAGCTAAGTATGTAGATTCAAAGCTTCGCGCAGGCAACAAAGAAGCTACGGACGAGGAACTTGAAAAAATGTTGGATAAAATTATGATCATATTTAGATTTATCTATGGTAAGTTTATTTTTGTTTTAATATTTTTCTTTGAAAACAAATAACTCCACAGAGAAATTAGAGAGCAATTTATCTGGATGGAATATTACTTGAGCATTAATGTAAATAGACTTTAGGATATTAAAAGTATTATATTCCTTGCATTTAATTCATTAGGATTCTTGAGGAATGTTACTTTATTGCCCTGTGTTTTGACTTTTCCATTATTAGGAACCTTGTGGGTTTTTTTTTTTAAAAAAACAAAACAAAACACTTATTGATTTTATGTTGGGGGCAAGAAGTATTAACTCATAGTTGCTTCACTTTAATTGTTCATTGATTGCTTCTCACATGTGCATTGACCAGGCAAGCCCTGGGTTTCAAACCAGCGAGCTCAGAATTCCAGGTCAATGCTCTATATCTACTGCACCACCACAGGCTAGGCAGGAGCTTGGTTTTTTTACTCATTTGAATCTGTAGGGCATTGATATGAAAGGTACTATTTGACTAAATCTTTTCTAAAGAAAAGCTAATGCAGTTTTAATTCTTTGTAGCAAAGAACTTTTGAAATGTCTGATACAAATGTCTGCCTCTAATGTTTCTTTCATTTACAAACTTGGATAGAATATATAAGTATAAATAACTTGGAGTAGTAGTATGATTTATTAAATACTTTGAAATACGTTTCTCAGAACTTTTTATTGCAATGTTATGAGACCTGTGTTTTATTATTTAACACAGGCAAGGATGTCTTTGAGGCCTTCTATAAGAAAGATTTAGCTAAGCGCCTGTTAGTTGGGAAGAGTGCATCTGTAGATGCCGAAAAATCAATGCTGTCCAAACTTAAACATGGTATGTTTGTCATTCTTTCTGTTCATTTTCTGCTTTGATTTCTGGGGGGAAATACTAGCTTAATTTTTTACTACTTTGTCAATAATTCCATGTTTGTATGATGAAAATGTAAATTGAGTAAGCTCAACCTGTTGTTGGAAACATATCCAGAGCTGTTGTGATTTTTAAAAAATAACATTGCTCTTGTTTTTACGATTTGTATAAAAAATTGCCAATTATTTTATGCCTAAATAGGAGATAAGTTTACTATAAGATTAACGAGTTTGATTCTCAATTAGTGAGCCATACAGTTTGGGGTAGGGATTATTGTTATGAATAGTTACCGATCGTATTTCATGCTGAAGTAAGTTTTACATTCATGTTTTCAATTTTAAATTCTTTGTTTTTAAACACTTTGAAGTATAATAAATGTATAAACTTCTTTAATAGAATGTGGAGCTGCCTTCACCAGCAAACTTGAAGGAATGTTTAAAGACATGGAACTTTCTAAAGACATCATGATTCAGTTCAAACAGGTAAAAGTGAGTTAAACTCTTATTTAATTCTTTAAACTTAAATATATTGTTATCTCCTTGCTGTGGTTTGTATAGAAAAGGATAAATAGAAATGTGTTTGTTGTAAATATTTCATAGCAATTTAAATGATATTCATAGTAGAGAAAAAAATCACCGATGAAATGTAAGTATATTTGACCTTCAGTATTCTCAGCATGCACCCAAGATAACACAGAAGTAGAAATAAAATGTATTGAGCTGAAGTCAGGACAAGAGCTGTAGCTAGATAGTGAGAACAGGACTTTCTCCAGCATCTAGCAACCGTTGATTTGCATGTTCAAAACTGGCAGTGGAGAGGGAGGAGAAGTGACAGAGTGGTTGTGTAAGGCCTTTGGGGACGTTGGGAGTGAAAAGCTAGATCCACAGTTTTACAGATGTTGTTAGAAGGTGGTTTTGAAATATTTAAGAGCAAAAGTATACTGATAGCAAATTAGATTTTACTCTGTTAGGGTTTTAATAATGACTTCTTGCCACTATATTGCTATGGTAGGAAATGAGAGTTGAAGACGGGAAAAATCAAAGTCAGTAGGATCATGGGTCCTGTGTAGCTACAGAATAGGGTTTATCTGCTTTGCCCTCTCCCCTTTTTCTTCCTTCCCCACTTCAGGTCACCTCCTGCAAGCAGGCGGTGGAGCAAGTGAAATACCGGAGACTTGGGCTGGCTGGTGGGGTGAGGAATGGGGGTTGCTGCAAGGGGTTCCAACCACATAGGGGTCTCCGAAGGTGGGGACTGCAGGTGCTATGGGGAACATATTGGAGAGGAGGTCCTGTAACAGCCCAGCTGTATGTGAGAAACTACTTAAGTCGATAATGCCTCTAACGAGGCCACATGATCCTTGTGTGCCATTGTAATGTCAACTAGTGCGCTTTTGTAGTGCATTTAATATAGGATTCATTTATAATATTTTAATAGTTGCCTTTTATTTTAGAGATGCCTTGGCCAGTATTTGCATGTGATTTTATAATGGGAAACTTCTTGAATGGGTTGTTATTATGACATGAAATGTGTGCACTTTTAGTTTTAAGATCTCAATATGTGTGTTTGATCTTCTTGCAGTATATGCAGAACCAGAATGTCCCTGGGAATATCGAATTAACTGTGAATATCCTCACGATGGGCTATTGGCCAACATACGTGCCTATGGAAGTCCATTTACCGCCAGAGGTAAGAGTTGCTGCTTAGGACTTGAGTTACACGCATAGAAATACATCAAAGGACACTTGTATTTTGTCTGTCATTGAGAAATACTTTTTCTAAAAGTTTATGTCAGTAAGCACACCAATACCAAATGCTAACTGTTTTAATATTTTACTCTCCTATTTATATTACTTTTCCATTAATACCATTAGAGCAGGGGTAGGGAACCTTTTTGGCTGAGAGAGCCATGAACGCCACATATTTAAAAATGTAATTCCGTGAGAGCCATACAATGACCTGTGTACGTTATACATTATCCAATAAAAATTTGGTGTTGTCCCGGAGGACAGCTGTGATTGGTTCCGGCCACCTGCAACCATGAACATGAGTGGTAGGAAATGAATGGATTGTAATACATGAGAATATTTTATATTTTTAACGTTATTATTTTTTTTTTATTAAAGATTTGTCTGTGAGCCAGATGCAGCCATCAAAAGAGCCACATCTGGCTCATGAGCCATAGGTTCCCGACCCCTGTATTAGAACATAGCTGAACATTCACGTTTCTGGGTTCAGGGTTGATTTCCCTGACTCTTCTCTCAGTTCCTCAGATTGTACTGAACCACTCTGCCAAGTTCTCAGAAATTCTTGCCTGTATGTCACATGGGGGTTGGATAGCTGAACGATGGGTGATTGAGAAAAATCCCTGACTCCTTGGGGAAATGCCTACCTCAGGACCGAAGCTAAGGGAAGGGGTTGAGGATAGAAAGCTAGCTATTGAGAATCCTCCACGGAGATAATCATGGATACCCAGGGAGTAGACATCCCTTATTAGGAGGAAGAATGTGGAAGCAGGAAGAAAAAGGCTGAGGCAGGATTTGGGAATGGGCTCACATTTGGCAGGTGGTTGGAAAGGGAACCTGTGAAGGAAACCAGGGAAGAAGCAGTAGTGAGATAAAGGAACCTGCACGGCGCAAAGGCCCAAAAGGCACTGGAGGGGAATGTGTCAGAAGAGGGGATGATGAGATGTTGCAGAGAAAGCAGGAGTGAAGACTGATAAATGCCATCAGATCTGGTAGTTGGGGGATAATTGCCTTACATCTGTGATCCCTGGACCTACTGGATAGTCTTAAGAACATTCAGAAATTATACATGAGGTAAATATAAAGAATGGTGAATGTACGCTCTGCCTCCCAGGAGCACGGCCACGCCTTTCCCTTCCCCTCTTCTTCTGCCACAGGCAAGCATCTCCTAAACTCTAAGGGACCCCACAAGACGTGCAGCCAGGGAGCAGTGGGCAGCGGCAGCTCATCCTGGGCTAACCCCCCAGAGCTTGTCCCCGAGGCCCTCTTTACCCTGACTTTCCATTGAACTGACAGCAGCCCTGCCTTGGCTCCCGTCTTTCTCATAGCCTTTCTAGAGAGCCAGGGTAGCCTGCCTGGTCTCTCTCCTGTTGCTTCTTTTATCCTAGACCAATGTTTTTTCAGCCCCTGCTGCTGGTCTGCCAGGAATGTTGTGCCCATCCATTAACTACCCCGATGTTGTATGAAGATTACAGCCCTACCGATCTTAGTCGGAGATGCTTATGTTTAGGGTGATTTCTGCCTTAGTGGTCCCTGAAATAATTCTCCTTTTTTTGTGACAGAGACAGAGGAACAGACAGGGAGGGTGATGAGAAGCATCAATTCTTCCTTGTGGCACCTTAGTTGTTCATTGATGGCTTTCTCATATGTGCCTTCACCCGGGGGCTACAGCACACCAAGTGACCCCTTGCTCAGACCAGATGAGCCCGCACTCAAGCTGGCGACCTTGGGGTTTCAAACCTGGGTTCTCTGTGTCCCAGTTTGATGCTGTATCCACTGCGCCACTGCCCAGCCAGGCTAATTCTCCTATTTTCAGCAGTCCCCAAGTGTAAAAAAGTTGAAAACCACTGCTCTGGGCCCTTATTTCACTGTCTTCAGCTTTAATAAACGTACTAAAAAAAAAGTGAATGTGTGATATTGGAAACAGAACTTAAATAAAGCTCTATTTTATTCACTGTAGATGGTAAAACTTCAGGAGATTTTCAAGACATTTTACCTAGGCAAACATAGTGGCAGGAAACTTCAGTGGCAGTCGACCCTAGGACACTGTGTGCTAAAGGCAGAATTTAAAGAGGTAAGTGGATCTTCTCCAAATGTAGTTTTCACCTTCATCTTAGATACTGAGGTCATTCCTCTTGTTTATAAATTTACTCTTAATAGCTGCATGTCAGCGATAGCTTGTCACAGCTTTGTGCGTAGTATAAGAACGTGGTCTTTTCCACAGTTGATTTGACCCTGCTGCAAAACCAAAACAACAATGCTTTTTCTCGTTCTTTCCCTACCTGTGGATTCAGAATTCACTGCCAATTCTTTACAGGAAACATCTTTTCTTGTTGCTGGGGGCTAGAGAATAGACTTCCTACAGCTTTTTACAACTATACAAATCAAAACAAGTCAAAAATGCTTTTGAAATAGTGATTTTTTGCTGTTTGTGACAAATATCTGTAATGACACATGAGGAGGCTAAGTTATTCATTTTCATTACTTTGTTGTTCAGTTTTAATTATAAGGTTTTAAGAAAAGACCTGTGGAGGCCCTGGCCGGTTGGCTCAGCGGTAGAGCGTCGGCCTGGCGTGCGGGGGACCCGGGTTCGATTCCCGGCCAGGGCACATAGGAGAAGCGCCCATTTGCTTCTCCACCCCCCCTCCTTCCTCTCTGTCTCTCTCTTCCCCTCCCGCAGCTAAGGCTCCATTGGAGCAAGGATGGCCGGGCGCTGGGGATGGCTCCTTGGCCTCTGCCCCAGGCGCTAGAGTGGCTCTGGTCCCGGCAGAGCGATGCCCCGGAGGGGCAGAGCATCGCCCCTGGTGGGCAGAGCGTTGCCCCTTGTGGGCGTGCCGGGTGGATCCCGGTCGGGCGCATGCAGGAGTCTGTCTGACTGTCTCTCCCCGTTTCCAGCTTCAGAAAAAAATACAAAAAAGAAAAAAAAAAAAAAAAAAGACCTGTGGAAGTGTCACCCAATCCTTCCTCCTGTTTTAGGTAGGACCACACCTAAGCCCTATGGTGAATTTTCTGGATACTGTTAATCCATGTTTCTATATCCACTAATTAAAAAACATGCTTTTCCTAAAAGCAATGAGTTATTTGATTAATTTTTCATTTTTTTTTTTAAAGGATGACTGAGGCTAAACACTTCTGTTTCTCCAACAGGGTAAAAAAGAGCTCCAGGTCTCTCTTTTTCAAACGCTGGTGCTGCTGATGTTTAATGAGGGAGAGGAGTTCAGTTTAGAAGAGATCAAGCAGGCTACCGGAATAGGTTTGTGTTGAATCAGTCAATTAGCAAGCATTATTTAGTGTCTACTGTGTGCACTCCACTAGTTAGGAGATCTGGGGTGATACAAAAGAGTAATCCCTCCCCTCAGCACTTACCGTGTAACCACTGGAAAGGGGGGAAAATGACACTTGAAATAATTCCACAACCATTCAGGACCTAACGTGGTGCAGACTAGGAGTGTGTTAGGAATTCAGAGAAGCAAGAGTTCACTGTGGACTGGTACAACGAGGAAAGACTTCGTGAAGGGGGTGGGACCTGAGCTGGACCTTCAAGTTTTAGTTCAGGAGAAAGCATAGGCTGCAGGGGGAAATGATAGGAGAAAAGGCCTGGAGGTAGAAACGGGCGCAGTGTGGCAGGAGTCATAAAGAGTTTAACTGAAGCACAGAACAGGTAGCTAAAAAGTTCGTTAGGTAAGGGGCGTAGATTGTGATCATGGAGAGCCTTAGAAATCTAGCAGATAAAACCTACACTGTAGGATCACAAGTATGTGACATAATGGAAGTGATTTACATGGACAACTGACCTGGAATCAGTAGACAATAGAGCAGCTTGGAGAATGAAGAGGTTTCAGTCCAGAATGTAGTGGGGTGATTTGGGCACAAGGTGACAGGGGCTTAGACTAGAACGAGGCCAGTGAGAATGGAGAAGAGGCATCTCTAACGGAGCAACAACTTACTAGGTAAGTGGAGGATGAAGGAGAAGGAAGAGTCAAAGATGAATCCAGGGTTCCTCATCCGAGTAGGTTGGTAGTTTCACAACTAACAGTTGGAAGGAGAACCCAGTGTTGTGGGGAAGATGATGAATACAATCTTGAAATATTGGAGTTGATGATAATAACAACAGCCAGGTGGAGGTGTCTTTTAAATGTGGACACCACCACGTTTCTGACGATTTGGTAGCTATCCACACGGGATGTTAATTGACCTCTTCAGAGGATGAGCAGGGAAAAAATCCATGGGTAGAACAGAGAGAGAGTCACTGGTGACCTTGCAGTCAGAAGGAAGCAGTTTTAACAGAGGGGTGGGTGGAAGCTAGAGTGAGGCTGAACATAACTGTTCTTGTTGATGAGCTAGTAGTCAATGCCTAAGCCACTATTTCTTATTCAGAGGATGGCGAGTTAAGGAGAACACTGCAGTCTTTGGCCTGTGGCAAAGCTCGAGTCCTGGCGAAAAATCCAAAAGGCAAAGATATCGAAGATGGTGACAAGTTCATTTGTAATGATGATTTCAAACACAAGCTTTTCAGGATAAAGATCAATCAAATCCAGATGAAAGAAACGGTATTTCTTTTGCATTCTTCTCATTCTACTGCACTGAAATTATATGTGTTCATAAAAAAATGTGTAAAGAAGATTTTATACCTATTATACTACCAATAACATAAACATTTTCTATGCCTATATCTAGCTCAATGTTCAGTTGTCTCTTGCCATATCACAGTTCACTTTTTGCGTTCTCACTGTATCGTGGATTTTTAAATCGTATATATTTAATTTTGTTTCGTGGATTTTTCGCTATAACGTGGGATTTTGCATTATATAGGTATTTTTATATATTATTTTAATTATTTTTTTGGTAAAGTAAGCATTTCCTAGCCTAAAAAATTGAAAACAATATAAAAATATTAATTAAAACATTAAAATAGTATTAAATTGAAATAAAGCCTTAAAATATGTAAATAATAAAATAAATATAAGGTGGCTACTCCATGGATTCTCGCCTGTCGCAGGGAGTTCTGGAACCTAACCCCACGATAGACGAGGGAGCACTGTATTTCAGTATTTGATTTTGCAGTTCTCTTGCAGGGAGGTGCACACAGTTGGACATGATACTCAACATAGTTTTATAGCCTGCTTTTTATGTTCACCATTAAATCTTTAGACTTTTATTTCATACCATTAAATATCTTGATAAAACAGATGTCCACATAGTTTTCTTTTACATGGCTATTATACTTTATTCAATGATTGTATATTATGGGGCCATTAAATGTATGATTTTTTAGTATCCTAAATAAAACTGTAAGAAACCTCTTTGTTTCTAAACCTTAGTCTCTCTGAGCTTTCCTTTATGATAAATTCATGGAAGTAGATCTTTTTGGTCAAAACCTATTAACATTTTTTATTTTTCCATTGATATGAGTCAGGGGAAGGGAGAGGTAGGCAGAGAGAGAGAAAGAGAGAGAGAGAGGGAGGGAGAGAGAAGAGCATCAATTTGTTGTTTCACTTAGTTGTTCCATTTAGTAGTGGTATACCCACTGATTGGTTCTCATATGAACCCCAACCGGGGATTAAACCCTTGACCTGACCTCTGGTATGCAAGGTCAATACTTATCCACGGAGACACCCAGCCAGGGCTGTTTTAAGAGTCTTAATACATTATGTCATTCTGTGTCCTAGAAAGGCTGTGCCAATTTACACTCTATCTAGCAGCCTGACTGCCTGCTTTAACTTCACCCTCGCCATTACTAAAGATTGTACTTTTTTTTAAAGCTTTGCCAACTTGCTTGATGAAAAATCTCAATGATTTAGTATTTCTTCCATTAACAGTGAATAGTTTGTTGGATTTTGCCTTTTCAGTTTGTATGAGTTATTAAGAAAACCAACAAGTACAACATTTTATGAAACCAGTTGGTTTTAGTTCCAATTTTCCAATTGGTTTAATGCAGGACTTGAGAAAAAGTTTTCATGTAGGACAGAGGTCAGTATCTCAAAGGAGTTCGTCTTCACATCAAAGGTAGTGTGTATTTCCTTGGAAGATTACTGTGTCCTTTTAAAACATTTTAGCTGTATCAGAAAGAAACTGCTGGCAAAAGCCCAAACTATTCTTTTGATTTAGGTGCTAAAGATGAACATTTTTGCTTTAGCATTAAAATTGGTAAACTGACTCTAGAACTCCTAAAATTGTTAGTCTTGAATGAATATAAGTCCTGACAGTGTGTATTTCTGATTTATATATTACAAAAATTATTTTTGAAAAAAGTTTGACTCTATTAGATTAGCTAGTTAGTGCCATACTTTGCGTTGGAGTCAATGATTTTTATGGAGAAGCTAATGTCATACAGAAATCTAGTCAAAAACCCCTTGTGACACACTTAGATTTCAAGGATTCAGTGAAAGAAAGTGATAAATTATGTATCAGGTAGTCTCTACTTCTAGAAAAGCAACTCAAAGATGGCATTTTTCTATTAACTAATATTGCAATTACTTCATAGGTACAGGGCAATATAATTATTTTTTTTCTGTCATTTTCTGTATTTATAAAGTTCCTTTAGATAATTCAGCATACCTAATGCATTAACAGTATGCCATGTTACTAAAATACACAATTTGTGTAAGTTATCACATTTTACTTAAGATAAAGTTCCTCAGTTTAAACTTTTTTTGTTAGGTTGAGGAACAAGCAAGCACTACAGAAAGAGTATTTCAAGACAGACAGTATCAAATTGATGCTGCAATTGTTCGAATTATGAAGATGAGGAAGACACTTAGCCACAATCTCCTGGTTTCAGAAGTGTACAACCAGTTGAAATTTCCAGTAAAGGTAAGTACCTCTGTGTTTTTGTGTTGAACTTGTTATATATAAAAGAGCTAACATTGGATTTTCAAACATGGATCTGACAAACGTAGACTAAAGCCTCAAGATCATTTGGAGGGACCAAAGTTTTAATTTATCATGTTCATATATAGGGGTCCCCAAACTATAGCCCATGGGCCGCATGAAGTCCCCTGAGGCCATTTATCCGGCCCCCACTGCACTTCCAGAAGGGGCACCTCTTTCATTGGTGGTCAGTGAGAGGAGCATAGTTCCCATTGAAATACTGGTCAGCTTGTTAATTTAAATTTACTTGTTCTTTATTTTAAATATTGTATTTGTTCCCGTTTTGTTTTTTCACTTTAAAATAAGATATGTGCAGTGTGCTTAGGGATTTGTTCATAGTTTTTTTTTATAGTCTGGCCCTCCAACGGTCTGAGGGACAGTGAACTGGCCCCCTGTGTAAAAAGTTTGGGGACCCCTGTTCATATATATGATTCCATATGTGGGCGGCTGTGACAAAAGAGAGAAAACAATTTATAAAAGCTCTTATACTTGAAAGTTAAATGAGTCTTCGAAATTTTCAAGTTTATTCACTGTATTTCTTTTGTTTCTTTTTTTTTTTTCTCCTTGGAATACCTTGTTACAGCACAGGGAACATAGTCAATAATATTGTAATAACTGTGTGTTCCCAGGTGGGTGCTAGAATTATCAGGGAGATCACCTCGTAAATTATATAAATGTCTAACCACTGTGCTGTACACCTGAAACTAATATAAAATAATACTGAATGCCAGCTGTATAATGTAAAAATACATGCACGTATACAAATAGCTTGGTATTTGACAGATTTGGTTAAATCTTTTGTTTAGTTGGATTATCTTGAGTGTCAATTAGAAACTCTATATATATAGATAACTAGCCATCTTTTTGAAAAGTTTAGCAGTAGTTCTGGCAAATTGGAATCTGTTGTTAAATGGATGTTCCACTGTAAATGCCCAGTGATAATGAGGCGTAGCCAATGTGGTGGTGCACTGTACTGTTTTCCAAGTTTTATAAGATTTCCAAACCCTTGTGGTGATAAACACTTGATACAATTTGGCTATTGAGGTTCTCATGAGCTTTTTTTTTCTTTTGTCAAATGGGGAAAATAACAGTATTTACCTTGTAGGATTATTGTGAGGCTTAAATGAGATGATATATGAAAAAGCTTAGCACTGGTCCTGGCACATAATAAGTTCTCATTAGCTATTCAATGCTGGTAAGGTAGGCTTTCTGTCTTCTCCAAACCTAACACTGTCCTCATTACCATACTCTCACCCGCATGCTCTGCCTAACAACCATTTCACCTCCAGCCAGAGAGATCACTCACGCTGCAGAAGGTAAGAGGATCACTATAATAAATATTGTGCTGGTATTTTAGATTCACCATAAGAAAGAGAAAGCCATTTTGATTTTCAAACCTTAGAATTACTGCGGAGTATTATGGCTGACATTTTGGCTGCTCCATCAGACAACTCTCCCTCTTTAACTTGATCAAGTGGCTACTTTTCTCAGTCTGAAAAGCTCTCTGTTAGCAAGCATGATTACATTTTTTATAGGCTAGATACAAATCCAGTGGAATTTTGTCATCTCAGAGATCAGAATACAACCATGAAAATAAACTTAAAAACTTTCTCAAGTTTTTAACCAAAAAGATTCAAAAATCTAAATCATTATCATTTATAGTAGCTAATATCTTACATTAAACCTGAAATACAAAGATCTGAATTATTAGATGACACTTCACTTATCAAACCATTTGTTGTAGTATTCTTACAAATAGTGATATCTGCAGTACATTTTTTTGTTCTTTAGTACATTTTTTTTATTTAACAAAAATGCAACCTGATTTTAAGAACTAGCTTTTGCCCAAACTTAAAGTCTACCTGTTTTCTCAAACTCTCTTGCCAAAATTAAATAGCATCCTGTCTCCCTAAACTGATAATGTGTTTCTCATGTGGTTGAGATAGTCTTTTGTATTTGTGCAGTGAATAGCTGCTTCTCTATGCCTGACCTGTGGTGATGCCGTGGATAAAGCCTCGACCTGGAATGCTGAGGCTGCTGGTTCAAAACCCTGGGCTTGCCTGGTCAAGGCACATATGGGAGTTGATGCTTCCTGCTCCTCCTCACCCTTCTCTCTCTCTCTCTCTCTCTCTCTCTCTCTCTCTCTCTCTTCTCTGAAGTGAATAAATAAAATAAAAATAATTTTAAAAAGACCTCTCTAAAAGAGAAAAGTGATAGAAAGTGTAATAAAATAATATAATGCATAATAGTTTATGTATAGTTTAAAACATTTCTTAACCTAATTTATTTTTATTATACTTTATCTTTTAAAATTGGGATTTTGAAACTTAAAAAATTTTAAACTGAGATTAAATAGCCTGACCAGATGGTAGCACAGTGGATAGAGCGTCGGACTGGGACGCAGAGGACCCAGGTTCAAAACCGCGAGGTCACCGGCTTGAGCACAGGCTCATCCAGCTTGAGCTTGGTATCGTAGACATGACCTCATGGTCACTGGCTTGAGTCCAAAGGTCACTCACTGGCTTGAAGCCCAAGGTCACTGGCTTGAGCAAGGGGTTAGTCGCTCTGCTGTAGCCCCCTCCCCCCATCAAGGCACATATGAGAGAGCAATAAGTGAACAACTAAGGTGCCTGCCACAACGAAGAACTGATGCTTCTCATCTCTCTCCTTTCCTGTCTGTCCCTCTCTGTCTCTATCACACACAAAGATGAGATTAAATACGTTATCAATGAGCTAAAACTTTTTTTTAATTGATTGATTTTAGAGAGGAAGGGGGAGAGAACAAAGAGAGAGAGAGAAGCATTCATTTTTTTGGTCCGCTTAGTTGTGCATTCACTGGCCGCTTCCTATGCGTGCCCTGACCAGGAATCGAACCTGCAACCTTGGTGTTTTGGGACTACCTATGCTCTAACTGACTGGGCTAACCAGCCAGGGGAAAAAACATTTCTTTTTTTCGTGGGGTGTTGGTAAATGGGCTTGAGCCAATGAATATGAGCTTTGCACTGAGAATTTGCCTTTTCTTACAGCCTGCTGATCTTAAGAAGAGAATAGAATCCTTAATTGACCGGGACTACATGGAAAGAGATAAAGAAAACCCAAATCAGTACAACTACATTGCATAAAATTTTGGCTTTGAAGCATTTTGTGTCTCATGCTGTAGCCAGTGGATAAACTTAACTTGTTGATCCTATATTGTTTGACTTCTTTTATACTACCGATGACCAAATGAAGCAGTGTAATGGGAATAGTTGAGTGGACCTTTTCAGTGGTTAACATGCCCATTAAAAGAGTAATACTTACGTAAGAAGAATGTTGTTGAACTCTTTGCATGTTACTTAGTATGATGTGCAGAAAAATCTTAAGGAAGTACTTGGTCTTCATGATTCCTCTTTGGAACTGGGGAAGAGGTCCCTATGGCTATTAAAAAAGGAGGGTTCTTGTACACCGTTACTTATGAAGCAAAGGTTTATTTGCTTAAAATGTCATTTAAAGATACCTAAACTGCATGCAAACTTTATTTACTGTACAGAGTTCTGGATGTATTTATCAAATAGAAAAACCACCCTGGACTTGGTTGTTCACCTCTTTTGTGATTTCCCTTGCAAAGAAAAATGAGTTGTCATAGCTATTGATATTTTACTAAGTAATGTTCTCTTACACTCAAAGGGATGTTTTCAAAAAAATTATTTGTAAACAAATTTTCAAGTAGAGGGACAGTTGCTTATATACTCTCTTGTATAGACACATCCTCAAATGTTCCATTTAAGATTATGGGATGTGTGTTTATGGCTTAGCCCTGAGTTTATTGTGCCGAGTAATAAGTACTTATAAAAATAGCTGAAATAGAAAATCTCTGATCATTTGTACTAGAAGAACACAGTAGGAAAGAAAAATCCAACTCCTTCATATTAAAAAAGAATTCAATATGAACATTGCAAAAGAGACCAGAACCCACATATTTTGTGAATTTGTACACAACTCAAAACTCATCAACTAGTCTTCAGCTTCCTTTAGACTTTAATGTTGTTTGAACAGTTTTGTCTTTAACTTGGACCAATTATGGGTTGTTACAGGCTTTTTAGGATTTAGCATTCCTGTTTTTTTTTCTACCAAAGTTTTTTTTTTTTTTTGGAAGCACCCCAACTCTTTGTTGGTAAATAAGCCTTTCCTATCATTTTTATTCTAAGTTCCTAACACCCTAGATGTAAAGGTCCTTTCTCATTTTCTCCACACATCCCCTAGTTAGGAATTTCTAATTCTATATTATGCTGATCGTATTCCTTTCAAAATTGTTTGAAGAGCCCTCATAACGACTGGACACTACTTTTCAGGGGAATGTCCTAGGATCAATCAGACATAGAAAATAGCAAAAGTATTCTTCTTTGAATTGATAATGTGAGTAAAAGGCTTCTCTTTACCACCATTTTTTTTTGTGTGTGGGGGGGAGGGTGTTTGTTTTGGGTTTCTTATTTTTCTTTCTTATTTGCTTTTCCTTGAAGCTTTGAAACGAATTGGTCATGAAGGAAAAGCAGAAAATATTGAATAGGTTTTTGAAAATCAGAACTGCTTTAATGCTTTTTTGTAGCAGTCCATTTCCTTGACTACTTGGAGCCATTAGGAAGAATACTTAGGTCCTACCTGGAGACTTGGTTTTTGTGTCTGCTGTTGATTAACTTGAGTTCTCAAAGACCTGTGAACAGCTATTTAAACAAAGTTGCCTGTGTCTAATTGCATTAATGTTCATTGCACACTGTTGTGTAACAATATGTGGTATTTGGAATGCCTTCCTGATTTCGTTTTGAACAGCCATTACCTATTCTCAGCTCTCCTGGCATTTCCTTATATGAGCTCATCTGACAAGGAAATGCTGCGATTTTGTTTGCCCTTTGTCCATACTGGGCCATCTGCGTCAGTGTTCTAACTCATCCCTGATGGGCTCTGAGATATGCAGACTGTTACCGCGAGACTCAGAAGTTGCCCTTAGGGGATTTTTCAGTACTTTGGTTCTGTTAGGAGGAGACTCTTTGTGTCACCTTCATCTTGAAAGTTGGTCACTGCCCTGAGGCTCTTGATTTTTTTAAAACTTGATACTGGTTCAGCTAAAAAATTAGCAAAACTATTAAAAAACAAGTTGAGAGGAGCTGTTTAAGAAATCGAAAAGTAATTGCAACCTTTGGATAATTGTGACTTTTCAGTTCTGTATCAGTTGAATTTTTGTGCTCTTTTCCCTGTGTACGTGGTGGTTCTATTTTTCTCCAATAAAACTTTTATTTAAAAAAAGTTTCTAGAGAAGACTTTTAAAATTCAAATGTTATAAGAAAGTTATAAAAGCACAGACCTTAAAATCTTCCTAGTGATTTCTTTAACTGGATTCACATTTGTCAATTTGGTTATTTTTACACTGGTTTTATTTTTGCGCTGGTTTAGTGATAATGCCATAGGAAAGTAGAAGAGGGAGGAGGGTGTGGTAAGGGTGAGTAAAATTCCCGGAATCCTCAGGGTAGCTACAGATTCTTAAATGGCATTTTAGAAAAATCAAGTCGAAGTATAAACATTGCTTCATTCAAATCCTCAAAGTCAAAAAGTTGCATAAAATCAACATGAAACTAGTCTAGATTTTCACTGAGGGAGAATGAAAGATTAAATACTTCTGTTTAGTTATGGCTTGATGTGCCTTTTCTGTTCTTACGAGCCTGAGCCATATACCAGTACCCTCACAGTAAGATGCTCCTCGAGAACTTGACCAAACCAGAGATCAAGAAGCTTCTTTGAGCCCGGTTCCTGAGTCTGCTGGAAGGTCTCAACATGACCTCTTGGCATACTCCTGAAATTCTTATCTTGTACATGTGTGTAAAGTTCAGGAAATTTGTTTACTTAGGCATCTGCGTCTCAAGATTTTCAGAAAATGTGTTTTAATCTTCACATTCAGAAGTCTTTTTTTTTTTTTTTTTTTTTTACATGGGCTGGTTTTATGCGTACATGTGCGCGTGTGTATGTTGTTCGCTTATTTTGAAGGCCATTCTGTGTAACGCTGTGAATGGCAGGAGAGTTATAAACCTGTTCTGTTCTCTCATCTTCATAAAATTGCCAAAACAAATTGTTTATTAAAAAGAAAAGCGCATTACTAATGGGAATTTGGATAATTCTGCTGTATATGGTACTGATGCTAATGCTTCATTAGTCAGCATTTTTCAGTTTTCTACAAAATCTCTTTATGTTTGAATAATGAAGAGGTTTGTTCACCTGGAAACACTTGATTCAGATTGAGTACTTTGTTCAATTATCTTTCTTGCTATTAAAACACAGTTATTTCTCTTTTTTTGGAAAGGTGCTATATTTAACAATCCTTAGAATTTTTGTCTAGCATAGTAAAAAATTAAACCGAACCTTTCCTTTGTAGAACCTTTTTTGATGTATAAGTATGCTACAGTGACACATTAGAATTTAATAGTTTTGCAAACTGTAAAAAGATTCTTCTCATATCCTCTCATTCTTGTAATAAAATATTTTAAGACCTTTAATTTTAAAAATACTTTTATTGTAAAATGCACATAACATAAAATTCATCATTTTAACCATTTTAAAGTGTACAATTCAGTGACATTTAGTACATTCACCATTTCATGGAACCATCACAATTCTCCCGAATATTTTCATCATCCCTAAAGGAAAACTTTGACTCATGAAGCAGTAGCTCCCATTACTCCTCTACCGGACCTCTGGAAGACACTGATCTTTTTATCTCAATGGTTTTGCCAAGTCTGGATATTTCATATTGACAGAATCATACCATATGTGACCTTTTGTTTCTGCTTTCTTTTGCCTTGCACGTGCTGTTTCTCCATGATGTACCTGCCATGTTTCAGTACTTCATTTAAAATGTATATACCACATTTTTTTTATCTGTTGATGGACATTTGGGTTGGTTCCTCCTTTTGGCATTTGTGAATAGTGCTGTTATGAAGATTTGTATACACATATCTGTTCAATTCCCTGTTTTCAGGTCTTTGGGGTCTATACCCAGGGGTTCGTTGCTGGGTTAGATGGTAATTCTATACTTCACTTACTGAGAAATGATCAAAATTTTCCATAGTAGCTATACCACTTGACATTCCCACCAGCAATGTACAAGGATTTCTTCCACACCCTCATCAACACTTGTTATGTTTTATTTATCCTATTATAGCTATCCTACTGAGTATACAGTGATTTTTGAATTTCATTTCCTTAGTGACTAATGATGTTGAACAGCTTTTCATGTACTTGTCTGCTGTGAGAACATTATCTTTGGAGAAGTGTCTATTCAAGTCCTTTGCTATGTTTTAAGTGGTTTGTCTTTATGTTCTTTAGTTGGAGGAGTTCTTTATATATTAGGGATCCTAGACCCTTAGCAGATACAATGATTTGCCAGTAGTTTCTCCTATTTTGTGGGTTGTCTTTTCATTCACTTGATATACCTTTATTAAAATTTATTTTTCAATTATAGTTGAAAAGTTTTCATTTTAATGAAGTCCAATTAACCTATATTTTTTCATTTGTGTTTTGTGCTTTTGATGTTATAGCTACAAAAACCATCACAAAATCTGAACTCATGATGATTTACCCCTATATCTTCTTGTGAGAGTTTTTTGGTTTTATTTTTTACATTTAGATCTTTAATCTCATTTGATTTAGTTTTTGCATATAGTATCAAGTAAGCATCCAATTTATTCTTTTGTATGTGGCTGTCCACTTGTCCTCGTACCATTTGTTGAAAAGACTATTGTTTCCCCCATTGAATGGTCTTGTCACCCTGTTGAAAGTCAGTTGACCATATTTCTGTGGATTTACGTCTGGTCTCTCAAGTCTATTCCATCGATTTATACATTGATTGTTATGCCAGTGTTACACTGTTTTGATTACTGTTGATTTTTAGTAAGTTTTAAAATTGTAATATGTGAGACTTCCACTTATTTTTCAATATTGTTTTAGCTATTCAGGTCACTTGCTATTTCATACGGATTTTAGGACCAACTTTTCCATTTTTGCAAAAAAAGGCCATTGGGACTTTGATAGAGATTGCATTAAATCTATAGATCACTTTGGGAATATTACCATTTTAACAATGTTAAATCTTTCAGATCATGAACAAATACGCCTTTCCATTTTTAAAACCATTTGTTTTAGTTCTTTAAAAATTGTTTCAATAACATTTATTGCTTTTACTTTACAAATCTTGCATCTCCCTGGTTACATACATTACTATGTATTTGTTCTTTTTGATGCTATTGTAAATGGAATTTGCTTTATTCATTTGCTTTTTGTGTTGTTCATTGCTAATGTATATTTTTCCTTGTTAATCTTGTACCCTGAAAGTTTGCTGAATTTGTTTACTAGTTCTAATGTATTACTGTCAATTTTTAAGGATTTTCTATATATAGCATCTTTGTGGTCTGTGACAGTTATTTTCAACTAGTGTGCTTCAGCACACCCCAAATTTTGAAGTATGCAATTGCTAAGGGAAAAGAGGCACTGATCTCTTTCTCCTTAGTAATTACTTTATGCGTGTCATGAGGTAAAAGAAAAAAAAAAAGGTTGATAATTGCTGATCTATGACTAGAGATACTTCTTTTTTCGTTCCAGTTTGGGTATATTTTATTTATTTATTTATTTATTTTTTGGTCTAATTTATCTGGCAGGAGCTTCCAATGCATTATCAAATACAAGTGACTAAAGCAGACACCCTTGACTTGCTCTGCATCTTAGGGATAAAGATTTCAGTCTTTTCCTATTGACTGTCTTATTAGCTGTGGGTGTTACATAAATGCCTTTTATCATGTTGAGGAGGGTTCCTTCTGTTCATAGTTTTCTTGAGTATTTCTTTTTAACTTTATTTATTGACTGATCTTAGTGAGAGAGGCAGGAAGCGAGAGAGAGAGAGGGGGGGGGAGCATCAATCTGTTCCTGTATATGCCCTGACCAGGGATCGAACCAGCAACCTCTGTGCTTTGGGATGACGCATTTTACCAACCCAGCTATCCAGCCAGAGCCAACCAGCCTGCCTGCCTGCCTGCCTTCTTTCCTTCCTTTTCTCCCTTTTTTTAAAAAAAATAAAATAGACTCTTGCATGAGCCCCAGCCGGGATCCACCCGGCAACCCCTGTCTGGGGCTGATGCTCGAGTCAACCAAGCTATCCTCAGCACCAGGGCCTATGCTCAGACCAACCAAGGGGAAGAAAGAGAAGAGGGAGAGGGAGGGGAAGAAAAGCATACACTGGGCCAATGTTCTATCCATTGACTAAGCTACCCAGGGCTTGAATGTTTCTATCACTAAAGAATGTAGCATTTTGTCAAATGCATTTTCCACATTAATTGAGATAATCATATACTTCTTTTCTCCCCTTTGTTCTATTAAATTAGTGTACTGTAGTCTCCTCCTTCCTTATCTGTGGTCTCACTTTCCATAGTTTCAGTTATCCAATCAACCGTGGTCTAAAAATATTAAATGGAAAATTTCAGGAATAATTTATAAGTTTTAAATGGTATATGAGTGGTGTATGTGTACCGCCTGACCAGGCAGTGGTGCAGTGCATAGAGCGTCGGACTGGGATGTGGAGGACCCAGGTTTGAGACCCCGAGGTCGCCAGCTTGAGCGTGGGCTCATCTGGTTTGAGCAAAGCTCACCAGCTTGAACCCAAGGTTGCTGGCTTGAGCAAGGGGTTACTCGGTCTGCTGTAGGTAGCCCCATGGTCAAGGCACATATGAGAAAGCAATCAATGAACAAATAAGGTGTTGCAACGAAAAACTAATGACTGATGCTTCTCATCTCTCTTCATTCCTGTCGGTCTGTCCCTATTTATCCCTCTCTCTGAGTCTCTGTCTCTGTAAAAAAAAAAAAAAAAAAAAAAAAAGGTATATGAGTACCATGATGAAATCTTGTACCATCCCAGCCCCCACCCCCCCCGCCCAGGACATGAATCATCCCTTTGTCTGGTGTACCCACACTGTGTACAATACTTGCCTATTGGTCATTCAGTAGCCATGAATGTTATGAGATCCACTGTAATGGTATTGCAATGCTTCTGTTCAAGTAATCCTTATTTTTCCTTAATAATGGTCCCTAAGTGCATAAGTAGTGATACTGGCAATTCAAATATGCCAAGAGCAGCCATGAAGTGCTTCCCTTAAGGGAAAAGGTATGTTTGTATAGGAAAAAAAAAACATAGTATACATGGAGTTTGGTGCTATCAAGTTTAAGCATCTACTGCGGTCTTGAACTTATTCCCCATGCATAAGGGGCCCTACCGTATTACATTGATTAGTTTTCATATGTCAAACCACCCTTGCATTCCTCACATAAATCTCACTTAGTCCTTTTGATATTTGCTGGCTTTGGTTTGCTGGTATTTTGTTGAGGATTTATGCATCTATTTTCCTAAGGGATATTGGTGTATAGTATTTTTGTGGTATTTTTAGCTTTGCTATCAGGGTAATGTTGGCCTCCTAGAATGAGTTACAAAGTATTACTCTACTTTGTAGAAGCAAAGTATTACTTCCTCTAATAATTTTTGAAAAACTTTGAGAAGGATTGGTGTTCTTTTTTTATTATTATTTATTGATTTTAGAGGAGGAAGAGAGAGAAACACCAATTATGTTGTTCCACTTATTTATGCATTCATTGATAGATTCTTGTGTGTGCCCTGACTGGGCATCAAACCCACAATTATGGCATATTGGGACAATGCTCTAACCAAATGAACTAGCCATGGTGATTCTTCTTTAAATATTTAATAGAATTCACCAATTAAAGCCACATGGTCTTGGACTTTATAGGAAGGTTATGATTATTGATTCAGTCTCTCCCATCTTTTTTTTTTTTTTTCTAGCGAGAGAGACAGAGAGGGACAGACAGACAGGAAGAGAGATGAGAAGCATCAATTCTTCATTGTGGCACCTTAGTTCGTTGATTGCTTTCTCATATGTGCCTTGACCAGAGGGCTACAGCAGAGCGAGTGACCCCTTGCTCAAGCCAGTGACCTTGGACTCAAGCCAGTGATCTTGGGCTTCAAGCCAGCAACCTTTGGGCTCAAGCCAGTGACCATGGGGTCATGTCTACGATCTCATGCTCAAGCCAGCAATCCCGCACTCAAGCTGGTGACCTCGCAGTCAGCACTCAAGCCAGCTGAGCCCGCACTCAAGCTGATGACCCTGGGGTTTCAAACCTGAGTCCTCTGCATCCCAGGCCAATGCTCTATCCACTGCACCACCGCCTGGCCAGGCTGATTTAATCTCTTATAGATCTGTTCAGATTTTCTATTTCTTGAATAAGTTTTAGTATTTCGTTCCCTTCTACGAATTTGTCAATTTCACCTTTGTTATCTAGTTTGTTAGTATACAATTGTTCATAGCATTATTTTATAGTCCTTTCCCTATTTAAGATTGATAGTAATGTCCCACTCATTTCTGACTTTACTCATTTAAGCCCCCTCTTTTTTTCTTAGTCTAGCTAAAGATTTGTCAGTTGCATTTATATTTTTTATTTATTGTTTATTTTTCAATTACAGTTTCCATCCAATGTTATTTTGTGTTAGTTTCTGGTATACAACATAGTGGTTAGATAGACAATCATATACTTTACAAAGTCTTCCCTCTGATATTGCTAGTACCCACCTGGCACCATACATAGTCATTACAATATTGACTGTATTCCTAAGCTGTTTTGTTTTGTGTGTGTGTGTGTGTGTGTGTGTGTGTGTGTGTGTGTGTGTGTGACAGAGACAGAGTCAGAGAGAAGGACAGATAGGGACAGACAGGCAGGAAGGGAGAGAGATGAGAAACATCAGTTTTTCGTTGCGACACCTTAGTTGTTCATTGATTGCTTTCTCTTATGTTCCTTGACCGTGGGGCTACAGCAGACCAGGTGACCCCTTGCTCAAGCCAGCAACTTTGGGCTTCAAGCCAGCGACCTCTGGGCTCAAGCCAGTGACCATGGGATCATGTCTATGATCCCACACTCAAGCCAGTGACCCTGCGCTCAAGCCGGATGAGCCCACACTCAAGCAGGCTTCATCTGCGTCCCAGTCCGATGCTCTATCCACTGCGCCACTTCCGGGTCAGGCCATTTGTGGATTTTTTGATGATAGATTATTGATCTTTAAAAAAAATAAAACAACTTTTGACTTTGTTGACTTTTTAAAAATTTTTATTCTCTATTTCATTTCTTTCCACTCTGATCTTTATTATTCACTTCACTCAGCTCTTGGTTTATTTTTCTCTTCTTTTTGTAGTTCCCTAAGGTGTAAAGTTAATTTATTAAGTGTGAAATCTTTCTTTGTAGTCTAGACATTTATAGCCATACATTTCCCTTTGGGCACTACTTTTGCTGCATTCCATAAGTTTTGGCATGAAGTTTTCACTTTAATCTCAAAGTATTTTCTAATCTCCATTTTGTCCCCCCCCTTTAATCCATTGATTAACAGTTTGATGTTTAATTTCCACATATGAAATTTAAAATTTTTTTTTCTGTTGATTTCTAATTATGTTCCATTATGGTCAGAGAAGATATTATACTGTATATTATTTCAGTCTTTTAAAATCATTGAGACTTGTTTTGTGGCCTAACATGATTTATCCTGGAGAATGTTTAATGTGTACTTAAGAATAATGTGTATTCTGCTATTTTGGGTTGAGTGTACTATATATGTTTGCTAAGTAAAGCAGGTTATAGTGTTCAGTTCTCTATTTCATTACTGATATTCTGTCTAGTTATTCTACCCGTTATTGAAAGATGGAATATTGAATTTCCAACTATTATTGTAGAACTATATATTCCTTCCTTCAATTTTGTTCATTTTTGCTTCATACATGTTGGGACTCTATTAGGTGTGTATATGTATAAGATTGTTATAGCTTCTTGATGGATTGGCCTTTAATATACAGGGATGGTCAAAAGTAGGTTTACAGTTTTTTTGTATGTTAAGTGATACAATAATTTATAAATAATACAAGAATAAAGTCTTTCACATACTCATACTGTAAACCTACTTTTGCTCACCCTGTATATTGTTCTTTGTCTCCTGTAATAATAGTTTTTTTTACTGAAAAGTCTGTTTTGTCTGATATCAGTAGAACTACCCTAGCTCTCTTTTGGGTACTATTTGCATAAAATAACTTTTTCCATTTATTCTCTTTCAACCTATTTGTGTCCTGGGATCTAAAGTGAATCTCTGATAGCCTATAGTTAATGTTTTTAAAATCCATTATTTCAACCTCTGCCTTTAAAACTGGAGACTTTAATCTGTTAACATTTAAAATAATTACAGTGGTACTTTGAGATACAAATTTAATTCGTTCTGTAACCGAGCTCATAAGTCAGTCAACTCGTATATCAAACTGCCAATACTGGACCCGTGCACCAACGCACCAACTAGTGGCAGCTTCCTGAATCACGACTCATATCTTGGAACTTCACTTGGATCTCGAACAAAAAAATACTAATCAAGTGGACCTAGTTGCAGCTCGTATCTTAAAAAAAAAAAGAATGTTGGTCTGTTCGTATCTCAAGGTACCACTGTATTGATAAGGAAAAACTGACTTTTTGCTCTTTGTTTGCTGTATATCTTATGCCTTTTTTTTTCCCTCAGTACCCTTATTAATGCCTTCTTTTGTGTTTAATTTTTTTTTGTATACCATTTTGATTTCCTTTTCATTCCCTTTTCTAAATATATTTTAGTTTTTTTCTATCACTATATGTCAGAGGGTATTTTAAAAACATTTTGCAGACAGAAAGTTTTGATTAAGTACAAAGACATCTATCTATTCCATTGTTTGTTAATTTCTTTAAATCATTATGTCTTGTGAAAATATTTTTTAAAAAATAATTAGTTGTCTGAAAATTTTTTGTGATGGTTAACATTATACTTAAAAGGACAATATGAAAACTGCTAGATTTTTGAAGACAACACAAAAGCAAAAGCATTTTTTCTTAGAATTACATGATGAATGAAGCTTCTGTCCTAAAATAATAACTGTAATATAGTCTTGAAGTTGGCATCTTTCAAAGATTGTTTCTTTTAAAAAAATTTTTCTTTATATATAGAGAGATAGAGAGATGGAGGGATACACTGGAAGGGAAAGAGATGAGAAGTATTAACTTGTACTTGTAACACTTTAGTTGTTCATTAATTGCTTTCTCACATGTCCCTTGACCGAGGTGTGGGGTGCTGCACCTGAGCCAGTGACCCCTTGCTTGAGCCAGCAACGTTTGGGCTCAAGCCAGTGACCACGGAGTCATGTCTTTGATCCCACACTCAAGCCAGCGACCCCGTGCTCAAGCTGGTGAGCCTGCACTGAAGCCAGATGAGCCTGTGCTCAACTGGCAACCTCAGGGCTTCAAATCTGGGTCCTCAGCACCCCAGGCCAATGCTCTGTCCACTGTGCCACCGCCTGGTCATGCCAAAGATTTGTTTCTAATTCACCTTTCTGTTAAGGAGCTCTGATTATGAGGCAGAAAGATATTGCAGAAACACTTTTCCCTTTTATTAACTTTCAAAAATATTAAATTATCAATATAATTTATAAAATGTTTAAGAATATCGAGTGTCTCCATTAACATGGTTTTGAATTTGATTATTTTAAGAGGAAATTAGGTATGAATAGGGTGAATGTTTTAATCAGATGCATGGGGCCTATATTAACCTCGCCCCACTCTTATGTAGACAGTAATAAACAGAGGGCCATTTCCTTCACAATTGAAGTGAGCTAGAAAAGTTGTTCTAGGCCCTAGGTGGCGGTTCAGTGGAATGAGCATCGGCCCATCATATGAACATCCTGGGTTCGATTCCCGGTAATGGCATACAGGAGAAGCGACTATCTGCTTCTTCCCCCCTCCCTCTCCCCCTTCTTTCTTTTCCTTTCACACAGCCAGTGGCTCTGTTGGTTTGAGTGTGGCTCCAGGCACTGAGGATGGCTCCACTGGAGCACATCAGCCTCAGGCAGTACAAATAGCTCAATACTCAAGCATTGGCCCAAGATGGGGTTGCTGGGTGAATCCCAGTTGTGGTGCTTGTGGGAATCTACCTCACTGTCTCCCCTCCACTCACCAAAAAAAAAAAAATTGTTCTAAACCAATATGTATAATTGCCACATAGAACAGATCATTAGATTCTTTCATCTGAGAATGTGTATTTTAGGGCTATCAAGTTTTATTATAATACTAGAACATTCTGTTCCTTTAATTTCTAATTTATTGATCCAAAGCAGACCATCAAAATGTGCTATTTAAATGAAAGGAGTGGGCTGCAAGAAGCAACGGTGATCAAAGTAATTGTCATTTTGTTGGAGAAGGTAAAAATTAAATTGACACTTAAATACTAATCAAGCTAACATGGAAGATGGAAAAGGAGAGTTTGGAATTTAAATGTATTAAGGTCTTTGTTTTGTTCAGAAGGAGGATAAAGATAAAATGCATATGAAAATTCAAGAATAACTAGAAATTCCACTCCTAATTTACCCAAGTGGAATGAAAACTTATGTTCACACAAAAGCCTATATGTGAATGTTTATAGCAGTTTTATTTATAATTGCCAGAAACTTAAAACAACTAAAATGTCCTTCAACTGGTGAATAGCTAAACAGTGGTATGTCTGTGCAGTGGAATATTACTACTTGGCAACTTAAAGGAATGAACTATTGATACTTTTCAACAACATGAATAAATCTTCTATGCATTATGCTAAGTAAAAGAAGCCAGAAGCAAAAGGCTGCGTTTGGTATAATTCCATTTACATTACATTATGCAAAAGGCAAAACCAGGAACAGAAAAGGGATCAATGACTAGCAGGGGTTGGTTGTGGAGGGGCTTACTAAAACGGGACTGTAGGAGTGAATTTGGGGGAGCAAAGGAACTACTCTGTTTTAATTGTGGTGGTTACACTATGCATTTGTCAAAATTTACAAGTATAAACCAAGAAATTAATTTTACTATATATAAATTTTTTACAAATTAAATCTTTTAAGGGTAACCAGATATGAAACAGAATGTGCCTGACCAGGCAGTGGCACAGTGGATAAAGCGTTAGACTGGGATGTGGAGGACTCAGGTTCGAAACCTCAAGGTCGCCAGCTTGAGCCTGGGCTCATCTGGTTTGAGCAAAGCTCACCAGCTTGAGCCCAAGGTCGCTGGCTTGAGGAAGGGGTCACTCGGTCTGCTGTAGCCCCCCAATCAAGGCACGTATGAGAAAGCAATCAATGAACAACTAAGGTGCCACAACAAAGAATTGATGCTTCTCATCTCTCTCTCTTTCTCTCTGTCCCTATCTGTCCCTCTCTCTGTCTCTGTCACACACACATACACACACAAAAATAAAAGAAATAGAATGTAAAACAGTTAAACCAGTAGAAGGGGAAATATTATCAATACAATAGAATCAGAGAAAGGGGGTGGAAAAGAAGCTTAGAAAACAAAAGTTAATACAAAATAATAAGGTAGAAATAGTTCCAATATAACTAACCAAAAGGCCTCAAAACAAAAATCAACACAGACGACAGTGTGGAAACTGCCATGAGGGAGGTGGGTTGGGGGAGGTGGAAGAGGGTATAGAGGAGATAAATGGTGAAGGAAAGAGATTTGGGGTGGTGAACACACAGTACGGTGTACAGATGATGTGTTTTGGAATTGTGCATCTGAAACCTGTATACTTTTGTGAACCAGTGTCACCCCAGTAAATTAAATAAAAAGGAAAAACTTGAAATGACAATCCACAGACTAAGAGAAGATATTCATAGTGAACAAAACCAACAAAAGGTTAATTATCAGAAAATATAAATAAATAAGTTTCTGACCTCAAATGTTTCTCCAGAAAAAGTGGGTTTACTTGGAGACAACAAAGAATTGTTATTTGGGACATGAGGTCTAATGGTGAACAACATGCACCTTCTCTCTCTCTTTCTCTACACCTCTGACAGCTAAGGCTTGATTGGAGCAAGCTGGCCCCAGATGCTGAGGGTGGCTTTATGGCATCAGGTGCTAAAAAGAGCTCGGTTGCTGAGCAACAGAGCCACATCCCAGATGGGCAAAGCATCATCCTCCAGTGGGCTTGCCGGGTGGATCCCAGTCAGGGTGTGTGCGGGAGTCTGTCTCTGCCTCCCCTCCTCTCACTGAATGAAAAAAATAAATAAAAAGCAAAGATTTTGAATAGGCAGTTCACAGAATAGGAAACAAAAATGGGCAATAAATGTATAAGCCAGAATCAATAATGGAGCTTAGGCTCCATTAGGGCAGAAGCCTTTGTTTTGTTCATTGATGTATCTTAAACACTTAGAGCCATGTCCAGGCATAGTAGGTGCATTAGTTTCCTGTGGCTGCTGTAACATTAGGACAAATTTAGTAGCTTAAACTGCAGAAATTTTTCTCACAGTTCTAGCGGCCAGATGTCAGAAATCAATTTCACAGGGCTGGGGTTGAAATAAACATATTGACAGGGCCACATGCCCTCTAGAGCTCTAGGGGAGAACTGGTTCTTTATATTTACCAATGTCTAGACCTGCGTTTCTTGCATTCTTTGGCTCCTGTCTTCTTCCTTCATCTTCGAAGCCAGAAAAGTAGCACCTTCTCTCTGACTGCTTCCATCATATGGTTTTTCTCTCTTCTATCTGTAATTTCCCTCTGCCTCTCTTCTGTAACAACACTTATAATGGCATTTTGGGCCCACCCAGATGATTGAATATAATTTCATCTCAAAATCTTTAATCATATCTGCAAAGCCCCCCCCATCTTTCTTTTCAAATTAAATGACATTTTACAGGTTTCAGGGATTAGGTTATGGTATCTCTGGGTATACATTGTTCACCCTCCTACAGCAGGTGCTAAATACAAGCTGAATAAATGAACAAATTACTTTATACAACATATAGCTTAATTTACGTATTTGCCAGTTTCCCCCCCTCACTGTTCTTTCTGGCATCTCAGAGCTTCTCAGTTAATATACTTTCCTTCTGAAGTACATCTTTTAGAAATTTATTTGGTGTAGGTCTATTGGTGTAAATTTGTTTTTCCTTTTTTTGTGTGTGAGACAGAGAGATAGAGAGAGGGACAGATAGTGACAGACAGGAAGGGAGAGAGATTAGAAGCACCAATTCTTTGTTGCAGCACCTTAGTTGTTCATTGATTGCTTTCTCATATGTGCCTTGACCGGGGGGGGGGCTACAGCAGACCAAATGACCCCTTGCTCGAGCCAGCGACCTTGGGGTCTCGAACCTGGGTTCTCTGTGTCCCAGTCCAATGCTCTATTCACTGCACCACCACCTGGTCAGGCAAATTTGTTTTTTCTTAACTGAGAATGTTTTTGTTTCAACTGTCTTGAAATATTTTTCTAGTCACAATTCTTAGTTGCTTGGTTATTTTTTTTCAATATTTCAAAGATATCATTGCACAGTCTTCCAGCTTTCATTATT
Organism: Saccopteryx leptura; assembly: GCF_036850995.1. Classification (NCBI taxonomy): domain Eukaryota; kingdom Metazoa; phylum Chordata; class Mammalia; order Chiroptera; family Emballonuridae; genus Saccopteryx; species Saccopteryx leptura. The sequence goes on along the minus strand of NC_089516.1, from coordinate 112,144,542 downwards.
ACAGTAAAGAAGCTGCTGTTAGCTTTATTTCTCTCCCATTACAGATGATTTATCACTCTGATTTATGTGTAAGATTGGCTCTTTGCAGCAGGTATTCTGCAGTTTCAATATAGAAAAGTGTGGATTTGTTTTTATTTATCCTGTTTGGTATACAGTAGCGCCTCATTTGCATGTTCATTTGTGTCTTTCATTAGTTCTGGAAAATTCTCAGCCATTATTTGTTCTTCAAATATTGACTTTCTTCCATTTCTTCTCTTCTCTGCTGTGGAGCTAAATTTTACATGTTAGATAGAGCTTCTAAATGTATCCTCTAGGTCTCTTATCTCTCTTTTATGTTTTCTATCTCTAAGCTTGCATTCTGGAAAATTTCTTTACATATGTTTTCCAATAATCCAATTCTATTTTCAGTGCCCAATTTTCTGTTTAGTTCCTTTGTTTAATAGATTTCATTGAATTTAAATTCTAATAATTGATATATTTTTTATTTCTGAAAGTCTTATTTGCTTCTTATATAGATCTACCTGGTCATTTGATTGTCTATTATTTCTTGTTCATTTCTGTAGCTCTTTCTTTTAATTAAATATTTTTCTTATATTAGTAACTTTGTATCCTGTATCAGACAATTCTAATATCTGAAGGATTTGGGAGATATAATTTGTTCTTTCTTATTTCTGCTGACTCATTCATGGTGCTTTGTTTCTTTGTGTGTTTGTTAATTTCTGTCATCCTCATTGTAAGTTTAATTTCCATTTCTTTGATAACTAAAATTGAGCATCTTTTTTTATATTTTAATTTAGCCATTTGGATTTCCTCTTTTCTGGTCCTATTTTAATTTTTGCCATTTATCTTATGGGTAGTCTGTCTTTTTCTCATTCTGTTATAGGAGTTCTTTATATATTTTAGATTAGTTTTTGAACAATAAAAATATATTATGAGCCATATGAGTAATTTTAAAATTTCTGATAGCCATATTTTAAAAGCGTAAAGTAAACAGGTGAAATTTATTTTAATATATTTTATTTAACCCAACATATTATTACTCAGGGTTCTTCAGAGAAATGGACAGAAATACACATGCACACATGCGTGTGTGTATGCATATAAGGAATTGGCTCAAATGATGGTGGACATTGAGAAGTCCCAAGATCTTCAGTTAACAAACTGGAGACTCACGAGAGCTGATGATGCAGTTCCAGTCCATAAAACCAGCAGACTTGAGACCCAAACGAGCTGATATTTCAGATAGAGTCCCAAGGCAGGAAAAGACTGGTATACTACCTCAGCAGTCAGACAGGAAGAAATTCTCACTCACTCTCAGGAGAGTCATCCTTTTTCTTTTACTCAGGCATTCAACTGGTTGGAGACCAATCCACATTAGGAAGGACAATCTCCTTGACTCAGTCTCCCTATTCAAATGTTAACCCTATCCAAAAAAACCTCCCTCATAGACACACCCAGAATAATGTTTGACCAAATACCTGGGCACCCCATGATCAAGTTAAGTTCACACATAAAATTAACCATCACACCCAATATACTCAAAATATTTTCATTACAACATATAATCAATATAAAGATTATTAATGACATATTTTACATTTTTATACTAGGTTCTTAAAACCCAGAGTGTATTTTACATATATGGCCCACCTCCATTTGGATGAATCACATTTCTTGTGTTCAGTAACTATATGTGGCTAGTGTATTATACATGGTAGCTTGCCTTTTCACAGTCTTAATGATGTCTTTTATTGAACAGAAATTCTTTTTTTTTTAATATTTTATTTATTGATTTTTAGAGAGAGAGGAGTGAGAGAGAGAGAGAGAGAAAGGGGGAGGAGCAGGAAGCATCAACTCCCATATGTGCCTTGACCAGGCAAGTGCAAGGTTTCGAACCGGCAACCTCAGTGTTCCAGGTTGACGCTTTATCCCACTGTGCCACCGCAGGTCAGGCTGAACAGAAATTCTTAATTCACTTTCGTCCAATTTATGCACCTTTTCCTTGATGGTTAACACTTTCTGTTTATTAAGAAATATTCCCCTACTCCAAGATCTTAAATTTTTTCCCTCAGTGCCTGAATTGTGGTGGCATGGTGGATTGATTGTCAACCCAGAACATTGAGGTTGCTGGTTCAAAGCTCCAAGGTCACTGGCTTGAGTGTGGGCTCATTGGCTTAAGCGCTGGCTCATCAGCTTGAATACAGAGTCACTGGCTTGATTGCAGGATCATCGACATGATCCCATGGCCACTGGCTTGAGCCCAAGGTCGCTGGCTTGAACAAAGCATTGATAGCTCAGCTTGTTCCCCTGGTCAAAGCACATATGAGAAGCAATCAATGAAAAACTAAAGTGAAGCAACTATGAATTGATGCTCCTCATCTCTCTCCTCCCTCTCTCTCCCTTCCTGTCTCTCTCTACATCTCTGCCTCTCTCTCCTTTCCTCACTCTTAAAAGTCAATTAATAAAATATATTTTCCCAGAACTTTTATTATTATTATATTTTTTGTATTTTTCTGAATTTGGAAACGGGGAGGCAGTCAGACAGACTCCCGCATGCGCCCGACTGGGATCCACCTGGCATGCCCACCAGGGGGCGATGCTCTGCCCATCTGGGGTGTCTCTCTGTTGCAACCAGAGCCATTCTAGTGCCTGAGGCAGAGGCCATGGAGCCATCCTCAGTGCCCGGGCCAACTTTGCTCCAATGGAGCCTTGGCTGCAGGAGGGGAAGAGAGAGACAGAGAGGAAAGAGAGGGGGAGGGGTAGAGAAGTAGATGGGCGCTTCTCCTGTGTGCCCTGGCCGGGAATCGAACCCAGGACTCCTGCACGCTAGGCTGACGCTCTACCACTGAGCCAACCAGTCAGGACCAGAACTTTTGTTATTTTAACGTTCACATTTATATTTATAATCCACTTGGAATAGATTTTTGGGGAATAGAGTGAGGTTAGGGTCAGGTTTCTTTCTTTTTTCAATATTGAAATTTAGTTGAGCACCATTTATTGGGTAAAAAGGTGTTTTTCTCCCAATATACAAGGCCAACTCAGTCATATTTCAAGCATCCATATACATTTGAGTCTGTTTCTAGATGCTCAATTTGTTTCATTGGTATATTTGCTATCAATAAACCAAAACTATCTTAGTTACTATAGCTTTGTTATAGGAGGAGTGATGAGACCTCAGTTCCTGTACTCTTGAGAGAAAGAATTTAATCAAGAGACAAAGTGCAGCAAGTAAAGGGAGAATTTATTGGCCATACAGGAAGAAAGAGAAAGGGGGACCTTGGAGATAGGTTCAGGAGGTTAGCCTAGAACAAGCTGCTGCTGTACACTGCTCCCCTGGTTGCAAGTCTCGTGGGATCTCATAGACCTTAGGAAAAAGAGAAGCAGCCTCTTGGGAGAAGAGGAGGAAGGGGAGGAGAAAATAGGCCTGGGCATGCTCCTGGAAGGGAGAGATTGCCTGGGTCCTCTGTCTTAAGACAGGGCTTTTAAGGGTAAGGATCTTAAGGGAGGTCCCAGGGGAGTATCTCGATATAATATTTATTACTTATTCAGATGTTCTTTTAGGGTCATGGTCTCCAGTGATTGATCAATGCCAGAGCACATTGTCATTAGTCAAATATATTTGGTCCTGAGGACAACCATGGCGTCCCTTTTTCTGGTTTTGCTGACTTTCTGGGCCTGAAGCTGAAACACAGCCAGAGGCCTAGATGTTGTCTCTAGGAGTTAATGCTTAAGTATTATTCTAGGCCCCCTTGTTTGTTTTCCCTCTAAGGGGGCCTAAAGCCATATGACTAGTGATATGCTACGGGAGGAAAGGTCAGGGAGGGGAAGGTCCAAATTCCATGAACAGTGACGTGACATCAGGAGATTTAAACCAGATTGCCAGCTAGGGGAGGAAAGGTCACCCTGGAGGAGAGTCCTTGTTTATTCAGTTTTGCATGTTGCTAAGCACCTGGGGCTTTCTGTCCTGGTGACCTTTTAAACCTGGGCTATGGTCCTTTTACCGCTCATTGTCTGTCTAACTGCCTACCACATTTATGGTATATCTTGATGTTGGCTAAAGAAAAGCCTCTCACTTTGTTCTTCTACAGAAGTGGGCCTCGGAGTATGGTATCAATATCAATGGGAAACATTAGAAGTGCAGATTTCAAGCTACCTTTTAGACCTACTAAATTTGAGAGTCTGAGGGTGGAGCTAAGAAACTTGTGTTTTAAAAAGTCTTCCCGGCACTTGTGATGCGCCCTGAAGTTTGAAAGCCAGTGTTCTGGAACAGGGATCAAGAAGCTATGACTTGCAGGTCAAATATGGCCAGCCATCTGCTTTTGTACTTTAAGCTAAGACGTTTTAAAGTGACTTTTAATAAATTCTTATATTTTCCATGAATATTTTACACACCTTTTCTTAGATTTAAACTTAAATGTTTCATTTTTATGCTACTGTAAAGGGATTTGTATGTAATGTTTCTATCTGTGGTTGCTGTATAGAGAAATACAATTAATTTTTGTATATTAATTTTACATATAGTAACTTTGCCATACTTTACTCAAAATTTTATCCTCCATTTTTTAGATGTTCTAGTCATGAAATCATATTTATTGAGAAAAAATAAAGTTTTGTTTCTTCCTTTCCAAGCATTACAGCTCTTACACCTTTTTCCTATCTTATACTCCAGGCTAGGATTTGTAGTACAATATGTAATGAAAGTGGTGATAATTGGACTCCTTATCTTATTCTTGAGCTCAAAAAGAAGGCTTGTTGTTTCTGTCATTCCTATACAGAATAATGCTTCTATCATAATTATACTTGCCATTATACAAAGTCCTACACTACAGTTATTATGATATAAACTATTTCTAATTCCTTTATATTTTGACATTCTCTAGGACTCTTGTTACTTCTCACAGACTAATGGGCAACTATATATTCTTTTCAATTTTTCTATTGGTTTGGGGGGTATAAGAAGGGAGAGAGAGAGAGAGAGAGAGAGAGAGAAGCATTGACTCGTGCCACTTAATTATTCCATTTAGTTGTGAACTCATTGATTGCTTCTTGTATGTGCCCTCACAGAGGATCAAACCTGTGACCTCCCTGGTGCACCAGGTCAACACTTGATCCACTGAGCCACCAACCCAGGACTACAATTATTCTTAAGAATTAAAATAACATCATTTCTTAATTACAAAAGTAATTTTGTCTGGACTAAATGAAGTGATAAACCCTGAAAATAACACAAGAAGCTACCAGAGTTGAACCACTAAAGGTACTAAGAAGAAGTTGAACTGGTTTGGAACCCCAGTAATGAAAGAACAAACATTAGCAAAGCATCTTATGACCACCCCCCACAAAGAAGAGGGTGATACAAGCCTAATTTTTTCTGACCATTAACCTAGTGAGAGAAGGTGGTGCAATTAGGTTTATTCCTCCTCTGGATTGAAAGGGAGTCCCACTGACACCACCAAGCAAGCCCAGCAGAACCAGAAGGGAGATGATTAGAAACCCCACTGGCAATAAGCAGTCAGTAGAAGCCTCTCCTTTCCTGCTAGGCCTCAAACTTGGCTTCCTCTCTTAGAGAAATTGCATTCTAGGGAAGTAAACTAGAAGATCTCACCAAAACAAGTTGAACCTGCCTGAGAAGCACTCTTTTCCCCATCGGGTCTGAAACCCCTCTTCCACATAGAGGTGCCATCAGCCAGAAAATATGAAAAGGAAGGAAATATCTCAAATCAATAATTTTTTTTTTCCGTTTTCTGAAGCTGGAAACGGGGAGAGACAGTCAGACAGACTCCCGCATGCGCCCGACCGGGATCCACCCGGCACGCCCACCAGGGGCGAAGCTCTGCCCACCAGGGGGCGATGCTCTGCCCCTCCGGGGCGTCGCCCTGCCGCGACCAGAGCCACTCTAGCGCCTGGGGCAGAGGCCAAGGAGCCATCCCCAGCGCCCAGGCCATCCTTGCTCCAATGGAGCCTCGGCTGCGGGAGGGGAATAGAGAGACAGAGAGGAAGGAGGGGAGGGGTGGAGAAGCAAATGGGCGCCTCTCCTCTGTTCCCTGGCCGGGAATCGAACCCGGGTCCCCCGCACGCCAGGCCGACGCTCTACCGCTGAGCCAACCGGCCAGGGCTCAAATCAATAATCTTAGTAACTATTTCAAAAACTAGAAATGGAAGAGCAAAGTAAACCCAAATTAAGCACAAAAAAAGAAATAAGAAAGATCAGAGATCAATTAAATTTAAAATAGGAAAACAGAAAAAAGTCAATGAAACAAACCTCAGTTCTTCACAAAAAGTCAGTAAACTCAATAAATTTCTGTCAAGACTGACAAAAAGAAAAAGACACAAGTCAGTAATGTCAAGAATGAAATAAGAGATATCACTACAAATCCTGCAGCCATTTAAAGTGTAAACTGAATACGATGAACAATTTTATCCTCAAAAATTCAACAACATAGGAGAAACAGACCAATTCCTCAAGCTACAAATGACAAACCATAAAACCACAAACTATCAAAACTAAACTAAGATGAAATAGATATTCTGAATAGTCCTATAACCATTAAATAAATTGATTCCATAATTATAATAATCCCTAAAAATAAATCTCCAAATTCATAAGGTTTTACTGGAGAATTCTACCAAAAATTCAAGAAAGATGATACACCAAATTATACAATCTCTTCCAGAAAATAAGGGAGAACTCTTTCTAGATCGTTTTATAAGGCCACTGTTACTGTGATACAAAACCTAAAGACAGTAAAAGAAAGAGAGAGGGAAAAAAGAAAGAAGAAGAAAATGAGAGAAAGAAAAAAAAAGACCACAGGCCAGTATCTCTAAGGAACTTAGGCACAAAAATTATTCAACAAAATATTAGCAAATTAAATACTATAATTTATAAAAACAGTTATACACCATTACCAACTGGGGTTTATTCCAAGTATTCAAGACTGGTTCAACACTCAAAAATCAATTAATGACATTCACCATATCAATAGATTCAAGAAGAAAATTCTTATGATTATATTATTGACAGAAAACATTTGAGAGAATCCAACATCCATTTATAATAGAACTAATAATAATAACTCAGGAAGTAGTTGCTAAGGGAAATACCTCAACTTGATAGAAAATATCTACAATAAAGATGACAGCTTACATCACAATTAACTTTAAAAGAATGCTTTTCTTCTAGTCTGTGAATAATCCACAGATGTTCATGCTCACCACTATTATTTACCATAGTGCTGAAAGTACAACACATTAAAACAAAAAGAAATAAAAGGAATATACATTGAAAAGGAAGAAATAAAACTGTCCTTATTTGAAGATAACATGCTTGTCTATACAGAAAATCCCAAGGAATCTACAAAAAATTCTCCTAGAACTAATAGATGAGTTGAGGTAAGTTTCAAGATACCAGATAAGTAAAAATCAAATGCATTTCTATATAGTAACAATAAATATGTGGCTATCAAAATTAAAAGCACTCTCCTTCCTAACCTAGTTCTCTCCTCCCATGATACATAGCATGGCCACATACTTTCCAAAGAATTCTTCAGAAATATTCTGCCTGACCAGGTGGTGGTGCAGTGGATAGAGCGTCCGACTGGGATGTGGAGGACCCAGGTTTGAGACCCCGATGTTGCCAGCTTGAGTGCAGGCTCATCTGGTTTGAATAAAGCACACCAGCTTGGACCCAAGGTCGCTGGCTCGAGCAAGGGGTCACTCGGTCTGCTGAAGGCCCACGGGCAAGGCACATATGAGAAAGCAATCAATGAACAACTAAGGTGTCGCAACAAAAAACTGATGATTGATGCTTCTTGTCTCTCTCCGCTCCTGTCTGTCTGTCCCTGTCTATCCCTCTCTCTGACTCTCTCTCTGTCTCTGTAAAAAAAAAAAAATTCTAACCCTCTCTCATTTTAAAATAATTTTTGATTGATTTTAGTGAAAGAAGAAGGGAGGTAGAGAGAGAGACAGAGACAGAGACAGAGGAACATTAATCTGTTTCTATATGTGCCCTGACTGGGGAATTGAACCGGCAACCTCTGTGCTTCCAACCAGGGCTCCTTTTCCTCTCTGTGCATTGTATATTACAAATAAGATGAAAAGTTTTAAATGCTGTACAGTCAGCCCCAAATTGTTTACTTGAACACTACACATGATGATACTTCATATTCTGATTAGTCTTCAGTCAAATTAAAGCATACATGCTCTCATATGACATCCTCTTAACAACTAAATTTTAAAATTTCAGCTTTAAAGAAATATAAATGACAAAATTGTATAACTTTATTTTTAAGTGAGAGGAGGGGAGATAGTGAGATAGACTCCCGTGGGTGCTCCAAGTGGGATCCACCCGGCAACTTCCATCTGGGGTTGATGCTAAAATCAACCAAGCTATCCTCAGCGTCCAGGGTCCATGGGGAGAGAAGCAGATGAGATGGTCACTTCTCTTGTGTGCTCTGACCAGGAATCGAACCTGGTATGTCCATACACCAGGCCAACATTCTATCCACTGAGACAACTGGCCAGGGCACAAAATTGTATAACATTTAAAGTGTACATTGTGGTGATTTGATATATGTATACATTGTGAAAGGACTCTCATCATCTAGTTAATTAATGCATCTATCACCTCATATATTTACCTTTTTTTCCTATGAGAATGTTTAAATTCTCTTAGTAAATTTCAATTATAAAACAGTGTTATCAACTATAGTCACCAGGTTTTCCATTAGATCCTCAGATCTTATTCTTTTTATAGCTGAAAGTTTCTATTTTTCTGTTTGGCTTCTTTCATTTAAAAAATGCTCTGAAGGCCCATCACTGTTGTCAGAAATGGCAAGATTTTCTTCTTACTCATCACGGAATAATATTCCATGAATTACATTTCAAAACTAAAGGTCAGCAATGGGCAATTTCCACTGGACAGATTAGGAATGTTACTAAAGGCCAGGGCAGTGAGAAATGCCTACTAGCTGGCGGACAAAATCCAATGGCTATAGCTTCCCTTCCTCATTCCACCAACAGAGCAATCCAGCCTTTCCCTTACCTCCCCCCAAGCACACACACCTTAGCCAATAAGAAGGTCCAACCCTTGTAAAGTCTCCAACCACTATCCTTTAAGAAATCATACCTTTACTTAAAGATATGGTGGTAGGGACAGAGCAATGGACTTAGAGACAAAAGAGCTTAGTTTACTTCTATCTTATTAGTACCTGGTAGTGGGACCTTGAGCATTTCTGGGCTTCAGTGTTTTCATCTGAGAACAGGGAAAATAATTTTCTTATCTTCATTCACATGATTGTTGTTGGGATAAAGTTAGGTATAGGGGAGGCACACTAGTGTAGTGTAATAAGCATGTTGGACCCAACAAAATGATGCTTCCAATTCCAACAACACTTCAGAGTTGTGTGATTTGGGGCAAGATACTTAACCTTTCAGAACCCTTGTTTCCTAGCCTGTAGAATTGGATAAATAATATGCATCTCACAGGGACATTGTGAAGGTTAAAGAAGATAGTGTTAAGTAGTGCCTGTCCCCTGGCCAGTTGGCTCAGTGGTAGAGCATTGGCCTGGCATGTAGATATTCCAGGTTCGATTCCCAGTCACGGCACATAGGAGAAGCACTCATCTGCTTCTTCACCCCTCCCCATTTCTCTTCTCTCTCCCCCTCCCACAGCCATGGCTCGACTGGAGCAAGCTGGCCCCGGGCACTGAGGATTACTCCATGGCCTCTGCCTCAGGCACTAAAAAGAGTTAAGTTGTTGAGCAACGGAACAACATCCCAGATTGGCAGAGCATCGCCCCCTAGTGGGCTTGCTGGGTGGATCCTGATCAAGGAGCATGAGGGAGTCTGTCTCTGCCTCTCCTCTCACTGAATTAAAAAAAAGTGCCTGACCTCTAATAAGCACTCAAGCAGTAGTTTTAACATTACTAAATTGAGATGATAATATTTTTTAAATCCTACTTAAATAGACCAAAGTTGTGCGTAATGGGAGGAATTTACTACTTTTTAAATTTAAAAAATTATTTATTGATTTGAGAGAGGAAGAGAGAAAGAGAGAGAGAGACAGGAACATCAATCTGTTCCACAGTGTGCCCTGACCAGGAACAAAACCACAAGCTTTGTATATCAGGACGACACTCTAACCAACCAAGCTATCTGGCCAGGGCACTACAGTGGCACCTTGAGATATGTGTGGTGAACTTATCCTATGCCACTATGCCAGACATTGTGCAAAGAGCCAGAATGCAGTGGGGACAAGACACACCTAGTCTCTGCTCTGCCCAAGTTTTCAGTGTAACAGAGGGCATGGATCAGGAAATGGGCACTTACCATTCAGTGCACTGAGATGATGGGAGGTATAGAAGCACAAAAGCAGGTCACCTAATCTGGACTTGAAAAGCAGAGGAAGTGATGTCTAAACTAAGACCAGAAAGACAAGCAGGATTGACTCAGGTAAAGATGGAGAGAAGGGTATCCTATGCAGGGAACATGACCTGTTCAAGGAACTGAAGATACTTCTGTCCTGCTGGGTACAAATTATAATGAGGAAGACTGGATAGGTAAGTGAAAGCCAGGCTTCACTGAGCCTTATAAGCCATGAGGAGGAAGTGAGTATTGGGTAGTCTGGAGGGAGACACTTAGAGTATCAGCTGTCTTTTTTATTGAGTAGTGTGAATTTAGGCAGATTATTTGACTTTTTTTAAGTGTTTTCTTCTAGGATTTATATGTTTTCATGACTTACATTTAAGTCTTCAATGTATTTTTAGTTTATTCTTGTATATGGTGTAAGTTTGGTGGTCTACTTGAAACTTGCCGCTTCTGTGCCTTCCTGCTCCTTGAATCTAAATTGATATCCTTAGGAAGGAGCGCCCTCTGGTGTTCAACTTTTATCAGTTCAGGAGACAGTGTCCCCATTAATTGTGGTTTTTGGTCCCTGTCTATTGCTTATGAACAGTGACCCTCAGTGAAGAAGAGGGTGTGGTCTATTAAAACTGTAGGTTTTGCCTGGCTTGGGGTGGTGCACTGGATAAAGTGTCAACCTGGAATGCTGATATCGCCAGTTCCAAACCCTAGGCTTACCTGGTCAAGGCACATAAGAGACGCAATTACTATGAGTTGCTTCCCTCTTGTCCCCTGCCCTTTAAAAAAAAACCAAAACAAAACAAAAAAAACAGCAAAACAAAACAAACTGTAGGTTTCACAATACAAAACATCTGGCAATTGTAAAATGTCCTTGTCTTTGATCTTTCAAAGGTATCATACAGCTACTAATTAATATATAGCCCATGAAAATGTATCTGTGCACAAAGATTATCATATGCTAACAGACTTTCCTAGAAGAAAAGGTGCAAGTATTTGAAGATCTGGAATCAAGGCCGACGTACCCACTATTACTGTGTGGCCTAAGGAAAGTCGTCCTCTTATTTCTGAAATGAAAAAGTTAGATCCGTGTTACAAAGTATGTTTTGTAGAATACACTTTTAATGTTGAGGCATCACATATATACAGATGAGAGAGGAGAGGCTAAATTATAAAGTAAATTTGGAAACTGAGGGTTAAACAAAATAAAATATTTTTTTCACTACATGATCTCTCAGAGCTTATGCAGTGCTAATACAGTGTTACGAATTTGCAATACATGGCTATGGCTTTTCATTATCATTTGGCTGTGGAACCTTTTCTGGCAGAGCATCTCACAGTGCCAATATTCTAAGGAAGATATTCTCTTTTTTAAAATTTGAATTCATTGGGGTGACATTGGTTTGCAAAACCATACACTTTTCAAGTGTGCACCTCATTAAAACACCATCTGCACCCTGCATTGTGCACCCTCCATCCCAAGCAAAGTCTCTTTCCAGCCCAATTCCCCCCACCCCTTTGCTCACCGTTACCTACCCTCATCTACTTTTCCCTCTGGCTATTGCCACCCTGTTGCCTGTGTCTATGGGTTACATATAAATATATATATTTTTAAGTTGAATTTCATTGGAGTAACTCTGGTTAACATAATTATACAGGTTTCAGGTGCCCAATTCTACAACACATCTCTGAACACCATCTCATGTGCTCACCACTCCCAAAGTCAAGCCTTTGTCCATCACCATTTGTTATCTGTGTCTATGTGTTATGTGTATATATTTTTGGATAATCCCTTCACTTTATTTCAACCAGTCCTTTTGCCCCCTACCCCGACTGCTGTCAATCTGTTCCCTGTGTTCATGTCTCCATTTCTATTTTATCCCTCAGTTTGTTGTATTCATTAAATTCCACATATAAGTGAGATCATATGATATTTGTCTTTCCCTGACTGGCTTATTTCACTCAGTATAATAATCTCCAGATACATGCGGTTACAAATGGCAAGATTTCCTTCTTTTTCATGGCTGCACAGTATTCCATTGTGCATCCATTTATCTACTGAAGGACCTGGGCTGCTTCCAGATTTTGGATATTTTAAATAACACTGCAATGAACATAGGGTACATATATTCTTTTGAATTAGTGTTTTGGGATTCTTGGGATATATTCTTGGGATGGCTGGGTCAAAAGGCAGTTTCATTTTTAATTTTTTGAGGAATCTCCATACTGTTTTCCACAGTGGCTGCACCAGTCTGCATTCCCACCAGCAGTGCAGGAGGGTTCCCTTTTCTCCACATCCTCGCCAGCACTTATTCTGTGTTGTTTTGTTGATAAGCGCCATTCTGACTGGTGTGAGGTGATATCTCATCGTGGTTTTAATTTGCACCTTTCTGATGATTAGTGATGTTGAGCATTTTTCCATATGCATATTGGCCATCTGTATGTCCTCTTTGGAGAAGTGTCTATTCAGGACCTTTGCCCATTTTTTAATTGGATTTTTTGTCTTCCTAATATTCAATTTTATAAACTATTTAAACATTTTGGATATTAACCCCTTATGAGATGTATCAGTGAATACAGTCTCCCATTCAGTAGGTTATCTTTTCACTTTGTTGATGGTTTATTTTGCTATGCAAAAGCTTTTTAATTTGATGTAGTCCCATTTGTTTATTTTATCCTTTGTTTCCTTTGTTTAAGGATATATACCAGCAAAAATATTGCTATTAAAGAGGCCTGAGATTTTACTACCTATGTTTTCTTCTAGGATTTTTATGTTTTCACAACTTACATTTAAATCTTTTATCCATTTTGAGTTTATTTTTGTGTGTGATATAAGATGGTGGTCTAGTTTCAGTTTTTTTTGCATCTACCTGTCCAATTTCTACAACACCATGTATTGAAGAGACTGGCTTTACTCCACTGTATGCTTTTGCCTCCTTTGTTAAATATTAGTTGACCATAAAATTATGGGTATATTTCTGGGCTCTCTGTCTTGTTCCATTGATCTATATGCCTGTACTTATTCCAGTACCAGGCTGTTTTGATTACTAAAGCCTTGTAGTATAGTTTGATATGAGGTGGTGTCATATTTCCCACTTTGTTCTTCTTTCTCAAGATTGCTGTGGCTATTTGGGTTCTTTTTTGTTTCCATATAAAATTTTGGAATATTTGTTCTAGATCTTTGAAATATGGCATTGATATTTTAATAGGAATTGCATTGAATCTATAGATTAATTTGGGAAGTATGGGCATTTTTAGGATGTTAATTTTTCCAATTCATGAACATGGTACATGCTTCCACTTATTGTATCATCTTCAATTTCTTTCTTAGATTTCTTATAATTTTCCAAATACAAGTCTTTTACCTCCTTGGTGAAATGTATTCCTAGATACTTTATTCAGTTGTTTTTTGCAATAGTAAACGGGATTGTTTCCTTAGCTTCTCTTTCAGATAGTTCATTATTGGTGTATAAAAGTGCCACTAATCAGTATTTAATAATAGTTTTACTTCCTCCTTTCCAATTTGGATATCTTTTATTTATTCTTTTTGTCAGATTGCTATGGCCAGGACTTCCAGTACTATGTTGAATAAGAGTGGTGAAAGTGAGGCCCTGGCCAGTTTGCTCAGTGGTAGAGCATCGGCCCAGTGTGTGGAAGTCCCAGGTTCGATTCCCAGCCAGGACACATAGGAGAGACACCCATCTGCTTCTCTACCCTTTCCCCTCTCCCTTATCTCTGTCTCTCTCTTCCCCTCCTACAGCCAAGGCTCCACTGGAGCAAAGTTGGCCATGGTGCTGCAGATGGCTCCCTGGCCTCCACTTCAGGGGCTGGAATGGCTCCAGTTGCACTGGAGCGGCACCCCAGATGGGCAGAGCATCACCCCCTGGTGGGTATGCCGGGTGGCTCCCGGTTGGGTACATGCAGGAGTCTGTCTCTCTGCCTCTCTGCTTCTCACTTCAGAAAAATACAAAAATAAAATTTAAAAAAAAAGAGTGGTGAAAGTGTATAAATAACCCTGTCTTGTTCCTGATCTTAAGGGAAACACTTTTAGTTTTTGCACATTGAATATGATGTTGGCTGTAGGTTTCTCATATGTATGGCCTTCGTTATGTTGAGGTATGTTCTTTCTATTCCCACTTTGCTGAGAGATTTCTTTTTTTAATCGTGAGTGGATGCTGGATTTTATCAAATGCTTTTTCTGTATCTGTTGATATGATCATGTTATTTTATCCTTTATTTTGCTTAGGTGATGTACCACGTTTATTGATCTGAGAATATTGCATCAACCTAACATCTCAGAATAAATCCCACTTGATCATGGGGTATGATCTTTTTAATGTATTACTGAATCCAGTTTTCTAATATTTTGTTAAGGATTTTTTTCTTTTTTTTTTCTTTTTTTTTTCTTTATTCATTTTAGAGAGGAGAGAGAGAGTGTGTGTGTGTGTGTGTGCGTGTGTGCGTGTGTGCGTGTGTGTGTGTGTGTGTGTGTGTGTGTGTGTGTGTGTGAGAGAGAGAGAGAGAGAGAGAGAGAGAGAGAGAGAGAGAGAGAAAGGGGGGAGGAGCAGGAAGCATCAACTCCTATATGTGCCTTGACCAGAAAAGTGCAGGGTTTTGGACCGGTGACCTCAGCATTCCAGGTCGATGCTTTATCCACTGCGCCACCACAGGTCAGGCCTTTTGTTAAAGATTTTGGCATCTATGTTCATCAGGGATATTTACCTATAGTTTTCTTTCTTTGTGGTGTCTTCTGGTTTGGAATTAGAATAATGCTTGTGTCATACCATAAGGGTGGAAGTCTTCCCTCCCCTTGAATTTCTTAGAATAGCTGAGATGAATAAATTTTAGTTCTTCTTTAACTGTTTAACTGTTTGGAAAATTTCATCTGTGAAGTCATTTGGTCCTGGACTTTTGTTTGCTGGCAATTTCTTTCTTTCTTTCTTTCTTTCTTTCTTTCTTTCTTTCTTTCTTTCTTTCTTTCTTTCTTTCTTTCTTTCTTTCTCTCCTTCTTTCTTTCTCTTTCTGTGAGAACTCCCACATGCACCCCAACTAAGGTCCACCTGGCAACCCTCATCTGGGGCCAATGCTTAAATCAACCGAGCTATTTTTAGCACCTGAGGCTGACATGCTCCGACCATCCAAGCTATCCTCAGTGCCTGGGACCAACACTCAAAACAATCGAGCCACTGGCTGAGTGAGGGGAAGAGGAATGAAAGGGAGAGAGGGAGAAGAGAGAAGTAGATAGTTACCTCTCCTGCATGCTTAACTGGGAATCAAACCTGGGATAGTCATACATCAGGCTGACGCTCTATGCACTGAGCCAACTGGCCAGGGCCTGCTGGGAGATTATTATTTTTTTTAATTACTGCTTCACTTTTATTAGTTGTAATCAATCTATTCAGGTTTTCTGATTCTTCCTGATTCAGTTTTTGAAAGGTTGTATGTTTCTAGAAATTTATCCATTTCCCCCAGGTTATCCAATTTGTTGGCATACAGTTCTTCATAGTATTTTCTTACAATCCTTTGTATTTCTGTGATGTCAGTTTTTACTTCTTTTTCATTTCTGATTTTATTTATTTGAGTCCTCTTTCTTCTTGATGAGTCTGGTGAAAGGTTGTTCATCAGTCTTGTTTACCATTGTGAAGAACCAGCTCTTAATTTCATTGATCTTTTGTATGGTTTTTAGTCTCTATGTCATTTATTTACACTTTGATCTTTATTATTTCCTTCCTTCAACCTACTCTGGATTTTTGGTTTTTGGTTTTTTTTAGTTCTTTTAAATGTAGGGAGAGATTGTTTATTTGAGATTTTTCTTGCTTCTTAATGTATTCCTGTAATGTTATGGATTTCTCTCAGGACTGTTTTTGCTGTGTCCCCTGTATTTTGGGTTGTTGTGCGTTCATTTTCATATTCTCCCAGGTAAATTTTGATTTCTTCCTTGCTCTCATTGTTAACCCTATTAATTGTTTAATAACATTCTGTTTAGCCTCCATGTGTTTGAGTGTTTCTTCATTTTTTTTATTGATTTCTGGTTTCATACCACTGTGGCTAGAGAAGATACTTGATATGATTCCAATTTGAAATTTATTGAAACTTGTTTTGTTTCCTAACATGTAGTCTATCCTAGAAAATATTCCATGTTCACTTAAAAAGAATGTATATTCTGCTGCTTTTGGGTGAAGTGTTCTGATGATATTGATTAAATTCAGCTGATCTGTTATGTTATTTAAGGGTGCTGTTTCTTTGTTGATTTTCTGTCTGGAAGATCTATCCATTGATGTCAATGGGGTGTTAAAATCCCCTACTATGACTACATTGCTGTTGATCTCTCTCTTCATGTCCATCAAAATCTGCTTAAGATATTTAGGTGCTCCTATATTGAATACATAATTGTTTACAATGTTTATATTCTCTTGTTTGATTGCTCCCTTTATCATTATGTATTGTTCTTCTCGGTCTCTTCCTATAGCCTTTGTTTTAAAGTCTATTTTGTCAGATATAAATATTGCTATGTTCATGGATATATCTTTGCATTTAATTTTTTTTCCACTCCTTCACTTTCAATCTGTGTGTGTATTTTGTTCTGAGCTGGGGTTTTTGTACACAGCATATATATAGGCCTTGCTTTCATATCCATTTAGCTACCCTATGTCTTTTGATTGGAGCATTTAATTCATTTACATTTAAAGCTATTATCAATATGTATTTATTTTTTCCATTTTATTCTTTACAAGCATAATCTTCTCTCTCTTGATTTCTTTTTTCCTTTCCTCTTTTTAAAGCAGTCCCTTAAACATTTCTTGTAATGCTGGTTTGGTGGTAATGAACTCCTTGTGTGGCTAGTTGGATCTATCTCTGGTTAAGTCTGAAGTTCACCACTGACTGTGTTGGTTCTAGATCCCCTTGGGAAGGGTTCAAGTACAGTTCAATATCAGATGTTGTTTGTAACCAGGTGTGGGTTACCTGTCTAGAGCTACCACTTTGTTTACTATTTGTGGTTGTGTTTACTATGTCTCAGTATGAGTGGGAGAGGTCAATCTGTGTATAAGGGTCGACTTCCTCCCACTTAGAGCTGAAGGCAGCTGTGGGAAAGGACCCAAACTCCTTCAAGTTCATCTCTAGTTGTCAGCTGCTTCACCTCCCCTTGTGATTGCCTGTTCTTCCTACAGAGCCTTTTGAAGAAAGACTGTAGAGTGGGCCCAGACTGGCCTCACCCCACAGACCCTTCTGCAGGTTACAAGCTTGGTAGGATGGGCAACCAGGGTTGGGAGGACAAGGATAGTGAATTCCCTACTTGGGGGTTACTTGGTCGGGCAGTCAATAAGGGGAAGTGTCCCCTACTCCAGAGCCAAATCACGCAGTCATTGCCAGAGTCTCCAACTCTAGTTCTCCCAGGAGGATGTGAGCCACAGGTTCGGATGGGTGGCTGGTGCTCCTCTCTGTGGAGTACTTTGATCTGAGGAGCCACTGGACTCAGGGGGACAGATTAAAAGAGTCTATCATGGAGACAATGGCAGCACAACACACAGGAGGGGGTGGGTAATCCAGAACTTTGCAGGGACACAGCCTACCCTTGAGGTTGGTGACTGTGTACCTATAGAGTGGGGGCGCTTCTTCCTCCTCCCAGGCCAGTGAGGGCTGAGCTCACAGGGCAGGCTGGATACACACACACACACACACACACACACACTGAAAAGGAGTCACACTTCCAAGCCCCTGCCCATTTGGCTCCTGTACCAGAGCTTCTACCAATGACACAATCTTAAAATCCTGGCTCTCTCCACTGTGCTCTGCTCTACCAGTGCACTGTGCCCTCTTTCCAAGGCCTCACAATCAGCTCCCATTTGCGGATGGTGCCTGCAAGCCTGTAGAAGGGGGAAAGGCACTTCTTCTCTTTCCTGTGGTAACTCAGGCTGAGCTAACAAAGGAGGCCAGAGTTACCCCCCACAACAATGAAGAAACACACTACAACCCCCACCCATCTGGCTCCCAGACCAAAACTTCCCTGGGCAACAGCCTTAGAAAGTATTGACTCTTCAATGGCACTCTGCTCTCCAGTGCTCTGTGCACTCAAAGCGGGTGAGGCCTGGTCCTAAAGTCTTGGCTTTCCGCGTGGCACTCTGCTCTTCTAGCCCACCATGACCTCTTCCCAAAGACCCACAACCAGACCCCCTTGGGGATGTTGCCCACAGCCTGTAGAAGTGGGGCTGAGACCTCTTCCTTTTCCTGGGGTAGCAGGGTCTGTGCTGACACAGGAGATAGGAGTTTTACTCCAAGAGTGCAGCTACACACCCCAGCTCCCACCCATCTGATTCCTGAATAAAAGCTTCTGTGGAGACAGCTGTGCACTGGAGGTAGTGTAGGCATCTCCTCTTTCCAAGACAGTTCAGTCACTGTCTGAATCTCTGGCAAACCCCCTCCCCAGAATAAGAGTGCCACAAGAGGAACTGCTAGCACTAAGAGCAATGGAGCGGCCCTGCAGCCAGTTGGTGATGGGCTATGTACTCCCCTGGCTGCAATAATCAGAATGGTAGTACCTGGGAAGGTGTCATCTGGGTCTCTGAGTTTTACCAACAGATGCTATGCAGTCTCTTCTTCTCATCTCTGTTGTTCTTGGTTGGGGATCCCTGTGTGAATTTGAGACCCTGCTCTCCTGAGAAGATGGAGTTCTATGGCTGTGATATCCCTCTGGCTTTTCAGCTACTGCATGTGTGTGCAGCAGCTACTCTTTTTTGTGTCTCTGTGTTTACCAGTTTCTATGTAGCTTCTTCTGTAAGTCGATGGTTGTAATATTTCAGTCCAGTTGTATTTCATTTTGTTATTCAGGTAGATTGCTCTACATTTTAGCTGCAAATCTGGTTTGGGGTCGGGAGCATGTGAGTGTAGCTTTCACTTACTCTGCAGCCATCTTGTATTCTCAGGAAAATAGTCTTGAGAATGCTGATCTATGCCATAATAAAATTTGGTGAATCTTCCTGATCACTGGGTCTCTTTTCTAGATAAAGTCAAGGTCAGACAACCAATCTGCTAATGTTAGTTAAAACACTAAGTCAGTGATAAAGAAACCATGACAGCAGAAGAGGGTCTACACCTCTGGAAACACTTAAAGAAGAAAGTCAGTCAGAATATGTACTACTTACAAGTCCAAAGCCAACAGTCTGAAGAAGAGCAGTTGGAGCTTCTTATTTGCTGGGATTTGGTGGAACACTGATAGATGTGTGTGCCTGTGGCCACGCCATTTATAACAGAAGCCCTCTGAAAAATGTGTTTTCCATTTGTATCTGCAACTACAAAGCAGATTGAAAAACGTGCAAATGTTACAAAGCAGAAGAGGACTTCTGGTGGACATTGGTAGTAGTGATGGACAGGTTGTGATAGCAGCTGCAGAAGAAGAATTCACACTTGTTATTAATTAAACTCATGGATAATTTGATACTGCAGAAAATGTGCTTGGTAAGAAGGGGTACAGGGCTTGGTCAAATTTTGTATTATACATTTGTGGAAGGATACTCTTTCACAGTACTAAAATGTTATTGTGGGAGGGCCTCAGATGATACCACAGTTGTAGAAAAACTTGAACTCGAACTTGAGGGTGACCTAGAATCATTGATCGTGTGTTCCCTCGCCCCACACTGGACCCAAGGCCATGTTACCAGAGAGGAAATAAATGCTGTGTGTAGTATGATGTGAGCTCTTTCAGAGGAAATAAAAAGAGGTCCTGGTAGTTGATCATTAGAATATAAAATTTTTTGAGTTATAAAAAAAAAAGAAAGAAAGAAAGAAAGGAAAAGAAAAAATCCGACAGCAATCATGACCAAAACTTCTTATAATAATAGTGACAACAGTGATAATACCACTTCATATTTATTGAGAGGGTTATGTGCCAAGACATTGTTCTAAGTGCCTTTATACACATTACCTCATTTTATCTTCACAACCCAATGAACAAGTTGCCATTATTATCATGTCTATTTTAAAGATGAAGAAACTGAGTTTGAGAGAGATTAATAACGTACTTAAGGTTACATAACTACTAAATTGCAGAGGTGGAATTAAAGCCCTGACTGGCTGCTGCCAAAGTTAATGTGCTAAGTATGTCACAGTTAGAGTAATAATTGTCCAAATTGAGGCAATTTTAAGAGTGAAGAGGGCTCTAAAAAATACTACATAGTTTTGTTAAAAAAATAAAAATACTACATAGTCTTTATTTTTTTAATACATTTTTAAGACTTTATTTTAAAGGAGAGAGAGAGAGACAGAGAGAGAGAGAGAAGGAGGGGGGAGCAGGAAGCATCAACTCTGATATGTGCCTTGACCCAGCAAGCTCGGGGTTTCAAACCGGTGACCTCAGTGTTCCCAGGTCAATGCTTTATCCACTGTGCTACCTACCACAGGTCAGGCCCTACATGAAGATAGTCTTTAAATATTTTTTTCAAATAAAATTGATTTTATTATATTGGTGTGCAAAAACCATTGTCAAAAGTAATATCCATCATTTAAAAAATCTATCTGTATATATTAAAGAGATAAATTCTTTATATTGATTATCTGAACACTTAAAATAACATAAGTACATTATTATTGGTACATATTTGCATACTCTGATCAGTTTCTTAGTCCTGCATTTTATAATAATCACTAGTACTTTTGTAAAGAATGTATTTTTTCAATATGGTTTTATTTTTTTCTTCAGGTTTTAGGTGTACAATTTTATAATACATCATCTGTGAGTTGCATTGTGTGTTCGCCACCCCAAGTAAAGTCTCCCTCCATCACCATCTGTCTTTTTTTATTTTTAAAAATAAAACTATCTGTAGTAATTTTCAAGCTTTCATTTTAAGGATAATAAATTTGAAATTGTTAACCCTTTCCATTGGCTCATATCTGTAAATCATACTTTTTAGGAAGGTTTGAGAGTGAGGCAGGGGCAGATAGGGAAAGACTAGAAGGGAGAGAGGTAACAAACGTCAACTCCTAGTTGTGGCACTTTAGTTGTTCATTGATTGCCTTCTCATGTGTGCCTTAACCGGGAAGCTACAGCTGAACCAGTGACCCCTTGCTCAAGCCAGTGACCTTTGGGCTCAAGCCAGCGACCATGGGGTCATGTCTATGATCCCACACTGAAGCTGGTGACCCCATGCTCAAGCTGGTGAGCCTGCATTCATGCCAGATGAGCCGCACTCAAGCCAGCAACCTTGGAGGTTTGAACCTGG
This sequence comes from Saccopteryx leptura, assembly GCF_036850995.1. Taxonomy (NCBI): domain Eukaryota; kingdom Metazoa; phylum Chordata; class Mammalia; order Chiroptera; family Emballonuridae; genus Saccopteryx; species Saccopteryx leptura. The sequence continues at coordinate 112,122,973 of NC_089516.1, read as the reverse complement.
GTTTTCAGTGTCCCAGCTTGATGTTCTATCTACTGTGCCACCACCTGGTCAGCAATCAAATTATTTTTAATTGAGAAAATACTACATCTGCAGGTGCTGAAGTACCCTGCACATCATCAAGTCTACTAAATGGAGGACATTTAAAATTATATTTTTAAAGTATTGAAATGTGTAAATATTTAATCTCAAATCTTCTTATAGAAATTGTCTATTTAACATAACATTCTTCAACAAATATTTTCAGAAAACAAAACTCATTTAAAAATTTCTCTCTAAAAGGAATCCTCATACACACTATGGGAATGTTAAACTGGTACAGCCACTATGGGAAACAGTATGGAGGTTACTCAAAAAAATTAATATTAGAGCTACCATATTACCCAGCAATCCCTCTTCTGGGTATCTGCTCCCCAAATTTAAAAACATATATTTGTAAAGATATATGTACCCCTATATTCTTTGCAGCCTTGTTCATAATAACTAAGATATGGAAACAACATGTGTCCTTCTATGGCTGATTAAATAAAGAAGATGTGGTAAATATGTACAATGCAATACTACTCAGTCATAAGAAAAGATGAAATAGTGCCATTTACAACAATATAGATGGATATTGAGATTATTATGCTAAGTGAAATAAGTCAGATGGAGAAGGACAAGAACTATATGATCTCACTCTTATGTGGGGTATAAAACATAAATTAACAAGTAAACAAACAAAACAAACAAACTCATAGATGCAGACAATATTATGAAGGTTACCAAAAGGAAGAGGAATAAGGAACAGGATGAGAGGGTAAAAGCAGTCAGATATTTGGTGATGGATGGAAACTAGTCAGTGGGTGGTAAGCACACAATGCAATATACAGATGATGTATGTCAGTGGTCCCCAACCTTTTTTGGGCCACGGACCGGTTTAATGTCAGAAAATATTTTCACGGACCGGCCTTTAGGGTGGGATGGATAAATGTATCATGTGACCAAGACAAGCGTCAAGAGTGAGTCCTAGACAAATGTAACAGAGGGAATCTGGTCATTTTTATTTATATTCAAGTTCAGACTTAAATATATATAAATAAAACAGAAATAATGTAAGTTATTTATTCTTTCTCTGTGGACTGGTACCAAATGGCCCACGGACCAGTACTGGTCTGTGGCCCAGGGGTTGGGGACCACTGATGTATAGAATTGTGCACTTGAAACTTATATAATGTTATTAACCAATGTCACGCAATAAATTTAAGTTTTTAAGACTTAATTTATTCATTTTAGAGAGGAGAGAGAGAGAAAGGGAGAAGGGGGGTGGCAGGAAGCACCAACTCCCATATGTGCCTTGACCAGGCAAGCCCAGGGTTTTAAATCAGCAATCTCAGCATTCCATATTGATGCTCCATCCACTTTGCCACCACAGATCAGGAAATAAATTTAATTTAAAAAATTAAAAATTTAAAAAAAATTAAAAATTTAAAAGTTGTGTCTATGTTCCTTTTGAATAGGAGGAAACTTGACTGGTAGTGAATGCATGGTGCAGTATACAGAGAATGTTATAAAATTTTATACCTGAAACATATGTACTTTTATTAACCAATGTTACCTCAATAAATTCAATTAAAATTTTTTCACTGAATGTGGATGCTGAAAATCATAAGCCTTTTCAAATTCATTCTATTAAGATGCAGAATAGAAATGTACCCAATTAAAATTTTATCTAATTAAAAAATAGTAGTTTTATCTAAATGTCAAATGTTTTCTCACAAGTCAAGCTATCCCAAAGCACAATTACAAAATTTCACAATTAAATCCCATTAATTGCTCACCATAATTTAAACTGTTTTAAGGATACATTTTAATGCCTTCCTGTTTTCATTAAATATAACCTGCTTAAAGCTTTAAAAGCCAAAGAAATATTTTGCACTCTATTTGTTGAATATTTTGATTAAATATTTTCAACTGATGTAGGGCAGAATAACCCAAAATTTAAAGAACTAAAAAAAAAAGTCCAGTACTACTGTAGGACACATAGGTGGACTAATAAAATAGTTCTTCAAAGGCTCAACTATTTCTAGAGTCTGATCATGAACATCAAGAAGAGAAAGCACATGCTGCATGCTAAGTTTTTATTTATTATCTTTAGGATATTCCGTATAAACTTTGTCACATCAAAAAATGTAGTTCAGTTACTAATTGTGTCTATAGAACAATGTATTTTTATTTATTTGTCTGTGACAGAGAGAGATAGAGACAGAGACAAAGAGAAGGACAGATAGGGACAAACAGGGAGGGAGAAAGATGAGAAGCATCAATTCTTTGTTGCAGCTCCTTAGTCTCCATAGTTGTTCATTGATTGGTTTCTCATGTGTGCCTTGACCAAGGGGCTGCAGCAGAGCAAGTGACCCCTTGCTCAAGCCAGCATCCTTGGGTTTCAAGCCAGTGACCTTGGGCTCAAGCCAGCGACCATGGGGTCATGTCTATGATCCCACGCTCAACCAGCAACCCTGCGCTCAAACTGGTGAGCCCACGCTCAAGCTGTATGAGCCTGCACTCAAGCCAGCGACTTCGGGGTTTTGAACCTGGGTCATCTGTCTCCCTGTCTGATGCTCTATCCACTGAGCCACCACCTGGTCAGGCGAAAAATGTATTGTTAAAATTGACACTGTAGGTCCTTTCACAATTGGGGTAATATTGCAGTTGGTTTGGATGCAGTTTTCAATTACAGTAGGGAACAACATTTTTGTTGCATCCACAAAAACACTTGTTCTAACCTAATTTGAGTGCGCTGATCTCAAATCTGAAATTAGTTTTTCTCTGTAAGCTACAGTGTTTTTTTTTGCAATTCAAGATTTTAGGTTTTCATCTTATTGTAAAATTTGCAACATTTAGTTTAACATAATGAAGTAGAATGTCTTCTTGGGCATCATCTTTGTGAAAATATAATAATTTATATAATGCAGTAAATACACTAATACACTAAAAGATATAATTGCATCAGAATTTGTCTACAATTTAAAAATAGAACATATTAAAACAGTTATTTTAATCATAAAATTTGCGCAAAACTTATTTAAATTCTATTTAGGCAAAAATTTGTGTTTGTAGCTCTTGCATTTGTGTACTTGTTGAGGACAATCTTGTTTGATGCTCCAGTAGTAGTCTGCTCATCACTAACAGCTCCAAGATTTTTGGGAAACTTATCAAGGTGACTGTTCAGGAAGTGAATCTTAACGCTCATGTTACATCCAATGTCGCAGAAAGCCAACAGCATCCTTTGAACCAGAAGTTCATAGTTTTCTCCTTTTTTGTTGCCAAGGAAGTTCTTTGTAACTGCCTCAAAAGACTGCCATGCTGCTTTCTCCTCCTTATTCATCTTCCTGGCAAATTCTTCTTCACGTATGAGGGTTTGAACTTGAGGTCCATCAAATACACCTGCTTTTATCTTCTCGAAAGACAAGGCAGGAAAAGCAGAAATAATATTTGAAAGCATTCACGTTCTCTATTCAAAGCCTGAACAAACTGCTTCATTAAGCCAAGTTTGATGTGAAGTGGGGGGGAAATGATCCTGTCTCGATTAACTACAGGTTCATTCACAATATTTTGCATTCCTAGTTCCAGAGCTTCACATTTCGGCCACTCCTTCTGTGTCCAGTGTTTCTCCTGAGCTCAGCTGTTTCACAAACACAGAAAGCAAGGATACTTCGTGAAACCTCTCTGTTGTCCAAGCAGGAAATTTACCATTTTAAGATCCACACAAATGATCCAGTTATGCTCCTCATACTTCAAAAAGTCTAGGACAATTTTTTTGTCATTCTTACTAAGTCATTCAGTTCGGGTTGGCTAAACTGCTGAAGGGTTAATGGTTGCTTAGCATCAGAAGAAGATCCTTCAGATTCTACAACCATTTCCTCATGCATCTTATCAAAATACATTTGATCACCATGTTCACTTTCTTCGTCCTTAGAAGAAATAAAATTATTGAAAACTGGAACCAGGAGTGTCTCAGAGTGTGGGATAGGTCGTATTCCTGAAGGAATATTAGGATGTGCGATCATCTGCCATTTTTTCTTGCCGACGCCCTTTGTATGGATCAGACAGAAATAACAGTCACAGCTGTGGTCCTTAGGTTCACGCCAAATCATGAGAATACCAAAAGGCATTCCTTTGCGTTTTCTTTTGTCCAGTCATGAAGCATTTCCTCACAATTATAACACACAACATGAGGATCCCAATTCCTGTCTTGATCACCAAGGGGAACTTGAAAATAAGCAATATATGCATGTGTCACAAATGATGAAATATTGCACCTTTGACATTGAAGTGTGCAACAGCCACATATATAACAGAAGGTGTCAGGACTATTCTTACATTTACGCCTTGGTTGACGAAGCCATGATTCAATCTTAAAACAAAATAAGAGGGTGTTTTTATCAGATAATAATTTTTTACATTTAAAAACAAGTACAATTATGTAAAAGTGATGTTTGTAAAACATTAATTGCCTTGTGGTTATGTTCAATCCAAGAGTTGTTGCCCTTTAACTCCAATTTAAAAACCAATGCATGCCATTAACTGTAACAAAAATAAATTAAAATTGCATAAAAACTAGAGCATGCACCAAAAACGGATTTCAGATTTGGAATCACCGATGCAGAAATATAGAGAAACAGTTCTTAAACCTCATGCAACAGAAAATGGAAAAAAAATGTTCCCCAGTGTTATATGTGCACTGTAATCAATCTCAATGATGTTCCTGCTGTATGAATTTCTTAAATAAGTGAGAACATTATTTTTATATAAAAAATTTCCTCTGCTAAAATTTGTGTTTATATTATTTGTGTTTATATGAAAAAAACCCAAATATTTTTATCTTCAATGATGAACTTTTTACTGAACTTATAATAGCATTTTTGTTTTACCTTCATCAGAATTAACTTTCAAAATTGTTATTTTTATTGCACATTTTGGATGAAATAATTGAACCATTATTTTTAAAACTTTATTCATTTTAGAAAGAAGAGAGAGAGAGAGAGAGCAGGCGTGGGGAGCAGGAAGCATCAACTCCCATACGTGCCTTGACTGGGCAAGCCCAGGGTTTTGAGCCAGCGACCTCAGCATTCCAGGTCAATGCTTTATCTACTGCACCACCACAGGTCAGGCCATATATAGATTTTTAAAATTTATTTATTTTAGAGTTAACGAGGAAAGGGGGAGGAAAAGAAAGAAACATTGATTTATTGTTCCACTTATTTAGGCATTCATTGGTTGATTCCTGTATGTGCCCTGACCGGGGACCGAACCTGAACCTTGGCATACTGGGATGATACTCTAACCAATTGAACTACCTGGTCAGGGCTGAACCATTATTAATTTCACTTCTTGTCTATTTGAAGCACCTGAAAACACTGACATAAAGTCAGTGTCATGGAAACATTTCTTTGGCTAATTCAGCAAACACTTTAACAGCTACTGCTTCACTTTTCATACATGTACAAGGAAATTTTGAATAAAAAATGAGCAAAATGAATTTAGAAAAACCATTTGACTTACATGCAAAGGTATGCTTCACGTTGTTATATGTAAACCTTCTGTAGCTACGTGTATGTGTAATCCCTGAACACATTAAAATAGCAAATTTTGAGATATATGCTGATGCCTTTTCAGCAAATAGGTGTCTCCTGGATTTTGTGTGGTCAGTTATATCACTGTGGCTCCCATGGGTGATAAACGGCAATGAACATTTTCGTAAGTTCATGTACATCATCACATTCAGTACCTAAGAGAATTTACTGCAAAATAAAAAAGCATTATCAAACAATAAAACAAATATTTGTGGATTTACACTATGCATAAATTACGCAACCACTGTTGCAAGCATGTTCAGTATACGGTAGGCAGGACTGCTTAACCCCTATTTCCTGCACTTATTTTAGGTATTTCACCTGTAGTTTTCCACATGTCCCATTGACTCTGCTAATTGGCAACCCAACAGCCTCTACAACTCACATCTGGAACTCACAGGCCAGTATTCCAAGTGGCAGCCAGATAGTGTCAAATAATTGCTCCACCACTACCTGAGAACTGAGGTTGTTAGCTGTCCTTAGCTACTGTTATCTGGGAACCCTTGCTTTTATCAGTGAGCTTCCTGCCTGTTGTCCCTGATGAGGAGGCTAATTATATTATATCTGGAAAGGGTTAGGAAAAGCGATGGATTCGCACAGATTGTCTTTTGGATTTAATCATATAAGAACCAAAGAGAAAGAACTCTGTAGAAACTAGAAGTTCAAGGAGATCTATTAAACTCAAACCAAATTATTGTAGCACAACTATCAATTATAATACATAGTTTTAAAAAAAAAAATGTGAGTTGACCCTGGCCAGTTGGCTCAGTGGGTAGAGTGTTGGCCTTGCTTGAAGATATCCCAGGTTCCATTTCTGGTCAGGGCACATATGTGAAATGATCGTCTGCTTCTCTTCCTCTCCCTTTCTCCCTTCTCCCTTCTCTCTCTCTTTTTCTCCCATGGCCAGTGGCTTGATTGGTTCCAGCATCGGCCCCAGATGGGGATTGCCGATAGATCCCAGTTGAGGCACATGTGGGAGTCTATCTCCCCTCCTCTCACTAAATAAATAAGTAAGTAAATAAATAAATAAATAAATAGAGACAAATACTGAATTAGACAGTAGTGTAGATTAAGGCTAGCCTGACAAACCAAGAATGCATACTCATCCCAGTTACACTACTTCTCACTGGATTATTATTTCTTTTTTTTTTTTTGTATTTTTCTGAAGCTGGAAACGGGGAGGCAGTCAGACTCCCGCATGCGCCTGACCGGGATCCACCCGGCAGGCCCACCAGGGGGCGATGCTCTGCCCAACCGGGGCCACTCGAGCGCCTGAGGCAGAGGCCATGGAGCCATCCCCAGAGCGTGGGCCATCTTTGCTCCAATGGAGCCTTGGCTGCGGGAGGGGAAGAGAGAAACAGAGAGGAAGGAGAGGGGGAGGGGTGGAGAAGCAGATGGGCGCTTCTCCTGTGTGCCCTGGCCGGAATTGAACTGGGACTCCTGCACGCCAAGCCGACGCTCTACCACTGAGCCAACCGGCCAAGGCTAGATTATTATTTCTTAAGCTGGGTCCCCTTTAATAACTAACTCCACATGCTCCTAACTGTTAGATTCAGGGAGTACTGACATGCTGGGGATGCCAAGAGTGTACAAGGTCCCTGTGACACTGAGAACAAAGAGTTCAGCAACATCCTGCATTGAGTCAGAGACCCTTATCAGAAGTTTATGTTTGAAATTCTCCACTGAGCAATACCCCCCCCCCGTAACTGCTCACGACCTCCCTAGCCAATGACTAACAGCCACATCAGCTTCTGTATGATGCTTGCTCATCCTAAATAGCCACCCTATAAAAAGGAGCCATTTTAGAAGCTCGGAGCTGCAGTCCCTGTGCAGGTTTGGGGGGCTGCAGTCCCTGCGCAGTTTGTTGGCTGCGCAGGTTTGGTTGGCTGCAGTGCTCCAGTCTCTTCGGAGGCGTGGGTTACCTGCATCCCTGTGCAGGTTTGGGGGGCTGTAGTGCTCCCTTGCATGGGTTGCCTGCAGTCCCTGTGCAGGTCTGCAATAAAACTTATAAAATTTACTTTGTGTCTGCTGTGGCCTATCTTGCCAGGATGTAACACTAACCAGTATCATAGAGTAATTAATATAATTACTTTAAAGTGTCCCTCCCTCTCGTGGATTCTGGGGAGTTTTGATTTTCGCTCTGATGTTCCCCCACCTCGAGTGCTTCAGATGTCTGTATGTCAGAATCCCCCAGGCTTTGGTGCAGGTTCTTTCGGTCATAAAGGACATGAGGTAAGTCAGTACGCTGGAGTAAAACTTCAAAACAACTACTGCCAGTGAACTCAGAAGCACCAACTTTAGACATAAAGGACAGAGTTTTATTGTTCTTTTCTCCAAGAGGCCATCATTAACTGGTAAGGATTACATGCTACTCCTGGAGCCAACGCCAAGAATAAAGCGGCATCACACTGCAAAAACAAACTGCATTTACAGGCTAGGCCTCCAGGGGGAGAAAGGTCCTGGAGGAATGCCTAGACAGCGGCAAAGCCTCCGGAGTCACTCGCTCAAAGTACAGTACAGTAAGCGCTTTGCAAAGCAAGGTCGCCTTGACCGCTGACAGCGAGCGCGGTCTCCCACAGCTGCAGCTGGCCCTCCAAAAGTACCAAACGCAGGAGACACAAAAAGCTAATGTTTTGCCCACATCGTTGTGTTCGCGTTCTCGAAACGCTGACCCACAAGTCCAATGGCGCGCCAGCCGTCCCAGATCCCCCTCCTTCCGCCACCCCATTCGCTCTAGTCCTCCCGGGGTCCGCCCAGTCCAGGATCCAAAGGATAGACTGAACCGATGCTCTGGGCTCCAGTAACAAAACCAAGGAAGGGTAGAAAGAAGAGGGACAGCAACTACTTCAGGTTAAGTTTCATTTTTATTAAAAACTTCACGTGATTGACCAACTCATGACTCAGCGATTTCTCAATTTGCCTCCTTTATTTTCTTGGTTTGTCATCACCGCCTTCACCTTTTCTTGTATAGCCCTGGTTAACAGTTTTGAACATTTAAGCAGAATTCTCCCATTCCATAAAAATAACAAATAAGTCACCCTTTACATTCATTTTCAGCCTGCAAAATGATCTAGAGGTTTTATTTATTTTTTTTTTTTGTATTTTTCTGAAGCTAGAAACGGGGAGAGACAGTCAGACTCCCGCATGTGCCCGACGGGGATCCACCAGAGCCACTCTAGCGCCTGGGGCAGAGGCCAAGGGGCCATCCCCAGCGCCCAGGCCATCTTTGCTCCAATGGAGCCTTGGCTGCGGGAGGGGAAGATAGAGACAGAGAGGAAGGAGAAGGGGAGGGGTGGAGAAGCAGATTGGTGCTTCTCCTGTGTGCCCTGGCTGGGAATCGAACCCGGGACTTCTGCACGCCAGGCCGACGCTCTACCACTGAGCCAACGGGCCAGGGCTGATATAGAGGTTTTAAATAATCACTTGACACAATCTCCTCTCTCATTCCCCAGGGAAGCAACTGCCTCACATTTTCTTAAAGTGGTCATCAGGGTCTCCCCCCCCTCCACTCTTCTACCTTAGCTCCGGAATATTATAAATCTATTCTTAAGCAAATGAAAGAAATAGGTAACGACTTGATAAACAGTTGTCCTGGAACTTTTCTCCTTCCCCCACAGGTATACCCCAATAGAGACAATTCTGAAAAGCTTTGTGCAAATTGGATTTTTAGAGCTCAAACCCTGATTTTTGTTTTTAAAGGTTTATTTTAATCTTTATAATAAAAATAATATGTACTCATTTTAGAAAATGTGGATAATCAGACAATTCAAAACAAAAAACGTAATTATTTACAATCTCAACACTTGGAAACTATCCCTGTAAATTATTCGGTGTCTTGCCTTCCAGTCTTTTTATTATGGATATTTAAAAAATATACATTTCCTGGCCGGTTGGCTCAGCGGTAGAGTGTCGACCTGGCGTGCGGGGGACCTGGGTTCGATTCCCGGCCAGGGCACATAGGAGAAGTGCACATTTGCTTCTCCACCCACCCCCCTCCTTCCTCTCTGTCTCTCTCTTCCCCTCCAGCAGTCAAGGCTCCATTGGAGCAAAGATGGCCCGGGCGCTGGGGATGGCTCCTTGGCCTCTGCCCCAGGCGCTAGAGTGGCTCTGGTCGAGGCAGAGTGTTGCCCCGGAGGGGCAGAGCATCGCCCCCTGGTGGGCAGAGCATCGCCCCCTGGTGGGCGTGCCTGGTGGATCCTGGTCAGGCGCATGCGGGAGTCTGTCTGACTGTCTCTCCCCGTTTCCAGCTTCAGAAAAATACAAAAAAAAATGTGTATATATATATATATATATATATATATATATATATATATATATATATATATATATACACACACACACACACACACACATACACACACACACACACATTGTAATTGGCCCTGGCCTGTTGGCTCAGTGGTAGAGCATTGGCTGGGTGTATGGATGTCCTGGGTTCGATTCCCTGTCAAGGCACACAGGAGAAGTAACAATCTTCTTCTCCTCCTCTCCCCCTCCCCATTCTCTCTCTCCCCCCCCCCATCTCCCCCTTCAGCAGCAATTGGTTCAAGTATATTGGCCCTGGGCACTGAAGATGGCTCTGTGGAGCCTCCTCCTCAGATGCTAAAAATAGCTCAGTTGCAAGCATGGCCACAGATGGGCAGAGCATCAGCCCAAGAAAGGGTTGCCAGGTGGATCCCAGTGCAGACACGTGTGGGAGTCTGTCTCAATATCTCCCTATCTCTCACTTGTGGGGAAAAAACAACATTGTAGTTGTACAATTTTGTTTCCAACTTGTTTATATATATTTTCCTTTTTACTACCCCAACCCCTCCACTTCGGCAACCATCTCTGTATCTATGGGTGTTTCTATTTTTTTTGTACTTTTTTTTTTTTAGATTCAACATATAAGTGGAATCACACTGTATTTGTCTTTCTCTCTCTTCGTTCACTGAGCATAATACCCTCTAGGTTCATCCATGTTTTTGAAAATGGCAGGATTTCACTCTTTTTTTTTTTTTCTGAAGTGAGAAGCAGAGAGGGAGGGAGACAGGGAGACAGACTCCCACATGCGCCCGACCGGGATCCACCCGGCATGCCCATTAGGTGGCGATGCTCTGTTCATTTGGAGAGTTGCTCTGCTGCAACCGGAGCCATTCTAGTGCCTGAGGTGAAGGCCATGGAGCCATCCTCAGCACCCAGAGCCAGCTTTGCTCTCATGGAGCCTTGGCTGTGGGAGAGGAAGAGAGAGACAGAGATGAAGGAGAGGGGGAAGGATGGAGAAGCAGATGGGCACTTCTCCTGTGTGCCCTGGCTGGGATTTGAACTGGGGAATCCGTACACCAGGCCAATGCTCTACCACTGAGCCCAATGGCCAAGGCCTTCTTTTTTATAGTTGAATAATATTCTCTTGTGTATGTGTACTGCATCTTTATCCACTTGTCTATCAATGGGCATCTAGGTTGCTTCCATATCTTGGCTGTTGTAAATAATGCTGCAATAAACATAGGGATGCATATATCTTTTCAAATTCATGTTTTTGTTTTCTTTGAATAAAGTCCCAGAAGTGGTATTGCTGGACTGTCTAACAGCTCTATTTTTAATTTTTTGAAGACTTTCCATTCGATTTTCCATAGTGGCTGCACAAATTTACAATCCTACCAAAATCACACAAGGATTCCCTTTTCTCTACATTCTCATCAGTGTCTACAACTTTTTTTCCCTCATTACGATGTTCGCATTTTTCCATTGTATTAAGAGCATAACTTTTAATGACTCTTTACTAGTCCATTGTATGAATGTAATATGCATCACTTAATATTCCATTTGGGGTCATTCAGCTTCAACATTTTCAACTGAAAAAATTATTTAAAATGACCTTGTAGTAAACTCTTTCTGTGTAGTAAGGCATCATTTGACATGTGAATAGCTACTCCCAGACCCAATCTATTTTTATAAATGCAGGGTGGAAAACATTTCCCTTCTAAGTTCTTTGGCTGACCTAATAATCAAATTGACATAAGACAGATTAACATGAGAAAAACATTTAATTTCATACATCGGGGTCCCATTAGAATATTAGAACCAGGTAAACAATTGAGACTTATGTGCCATCCTGAGCCAAGAAGGGGGTAGGGAGCCTGAAGCTTCAAAGGGGAAGAAAACAATTCACAGAAAGATGAGAGGAGCAAATGTTTGGTAAACAAATCTTTGCTACACCATGCGATAAATCTTTCTAATACGGTAATGACTCTTCTCCTGGTACAGGACCCCTATCTAGATTAGTTTAGGCAGTTAAGGGGCAGGTAAAAAGCATTTCATGAGTCTGCTGAGTTTTAATCGTCTTCAGCTCAAAACAATCCACAAGCCAAAGTGGCACATTTTGAGATGGCATATTCTCCCCTGCAGAAGTTTTTGAGTTCTCATTTGTTGGGTTTACTTAAGATAAAATATGCTTGAACTTTCTTTTTAATTTGGGAGTTGTTTGAGTTTTTCCTACAAAGGTATTTTTGCAATAACTCCAAAACTATAAATGTATTGTTCTAAGCAACTTTTGTGTTTTTTTCCAAAGCAATTCAACACCATATATATCTGTCAGGGAAAGAATGATTGAACTCCCCTCTCACTCATTTCTTTCCAATGAGTAGAGGAAACTTGGAGATAATGGGCACTTAGTAGCAATTAAGATTGGCGAGGAGGAGGAGAAACAAACTGAGCTCCAGGGGACTAGAACAAAGTAAGAGTGTGCCCCCAAATGTTTACAACCCAGCCAGTCAAAATGAAATTAAACCCATGTGCAATATTGGACAGGCAGATTCTAAGTCACACAATGTCTTATTCTTTTGTGGCTCTACTCCAGGATCCAGCCTGACATTAACACAAAAAAGAGAATAAATTCACTCAGTCAGCAATAGTTACTGTGTTAAGTATCTACTATGTACCAGGCACTGTTATTGATGCTCAGATATGATAGATCAGTGAACATAAGAGGCACAAATCCCTGTATTTTGTGTTCTTAGCATTTTAATGAGGGAAAGACAAACCGTAAAGAATAAACAAAAAGATAAATAAACTATATTTTATATTGGGAGGAGATAAGTTCTACCATAGAAAGGCAAGAAAAGAGAGTTGGAAAAGTGTGTGTGTGTTTTAGTATTAAATTGGGTAGTCAGGGTAGAAGTCATTAAGAAAGTTAAAGACAAGCAAAGACATGAAGGAAGTGAGAGACTTAACCATCTGGATATCTGAGGGAAGAATGCTCTAGGCCCTTGATGGCGAACCTATGATACGTGTGTCAGCACTGACACGCATAGCCATTTTTGATTACACGTGGCCGCATGCGGCCACATACCAGAGAAATATGGGGCTGCATGCCGAGAACGACGTTTCATCCTGGGCTCCTGCACGGCCAGGTGCAGTAGCCGAGGATAAAACATTTGCTATAATGTATACCAGGGTTCCCCAAACTATGGCCCGTGGGCCGCATGTGGCCCCCTGAGGCCATTTATCCGGCCCCTGCAACACTTCCGGAAGGGGCACCTCTTTCATTGGTGGTCAGTGAGAGGAGCACAGCATGAGAATGCGTCACGGCTCCAGAAGCGCGTCATATCACTTGTTACGCCTAGCAGTGACAAATATGGAACCAGACATTGACCATCTCATTAGCCAAAAGCAGGCCCATAGTTCCCATTGAAATACTGGTCAGTTTGTTGATTTAAATTTACTTGTTCTTTATTTTCAATATTGTATTTGTTCCCGTTTTGTTTTTTTACTTTAAAATAAGATATGTGCAGTGTGCATAGGTTTTTTCTTTTTTCTTTTTTTGTTATTTATTGTCTTTAATGAATAAAGACAATACCTATATAATCACTACCCAGGTCAAGTAACAGAATATTGCAAGCATTTCCTCCTGTCCACCACCTGACGTTCCCCATTCCTTTGCTGGAATCAAAACCTTCTCTCTCCTAGAGTTGATTTGGGGTGGTGAACACACAATGCTATATGCGGATGATGTATTGTAGAATTGTGCCCCTGAAAGCTGCATAATTTTATTAACCAATGTCACCCCCATAGTTTTTTTTATAGTCTGGCCCTCCAACGGTCTGAGGGACAGTGAACTGGCTCCCTGTGTAAAAAGTTTGGGGACCCCTCGTGTAGGCACTCTGGGCCGGAGGTCTGTAAGCCAAAACAACAGAACTCCAGCACAGAGAGTCTAGTTCTGAGACTTCCGGTTAGACTGTTAGGGGCTCTTTGACCTCACTTCCAGCTGGTAGAGCAGGGAGCAGCGGAATGCCGCAGGGGACGCATCTCTGGGGGCCCTGTGATTGCCATTACCAGCAACCACATAACCACAGCAACCATCATCCAATCTACTGTTCTGGGGTGTCGTGGATTTCTAATTGACCATCATTACTGAAATAAGTGAGGGGGAGGCTGGGAGAGGCGAGGGCCTGTGCTATGGATGCCATTTCCCGTCATTAGAAATAGCGGCAGCCATCTTAATTTACATAAGATGCAACTTGCAGAATTTCAAGACAACATCTGGGCTCAGGTGTTTGTGGACTTGAGGTCAAAGCTTGAGAATCTGGAAAGGTGCTGCTTGGAGAATCAAGAGGAGTGTCACTACGAACAGGAAGTTTGGAGTGCCTGGAACCGATTACCAGACACTTTTAGCACCCTGAAAAATATAGCAATGGCTTTACTCACAATTTTTTCCTCTACATACTTTTGTCAGACCTTATTCTCAGCGTTAAATAATATCAAAACCAACAAAAGAAACAGATTGACAGATGAAGTTAGTAGCGCTTGCTTGGGCTTGAAGTGTAGAAAATACTAACCTTCAATTGAAGATTTAGCCAATGAAATTCAGCAACAAAAAAGTCACTAATAGGCAGGTTAGTTAAAGAATTCCCCCTCCCCCTCACTTATCTTAGTTCACGGCACCCTACACAAGTTAAATAATATCAAGACCAACAAAAGAAACCAACTGACAGATGAACAAAGAAGTTACTAAGCAGGTAAGTTAAATAATTAGTTTTTGGTTTATTAAATACAGTTATATATTAAAATTATACATTTTTGTTATTTAAACTATAGATATCGTGAAATTATGTAAATTTTTCTCAAAGTGACACACCACCTGAGTTATGCTTGGTTTTTTCGTGAATTTTGACACACCAAGCTCAAAAGATTGCCCATCACTGCTCTATGCAGAGAAAGCAGACCTCTGAAGTGGGACTATAACTGAGGAACAGCAAGGCAATGAACATGGATGGAGAGGAGCAAAGCTTATTGCTTAAATGAGTAAATGGCTAGATATGCAATTACAAAGCAGTATGTTAGCAAGTATGTAAAAACCCTACCTATAATGCAATTTGAAGGTACGAGTGCTTGAGCAGTTGCTGTGTTGGAAAGAGTTTATCAGATGAAGATGGTTCTAGATAGGTTTCATAGAACTTAAGTGGTGGAAGGGAGGGGACGGTGGAGATGGCCTATAAAATGGAGTCAGGGTTTCAAACCACCCTTCAATCTTGTCCAGACTTGCATGTCTCTATGGGGCTAGATGAGAAACCTAAGTCTTGAGACCCCTGAAAACTGACATATGCTCTTATTCTAGGACTTTTAAACGTCAAAAGAAGCAAACAAACACCAACCCACCACCAACAACAACAATAAAACTTACATTTTTTTTTTAACAGGGACAGAGAGAGAGTCAGAGAGAGGGATAGACTGGGACAGACAGACAGACAGGAATGGAGAGATGAGAAGCATCAATCATTAGTTTTTCGTTGCGCATTGCTCCACCTTAGTTGTTCATTGATTGCTTTCTCATATGTGCCTTGACCGCGGGCCTTCAGCGGACCGAGTAACCCCTTGCTTGAGCCAGTGACCTTGGGTCCAAGCTGGTGAGCTTTGCTCAAACCAGATGAGCCCGTGCTCAAGCTGGCGACCTCGGGGTCTCAAACCTGGGTTCTCGGCATCCCGGTCCGACGCTCTATCCACTGCACCACCGCCTGGTTAGGCCATTTTTATTTTTTAATTGCATTGATTTGGGGTGACATTGGCTAATAAAATTACACAGGTTTTGGGTATACCATTCTATAATACATCATCTAACAAACTACATTTTCCATCAAAATCTTATAAATGTTGACTTCAAGGGCCAAATGTTTATGGACCCACCTATTCTTCCATAAAACCTGCTAATCCTTCATACACAGGTTGTTGTATTAATTTTCTTTTTAATTTAATTTAATTTCTTATTGAAGTATAGTTGACATACACTAATATATTAGTTTCAGGTGTACAACATAGTGATTCAACATTTATATACCATACAATGTGATCATCACATGAAGTCTAATGACCATCTGTCACTGTGCAATGTTACCACTATATTATTGATTATTTCACTTATATATGGAATTAAAAAACAAACAAATGAGCAAACAAAACAAACACAGCCTCATAGAAACAAAGAACAAACTGATGGTTGCCAGAGGGGATGGAGGTGAAAGAATGGGTGAAAAGGTGAAGGGGAATATAGTGAATAATAGTGTATTAGTTTTTTATTATTGCTTTAACAGATCATCAGAACTTCGTGGCCTAAGACAATACAAATTCATTATTTTATAGTTTTGTAAGTCAGAAGGCCTGAAATCAAGGTGTCAGCAGGGTTGCATTCCTTCTGGAGGCCCCGGGGGAGAATCCATTTCCCTGCCTCTTCTAGTTTATATAGGCTGCTGGCATTCCTTACCCTCGTGGTCCCTTTCCTTTCGTAATATCACTGTCCTTTGTATTTTCATTCACTATAAATTCCTCCCTCTAACAACTACTGGGGCACAAGGAATATCAGGAAGCTGGGAGATCCAGGTTGATAGAGTGCTTAGAGGTCATCTTATCTAACTTTTCCTCAATGTTTAAATTCATTCAACATTTTCTGGACAAGTGTTCATTCAGTTTCTCTTTAAACACTCTCAGTGACTTGGAGGAACTATGAGTTACTACTTTTTAAGGTCTTATTGTTAGAAACTCTTCCTTCCTATTGAACTGAAACCTGTTTCCCTGGGACCTCAAATTAATCTTCCTATTTCCTCTCTGAAGCACCACAGAATGATCTCACTACCATGTGAGAACACGGCAAGAAGATGACTGTCCATAAACCAAGAAGCGGACTCTCAACAGACACCAAATCTCCTGGCACCTTGATCTTGGACTTCCCAGCCTCCAGAGTTATAAGAAATAAAAATTTGTTGTTTAAGCCAACCAGTCTATGGTAATTTGTCATAGCATTTTGAACTGACAAAAACAGACAATTTATTTAACTTCTTTGTGCTTCAGTTTCCACATCTGTAAACAGAGACCTATTTTATACAGTTGTGAAAATTACATGAGATAATGCATGTAAAAAGCTGTAACAGTCCCTGGCATATGGGATGTACTAGCTATTATTACCTTGTGGGTGTCACCAGCTTAGAGTTAGATAATCCTAAAGACTTGACATGGATATGCTCTTTGAGTATTCTCATTTGAGCTACTATTTTTAGAGCAAAATACACCATACTCTTTCCTTAGAAGACAGACCTGTCTTGGGAACCTAGAAAGAACCTAAGATTTTAGATTGTTAAAGCTGAAAGTGACTGTGGCAATTTTCTAGTACAATGTTTCATGTAATGTTTTAGCCATGGAGCCCCTTGTTGAAACAAAACTTTACACAAAAACCCATAAGCTTAAACAGAAAACTGGAGCCATTCTGGTGGGGGTGGGGTAAAAAAAAAAGAGTATTCTACCCATCCAATCTCTTACATACCTCTTCTAAACCCAAGGAATCCATGGAACACACTTTGAAAAACACTAATGGAATCCGAACACTTAGTTGAAGAAGGTTTGATTAAATGATCGAAGAAATTACCTGATCTGAACAAGACACAGAGTGAGTGGTGGCCAAACTTGGATCAGAAATCTGCTTTCCTGAGTTTTATGCTGAGGAGAGTGAGCAACTGTCAGGTGTAAGCACTGTGCGAGATATGGCAGTATATAGGAAAGCCTCAGGGGGCGCTCTGACAAACATCGCTTAGGTTTAATCCAAGTGGTTGGTGTCTCTGTCCTGCTTGATAGTTTTTCACATGGATGTGCCTACCCCTGGAAACAGCCTTGGCTCTCAGAAATCACTGTGGCTGGGGAGAAAGGATGGGAATATGTGGATGGAAAGAAAGAAATGGAATCAAGTGAAATGTACTTTCTTTTCTTCTAGTAAATCCCTAATGAAGTAGTTGGTAGGATGGATTGTCTTTCTAAAAGCTGTTGTAAAGCCACCAAGTGCTTTCTTGAACAGTTAGCCAGAAAACAGAATAAATAACATTTGGAAGACTGAAGGTACTAGGAAACTAACACATTTCAATTCATATGAGTGCAAGGTCTTCATCTAATAAGCTCTATAGCAGAACTGAACAGGGCCTTCAGTGTGTTCCTGGCCTTCCTCACTGACATGAAACTAATGAAGGGGGCCTTTCACAGCACAGAGTTTGAAACAACTGAGAAGAGAGGACCATACAAGAAACAGGGGTAAGAGTTCTATTGTCAGTTATGCTGCCTACTTAGGCAAGTAACTTGACCTCCCTGGACAAAATGAAAGGGTTAAAGCAGACAAGGGCTCTTCTGATTTTCAAATGTCTATCATTCCTTATCAAAAGGCTGCAACAAATGGCTGTCATGTTAGGCCAAAGAGCTGGCTTCAGCCTTCTCAGTTACACCTGCAGAGTCAGCTCTTTGTCATTATCAACAGTGTCATAAAGGGTAGGTAAGAATTTCTGAATCTGAACCCTTTCCTCTAAGCCCCTACTGCAAAGGAAAAGAACAATATGAGATTATTTCCTAAGCAACACATCACTTCAGTTTCATGGGTCATAATGTCCTGAGATCACTTTCCTTCATAATCTATTGAATTGAAAGAGAAGGTGGAGATTACAATGGAGAGATAGGTAAGGATGGCATGCGTGTGTGTGTGTGTGTGTGTGTGTGTGTGTGCGCGCGCGTGTGTAAAGAGGGAGAGATAAACGAAAAAAGACTCAGAAAAAAAGGCAGTTAAAGAAACACATATAGACAAGGAGAAAGTGGTAGAAGTGGAAGTCAGAAACGTGTCAGTGGTCAGCTGACTAGTCTAGTGGAAAGAAGGGATGTACCCTGCCACTTTCTCTGATGTAAACCAGATGGAAAAAAACCTGGGGAATATTCTGCTGGAGAAACCATTTTACCAGCTCGGCACTTAGGTCAAGTAGTCTCCAAAAGGCAAGACCTATTCCTAGATCTGCCATTAATTAATTCAATAAACAATTACTGAACACTTACTATGAGAATAGAAAAAACAAAACAAAACAAAAAAACCCAAAACAAAACAAAACAAAACAAAACAAAAAAAGCATGTTCTCTGCCCTAAAGAAGCTGACAGGCTGCTATGGGTTCTGGGCCAGTGAACAAATAATTACCGTGTGGAAAATGCTGTGATAAGGGAAGTCCAGGGTACTAGGTGACACCATCCTAATTCAGCACTGGCTAGTTAAAGGTTTCTTTGCAGAAAGACATGTCACCTGAAGGAGAAACAAAATCCAGCCTGCTCTTTGAGGAGGTAGAAGGAGAAAGAATGTTTTAGGTAGAAGTAAGAGTACAGGTTATTTTAATTTTTTTCTTTGTACTTAGCAATATTTTTCAAATGTTCTTCATTGGACATATATTACAGTTATATAGAAATAATTTTAAAATATGAAGGATAACAAGGACTCTCTCTTGTTTTGAATTTTTTAATTTTAATTTTTTTCAGTTACAGTTCACATTCAACATTATTTTGTATTAGTTTCACGTGTACAGCATAGTGGATAAGCAATCATACACTCTACAAAGTGCTCCCCTCGTATTTCCAGTACTCACCTGGCACCAAACCTAGTTATTACATTATTGGCTATATTCCCTATGCTGCACATATGCATCCTCGTGACTGTTTTGTAACTACCAATTTGTACTTTTCTTTTTTATTTTTTTATTTATTTTATTTTTATTAATTTTAATGTGGTGACATTAATAAATCAGGGTACATATGGTCAGAGAAAACATCTCCAGGTTATTTTGACATTTGATTATGTTGCATACCCATCACCCAAAGTCAGATTGTCCTCCGTCACCTTCTATCTGGTTTTCTCTGTGCCCCTCCCCTCCCCCACCCCCTCACTATTCTCCCTCCAAGAAGCAAACAGAACACCGAGTTATCTTAACCCCAGAAACCTACCCCAATCTGTACTTTTCAATCCCTTCACCTTTTTTATCCAGTTCCCCAAACCTCCCTCCCCACTGTTCTCTGTATCTATGAATCTTTTTCTGTTTTGTTTGTTAATTTGCATTGTTCTTTAGATTCCACACATAAATGAAAGAATGTAGAATCTGTCTTTCTCTGGATGACTTCTTTCACTTAACATAAAACCTTCTAGTTCCATTCATGCTGTTGCAAATGATAAGATTTCATTCTTTTTGACAGCTGAATAATGTTAGCAATGGCCCTCCCTTAATCAGTGAGTACCACTGAGAACTTCCTTAGGTTTGTGACACACTGAGAGGGAGAGAAAGATACACTGCAATTACTACTAATAATAACAGTAATGAGAATATTTGTTGCATGCTTATTGCATGTCAGAGTTTTCCAGGCACCTCATTTATTCCTTACAATAATCGTCCATGATAAGCACAACTATTAACATCTTCATTTATAGATGAGAAAACTGAGGCCCAGAGGTCAAACTATTATTAAGTGGTAGAAGGAGGAATCAAATCTTGCCCTGGTTTGTGACTACTACACTATACTGACCCTCTTGATTAAAGTGGTACACACAAGAGACCAATGAGGGTTTTAACTTCTTCCTCTTATAAAAAACAACTGGGCCCTGGATGGTTGGCTGAGTGGAAGTGGATAGAGCGTTGGCCCAGCGTATGGATGTCTTGGGTTCAAGCCCTGGTCAGGGAACACATGAGAAGTGATCATCTGCTTCTCTTCCCCTCCCTCTCCCCCTTCTTTCCCTCTTCTCTTGCAGCCAGTGGTTTGCTTGGTCTGAGAATAGGCCTCAGGTGCTAAATATAGCTCTGTTGGTTTGAGCTCTGTTGGTCCCAGATGGAGGTTGCTGGGTGGATCCTGGTTGGGACCCATGTGGGAGTCTGTCTCACTATCTCCCTTCCTCTCACTTAAGATACACTTCAGCCCTGGCCAGTTGGCTCAGTGGTAGAGCATCGGCCTGGCGTGCAGGAGTCCCGGGTTCAATTCCCGGCCAGGGCACACAGGAGAAGTGCCCATCTGCTTCTCCACTTCTTCTCCTCTCCTTCCTCTCTGTCTCTCTCTTCCCCTCCTGCAGCTGAGGCTCCGTTGGAGCAAAGTTGGCCCGGGCACTGAGGATGGCTCTGTGGCCTCTGCCTCAGGCGCTAGAATGGCTCTGGTTGCAACAGAGCGACGCCCCAGATGGGCAGAGCATCGCCCCCTGGTAGGCGTGCCGGGTGGATCCCGGTCAGGCGCATGCGGGAGTCTGACTGCCTCCCCGTTTCCAACTTCAAAAAAATACAAAAAAAAAAAAAAAAAAAAAAAAGAGAGAGAAGATACACTTCAACATCACAACTGCTGGACCTTGCTTTACTCTGGTCACACCAGCAAAGCTCATCTTGTGGGAAATAATCCAGTTTTCAAATGAGTGACATAAATCCAAATGGTTTATTAAAATTCCCTTATATTAAAGGCATTGTTCTGTGATGCAATTCTTATTTTAACCACATGGTGATGCTGCAGATAAATCTAAGAATTTGTGAAAACGGAGTTTTAAGAAAATTAGTAGTATTTTAATAAATTGTGATTCAGCTACACAATGAAAGGCTATGCAACCATCTAAAATAATGAAGTAAAACCATACAACACTTTTTTTTTTTTTTTAGTAAGAGAGAAAGACAGAGAGAGACAGGAAGGGAGAAAGATGAGAAGCATCAACTCATAGTTGCATTACTTTACTTGCTCATTGATTGCTTCTCATACGTGCCTTGACTGGGGGGCTCCAGCTGAGCCAGGGACCCTTTGCTCAAGCTAGCAACCTTGGCCTCAAGCCAGTGACCTTGGGCTTCAAGCCAGCGACCTTTGGGCTCAAGCCAGTGACCACGAGATCATGTTTATGACCCCACATTCAAGCCAGCAACCCCGTGCTCAAGCTGCACTCAAGCCAGATGAGCCCGCCCTGGCAACCTCGGGGTTTCCAACCTGGGTCCTCAGTGTCCTAGGTCAATGCTCTATCCACTGCACCACCACCGGCTAGGCTAAGCCACACGACTTAAGGAACAACTTCAAGATATGCAAATAAGTGAAAAAAGAAAGTCATTAAACAACATGAAAAGCAAGCTTGTATTTGTCTAATTAAAAAAAAAGAATATACACACATTTGCAGATATATGCATAATTTTCCCCATGGAGTATAAAAGAAGAGATTGTTAACAGTTATTACTTTGAGGAGTGTGATTGGGTTCAAGGAAAGGAAATAGGTGTTTCCTTTTGATTTTATGCTTTTTAAAATTATTTCAATTTTTAATGATTTGTATACATTAATTTAAAAATGATTGTGAAAACAATCCAATTGCTATAAAAATTTGAATACGTGTGGTAGAAGTTAAGAAAAGCCCCTTTTTCTCCATCTCTTAGCCTCATCCCTGGAGGACAGGTAACTATGGATATGAATTTGGGGCCTTGTTACTCAGTGTGGTTTCCAGAACAGCAGCATCAGGATCATCTGGGAAGTTGCTGGAAGGGCAGGTTCTTGTGCCCTGCCCCAGATTTGCTCAAACTCCATAATGGGGCCTAGTAATCTGTGTTTTAAAAATCCCCTTTGCTAATTGTAGTGTATGCTTAAGGTCGAGAACCATTTCATTTTAGCAGGTCAGACGAGATCTTCGGTGGTGGTGTTGGGGTGGGGGTGGAGGTTGAGAAGAATCAGTAACTGAAAGTGGTATGTTCCCATTCACCCAGCGAGCTCTAGCTCAAGGCTTGGCAGCCCCTGAAGCTCACCATGACCTCTGTGCTTAGGTTGAGCTATGCCCATACAGACACGGTTTGGAGGTATTGTCCATAATAAGGGAACATGTTAGAAGGAGAAAGGAAAAAGCAGTGTAGAAGAAACTGAAAGGAGGATGACTTGAGACAAGAAAAATGACAGAGAGAATGTAGTTAAAAAATCATAAGATGGCAAGTAGATGACACTAATGCCTCAGGGACACTCATTCATTGAGTTAGTATTGTTTTTAAATTCTAAATTTCTGTATCATTATGTTCATTTCCTTCCTCTGATCCACATGTTTCATTGTCTATTAAACCAAGGGTCCTTATGACTTTGATTAAATTTAGCTTGAAATCCTAGCGCTAGAAATCATGTCTGTCTCTATATACATATATACCCCTCAGAGACCTGGCCCTCCCACCACAGTCAGCAACCTCCAGACAGCAGAAGACAGAGCTCAGTATGACTAGTGATCTCAAGGTCTGGACCTCTGGCAGGCTAAAGATAACTTCTTGACCTAAGTTATGTTTCAGCTTCTGAGCCCTAAGGTTGAAGGACACCCTTATCTTTCTCATGAAATCAGACAGAAGGACACAGAAACAGACCACAAAGCTGTCCTCAAGTCCTGAAGAAATGATTTATTACCCTTACCTCACCTCCGACCAATCAGCTCCCAGCATTACTCGGAAGAGGTGTCTTGTGATTTTGCCCTTTATTGTCTGTATCTTGCTTGTCCATCAGGGACTTAGGGGTTTTGAACATTAGCTTCCCATGCTCTTGGGTGTCATCATTTATAATAAAGTAACTAATATTTCTCCATTGCAATTCTCAGTGTTTAGTGTTTAACTCTGTTATTGCCAGGTGGACAAATTCTTTCTGTTCCTCTGACCCACACGTTTCATTGTGTTATTTACCAAATGTGAGGTAATTATTTTTTACACCATTCATTGTCTTTCCATTAGGGAATTGTTTGCCAGTGATTCCTGCTCCCTGGCCAAAAAAATCATGAGCTCTCAAAGCTGCTGCAAAGAGTTATAATGTACCTATGATGGTAGGGATCTAGGCGTGTGTGTGTGTGCTTGTGTGTGTGTGTGTGTGTGTGTGTGCATGTGTGTGTGCGTGTGCGCACGCGCTGAGAAATTTTCACCCACTGGGGATGTGCGAGGTAAGATAGGAAAGGAAGTGCACATAAAAACATTCTGGTGCAGACCCTGGCTGGTTGGCTCAGCGGTAGAGCATCGGCCTGGCACGCGGGGGACCCGGGTTCCATTCCCAGCCAGGGCACGTAAGAGAAGTGCCCATTTGCTTCTCCACCCCCCCCCTTCCTCTCTGTCTCTCTCTTCCCCTCCCGCAGCCAAGGCTCCATTGGAGCAAAGATGGCCCGGGCGCTGAGGATGGCTCCTTGGCCTCTGCCCCAGGCGCTAGAGTGGCTCTGGTCGCGGCAGAGTGACGCCCCAGAGGGGCAGAGCATCGCCCCCTGGTGGGCAGAGCATCGCCCCTGGTGGGCGTGCCGGGTGGATCCCGGTCAGGCGCATGCAGGAGTCTGTCTGACTGTCTCTCCCCCATTTCCAGCTTCAGAAAAATACAAAACAAAACAAAACAAAAATTCTGGTTCAGCAGTATCCACAATCAAGTCAACACGTCTGAAGCTAAGATTGGAAGGGATCTTCTGGAGGTCCTCATGTGGATCCTCATCCCACAGGTATGCCTCCATGCAGAGGAGCCTGGGGCAAGCTCTTTTGACTGGGCTGGGACAATTAGAGACAATGCATACAAAAAGAAGTAATTCTCACAAGGTTTTGGGGGAAAACATCAAATAATTGTGAGTGTGAAAGTTCAGACCAAAAAAAGCTTTGAGTATTTCTTTCTTTCTTTCTTTCTTTTTTTTTTTTTTTTAGAGAGTGAAAGAAAGACAGACAGACAAGAAGGGAGACAGATGAAAAGCATCAACTCATAGTTGCAGCACCTTAGTTGTTCATTTATTGCTTTCTCATATGTGCCTTGACCGGGGGCTCCAGCCAGAGTCAGTTATCCCTTGCTCAAGCCAGCGACCTTGGACTTCAAGCCAGCAAACATGAGGTCATGTCTATGATTCCACACTCAAGCCGGCGACTCCGCGCTCAAGCCGGTAATGCCAAGGTTTCAAACCTGGTTCCTCACCATCCCAGATTGATACTCTATCCACTGTGCCTCTACCTCATTAGGCAAGCTTTGAGTATTTTTAGCCTATATTTTTCTGACAAAATACCTACTACCATTTACCTACCACTTCCAAAACATTGTTCTTTCTCATGAACATGCCTGTCCCACAGAACCCAACAATTTTTTGTCAAGGAGAAAGGCTGTGATTGGAGGGGGGGGGGGATTTAGCCTAAAAGGCTGCTCTATCTTACTAGGGTATGTTCCACTCTTTTTATTTGATGCTATCTGCAAGAGATTAAAGGTAAAAGTTTATTAGACCAGATCTTTGACTCATTGAGACACTTTGATTCCTTATAAAAGAGTACTTACTCTTTTAGAATTGTTAAGCTGGAGACAACTTAGATATCATCTCTGACCCATTAAAACTACCTTGGTGAGTTTTGAGAAAAATACAGTCCCCAGGCCCCGCTCCATACCAACTGAATCCGAATCACAAGGGGTGGGACCAAGGGAGCATTTCTAGTTTTAAAGTCCCACAAGTGATTGCAACGTGCAGCCAGGATTGAGAAATAGCTCTTGATAAAAAAGAAAAAAAAAAAAAAAAGACAGGACTTAACTGTTTCAGAATCTCTGGGGAATGAGGTACAGGAATCTGTATGTTATTAAAAATGCCCAGATTATTCTTTTGGAAACTAACGTTTGAAAAACAGTGCTTTATTCCAATTCGAAATTTTTACAGGTTTTGAATGCTTTCCTTTATTGAATATCTTAGGTTTCAACTGTTAAGTATATATGCAGAGATAAAACAACTGAAAGGTGGTGGTGGATGGATGGATGGATGGATGGATGGATGGATAAACAGTGTGTCTGGGTAGTAGGAATATGGATGATCTTTGGTTTTCTCTCTACCTTTCTGTTTTATTTTTCTATATCTCATTTCTTTCTTTCTTTCTGCATTTAAAAAAGATTCTTCCTCTTTCTGAGTTCAATTTCCCCATCTGAAAAACAGGGTGTCGTAACTTAGTGCACTTCAAGACCACGTCCTGTTGTGGCAGTCAATGACTCCATACTACCCACTAACTCCCTTGTCCATTTTAACAGCATGAACTGCATAGGTAACAGCAGTGCTTGGAAAAATCATCTTGTATGATTTCGGTATGTATTTCGTGGTAATGCTTAGCAAGCATTTTTTTTTTTTTTTAGATTTTATTTTTTTTTAATTTATTCATTTTTAGAGAGGATAGAGAAATAAGAGAGAGAAGGAAAGGGGGGAGGAGCAGAAAGCATCAACTCCCATATGTGCCTTGACCGGGCAAGCCCAGGGTTTTGAACCAGCGACCTCAGCATTCCAGGTCAATGCTTTACCACTGCGCCACCACAGGCCAGGCCTACAAGCATTTTTACCCCAGCAAAATTATCCTCTTCTCCCTCAAGGAGTGTGAACTGAAATAATTTCTCCCATCTACACCTCCCGATTTCGTCCTCGTTTCGCCTCAGATAAAGCCGTCCGCGCATCTCTCTTAAGAGCGTTAGAATGATCGTGAACCAAAGAGTCAGGGCGTGGTCGCCCCGCCTACCCACTCCTACATCACTACCCCTCTCGCTGCTTTCAAGCGCAGAGATTGGCTGAAGACAAGAAAGAGCCCTGCCCCTAGTCTTATGACCCGCACTGAAGCTCCCAGTCCCGGCTTTTACGGCGCTGTGGTCGGTGGTCAGCGACGGTCTCCCTCCGCTTCCTCTGAGCTTTTCTGTGTTGCTGTTCTAGTCGTCGCTGACTGCTCTGCGGGATCATGGTGTGCTTCCGCCAATGCCCGATGCCAGGCTTGGGGTTCGTTCTGCTCTGCCTCGTCCTGGGTGAGCTGTCGGGCCCTCCTGCTCAGTCCCTCCGCCTGGGCCAGGGGCGCCCAGTTCAAAGGCCACAACCTGCCCGACTGGTCCCAGGGGGAACAAGTCGAGAGCCTGAACAGCTGACATGGGGCGGTGGCGCTTACCCCAGGTGGCAAAGCATTGACCTAGAGAAGACCTGACCGAGGGATTGCGGGGGAAAGGGCAAGTGAGAGTAAGAAGGGTCAATAAGGGGGGGCGGTGGGCTGCACGCCAAGGGAGTAGGCAGGGAAGAGCGATGAGTGGAGCGGAACGGGTTAGGGAGAGTCACTTGGGGAAGACACTAAGGAGTGAGCTTAGGGGGGCGATACGTGCTGATTTTGGAGCGGCAGAGACAATTACGAAAGTCCGGGTTTCCGAGGATCAGAGAAGAGTTTTGAAGATGGTGGAAATGTACGGGGCGAGAGAGAAAATTGGGGAGGGAGAACATTGTGCCTGCGTAAGGAACTTGGGGGAAGCGGGCCAGATATGACAGGGGAGTCTGAGGGGCAGTGAGTTGGAGGCTTCTGTGGGTAGGAATTGGAGACTGTGGAGGGAGGGTCGTTAAAGTGGTGAGGAGTGATGCTGGATATGAGTTGGCCGTTGGAGTTTTGAGGCGGAAGGGACCGAAGGTGGCTGGTAAGAAAACTCAGGGCTAACCAATGGAGAATAAAGGGGTGAGTGGGGACTTCCGTAGGGAGTGAATATCTGACTTAGAGGTGTTGGAAATGTCAGTTTTCTACCAGTTTTGCCACTTTTCCCAGCCCCAAATCCCCAAGTGTTTCAGTTGGCAGGGCCTCCCAGATGTGAGACTTTGAGGTGTATCTGAGTCTTGTATGCCTCTTTGACTTCATAAGCTCGTTTTCTTCTTCCCTATCGTGCAATTAACTGTGTATTTACCTGGTTTTCAGAGAAGGAGGAGGAGGGTAGAGAACTTACTAAGGATTGGGCTGTTACTATGTCCTTGGAATAGCTGGGGGAATGTTGGCTGATTATGCTGTGACACTCCCCCCACCCCATAAACAGCCAGTTTAATGCCTTAGAAGTGAGCTTTGACCAGAATCTCTTTCTGACCTGAATCATCCTGTTTGTTGCTACACACTGATTCTTGCTGTTTGTGACCTAATTAAAACAAAACAAAACAAAACAAAAAACAGAAGGAACACACCAGATGGGAGTGGAAAGGAAATAGATATTTTAAGGGTCTGAGAAGACAGTGAGAAGTGCACATTTTATAATTCACATTTCATCAGAATAAAATCAGCCCCCTAGAACAGTGGATTCTCAATCAGGGGATATTTGACAATATCTGGAGACATTGTTGCTTGTCACAACTGGGAATTGCTTTTAGCATCTAATAGGTAGAAGCTATGGATGCTTCTAAATATTCTACAATGCACAGGACATCCCCCCCCCCCAAACAAAGGAGTATCTACCTCAAAGTGTCAATAGTGCCAAAGTTGAGAAATCTTGCTCCAAAGCCATACATAACACTGGAAGGATTATTGATAATCTGAACTAGTGGTTCTCAAGGATCTTTGCTGAGAGTCTGTCAGATCAAAACTATTTCCAGAAATATACTAAGAAGTTATTTGTCTTTTTTCACTCTCATCCTCTCACCAGTGTACAGTGGAGTTTTCCAGAAACCACATGAGTGACAACATCACCCTGATGGCTCTTATGTGTTTTACTCACTTCTCAGTTTTAACTTCTATAAATACCAATAGATATAGCTCATGTAAACCAAAGCTCTTTGAGGTCCTCAGTGGATAAGAGAGTAAAGGGGATCTTGACATTGAAACATTTATGAATCCTTGGTCTAGTCCAGCTGTCCACACAGTGCAGGAAACTCTTCTGTCCCCTTCTGAAAGGGGACCGTGGAAGCTGCTCAAGCACAATTCGAAGCTTTTAGGCTACTGAGGGCCGAGCAACCCTAAGAGAAGATTGTTTACAAGAAAAGCACCTTATCAGTGACTAGAACACATCTGACCAAGGCATCTGTTAACCAGGAATTCAGTGCCAGTTGAATCTGCACACACACAACACTGTTATTGTTTAGGGAAAGTGAAAAAAATAATAGTTGTCCTACTTCTTGGTTTTCATGTCATTACATTTTTTGTTTGTTTGTTTTTTAGTGAAAGGTTTTTTTTGTTTTTTGTTTTGTTTTTATAAAAGCAGTGCTTTCTCACTGCAAAAAATAAACAGGCAAAAAGAAACACATAAAACAATCTATCAGCTCATCTGTTAGTTTGCCATTTAGTGATTGGGACTAACTAGATTCATCCTCTTTGAAGATTTCCAAGATTGATTCCTTTCACTTCTAAGTTCAGAACAGGATTTGGAGGAATAAAAGTTAATAATGTACCCAGATCAGATTTTTAAAATGTACCCGGGTAAAATAGAAACCATTTCTTCTGTACAGCTGCTTTTTTTCTAACAGCTGTTGGTTCAGTGTGGCGCTAACTCCTTCTGTGTGGTTTTGTCTCTTGAAAATGTAGCAGATCTTCAGTTGCTTGGTGCATTTTGCATGTTGGCTTTATATATAAAAATGGCTACAGATGATAAGGTTTTGAAAACAATAAATATTTCTGAGGTCCTTGTTACGAATCTCATGCTATTCCTGCGTACTACGGAGGGTACCCATAAAAGATTATCTGTTCTGAATTTATAGTCTCCTTAGCCTTAGTGTTCTAGCTGTGCCACTTTGTGACTTTATAACTCTATCCAAGCTTCACCAGTGACTTTACTTTTTAAAAATAGCTTCTTTAAAATAAGTATAGAAACTAACTGAGGCTACATATTGGTCTTTTCCACAGAGATTAAATTATGCTGATATTTATTTCATTTGTAACTGACTAGAGAACTTTCTGGAAAAGAGCTATATAGAAGCACTATAAAGAGCACTAAATGAAAATCCTTTCCTAAAATCATTGCCTAACTGTGTTCCTTTTGTGTGACATCAGAGATTTCAGAATTCTGTGGTTATCGACTTTTATAACTAGTGACTTCTGGGTTTTATAGGTTTGATGCTTTTGGGGGAGGGAAAAACCTCATAGAAATACCCTGAATATGTGTTTCACTGGTTGGAATCCCTTCTTCTCGTGAATATTTATCTTTTAAAAAACTTTTTTTTAAAATTATTGATTTTAGAGAGAAAGAGAGAGACAGACAGAAATACTAATCTGTTTCTGTATGTGCCCTGACCGGCGATCAAACCGGCAACCTCTGCATCGAGAGGATGCTTCAACCAACTTATCTATCCCGCCAGGGCTCCACGAATGTTTGTCTAATGCTTACTGTGCACCAGCTGCTATATTAGATGAAAGGGATAGGTGGAGCAATGCAAATGACAGATGAGGTCCCTGCTCTCAGAGAGCTTACAATTTGGCAGCAGAAGACAACCCAACAGGTAAATAATAGAATTTCAGATAGTGACAGGCACTATGAAGAAAGTGCAGCAGATCTTGTGTAATAGGAATAAGCAGATGACAGGAGTGGGTGATGGGGTCAGAACGCCTTCCACTGTTGTGTGATGTTTGAGCAGAGACCTGAGCATTGGAAAGAGGCCATCCAGGTGAGCATTTGAAGGAACAGAAGTAAATCTTGATTTTCCCACCTCTTAACTCTTAGGCTATTACACTAGCCTATTTTACACTTTTTTCCCCCTAACAGTACCAGTTCAGTCTCCCCTATGGTATTTTTTTCCTGAGAGCGGAGTCTATCTTATATACTGTTATTTCCCTGTACCTACCTAGTATAGGGCTTGGTGTGTATTTAAGCCTCCGAAAATTTTTGTTGAGGGTATTCATTTTTGGGCACTGGGGATGTGATGGTGAACTCGACCAATCTGGTCTCCTTATTCTTCTTGAATCTTTAATTATGTTTTACAAGAAGATTTTTTGTGTGTCTTTGGGTTAAGAACTTCAAGGTCAGTGCTAAACAGCACAGATAATTATAAACTGATGTACTAAAGTATAATCCCCTATAATAATGCTAGTATCTTACCTGTACCCCTTCAGATATACCTACATAGTAGTGAAGGTTAACATGAAAAACAAGGAAGTCTTTGGTGAGGAGAATATGGTTTTCACAAAGAAACAGCCTCTCTCCTTTTGAGGGTGGTCTGAAAGAGAACGTAAGCATTGAAATTTTTCTGTGGTCTTACCACATTTGGTTAAACTGATAACTTTGATTTCAAGGTTCTGCTAAAATTGTTCTAACTTTAATATAGCTACCTGAAAGGACAGTCTTATTATTCATCCATCAGTCATTGATGAACACATCTAACAGGATTACAGATATTCAGACATTTCCCGTGAGTGCAGCTTTCTTCTTCTATATCCTTGGATGGAATTGTGATCAGTTTTTGTTTTTCACAGTAGTTTGCATGACTTAAGTGATCCATTGGTGCAGGAAGGCTGCTCTTCCTCATATAGTGACAAAAGCATTTTGATCATAATTTCATATTATAGTGATCAGAGATCTCTGATCCAAAAGTATATAAGTACTTTTCATATCCTACTATGTGGTGCAAGGTAGTTCTGGAGGCCTGCCAAACGTGACTCAGCAGTAAGCACTTTCCATTAGTTGAATAGCATTGCATCTTCTTTCCTTATCCACTGTCTGACCTTAGAAAATTAAATTATTGGCTTGGGCTGGTGAACACACAATACAATATACAGAGGATGTGTTGTAGAACTGTGCACCTGAAACCTGTATAATTTTGTTAACCAGTGTCACCCCAATAAATTCAATAAAGGGAAAAATTAAATTATTTTATAGCTTGCAAGCTATTGTTACTTTTCTTTTTAAAGAGATTTACCAGAAATCAAAAGTGTCAGCAACTGAATGTGATGATTGTACCTATATTAGGAATGTAAGTGAGAAATTGTATATGAGGAACAGTTAATCTGACTTAAACCTATGAATAAAAAAAGAAAGAGTAGACAAGGTAGTATATGCCTATGTCCTGTTCTTTTTTAGGTAGTATATGCCTATGGCCTGTTCTTTTTTAAGACCCTTTGCTCAACATCATTCTGAATAGATGAGTTTGAGGACAAGAATCCATAACTTAATACAATGAAAGTAAACATATGCCTCAAAGTTGGGAAGGTTCCCTATAGGTAACCTTCCAGCTTGTAAGCTGGAATCTCTAACTTGCTGGCAAAGGTTTCTTAGTGCTGAAAGTTTTACATGCTTTTGAAAAACCTATTGGAGAAATATGTACAGTACAATGCTTCACACGGTTAACTTGCCCAGAGTCTCACAGCTAGTGAATTGGATGGCCTGATTTGAATTCCAGCTCAGCTCCAGGAATGGGGCTCTTAATCACCTTAGCTCATTGTTTCGGGTTTTTTTTTTTTGTTGTTGTTTTTTTGTTGTTTTTTTTTTTGTTTTTTGTTTTTGTTTTTTTTTACTGAGACAGAGTCAGAGAGAGGGACAGACAGGCAGGAATGGAGAGAGATGAGAAGCATCAATCATCAGTTTTTCGTTGTGACACCTTAGTTGTTCATTGATTGCTTTCTCATATGTGCCTTGACCGTGGGCCTTCAGCAGACTGAGTAAGCCCTTTCGAGCCAGCGACCTTGGGTTCAAACTGGTGAGCCTTGCTCAAACCAGATGAGCCCTTGCTCAAGTTGGTGACCTCGGGATCTCGAACCTGGGTCCTCCACATCCCAGTCCAACACTCTATCCACTGTGCCACCGCCTGGTCAGGCTGTTTCGGTTTTTTTTATTAGTTTTGTTTTATCACCAGTATTATGTTCCCAACTACCCCATCTTGTTTACAAATAGATATTTTTTAGCTATATTGGGTCAAACAGACTTGTAAAACCTAGCCTTTTTGTTTGTTTTGCAGTATTTTATGTTTTAAGAAATAAGTTCTGAGTTCTAAAAGAACCTATAAATGATCTATTTGGAAAAAGATTGAGAAGGTATTTGAATTTGACAAAGTTGTTTTGAGGATTGCCTTTTTCTTTTCTTTGGAGAATAAACTTAGTCCTATAATTACACACTCTAGGATATATTCGCCTGTGGTTTTTTTAATGACATAAAGCCTTTAAACAAAAATGATTTGGTTGTTCTAAAATCAAACACAGAAATAAGGATGGAAATGGCTTGTGTTGGCAATTTTTTTTTTACCAATGTATAATGTTTCAAATACAAACTTACCTTATGAGTAAAGCTTTATTTCTAGCTTGGAGTCCATGTCAAAATTTGTTAAGAAAACTGACATGCGGGTTGAAGGAGTTCCCAAAAGACTGATAGGTTGAGTTCATGATTTGGCAGAGCTAAAAGATTGGGCTTCTTGTAATTAAATTAAGCTCTATATATTTCAGGTCCTTATTGCAGGGTATTTTTACCTTGATATAATCAATAAGTATTTATTGCAAATCTAATATGTATTCAGCAGTACTAGGAATAAGAGATAGTGTAAACGTAATAGACAGTCTCCCCCATCATGACACCCATGATGGATGATATTCATATAAAAGATATACTTCTAGGGGCTGTGGCATAGGTAAAATCATCTGTTTAAGGTAGCATGTTGGAATTCAAATGAGTTGCAGAGACATTAGCAAAAGGGAATCATGAATCCATATGTATCATGCATTCACAGACTTTGGTACTTTTTTTTATTAGTTAACACATTACTTGCTGTATGCTGTAATTTACCATGGCAGTCAGTTTTTTGAGAAGTGACAGTTGAAAACTGTTTTGGGACTTATGACAATAGGGAAGACAGAGTTTGCAGGCATCAAATAAGTGGATAATCTCAGGATAGTATGAGATATATTGAAATGTTGGGATATGCACTCTCTTCCTCCAGGGCGTTTTAGTCAAGGAAATCTTTATGGAGAAAATGGCTGTTGAAAAATGGATAGCATATCAGTTCAGGTTATTAATTGTAAACAACAGAAATATGATTGATTGTTTTCAGATTCTTTTTTATTTAGATAATTAAAGTTAGCAATATTACTCAGCCATAAGAAGGAATGACATAGTATCATTTACGACAATATGGATGGACCTTGATAACATTATACTGAATGAAACAGGTAAATCAGAAAAAGCTAAGAACTGTATGATTCCATACATAGGTGGCACACAAAATTGAGACTCATGGATATGAATAAAAATCTGATTGATTTTAAGCAGAAAAGGAATTTATTAAAATATATTGGGATAGATGCATACCCTTTGACCCTACAGTTTCCTAGATATATACTCAAAAGATGCTCATACACTTAGGTTCACTGATTTGTCCATTTGTAATAGAACCAAACTAGAAACTATCCTGATGTCCATCACTGGTAGCATAGATGAATATTGGAGTAGTCACCCAATGATAGAAAGCTATGCATACAGAGTAAGAATGGAAAAACTATAGATAATAACTAGAGTGAATCTCACAAACATAATATTGAGTGAAAGAAGCCAGACACAAAAGAGAGCATAGTGAGTGGTTCCATTTATTTATTTGTTTGTTTGTTTGTTTAAAGTGAGAGGAGGGGAGATATAGATACAGACTCCCACATGCACCCTCGACCAGGATCCACCTGGCAACCCTGTCTAGGGCTGATGCTCGAATCAAGCAAGCTATCCCCAGCACCTGAGGCCAACTTTCAGACCAACCAAGCCACTGGCTGCAAGAGGGGAAGAGAGAATGCAGGGAGAGAGGGAGGGGAAGAGAAGCCGATGGTCAAGTATCATGTGTGCCCTGACTGGGGATCAAACCTGGGACGTCTACACGCTGGGCTGATGCTCTGTCCACTGAGCCATCTGGCCAGGGCCTGAGTGACTCCATTTATATAAAGTTGAAAAACAGGCAAAACTAATCTATCCTGTTAGAAATCAAAATAATGGGTAATGGTTACCCCTGGGTGTGAAGTGGTAACTGGAAGGGGGAGTCAGGGGAGCTTCGGGAGTACCTGGAACGTTCTGTTTCTTGACACAAGTAGGTTCCATTAGTGAAAAATCTTTGGGCTACATACTTAATGTTGTGTGCAGTTTTCCCTTTCATATGTTATGCACTTTTCCATGTGCATGTTGCACATCATTAAAATTTTCCTTTAAAATATGCATATTAGCCTGACCAGGTGGTGGCACAGTGGATAGAGCGTCAGACTGGGACACGGAAGGCCCAGGTTCGAGACCCTGAGGTCTCCAGCTTGAGCGTGGGCTCATCTGATTTGAGCAAAGGTTCACCAGCTTGGACCCAAGGTCGCTGGCTCAAGAAGGGGTTGCTCGGTCTGCTGAAGGCCCATGGTCAAGGCACATATGAGAGGGCAATCAATGAACAACTAAGGTGTCGCAATGTGCAACGAAAAACTAATGATTGATGCTTCTCATCTCTCCGTTCCTGTCTGTCTGTCCCTGTCTATCCCTCACTCTGACTCTCTCTCTGTCTCTGTAAAAAAATTAAATTAAAAAGGAGTTTAAAATATGCATATTAGGTGATGCATAATGACTGGAGCTCCTGGCTATATATCCCAAGGTCTGGTTCAGCATCCCAAATCATGGTCCTGAACGGCGTTTCCACTGCCACGCACTGAACTGCGTCATGTACCACTGGCCACTGCCACTACCGAGTCTGCTTGCCTTGTTCCCTGGGAGCTTGATCCTGCTGTAGCAACTTCCACCTGAGAGTGATGATTTCATTCCTGGCTCTGTTCCCCAGCTCTCCTATTCAGATTGTGGTGTGGATGCCTTTGTTAGGGGGGACCTGGCACAAGATCCCATCCTTGCTTCCACCGAGGCTGGGGAAGCAAATATCTGACATTTTCAGCTTTTAAAGTAGGCAGTTGTATCTTCCAGAAATTTTTTTTAAAGCAGTGTATGTTGTGGTGGGGGGGGGTGTGTTTGAGAGTGAAATCCTTCCTGAGGCGAACATTTAGGTCAGTAGAAGAAAATAAATTTCAAATGTTAAGTACAATGTCTAAGGGTTGGGATTGCATGCAGCATAGCATTTGGGTCCTGTGGAACAAGTTTAACCAGATCAAAGGGTGTGTTCTGGGAAAATGGTTTGAGAAAAGTTGAAGGAATCTGGTGGGAAATATTAAGGATTATTTTGAAAGCCAGGGAGAGGAATTTGAATTGAACATGGGAATTTTGGAGCCAATAAAAGTTTGTGAACATGCTTGTGTCTTCAAAGGAAGAGGTATTCAGGGACCATTAATCTGTCAGCATTTCTAGGAGCAGCAGCTAGGAGGGGTCTAGGAGGGGTTAGGTGTTGGATGGGAGTAGAAATAAAAAACAAAAATTGGATTTAAGAGAATTTGGAGGGAAAAATCAATAGAACTTAATGAAGAAAATGAAGCAGAAGGTAATTGTCATACTTTTGAGCCTTTCATTCAGAGCCGGAGAGGCTGAGAAGAGGACCGGCTTAGAGTAAGGAGAAGGATGAGTTTTAGTTTTCGAATTGTTGAGTTGGAGGTAAGCGGTCTTGGAGTAAAAGCAGTCCCTGTGCAGTTGGAGCTATCGAACAGACATTGAAGTAAACTCTGTGGAAGGAATAACTCTCCCAGAGAGAGAGGCTAGGACAGGACAGGAATAAAAGTGCCAGAGCTCTCAGGGCATTTCTCGGATGTCAGATTTCATGTGGTGGTACATTTACTGTAGTGGAAAATTTAGACCACAACCTGTACCTTTTGTTTCATCAAGCTTCACCTTGGCCCACATGGATACTATTGTTTTATGTGGTATCCTTTCTGTTACTCTAATACAGGGGTCCCCAAACTTTTTACACAGGGGGCCAGTTCACTGTCCCTCAGACCGTTGGAGGGCCGGACTATAAAAAAACTATGAAAAAATCCCTATGCACACTGCACATATCTTATTTTAAAGTAAAAAAACAAAACGGGAACAAATACAATATTTAAAATAAAGAACAAATAAATTTAAATCAACAAAGTGACCAGTATTTCAATGGAAACTATGAGCCTGCTTTTGGCTAATGAGATGGTCAATGTGCTCCTCTCACTGACCACCAATGAAAGAGGTGCCCCTTCCAGAAGTGCGGCGGGGGCCGGATAAATGGCCTCAGGGGGCCGCAGTTTGGGGACCCCTGCTCTAATATCTTTGAAAAGTAAATGATTCATCTACGCAAGGCTTCTCTGGGTTATTTCTAATAGTTTTGAATGCTTTGACTACAAGGAAAATATGCTAAAGCTAGGAACTTTAAACAAGGCTGGGAGACACAGAATATAAAAAGCAGTCCTCCAGCTGATGGGAAGAATTATGAGCTGGGGTTCTCAGCACTGCTACCAGGATACACGTGTGTCAGTGATGAAAGCTCCATTCCATATTGTATTTACAAAAGAATGGCTGTAAAACCCACTTAGGCCTCACCAGGTCTTTTCAAGCCTTAGCCAACATTTTGAGGCACTGCCAGTAACCAGAAGCTTTAACATAATATTCAGGCTTGGCAAGGCAGCCTGGACTCCGGAGCCTGATGACAGGCTTCTGTGAAGAGCTTGAAGGCATGCCTTCTTGGTATCCCTCTGAGGACTTTATAGTCTGGAGCATGTTCTTACTTGTAGATGATGCTGGATCGCTCAGATACCATGAAAGGATCTGCAGCTATCTTAACAGGAAACAGTTCAGCCTTTGGGTAATGTGTGAGACAGTGAAGAAAATTCTTAGATGGCTGACCATCATTTATGCTGCTAGCGTGTTTCCCAACATATAGTACCTTAGTCCTCGGGCTCTCCAGAGTAACAGGTAATGTCATCTCTGTGTTTAACCTAGTGTAGAAGATTGAGTCAGGTTAGTGGAGAAGTCTCAAGGCTTTTCTGTCTCTGGATGGTTTCTCTGCCTAAAGAAGTAGCAGGTTGACAATGCAGAAAATGATTTTGAGTCCATGTCAAAGGATCCACCAGCCTTTCTAATCAATTGGATTTTAAAGCGAAACAAGATGATGAACAAATACTACATTTATAAAAATTAACCTTTTGCTTTTGGGTCAAACAGACTTTGCAACCCTGTTCCTTTGCTCACATGGTACACATGCTTCAAAAGAGTTATCCCACCTCTTCACATCAGACACTTGTGTGTTGTAGTTCATATAGTTGGTCACAGGCTTTAAGGAAACAAGCCCATAGAACATCAGATCTATTGTTAATTTTTAAATTGATTTTAATTTATTGTGTTTACATAGATTATACTGTCGCCCAGAATACATTCCCCCTTCCCCCATGTTCCCCTCAACATCTCCTTTGCCCCCCTCCTGACAAGACCCTCCCCCCTTCCCTTCAGGTTTATCCTGTCCTATCATCCCCTTTCCCTCTGTCCTCTTTTCCACTGGTCCCTTTGATCCCTCCTCTGTCTCCATTCTGTTCCTCAGTTCTCATTGTTCATTGGATTCCTCAAATGAATGAGGTCATATGATATTTTTTCTTTCTCTGCCTGGCTCATTTCACTTAATAGTTTCCAGATCCATCCATGTTGTCACAAAAGGTAAGATTTCCTTCTTTCTCATGGCCCCATAGTATTCCATTATGTATATGTAGCACTGCTTTTTAATCTACTCGTCTACTGACGGACACTTGGGCTGTTTCCAGATCTTCACTATTGTAAACAATGCTGCCATAAACATGGGGGTGCATATCTTCTTTTGAATCAGTATTTTGGGATTATTAGGATATACTCCTAAAAGTGGGATAGCTGGCTCAAAAGGCAGATCCATTTTTAATTTTTTGAGGAATCTCCACACTGTTTTCCACAGTGGCTGCACAAGTCTGCATTCCCACCAGCAGTGCAGGAGGGTTCCCTTTTCTCCACATCCTCGCCAGCACTTACTCTGTGTTGTTTTGTTGATGAGCACCATTCTGACTGGTGTGAGATGATATATCATTGTGCTTTTAATTTGCATTTCTCTAATGATTAGTGATGTTGAACATTTTTTCATATGCCTATTGGCCATCTGTATGCCCTCTTTGGAGAATTGTCTATTCATTTCTTTTGCCCATTTTTTGATTGGATTGTTTATCTTCCTGGTGTTGAGTTTTACAAGTTCTTTATAAATTTTGGTTATTAACTCCTTATCAGAGTTAATAACCAAAGTTAATTGTTGAATATGTTCTCCCATTGTGTGGTTTGTCTTTTTATTCTGTTCATATTGTCTTTAGCTGTGCAAAAGCTTTTTAGTTTGATATAGTCCCATTTGTTTATCCTGTCTTTTATTTCACTTGCTCGTGGAGATAAATCAGCAAATATATTGCTGCGAGAGATGTCAAAGAGCTTACTGCCTATGTTTTCTTCTAAGATGCTTATGGTTTCACGACTTACATTTAAGTCTTTTATCCATTTTGAGTTGATTTTTATGAATGGTTTAAGTTGGTGGTCTAGTTTCATTTTTTTGCAGGTAGCTGTCCAATTTTCCCAACACCATTTATTAAAGAGGCTGTCTTTACTCCATTGTATGCTCTTATCTCCTTTGTCAAATATCAATTGTCCATTTTGTAGAGAAAGTTCCATGAATTGGTTTGAGAGAAGCAGGAGCTTAACACCCCTTCCAAGCTATCCCTTACTTCATTTACCTTAACAGACAAAAATCTAAACAAGGAAACTATAATTGCCTAAAACAAAGCTAGCGAGGCACAGATGAACAGATGATTAGGAGACAAAAGGGAAATGTCACCAGTCTGTGCCATTACTTAAGCATCCTAGGTCAAGTAACCATTCTTCTGGGAAGAGATAATGCTAATTTGTCAATAGTGTTCCGCAAAAATTACAAAGAAAAACAATCACGAAGATATCGTATCTATTAAAAATTCTTTGTTTCATTTTGGAGATAGTTGAATTTCAGTGGTGGATAGCGCGCGCGCTCTCTCGCTCTCTCTGTGTGTGTGTGTGTGTATATATATATATATATTATACATATAATAGTACAATTTAAAAAATCTTATTTTTTTTAATCTAGGAGCTGTCTCATCTTATGCATTAGAACTCAATTTGACAGATTCAGAAAAAGCCACTTGCCTTTATGCAAAATGGCAGATGAATTTCACAATACACTATGAGACTACAAGCAAAAATTATGTAAGTATTTTAGTTTTCCTTTGAGTTTTATGGCAGAAATTTAATTTTACACTTTTTATCCTTTACATACATTAACATAGGTAAGATTTCATACATTAACTGACTTAACACTTAAATTCTGTATTTTTAAAAAATGTATACTTACTCTGACTGGTGTTGGAAAGAGTATTGGAATTCATTGGGTGTCTGAAGTTTTGTTGTTGTTGTTTTGGAGTTGCTTAAAGGCGAGTGATCTGAAGTTGCCGTGGTATTCTAACTACTTCTCTAATGCTTTAAGATGGCCTAACATCAAAGCCTGTTCCTTTTTAAGAGTTTGCTATTAAAAATCTTCAGTTTTGGCAGTATTGCTCAATCCCTTTGCCTTTTTGTTTTCTTTTAGTTGAGCTCCTGCCTGCTTACAACCTGATTTTTTTTTAATTAAGAACAGAAGTTCAGACTAGTTTTCCTTTTCCTTTTAGACATAATATCTACATGTATTTGTCAAGAGGACTGGTATGTAGCTGAGACTGGTTTACACAACACATCAGGCAAAGGGCAGTCTAGCCTTGGGACATGTGTGACGCAGACTGGAGCAGCACATCCTGCTAAAACGCTTGGTGCTCATTACTGCCTGATTGTTCCTGACTCCCAAACTTCTTTTCCCCCAACCTCATCTCATTTATTTACTTATATTACTATTAAATTTATTGAGGTAACATTGGTTAATAACATTATTGCCTTCTAGGTGTACAAGATTATAATATGGCATCTGTATACTCTATTGCCTGCTCAGCACCCAGGGTCTAGTTTCATTCATTACCATGCATTTGACCCCTTTACCTGCTTCACTCTCCCTCATTCTATTTCTCCTCTGGTGACCACCAGTCTGTTGTCTGTACCTGTGACCTTGTTTCTCTTTGTTTTATTAGTTTGTTTCTTTTCATTTTATATGCTGTATATGAGTGAAATCTGATGGGTTTTGTCCTTTTCCATCTGACTTATTTCACTTAGCGTAATACTGTCAAGATCAATCCACATTGTCACACATGGCAATGTGTCGTCTTTATGGCTGAGTATTATTCCATTGCATGTATATACCACATCTTCTTTATCTAATCATCCACAAATCAAACTTCTTTTTTTCTAGAAAACTATAACCATTTCAGACCTTGCCAATGCAACATACAATGGAAGCATCTGTGAGGATGACCAGAATGGTCCCAAAATTGAGGTGCAATTTGGATCTGGTTTTTCCTGGACTGTGAATTTTACAAAGGCGATGTCTACTTATTCGATTGAAAGCATATCATTTTCCTATGATACTAGGGATAACACAACATTTCCTGATGCTAAGGAGAAAGGTAACCTTAATAATTGGATTTGTGTTATGTTCTCTTGCTATTTATTAATAATAGAAAATGTGAATAATTTAAAAATCATCCTTATGCATGTCTGTCTTCTTAACTAGAATGGATGGAAACTTTTATGTTTTTGTATCCTCCCCACCCCCACATGCAGCAAGGTGTTCATAGTGATGATACAGTATTTGCTATACTTTGTACCAGAGTGTATGCTAAGTGTCACCAGCTGCATCTTACTTAATCCTTACCACTAAGCCTGAGAAGTAGATATTATCCCAATTTTTAAGGTAAAAGGAATGAGGCTTGATGAGATTAAGTGACTTTCCCAAAAGTCATACAGCCAGTAGGTGGGTGAGCTGGTATTTGAACCAAAGTCTGTTGAGCTACAGAGTTCATGCACATAATTATTACTATTTATTTCATTCAATAGTGTGTACTCAACAACTGTTGAACCAATGACCAAAGCCTTTACTAATAACTATATTAAATGTGTACAAGTTCAGTAATCTAAGACCAGCACAAATGCTTTATCTTCAAATCTTTTTACCATTTGGATAAGATTTTGACTGAAAAGTTAATGATGATTAATTAAAGGTGAAATGACTGGAGCCAACATTTCTGCTATTTTGAGGCAATTTCAGGCCAAAATGAACTTGGGGAAACATTGGTAATTAGGTCACCCTTATAACTACTAGAACTGACATGTGTATTAAAATATTCTGGGCCCTGGCCGGTTGGCTCAGCGGTAGAGCGTCGGCCTGGCGTGCGGGGGACCCGGGTTCCATTCCCGGCCAGGGCACATAGGAGAAGCGCCCATTTGCTTCTCCACCCCCGCCCCCCCTCCTTCCTCTCTGTCTCTCTCTTCCCCTCCCGCAGCCAAGGCTCCATTGGAGCAAAGATGGCCCGGGCGCTGGGGATGGCTCCTTGGCCTCTGCCCCAGGCGCTAGAGTGGCTCTGGTCGCGGCAGAGCGACGCCCCGGAGGGGCAGAGCATCGCCCCCTGGTGGGCAGAGCATCGCCCCTGGTGGGCGTGCCGGGTGGATCCCGGTTGGGCGCATGCGGGAGTCTGTCTGACTGTCTCTCCCCGTTTCCAGCTTCAGAAAAATACAAAAAAAAAAGAAAGACTGTGAACACCTGTCAGTCCAAGAAAAAAAAATAAAATTCTGAAGGCATGTGTAATGGAGATTTCCATAATGTTAGGGATACAATTCTCTCCTTTCTTCTCCCTCTGTGAGATTGAGTTAACATGGTGTTTTTGTAGTAACATAGCATTTCTCACCTATAGTATTTCATTCTGACCCCAGAAACAGGTACTTGGGTTTCAGTAGACTAGACCTGGATATAAATGACTCATTTAATATACGGGTATCAAAATATATTTTAAAGACCCAGAAATGAAAGTGCTCGTACAAAATGGGAGTTATCAGAAACAGACTTGGAAATCAAATCCTAGTTGTATTTTTACTGGTCTCTTAGTTTGAGAGGATAACTGAGGCCAGTTTTCTTTTTTATGGGATGTCATATATATTGTTTTGTACCCTACACTATCTTTCAGAACTAGTATAAGATTTGCCCCTCACTTTCAAGGAGTTTAAAAACTAGTTGGAGACACAAAGTGAAATTTTTTTCAAGTTACATGGAAAAATTGAAAAGTATTGAGATCCTTGTGAATTTGCTGTGGTTTGTGCTCGGGGGGGTGGAGGGCTCATAAATCTTTTCTGACAATGTGAGAGAAGGTCTAGACCCTCTTTCTCAAATTACAGACAGAACTCCGCATACGGTACATACTCCCTGAGCCCATCTGTGCATGCCTGTAGTTAAGAGGCCAGATTTAAAGTGTTCTCACAAAGGATCCTGATTAAGAAAGAACATAGAGAAAGGAGAGGTCAGTGCACATTGGAAGGGTGAAAAGTAGGACCTGAGCTGAAACTCCACTAATGAAGAATTTGAGTTAGTGGAGAATTTTGATCTGAGTATTTCCAGCAGGGGGAAGTATAGTATGTGCAGGAGTAATGGAGAGCTGCTTGATTAAAATAGAGGCTGTGTGTGTAGTAGAAGGAAGATCAAATTGGCTAGGTGGCAGTGGGTCTGAATTATAGGGGGCCTTGGAAGCCAAGGAAAGGCATTTAGCTTGATGGGTTAGGCACAAGGGAACCATTTTAGGTTTTTAAAGAGAAGAATGATATCACAAAAGCAGAGGCAGTAGTTAATATAAGAATGTTCTACAGGATTAATTTGGAAGTGAGGAGACTGCAGACAGACAGGCCAGCTTAAGAGACTGGTATAGTTAATAAAGTATGATGTACGTAATGAGTGCCTGCACCAAGGAGATAGCGGGGAAAGGAGGTGGTGGTTAATCTGACAGATTTGGCAGAAAAACTTCGGATTCTAAGATGTTAACATCTATCTAGCCCACCTTTTATTTTAACCAAGGGAAGATGCAAATTCTTTTATTACTAGTATCTATGTAATAGTTGAGACTATTTGGAATTTGAAAAGACTTCCTTAAATGGACTGTTGATGGTTTTTGAAATGATTTA
Source organism: Saccopteryx leptura (assembly GCF_036850995.1). Lineage (NCBI taxonomy): Eukaryota > Metazoa > Chordata > Mammalia > Chiroptera > Emballonuridae > Saccopteryx > Saccopteryx leptura. Next base: position 112,079,397 of record NC_089516.1, on the reverse strand, counting down.
GTGTTTTCTTTTTAGGCATCTGATAATTGAAGTGACTTTGAAACTGCTCAAGTTTAAAAAAAAATTTTTTTTCATGATTACAATACAGAAAACTACAAAGATTAAAATTATAGGTCCATGTATGCCCATTACTGAGAATTAGTAAGTGGCATCGCTTTACATATTTGCCTCTTTTTATTTAAAGAAAATCTTACAGATACACTTGAGATTTCCTTTATACCCACCCCCCAATGCCATTTTCCTTTCTGCCTCCTTGGAGATAACCACTCTCACGAATTTAGGATATAGCCTTCCTGTCTATGTGTTTATACTTGACTAATATATATGTCAAAAATATGTTCACAGACAATACATAGTCTAAAAATGATAGTTGTATAGTGTAATTGCAATATATCTACAACTTCTTTCTTTTCACTTGTTTTTGATGTCTGTGTGTATACAGCTAGTTCTTGTATCTGTTTAGTTTCATTAATGGTGAAGACAGTTTTGGAAAAAAATGTTCTAGTTCATTGGTATAATTTTTTTTTCCCTTTGGCCATTAGGGGGTGCCAAGGTATCATGAATTGGCTGCCTTGCTACAGGCGGGAGAGGCACTTAAGGCAGTTTATATTATGGACCTTAAATAATCCCCTCCTCCCTTGTTGCTTTATCAAAAGAAGCTAAGCCATTTGAGTGGATAAGTGGGATCATAGCCTTTTGAAGTTTTATTATAATAAATACTCTGTACAGAATAGCTTTAACTTATTGCTTTCACATTCTGAAGATTTCATGAAATGAATAGTCTTTAAATTTAAGAAGAGGCTCAAAAGCTCATGTAGTTACTATAACTAACTTTGAGATAATAGTACAAAAATAAGGATTTACTATCAAATCCTCGATTAATGCATCTCTCTTCTTTGTTTTATCACTGTCCTGGTGATTCGACCTTAATTAGATATGCGTGTTCAATTTGGCCTCTTCGCTCTCTTCCTCTGCGCCTCTGCCTCCTCATCTTAGCGAATGCATCCCTCTCGCTTTTCACCTGAACCACATCATCAGCCTTCTAACTGGTTTCCCTCTTAAATGACTTTCCTTAACGTTTTTCCCTTGCCTCTGTCCTTTACAAGTTTGCTTTTTCTATTAAAATAAATGATGCATGTGTTATTTATTTCCAGCTTTAAAAACTGAAGCTGACCTTACATTACTAACAAAATAAAGCCCAACTAACCTGTCCTTACATCAAATAAGATGCTTCAGAGTGTAACCACCTGCAGCTTGTCTTCCCTTCCTAACCTCCATTCCATCTTTTCTCTTATGCCCTGTGTTTTAACCACAGTGAATGTGTCCTTGTTGCCTGAAGAGGTCGTGCCCTATGTCCTTTGTATATATTTTTATATTATCATATTTTTCTTACCCTCTTGACCACAGCTATTGTTGTCTTTTTTTACAGAAATTTTTACTGTTCACGAACTGGTGGCAGTCAGCATTCCATTGGATGACATCTTTAGATGCAACAGTATATTGACTTTAGAAAGGAATGATGTTGTCCAGCAGTACTGGGATGTTCATGTACAAGCTTTTGTCCAAAATGGCACAGTGAGCAAAAAAGGTGACTAAAGTATATATTTCTGTACTTGGGTCCTAATTTAAGATGAATATACCAGGTAGCTTTACTTCAAGTTGTTACCTACAAGCTTGCATATACTAATATTTATTCATAGTTTACACTGGACTATGACATTTTTTTAAATGATAGCAATTCTTATTCTTGGTGACCTTGCAATTTTAAGTTTATAATGTACCTGTTGTGGAATGGTATTTTAAAATGTTCTACCCATAGTGTTTTTAGCTGTTAAACCTAGTCTTTGTTTGAACAAATCCTCAAAAATTATTTTATCCTCAGCTCTTTCTCTTTTGATGATCCAAGACAAAGGCATAGAAATTAGATTTCTGGGTTCTAATTTTAAATTTTATAAATTGGTTCTGTAACTTTCATATGACATTATGATAATGAAATAATTTCTCATTCACCAGCTCAGGGAAACTACCAACACTTCCTAAAAAGAGGTTGAAATGCCTATGTTTTGCTGTAAGGGTAACACAAATAATGGTTCATTTGTATATAAATCTTTCAATGATTTCTAAACTATCTTCTGGTAAACACTATCCTTCCTTATAGTGGTTGTATGTGTGTATGTGAGACAGAAGAGGGCACACGTACGATAGGGCAAAATGTATTCAAACTTAAATCTCTGGTTTTCACATATGAGGCAAATGAGGTTCTTTGAAAATAAAGGGACTTAAGGGTCTGAAAAGATGGATGTGCAGCTGGCCATGTGTGAATAGATAAAGCATTTGGATGTGTCTGGAGCTTATTTGCTGTCTCATAACTCTTAGAAATTGTATATGTATATGAAGTAGCAGTTTGAGAACTCTGCATCATTTAGTTTAAAATACATTATCAAGGTTTTCGTTTCCTTTTTTTTTTTTTTTTTTTTTTTTGGTAAGAGGCAGGAAGATAGTGAGGCAGACTCCCCCATTTGCCTCGACTGGAATCCATCCAGAAACCTTATCTGGGGCTGATGCTCAAGTACTGAGCTATCTTTAGTGCCTGAGAGTGACATGCTCAGACCAAGACTAGCGTGCTCAGACCAACCAAGCTATCCTCAGTGCCTGGGGCCAACGCTTGAACTAACTGAGCCACTGGCTGTGGGAGAGGAAGAAAGAGAAAATGGGGAAAGAGAGGGGAAGAGAAGCAGATGGTTGCTTCTCATGTGTGCTCTGATTGGGGATTGAACCCAGGATGTCTGCATGCCAGGCTAACAGTCTATCCAGTGAGCCTACTGGCCAGGGCCTGAAGTGGATTTTTGGAACTCATTTGGCCATCAAATTGTCATGCAGCTTTAAGAATGTCACTTCATGCTCTTTGTGCATCTGATCTCTCTTGACACAAATATGAAGACTATTTCTTGCCTTCCCCACCCTTACTTGGAGGAGATAAGGACATAGTCAGTTGTTTCCTTCTTCCTTCCCTTCCTCCCTCCTTCCCTCCATGAGATGAGGGGAAATAGACTCCTGCATGTGCCCTGACCAGCAACCCCCATCTGGGGCTGATGCTTGAACCAACTGTGCTATCCTCAGTGCCTGAGGCTGATGCTTGAACCAGTTGAGCCACTGGCCGAGAGAGGGGAAGAAGGAGAGAAGGGAGAGAAGGATAGGGGAGAAGCAGATGTTCACTTCTACTGTGTGCTCTGACCAGGAATCGAACCCAGGATGTCTATACGCCAAGCCAATGCTCTATCCACTGAGCAACCAGCCAGGGCCCTTCTCTTCTTTTGAACTTCTATTGTGAGAAACAGTGTATTCTTTGCTGGCTTTATAAATTAAGAAAAAGTCTACTTTAGTTTATTTTGTCCTTTGTTTTAGAGTTTCTATGTGATAAAGATAAAAGTTCAACCACTGTGGTGCCCATCATACCCACCACTTTGCCATCTCCAACTACAACACCCACTCCAAAGGAAAAACCAGATATTGGATCCTATTCAGTTAATAATAGCAATGGTACTTGTCTGCTGGCTACCATGGGGCTGCAGCTGAACGTGACTCAAGATAAGGTAGAGTTGTCTATATCACTCAAGATAAAGTACAGTCGTTTATTTTTATGGATACATCCTATTCACATCTCCTTTTAAATAATGTATTATACATTCAGCTCAAGAGTAGTGTTTTTAGAATATGGCGTTTTAAATGGAGATTGGATGTTGATTCATTGAGTTTCAATAAGTTTGGAGTTACTATAACCATGATGAGTTAATGTCACTGTTAATGTATTATCTAGGGCAGCAGGAAACCTAGCAGTTTAAAGGGCTCTCTGTTTGCCATCAGCAGATCAGAGAATGTAAGAGTTGATCATTATTCCAGTCAGTTTAAACATAACTCCTTCATACTTTTATCTGAAACATATACTGTAGTTTGATGTACGGGAACAGTGCAGCAATCTGTTTCTCCAACAATGAGAAGACTCAAGTACAGGATGACACTTCTAGTTGCAGTATTCCACTGAGGCTACAGAGGGCATGCCAAAGAACAAATCCCATCTCCAGAGTCCTGTGACTTAAGCCAGACAGGTAGTTCTTATGCTCCATAAAACATGTGTATTTTCATGTGGCTTATTACTAAGGAAGCTTCCCTCCTGTTTTTTTTTTAAGCTTTCTGAGTCATAGATTGAGAGCCTGTGCCAACTTCATTTGAAAGTAAAACACTATAAACTTAAGTATCCAGACAAAAGGATTTTTTTTTTGTTCTCCACTAAAGTTGGTTTTATTTGAATATACCATTTTATTGTAGACATGGTTAATTCATATCTCTCCCTCTTCTTCCCCTAAAGGTTGCTTCAGTTATTAACATTAAGCCCAACACAACTGACTTCACTGGCAACTGCTATTCTCAAACTGCTCTACTGAGGCTGAACAACAGCAACATTAAGTATCTTGACTTTGTCTTTGCTGTGGTGAGTAATAGCTTTTTCAAAAATTAGGTTCGTTCTCTTAAAAACACATCTGAGAGTATAAATAAGGTAGTGTGTGTGTGTGTGTCTGTGTGTGTGTGTGTTTTCAGAGGATATTTAGCTCTCTTTTCCATTTCAACACTACTTAATTAAAGAGGGTAGTACGTTGATTCCTGTTAATCCCTCAGGGTCACCTCAGTGGTCTGTGGGCTGGACTCATATATTAATGTTCAACAATTATGGCTGTTCTGCTATTATATAGATCTTAGGGCAGGGGCAAGAATTAACCCACATTAAGAAAATTTTCTAGTATCTCCATGCACATAAAATATATAGTTATAAAAGATAAAGTAATAGCCATAATATTTTTATCTATTATTGCTTAGAAAACTCTCAAGTTTAATATTATAATCTTTTTGGGGACTATACTATTTGTAATAGTATTAGTAATAACAGCTAACTTTTATTGAGTACTGGGTACGTACAAGGCTCTGTGTACTTAACTTTATATGAATTAATTCATTAAATCAGGACAGTTTATAATGGCAATATTCAGGTTTTTGTTGTTCATGCTTGTATCAAGGGCTGAACTGAAACAAAGTTCCAGGTGAAGCATACATTCTGTACTTCTTGCTAGCATAATCATTGGGAACCTTTGTTTTCACCTCAGAAGCAATTGTTAACCCCATAACCCTTTAGAGTTGCCTGTGCACATGCACGTGTGTACACAGACAAGTTACAGCGATTGGGAATGGGAAAGGGGATAGCTCTCAGTGAGGGAGAATGGTAAACCACAACAGTTCCCAAATTAAGTTATTGTATAAGTGGGTGGAAAACAGTTCTGCTTTTAAGTCTAAGGCATAAAGAAATAGTCACAATAGCTGATATAGAAAAAAGTTAAGTCTGTTGTTATTTGTTTCACATCTGAACTTGTTTCCTGAGTCTAACGCCCTTGTTCTCTGTGACTATATGCCAAGAAATTGAGGATCGTATAACACAATTATATTTTAGAAAGGTTTGCAAAAATAGTCCCTTTTCTCAAATTCAAATCAGTCCTCTGTTATAGTACATATATGGCCAGTGAGTTCTGATTAAAACCATGTAGTTATGCTTGTCCTTTTTGATGTGGGAAGAGCGGGCCTCTGCAAACACATTCTCTTTTTAAATTATTGCATGGTGATTACATTGTAGTCAAAAAGAATGAGGCCTGACCAGGCGGTGGCACAGTGGGTAGAGCGTCGGGCTGGGATTTGAGGACCCAGGTTCAAGACCCCAAGGTCACCAGCTTAAGCACAGGCTCATCTGGTTTGAGCAAAGCTCACCAGCTTGGACCCAAGGTCGCTGGCCGAGCAAGGAGTTACTCAGTCTGCTGAAGGCCCACGGTCAAGGCACATGTGAGAAAGCAATCAATGAACAACTAAGGTGTCACAATGAAAACTGATGATTGATGCTTCTCATCTCTCTCCGTCTCTGTCCCTATCTGTCCCTCTCTCTGACTCTCTCTCTGTCTCTGAAAAAAAAAAAAAAAGAATGAGGAAAGTAATATTTTAGGTTCATTCCCTTTTGAGTGATTGAGTTTGATCTTTGTAGCTGTGATAAGATCCTAAAAGGACCATGGTTTCCTTTTACTCTCATGGGGAAATAGTTAATAATTACAATATTTAATTGCCCAGAACACCATTTCCGAATGCAATAGGAAATAGGGATATTTTAACCGAGCTACAGGTACTTTGGAAATTCAGGAAAAGTCTGTAATGGCACCAGAGTTCAGAGGGGCCCATTTCACCTTCAGCCCAGTCACGACAGATGCTTCCTAAGGAGGAGTTATTGAATCTGAGCGTATTAGGTGCAGGATCAATGAAGGCCTGTATTCTTAAGGTGCCCACCGTTTAGTGGTAAAAACAGAAATAGACAAATGATTACGGTTTTTGTGGAAGGCCTTGAATGTCATGCTAAGGCTTTTGAACTTGATTCTGTAGTCAGTAGAGTACTGTGGAAGGTGCTAGAGTACAGGAAAATACAAGATGCTCTGGGAATGTACAGGAGGGAGTAATTAATTCTGGCTGGAGGTGAGTCAGGAAGATTTAATGGAAGGAATGACATTTGAGCTGGACCTTCAAGGATGCATCAGATTTGTACATAAAGGGAGTAAGTACAAAAGTATGGCTTATCCTGGGATAGAGGAACACAATTAAGACCAGCCAGGAAAATGAGACATGTAGTATGTTTTGTATATGTGCTGGCAGAGCAAGCACTTGTAGTGTGTTTTGTGAATAATGAATATGGAAGAGTAGTTGGGACAAATTGTGGAGAGCTGAGACATAGCCTATGCACAGGGGAGATGTGATGAGGTGGTCAATTCTTCCTTTAATGCTTCCTTCTGAAATTTCTGAGTCTGTCCCCTCGTTTTCATTCCCCACTGCCTTTGCCCTGATTTAGGCCTGCATTACCTCTTACCAGAACTGTTCAGCCTCTTTAACTAGTCCCTCCTCTTCCTCCTCAATGCTCTGCATCAGCTTAATCTTCTTGAAGCACAGCCCTTCCTCAGAAACCGTCAGCAGTTCTGATTTACCAGCAAGATGATATCTAAATTCCCTGGCAGGGTATTTCTAGCGTTCCTTTCCCCACCGTGCTATATAACCTGCTTATCTAGCTTTATTTCCTTCACTTCCTCTGCATTAATTTCATGCTTTCCTCACCCTGTTTCCTGTTCACAATCCAGTGAGGTAGGAGAGCATGGCAGTAACCAGCACTTAGGCTCTGCAGCCAGACTTCCTGGGTTCAAATCCCAGCTCACTTATTACTAACCATATAGCTTTTGAGGAAGTTACTTAACATCTCCTCGTTTTGATTACCCCATATCAAAAGGAGGTCTTGTAATTATTCAATGAAACTTCATATGTGAAGTTTTAAGAACAGTGCTTGGGACTTAGGAAGTTCTCAGATGTTAGCATAGTTGGGATTATGCCTATTAGCTACCTTGACTCGAGTTGCTGCCTTCTTCAGTGCCCTTTCCTGCTTGTTACCTAATTGAATCTTACCCAATTCAAATGGCCCATCCCTAAGCTTGCATTACTTTTGCTCCTCCTCTATTTGGAAGTAATTTCTCTCCTTTTAACTTTATAACTTATCACTTTCTTTTCTGTAATGTGATTATTTATGTTCTCTCTCTCTCCATATATATAGATATAGATATAGATATAGATATAGATATAGATATAGATATAGATATATAGATATATATAGATATAGATATAGATATAGATATATAGATATATATAGATATATATAGATATATAGATATAGATATAGATATATAGATAGATAGATAGATAGATAGATAGATAGATATAAAGGTAGGTCTGTTGTTAAATGTTTCACATCTGAACTTGGTTTCTTGACTAAAACCTTTTTCTCCATGGAGTACAAGCAGTCCCCAGGTTACGAATGAGATAGGTTCTGTAGGTTTGTTCTTAAATTGAAGTTGTATGTAACTTGGAACAGGTACATTTACCTATCAAATGCAACTTAGATATTTGTCTAACATAGTATTTCTTTCTAATTTTCTGTGCATATAAATACTTAAACATTTTCTTTTTTTTTTTCATTTTTCCGAAGCTGGAAACAGGGAGGCAGTCAGACAGACTCCCGCATGCGCCCGACCAGGATCCACCCAGCATGCCCACCAGGGGGCGATGTTCTGTTGCAACCAGAGCCATTCTAGCGCCTGAGGCAGAGGCCACAGAGCCATCCCCAGCGCGCCCGGGCCATCTTTTGCTCCAATGGAGCCTCCGCTGCGGGAGGGGAGGAGAGAGACAGAGAGGAAGGAGAGGGGGAGGGGTGGAGAAGCAGATGGGCGCTTCTCCTGTGTGCCCTGGCCGGGAATCGAACCCAGGACTCCTGCATGCCAGGCCGATGCTCTACCGCTGAGCCAACCGGCCAGGGTTAAACATTTTCAAACCTACAGAACCTATCTTGTTTGTAACCCGGGGACTGCCTACATATGCCGAGAAACGGAGGATTATATCTAATTATATTTTAGGAAGGTTTACAAAAATCTTCCCTTTTATACATTTAAATCATTCCTCTATTATAGTACATATATGACCAGTGAGTTAATATTAAATTCCAAGGACTCATGGGAACTTTCTAAGACACCCAAGGGATGCCTGGAACCATGGATAGTACTGAACCCTATATATACTATTTTTTTCTATACATACATACTTATGATGAATTTAATTTATCAGTTGGTTACAGTAAGAGATTAATAACAATGAAGAATAAAATAGAACAATTAGAATAAGAATAATATACTTTAATCCAAGTTATGTGAATACAGTCTCTCTCTCTCTACAAATATCTGGAATTTTTATTTAATATTTTTGTACCGTGGTTGACCACTGAAAATTGAAACTATGGAAAGCAAAACCACAGAAAGCGAAGCTGGATAGCGGGGCAGTGTGGTATTATCTTATCTTCCCGGGCAGGTTGCAAATGCGAGGGCAGGTTTCAAGTCGGGTTCATTTTGCTACGTCCCTGGAGCAGGGAGCACAGGTAAGAGGCACTTGTGATCCAAGCTAGAGGTGCTGAGGGCTTAGCAAGTGACAAGAGGAATAAAAGGAAGAAATGAATTGCCGTGTATCTGAGAACCACATGACTATACCTCTGGTCCAAAACTTGGAAACAAAATGCAGCGGAAAAGAGTTTCTATCACATTTTGAGTTTTCTTTACTTCGCTAACAATTTATTCTACTGACCAGCTCTAAGCCATACTTTTATCTTTTGAGTAATAGTATTTGGTTGCTTTTCTTCTGTAGATAGTATCTGTAACTATAGACAGTTGTGCTGTGTTGATTAATTGCAGGCTCTTTTTCTTTAACAGAAAAATGAAAACCGATTCTATCTGAAGGAAGTGAATGTCAGCATGTTGGTTAATGGCTCTGGTAAGTCAAGTTTTGGCCTCAGGGAAACGAGCATGGGCTACACTGAAGGAATAGAAACCATAATTGTCTTGTTACCAAATTGTACCTTATTTAATGAGATAGAAGATTTTACGTGAAAATCCTACCTTGACCACAACTTAAAATTAGTAATTTAGAACTATGGTAGTCTATCTCTTGCAGTATCCAGTATTTTCAAATCTTGGTGGATTTGAAATCCACCAAGTTAAGGATGTGGTGGATTAAATTGTTAAGGATGTGACCAACTTTTAGACTATAAACACATCTATAGAAAGATAGGGATCAGTAATAGATGATGACTAGAAATAGTGAGGGGATCGCATTGTGAAGTATAAAAATATTGAATCACTATATTGTACATATGAAAGTAACATAATATTGTATACCAACTGTCCTTAAATTTAAAAAAAAGGAAAAGGAAAGATTAGGCAACCTAGTGATCAGAAGAATCACTTTTTGTGGGCAGACCTTCTATCCTAAGCTCTTAAACTTCACTGAAAAATCATGAGGACTGTCCCAGTTTTTACGTTAATAGGATAAGAAGTCACTGACATTTTTTTTCCTTTAAAGTTTTCAGCATTGCAAATAACAATCTTAGCTACTGGGATGCTCCCCTGGGAAGTTCTTACATGTGCAACAAAGAACAGACGGTTTCAGTGTCTAGAGCATTTCAGATAAATACTTTTGATCTAAGAGTTCAGCCTTTCAATGTGATAGAAGGAAAGTATTCTACAGGTAAGAATCAAGCAAGTTTTCTTCATAATTGATAGTCTTACATTGATTTTTCCTCTGAGTCATGGAAACTTATGCCTTGAAATAGAGAAATATGAACTAGCCTCTCAGCTCTATTGTAGAATTCTCAAAGCCTTGAGCAAGTTGTGTCACTTTGTATTTGGCTCATCCTTTTGCTCAAAGTAGATTTTTTTTGTGATCTGAAAGCCACTTTCAACGAAGTTCTTAAAGCTGAAATATGATAGAAGCTTTCCAAGAGCTTTACTTAAGGTAGGAACATCCCATCCCCATCCCCGTCCCCGTCCCCCCCAGATTTTAGATTTGGGAAGGATAGCACTTGGAAGCAACAGCTTTGAGCATCCTCCATCCGCCTTGGGGCCATATTCTAGCTGGCAACATTTTCATACTCAAATAAAGTAGTTGGGTCATATTTTGTTGAGACAAAAAGATTGCAGTTGCAAAATCTCAAATATGAACTATGTTTTGGCCAGCCAGAATGATGTGGAGAGTTTTAAAAGCATGCGGCAATGTGAATGAGCCTTTTTGAAGATCTACTCAGTCCTAATGATGGTGTTTATCAGATTTTTAGTAAAACCTTTCAAGGGCTCATTACTGTATGTTTGTATGAATAGGAAAGATGCATTTGGCATTAAAAGATTAAAATTTGCTCAAAGGAAAAAAGTACATAAAATTCCTTAATTGAATTGCCCTTTTAAACTGTTTACTTAAAATTATGTGTTTGTGGATCGCACGAAGTCATCTACAGCATTTTTAACAATGAACACCATGGTTTAGAAGGAAATGTAGAAGCTGTATTTAAAAGTAAATATGCTTTGAGCCATTCAAGCACTTTTGCAGTAATGCTAAATACCTGCCTGACTTGGTTAGGTCGAAGCAAATTGGGTTCTTCACGCTATCATTCTTGTGATGAGAGACATTAATCACACTTAAAAACTTGTGCAAACACTTATTTTCTCTTTTGTCTGTTTTTCTTTTTATTTCAATTATTTTGATCCTTCTTGAGTCTTTATCTGGTTTCTTTACATTATTACCTTAATTTTAGGTCCAGATTTATGTTTAGAATTTAAAGTCATTTGCAGTGTAATATCAGCTCAAGCCTATATATCTAGTCAGCTGTAATAGAGATGAGCTCTGTTCTCTCTCTCATTTCAAACTTTGATTTTTGTGTATATAGAATTTAAAATGTCACCCAAAAGAGTATGCAACATTTAATACAGGAGTGGTTAAAAGTAGGTTTACAATTGTGAGCATATGAAACTAGAACCGTGATGGCGAATCTTTTTATAAAAACCACCCACTTTTGCAGTGCTGGTCAACCTGGTCCCTCCCGCCCACTAGTGGGCATTCCAGCTTTCATGGTGGGCGGTAGCGGAGCAACCAAAGTATAAATAAAAGGATAGATTTAACTATAGTAAGTTGTTTTATAAAAAGATTTGCCATCATGGAACTAGAAAATACAATTTTTCTTGTATTATTATTTATTAATTTGTATTTTTCCATATGAATAACTAGAACTACTAGTGCCAACCCCTGTATTGATAGTAAATGGATAAACAATTTGTAGGGCTAGCTTCTTGATTGTAGGTACCTATAAGCACAAGGCACTGGTAATACTTGACTCTACAGGAGAAAGAAGTATACTTGCAGTCAGGCAAAAGAGTGTTGATTAGATTTTACTGTATTACACTACTCCCTAGAAATACAGGAAAAAAAAATTGCCCCTGTCGACTGCCAGTCTTGACCAGATTGATAAATGTAGTTATAAAGTGACCCAACTTTTGTATAATGAAAAGGAGGACAAAAATAAATTGAAGAAAACAATATCGTAAATAAAAGAAACATTTTATTCATTGCAACAATAATACACTATAATATGATAAATACATAATAAAAACATTTGTAATATTTTAAATTATAATGATGCTTACATGCCTATTAATTTTTAATAATAATTGTAAGAAAAAAGTACTCATTTAGATACAAATACGTCAAATCACACACAGTAGATCAACTCTGTATTGATCGAATATGGACATAATTTTTTAGTCTTCCAGTATCACAAAGGAGGACATGTAGGAGGACACTTTTTGAAGGAGGACGGAACTTATAAAAGAAGGACTGTCCTCCCTAAAGGAGAATGATTGGTCACTTTAGTAGTAAACACACTAAAATTAGTAAGTGGTCCCAGTTTCTTGACTTTTGCAGCCACTGAAATCCTGTACTAAGTAAGGATTTCTGTAAAGGCCCAGACAGTGTTTGAGGTTTGAAGGCCATATGATCTCTGTCACAACTATTCATCTCCGCTATTTTATCATGAAAACAGCTATAGGCAATAAACAAATGAGTGTGGCTATGTTCTATTAAAACTTTATTTGTGGATACTGAAATTTAAATTTTATATACTCTATTTCCCCATGTATAAGGTGCTCCCATGTATAAGACACACCTTAATTTGGGGGCTCAAAATTTGATAAAAAATTTATTAGGTAAAATTATTGAACTCGTTTTATTTATCATAAAATTCATACAACTCCTCATGACTTTCAAAACTCCCATCTATTAGCTTGTCCTCATCTGTGTCTAATGATGAATCACTGTCTTCAACAATGAGCGCAAAACCAAGCGCAAAAAAGCGGGAAATTGCAAGTAAAAATATCTACAACCCCTGTACCACTGTATAAGACACACCCAGTTTTTAGACCTCAAATTTTTCCAAGAAAGGATGCATCCTATACATGGGGAATATGGTAATTCTTATGTCTCCAAATATAATTTTGTTTCTTTTCAACCATTTAAAAATGTTTAAAAGTCATTTTTAGGTCTTGGGCCAAATTTGGCCCATGCGCTATAGTTTGCCGATTTCTGTTCTGAAGGATTCTGGAACCAACCTGGCTATTCTAATCCCATGTTGAAACCTTCCTGATCTAGACACAATCTCCCAAAAGACATCCAGTATACCACTAAGAGGTTCAGCTGGCTGTGTGAAATGAACCAGATTAACTCTTTTCACTTTTGATAAAGTAATATTCCTGTTTTTGAAATGACTTTGGATATAGGTAAATAAACATGTACACACATATGTGTTTACTCATAGATGTGAGTCTATATGTGTTCATATATATGAATATATATACGCACATACAGAAATGAAAGGATGAATAAGTTTTAGGATTTTAATTCTAGAACAATCCATAATTTCTGTAGCTTTATCTCTAAAATATAACTGTCTTAATTACTTAAAGTTTAATTTATAAGATTATTTCTGATTTTTGAATCAGCATCGTTTACTTTCGGACATTCTTTTTTTTTATTATACTCATTATTTGTTACACACTTTTTTTCACCTACAGCCCAGGAGTGTTCGCTGGATGATGACACCATTCTAATACCAATTATAGTTGGTGCTGGTCTTTCAGGCTTGATTGTCGTTATAGTGATTGCTTACCTAATTGGCAGAAGAAAAAGTTACGCTGGATATCAGACTCTGTAACACTAACCCATATGTGATCTCTGTTCCAAAGTAATAAAGCAAGTACAAGTTCCAACATGCAGTACTACTCAGTTTAAAATATATTTACTTGTAGTTCTGATCTTGGAACTGGTGGTATGGGGGATTTTGTACTGAAATAAATAAAAACACCCCAAAACTATAAGCTACAAATTGGTCATGTGAATTTAGTATTCCCAACCAAGGAATTTAAATCTGTTATTTCTACAGCAGAAGGCATGTGCAAAATCACCCAGATTATAGGTTTTATTGTATTGGCTTGAATTACTATTTCTGTATTTTTACTTCAGCTATTCTAACTAAAAATTGTTTTGTTTACGCAGTTTAAGAGAAACACTTTTTAAAAAGGGATTTGTTTTCTTGCATGTGGTTGAATTGAGACAATACATTTCTACAATGGATTTGTACTTGCTCCTTTTGAATTTATTTTCTGTGATTTTGTTTGCAGGTTAACTTAGCTGCTTTGACATTGCTGCATATTTGACCTATGAGAGATATGCCAGTAGATTTGAACAGTCTAGTATTATTATCTTCCTAGCAATGACTGCTTTCCTAATGCTTTTTGAGTGCATTTGTATTTATGTGGCTGTAATGACAAGATACAAAACCTTTTGAAATTTTAGAATAGGTATTGCCTTATTGTTTAAAATCCTTTTTAAGAGAACTAGATATATCAGTCTTTTAAACTGCAAGATACAAGACTATTTTAGCTGGGCATTTCAACCCATTTTCTAGGTGCTTTAGAGATCATTACTAAGCCGTGCCAGTTTCGGGCATTAATCCTCTGTACCCGTAAATTGGCCTCTACCTGAAGTGCTAAAGTTAATATAGACTTCTCTTCAGACTTCCAGTATCCTTGGTTGTGGTAGTATGTTTTGTTCCTTCCTTGTCTTTTATTTTCCTTAAAGAAGTAGTGCAGTATGTCCTAGAACCTAGATAAAGAAGAGCACTTACAGTTATAATGTAACTTGCACCTAACCCAAAAGTGTCAGTCTTCTCCATTAAAAATTGTTTTTGTTTACAGCTTACATTGATTGCTACAGCATTTTCTAATTTGGCTTTCCTATTTGAACGGTTCTTTGCTAATCAAAACTTACATTATTATTGTTCATTATGGTAGAATCATTATTAATTCATGTATTTTGGGTTCAGTTTTGACCTCTGGGGAGATGCACCACTTGTCTACTTACTGTGCACTACCTAATGTTTATATGAGAAAGCAAAACATTTCTGCTTTGTGGTTAACACATCAAGTATTTCTTCTGGTTTCTAGATGTTGTGTTTTTTTTTATTGCAATGGCTGAGGAAATATTTAGAAATTGTTACTATACAGCCATAGACTGAAGGTTCCTGAGTTTTTTGGGTAGAAGATTCACTAGAAAATGAGATTATCTGGGTTCCAAAATATTATTGATGTTGAATTAATTTGGTAGTCTAGCTAAAAACACACAAGCAATTGCATGTTAGCGTGTGTATATCCATAACTATCTTTCAAGTTGTATTGTAGTGCTAAGTATTTTCTCTCACTTAAATTTGCTGTTTAAGACTAGCCTAAAACTCTTACTAGCTCAGAATCAGAGTTCCTGATCAGCCCCTCTCTTAAAGTTACATTGAGCTGCATTGTCAGCATAAGGCACTTAATTAAAGACAAAATATAAATCTAATTTTTAAAAATTATTTTTATTTAAATAGTATCCTAGTGTAAGATTAATCTTAGAAGGATGGATAATGCTTATAAGAACATAGGACTTCAATATTTCTCAAGAGTCAAAACAAAGCAACTTAAAATAAATTAGAAGCACAAGTGAGTGGCACTGGCTTAATGCTGTTAATGTTTCTAAAAGTTTCTACATTTAATTATATACCTGATGCATATGAAAATATCTCTAATAGCAGTGTTTTCAAGAAAATCTGGCTTCATTGAATATTTTTGTATTTACATAGGCCAGTTTATATACGGTTATTTCCATTTTTATTTCCCATTCCCACATGTTCTTTGTACCTTTTGTAGTTTCATTTGCTTTACTGGGTTTACACCTTGATGGTCTAACACTTTATAGGGTCCTGGATGTTTTTCATGTTTTTGCATTTGTATAAAGAAACTGGTCCATATAAATACGTCTCATGTTTTCTTGTTTTGTTTTTTCTCAAATGTTTAAGCCACTAGTTGATGTATGGTATTTCTCTTTAGATATTTGCTTGTCCATTTGCTTAACATATTGCTTCTAAAACAAACAATAAAGATTCTTTTAAGGAAATCTGCTCACATTTTTTCCCATTGGTTAAAGTGAAGATCTTGTATATCACATAATGGCAATTTCTTCCAAAAGGAAAAACTTGACACATGCTTAGAAGAAGAAATTATTTCCAGTGTTCTGTTGTATTATTACTGTCTGGAGAGGGACCCCATACTTCAGTCTCTACTGATGTTGGGCTGGCTACAGAATAAGAATCACCTGGGAAGCTTGTTATAAAAATTCAGATTGCAGCACCATTCCTAAAAGTTAATTTAGTGGGCCTGGGATGAGGCACGTGTCTGTGTGTGCATGTGTGTGTGTAAGCTCCCCAGCTGAATCTGGTGTGTAGTCAATTGGGGAACTGGTGATCAAGAATATTTATTTCATAGTAAAAGCATCAGAGTATCTTGTTCACTTTTCTCAACTCCTAAAATGAGGCTGGTATTTAATATCTATACATAGCAACTATACATTGCAGCCATACAATCCAAGCTATTGATCTGAACCAAAAATAGGACTTTGTGCAGTCTCTCACATACCCTAAAATACACCAACCTTAGTATATCACACACACACACACACACACACACACACACACACACACAATTTAGCAATCTGGCTCATGACTTTCCTCTGGATTACCCAATTAAGCCATAGGACTGCCAGTTAATTACCACAGACAGCTCCTACCTCTGCTACTAGCTAGCTACCATGTGACTTTGGCCAAGCTGCTTAACTTCTGTGGTCCCTTAAAGCTGAAAGCTTTTAAATCCTGTTACACTATTGCTTTTGAGTGGTAGTTTTCCATTTCAGTGAAGATTTTGAGTATATTTAGAAGGAATCTGATAAGAAGCTCCTTGTTATGTATCAAAAACACACCTTACATGCAATGTAAAATGCACCATCTTAAGTTTCTTTTATTTTTTTAGCAGGATTTCTTATAAGACTCAAATATTTTTAAGATTACAGCATTTCATCTTTTGGTAGATCATTTAAATTGGCTTGGGCTTATCTTTCTCCCACTCATCTCCTTATCTTTTATCTTGGTAGCTAACTTTCTGCATCAATATTTGCTGTATTTTGCTTTTGAAAGTAGTATAGACATGTTTCAGTGATACTGAATACCTTCAAGCATCTTTTCAGATTCATGTGATATACTTCAGTTTGGTTCTAGATCTAAAAGGTATATAATAAGAAAGATGTCACATAAGAATGTGATTCTTTAACTGATTTTTCTAAAGAGAAATTTGACACCGTTGGTTTTTAAGAGGGGTTTTTATTTTACATTTTGTTATAAATGTATATCTCAGCTTTCCAACTCACACTGAATATTATATCTGAAAGATTTCTGAACTAACAGAAATTGAAGATGACAATACTTTTTAATCTACAGGAAACTTTTGTTGACATTTCACTGGCTATTATCTTTAAAAATCCTTACTCCTTCTGCAACTATTAAACTCTTCCACATTCTTTCTTTCCCCCAGATTATTTTTAATATGGTGTCAAGTGTTCATTAGGTAAATAGATCAGGTCAAAATGACTTATGGAATTAGATTATTTTTTCTTAAGGATGTGATCTTATTAAAATTATTGTTTTACCAGAATATCTTTACATTACTTAAACTATCCTTAAAGATTGAATGCATAAAATCATTAGTTATTATAAATTAATATTTCACAGCATTTTATTTATTTATTTTGAGAGCAATTTAAATAAGTGGCAGCATCCAGAAATATCTTTGTATTACTGGAATTGTCTTTTTGATCTACTATGGGAATACTTATCTTACATTAAAGCCTTATTAGCCGTTTTTATGAAAGCTGTTCCAGTATTGGGTCAAATACTCAGTTTGGGAAAGATGACTATGAATCAATTGCCAGAATTAGGAATTAATCTACTAATGAATTTTTTAAAAACCAAGCTATATGAAATCCAAGGCATAACACTATATGGGGGAAGGAACCTAATAGTTTACATGCTGGGTGATAATTTGGGAAATTGAAGGGGAATAGATAACTAGGTGCTCTTAAACACTGTATATCCACAAGTCACATCTGGCAACCTTGGCTATCTGGGTTTTTAACAGAACCAATAAGCAAGTAAAAAAGATCATTGAGGTGGCAGCCATACTCAATGCTGTGAAGTCTATAAAATCCAGGATTGTACCTTATTCCCAGTTATTGTCCCAGAGGCGACCTGGGCACATTTCTTAAATGCAAGATCAGAATTGCCTTGAAGCCTGTTCATCCTTATTTTTGACACAAATTCTAATAAGCTTAATTACCTGATTTATCCATCCCTGGTATATTGCAAGCTATGAGAAAAACTAGGGCAATAAGAGTCAAGGAAATGGAAAAATAGAAGTGGTGACTCATCATCCTAGCTTTCTTCCTTTTTTGCAGACATATCTCCATCTGTACCATTTCTTCCTCCTTTCCAGAGTCAGTAGGTTTTCTTTACCTGGTCAGTGCTTCTGGAATCCCATTTTTCCTACTTCTAAGGAAACCTTGTACCATTCAGCATCTCCAACCTATCTAATGCTAATGTCTCTTTCCCTCATCCTATAAACGTATTCAAGTCTCCTCCACCTTTTTTTTTTTTTTTTTTTTTTTTTTTTTATTTTTCTGAAGTGAGAAGCAGGGAGGTAGAGAGACAGACTGCCGCATGCACCAAAATGGGATCCACCTGTCATGCCCACTAGGGGGCAATGCTCCATTGCAACTACAGCCACTCTAGCACCCCGGGCGGAGGCCATGGAGCCATCCTCAGTGCTCAGGCCAACCTTGCTCCAATGGAGACTTGGCTGCAGGAGGAAAAGAGAGAGGCAGAGAGGAAGGAGAGGGGGGAGGGGGAGAAGCAGATGGGCGCTTTTCCTGTGTGCCTGGGAATCAAACAAGGGACTTCCACACACTAGGTCCACGCTCTACCACTGAGCCAACCAGCCAGGGTCAGTCTCTTTCACCTTGAAGATATACGTTCTTGACTCCATGTCCCCCTTATAATTATCTCCCTATTTGTCTTCTCTTCTAAATTTCTTGAAATGAGTATTGTCTGTTTCCCATCCCAAGTTCTTGATCTCCTACCAATCATTTCCCATTCACTCTTAAACCTGCAGCAATTTCACTCATTGTCCCTACCCTCCATATTGCTAGATCCAATGGGCATTTCTCAGACTTTTCTAATGTTTTACACTATTCTCCCATGCTCCTTGAAATTGTTTCCTTCATTGGCTTCCGTGGCACTATTCTCTACCTGCCTTTTCAAATTCTTTTTATTTTTCTTCTTGTCCTTTTATTCCTGAAATATTGATGTTCCCAAGGGTTTTGCCTCGGGTCTTCCTCTTTTTATTACTTGCCATTGCTGAGAAATATCTTTGTCTGTGGTTTTAACTATTCCATTTAGGTTCATCTACCATTGGGGTTGGACACAGGTATCTTAAACTCAGATCTAAAACTGAATATCCCTCCTTTCCACATATCCGTCTCCATTCCCCCCACAAAGTTTTAAAAAATTTAAAAACAACCTCCACATAAAAATAACTACAAACTGAAATGCATATATATATTCTTACTCCTGTATTCCCTATCACCATGAACCAGCACAAGCATCTACATAGTCAAGTATGTGTAGAAGTGGAAACTATTCAATTATCTCCTCCTACCAAACCTCTGACATCTATTTGGTCCACTCTGCATTCTAGTTGTATCTCTAGTCTGTCGTCTGTCCCTTACGCTTTTGCATTTTGTTAATAACCCAGTTCAGGACCATATTATTAGACATCTGGACTCTAGGAATAGAGGCACCTCCTAACTTAATACCACCAGTTTTCCATCTGCCATTACTTCTGAAACAAATATCCTGCTTAAAATCTTGCTGCACTGTTTTCTTGTTTTGTTTTGGCTGTCAGTATAATGCCAAACCACTAGAGCGTGTAATGTCTTTGTGAGCTGGTCCTAGTACGCTTTTTCTGCTGCGTTTCTAGCCAAGAGTACATCTTGTTCTGATGTTCTAGTTACACCAACCTTCTTGCATTTTCCCTGAAGTGCCGTGTTTCCTTATCCTCGTTTTTGTCTGTGCTGTTCCCTATACCTGCAATGCCCTTTTCCCATTACCTACATGACTAATACCTATTCATTTTTAAAAACATAGCTCCAGTGTCACTTCTTTTAATGTATGTCTTGTGTAACAAGGCTGAGTTGAGTGATCCTCTGAAACACTTCCGTGACACTGTGTGTGTTGCCTACCCCTATTATAGCTCATTTTGAAATTATAACCACTGATTTTCTTGTATGACTCACTGGACTGAATAGGTTGAAGCAGACGGTTATACCACCATGGCCAGTTTAAATCTTTCCCCTCTACTAAATGACCTTAGACTGCTATGGATTGGATTCTTAGGTCTGCATAGTGTAGTCATGCACTTGGTTCATTTCATTAATACTTCACAGCCTTCAGTGTTTCACTGTGCTTCTTCAACATCAGAACTGTTTGCCTTTAAAGGCTTATGGCCTGATCATCAAGGAAAGGCTAATTATATTTAGCCATTATCTTCTGCTTAAGAAATCTGGGAAGTATATAATAATTTTATATATCTTTAATGCAAAATGACTGCATTTGCGGGGTACTTAAAAGTGTGTGATTTTGTTATTTGGAAAATCACTTTTGTGGAACATCTCATTTGCTGGTAATGAATGCCAAGGACTTGTTACTTTGGTGTAAAAAACAAATATGTATTGGGAAGTGCCGTCATTTTAACTTAAAATTTACAGATTTGAAATTGGGTCACTGTTTCTGTTCTCAATTGTCCTTTCTCCACATCTAGCTCAAGACTGCAGTGCAGATGACGACAACTTCCTTGTGCCCATAGCGGTGGGAACAGCATTGGCAGGAATACTTATTCTAGTGTTGCTGGCTTACTTTATTGGTCTCAAGCGCCATCACACTGGATATGAGCAATTTTAGAACCTGCAACCTGAATGATTATATGAAAATACATGCACATAAGATTCTCTTGCCTCTTAATTTTCAAACTTTGCTCATTAAAATTGATTTGTTGGAACTAATTCTTAAACCAGTGCTAACATTTTGAGATAAATCTTTATTAATAAAAATCTGTTCTCTTTGATCAGCTTAAAATTTTTTTTAAAAGTCTTTACTGGTCCTGAAGACAGAAACTTGTTAAAAATTGTGCAGTGTTTTAAGGTCTATCTTAAGAAACCTTGGCCAAATTTTTATCCTAATCTAAGATGCCTTAAACTTAATAATATGGCCATTATAAGAATGAAAATATAGCTGTCTCTTAATAGTATTAATAAATACTATTTCACTACCGGTGTTCTGTTTCAATGTATAAGAACCAAACCTATTTAAACTCATCACAGTGCCTTTGCATATAGTTCATCAAATATTGATGTGGCAGAAATGCCCATCAGATATAATTTAAACTTGGTTTTCAGTTGAATGTCCTCAGAACCATTAGCACTTTTTAGGTTATGGAACTTTACGTTGATTTCATTGAGTTCGAGTTAAGGTTGAAGTCAGTATTTTCCCCTACTAGGTAAGTAATAGAGCCAAAAGGACACAACAGAACTTAAACTGGCTTTAGAATTAGTTTTTAGTTTTTTGTTTGTTTTTTTGTTTGTTTGTTTGTTTTTTCATCAATAGAGATGGAAACAATTCAAGCATATTTAACCACTTGCTTTTTTCCCCTTGTGTTATTCTTGTCTTTGGATGCCTAATTAACACTGAAAGATAGAAATATTCTATGAACTAATTAAGGCAGATTGTGTTGTGTTTCTCTACCTCATCTTGCTTATCTCTAGAGCATTAAAATCTATTTAGTGTTGTCATCAGACTGGTACTTATAAAATGTAAGCTAATAGCAATCTCAGAAGGGATGCAGTGAAGCATAGCAACTAGGCTCTTGCTTTCTCAAGATGGTCCCTATTGGGCAGAGCATAGATGGGGGGGTAGAGAGAAGCTATTGGCATTACTAAAATGAACTACATAATAATCCCCTGTTGAAGCATATTCCTTATTATAAGTGCAGCACAAATATTGAATGTAAAAACAAAGAAGAAGGAAGCTTAATCAGTAGACTTGAGAAGACTTTCACACTGAAATGATTATTTTATTCAATTTATGTGTATATTGGCTTGTTCAGAATTTCAGTAACTCACAGATAACAGTATGTTGGTACCCAGCTATTAGTCTCTGAAGGCTTTCATTAAAATATGGTAAATCCTTTCAACAAAAGGTATCGTAGTTACTAAAAGTCATATACTCAGAACCTTAGCAATTGATTTTTTCTTTTTTTATGAATGGTAAAAGTGCAAGAGAAGGAAAAGATAAAATTAGAGGAAAATGAAATTATTACTTAACCATAAATCTCATGAAAAATCACATTTTGTTAATTGCATTAGACTTAGACTGGAAAGGACCTTCAAGGTTGTTTTACTCTAACCCTGCAATTTTACATGAAGGGAAGTAACTTCATTGAAGTTACATATCTAGTGGACTACAAAACCATTATTAGCACTTTGATAAAAATAGTCCCAATGAAATCTGGTTACTCAATAGTAAAATTAGTTTAAAGTTGAAATAATGAGATTAAAATGGAGCACTTTGAGCTTTTATACTAAATACTTTCAATAAATAACACATTTCAACATCATTTAAATATTTTAAAATACTAAATATTCTCTTTTTCAGTAATATATATTGAAACACTCCTATTTTGAATTCTTTTACTTCAAAACCTAAACCTCCCTGGAAAAGAACACAAACATGGAAGGAAAACAGAGGAGAAAGAACACTTGTTGATCACCTGATGTGTATCAGATACTTTAGAAATACAACTGTATTTAATCCTCAAGGACCTTATAATATAGTTATTATTATTCCCCCTTTTCAGATGAGAAAAGTGAGGCCCAGTTTAATTAACTTGACCAAGGTCCTTTAACTAGTAATTGATAGAGTCAAGATTCATTCAGTTCTGTCTGAATCCAGAGCTCAAAATCTATGCTACACACACTGCCTTCCTGGTGGAACAGTGGAATGGACTACAATGTATGGGATTCTGCTATTATTCTTCTAGGCCACTGCTCAACTAAAAATAATTGTTACTTATTGCCTGTGTAAAAAAATATATATATATGCTGCACTTTTTTATCCTAAGTCCTTTTCAACTTAAATTGTATTACTCAAACAGAGTTCTTACTTATATTGTAATGATAGTTGTGGCAAAAGACAAAGGAGTGGGTAAATATGCAGACAGTGGTCTTAAGTGTAGATGATAGCTCTTTTCCTCAAAGCCATTACACAATTAAACACAACATCTCCCCGTGTCAAGTAAGCACAGTTTGGACCTTTTCCTGTTCTTCTCTTAACTTCTGCTTTTTGTACTGAGACATTTGGTGCAATTTGAGATGCAGTGATGAGAGCTATAAGAGCATCAGTTGCTTAGAAATATTTAGGTGGGTGTGAGAAAATAAGAAAATCGGGATAATGCTCTAAAATACGAACCTATGTATACTTTCAAAATGCTTGTTTTTTGTTTGCTTGTTTCTGCTTAATTGCATTCCTTACTAATTTCCTTTCCTTGCTTTCTGTCTGTTCTTTTCTAACAGCTGAAGAATGTTCTGCCGACTCTGACCTCAACTTTCTTATCCCTGTTGCAGTGGGTGTGGCCTTGGGCTTCCTTATAATTGTTGTCTTTATCTCTTATATGATTGGAAGGAGGAAAAGTCGTACTGGATATCAGTCTGTGTAGCCAATTAAATCTAGTGCATTTTTCCCCCTCAGAAGTTATGTTTCCATTGGCTAAAAGCCAGAAAATGCTGTACAACAGATTGTTTGAAACATGCAGCCCAACCTCAGTGGATTGTGAGCTAACTTGGGCATGAGTAGCATTTAAGAAAAACAATGTATTAGGACCAATTTCCTTTGTTTTTCTATTTTTCATTCCATTGTTAAAGTGTAATTGAAAGAAAAATTGTGGCTTACAATATGTTTTTTACTAAGCAATAATTTTAAACCTCTGGATCTAATTATGAAAGCATTTCTAATGAAATATTTTATATGTTGCAGTTACTTGTATTTTGCTACTTTGACATTATTTGCAAATTCAAAACTGTTAAAGAATTTAACTTGCTTCAGGAAATAAGTTCAAGAAAATAATGAATTCATTTTCATTGGAGGCAGACATAAAATTGGTTCATAATAAGACTTCCTTTCCCAACCTCCTGATCAGGATTATTTAAACCTATGTCTTTCTGCTAGTCCAAAAAAAGAAAGAAATGTCTTCACAATATTGTGTTTAAAAGCAAAAGTCTGGCTGTTTTCTTCACTACTGTTAGTGGCTACTATATTTTGACAGGATGTCTTTTCTGTCCTGGAGTTTGGAATATACTGATTAGCTGAGACTTGACATTTTACACTGAAGGATGAAGTAAGATCTTTGGCTTTTTCTAAGGTGTTGATATACAGTTGGTTATGGTTTTTTAGGGTTAAGATTTAGAATGCTTTTTTTTCCTTAGAGCCTTCACTTGTTCAGAAAGTTAATTCATCCTCCACTATAAACAAACAAACTTCTATACTTTGTGTGCCTCCTGCATTCTCCCATTTTTTATGTGAATAAGTTCTAATTGATATTTTTAATGTATTGATTTATTTCTTCTCAAAGCAGCAAGCACTAACTCTAGAGCCCAGTGGGCCCTGAAGTGTCATCAGTTAGATGGCTGCCTAGCCAAAGCTGAGCTGGGATTATTCTGTAAATTTGTTGATTTTGATATAGAGTTATATCCTGGCAGAGCCCTCTGGTGGCTCTAGCTTTTGGAATAAGGTTCTAGAGACCACTCATCCCGGTATCTGTTTGATTGGCTAAGCTTTTGAATTGCCCTTGGACTTGGAAGCACAGAGTTGTATTTTTCTAGGGCCCAAGTGGCTGCTTTGCATACCCTGTTACTAGCAGAAAGCAGATGCTTATTTTATCAAGCTATTTTATCCCTATATAACTAAAAAACAAAAGTTTCCAAAGATCTGCCTTCACTTCAAAACTGTTCCATGGAATAAATTAAGCTTAACCTTAAATTAGTTCGTTATTAAATCCAAGGCTCAAGTCCCATCTACCTCTCAGCACAATGCAGATCACTACTGTATTGTTGCCATTAACTGATGCCAGAACTGGAAATAGAATGTTTTGTTAAAAAGAAAGAAAATTCATCAACATCCTTCTTTACTATCTTACCTATCTGTGCATCTCAAAAGCATATATTCCAAACTGGAGTAGAGAGTTGGATTCCTCAATTACTTCTCCCTTAAAATGCTCTAGTTCTCACTTGCAGATTCAAGTTCTCCCCTATTTGTTCAGTATATCAAGAATGTTTTCTTTTTAAATGGTCTCCTGTGAAAATAATTGATTGTTTGTTATTTGGTTAAAATGATGGCATCATAAAGGACAGTGGCTTCATTTCAATAAATATTTTTGAGATGATTGTCTAGAAGCCAGATTATTTAAATCAGACTGTGACCTTGCTAAGTATATGAATTGGGAAGTCAAATACATTAAAAATTATAGGTCCGTTTTAAAGTGTTCTATGTTTGTTTTTTAAAGATTTTATTGACTTTGTAGAGAGAGTCAGGGGAGTGAGGAGTATAGTTGCTTCACGTTAGTTCTTCATTGATTGCTTGTCATATGTGCCTTGACTGACAAGCCCAGGGTTTCGAACCAGCAACCTTAGTATTCCAGGTCAATATTCTATCTACTGCGCCACCACAGGCCAGGCAAAAAAGTGTTCTACATTTTGAATAGGGGACTAATATCACTAATTCTTCATTAGTTATCATGGCTTTATCTTAGATAATTACCAAATGTGTGTTTAATCTTCTTTAAGAACTAAATTAAAATACAAAATATTAACAGAATGTTAAAGTAAGCACTGCTTCAACTCCAATAAAATACAGGAAGCCCCAAATCTATGATCTGAGTGTTCAATTAGCTTTGCTCACTGACTTCATTTTTATGTTAGGACAACAGTGGATCAGAAAGTAGGACTTTGAGCTTATGAATAAAAAGAATTTCACCTAACCTTGTTTGGAAGAACTGTTGCTTGCTAACTAAATTTTGGATATATCAATTTAATGAAATAATTAATACCTTCCAAATGAAGCATACCTTGGTACTCCCATTTGATCTGATATGTGTGATTTTTAGATCAATGGATTATAAAGTAATAAAGACCATATAATCCATATCACTGTGGATAACTTCATTTTTACTCCATGTGCTCAGCCTTAAGAGCTTGAACTGATTTTGTATAATCCAAGTTCCTCAAATTCCAGCCTCTTGAATTGTCAGTAGGATCATGATCTCATAGGTCTGTGAAATTAACCAAGTGCCATCATTAAGAAGGCATTAGCACCTTTTGTTCAGACACCTCAAATATAGGGGCCTATCTGGTCATGAAAATTCCAAGAAAATATTCTGAATAAACTCTGGAAATCTAACAAATGTAAGAGCTTCTTTAAAATGTACTTTTAGTACATGTCTGTCTGCATTGATGAACTGTACTCATTGTGCAAGTTCATGCTATTCTGGGCAAGATATACCTCAGTGAGGTGGCAAGGCAGAGGAGGAGCTCTCCATTTTCTGCAAATTCTTTCACAGTCCTTACACCACAGCCTAACGCTCAGATGCTATATGATTGGATTAAATGGCAGCACTGCATTTTACATAAGGGGCACTTTTGATGGCAGAAAGAATGACACATCCGATCTCTACAGTTTCTGAGTAATGGGTTTCATATTCTGATTGTTAGATTTTTAACTAAGAAAAAAGCGACCTTACCTTGAATTGTGGGACTGGGACAAGTGATCTCAATAGAAATTGTCTTTGTTGTCACAGCTAATTTACTAAATATACTTCATTCTGTGAGGTGCAATTCTGAGCACCTCACAGGACTTCTGAAAGAAGTACTTTAATATTACTGATAGCAAGAAGAGTAGTTCTCTATGTGTATATTGCTGTGAGGGTTGCCGTGTTTCTCAATGGTCAATTTGGTGGTTCATCTATTTAAGTTCAGTGTGTGTATCCTGAATGCTAGAACTGCCTTTGTAACTCTAGAGAAATGCTTTACTTTCTCTTCACTCTATCTGTATTTTGGTGTCAGTGTAAATTTCAATCCCTTGGTTTCATAATGACCAGAAGAACTCTTTGTATGCAATGCATATTTAGTAGGAAAAAGCAGCTATAGTTTTACCGAGCAGTTACAGTCCTGTGCACTTTACACACATTATTTCATTTAATCATCATAGCAACTCTGAGGTTGGGCATTCACAGTTTACAAATAAAGTAACTGAGGCTTGAGTTGGTTACTTAGCCAGAGTCACACAGGGACTAAGTGACAACACTGATGTTTGAGCCCAGCTCTGCCTGCCTTCAAAAAACCATGCTGTTAACCACTCTGCATCCTGGTTTCTAAGAAACTATATCGATTTTTTAAAAATGTGCCTTACATTAAATGGTTACAGAAATTGGACTTTGGTACTCTTCTTTCTATTCTGTATAATGTAGTCACCCTTTAAATGTTCTGCAGTATTTTTAAAATAACTTGAGTTTTGTTCAGCTCATTTGAGGGGCAGACGGATGTTGTGGCAGCATGCCTTTTGAAAGATCAAATCAAGGCCGCTTTGTGCTGTACCTCATCAGTAATGTCTAAGTCCTGAATGTCAGTGTTTTCAGAGTAGCCTCATCTAGTTATTCTGATCACGTACCATTATCATTCTGCCCTCAAACTGTCTGTACCATGAATCATTTTGACTGCGCATTAGTGTGTTTAAGAGACTAAATGGAATTGTCTCTCCTCGCTTTCCCTAAATTACTGCATTACTACCCTGAGCCATCCTGTGGCTTTAAGTGCAGTATAACCATGACCGCAATCCTTGCTAGCTGATTCTGAGTGCCAATACAAAGTTTCTACACTCAGCTTAGAGCCTTTTTGAAAGGATTTCAGGGAATCCTTATCCCCATAGTTAAAAATTTCCAGCCCTAATCTGCAGTGCTTCACTCCCCACCTTATCTGCTCTCCTGTACTCACTCTACTCCAGCCACACTGGACCTCTTGCTACTCCTCAAAAACCCTATGGCTGTTCTCACCTCAAGATCCTTGCACTTGCTCTGCTTTCTACTTGGAAAGGTCTTCCCACAACTATCATACTTACCCTCTCGTCTCATTCAGTTCTCTCTTCCAATGTTGACCAGTCAGTGAAGCATTCCTCAATTTAGCATACCCTATTTAAAGTAGCACTCTCCACTACTGGGACAGTCGAATTCCCTGTTTTATTGCTTATCACCTGTCACCATCTGACATGCTATATATTTTACTTAATCTGTGTTTCATGTATGTTTCCCATTAGAAGGTAAACTTCATGAGAGCAAGAATTTTTGCTGTATTTACTGCTCTGTCCCAGTCCCTAAGAACAGTGCTTGGCATATGGTTCACACTGAATAAATGTTTGCTGAATGGATGAGTGGTCATCTTATGTAATAGCAAAACATTTATTAAGCTCTTAATACCTTATTTCATCAAGTCTAAAATGTCATCACTGTTAGAGGCTGTCTTTAAGCACTCTGCTATTACAGCCTCCCTTTAGTACACATACTGGTTCTTGTGTCAGTTTCAATTCCAAAAACAGATTTGTATCTATGGTTTCTATAATTTTCAACTTTAAAGCACACAGAATATTTAATATTCATTCTTCCTTCTTTTAAATGCTATGTAGTAGAGCTTGGCAAGTGTGTCAGAACAGAACTTGAAACCTGGCTTTTACTAAACAGTAGTGATGTGACCTTGGGCAAGTTATTAATCTCTTTAAACCTAGATTTCTCCATCAGTAGAGTAGAGATTACACAACTACCCATCTTGTAGGACTTTTAAAGATAATTAAATAGCATAATGCTACCAAGTACATTGTAGTACACAATAAATGTGGATCTTTTTAAAATTATATAGATAGGGATCTTTTTCTAAAGACAATAGATGTCAAATGTTTAGACAAGATCAGAGAAGGAGGAAGTGAAAAGTGAGAATGAGGCTGAGATTAAAAACCTCAAGGAACAGAAATCTACTTAAACTAGGTTTTAAGAAGAAATGAATTATGAAGTTATAGGTTAAGTCTCACAAAATCCAATTGAAGGAAGTACATCTGGGCTCTAAGGAACAGAGCGTTAAAATATAAAGCTTCAACTGAAAGAATAATCAGGTGATGACTACCAGGAAAGTTTAGAAAAAGATAAATGAGTGATCATTTGTACTGCATTTATTTTTTAAAGATTTTATTTATTGATTTTAGAGAAAGGAGAGAGAGCAAGAGAAGGACAAGGGGTGGGGGAAGAGTGGGAAGCATCAACTCGTAGTTGCTTCTCATATGTGCCTTGACCAGGCAAGCCCGGGGCTTTTAACCAGCGACTTAAGCATTCCAGGTCGAGTTCTTATCCACTGTGCCACCACAGGTCAGGCTTGTATTGCATTCGTTAATATGTGTTATATAATGGAATACTATTTACCCATAAAAAAAGAAGGAAATCTTACCCTTTGACCGCATGAAGGGACCTGGAGATTACTATGCTAACACATGTAGAATCTAATGAACAAAACAAAATGTGTTACAAAGCCAGAATCAAATGTTAGATGGATATAAGAATAGATCAATAGTTTAACAGACAAGACAACACACACACACACACACACACACACACGCTGATGTATACTGCTCACAACTATTAGGGGATATTTCAAAATGAATATGAAGTGATTAAAAAAAAGCATTTGGTATTTTTTATTAAACAAGATCAGAAAAACAGACAAGTCAAAGAATTGTTCAAGTATGCAAATAAAATGCAAAACCAACTTTTATTTCATTGGTGAAAATTTACTATCAAAAGGCTGAAAGTACTGGAGTATCTGCACGTTCCTGATCCCCTAATTCTTATGAGCAGTGTATATTTGGTATTTGATCAAGATATTTTTCACATTACAGGGAAAGAACAGAATATTGAAAAAAGATGCTGAGCTACAAGATTAATTATTTTGAGGGAAAATACATTTAGACACGAATATTACTATAGATACCAAAAATAAATTCAAAGATGATTAAAGATTTCAAAAATTTTAAACTATAAATGGTATAGAATCAAATGTAGATGGTTGTTTATCTTATCTCAAAATAAAGAAGGCCTTCCTAATAAAAGAAAAAAAATAAAAGAAGAAAAGAAAATACCTCAATATATAGTACAGTATTTCCGACTATCAAAATGTCACCAGATACAAATTTAAACTACAAACAAAGTAAAATATTTGGAATCCTAAGTATGACAAAGGGTTACGTTTATATTCTTACTATCAAGTAAATATAAAACAAGGTATTTCATGAGTAAACTTGTATAAGGAGATGAATACCTGAATCATGACAGAAGAAATACAAATGAATAAGTAGCTTGAAAAAATATTCCATCTTTCTAGTAAGCAAATAAATATAAATTAAAACAAGATATCCTTCTCCCTGACCAGATGGCTTGGTTGGTTAGAGCAATGTCCCGAAGCGCAGAGGTTGCTGGTTCGATACCTGGTCAGGGCACTTACAGGAACAGCTCAATGCTGCTATCTCTCTGTCCCTTCCTCTCTTGCTAAAATCAATTAAAAGAAAAAGATATCCTTCAAACTGGTTTAAATATTTTTAATGATATTTACACTTGGCCATGGTACAGAAAACAGCACACTGCCGTGGCCAGTTATCTCAGTTGGTTAGAGCATTGTCCTGATACACTAAGGTTGTGGGTTTGATCCCCAGTCAGGGCACATACAAGAATTACCAATGAATGCATAATAAGTACAACAACAAATCAATGATTCTTTCTCCCTTCCTCTATCTCTAAAGTCAATAACAAATTAAGAAAATAAACTTCACACTAACATAATGTTGAGAGTGAAAATAAAAATTGGAAAACAATCTAAATACCCAATAAAATAGAACCAGTTAAGTGAATTGAAACATTGACATGACAGAATGGTACATGGCCACTTAAAATCACTTTCTCAAATAATATGAATATGAGACTACTCATGTGTCATTGTTAAATGAATGTTGGAAAGAAATATGTACTATTGTTCTGTTTTGATTATATATATATATATATATATATGTATATATATATATATATATATATAATTTGGGTGTGTATATATGTGTGTATGTATGTATATATGTATACACACACACATAAAACTGCTCCTCTGCCACCCAAGCAGCACTTCTCCTTAGCCCTACACCTTCCTCCATGCTGTGTGCAGAGTTCACTACAGGAAGGGTCCACATTGGAGCTACTACTGCAGTCTGGGAGGTTACAAAAAATATGTACCATGTCCTGTCTTGGTGTGGATGTATATATGTACATGTGTGTATGTATACAAAGTAAGTACATTAAAATATTAGCAGTCACCTCCAGGTTTGGGGATCATGGATGGTTTTAATTGCTTTTTATATTTCTGTTTTGGTGAATCCAGTTTACTTTGATAACCCAAGAGCAGGGGTCCCCAACCTAGGGCCCGCGGGCCACATGGGGCCCCCTGAGGCCATTTATCCGGCCCCCGCCGCACTTCCGGAAGGGGCACGCACCTCTTTCATTGGTGGTCAGTGAGAGGAGCACATTGACCATCTCATTAGCCAAAAGCAGGTCCATAGTTCCCATTGAAATACTGGTCAGTTTGTTTATTTAAATTTACTTGTTCTTTATTTTAAATATTGTATTTGTTCCCGTTTTGTTTTGTTTTTACTTTAAAATAAGATATGTGCAGTGTGCATAGGGATTTGTTCATAGTTTTTTTATAGTCTGGCCCTCCAACAGTCTTGAGGGACAGTGAACTGGCCCCCTGTGTAAAAAGTTTGGGGACCCCTGCCCAAGAGAGTGGGTTTTGAATCTCCTTGGTTCTCTTTCGCATTCTGGTCATAAAGGACAGCTGGCCCCATGAAAGGACAGTCTCCACTCCTTCCAGATATCAGGGCTCTCCCTTCATTTGAAACATGTTTTTAGAAAGATAGGTTATTTTACTTTGTTCGTTAGTCCAGTCACCTTGTTTTTACCATGCACCAAGCACAGCCCTCTCACCCCCAAAGGGATGCAGAGGCACAGTTATACCGGTCTGTTGTTGCCTCCTGTGTCAACTGAGAGATGCTTCTCCCCATCCCTACACTTGTGGAATGCTGCCTGTTGATGCCCCCACAGGAAGGGTCAGGATTGGACTCACCACTTAACTTCTGCAGCTGAAATGAATAGGAGCAGAAGTATTGATAGCCAGGAGCTTTGGGAGGTGGGACGGGGAACATACCAACCACCACACATTGCTCTGTTTCCTGCATATCTTCCTCTCTCTCTCTCTCTCTCTCTCTCTCTCTCTCTCTCTCCTGGTTTCACCAGGCTGACACCTCTAGGAACCATATTCACAGTCTTCTTCTTCCAGCACCTTCTTTTCTAGCACCAACACTCCATAGCAACCAAGCCTTCCTGACTCCTTTGCTTTCTCCATCTACTTCCCTGTTCCCCAGACTGCCTCTATGACTCAGGATGCTTCCATTATCATCAATTCTATCTGTCCATGTATTGACAGACCCATTAACTGCTATTAATTGGTAAGGGCAAAAGGTTGAAGCATTGGCCCTGGCTGGTTGGCTCAGTGGTAGAGCATCGGCCTGGCGTGCAGGAGTCCTGGGTTCGATTCCCGGCCAGGGTACACAGGAGAAGCGCCCATCTGCTTCTCCACCCCTCCCCCTCTCCTTCCTCTCTGTCTCTCTCTTCCCCTCCCACAGCCAAGGCTCCATTGGAGCAAAGTTGGGTCGGGCACTGAGGATGGCTCCATGGCCTCTGCCTCAGGCACTAGAATGGCTCTGGTTGTGACAGAGCAACGCCCCAGGTGGGCAGAGCATGGACCCCTGGTGGGCATGCCAGGTGGATCCTGGTTGGGCGCATGCGGGAGTCTGTCTGACTGCCTCCCTGTTTCCAACTTCAGAAAAATACAAAAAAAAAAAAAAAAAAAAAAAAAAAAAAAAAAAAAAAGGTTGAAGCATTGTGATACAGTAGAAAGAGAGTGGAGTTTGGTGCCAGGCAAATTGGGGTTAGAACCCAGGCTTTCCCAACTCCCAACTGAGTGACTTTGGATAAGTTGCTGAGTTGCCACATCTGTAAAATGGGAGTAAAATATTCTCCTCTGCTTTATATGGTTGCAACAGTCACCAATGGGATTATGGCCATAAAGTGTCTTTCAATGGTGTAATAGGCACTAAGTGGGTATCCTTTATACACATTACCTCATCATCACAGCAGAATCTGAGGGTAGGGAAAGGTGCCAACACTCTGGGGGGATCAGAGAAATTCAGTGTCTTGTTCAAGGTTACACAGCTAGTGAATGGCAGAGCAGCTATATAAACCCAGACTCTTCCTTTAAATAACTCACTGCCTTTGCCTGCATGTTCCCAACTCAGAATAAAGGGATAATTGACAACTCATATCAATGTATCTGGCCAAAGACTCATGCAACTTGCTATGAAAAGAAATGAGTACTGAAATATTGGGTAATCACCTGACCTGTGGTGGCGCAGTGGGTAGAGCACCGACCTGGAATGCTGAGGTCGCTAGTTGGAAACCCTGGGTTTGCACAGTCAAGGAACAAAGAACAAGCAACCAATAAACAGAGTGAAGCAACTACTTCTCTTCCTTGCCCCTTTTTCTCTGTAAAATTAATTAACAAAATCTTTTAAAAATAAATAAGTAAATTGAAATCTTGGGTAATCACATTGAGCTATGGAAGAAGTATGCCCAGGGAGTCTGCTTTCATAGAGATCCACAGACATTCCAAAGAATATCAGAGTGTGTTGTGAAGCCCTAAATGAACCAACCATGAGATTTGTTTATATTACACTATGGATTGCAAACAAAGGTTCTCAAACTTCAGGAGGTCTGGGATAGAACATGAAAATTTGCAGTTATAACAAGTACCCAGGTGATTCTGAGACTGCTGGCCCAGAAACCACACATTAAGAACCATCAGATTAAAATGTTCTATAACATTCCCAAATCTCACCTGTGTCCAACCTCCCAAAATTCCAGAGAGCTATCAGCACACACAAGAGTATCACAAAGCCAGCGCTAACACAGATAACAGAGTTTTGGCTTGATCCCTGATTGTCACTTTCCTCCTCAGCTCCCTCCCAAGTAACCAAAGCCTTCTGGTAACCAGGCCTCTGAGGGAAGAGAAAGAGCTGGAGGGGTGGGAGCTCTGCCCCTATCCCAAGCAGCTAGCTGGCCACCCCCATTTGCCGCAGAGAACATGTCCTGTTAGCAGACTATGCCTGTCTGTTTTCCAGAATCCTGAGCACCCTGATGGGACTGTGCACAGAAGGGAGGGGACAGTGCCTTGGAAAACAGAAATGCAGGAAGGAAATTACCGAGGGACAGGGCCTCAGGGAAATGGTTCACATGGGGGGCCAGTCCCCAGGCATTAGGTCTCCCAGCCTAGGTAGAGGCCCCCTCCCCATCTCACCTCTCATGCCCCGTGAGCCCAGGAGCAGCAGAGATGCCCACCTTCAAGGGACCATGTGGACTTGGACAGCAAGGGCAGCGGGGACAATCACAAAATGGATTGAAGGCCTCACAGTCTCCGCCTCCCAGTCTTGAGTAACTCTGGGAAGAAGAGGAGCCCTTCAATAGTGAATGAGATTGACCTTTCACCTTAGTGAGACAGAGGGAAGATGCAGATTCAAGCTGCAACCTGCCCCGAGATGCACACTACCCAGAACACAGCAGGAAAGCGCACACACTTTATTTCTAGTCAGAATCAAAAAATCCTGACAAAGGTTGAACTTGGTGAACTAGGAAGATCACAAGGGGGGAAACTCGAGGACATTTTTTGTTCAAACTGGAGACTAATCTAACTCGCCAGACTCAGGTCCCACCTTGGCCCCCTCCTTGTTTGCAGCAGCTTCCTCAGGGGAGTGGAGAGCCTGCCCAGAACACATCAAGTGGAACGGGCATTGTCAGAGGTGTCTGTCCCATCCAGTCTGGTCTATTTTTAATCCTATTAGTCCTCCCAAGAGAAGCACAATATCTGTCCTTGGAATTCCTTTTGTTCTCCATCCCCTCTTGACTGGAAAGGGACTTGGAATGAAAGTGGCCGAGGCTCAGGGCTCGAGTGCAGAGCCAATACTCTCCCAAGCACAGCCCTCTTTAAGAGTCACCCAGTGGTCTTTCAGTCAGCCAGCATAGCCGTCCCTCTCAAGGGAAGAAATCAGCAGGTGTATCGAAAAATCCTGCTTGCATTCTTCTGAGGCCACTTTCCTGATCTTTGCCACTGCCCACTCATCTCCATTGGAATTAATGTGATGAGCAGTTCAAGTCCTTCCATGAAAGTGTCTTTGACTTTGACCCCGCCCCCAAATTGTACAGATGGATCTTGATGTTATTTCAATTGGGTTCACCCAAAAGGCACAGTACATGCTACGAAAGAAGACACCCTGTATCTCAAATTAGGCTGTCTCCTGTCATTTAATCAAACTCACCCAACTGGGTTATAATAATATAACCCAGATATATATAATAATATAATGTGTGCACCAGATAACTGTAGTTCCTAACAAATATTAGATAAAACTGTTTGTTCAATTAATGAATAAAATTGCTATAATCTTTAACATTTAACACTACCCTCCCAAGCCCCTCTGAACTGTGCTATGTTAATCCCTTTTCCCCAACAGAAGGATTAACTTCTAACAAAATCTGTTTTCCCTCATTCCAAGATCTCTGCCAGAAAATCTTCTCTCCCCTAACTCCTTCATATTCTTCTTTGGCTCCAGCCAGCTGAAGTCTCACTGAGGTGAAGGCTGCTGAGAGCCAAAAGGTATTCATGATGGTTCACGCACTGGGACCCAGAGCTTCTTCAGCTTCACACAAAGCTTCTGGAGCTTAGAGACACAATCAAGAAACAAATATGAACACTACTGCAGTTTACAGCATAATAATGACATTCTCAAGGAAAAGCAGTGCTCCCAGAATATAATGTACCTTACGTTCTAAAAGCATAATTTTCGCCTGACCAGGCGGTGGTGCAGTGGATAGAGCATCGGACTGGGATGCAGAGGACCCAGGTTCAAGACCCCGAGCTCACCAGCTTGAGTGCAGGCTCACCTGGTTTGAGCAAAAGCTTACCAGCTTGGACCCAAGGTCACTGGCTTGAGCAAGGGGTTACTCGGTCTGCTGAAGGCCCGCGGTCAAGGCACATATGAGAAAGCAATCAATGAACAACTAAGGTGTCGCAACGAAAAACTGATGATTGATGCTTCTCATCTCTCTCGTTCCTGTCTGTCTGTCCCTATCTATCCCTCCCACTGACTCTATCTCTGTCCCTGTATTAAAAAAAAAAAAAGCATCATTTTCAACCAAAGACTTGGTACTATGGGTGAAAGGTTAAGGAAAATACAAAAAGGAGAAAAAGACAATATTTCATCATGTTGGCCTCCACAGGGTTTCAACCAATTGGTAGCAGCCATCCAGAATCCACCACCTGTGAACTTAAATGAAATTGGGAGAAATTTTCCTTTAAAAGACTGATGAAAACAGCCTGACCAGGCGGTGGTGCAGTGGATGGAGCATCAGACTAGGACACAGAGGACCCAGATTTGAATACCTGAGGTTGCCAGCTTGAGCGCGGGCTCATCTGGTTTGAGCAAGGCTCACCAGCTTGAGCACAAGGTCGCTGGCTTGAGCAAGGGGTCACTCCGTCTGCTGTAGCCCCCCCCCCGGTTAAGGCACATATGAGAGTGACCAATGAACAACTAAAGTGTTGCACTGAGGAATTGATGCTTCTCATCTCTCTCCCTTCCTGTTTGTCTGTCCCTATCTGTCCCTCTGTGTCTGTCACACACATATACAAAAAAAAAAAAAAAGATTAACGAATGTATTCAACAGATTCGCAAACTTCTTTAAAACAGTAAGCAGTAAATACACACATACATACATGTATAACGTGGACTTGGGGGAAGAGCAATATGTAGGAATATATATATTAATGTTAAAAATGGTTATTGGTTATTGCTTGATGGTAGGATAATGACAATTTTTGTTTGCTGGGTTTTCAAACTTTCTATGATGTAAACAAAAGTGTTCTATCAGAAGGGATCCATCAGAAATTGATTTCTCTTTGAAGTATGTATCCATTCTTTTTCGACCTCCCTAAACTCAGTGAAGAACTTGCTGTGGGCCAAGGCTTCCCATCTCAGTTAGTATCTGGATTTACTGGTATTTATCGCAAGCCTATGCAGTCCCAATCCCCTCCCCCCAAGGTCTCTGTTTCTCCTCCCACTGGGATTCAAAGGCTTTCTTTCCTTTTGGTAGACTGGGCACCTGTCCCTGAGGTTACTGCTCCCCTGAGGTTGGGTTTTCTTAGCTCCAGATGTACCCTGAGGGGTTTGTGAAGGGGGGGCTCACAGGAGTTTTCTCTTGGCCTTGGCTCCCCTGGTCAAGCTGCAGGGCTATCTCCTCTGGGACCCAACTGCAGGGCACGTGCCGGGGGGGTGGTAGGTCACCCAAGTAGGCTTCTGGGGGCCTGGAGATCCTTGCACAGAAACCTCACCTGATGTGAAGGCCCTCTGGGAATCTGCAGCCAGCCTGAGCTTCCGTATTTTGGCCAGCAACTGGTTTCGCTCCTCCACATTCATTGGCCACACGTCATACCTGGGTGGAGACGCAGCAGGACCCACCCGCCAGAGCCGCCTCTTGGCCTGGAGCAGCTGCTGACACACGGCTTCCTGCTGCTCCTGCGCCTGCTGCAGGTCTTGCCACGCCAGCCGCAACTGCGAGACCAGCGAATCGCGCTCCTTGCGCAGCCGCACCAACTGGGAAGCCAGAGCCCAGGCGGCGGTCTGAGACGGCTCCATTTGCTGCTGCAGCGGCCGGACCCCGCGCACGTGCTTCTCGCTCGCCCTGGAGGCCACACGCACGCCCAAAGCCAGCTCACTCCGGGCGCAGGGGGTCTTGAGTGCGTGTGGCGCCAGAGGGTTGGCCAGAACGCTTCGCAACTCGTCTTTATCTCCTTCCAGGGTCGTTGCCGTTACTGAGCACCTGTTCATTAATAAACATGATATCGGAAACCGCTCCCGACGTCCCTTAAGGCTAAGACCATGGCCGCCGGGTCGACCCCCGCCCGCCGCTGCTGCTGTAAACAATGGCCGCCTAGCGATTGACCCCTCACCTAGTTCAGCCTCACTTGTGTCCTTGCCCAGTCCTGGCCTCATCCTTGGCTGCCTTCCTTTTCCACCCACTTATTCTCCTAACAAAAAGTGAAACTAGTTCGCTTACCGCACGAACACCTACCGGGATGGGGGTGGCGGGGCGGGGGGAGCGACGGAGTAGCGCAGCCCCAAAACGAGCTCTGAATTATGCCTCAAGAGCGTGAAGATAGGGTTTCGCAAAGAAACCAGCTACCAGCCTTTGGCAGTGCGACCCCTGCTTGGCGGGCAAGTGCGAGCTGCACTAGGCTTTGCTCGGAATCCACTTTCCTTGGCACAACGCCACCTACAGGGCTGGCTGGGTGAGAGACTGCCTGGGAATCTCAGTGAGCCCGGAGATGACTTGTTAGAGTTTCTGACGGACAGCACCCAGACGCGCGGAATGAAATTCTAAGCTGGGAGTAGGGTGAGTGAGTGCAAGGAGGACTCTTTCTGGTTCAGTTCAGCTCCCTCGTATCACTCTCAGTTGCTATATCAAACTTATTACACAGTCTCAAGCTGTCTGCAATCTTCCCTCCCCATCCTAAACAGATGACCTTGGAGTTCCTCTCATTAAGAAAATGCAGCGATTGAGCCACAAAGTCCCTTAGCTTTCTTTGCGAAGCCTTATCTTCACGCTCTAAATCTCAGTCCCTTCTGATCCTTTGCCTCAAGGACTTCAGCACATTTAATTCTGCCCCGTATTTCCGGCATCCCCACCTTTCCGGTGCTACTGGATATATTTTCCCATACTATAGTAAAACTGTTCAAGTTCCCTCTGATCTTGAAGCAATTTCCTTCCTCTACCCCACGCCCTGGCCTTTCTCTCCTCTCATTAGAAAGTAGTTTATACTGTGTCCACGCCATTCTGCTTTCTTCACCATTCAACCTGCTGCACTTTGGTTTCTGTCCCTTGCCAAGTTTAATGAAAATTGTCTGATAAGGTCACCAGCAGTCCCTACCCCAGTACAAAAGCCGGTGGATACTTTGAAAATTAGTTTTCACAGTTTTTCAATAGGTTTGATTCTGTTGACCATTTCCTCCTTAACACTCCATCCT
This sequence comes from Saccopteryx leptura, assembly GCF_036850995.1. Taxonomy (NCBI): domain Eukaryota; kingdom Metazoa; phylum Chordata; class Mammalia; order Chiroptera; family Emballonuridae; genus Saccopteryx; species Saccopteryx leptura. Next base: position 112,040,078 of record NC_089516.1, on the reverse strand, counting down.
GTCTTGTTTCTGTAACATCACATTCTGCTCATGTTCCTCCTACCCCTCTGCCCGATATTACTCAGTTTCTGAACCTGCTTGTTCTTCTGTCCAAAGCCCCAAGGTTGGTGTTTCCCCCATTTTGTCCTCAGACCCCTCCTCTTTTATTTATTTATTTTTTTTCTGAAGCTGGAAACGGGGAGGCAGTCAGACAGACTCCCGCATGCGCCCGACCAGGATCCACCCGGCACGCCCACCAGGGGGCGATCTTTTGCTCCAATGGAGCCTCGGCTGCGGGAGGGGAAGAGAGAGACAGAGAGGAAGGAGAGGGGGAGGGGTGGAGAAGCAGATGGGCGCTTCTCCTGTGTGCCCTGGCCGGGAATCAAACCCGGGACTTCCGCACGCCAGGCCGACACTCTACCACTGAGCCAACCGGCCAGGGCCTAGACCCCCTCCTCTTTTTCATTCTGTATGCTCCTCCTGGATGAGCTTATTCACCTCCATAATGAAAAATACTACCTCTATGATAACTGGATATTTTCAACTTACACTGTCTCTCTTTTTCAAATTTTATTTCTCAATTATAATTTATATTCAGTATTATTTTGTATTCGATTCAGGTGTACAGCATAGTGATTAGACAGTCATATACTTTACAAAGTGTTCTCTCTGCTATTTCCAGTACCCTCCTGGCACCATAATACTTGTTACAGTATTATTGACTATATTCCCTATACTGTACTTTACATCCACATGACGATTTTGTAACTACTAATTTGTACTTCTCAATCCCTTCACCTCTTTCACACTGTTCCATGCCATTCCTCACTGTTCCTCAAACCCCTCCCGTCTGGCAATCACCAGTCTGGTCTCTGTGTCTATGAGTCTGTTTCAATTTTGTTTGTTCGTTTATTTTGTTCTTTAGGTTCCAAATATAAGTAAAATCCTATAATATTTGTCTTTCTCTGACTGGTAGAATACTGTCTAGGTCCATCCGTGCTGTTGCACATGGTAAGGTTTCATTCTTTTTTATGGCCAAGTAATATTCCATTGTATATATGTACCACCACTTTTTTATCCACTCGTCTATTGATGGGTACTTGAACTGCTTCCAAATATTGGTTATTGTAAATAACACTGTAGTGAACATAGATGGTATATATTTTTCTGAATTAGTGTTTTGAGTTTCTTCAGATAAATACCTAGAAGTGGAATCACTGGGTCATAAGACAGTTCCATTCTTAATTTTTTGAGGACCCTTCATACTGTTTTCCATAGTGGCTGCACCAAACTGCATTCCCACCAAGAGTGCACAAGGGTTCCCTTTTCTGCACATCCTTGCTAATGCTTGTTGTTTCTTGATTTACTGATGAGCGCCATTCTGACAGATGTGAGGTGATATCTCATTGTTGTTTTACTCTTTATTTCTCTGATGATTAGTGATGTTAAGCATCTTTTCATATGCCTATTGACCATCTCTATGTCCTCTTTAAAGAAATGTCTATTCAGGTCCTTTAAATATTTTTTTCATTTGCTTTCTTTTGTTTGTTTGTTTGTTTGTATTGACATATGAATTCTTTATAAATTTTGGATTTTAACTTCTTATCAATATATAATTAACAAATATCTTCTTACATTCAGTATGTTCTTTTAATTTTGTTGATGGTTTCTTTTTCTGTGCAAAAATCTTTTATTTTGATGTAGTCCTATTTATTTATTCATTTATTTATTTATTTCTCTTGGATCCCCCTATCAGCTTTTCTTCCCTCCTACCATGAAACTAAAGAACTGTATTAAGTAGAAAGGGCTCTTCAGCTTTTCAACTTCTTTTTCTTTGCCCTTTGCCTTCATCCATCCTATTCCTCCTCCACCTTTCAACACACACACACACACACACACACACACACACACACACCCAAAAATTTATTTTCTGCCTGGATAAAATCATGGGGTAAAACACATTTCTGTATGATTTGGTTAAGTTACTTTATCATGTCTAATATTTTAAGAAGAAGTTAGTAAGGAAAATGACTCTAATGACGAAACTAGATGGGGAAACTATATTAAGGTCATAGACCTCCCTCAGTCAAACCATATCAGCCTAGTAGAACTTGGACAAGGGCAGCTTTCAGAGAGAGAAGGGATTTCAGCCTGGTTTCTGAGTCAAACAAGGAGTGGAAATATTTTTGTCATTAATTCTAATTACGACTAGGGATTTGCTCTGGGAGATTTTTGTGGCTGGATGTGCACTGATATCACTTAGCCAATCTTTCATCAAGCAACTAAAGTGTCTTCTGGATTTTGGTTCCTCCTCCCCACCTCTCTTAGTGTCCCTCTCCTATACAAACACATAGGATGATTCAACCTTGACTCAACCTTGATGAGGAAAGGAAGTTTAGTCTGACAAAGTAGTTTTTTGAAAAACTAGAGTGTGGAGACTTCAAAACAAAAAATGGTCAGAATGAAACAACTTTTAGTTTTATCCTCTTGTGGCTCAGCCCCAAGAGTTGGAAAAAGGTAGATGGAGAAGAGAAAAAGTCTTAAATTAATAGGCTGTCAATTGTCAAGTTTTCCAATCACACAATTGCCCAATATTTCTGTGGGAAAATCAATGGTACAGTCTAGAGAGAGGAAGTCATATACTTCTTTTTCATATATATTTATTAATGTCAACAAGTTACCAAGATAATACTAATTTTTCTACATTAAGATTCCTAACAAATAAATGTCTAATAAAGGTTACTTTAGGATAATGATTTCAGAGAGGTAGAGGGTAAAAATTCATAAGTCTAACCATGAACAAAACCATGAAGGCATTTGGACAAGTAAAACCAAGTACATTGCAACAAATGGTATACAAATCAAATACTGGTTCAACACAGTGTGGGAGGCTATTTTAATTAATCCACTAGAAGTTATTGAACTGTTAGAATTCAATTTTAGTGATTATATTCTAATATCCAGTTCTGTATAATAAAGGTATTTGTTCATGTCCCAGATGACAACACAAAGTATCCTAGTAATTTTCAACACTTCTTTGAAACTGTGGAAATGATGGATTCCATTGGATGAGAAATATTGTATGACAAAAGATTCATAATTTCTTGTCTGTTTAATAGTTAACGTATTTAACAGGATAATGTATTATGAATAAAGTATAGCACCAGTAGTTGAATTCCTGTGAAATGTTAACTATTAATACTCAAATTTGACATATGTTTCAAAATGTTTGGGATATCATTCATTTATTTTTAAAGAGATAGGACTTCCTGGTAAGCAGCAGCTCAGAGTAGAAAGAGCACTGGACCTGGAGTCAGATGCAATGCAGGTTGTTTTTGCTAAATGCTCTCTAATATCCTTTCCAGATTTAATGTTATTATCTTTTACTACTGAACCTTAAGAGTTTATTTGAGGTGATTTTTAAATGGTTTTAAAGTTGTTGTCCTCAAGCATCTTGTTTATTTTTTTTTTTAAGATTAGTTTTAAAAATTGAATTTGGTAAGGAAAGGGGTTGGGAGGAGACAGTTCTGTTGTCTATTGTATTTTCCACAAATCTGCTCTCTTATATCTTGTATTACTTGTTAATAGCGGTCAGCCCCTCTCTATTCTGTTGTTAAGAGTTGGCAAGGGTTTGAAGGTGTCTGGGAAGGCGATTCCAAAGAGTAGCAGCCTTTCTGCCGGAAATCCAAGAGAAAATCACTATCTGAGAAATGAGATTGGTGTGATGTATTTACATAACTGGTACAAATTCCCAAGATTAAATACTTTAGAATTTCTTAAGAGAGTGTGCTTATGCAAATATTGCTTTTGTTCTCAGATTTCATTCTTCCCAACCCAACTAGTGTTTACATCTCCACATCAATGTGTGACCAGTAGAAATCACAAGGCTAAAATGTCCAGATATGATCTCAACATCTTCCTTTCCAGTCCTTCTTCTCTTTTGTATTCCCAGTCTTGATCAGCAATATTACCAACCCACTGTCTCTGGCCAACCTCAAAGCTTTGGAGTCACTCTCGACTTCTCTTTCTCCTTCATTGCCCACTCCACACTCCCCAGTCTTGTCCCTCTCCAATCAATCTTTCACATTGTGGCTCCCAAAGTGCTCTTTCTAAAACGCCAATATCATCGCTGCTTAGAACACTTCAATGACTCCTTTTCACCTACTAGATAAAATTCAAAGTCCTCTTGTGGTACCTTCATAACTCTCTAGCCCAATACCCTGCCAATCCCTACCAATCCCTGTCATTTCCCTGAGCCCTTTTATATTCCAATGGCATGAACTGCTCACAGTTAACCAAACACACCATGGTCTTTCATGATTGTGACTTTGCATGTGAAACTTCCCCTGCTACTTTCTCAGCTTAAGTTAGTAATTTTTCTTCATGTTCCAATAGCATTGCCACATAACTAGTTTTATAACTCTTGTCACACCATATCATAGCTACTTCTTCATTGTCTTCACTACCAAACTGCCAGTTCCCTGTTTGGGAAGAAAGTAAAAATTATAAAGGAGATTCAGCCTCTCTATGCTTCTAGGCAGCATTTAAGCTTGCTTTGGACCCTGAAACAGTAGCTATACTCTAATGTTCTCTTCTTATTATTATTCCATCCTCTTCCAGTGGAGCCGTTAAGAAGCAGTGGAATGGTCACATGACCAAAGAAAAGTCAAAGCAGCTCTGCTGATCCACAACCTGGATAAACATCTGCTTCGTACCATTTTTTTAAGCAAATGAAAAGATAGCTAATGGGCTTTGAATTTAGGTTGGCCTGGAAGGAGCTTTCTGTCTTATCATGTATCAATTGGCAGACCCTGATTTCAATCCCTAGAGCAGTAGGTGGGGAGTCAACATACCCATCCGTCATGGTCCCAAAGAAAAATCACACTACTGTCAAACAAATATCCCAAGAAGAAATAGCTGGTAGATAACTTTTTCCTTGTTCTCTCCTCTGTCTGAAGCTGAGACAACACTGTTTGCAGGAATGTTTGCCTTTGGATATTATATCATAGAGCAAGGAATAAAAAACCAATCACATCCAAATGATAGGTGTTCTCCCCAATTGCAGTGGGCCTCACCTCCCCCCCAAAAAAGTGAGAGGGGAAGTTTCATCTCTATCCATAACAATATAGTTAGCACTGCTTTCTGTCCCAGTTGAAGATAACCTAGTTTTTGAATCAGTATTTAGTTGCCCATACGAGGTAGCTAGTTTTTTCAAGAAGCTTTGAGTATAGAGTTCTCTAGATATAGTGGCTTTAGGTGTATTCTGGGTTGGTCTGATTGGTGATTCCCATGGAAGGAACTTCCTAACAAGGTGGGAAAAAAAATAAAGGTTAGTTTTCACCCTGGTTGGGAAGAATTTCACCTATTTCACCTCTAAAAACAAGAAAGTTGGCCCTGGCTGGTTGGCTCAGTGGTAGAGCAGTGACCCAGCATGTGGAAGTCCTGGTTCAATTCCTGGTCAGGGCCCACAGGAGAAGTGACCATCTGCTTCTCCTCCTCTCTCTCTTCCCCTTCTTTCTCTCTCTCTCTTCCCCTGCTGCAGCCATGGCTCGATTGACTCAAGCACATCGGCACCAGGCGCCAAGGATGTCTCCGTGGAGCCTCATCACAGGTGCTAAAAATAGCTCAGTTGCGAACTTTGGCCCCAGACAGGTGTTGCAAGGTGGATCCCGGTTGGGGTATATGCGGGAGTCTGTCTCACTATCTCCCCTCCTCTCACTTAAAAAAAAAAAGTTTTAGAAAATAACAATGAATTTATAATAATCATAGAAATTCTCCTTCATAGCTACTGTGAATTTTATCATATACTATGTTTGCACTACAGTGAGACTTCTAGCAGCAAGAATGTATTCTAGTTTTAAGTGGTTGGAAAGGAAATTGATATAATCTATTTGTCATCAGGAGAGACCACCTTTAAAAAATCAAATAGCTCCCACAATGTCATTTTATACATATGTCAAAGGCAATGAAAGAGGATCTGCTCTTAGGTATCCATCTGCCTGTGTCCTGATTGAAGAAAAGTAATTTAGGTGTTACCAGAGTAACATGAAATAAAACAGAAACAGAACTGGTGGGTGTGGCTCCCTGAAATTCTTAGGTCTCTATGTTCAGAGTAAAGATTACCCTGCCGTCAAAATGATCATTGATAACATCATTTATGATGCCTTTGCCCTTCAGTTGGCACTGCACAGGCACCGCTTGGTTCTTCACCACATCTGTAAAGTGCATTGCCACCAGTGGGGAAGTGTAGTTAACCTGTAGGTGGAAGAACAATGAATTCTACGTGAGAGAGGGGTAGCTGTGTGGGATGAGGGAAATAGGATGGAAGTGATCAGATATTCAGTGCAAGATGGGATAACCTGCAAGAGAACTGAGTGAATCCCATGATTCCAAGTCACAAATGGCTAAAGAAAATGACATGCTGTCTCTTCTCTGGGACAGTGGGGAATTTACACATTTCTCTCATAAGTCATTGTCAGATGTCTGATTGTCCTCTGGAGAAAACCAATTCTAACTCAGTATGATATGATTTCGTGGATATCAGACCATGAATCAAACCAGAACTAATATCTGTCAAGTCTCTATACTAGAGATGAAGCTTTCACTGCCCCAAGGCCTCAAATGGGGGAAACAGGGAAGTAGGAGTATTTGGGCATAATTTAGTGAGATAGCAGTGATTTGTCTGCTCTTGACTCTGTCACAATGCTATATGACATTGGGCAAGTCATTTCCTCTCTATGAACCCTAGTATTTCTATCTTTAAATGGAAGTTAGATCACATTCTGAGATTCCTTTAGATATAGAAACGAGTGGTGGTGATAGGAATGGTAGAGTGGGCTCCTGTTCTTGTCCAGCAGCTGTCCACCCCTCTGTTACTACCTGATGCTCCCTAATTTGCATATATCCCATCCAGCTTTTCCTTTGCCTCTGAGCCCTTTCTGACAGCAAAGACTGAAAGGGACACAGGCTTACGTGAGTCAGTTTGCCGTAGTAAGGGTAGTAGCGGAGGTCAAAAGAAGCCGACTCTGGGTAATAATTGATGGATCGGATGTCGTTTTCATCACCTCTCTGTAAGTAAAAGCAGGCATATGTGGGGTGCTGAGTCACTCAGTTGCTTGAAGCCTAAGCTAAAGATACCTGTGCCTCAGGTGAAATCACAGTGTGACCCACAACCACCGGTCCCAAGAAGACAACAAAAGAATGGGGCAGGGCTCAACAAAGACCTATCCCCAGAGGACCATTTCCAGGGAGAGACTGTTCCTTGACTTTTCAGTTAAAAAAATAGTGAATAGAAGGCCTAGACCAGCGGTTCTCAACCTGTTTGTCGCGACCCCGGCGGGGGTTGAATGACCAAAACACAGGGGTCGCCTAAAGCCATCGGAAAATACATATTTATTATACAATACATTTTTAAATAAAATATGTATTTTCTGATGGCTAGGCGACCCCTGTGTTTTGGTGTTCGACCCCCGCCGGGGTTGCGACCCACAGGTTGAGAACCGCTGGCCTAGACTGAGGAGGCCAAAGCTACTCAGTATGGCGCTGTGCTGGCTCCTAGAAGACCCAGACAGAAGGGTTCCAAAGGCTTTGCAGTACCTGGTGCTGCTCTGGCAAGAGGACCTATCATGCCAGCCCCTGTCCAAAGAATCATCCTGGGCCTGGCACTCAGAGCTGAACGTTGGAGCTGGGGCAGGTGTAAGTTGGAATATGTTTAGTAAGTCCCACCCACAACTAACCCGCTATGAATTCAGTCCTGTTGGGAGTCAGACCAGGTGCACAGGGATACAGCTTATAGTTGGCTCACCTAAACTTTTGTCTCTGACCACATTCTCTGTAGTGCTTAATTAAAGTAGGTGCAGTAAGCAGTATAAGCAAGTGGGGCTCAATATTGGAAATGGTTAAATAAACAAGACCACCCTCCTCATATCGTGCCAGGTTGGGGACTGCTCATCCTGCCTCTGCATTAGTCTTGCCCTAATAGGAGGGGTCTTGGGGCTAATAAGGGACAAATTGTGCATCACTACTAGGAAATCACTCACTGAGGTCATGTGATGACTTCTGTCAATATAGCATAATTGTTCTTAGTATAAACAACTCTCCTTAATTTATTCTAGTAATTATCTTATCCTACTTGATTTCCACAAGTGGGTGTGGATTTGACCAGTATTGATTATTATGGAATGCATAAAGACCCCTTTATATTTCTTTTTTAAATAAAAGGACAGTTTTTAGCAAGATTTGATGTAGGATAAAAAATAACGGCTTTCACTAAAGGAACTATTAATATAAGCAGGATTCAATCCAATTAATATACTAGTTTCAGACCAACTTGGTCTTTATGATTTATTTATATATTTTTCTAAAAAGCAATAAAATTTATTTTTCATGAATGGTATGTGGAATCAATTAAACAAATGTATGGTCACACCTCATGTGTATATATTTATTTACACATACTCACGTTCATGTGAACAGAATGAATGTCCTTCTACCTTGTTCACCTGGCAAACGTGACCTGACATTTCAAAGGCCATCTTTAGCATCACCACTCCCCATGAGGAATCAACATTTCCCGGGTCGGTGCTTCTACGGCACCTTTAATAACACCTGTAATACTTGATTACCCTGATTTTATAGTCCTATTTATCTTGGCACTCCCAACATCTAGCAAAGTCCCTGCTCTATAAGTGATCAGTAAATGTTGCCTTTTGGTGCTTTCTGATCTGCCACCATCAAGACTGGAGTTTTGAGCTAGATTTCCATTACTGAGAAAGGCATTACCTGACTTCACACATTTGCAAGGCAATTGTCCAGGGCTGGTAGTGCAGTTGATGTCAAAAAGGAGGAAGCTACTGGCAATTTAAAAAGCAAATCCCAGATCTAGGGCTTTTTCCTACAAAAGAGCTAATTGGGGCAGATGAGATAGGAGTTAATGGTTCCTCAAAGGACAGTTAATTAGCATATTAATAGAGTTCTGTTTATACTCCCTTGTAGTCATTTATTATTGCAACACCATTGCCACTGGTCATTGCTGCAAAAAGTGAAATTCAGTTTTAAAAGCAAGTACTAATGACTAATGAAAGCTGTTGGTTTAATTCAAAGAAACAAGTAATTAGAGCTAAAAGCAAAAGTGTAAACAGAATCCCAGTTAATGACTTAGCACATTGTTGTTTCCTGCTGTGGCCCTTAGCTGAGGTTCAGTCTTTGTCTTTGAAAAGTATAAATCCGTACACACGCACAGATGCAACACACAAAAACACACATGGATTGAATGCTTTCTGAAAATAGGGAGGCCTGAAGTTACTGAAAGAAGTGTTGTTATGAAAAGATTAACCCTTTTCCTAACCCATAGCCAACCATCCATGGTAAAAAGCCTTGGAAGGGGTGAACCACATTTTTGTATGAATAGATGTGCTAGCAATGCTCATTCAAAAGGACACTTTACCTCAACTTTGCAGGAAACCTTCACAGGATCTCCAAGCTCAGGACGGAAGCCTACAATCTATCAAAAGAAAACCAGTGTTGTTTTGTTTTGTTTTGTTTTTTGTTAAAAAAAAAAAAAACAGATTTGACAATAAAAATGGGGCTTTTATAAATATCCCTTGAGTCATCCCTTCCTTAGGCATAAACTTAATCTATTCTGACCTCTTAGAATGTTACAAAAAGCAAAAAATGCAAAATATCTACAGAGCTGTGCAGCTCAGCTTACTCCTTGTATTTGTGCCTGATATTCATACAGTAGTAATTGCAGGAAGATAACCCTGAAGATGTAAAGATCTTTCTGATTTCAAGAAGGGGTGTGCTGGGCAAGGTTCTTCCACACCTAAGCTGTGGCAGGAGAGAAGGAAAATGCATTTCTTATATATGAGAATTGTCCTTCACCCCACCCCATGTCAATCCTCTGTTCCAAACAGCTCTGTTCCAAATCTCATTCCTAACAGAGCGCATCAAAGGGGAAAGTTCGGGAGTGTGGGGCAAGCATGGAAATAAGAAGTGTTCAAGGAGGAAAGAGTGTTAATGCTTGATAGTTCGTCTGGTTGTTTATATTACTGATGGCTGTCAGTAAAAATGGCCAAACCGGCAGTATGTAAAGGCAGAGCCCAAAACAAATGAAGTATCCAGAGCCCTCCTACCCTGCTCATCAACCAGAGTGTCAAGGGCCCATATACCCGGTTCATCTTTAGAAGGATGCAGGGCTGTCCAGTAGAGTAGCCAAAAGTAGGGTCCTCCAGGCCAGAGCAATTCTTCAGGAAGGAGCGCTTAAATTGGCAGGCCTTTTTGTCCTCATCTTCATTTCCATCTTGGATGAAGTACTGCCCTGGGGGACAATCTATATTCATTTCCTCTTGAAGACTGTCATTATAACCTAAAGAGTGGGTGGGTGACAAAGGGCCATGTTAGATGGGTAGTGTATGGGAAGACCAAGTTTTCAGTAGTTCTCCTTTCTAGTTTCCTTTCTCCAGCTTGCTTGTGCTCCTTCGAAAGCCCACTCGATCTGTCCTAGGCCCTGTGACATGGCATCAGCTACCCAAGGCCCTTCATCAGCAACATGTCTCCAGGAGGCCTTCCAGGCTAGTCCCCTCACCACACTATGATTGCCTGCCCCTTGCTTCTCATTTCCTTAGAACTTTCGGATATCCACCTCTGCATCACTTTGTAACTTCTGCTTTTCATCATTTCTTTTCAGATATGGTAAATTGTAAACATGGAGTGCTCCGTCTTTTACTTCTGGGAGAGGAGTAGGCACATAGTTGGCAGATTTGGGAAGACAGACTGTATATTGTCAAGGATGGCATATACAAGGCAGGCAGCAAAGCTCCTGGGTAGATCTCCCAGCCTGGAAACATATCCCTTTGAGGTCAGTGAGAGGCATCTGATGCAAGAGAGTGAGAGGTGTGTGTTGTGGGGCAGGTGAAGGGGGATGAAGGAGAAGAAAATAAAGAAGAAAAGGAGAAAGGGGAGGTGAAGGAGGAGGAGGAGGAGGAGGAAATAAACCATCTCATTCTTTAGAAAGGGAAGTTAGCATTTCAAAATAGAAGCTTAGGCTGAAAGACAGAAACCAGTGACAACCATAGCATCTCTACCAAGAAGGTGAAGGGATGAGATCTTGTCTAGTGAGATCTTAAGCACGCAGACCTGTGTCCCTTACATTGAATAGAATGTAATGTGTCCAAAATACACCTAACAGGGAGAGAGATGAAACGGGCTATCTCTGAGCTGACTCTTTGGACTACTCTGTCATAGATCTAGGCTTTGGAAGTTACTGCATTTTTTCTAATTTGGTTCTAAATGAGTGTCAGATAGTCCTGTTAGATCTAGCCCCCATGTATTCATGTTCCAAGTAGCTCGGTTTTTCAGAGAAGGTTGTGTATCTGTGATCGACCAGAAGTAAAACTTCAAAAGTACTGCTGGATCCTCATCTAGACAGGTTGTGACCTGGGTTTGATATTAGGAAGCAACTGAGAATTTTAAATCTATTCCAGTTCTGGCTAAGCCCTTATTATTCCTCAGACAAAGCTACATTCAATTCAAGGTTTTGTTTTAATCATTTTTTAGAGCAAGAACTACGTCCAAATAATAACTTTCTAAATAGAGGCTGTAATCATGGGGTTATTGTTTCTCTTGAGGTAGTTCCATCAAAAATAATGTGACCCTTATGGCAAAATCCCAATCCTTGTGGGAATTAAATTGATACTTTGGGATTTCTATTTCAGAGCTGTGTTCCTTTTAAACAAGACATATTACCTATGCTTAGGAATGACAAACCCAATGTTTTCCCTAATGTTCCCCACCTCTGTCATCAGGTCAGAATTCATATTTCTCCATCCACTACCTTCTCAAAGGAATTTCCTCGGCAGAGATTCCAGCAGTACATTTGCAATAGCTCACAAACATTTTGAACGTAAAGAAGGTATTATTCTGGCTATAATATCCAAGACATTTGGGGACCAAATATGGAATTACATGTACTCAGAAAGAACCCAGCCTCATCTTGCAAGTAAGGCATCTGAAACTTAGTCTTACCCAAAATAACGCCAAATGTTACTGATACAAAGCTGAGCTTGTAATTCCAACTCACATGCCAGCTGCAAAGAATTATGAAAAGCAGCACTTCTCAAGCTTTAAAGGTCACACAAATCACCTGTGGGTCTTCTTAAAAACCAGATCTTCATTCAACAGATCTGGGATGGGGGCCTGAGATTTTGCCTTTCTAACAAACTTCTGAGTGACGTTGATGCAGCTGGTCCCTGGATCATACTTTGAGTAGCAGGGTTGTCACGAACGTGGATGTGGGCTTAACTGCTACTGCTTTTGCTCGAAGACTTTGATTACACTAATTTCCATTTCTGAGCCTCAGTTTCCCCATTTGTAAAATGGGGACAATAGACTATGCTATGCAGGATTAAAATTAAATGTCAAATTTTATGCATTTAAATAACACTTTCCATCACATAAGAAATTGTTTTCCTCTTAATTCAGTGTATGTTCTACTGGCCACTACCACCTCATTCTGACTCCCCTACCCCTACTTCAGCCAAGCTGTTACCTTAGTTTTCACCTCGTGGAAAGGCCTCTCCAAAAACCTTTCATTAGTTCCTGAAAATGTATATGGCACTATAGAGATAAGCATCTAAGAAACACTGCCGATCAAAATGGATCAAAACGTAGGCATGACTGCCACCCAGAGATTCTTCCTCTAACTTCCTTCTAGAATGCTGTTAGATAAAGACCCTTGCTTTCTTCCTACACGATGGCCTATCGCCAACAAATGAATGATCTTACCTTGAGGAGGTATAGGAGACAGGGATTTTCTAGTTCTGAAGAGTACTCTTTTTTTCTCACCACTACCTCTCCCCAGAATTATTTTTTAATAATTGATCATTATTGAGCCATCTGGATGTGCCAGGACATAACTAGGTGTTGTAGGGTGTTCAAGAAGAGAAGAGAAGTTCTCTTCCCCGATGCTTATCATATTGCCGGAGAGCTGGCTTATATGCTTTCAAGGCAACATACAACCATAAATTAGAGCAGTTTTGATTGTAGCTACAAGTTCTGAGGGGGATGCAAGGTAAGGAAAGACCAGGATAGGCTACGATTAGTAAGAGTGGGAATTTTGAATTCCCACCCATCACTTTTCCAAAGACATTTGTACCCTTCAGAGAAACTTACTTACCCTGGAGAAAGCCATTTAGGCTAATCACATAATGCTGCCAAGTGTCAGGTTCAGAAACATTGAAGTTGAAGTTAAGGCTATGAGCGAAGGGTCTGACCATAACTCCTGCCAATGAAAACAGGTCTTAGATATATTAACCCATTCTTGGGATAATTTTTTGGTATTGATTCCCATGAAACCATTTCCCTGTAGGCAATCAAAATGAAAATGCCCATAATTTGCCAAGTACCATTTTACTTTTACTCTTAATAATTGAATCCCTAAGTCTTTACAGGAAAGAGCCAAAGTTAATTGAGGCTGAACATTGCTGTGCAAGCAGATTTCTGTCCACCAAGTTCTGGACAGGGTATTTGGGCACTTACCAGGAGGCTTCACCCTCTCAGTGAAGGTAGGTATGTAAGGATCGATGGTCAGAAATAGCGTGTACATGCAGAGGGTGATCACAGCAGCCAGGGAGGCATAGAAGAAGAAGTAAATGACTAAGCTCAGGCCTGCAGAAAAATCAGAGATGAAAGTGGTCAGTGCTTGCCAACAAGTTCTGCCTCCTCGCTTGAACTTATTATGAGCCAGAACTAACCCAAACATATGAGATGGCTTTTTTCATTCCCCAGATTCAGTATATCCTTCTTTGCTTATTCAGATTTCACCAATTTGCAATTGGTGAGAACTGTGTCAGAGGTTTGATTGCAGTTTACCTTTTACAGCAGGGGTCTCAAACTCGCGGCCCGCCCACCAATTTTGTGCGGCCCGCAGACTAATCAAACTTCGTGGATTAGTCTGCGGGCCAGTCTGCGGGCCGCACAAAATTGGTGGGCGGGCCGCGAGTTTGAGACCCCTGTTTTACAGCATATTTTATGGCAGAGCTTGCTGAGCAAATGATGGCCATGAGCAAGATTACAGAGGAGTGGGGTTTAAAGTACTGCAGAGGGCAAATTTCTTGGGAGTCCTCTGGGTAACAGTTGATGGCCTAAGTACAAATTATTCTTTGCTATTTATTAAAGCAGGTGCCCTGAAGAGTCCTAGCAGCTTGGTTCCAGTGATTATATGTATTTGCAAGGGACAGAAGCAGCATTTCTTTTCACATAGCCTATAATTCAAACTTTTGATTAAGTTCCATGGGACTTGCCTCTCATCAAGGAAAAGTGAGATTTCATCCTACTCATTTCAAATTTCATTAATCTTTAGTAAAAGTTTAAGTGGCTCTCCTTTACAAAAAGAACACTAACACAGGACAGAAAAGGGAGGAGTAGGAAACTGTACTTAATTATTGACACTTACTACCTGTGAGCTTGGGCAAGTTACAAAACCTCCCTGCACCCCAGACTTCTCGTAGGTAAAATGGGAATAAGTTTAGCATTTATGTTATATCTTTCTCTACATCTATAACAGTACAGTAGTCCCCACTTATCCACAGTTTTGCTTTCTGTGATTTCAGTTACGCATGGCCAACACCATGGTCCAAAAATGTTAAATGGAAAATTTCCCAAATAAACTATTCCTGTTTAAAATTGTTCACTATTTGGAGTAAGATGCTGAAATCTCTCGCCATCCTGTTCCATCCAGCCCAGGATGAATCATTCCTCTGTCCAGGGTATCCAGGCTTTATATGCAACCCACTCATAAGTCACTTAGTAGCCACCTTGGTTATCAAATCGACTGTCACAGTAATACAGTGTTTGTGTTCAAGTAACCCTTATTTTACTTAATGCCACATTCACATAGCTTTTGTTACAGTATTTGCTATAATTGTTCTATTTTATTTTTAGTTATTATTGTTAACCTCTTACTGTACTTAATTTATAAATTAAACTTTATCATAGGTATGTATGTATAAGAAAAAAACATAGTATATATAAGGTTCAAGCATATACTGGGGGTCTTGGAATGTATTCCCTGTTGATAAAGAGGGACTACTGTATCTGAAATTCAACCTTTCCTTATACCCTGTCCTGATTATACCATTCCTGTTTAATCTTAAACATGCTGTTCACCTCTCATGTCCTCATTTTCCTTATCTGTCAAATGAGGACAATAATAGTACTTGAATAATGCATATAAATAGCATAGCACAGAGCCTGGCAGATACCAAGTACCCTATAAATGGCAGTCTTCATCATTGTTATTATTAATATTATTACTGCTATAGAACCAGAACCATAATTGTGTATATTTCTCCTCTGTGGGCTATATTAGAGTTAACTGCCTAGGATTAGGCAATACAGAGTGAGATAAATGAGAGTGAGATTGTTGCTAAGAAGCTCTTTTGAAATCTCCTTGGGGCTCTCTCAGCCAACAATATCTGGCTCCATTCACAGTGACATGATGTTGGAACTACATATTTGGACTGAATCATGAACCAGAAACTGTAACAAACCACATAACTTTGCTGTACCCAAAACTGAATCCAAATGTAAAATTTTAAATTGAACCTTGAACCAAATAAAACGAACCCCCCAAAAATGATTAGAGAAGGGGAGAAAAAAACCTTAGGAATCCAACTGGAAACGGAACATTTATGTTTTATAAGATAGACTAAAGCAGAACTGGAACATGAACACATTACTTCATGGAGAAGAAACAGCAGCACCTGTGTGCTTATGATACTTGGTTACTGCCCAGTGACTGTCCTAATGGGACGTGCTCTGTGCCATCTCCTCCATTTCTTTACCCTCATTCCCATCTTAGGAATGACCAACAGCTGAAGCCATATTGGGGTACTGGAAGACTCAGTTTCATGGATGAAGGAAAAGCAATAGAATACAAGTATACTCTCTTGGAAATATCTTCCTTCTTGTCTAGGATGTGTGACCAGGGAACTGTATATGGGAGAATGGCACTAGCAATGAATCCCTTCCGTCTCACCCAGGAGTCTGTGCCCTGGAGTCTCAGCAGAATACCCCCAGGCAAACCAAGCATCATACCTATCTGAGCCCTTTTTGCTCTGGATGTCCAAGTTTTACTTGGCCACTTCTCTAGGTAATCCAAAGTTCTTTCCTGAATGTCCTACCCAAGTGTCAGTAGACCTAAATATCTTTGAAGACAAGCTGCCCATGATCACAACTTTTCACTCCTCCCACCAAAACACCCCCATCAGTTCCTGAGGCCCTACACATTGAGGCCTTGCTCATTGCTACAGTTTATGTAGACTGTGTGGTGTTCTGGCAAGAGAATGAACCCGAGGGTTTATTCAACTTGGGTTTTTTTTTTGGGGGGGTTGTGGTTTGTGTGTGTGTATTTGTTTTTTTGAGAGAATCAGAGAGAGGGACAGACAGACAAGAAGGGAGAGAGATGAGAAGCATCAATTCTTTGTTGCAGCACCTTAGTTGTTCACTGATTGCTTTCTCATATGTGCCTTGACCAGGGGGCTACAGCAGAACGAGTGACCAAGCCAGTGCTCAAGCCAGCGACCTTTGGGCTCAAACTAGTGACCATGGGGTCACATCTATGATCCCATGCTCAAGCTAGTGAGCCCGCTCTCAAGCCGGCGACCTCAGAGTTTTGAACCTGGGTCCTCCGTGTCCCAATCCAATGCTCTATGCACTGTGCCACCTCCTGGCCAGGTTCAACCTGGGTTTAACTCCCAGTACTGCAACTTATTAACTATGTGACTTTAGACAAGTGACGTACCCTCTCTAAGCCTCAGTTTCTGCATCTGCAAAATGGGGATAATATTTCTACCTCATATGGTTCTTGTCAGTATCCAATAAAATAGCTTATAGTTCCTAAGAATAGAGGTTGCCCAGCTACTAAAGGAGAAACTCAGAATATAATAATAGGTGGGTGAATATGTTGGTCATGCTGCTGTCCAAGCTCAAGTAGGCACCTAGTTCTTAAGCAAGAGGGAAGCTAGTCATATGCTTGGTGGCCTAGAAATTAGGGTCAGTATTTTTACTTTGCCCAGGGGTACCTGAACAGAAGAAGTCAGAATTCATGGACTGTCCTTAGACCTGCTACCCAGAGGCCTGGATATGGCCTACTGTGTACTGTTCCACTGTCATATCATCCCTGGGTACTTGAACCTTCCTCCCTCAGCCCCACTTACTGGCCTATTGCTTGTTCTCCACAGGAGCATTTTGGATCAGTTCACCTGCTGAAGTTCCAATGGTTGGCTATTTGGAGGTTAATGTAGGGCACCCTCTCCCAGAATCACACTGGCACTTTACAAGGCCTGTTTCTCTAGCCCTCTTTAGGCAAGGGAGAAATAGCTGTGTCCCCTTTGGAGCCCCAATGAGTATTCAGCATTTGTAGCTTCCAGAAAGTTGGAACGTTCCATGAATGGTACATTTGTTCCAGTTGACCATTCGAGGGATGGACAGGGGAGGAGCTGAGAACTGAGGAGGGATAAAGAAAGGTGGACATTGTTCAAAGTCCCACACTTACTATTCCTAATTCCAGGAAGCAGAGCTGGCTCTTTAATCCTGATTAAGATGAATTAGAAACACAAATGATGAAGGAGAGAATTCCCAGCCAAAGGGGCCTCTAGATGGCGTGGCCATCAACTTCAGCAACCTAGACCCTTGGCACTAGGGAATGCTTATTTCACCAATGATGTCCTTATCTTTTTTCCTTCTCCAAACCAGCAGCTGCTCTTTTTCTGGGCTGCACAGAGAGTTAGGAAAGTGTGAACTTGACCACAGTCAAAGTCTCCTGAGGAGAAGGCTCAGCACAAATAGTTCAAGAGGTGAGTAAGACCTTGGGAGAGGAGTGCTGGGGAAGTTTTGAAATGAAAGTGGTGGCAGCATGTGGTACAAAGAGGAAATACTAAGGAATGTGATTCAACTATTGGTCAAACAATGTGGGGGCTCAGTCATAATATCTAGAAATGATGTCTTTAAACATAATTTCTCTGTGTACACCATGGGAGTGTAAAGCACCAACAGGCTGGGGCCAGGGGCAGGCCTCCTGATTCTCCTTCTCTGACATTTATAGCTGAAATAATGAGGCTTTATACATCTTTGGTCAGATTAGCAGGGATTTGGGTCTCATATCCTAGAAATAGTTGTCAGAGTACTTTTAATTTTGTAATTATAACATCTTATTGGAGCTTCAGGTAAATACTATGACAGAGGCAAGGCAGGTATTGTTTCCTTCGATTGGTTGGTGAGGAAACTGAGGCTCAGTGAGAGTAAATAATGAGCCCAAGGTCACACTGATAGAAGGTGACAGAGCTGGGGCTTCAAACAATTTCTGTGATTTTCCAACTCATTCTTATTGTCTTTCTGCATTGCAAATGATTTTGAGCCCAGTGAATTTCAGCTATATAATCAAGTTTGTTCACCTAGTTGGAGTTTGTTCTGATGAGATCTGCTCATAGTCCAGCACTTCCCTAAGCCAGGGGTCGGGAACCTATGGCTTGTGAGCCAGATGTGGCTCTTTTGATGGCTGCATCTGCTCGCAGACAAATCTTTAATAAAAACAATAATAATGTTAAAAATATAAAACATTCTCATGTATTACAATCCACTCATTTCCTACCGCTCATGTTCATGGTTGCGGGTGGCTGGAGCCAATCACAGCTGTCCTCCGGGACAACAGCAAATTTCTATTGGATAATGCGTAACGTACACGGGTTGTTGTATGGCTCTAACAGAATTACATATTAAAATATGTGGCGTTCATGGCTCTCTCAGCCAGAAAGGTTCCCGACCCCTGCCCTAAGCATTGATCCTTTTACATGATATATAAGAGAAGTCTGCACACAAGCCCATCCAACATATGGTATAAGAGTTTTTGACACCAAGCCAAAAGGAAAGGACACCCTACTAGGGCACTGGGACAACTGGTACTTACTCCAACTCTGACCTGTTCGGGCCAGAGACATCCTTTTTTCTGGATCCCACAGGTATTCATTCATGATCTGCAATTTTCGCCACCAGGTGTTGCCTGTTGACTGACCCTGACCCTCTTCCTCCTCCTTTTCCTCCTCTTCTTTCCCTTCCTTTTCCTCCTCCTCCTCCTCCTCCTCCTCCTCCTCCTCCTCCTTCTCCTCCAAATCAGGTACCACCATCACCCGAGCCTCTTCTTCTGTTTCTTCGTCTTCATCTGCTAAGTAGTTCTGGTTCATTTCATCCTGATCATCCTGGAACAGTGACAAATTTTTGAAAAAAATTCCAGTGGCACATCCCACCAGCCAAATATAAATAGAAAACAACTCAATATTTAGAGGTGTTTCAAATGTCCACTTTCCCATAAACATACCCATTGTTACAAGAGGCACATGACTTTCTCTCTGCTCTTTTGGGAGAAATATTCTTTCTATGATTCATTTTCATCCAATATCCTTTCTATAGAGGTATAAGTTTTATTCTCAGTTTCAGGTATTTGGGCTGTTCCCCTAGGATAGCTTGTGTCACTACTCTGTCCTGGGGCCTCATCCTCCCACTTCGCTTTGTTTGGCTTGTCAGGACACAGCTGAGCTCAACACTGGAGAATGGAGTAGTTTTAGACACTTATGTCTATGATTGTAAATTCTCAGTCCAAATCAGTTTATCCTAACAACTTGTACACTTTCAGCTGCTCCACCTCACCATACCAAGTTGTGGCTAAAAATTAGCCTTCGGTAGACATCAGTTGGAGAGGCCAACTGCTGTACCCCTTCTCAAAACTTTGGACTGCCTTTCAACAAAAACAAGTGATGGGGGGGCTATTTGCTACTTCCTGACTGTTTCCTACTCTGGAACCTCTTTCTGTCTTAAGCTGGTTGAACAAACCGTCTGAGGGCTGGGACCTTAACTGATACTTCCCTAGTCTTCACCCCCCAAACCCCATACCCTAGGCAAAAATTGGGGCATGTAGTAAGTGTTCAGCACGTACTTATTCATTGACTGATTGCAGCCATTACTTGAGATCTGAAACTGCAATCTTTTCTGAGTGGTTCTAAGAAAAACAACGAACAAAAAAAAAAAAAAAAAAAAAAAAAAAAAGCCCGACCACCAAATGCTGCTCTTGCAAATGCCTTCCAGCCACAGGCCAGAGAGTTGGATCTTTGCTCCTTGTGGGTCTGCCAAGGCTCACTGCAGCAGCAGAAAATGAGGTCACCCTCCCTTCTCTCTGCTGTCCAAATCTGAAAAGTGGCAGAGCCTGTGCACCTGTTGGGGTTGGATATGTCAAATGATAGAGGCCAGGGGCTCTATGATGCCCCCTCCCTTCCTGATTCTTCAAAGGCCATTTAGAGGACACTCAACTACAATTCTGCCATTAGTGGGGAGGGGCCTCAGAAAATTGGATTGTTCAGAATCAGTAAAAGTGATATAGAATGATGAATGCTCTACTCTTAGCATTCAGTCTGCTCAGTGCTATCTAGCTCTTGATTATAAGCACTCATGAATTACTCTCTAACTTTTTCAAATGTACAGCTTTGTATCACACACCATATCAGAACTGACAGTAACCTTGGAGATTCACTTGCCCATATGAGGCTCAGAGAGGAATAAGATCTAAGCAAAGCCACACAGCAAATTCATGATATGATTGCCAGTCCCAGAACTTTTGTCTCTAGATACCCTAGACAATGATGTTTCTCTTTATCACATTGAGCCCAAGTGCTTAAAGATAATTTAACAGATTGATGGAGAATAACAATAGGTTACATTCTGTGTTTCCAAAATATTGCAGATGCTTATAGTTGAGGATTTCTGACTCTGACATGGACTCACCCTGTGAGGCTTAGGTAAATAAACTCCATTACTCAAGGTTGAATGGATTAATAAATGTTCTTAAACCTCATTTGGGTATGAATATGTATATACATTTGACCTCCCAAAATACCTTTTGAGGACCCAGTGGGCAAGGTCCATATTTTCTAACTCCTTGATGGCATACCACAGTGTGCAACCCACAGCTAGGTAACCAATGGGTACTAAACAAATATTGATGACTGCCTAACTCTGAGGAAATACTCTCACAGACTGGTTGCTCTAACCTCAACAGTCATGTGGACTGTGGTGAGTAGTCATCATGGCCACCAAGAATCTACTGCAATTGAGAATCTGAGAGAATTTGAAATGTAACATTTCATCACAGAGGAATTAATTTATATTTTCTGAACAACTGCTTTTTCTCCTCTTGTTGCTTATATGCTTACCTTCTACCTCTGCTCCATGGAGGAGACAGCAAGCCTTGGCATCAGTCCAATCTTATTTGTAGATATAAGCTCTCATGATAATCCTATTAAAGATGGCTTGTCATAAAAATTTTACCCTCATGGGAAGAATTAACCTTCTCAGAGCTGGTTTCCCCATGGCTCTCATGATGCCTCAGTATCAAGAACCTCAAATATTATTTCCTTCTCCCTTGCTTCCAGGTATAGGAGAACCTCACAATGTGCAAGAGAGGTGGTTTTGTGCAACTAACTATTGAATGGAATCCAGTAGGAAAGCCGTTGTAATGAAATAGTCTGTTTTTGTCAGTTTCCTAAAGTGGCGCTGCCCTCATGTGATAGTGTGAGTGTGCTGTGATATAGTAGTGGATGTGTGCTGGGGTCATCATGTTGCCCTAAAAGGGAAGAGTCTGAAGGACAGAGGGTGGCTCCATTTTGAGCACTCTAAATATATAAACATAAAAAATAAATATATAAACAAACAGTATGACCCAAAGGATAAATTTGTGCCCTGCACAAATATATTGAGTAATACCTTGTGAACAGTTGAATGATTGGCGAATTTTAAAGGAGAAATTAGCACACAATTATTCATAGCATCAAATAATTTCTTTTTAAATTTGATCAAGTGTTCTCTATAAAGAGCAAGATCCCCTAATGCATTGAAAATCCAAACAAGAACAAAATAGAAACAGACTCACAGACACAGAGAACAGACTGATGGTTAACAGCAGGGAGGGGTGTTGGGGAACTGGGTGAAAAAGTGAAGGGATTAAGAAGTACAGATTGGGCTCTGGACAGTTAGTTCAGTTGGTTAAAGCATCTTCTTGAGACACAAAGGTTGCCGGTTTGATTTCAAGTCAAGACACGAATGGGAAGGAACTAATAAATGCACAACTAAGTGGAACAACAAATAAATGCTTCTCTCTCTATCTCTGTCTCTCTCGCCATCTCCTTCCCCATCCCTCCCTTCCTTTCTTTGTCTCTCTAAAATCAATAAAAATGGAAAAAGTACAGATTGGTAGTTACAGAGTAGTCACAAGGATGTAAATTACAGCATAGGGAACATAGTCAATAATATTGTAATAACTATGTATAGGGCCAGGTGGGTACTTGAAATATCAAGGGGACCACTCTGTAAATTACATGATTGTCTAACTACCATGTTGTTCATCTTAAACTAGTACAAAATAATATTGGATATAAACTGCAATTGAAAAATTAAAAAAATTTTAAAAACAAATAGAAAATCCAAACCAGTTGACAAATCATTGATATTATACACAACACTTGCAACATTACATGGAAAATAAGTCAAGTATATACCCTACAGCTTGTGAATGCTCTAAGAGCTGGAAGGAACTTTGAGATGTCAAAAGAAAGATTCTACAAACTGTGGCTGAAAAGTTAAGGGGAGCTCTTCATAGGTGGATATGAAGTTAGAAGAATTCATGTTTTCCTTTGTTGGTTGTTGACACTCTTCACTATAACTCCCTGATTATAAAAGTGACCATTCCCAAAGAAAAATGGATTAAACTTTGTTTCCTCCTGGGGTTCAGATCACAGTTCTCTTTGGGAGAGATTTCAGAATATACCTCCAATCAAAAAAGTACCATGTGTGGCACGTATTAATGAATGATAGCAAAATAAATACAAAGGAACTTTCAGTTCAAAGAAATTTGTAATGAGCCCTGAAGATAAATGGTGACATCAAAGGTGTGTGTGTGTGTGTGTGTGTGTGTCTGTGTGTCTGTGTCTGTGTTGGTCAGGGTGCGGTGGCAGGCGGGATGGCAATGGGTGATGGAGGGTCAGAGGGTTGGGGAGTTGAATACTGCAAATATAATGGAAAGAGCCCAAGATGAGAAGTGAGAAAACTTGCATTCTCACTCTGGCTCTTCCACTGACTTGCAAGTCACTTCTGTGCTCTGAGTGCTAACCCTCCTTTACATAATGAGGGCTTTGGAAGATGATGTCTAGGATTACTCCTAGCTTCTATCTAGGATTCTATAATTGTAGCAAAAGTTTGAAATTTCTGCTTTTGAAAAAGCAGCTGGATTCCTAAGAGACTACCACCCAAAGGGACTGAGACAGCTGGGAGGCTGTGCCTTTCATTTCCTCTTCCTCTTCCCTGCTCTCTTGGTTAAATTTCCTGCTATCAGAATGAAACCTTTACTTCCAGACTGTAAAAGGTCTGTTCCAATTCTATGTTCCCATGAAAAATTTTCGCTCATCCTCTAGAATCTTCCCCTTCCCTTATCTTTCTTCCATAGGAACAGGGGCTTTCTCTTTCAATCCAGAAATTTAAGGTGAAATTAAGTGCTGGGTGTCACTGTTCATTCCTGAAATTATGAGCTTCTTTACACTTCACTGTTCTTGCCCATCCCAAGGAGAACCAGCCAGAGCCAAGACCTACACAAATCCCAACCAACCCCACTAAAAAGAAACAGCAAAGTATTCTGTTCCCTGGGACTCACAAGTCTGTAGCAATAACTGTGAGGAAAGGCCGGAACCCTTCTGGACCGGAGCTGCCTTCTCATGGCTTTTCAGTGGGCAAAGACGCAAAAGAGGCAGGCAAGTCGGTGAGAGTTCTGGAGCTTCTGCTGTACAGAAGACACTGGTTGCTGGGGCTACTTGGTGCCTAGTAAAAGTGAACCCTCCTGGCATGAGCCCTTCCCCAAAATAATCTAACATGTCCCTTTCTCATTGGTTGGCCCCTTCCCTGAATCAAAGGAAAGCCCTATGGAAAAGCAAGCTCATCATTACAAGGAGGGGGAGATATTCTGGGTCACAGGATGAGCAACTCACCCC
Source organism: Saccopteryx leptura (assembly GCF_036850995.1). Taxonomy (NCBI): domain Eukaryota; kingdom Metazoa; phylum Chordata; class Mammalia; order Chiroptera; family Emballonuridae; genus Saccopteryx; species Saccopteryx leptura. The sequence goes on along the minus strand of NC_089516.1, from coordinate 112,016,019 downwards.
TCCAATTCATGTTTCTTCCCACCCCCTGCCCTTATCTAGTGCCTGAGGTACTATGGGCCCAATGGAAATGTTAAGTTGTGTTCTTCTCAATTGAAAGTTGGATATCAGTGTGTGCAGGGGGTGGGGCATGGGTGGGATTTGAGGGGTGAGGCGAGATGGCCAAGAATAACTTTCTTTTTTCATAAGGCTGACTTCATGCAAAAGGATCTAGGGTGTCAGGAAAGATTCCCTATGCTCGCCCCACCCCACACACACACCAAGCCACCTACAAGATTCCTTATTTATGTCAATCCAGGAGTTCCCTAAAATGTGGATTACAAGTCCTGATTTTAGAGGCCTAGCTTTTGTCTTACCCCTCCCAATCCCAAAGAGTGTCTTGGACATTAAAAAAAACCTTTTTCTACCCCACATGTCAGAATGGCCCCATCAGTCACTGCCCCTCACACACACACCCCTTGGAATCCTGGCCAAATTTCTGTAGTGGTTGAGATCTATATTTATCCCTTAAGCATCAGGGCAGGGAACAAGCCAGAACTTTGCAGTGTCAGTTTCCCTGACATATTGTATATAACTACTGAAGCCAATGTGGGATCCAACAAAAGAAATATTAGTAGAAACAGCCAAGAACATGGTATAGCATTTTTGGCTGTTTGATTTACCCCACTGGAGCCTTGGTGGCTAAAAGTCCTGGATAGACTTTGTAATCCTTCCTTTACAGGTCATAATCAGGAAAAATAGCACAATACCTCATATATATATATATATATATATATATTCATAATTCCAAGTCTAGGCTATTCTGATGCAGATAGCTTCTATAGTAGCTAATTTAAAATAAAGGCTCTATTTACTAGACTGTTACTAATTGGAACTCTTCTTCCCATATCCTTATTTGAAGAGAAAGAGACCACTGACAAAAAAAGAAACTCATTCCTCTTTTTATACAGTGTGTCAGTAAAGTCATGGTGCACTTTTGACCGGTCACAAGAAAGCTACAAAAGACGATAGAAATGTGAAATCTGCACCAAATAAAAGGAAAACCCTCCCAGTTTCTATAGGATCATGTGGCAGCATGTGCGCATGCTCAAATGATGACGTAACACCATGTATACAGCGGAGCAGCCCATGGCCATGCCAGTCAAGATGTGGATGGTACATAGGAAAGTTCAGTGTGTTCTGTGGCTCACTAAATTTGAATCCGTGACCAAAGTGCAACGTGAATATCGGCGCATTTATAACGAAGCGCCACCACATAGGAATAACATTACTCGGTGGGATAAGCAGTTGAAGGAAACTGGCAGTTTGGTGGAGAAACCCCGTTCTGGTAGGCCATCAGTCAGTGACGAGTCTGTAGAGGCTATACGGGATAGCTACCTAAGGAGCCCTAAAAAATCTGTGCGTGAGCCCACGTCGAACTGCACTGAATAGGTATGAAACTGGGAGAGTTTCCCTTTTATTTGGTGCAGATTTCACATTTCTATCATCTTTTGTTGCTTTCCTGTGACCGGTCAAAAGTGCACCATGACTTTACAGACACACTGTATTTAGTAAAATATATTCCAACGGATAATCTGGTCTTGGTAGATATCAAACTCTATCTCTTACACTTTCTCCACTCCAGGTTTTTGTGTGATTCCTGATGTTAAATATGAGAATTCTGAAGCCCTTGAAAGCCCCCCAAAAACAAACAAAGGCCAGGTTAAATGGTCATGTCTTACTAAGGCCCGAATAGACACTTCTCCCAAGAAGATGTACTAATGGCCACCATATTTATGAGAAGATGCTCATCTTTGCTAATTATTAGAAAAATGCAAATTAAAACTACAATGAGATACCACCTCACACCTGTTAGATTGGCTGTTATCAACAAGACAGGTAATAACAAGTGTTGGAGAACCTATGGAGAAAAAGGAACCCTCATTCAGTGCTGGTGAGAATGTAAACTGGTACAGCCATTATGGAAGAAAGTATGGTGGTCCTCAAAAAACTAAGAGTAGCCTGACCAGGCGGTGACACAGTGGATAGACCATTGGACTGGGATGCTGAGGACCCAGGTTTGAGACCCCGAGGTTGCCAACTTGAGCATGGGCTTATCTGGTTTGAGCAAAGCTCACCAGCTTGGACCCAAGGTCACTGGCTCGAGCAAGGGGTTATTCAGTCTGCTGAAGGCCCATGGTCAAGGCACATATGAGAAAGCAATCAATGAACAACTAAGGTGTTGCAATTCACAGCAAAAAACTAATGATTGATGCTTCTCATCTCTCTGTCCCTGTCTATCCCTCTCTGTGCTCTCTCTGTCTCTGTTAAAAGCAAAAAAACAAAAACCAAAAAAACTAAGAGTAGAACTACCATAGGACACAGCAATCTCTCTACTGGGTATCTATCCCAGAAACTCGAAAACATTGGTACACAAACACATGTACCCCCATGTCCACCGCAGCATTATTCACAGTGGCCAAGACATGGGAACAACCCAACTGTCCCTCCATAGAGGATTGGATAAAGGAGAAGTGATACATATATACAATGGGATACTACTCAGCCATAAGAAATGATGATATGTTGCCATTTACAACAGCATGGATGGACCTTGATAATATTATACTGAATGAAATTAATAAATTAGAAAAAGCTAAGAACTATATGTTTTCACACAACAGTGGGATATAAAACTGAATCTCATGGACATAGATAAAAGTGAAGTGGTTTTCAGGGGGTGGGGGTTGTGGGGGAGGGGTGGTGGTAGGGGAGTAAAAAGAGACAAATATACAGTAACAGAGAACAATTTGAATTTGGGTGATGGGCACACAACACAATCAACAGTTCAAATGCTATGGAGATATTCACCTGAAACCTATGTACTCTTATTGATCAGTGTCACCCTATTCAATTTAATTTCTAAATAAAAAAGCAGCCAACAATATGAGATTCCTGAAGCCCTTGAAAGACTTAAAAACAAACGAAGGCCAGGTTAACTGGTCTTGTCTTACTACAGCAGAAAAGAAAGTAGTCATGTTAGTAAGAGTTGAAGAAACAAAAGTGGAAGGCAGCACTATTTATAATAGTGAAGATATGGAAACAACCTAAGTGTCTGTCAACAGATAAATGGATAAAGAAGATGTGCTATTTATATAATAGAGTACTATTCAGCAAGAGAAAGAAGGAAATCTTTCCATTAGTGACAACATGGATGAACCTTGAGGGCATGATGCTAAGTGAAAGAAGTCAGACAAAGAAAGACAAATACTATATGATCTCAGTTACATGTGTAATTCTAAAAAGCCAGGCTCATAGAAACAGAGTAGAATAGTGGTTACTAGGGGCTGAGAGTAAGGGAACTGGGGATATGTTGATCAAAAGCTTCCAAGTTTCAGTTGTAAGATGAATAAGTGCAGCATAATGATTGTAGTTGATAATACTGTATTATATACTTAAAAGTTGCTTGGAGAGTAGATCCTAGGTGTTCACACCATAAAATATAAATGGTAGTTATGTGGCATGATAGAGGTGTTAGCTAACACTATGCTGGTAATCATGTTGCAGTGTTTTACTATATAAAATCACACCTTAACCTACACAATGTTATGTGTCAGTTATATCTCAGTAAAGCTAAGAAAAGGAGCATACCTCAACATAATAAAGGCCATCCATGAAAAACCCACAGCCAACATCACAATCAATGTCCAAAAATTAAAAGCAATCCCCTTAAGATCAGGAACAAAGCAGGAGTGTCCCCTTTCACCACTCTTATTTAACATAGTTCTGGAAGTCCTAGCCACAACAATCAGACAAAAAGAAGAAATAAAAGGCATTCAAATTGGAAAAGAAGAAGTAAAGCTATCATTATTTGCTGATGACTTGATACTATACATAGAAAACTCTAAAGACTCAGTCAAAACACTACTAGACGTGATAAATGAATTTGGCAAGGTGGCAGGATATAAAATTAATATTCAGAAATTAGTGGCATTTTTCTACACCAGGGATAAACTGTCTGAAAGAGAATTAAGGGAACAATCCCATTCACTATTGCAACAACAACAAAAAGTAAAGTACCTAGGAGTAAATTTAACCAGGGAGATAAAAGACTTGTACTTGGAAAATTATAAGACATTGAAAAAAGAAATCAAGGAAGATACAATCAAATGGAAGCATATACTGTGTTCAGGCTAGTAAGAATAAACATCATTAAAATGCCTATACTTCCCAAATCAATCTATAAATTCAATGCAATTCCTATTAAAATACCAATGTCATACTTCAGGGATACAGAACAAATATTCCAAAAATTTATATGGAACCAAAAAAGAAACAAATAGCCTCAGCAATCTTGAAAATGAAGAATAAAGTGGGAGATATCAAACTTCCTGATATCAAGTTATCCTACAAGGCCATTGTACTGAAAACAACTTGGTACTGGCATAAGAACAGGCATACAGATCAATGGAACAGAACAGAGAACCCAGAAATAAACCCACAGCTCTATGGACAATTGATATTTGACAAAGGAGATAAGAACATACAATGGAGTAAAGACAGCCTCTTTAATAAATGGTGTTGGGAAAATTGGACAGCTACCTGCAAAAAAATGAAACTAGACCACCAACTTACACCGTTCACAAAAATAAACTCAAAATGGATAAAAGACTTAAATGTAAGTCACGAAACCATAAACATCTTGGAAGAAAACATAAGCAGTAAACTGTCTGATAACTCTTGTAGCAATATTTTTGCCGATATATCTCCATGGGCAAGGGAAATAAAGGACAAGATAAAAAAATGGGACTATATCAAACTAAAAAGCTTTTGCACAGCAAAAGACACCATTAACAAAATAAAAAGATAACACCACAACGGGAGATCATATTCACCAATATGTCTGATAAGGGGTTAATAACCAAAATTTATAAAGAATTCTAAAACGCAACACCAGGGAGATAAACAATCCAATTAAAAAATGGGCAGAGGAAGTGAATAGACACTTCTCCAAAGAGGATAAACAGATGGCCAATAGGCAAGTGAAAAAATGTTCCATGTCACTAATCATCAGAGAAATGCAAATTAAAACCACAATGAGATACCACCTCATACCTGTCAGAATGGCACTCATTAACAAAACAACACAGAATAAGTGCTGACGAGGATGTGGAGAAAAGGGAACCCTCCTGCACTGCTGGTGGGAATGCAGACTTGTGCAACCACTATGGAAAACAGTATGGAGATTCCTCAAAAAATTAAAAATGGAACTGCCTTTTGACCCAGCTATCCCACTTTTAGGAATATATCCTAAGAACACCAAATCAGTCCTGACCTGTGGTGGCGCAGTGGATAAAATGTCGACCTGGAATGCTGAGGTTGCCCGTTCAAAACCCTGGCCTTGCCCAGTCAAGGCACATATGGGAGTTGAAGCTTCCTGCTTCTCTCTCTCTCTCTCTTTCTCTCTCTCTCTCTCTTTCTCTCTCTCTCTCTTTCTCTCTCTCTCTCTCCCTCTTCTAAAATGACTAAATAAATAAAAATAATTAAAAAAAAAGAACACCAAATCACTGATTCAAAAGAAGATATACACACCCATGTTTATTGCAGCATTGTTGACAATAGCCAAGATTGGCAAACAGCACAAGTGTCCATCAGTGGACGAGTGGATTAAAAAGCAATGGGATATATACACAATGGAATACTACACAGCCATGAAAAAGAAGGAAATCTTACCTTTTGCAATGGCATGGATGGACCTGGATATCATTATGCTAAGTGAAATAAGCCAGCCAGGCAGAGAAAGAAAAATATATGATCTCACTTATATGTGGAATCTAATGAACAAAGTAAACTGAGGAATGGAATAGAAGAAGACATGGGGTCACAAGGAGCAGATAGACAGCTGTCAGAGGGAAGGAGGATGAGAGGATGGGATCAGAGATGGTGAAAGGATTAGTGAAATTATATATACATAACACAGAGATACAGATAACAGGACAGCAAATCCCAGAGAAAAAGGGGGAGGCAGGGGGAGAGGGACAAAAAGGTGTAATAGGAGACACGGGGATGGGGTGAAGGTGTTATATTAAGTGAGACACTTAAATCCATGTTAACAAATAAATTAAAATTAATATAAATAAATAAATAAATAAATAAATAAATAAAGTTGGGTGAAAAAACCCCAAGGGTTGGAGGACAAAAAGAGATGTGGAGTAATGTGGCTTCAGGTAAAAAAATAAAAATAAAAATAAATAAATAAATAAATTCCATTCTCCAGAATCTCTTGTTCCCTAGCATTCTGGATAATTTGGGGTTTGCTATATACCTAATATATTTGCAATGTATGTTGACTATATATAGCTCAGCCTGCCACCTGGAATGTCAGGTTTTGAGTGGGGTAAAATAACAAAGTCCTGTAGGCTCTCAAAGAGAGAAACCTGTATGAATCCATACTCAGAAAAAACTCTAGCTAAAAAAGAAACCATTTCCCGCCAATTGGGGGGGGGGATTAGTTTGTTTAACAATGAAGCAGGCTGGAGCCAGAAGTGGCCAAGGGGACTGGACTGTAAATGCAGCAGTGGTTACAGAGGCAAGAAAGGAGGGAGAAAGGAGTTTGAATGTGACAGTAGATTCAAAGGCAAATGATGCAGATCTCTAAAACTATATGCCTAGTCCTTGGGCACAAATGTTAGCAGCTGCCTCTGTAAGCTCCTTTTTTGGTTGCCTGCTCCAGCAAAACCACATGGTTGCTGACAGGGAACAGAAACAATCTTATGAACGGGGTCCTACTGTTCCAATGGGAAGTAATAGTTGGTAGCACTCTTCAGAGAATCTTTGTCTCTAACATGAGATAGATTAGTTTATGGCATCTGTTCATATGGGCCATTTCCACAATTATGGGAGGTGGAGGTAGAGGAGAATGTGTCCCAGAGCCATCAAAGAGCAGTTTTGTACTTTATTTACCTAGGGATTGGCTAAATCTTCAGGGAGTCTCTGGGGGAGTCTCTGAGAGATCATGTACAGTGGAGTTTGTTTGTTTTTTCAGAGACAGAGAGAGAGTCAGATAGATAGGGACAGAGAGACAGGAACAGAGAGAGATGAGAAGCATCAATCATCAGTTTTTTGTTGTGACACCTTAGTTGTTCATTGATTGCTTTCTCATATGTGCCTTGACTGTGGGCCTTCAGCAGACCGAGTAACCCCTTGCTTGAGCCAGCGACCTTGGGTCCAAGCTGGTGAGCTTTGCTCAAACCATATGATCCCATGCTCAAACTGGCAACCTCAGGGTCTTGAACCTGGGTCCTTCTGCATCCCAGTCCGACGCTCTATCCACTGCTCCACCACCCAGTCAGGCATGTATGGTGGAGTTTAAGAGTTCTTTGTCGTTGGAGTCACCCAGGCATTGTTGAGTGCTCTCTAGCACCCCAATCCCTTCCAGCATTTCTGACCTTGTGGATTCTAACGTCATGGGTGAGGAAACTTCATGCAGGGCTAGGGCCTGAGGCTGCCCATGACCAGCATAGGGTGTCATCTTCGAAGTGCATGGAGGAGGGGAAACTCATTTCAGACTGCAAAGATCAGGGAAGGCTTCCCGGAATAAGAGGGGTTTGGGCTGGACCTTGAAGGGCAGTCCTTTAAGCTGGAACAGCAACTATACAACTTTGATGGTACCAGTATAATTCACAGTGCCCAAAGATCCCCCTCCCGAACAGCTAGCCCCTAAGTAGTGGCCGGCAGGCATGGTCAGTAGGCTCACTGGCTAAGGCCAGTGGGTTTCCTTGACCTGAATAGTCTGGATAATGGCTTCAGATCCCTATTTCACTGGGTTCTGGGAAGAACCCTTAGCTTATCACATTCATGAACAGAGTTTCCATCTGTCGAGTACAGTTGTACAATGAGAGATGCTTTCATTTTGAAGAACTAAGGGCAGTGGGTTTGTGACTTTATAAGCCTAGACCCCTAGAGGAAAAAATGGAGGCTTGGGAAATTATGAGGTTCTTGTGGAGATTCAAGCTTTTTCCAGTGGCTGAAAGGCACAAATGAGTATAATGCAGGCAAGATACGTTGGTTCAAACAAACAACTAATTGGAATTGAGAGAAGAAGTGTGGGGCGGCCCCTAATGAATGGATATGCTAATTGGCCTCCTTTGCTAACCCCTTGAGCTTTGGCTGTAACATAGACTAGCCTATTAGATGCCTGCTTTGCAATAGCTGCTGAACGCTAGGGCCCTTTATTGCCATGGTAACATTGATGTCTAGAGTCTAGCTGAGCCCTGGATCTCTTAATTTACTACACAGGCAGCTACAATTCTTTGGGTTTTATTATTCGTTGTGCCCCGGGTGCCAGAGTGGCAGTGAATCATGCTTATTCATCCTCTGCACCACCCATGATGTCTTTGAATAAGTCAGAGTGTCTCTTACTGTGTGTGATGAGCAGATTATTATGTTGGAGACCATTTCTGCCTTAGCTAGACTGGTGTCTCTCAGAAACCCAATGTACTTCTCTAACCGCTTTATAACCTGCTACATCAAATGATTTTTGGCAAGCAGAGTGATGGCACTGCAGTGGTCCCACAGAGGCCCAGCCACTCAGAAGCCTTGTGCTTGCGTGGTGGGCAGGGAGGAGCAGAGCGATATAAGTAGGGCAGAACCCACTGGGAATGTGAACTTTGGAGACACCTGCCATCGAAAAGGAGCAGTCGGAGGAGGAGAAGAGTTATTGCAGAGAGGGTTCTGGCTGGGAACTGTGATGCTAGAAGTTTCAGTCCCTCTAGGGTCAGGGCATAAAGCTTGGATAGAAAAGGGAATCCTTTCTTCCGAGTGACTCCAAAGGAAGGAAATAGCCCCCAAAGGCTAAAAGATACTGGAAGGATGGATTTCACTTTATTTAATAAAATACTTTTGTTAAAAAAGTAAAAATAAAAAGGTGGTCACAGAAACCAGCTCCCTCTGAAAGTTGGAGAGCAACTTGTCACTGGAGCTACCCAAAGTTTAGCATATCTCAGTATAGAGTTGTTCTAAGCATGCACGGCTAGGAGGTGGGGACTAAGATGGAGGGCTCTGCTAGATGACCTCTTAGAACCATTCCAACTTTGAAATCCTCTGTGTCTTTGTCCAATGCTGTTTAATTTATCAGGACATATGCTAAACTTGGGTGATACTTTATATGTACATGTGCTTTCTCCAATAGGACATATGCTAAAATTGGGATGATACTCTCTATGTCTGTGTCAATCTCCAGCCATACAGGAAACTTTGCAACAGGTGCAGAGATATTTTCCTGACACTTCTGTCACTAAGAAGTAGGCAACCCGATACTAAAGATAAACTGTGCAATAACCCCTCCCTCAAAATTATAAATGATTCTTCATAGCAGGAGAGAATCTTGGTCTTTGTGATTCGTTTTGTTTCGTTTACTGCAATTGTTTGGCATTCTCATAAGAGAATCGGTAGACTAGAGAAAACTGTAGGCTACACAAATTTGGAGCACCTTTACAAGGTGTTTTACTCTGTTGGGAATGGAGGGTGAGGGTGAGAGGTTTTCTTGAGTTAAACAGAAACTAAGAGGTGGCATTTTCCCCTGTGACAAGCTACACAGATATCTATAAACTGAAAGAGAGTCAATCAAGTGTACAAAATACAGGAAGGGCTGTTCGGCAACATTGGTCTTTTCCATCAAACCCTGCAAATCTGCCTATAGTCAAGCAGCATTTCCTCCACAAAGAACAGTGATATTAATCCAACCTGAACCCTCTCTGGATTCAGCATGCACCAGCCAGAAATTATAGCAGCTCTCAGCTGCCTCTTAAATCAAAATCAAATTCATAAGCAAGAGCTTACGGTCTCTTCATCAACAGCCCTGCTCAGTTACTCATTTGCTGTGAGACCACAGGAATGCCAATTGATTTCTCTGTTTCACCATCTCTCTGCCTTGAAAGAGAATAAGTCCACTGTCCCTGCTTTTTTATTCTCAGGAATGCTGTGGGCATAAAACTTTTCAGAAGAAAATGGCCAGAGAACTCTGAAGTCAGATGGAATTGTTGCTCATTAGGGAGTAGAACATAGTGTTTAAAAGCATGGGCTCTATAATTGGACATGGATTTGAATCCAGTTCCAATTTTTAGTAGCTGTGTAACCTTGGGGAAGATACATAAACTCTCTGAGCCTCAATTTTTCCATCTGTAAAATCACTGGATTGGAATAAGAATCAAATGATATGATTTATATAAAGTGCTTGGCTTAGTTCACTCAAACAACAATATCTTCTTCTTTTTCAAGGGCTCTTCAGTACAAGGCCTGAGTGGTAATGGGAGCAGGACCCTTCAGGTTGGAAGCAAAGACGCCATTTGGCCTCCTAATAACTCTCATGTTAGGGATTTCAGGCCAGGCAAGAGGGAGGAGGCATTTGGAGGTGAGATGTGAATGGTGAAGGCAGACACACTAACCTTGGAGTGATTCAGTATTTTGAAGGTAGATAAGGCCTTTGAGGTCCCTCATTCACGTCACACTGTGTAAAACAGTAATTCAGACTTCAGTGCACTTAAGAATCAACATAAGAGCTTGTTAAATATGTGTATTCATGATTAATTCACAGATTACTTATTAATTTCAAAGAAGAAAATGTACTTTTACAATGAAAAGTTTTAGAAGACACCACCTTAAATAAGTGATCAAATTTAGCATCACCAATAACAGGTGACCTCCTGGTGTGATGTAGTGGGAAGTAAACAACATTGCTTTTGTAGTAGTCTTGCCAAAGACTTTTAGTATGAATCTGATCATGAGGAAACAATCAGACAAATCCAGAGTGTAAACAAAACAACTAACTTGGACTCTTAAAAAATATCATTATCCCTAAGAAAAAGCTAAAGAATTATTCTAGAATCTAGATTAAAAAAGACTAAAGAGAAAAGATAAGCAAATGAAATCCATGATTCTTGACTGAATCCTGTATCAACACAAACAGCTACGATGTTTTGGAGATAATTTGAAATTTTTGATGTGGAATTGATATTGGATAATTTTATTCTATCAGTGTTACATTTCTTGTCTGTGATAACAATATTATGATTATGCAAGACAATGAGTAAATGTTCTTGTTCTTAGGAGATACATGCTGAAATATTTAATTACAAAGTGATATGACACTGCAATTTAATTTCAAATGTTGTAGCCAAATACATACATATTTGTATTACATATGGGTGTATGTGTGTATAGAGATAGAACGTGTGTAAATCTAAAATTTTAACAATTTCTAGGTGGAGGGTATGCTGGTATTCGTCATAGCTTACTTTCAAAAATTTTCAAATAAAAAGGTAGGTGTAGAATACAAATCCTTTCTATAGCCCTATACCAGATGTGCTTTCTCATATCCCCAAACCTCCCCTGCACCCCAGCTCTTATGCACCTAATATTGCCTATCCCATTGCAACTGGAGATAGTTAGAGTTAAGGAGACATAAAATCATGGAAAGCTTCATGAAGGCAGCTACATCTATCTCAGCTTAGTCTCTAAGGATAATAAGGAAAGAATGTTCCAGAAAGAATCAACAACTCAACTGAAATTTGAAAGATATAAAGCAGAAATGATCAACTTTAGCATGTACATAGTATGTGAGGAGACTGTTAACTATGCAGATTCCCTGATTCCAACTCAGAATTCTGATTCTATAGGTCTAAAGCAGGGCCTAGAAATTTGAAGGTTTAAAAAGTACTAAGATGAATCTGAAACAGGGTATTCAAGGACCATGACCTGGGAAACACTGGCAAAGCTAGTTACTTATTCCATATGCACAGAGAACTGACCCTGTCTCTATTCTCTTATGCTAAATCTCTCATAAGTGAATTGTTACCAAGGCTGACATAAACCTTCAGAAGGAAGTCCTCTATAGTAGACCTGTTAGTCATGGTGTCTACATGTCCAATAGTCTTCTCACTGCCTCTTGCACGGGAAAGTAAATCCAGCTAGTTGTGCTTAAAGGTGACTGTGACTGTACCAGGAATGGGCCCAACCATTTAGTGATGGATATAGTAGCCAAGAACAAAGAGATCTACCCAATAGGATTGATGGTAACAAGCTAGGGCAATCCAACCAGCACCTTGTGAAACTCTTCATATAGACTGTGGAGGGAATTTTCCAGTCAGTGGCAAGAGAAGAATAGGACAGATTTGCAGAAAGAAGCAGGAGCATTATACAAGAGGAAAAGAACAAGACATTGATAACTGAAGTTGCTTTGGACCCTTGTAGTTTTTCAGGCTATCCTCAGTATAATCTTTGCTTTCTTGAGGTGTCTCAAGAAAATAAAGTAGACTTCTAAGTAGACTTCTGTTATCTCTGATAAAAGGATTAATGTTTTGCCTATGAAGTTCCAAGTTCTCAGGAAAATCGTAATGCCCACACTAAAAAAGAAAGTGTCTTTACTGCATGTTGCTGCTCACCTGGAAAGCTGGCAGTACAGAAATAATGTTAATTATTTCATTGTCTCCTGCCTCTTCAAGCAGACATACAAGTCAAGAAAAGAAACCACAAGCCACCTTGAGACTCTCCCTTTCTCATAGATAGATGCCTGTGTCTCAAATGCCTCTCTTTCCTGTCTCTTGTCCTCTCTTTGCTTGGTTCAAGGTGGTAGAAAACCCAGATTATGTAGTCTTTTCTGAACTGTGTAATTCTCACCAACTCCAACCCAAGCAGAGCTCAGCTTGGTAAATCCATGCCCAGAAGTCAAGAAGTAAGACAATCATTCTGTGTTCAGACAAATGCAACAACTGCTGGAAGGGGTCAGAGAAAGGATAACTGAAGGTTGTGTGAGGTTGTTTCCATTGCTGGAAACTTTGCGAGTGGGCCATTTGGCCATGGGATCAGCCATCTGTCTGGACTCCAGCAGGGGAAAGACTGCATCTCAAGCCCAAAGACACCTACACATGGTAGATTTTAGATGTAGGGAGGTGGGCCCTGGCTAGGTCATTCAGTTGGCTAGAGAGTCTTGCCAATAGGCCAAGGTTGCATATTTGATCCACAGTTAAGGCACATACAAGAATCACCTAATGAATGCATATATAAATAGAACAACAAATCAGTGTTTCTCCTTCCCTCCTTCTCTCTCTCTCTTCCTTTCTCTCTCTCTTTAAAATCAGTAAGTTTTAAAACAGTGCTTGACCAGGTGGTGGCACAATGGATAGAGTGTCAGACTGGGACATGGAGAACCCAGGTTTGAGACCCCGAGGTCACTGGCTTGAGTGTGGGCTCATCTGGTTTGAGCAAGGCTCACCAGCTTGAGCCCAAGGTCGCTGGCTTGAGCAAGGGGTCACTCTGTCTGCTGTAGCCCACCAGTCAAGGCATATATGAGAAAGCAATCAATGAACAACTAAGATGTTGCAACAAAGAATTGATGCTTCTCATCTCTCCCGTTTCCTGTCTGTCTGTCCCTATCTGTCCCTCCTTCTGTCTCTCTCTGTCCCTGTCTCACACACACACACACACACACACACACACACACACACACAAAATAAAAAAAATGACTTGGGGTGATGAACACACTATAGAATATACAGATGATGTATTATAAAATTGTACACCTGAAACCTATATAATTGTGTTAACCCAGTAAATTCAATTAATTCATAAAAATACATAAATGAATAGATAGATAGATAGATAGATAGATAGATAGATAGATAGATAAAAACAAATAGATGCTGAGAAGTGAAAGAAAAACCTATGGTCCAGTCAGCCTGTGGGACTTCCAGTACCCAGTTCTATGCAGTACATCAATCCTTATGCCACCCTTCCACTCTACCTTTGTAGAAGGATGCATAATATGGCTTGACATTGACTTTGCCCTGCCCTTTGCCTTCTGAGATTCTTTCTCCTGGCTAGATTGACCAGAGGCTGCCAAAATGAAGAATCCTCATCCTAAAGTTTCCACTCCTCTACCTACTTGAAACCAGGTCACTGCTCTGTGAGCTTACTAAGTATACAGGGTAAGGAGAGGAATTCTAGTCCCAGATATGCTGCAAATGCACAATAGGATGTTGGACTAGTTAGTCACTTCAAATCGTTGGAACTCAGTTTCCTCAAAAGGCTGTTGAGAGGACAGCATGCAATCACTGGTGAAATTGCTAGACAAATCATCAGGCCTTCTAGTAGAGCAGTTGTCTGGAGACATGACAAGTGGAATGGCCTCACTCCTCCATAGTCTCCTATTTCTCTGTCCCCTAACCCTATGCTGGCAGTTGTTGCTCCAGTTTTAGTGAACAGAGAGAATGGTTGTCTATCATTCATAATGAGGATAAAAGATCTATATGAGCAAAAGGGATACTTGGGACTCCTGAGATTAGAAATCTCTACTAAAACCATTCTACACAATTAATTTGGGAGTTAGAAATTCATGGAAAATATGATCTTGGAGTCCCGCCATTGTATACCCCATGAACCTAGGTGCTTTTTGATGTAGAGTTTGACAAGTATCCCCCAAAGAACTAAAACTAGCTGGTTATTTATGAGGTATCTAAGGTGTTCCAGTTGTTTCTTGGGAATTCCTATCCATGAACATGACTCCGCCTGACAAAAACCTGACTATTTTAAGAGCCATAACCCTGGGAAAATCACATGACCAGGAAGATAGGATGATAGACCAAGGACTTCCATTAACCTAGGAGACAATCAGATGCTTTAAACCTCTTTGAGGCTTAATGGGACACCCAAGTCACCCAGCTTGAGAAGGTCAAGTACAGTGACATAGTTATGGGGGAAGGGCAGGAAGGAATGGCATCATGTGATGCAGCCACTACTCCTGAGTACAACTCAAGAAACAACACCGGGCCCTGGCTGGTTGGCTCAGTGGTAGAGTGTCGGCCTGGCGTGCAGGAGTCCCAGGTTTGATTCCCAGCCAGGGCACACAGGAGAAGCACCCATCTGCTTCTCCACCCCTCCTTCTCTCCTTCCTCTCTGTCTCTCTCTTCCCCTCCTGCAGCCAAGGCTCCATTGGAGCAAAGTTGCCCCGGGCGCTGAGGATGGCTCTATGGCCTCTGCCTCAGGCGCTAGAATGGCTCTAATTGTGGCAGAGCGACGCCCCAGATGGGCAGAGCATCGCCCCCTGGTGGGCATGCCGGGTGGATCCCGGTCGGGCGCATGCGGGAGTCTGACTGCCTCCCCTTCCAACTTCAGAAAAATACAAAAAAAAAAAAAAAAAAAAAAGAAGCAACACTGTCCTGAGGAAAGTGTGTGCTCCAGAATCAGATAGATATGGGTACAATTCCTAGTTCTGAGGCATTTCACCTATGTGGCTATCAAGATTTGTAAAGGTTCTGAGGTTTTTAAAATTTATGTTTTAATGATAGTTCACACACAATATTATAGTAATTTCATGTGCGTAACAGTGATTACACATTTGTATACCTTTATGAAGTAATCATCACAATAAGTCTAGTTACCCATCTGGCACTTATAGTTATTACAATATTATTTAAATATTTTAATTTAAATTTTAATTACAATTGAAATACAATATTATATTTGCTTCAGATGTACAACATAGTGATTAGACGTTTATATCACTTATGTGGTGATCACCCTGATGTGTAATATCCATCTGACACCATATATAGTTATTGCAATATTATTGACTACATTCTCTATGCTATACTTTACATCCCCATGATTATTATTTTTTAAATTCTTACTTATTGAGTTTAGTGAGACAGGAAGAAAGAGAGAGAGAGAGAGAGACAGACAGAAACATTGATCTGTTCCTGCATGTGCTCTGACTAGAGATCGAACTGGCAACCTCCATGCCTTTAGGTTAAAGCTTTAACCAACAGAGCTATCTGGGCAGAGCGATTGTTTTGTTTTGTTTTAAAGATTTTATTTATTGGTTTTACAGGGGGGGTTGGGATGAGAAGTAGTTGTTTCACTCTAGCTGTTCATTGGTTGCTTGTCCTATGTGCCTTAACCAGGCAAGCTCAGGGTTTTGAACCCGTGACTTCAGCATTCCATGTTGGCACGCTATCCACTGTGCCACCACAGGCCAGGCTCCATGACTGTTTTTATTACTGACAGTTTGTTTCTTAATACCCGTCACCTTTCTTGCACATCCCCCAACATTGTCTCATTCGGCAACCATCAGTTTGTTCTCTGTTTCTGGGTTTGTTTTGTTTATTTGTTTCTTTTAGATTCTACATGTCAGCAAAATCATATGGTATTTGTCTTTCTCTGTGTGACTATTTCACTTAGCATAATACCCTCTATGTCTACCCATGTTGTCTCAAATGACAAGATTTCACTCTTTTTATGGCTGAGTAATATTCCATTATATATGTATTTGTAAGCTAATAAGTTAGCCTGACACATTTTTATGAATGCTGGCAGAAGACATGAGACCCCTGGATCAGAGATAAGCGACCTTATTTCTCATAGCAATAATAATAGAGTATATCATTCTTGTGCCAGTTCCTATTGCCCCCACCTCTCATAGGAACTATTCAAAAAGGGCCAGGTGACATCTGTACATGCTGAGTTGTATTACAGAAAAGCAACGTTGAGCTTAATGATTTTGAATTGAGCTGAATGAATTTTTAAGATGGGGGGGTAAGTATGCCATTTCTTGCTCCAAAAGGATACATTGTATCTTCCAAAACTGTTCACTATACAAATATCCTTGAAAAAATAGTCCAGAAAGATGTCAGTTTGTGTCTTTAGTCAGAAGACAGGCAGAAACACGAGAGACCCACAGGAAATTGTCTCACAATAGTGATCATGAACAAGTTATGTAACCTGTTTGAGTCTTTTTTGTTTTAATCTGTAAAATGTGTACAGTAATAGTATGTACTTCATGGTATTGTGAAGAGTACATGAGTTTATACATTCACATTGTATTTTGCACTTTAAGGTGCAAAACAAATGTTTGCTTCATTCCTCTCTCTCTGACTTTTTCACCAGTATTACTAAAAAGTCCTACTATCCCCTACTTCCAGTTCTACTGCAGTCTTTCGAGGGTTCCCAACAGAGACCTTAGTATATGTCTCACTGCCTTTTCTTAATCATCTACTAGATTTCATTCATATCATATCAGGATTTAAGTCCCACTTAATTAATTAATTAATTCTTCATTAATTTAAGAAATATTTGTAGGGCAATTACTATGGGTCAGGTACTTTGACAAGTACTGGGGATACAGCAGAGAATGAAAAATACATGGTCACCACTCTCCTAGAGTGTTCCCTTTAGTTAGAAAGATAGACATTAAAAAATTAAATCAAAATTATTGGTCATCAGGAAAGCATAACATATGGAAGAGATAATTATCCCTATTTCCCACATTTGATCTGTGCTGCCTCACTGACAGACATTGTCCACAAAGGATCATATTTCTTACCCCTTTTCCTTGATGGAGTCGAACTTTACTTCTGGGCCCTAAGTAGGTAAAAGGTCAATCTAAACTTGTGGACCAGCTAGGATGTAGAACACTGTCCAAGGAGTGGAGTCCTATTACTTTCCAAGACAGGCAACAGCATTGTGATAAAAAAGAAGAGTCAAGAAAATAAGGCTCCCAGAATCTGTTGAGGACTTGAAAGAACAGATCCAAGTTAATATTAACAGTCATTCTTTAAGAGAAAAGACAACTGCCAAAGAAGTGTTTGAAAGCAAATCTTTTGGCCTTTACTCTTAAGGAACCTACATAGTGACCTATTTTTTCACAATTAATTAGCTACACAAACCTTCATCCCTTTCTTCCAAGGTCAGCCTCATCCTTGGCTTCTAAAGCAGCAATCATACACCTTAAACCAGTGAGATGTTTCATGGGTTTTCTATCACTCGTCTTCTTACGTTAATATGTTTTTCTTGCCAATAGGATTACAAGAACCTTGAAAGCAAGACTTGTACCTTACACTTCTCTTGTAACCCACTTTCACTCCTTTCCTTCCTAGCAAAGCCTGCATCTGTTCAGTGACACAATCTGTTCTAAAAATAATAATATTAACAAAAATAACTAGCTAAAATAAGGAATGATAATGTGGAATGGTATGGTGTTTACAAGCCAATTCATGGTTATTTTATTTATAAAATTCCCAGACTCTTCTGGTCAGTCACTCTTATGGTATCGACAAAAACATTTTTTCCAGATATTTTGTCAACCTAAATAGATTTGTCTCCCCAGTTTCACAGATAGAAAGTCAGGCTTTAATTTGAACCAATCCCATACTAGTATAGTACTGCTAGGAAGAGAAGCAAGGAAACATGATCCCTAACCCTCTCTTTAATCATTAGCTCTACCTTTTTCTTTCTTTTATTTTTTAATTTATTTTTTAATTTAAACAATTAAATTTAACAGGGTGACATTGATCAGCCAGAGTACATAGATATAGAGAAAACATCTCCACATCATTTGAACATTCGATTATGCTGTATACGCATCAACCAAAGTCAAATCATCCTCTGTCAACCTATATTTTGTTTTTCTTTAAGCCCCTCCCCTTCCCCCATCCCCCTCCCTCTCCATCCTTCCTTAACCCTGGTAATCACTGCACTTTTGTCTGTGTCCATGAGTCTCAATTTTGTGTCCCATCTATGTATGGAACCATACAGTTCTTAGCTTTTTCTGATTTACTTATTTCACTCAGTATAATGCTGTCAAGGTCCATTCATGTTGTTGTAAATGATACTATGTCATCATTTCTTAAGGCTGAGTAGTATTCCATAGTTATATGTACCACATCTTCTTTATGCAATCCTCTATTGAAGGGCAATCCAGTTGTTTCCATGTCTTGGCCACCATGAACAATGCTGCGATGAACATGAGGGGGTGTTCATGTGTCTTTATGTACCCATGTTTTCAAGTGTTTGGAGTATATACCCAGTAGAGGAATTGCTGGGTCATATGGTACTTCTATTCTTAATTTTTTGAGGAACCACCATACTTTCTTCCATAATGGTTGTACAAATTTACATTCCCACCAACAGTGAATGAGGGTTCCTTTTTCTCCACAGCCTCTCCAGCACTTGTTATTACCTGTCTTGTTAATAATAGCTAATCTAACAGGTGTGAGGTGGTATCTCATTGTAATTTTTTTTAATAAATAAATTTTGATTAATTTTAATGGTGTGACATCAATAAATCAGGGTACATATATTCAAAGAAAACATGTCCAGGTTATCTTGTCATTCAATTATGTTGCATACCCATCACCCAAAGTCAGATTGTCCTCCTTCACCTTCTATCTAGTTTTATTTGTGCCCCTCCCCCTCCCCCTCCCCCTCTCCCTCCTTCCCTCCCCCTGCCCCCCGTAACAACCACACACTTGTCCATGTCTCTTAGTCTCGTTTTTATGTCCCACCAATGTGTGGAATCCTGCAGTTCTTGTTTTTTTCTGATTTACTTATTTCACTCTGTATAATGTTATCAAGATCCCACCATTTTGTTGTAAGAGATCCAATGTCATCATTTCTTATGGCTGAATAGTATACCATGGTGTATATATGCCACATCTTCTTTATCCAGTCTTCTATTTTTTTTTACAGTGATTAAAGCCTTTAAGCAAACTCTTGGCCAATACAGCAAGAATCCATAAAAGAGTAGTGTCCTTAACAAGTTCACCAAGTCCAAGTTGGCCCCAACACCATGCCAAGTCCCTGATAAGTGCAACCCAACCCCAGTTCAGTTTGTTAGGAGCTGTCACAAGGAGCAGGAGTCCAGGAAAAGTCCGCATGGCACTGGAATTGTTGTCACAATTCTATACTTTGCAGCTCACGTCCAAGTCCCAATGACCGCTGCTTCTAGCAGGTAATGATTCAGGTAGACTGGAAAAGCCATCTGCAGCATGTGTGGAGATGGAGCTTCTGTTCTCCTCTGCCTGGAGAAATAAGACCAGGTTGCTTTTCCCTGGATCTCTGCGACTGTGGCTTCGTAAAGAGAACCTTGGGATACACTAAGCTGGGTGGCAAAGGTAGATTCATAATAGAAGTTGGCAAAAGGGGGAAAGAGAGCTCTAAATTAGGAGTCGGTCCCAGCCTGAAATATGAGTGGGGCATTGAGGTAGGAGGAATAAAGGAAACACTATATATTAACAAAGCAGCAGAAAATACGACTATCAATACCCACAACAGAGATCTTTGAGGGAAGAATAAAAAACCTGACTATTCAGGCAAGACATAGTTAAGTGGCCCTTGTGCAAATGAGATCAGTTTACCTGCTTCTTGGAAGAAATACCCTAGGCTCATCCACAGTGTCATAGATGGGGCCGACGGCCCTGGGCACCTTCAGCCTTCAGTGACAAACCCCAGCATTCTGGGCAAGGTTAGGTCATAGGTGGCTGGAGCAGGGCTGGAAGAGACTGAACCCTCCCTTAGAGGAGTGAGGGGGAAGCCTACCTTCCAGTGTCCCTGTTTCCTCACAGCAGAGGCATGTAACTCTGGCAGGCTTTAGCTCAGTGACCTTCCTTTCCACTATTGAAGCAGGACCCAGATGGCATCCTATGAGACCCCTTTGGGGTGTTGGAGCCTTTAAGGGTGTATCCTAAAAGCTGGTAGTTCCCCTGATCTCTATTGAGCTTTTTCTGCCTCTTGGTATCTTAAAAGCCATGCTCAGAAGATCTCGCTGAGGGGTTTGAGGATCCCCATCTGCCTATATAAATCTTTTCCATATATCTGGGGCTATTTGGAAAAAGACAAAACAGTGTTATTAGTTGGATCAAATAAAGAAGGTAATAGTTTGCAGGAGAAAAAGATTTGGTGTTTCCTGTTCATCAGCATTCAAAAGAAATTAAAAAATTTTTAAGTAAAAAGCATGGTATGGTAGACCCGTAGGAGTTCCAGGATATGATTCCCCCCTTTTAAATATTTTTAAATTGACCTTAAAATATTTGCTGGGTACACTTTAATAATACCTTGACTATAAAGATTGTAAGAAATACACATAATTCGAAAGGTTTGACAAAATACAGTAAATGCTTTTGCTCCATATGCAGGAGCATTGTCAGTTTAACCAGTTTAGGAAATCCAATAATAGAACAATGCATACAGACAATGAGCTATAACATGCTTAGCAGCTTCTCCTGTTCTGACAGAGGTTACTATAAATCCAGAATATGTATCCACTGTAATATGGACATAGGACTGTTTGCCAAATGAAGGTATATGAGTAACATCCATTTGCCAAAGTTGTCCTAGTAGGAGTCCTTGAGGGTTAACTCCTGATGAAGGGACAGATTGTAGTATAGAACACCTCGGACAGGATTTCCCAATCTGCCAC
The DNA here is from genome assembly GCF_036850995.1 of Saccopteryx leptura. Taxonomy (NCBI): domain Eukaryota; kingdom Metazoa; phylum Chordata; class Mammalia; order Chiroptera; family Emballonuridae; genus Saccopteryx; species Saccopteryx leptura. The sequence goes on along the minus strand of NC_089516.1, from coordinate 111,994,796 downwards.
GCTGCTTCCTGAGAAAGTTGAAACTGTTTATACAGGGCTGCAGCGTTCTGGTAATGAATAGTATGAGACTGAATTGCTCGATCTGTCATGGTTGCTCCAAATAATTTTCTTTTGGGTAGCTTGATCAACAAGGGTCATTGTAATTTTGATTTGCATTTCTCTAATAGCTAGTGAAGATGAGCATTTTTTCATATATCTGTTGGCCATTTGTATTTCTTCTTGGGAGAAGTGTCTGTTCATGTCCTCTTCCTATTTTTTTTTTTTTTTTTTTTACTGGATTGTTTGCTTATTTGTTGCTGAGTTTTGTGAGTTCTTTATATATTTTGGATATTAGTCCCTTATCTGAGCTGTTGTTTGAAAATATCATCTCCCATTTAGTTGGCTGTCTATTTGTTTTGTAGACAGTTTCTTTTGCTGTGCAGAAGCTTCTTAGTTTGATGTAGTCCCATTCATTTATCTTTGCCTTTACTTCTCTTGCTTTTGGGGTCAAATTGATAAAATGTTCTCTACTGCCAAGGTCCATGAGTTTAGTACCTATGTTTCCTTCTATGTAATTTATTGTTTTAGATCTTATATTTATGTCTTTGATCCATTTTGAATTAATTTTTGTGTGAGAAGACAAACTGTAGTCAAGTTTCATTCGTTTGCATGTGACTTTCCAATTTTCTCAGCACCATTTATTAAAGAGGTTTTCTTTTCTCCATTGTATATTTTTGGCTCCTTTGTCAAAGATGATTTTACCGTATATATGTGGTTTTATTTCTGGGCTCTCTATTCTGTTCCATTGGTCTGTGTGTCTATTTTTCTGCCAGTGCCATGCTGCTTTGATTATCGTGGCTCTGTAGTATACTTTGAGGTCAAGTATTGTAATGTCTCCTATTTTGTATTTTTTTTTTCCTTAGGATTACTTTGGCTATTTGAGGTTTTTTTATGGTTCCATGTAAACCTGGTGATTTTTTGTTCCATTTCTTTAAAAAAATGATGTTGGAATTTTGATGAGAAGTAAATTAAATTTGTATATTATTTGGGTAATATGGCCATGTTAACTATAGTTATTCTTCCTATCCATGAACAAGAAATATTTTTTCATTTCATTGTGTCTTTTTTAATTTCCTTTAATAATGCTGTGTAATTTTCAGTATATAGGTTTTTTTACATTCTTTGTTATGTTTATTCCTAAGTATTTTATTTTATTTTATTGTTACAACTTTAAAAGGAATTATTTTTTTAGTTCTTTTTCTGAAGTTTCATTGTTGGCATATAAAAAAGCAATAGAATTCTGTATATTAATTTTGTATCCTATAACCTTACTATATTGGTTTGTTTCAAATAGCCTTTCTGTGGAATCTTTAAGTTTTCTATATATAGGATAGTATCATCTGCAAAAAGTGAAACCTTTACTTCTTCTTTCCCAATATGAATGCTTTTTATTTTTTTCTCTTGTCTGATTGCTCTGGCTAAAACTTCCAACACTATGTTGAATAGGAGTGGAGAGAGTGGGCAGCTTTGTCTTATTCCTGACTTTAGAGGACAATTTTTCATTTTTTTACCATTTAGTATTATGTTAGCTGATGGCTTGTCATAAATGGCCTTTATTATGTTCAGGTATTTTTTTCTATACCCATTTTGTTGAATATCTTAAACATAAAAGGATGTCATATTTTATTTCGACCTCTTTCTTTGTCTAATCTCCTTGATCATGAGTCAGGGACCTTTCCAAGTAATTTTCCAAAGCTTCTGTCACTGCTCCTCCCTGTGGCAGGCGATAAAGGATGATTAACTTTAGGGGAAAGCATGACAGAAGAGGTCATCACCTCTCAACTATTGTAACATGGAGGTCAAAGAAAAGGATCACCTCTTTGGAAAAAATGGTATTAGAAGGAGACCATTACAAGTAGGGAACAGAAAGAAGCTATAACAACTGCAAAAATTAGCCCAGGCACTGAATATAGCTGTTCACTTACTAGGACTATACCTAGGAGACCTTGCGTAGTTAATAATTCCAAACTTTAATTTGTAAAAGAAGGATGGTATAATGGGAAAAACATAGAATTTGAACTTGTAGAGCCCAGTATAGTTAATTAAGTCTAAAGTTAATATATTGATATACCTCCTAAAAATGAGAAACTTAGAGCACTATAACTATAATCACTTCTTTCTAGACATTTCGCCTTTTTTTAAAATTGTGAAATGTAATATACCAACAGAATTTTCAATAGACTTTATGTTTAGAGCAGTTTTAGATTGACAGAAAAACTGAACAGAAAATAAAGTTTCCATATAACCCCTGTCCTCACCCTCAAACACAACCTCCTCCACTATCAAAATTCCACTCCAGAGTGATATGTTTGTTACAATAAATAAATGTACATTGATAGATCATTATTACCCAAAATCCATAGTTAACATTAGGGTGTCCTCTTGGCATTGTACTTTCTATGCATTTTGACAGATGTATAAATGGCATGCAGCCACCATTATAGCATCACACAGAATAGTTTCATTGTCCTAAAAAACTATGTGCTACATCTATTCATCCCTCTCTCCCCGTAGCAACCACTGACCTTTTCACTGTTTTCATAATTTTGCCTTTTCTAGAATGTTACATAGTTGGAGTCATACAGTATATAGCCTTTTCAGATTGGCTGTTCTCACCAAGTATACGTATTTAAAGTTACTCCATGTCTTTTCATGGTTTCATAGCTCATTTTTAGTACTAATTACATACAAATTTGATGCATAAAATATTATTGTGCAGCCTTAATGAAAAGTTTTAAAAAGCTAACACCATATGGAAACCACTACCCCCCTCAAAAAAGAGAAGAGTGACACAGCACTCTCAGTGGTCACACATGACAAAGAGTACAACCTTCAGAGAATTACTTGAGAAAAGCCATTAAACAAAGAAGAGCAAAAATAATTTTTAAAAAAACAGAAACAAAACAAAACACAAAATACCCTGGGCATAAGAAAGAATCTAGCCCTGGCAAGATAACTCAGTTGGTTAGAGCATTGTGCCAAAGTGCACAGGTTGGCAGTTTAATCCCCAGTCATCAGAACACATGCAGGAATAAATCAATGTTTCTCTCTCTCTCTCTCTCTCTCTCTCTCTCTCTCTCTCTCTCTTCCTTTCTCTCTAAAACTCAACAAATAAAAAATTTTAAAAAGAATCTGATTTCCAGGCCCTGGCTGGTTGGCTCAATGGTAGAGCTTCGGCCTGGCATGTGGGAGTCCCGGGTTCAATCCCGGTCAGGGCACACAGAAGAAGTGCCCATCTGCTTCTCCACCACTCCCCCTCTCCTTCCTCTCTGTCTCTCTCTTCCCCTCCCACAGCCAGGGCTCCATTGGAGCAAAGTTTGCCTGGGCGCTGAGGATGGCTCTGTGGCCTCTGCCTCAGGCGCTGGGATGGCTCTGATTGCAGCAGAGCGACACCCCAGATGGGCAGAGCATCGCCCCCTGGTGGGCGTGCCGGGTGGATCCCGGGCGGGCGCATGAGGGAGTCTGTCTGACTGCCTTCCCGTTTCCAGCCTCAGAGGAATGCAAAAAAAAAATCTAATTTCCAGAGTTGCCACATATTATAGAAAATGCCCAGTTTAAAAAATAAATATGTGGCATGCAAAGAAACAAGAACAACTGTCCCTGAGAAATCCCAGGCAGTGGAATTACTACACAAAGGATTTAAATGAAAAGTTTTAAATATGCTCAAATAAAGGAACTCAAGTTAACAGGTCTAAAGCAAAGTATGAAAATATTATCTCACCAAATAGCAATTATCAATAAAGAGACAGAAATTATAAAATGAATGAAATAGAAACTCTAGAGTTTAAAAGTAGAATAACTGAAATGAAAAATTCACAAGAGAGATTTGATAACAAATTGAGCAGGTAAAAGAAAAAAAATCAATGAACTTGAAAATAGGTGAAATGAGGTTTTTGATTCTGAGAAGCAGAAAGAAAAAAAATAAAGAAAAATGAACAGTCTTAGAGACCTGTTGGACAGAACCAAGCAAGCATAGGCACAATGGGAGACCCAGAAGGAGAAGTGAGAAAGAATAGGGCAAAAAGTATATTTGAAGAAAAAATATCAGAAAGATTCCCCAATTTTACATATATATTCAGGTGAGAAACTAAAAAATAAAACAAAACCAAAAGAAAACCCCAAGTAAAATAAATGTTAAAAGATTCATATCTAGACAAATCATAATCAAACTGTCAAAAGAAAAAGAAAAGGAGATCATCTTGAAAGCAGCAAGAGAGAAATGACTCATTAGCTATAAGGGTTGCTCAATAGGATTAACAGCTAATTTCTCATCAGAAACAAGGGAGGACAGAAGACTGTAAGATGACACTTTGAAGTGCTGAAAGAAAAAAGGGCAGTCCACTAAGATCCAGTAAAACTTTTCTTCAAAAGGAGAAATTAAGATATGCCCAGATGAACAAAAACTGAGAAAATTTATTGCTGGCAAACCTGCTGTACAAGAAATACTAAAGGAGATTTTTAAGCTTAAGTGAAAGAACACTAAGTAGTAACTCGAATCTACATAAAAAAAATAAACTGACAAATTTAATTGCATAGGTAAATATAAAAGAAAATATAAATGTGTTTTTCTTCTTTATAATTTCTTGTTTTGATCACATCCTTTTATCCCCATTGGTGAAGTATGAATTCCCCATCCTAGGGTTATGGGGATAGCCAAACATACAGCATTCAACACTGGACAGCAGTTTATCAGTCACATAAACTCACATACTAGGGGAGGGCTATTCAGGGCCACAGGAGGCTGTATTTGGGAACAGAGTGAATAAACAGGGTTTGTAGGAGTCAAACTCTGTAGTCTCAAGAGGGTGGGGTGACCTTTGATTCCCACTGAAGGATATAACTAAATAATACTATGGACTGGCAGGGAACTCAGACCTGCTACTTATGGATAAACAAGAACTTTGCTTGATCCCCCATAATAAGGAGAATTTTTGGCTAAGGGAACATTATCATAAAAGCAGAATGAGGAGGGGAACTTGCCAGTAGGCTATTTGAAGCCCTCCTGATTTTTGCAGCTGTCAAGGCAGTACTTAATATTAATTTAGGACTTACATCAGAACTGACCTCTGGAACATCTTCATATCAGTTTATATCTTGGTAATGACTGAGACTTTTAGGGAGCAGGAGAAGTGCCTTCCTAGGAAGAGAAGTAGACAGTTGACCAGAAGAAGAGGGCTACATGGCAAGGTGATCATCAAAAACATTAACCTTATGGTTAGAGCTTCATCTTGAAGCTCAGAGTTTGCCAGTTTGATCCCCGGTTAAGGCACATACAGGAACAGATAATCAGATCATCTGTGTTCCTCTATCTATCTATCTATCTATCTATCTATCTATCTATCTATCTCTTCCCCCTTCCTCTCTTTGTAAAATCAATCAATTAAAAAATATATTAACCTTAGAAGTATCCCCATTTATAGCCAATGGAGGCATCTGAAGGACTTCCATGACATTGATGCAGGGAGTACATGTCCCCAGGGAGAAGGAATTTATACTAACCGATGCCTATGGTAATTGTGACACCCAGTGTGTGTGTGTGTTTGTGTGTGTGTGGGGGGGGGTGAATTTGCCACTTTGGAACTTAATTAAGAGTTCTTTGAAGAGCTCAGTGTGCCTTTCAATTAAACCAACTTCCTGGGGCCTATAGATGGAAGTTCCACTGAATATCTTCTTTAAAAGGCAGCATTGTGTATTCTGAGAAGTGAAATGAGTACCTTTATCATTGTCAGTAATGTCTATAACTCCAAAGTAGTTAAGGAGTACCCTGGTAAGGCCTTGTATTGTGGCATTAGTACATGTAGAGACATGTGTGATCTTGATTTATATTTATGAGACAAAAAAATTTCAAAGCTTTGAAAAGATGTGTAGATAGGGCACTTTTTTTAAAAATTTTATTTTATTTTTTTTGCCAGGACATCCAATGTTAAAATGACTACCTGAAGTGTGGCCTATTGTGCTGACTCTGGTATGTTTTTCAGTGACATTCTGGTTAAGGAATGAAAAACAGCAACATTCTACTGAATTCTGTTATGTATGAAGTGCAATGTCATCCACAAAGTGTATGAACTTCCATTATTAGTCACTCAGTTGATCCCCAGATAGTCAAGGGTCTGGGAGAGTATTGACCTCCTTCAGCATCATGGCATCTGGCAAATGACTGAGGATAGAGGAAGCCACCCCTCCTGTAGGTGAGATCTACTGGAGAGCCCAGATTTGGCTCCTTCCTGGGACAGAAGGCCTCGATACTGTGATGTGCTTGTGGGGTGCTGTTTTCATGACACCGGGCATAATGGACAGCTCGGTATGGGAGGTCACAGGCTCAAGGACTGTAAAAGCCTTGATTTTCAGATCTTTGTATGTGGCCAGCAATTGGTATATTTATAATGCAGAGTAACTATGAAAGACAGTATCCTGCATCAGAAGCCTATGAAAAACTTATGGTCATTATATGTGACCTGGAGATTCCAGGAAGCATGAAATGAGGTTGCTAATGTGACAATAAAGAAGTCTCAAGGACACTGAAAGGGATGCTTGTTGATTTCAATTGGGACAGATTCTGGAACTTATTACGAGAGAAAGCCCCATTCAAGGTGAGTCAATTTTCAAGTAGTAGCATCAGTGAGATTAAGTAAAATTTCTAAATGACAAATATGAAACCTCTAGAACAACAACAACAAAAAGTCCCCCAAACTGGAAGATGTTAAATTTGTATTAACATTGTGAGTGCTAAAAGGGTCAATACCTGTTTCTTAACAGTATCAGAAATGGAGCAGACCTTAGTTTATCAAATAATTTTAGGAATGTAACAGAGGAGTTGGGACCTTGCACTATACAGTGTGTCCGTAAAGTGATGGTGCACTTTTGACAGGTCACAGGAAAGCAACAAAAGATGATAGAAATGTGAAATCTGCACCAAATAAAAGGAAAACCCTCCCAGTTTCTGTAGGATGATGTGGCAGCATGTGTGCATGCGCAGATGATGATGTAACCCCGTGTATACAGCGGAGCAGCCCACGGCCATGCCAGTCAAGATGTGGACGGTACAGAGGAAAGTTCAGTGTGTTCTGTGGCTCGCTAAATTCGAATCCGTGACCAAAGTGCAACGTGAATATCGGCATGTTTATAACGAAGCGCCACCACATAGGAATAACATTACTCAGTGGGATAAGCAGTTGAAGGAAACCGGCAGTTTGGTGGAGAAACCCCGTTCTGGTAGGCCATCAGTCAGTGATGAGTCTGTAGAGGCTATACGGGATAGCTACCTAAGGAGCCCTAAAAAATCTGTGCGTGAGCCCACATCGAACTGCACTGAATAGGTATGAAACTGGGAGAGTTTTCCTTTTATTTGGTGCAGATTTTACATTTCTATTGCCTTTTGTTGCTTTCCTGTGACCGGTCAAAAGTGCACCATGACTTTACGGACACACTGTATATGAAGCAATGGTCTATCCTCTCCTTGAGCTCCTTTGTAAATATTTGGATGTCCTTAATATGTTTCAAATGGATCTCCTTGGAGGAGGATGTCATCATGTAATGCCATATCCATGTTCCCAGAGAAAGGTGGATGTAATGTATGTAATGGCAAGTGTACTGAGGTATCCTGTGGGTAGCCTGGTAAAGGTGTCCTGTTGGAGGTGAAGTCAGATGGTACTTGAGATGTTGTTAAAATAGACATTGAACAGAATATATATATTATCCAAATTGGTAATAGTGAAATATTTACTAGTTGCTGAATGGATGCAATCAGTAATTCCTATAATACTCAGCCTTGGATATAGGCGTCTTTATGGATGAGACCACACCACTGAGGTGGCCAGTTATTCACTGTGAGGCTCAGTTCATTCTTTCCAGGCTTAAGAGCATGCCAAATTGAAATGTTAAATCAAGGAGCAATGGGGATAATCACCCCTTTAATAATTAGATCTTATAAATTTTCATCTTTGAAGGGCCTGTTTTAAGTTACATTAGGCTATATTAACTATTTTAATTAGGAAATCTATGGCATCTCATTTAGTCCAGGCAATTTGTAACTGCCAAAGACTTTATTTAATTTTAATTTATTATTCATTGGGTCAGAATGTCCATGCCCATCGCAAGATATATATTTTATGGTAATAGGTGCTATGAACATGGGGAATTTAGGCAAAATAATAATTCTGAAGGTTAAGGTAATGTATATCTATTTGTCTTTTATTTTATATTCAGTGAGTCCCTTAAGATTATAGAGGGTGCCTTGTTTAAATTTAATGAGTCCCCAGGTATAAGTATAATTTGAGCCACAGTATTGATTAAGTCTATGAAGGTTTGCCAATTGTTACATTTCAGCAAATGTTGAAATTCATTCAGAACCTATGTTGTGAAGGTGCAAAAGTGCCCTTTTGTCTTTTTGCTGTATAAATTATTTTAGTAAATTTTGTCTTTCCAATTGTGTCATATTGTGGACCTTTGTTTCAATTTAATCTTTTCTCTGTAACCTTGAGGATCAAGCTCTTTGTTGCCATGGAAGCATAACCAGCAGAGTTAACAGAGCAGAGCACTGGGTTCACAATTCTGCTATAGCCCCACTCTTTCACATACGGGGGCTTCCCTTCCCCCCCTTTTCTATCTCTACAAATTCCCTCATAATAATTTAGATTTCTAGTTATGAAAAGCCATTGTTTTCAGTTCCTGTCTCTTCCCAGTCTCCTATGATGTGGACCTTCTTGATGGTTATTAGAAAAGGTACAGTGGCTCATAAGTAGCTGACTCCTCCTCCAAGGAATGCCAGTCAATATTCCCAAGTTCAAAGTCCACATCTAGTAAAATGATTTTGTCTGTGGCCTAAATAGAGATCCATCAAACCCTATGATCACAAGATTAGCTCTTTGGTGTGCTGGTAAACAGCAGCACTAGGCAAAGCTCAGATGCATTGGTTAGGGGTTATGCATTGGGAGAGTAATTAAGTATGAAATAGTTCTTTCCATTTCTTTTAAATCATTAATACCTGGCCCATGGGCCATAGTGGATGTGCATATTAATATATTTGTGGGTCAGGAGAACATACACAGCAACAACAAAGGAAACCACAGCACAGGAGAGAGAAGCAAGGATGCTACCCTTGCCTGAACAACAATGACTATTAGGCAAATTGTATGTCATGCTTAATTCTACCTAGGATGGTGGGCTCCTTCCTTTCCACAAACCTCATAAAGAGGTGTCTCTGGGACTGTCTTGGAAATGCACAATCCCAAACCAGGTTTGCATGATTGCCCAAGCTAGATAGAGTGACCAGAGAGCTACGATCTCACCCTTGATAACTGGAACTCAAGTGCCAACTGGTTAAGACACTGTGTGTGCTGCCTTTGCAGGCCAGAGCCTCAAAGACCACTGCCAAAAGCAAGCAAAACCCAATGGCATATCAAGATGTGATATAGTCAATTAGCAGTAATTCTTGTCTTGAGGATTAGAGCATTTAGAGCGGGAAGAGATGGCAGTACTTGGCAAAGACAACACAATACCATGCAAGCCAAAGTGCAAGTCCAGCAGCGACTGGCAATTCTGTCCCAGACAGCACTTGCCATATCATGGAACCAGTTAATTAGCCATGAGCAATTAATTAAAGCTGACCAGATGTCCTTGGTCATGGTTGGTTCATCCTATTCATGATGCCAATTGTTTTGATCATGTCCTCTTCACCCTATTGGTGAGGGACAGATCTTACCCTAGGTTATGGGGATGACTAAACACCAAACACTGGACAGATGAGATTGACAGCAGTTTATTAGTCACATGCACTCACAGCCCTGAAGGAAGACACTGCATGCCATAGAGAGCCACAAGGGGGTGCACTTAAAAACAGAGTGAACAACCAGGGGTTGTGGCAGGCAGACTTTGTAGTATCAAGAGGATGGGGAGACCCCTGGTTTTCGTGTGAAGATATGAATGACTTATTTAAATAATTTTATGGGATGGCAGGAAATTGAAGCCCACTATTCAAGAATAAGCAGTCACTGTACCTGGTCTCCATGATAAGGAGGATTGTTTTGGCTAGAGGGAAACTGAATGGGGACGGGAATTTGGAGTTAGTCCATTTGAGGCATTCCAAGTCAATATATAATATTGATTTTTGGCTGTATACCGTATTATTTCTTTTCTCTTTCTGATTTAGAAAGACTGCATAAAGTAATTGCAACAAATCTGTGTTGAGGGACATACAATGTATAAAGATGTGATGTGTATGATAATAACAGTACAAAGGAGGGGGAGAGAATGAAACTATCTTGGATCAAAGTTGTCGAATAAAACTGAAATTAATATGTTATTAATTTCAACTAGGTTTTTAAAAGTTATATGTTAACTGCAATCCCCAGGGAAGCTAATAAAAAATAACTAAAAATATAGTAAAAGAAGAAACAACAAGGTAATTAAAATGGTGAACTAGAAAATAGTTGATTTAATATGAAAGAAGGTGATAATGGAGAAATTGATAAATAAAAAAACCTATTAAATATAAAAAAGAAAAGCAAACTAGCAGACATAAATCTTGTCTTTTTGGTAATTATATTAAATTCAAATAGATTAAACACTGCAATCCAAAGGCAGAGATTGGAGAAGTGGATTAAAAGTCACAATACAATTATATGCTTAAATGGGAGACATGCTTTGGATTCCAAGACACAATTAGGTTGAAAGTAAAAGGATGTATAGTTGACTCATGAACAGCACGGGGGTTAGGGATGCTGACCCTTGGTGCAATTGAAAATCCACATTTAACTTTTTACTCCCTAAAACCTTAGCTACTAGGAGCCTACAGTTGACCAGAAGCCTTACCAAAAAGTTAATTAACATATATTTTGCATGTCATATTATTATATACTGTATTTTTATAATAAAATAAGCTAAAGAAAAAATGTTATTAAGAAAATTATAAGGAATAGAAACTACAAAAGACCTATACAAGTAAAATGATTGAGTCAGCAATGAAATATCTCCCCCCAACACATGTACACACACACACACACACACACACACACACACACACACACACACACACACACAAGCTGATAACCAGGAAGATTCACCGGTGAATTCTACTAAGCACTTAAAGAATTAATACCAATTCTTGTGTTCAAGCTGGAAACCCAGAAAAATCTTTCTTGACCCCCTTACCCTTTCCATATGTATCCCAAGTGCTGAGCACAGTGTTTGGCACATAGTGGGCATGTATTGAGCTCTTACTATATTCCATGTACTGTCTTAAAGCATCAGGCCTACTACAGTGAGTGAAACAGGTCTCTCACTCATAGAATTTATATTCTAGAGCAGTGGTCCCCAACCTTTTTTGGACCACGGACCGGTTTAATGTCAGAAAATATTTCACGGACCGGCCTTTAGGGTGGGACGGATAAATGCACAAAATAAAATTATGCGACTGGCATAAAAACTATGGTATTTTTAAATATAATTGTCGAACTTATGAGACAAGCATCAAGAGTGAGTCTTAGACGGATGTAACAGAGGGAATCTGGTCATTTTAAAAAAATAAAACATCATTCAGACCTAAATATAAATAAAACAGAAATAATGTAAGTTATTTATTCTTTCTCTGCAGACCGGTACCAAATGGCCCACAGACTGGTACCGGTCTGCGGCCTGGGGGTTGGGGACCACTGTTCTAGAGAACTAATGAATGGATGAGTAAATTTTTTACCACTTAAATCAGGCACCACTTCCCCCTAATTCTTCTGCCTAGGTTAGTTAGGAAGTTCTTCTCAGTCCTCTCTCAGTATTTAGTCATCTGTGCTGAAATTATCTTCTATGTGTACATATATATTTATATAAATCTCTCCCAATTAACTGTGAAATCCTTGAAAACAGGATCTGAATCTTATTTGTTTCTAGGGATTGAGACATACATAGGAAGTGCTCAATAATAGTTTGTTCTATACTATTCAAAGTGTTTTCTAACTGTGAATAGTGTCTCTACACTCTCTGGTTCAATTCCACCTCTAGACTGTCCCACACACATACACAACTTAATGTGGTCAGGAACATTAGTCAGTTTTTTATCTTTCCTAAATTCCATATTAATTTTATACATAGGGCTGTGGAATGGTGCCTCAGGAAAAATCTAGGAGTCTTGAAATACTCTCAACTGCCCCCAGAGAAAAGACTGCTCAGCTCTTTCTTGGAATTTAAAGAGAGTTTTTACAGCCCTACCCATTTTGATCCTTCTGGTCCTCAAGGGCTATCCTTTCCACTATAAACTAGGGCCTAAATAATTCCATCACTGCCCTCATCCTGCATCAGATCCTTGTGGTGATTCTGGAGTATACCCTGGCAGGCTTAGGTATAAGTGTTTCATACTAATACTAGTGAAACAGAAATCAGAAAGAAAGTGTGACTAGATCATTCAACTTATCTCCACTACTAGGAAACATCTCAAACCATAGATCCTGGTGAGGAAGGCCCAGCATAGCCAACTTAAATATAAAGTATGCCATGTCATTTGATGGGACATGGCAGTCACCTAGCTCTCTGCCGTATGTTCTACTTGTTAGGGATATAATACTCACTACAGAATTTCTACAGTTGGTATAATAATCCCTGTGTTTCTGATGGAAAGAAAAATAAACCAAGAAGGGTTCATTAGACCAGGGAACTCCAGTTATTTTTGTGAGGAGAAGCCATTTTTCATTTCACTTAAGTCTTGAGAATGCCTGTCAGGGAGTGAGGGGAGGTGCATGCTTGAATATATGTGTAAGCACATTTAAGGAAGCTGCCAGTGAAGGCGTTGAAGCTGGGGGGCACTAAGAGTGATGGATCTGAGGGGACCCAGGGAATATATAATAATAATAGGAGGGGTCAAAGAAGCTGACAGGAAGTCCACATGGGGGTGGGAGTGAGGCTGACAACAAAAGTCCTTGGAGTGAGGAGAAACTGACAGTCTGACAGTGATGACCCTACATGGAGCCATTAGAGGGGCTGCTGGTGTTTGCTGCATTTCCTTAGTAGTTGATCCAGTGTCCTAGTTGGGGCCCCCCGGGCTGGACTAATATTGTACGTGCCCCACTACAATGCCAACACATCAAACAAGCCACCATTAGAACAAGATCATTTTCCTCCAGGCAGCTGCTTGCTGCAATCATTCTGCTGATTAAATTTCATTCTGGAAAATACTGCACAGACATTAATCAGGTGTCACAGCCACTGCATCCTATAGAGCCAAAGCCTCTCTGACCTTTAAAAATACACCAAACAGTTGCTAGAACACATCTCCTTGGGGAGGACAGGTCCTCAGGCCAGCCCACAGAAATCTATACTGCCCTCATTCCCTTCTAGCCGATCTTCCTCTTCCCTCAAGATAGAAAGGGTAACAGAGGCCTTTCTGACATTTTTGCTTGGTGGACTCTGGCTAGCCTACCGTCTTGGTGGTGCCAATAATCCCCTACATATGTGGATCTGAAGGTCTAGAAGGGTTTCCCCATCTCAAAATAGCTTCCCCACTGGCCTGCTCCACCACCTAACATTTTCACAGAAATAAGCACTCCTCCGAGTTAAAACAGTGCAATCTCCAGAAATCCCCTGTTTAAACAAAATAAAATGGCTTTATCTGGAAGAGAGAATCCATAAATAATAATGGAACTTGACAATCACAGAGCACTTTTCTTTGTTTTCAATGTACTTCCCTATATGTTATCTCATTTCATTTTTACATCAACCTTGTGAAGAAGGTATTATTATCCCCATTTTGCAGATGTCAAAATGGATGCTCAGAGAGATTAATTGATTTGGTCAAAGGCCTAGGGCTAGAAATTAGTCTCATGATGCCAAACCTTAAGCGCTCGCTGTCGCACTAACACAAATGAATACTGGCAACTGAGAATTCTAAAAAGAGATGTGTTTTGATGGGAGTGCAGGCAATGGCTGAGATCACCTCAAAGTAGGGTTGTCAGAAAAGGGGCCTGCAAACAACCAGGAGGTTTGGTGGAGACAATGAACATCTGAGTAAAGAGGGGCAGATAGGGAGGGGAAAGGGGCAGAAAGTAGCTGGATTTCTTTCAATTTATATACTAGTATTAGTGCTCCCCTGTCTCCTTCCTGCAAACTGGTAAGTAGCAAATGAAGTGCTTTATCTGTAGTTGAGCCCTCTAGCCAGAAATGGTGGACAAATGCTGGATCTAAGTGGAAGCAAGAAGGTCACATATTTGTGTTCCCCTGAGTTGGGCTGCCCTTCATGTGCACCAAAAGCTTCTGGTTCCTCACTCTCTTCAGGCAGCACCCGTTCAAGTCCAGGGCATCAAAATGAAGATGGCAGCACTATAACACTGTATCAGTAATGTAAGACGGTGCCTTGTCCTTAAAGCGTAATGTCATTTAAGATGCAGTGTGTAGTAGACTGCAACTTAATTGGAAAGGATGCCTTGGACCATTCGGGATGCTACAGAACATTTGGCATAGCCATTAAAACTGTTCTCAAGAGCCCAGGAAACTAATTGCAAATGGTTAGGTAATGCACAGCCGATGGAAATATTTCCCCTTAAATTGATTCCATGGTATATGTACATTGATGTTTATTGCAATATTGTTTGTAACTATGAAAAACAAACTAAATTAAGCGTCCAACCATGTGTGTTTGGTTAAATAAGTTTGAAATATTTACATGATGGACTATTATGCAGCTACTAAAAAAAATGAGGTTGATCTATCTATATATGCCAACATGAAAGTATGCTCATGAAGTAGTATTGGATTTGCAAAAAGGTGAGTTACAGGATAATATTTACAGTTTGGTTCTATTTTTGTTCAATATCTATGGGTATGACTCTGTGTGTATGCACACGTTTGTTGTATGTGCAGAAGAAAAATAAAGTCTGGGAAAATATACACCAGACTTTTAATAGAGGTTACCTCTGAAGAGTGAGATTGGGGAGGGAAAAGCTCTCATTTTTAAATTTATATATTTCTGTATTGTTTGAAATTTAGGTGCATATTTTACTTTTGTAATAGTTGATTGTTTATTAAAGGATAACTGCCTTTATTGAACAACCTCCTCCTCGTCATAGCAAGATTCTGGGTTCCTGGGCAGAGCTGAGGGGCAGGTATGAAGTTAGATCCATTTCACCTTTCATAGAACTTCTTACAGGTCCAATTGAAGTGCAATGCAGGTGTTTCTTTTAAACAGCAAAACATTAAAATACAGCCTTACTATTGTAAAACAATCCTCTTTAATAAGCAAAGTTGCCCATTTTATCCCTTCCTCTATTCCGCCTTTTCCTCAAATTTCCCCATCCCACTCCAGGCAGAGCTCCTTGATCTTCTCAGACAGGTCAGTTTCTCAGAAAGCTGTTCCTTTCAGGCAATCCACAGAGCAGATAGCCCCCTACTGGTGTAATTCCAGGGGCATAGAAAAAGTTGAACCAGAAAAAGTATTTGCCCACCTGCCAGCACCAATAACCAACAACCTTTAATCACACAATGAATTCTCTTAAGAGAGGTGACATATTGCCTGAAAGTTGCACTCAAGCAAAAAAGACTGAAAGCAGAGCCGTGTGTGTGTGTGTGTGTGTGTGTGTGTGTGTGTGTGTGTGTGTGTTACAGAGAGAGAGAGAGAGAGAGAGAGAGAGAGAGAAAGAGGTGTTGGGGGGGTGTCCTGAGCAGCCCTCAGAGAAAACAAAGTACAATTAATGAAACATTCACTTGTTTATTTATAAAATTGAATATGAAGGGTTTTTTTTGCTAATTTTAATAATACATGCTCATCAAATATATTTGAAAGATACAGAAAAGCATAAAGATGTATATAGTCACCTGTAATTCCACCTCCCAGAGATAACTAGAGTGAATATTTTCATGACTTTCCTTATAGCCATTTTTCTCTGCAAATATAGCAATTTTTTCTCTGCAATTTTAAACAAAATGGAAATCAAACTATACATGCAATTCTTAGCCTGCTTTTTCATTCGCTATTATGGAAATTTTTATGTCCTTACCACTTGGAAACATGATTGTAATAGCTGTATATAAAATATGCATCTTATGGCTGTGGTGTTAGCTAGTTAATCATTCTTCTAATTTGGGGCTATTCAGTCTTTTTTTCTTAAATTCTTATCCTTATTATAAATAACGTTGTCATGGACATCTTTGCACATACATTTTAGTCCAGATTTCGTTTTCCTTAGTACAGATTCCCAGAAGTGGAATTACTGGGTCACAGAGTGTAAACATTTTTACAAGCTCTGTGAGACAGTTTGAACTGGGAGCAAATCTATTGATTCCCAGAAACTTCTGAACACAGAAATCCTCTCTAGTCCAAACCTGAAACAAACAATTGGACATCCACACACACCCCCTGCCTGTGACAATGCCACATCTAATTAGGTGTTTAATGGATGTTTTTCAATGAGATAAAGGAAAAGGATGTACAAAGCTCTGTAATTAATTAGAGGAAGGAAACAGGGCAGTTATAGCTTAACTGAATCTTATCATCACCAACCGCCATCTCTGGCAAGCAAACAGGCCATCCAAACTGCAAGACCACCTCAGTGATCTCCCAACCTGTTCCTGTGGGCTTCAGGCCACTCATCCTCATCCCCTGCCTTTTTATCCTGATTTAAAAGTAATACATATGGTGAATTTTTCTGTATGTATTTTTGCTTCTGTAAATAGTTTACTGTGAAAAATATGTTAATTATGTTTATGTACTGACTGACCTCGCTCTATCTAACCTTAACATTTGTGATCATTAATCTCTGTTGCATTTATTATAAAATTCAAAAAAGCATTATCTAGCCTTTTTTAATATCAAGATTTCCCTAGTGTATTTGTTGCCATATGCATTATTGTCCTGCGTTGATATTTTACACCTTCAAATTAGAAAAATATAAAAGTCTGTGAAAAAAAATAGAAAGACTTTGATCTTAAAAAGTAACAACTTCCTTTCTGTAGTAAGAAATGGATTGTTCTTTTGAACTTGCTGTCAAGAATTTACTGGAAGTATGCATACCTGTATCATTTTGATGTTTTTTTTAATGTTTCCAAACAATACACTTTAAAATCAGAATTCTTTCTTGATATTCATTTTCATATAGTTTTCCTTATGCTTTTCATCGTGCATTAGTGATCAGAAATGAGATGCAATTCTCATTGCCTGCCCGGAAGAGCTAGGTAGGTATGGTAATAAAAATCAAAGGGAGTTTTATTGTGCAAGAATGAACTACTGTTGAATTTGATTGAGTTAAGATGGGCTTTGATATGGTGTATTTGAAACCTATTAAATGCAACTTACAATGCTTAACAAAAATATATTTTATTGTTGACAAAGTTTACTTTTTAAAAGTATTTAACTTTCAAAACAAATAAACAGAGTAAAAGTATGTATAGAGAAAAAAATGAGGAAAAATGCATTCTAACCTGGAAAACTGTTGATATCTCTGGGGAGGAGAATTGTAGGGGAGAGGATAACTTGCTGTGTTGTGTACCCCTGCAGTTTGGGAAATTTTTACAGTGTCATGTTTTATTTTAGTACACAGAAAAAAAGCAATAAATTAAAAGTGCCCAATATTCGCAGAACATTTTAAGTGCCCACTTAGTTACCAGGAATAACTAAGTGATCATTAGAGAAAATTTGATGACTACATAAAAAGAAGACTTTGGGTATATGCAACAGAGAACAATAGTGAATAAGACAATGAAAACATATGAGCAGTGGGAGGTCTCTACGGTACTTGTGGACTATGTTGCCTGCCTGCTGGGACTGCCCACAGCCTCTGGCTCCTAGAGGTGTGATTCCCACAGGCTGCCTAGTGCCCAGTTGAACTCCAATGCAGCTTCTCGGCTGGCCCTGCCTGTTGCTGACTGTAACTAGGTGTGTCTTACATGCTAATACATCTCCTTTGCCAGGGAAAGCCAAGAGAATTTAAGGATCCAGGCACCTGCACTTGCTGGTGGTGGGAATGTATTTTGTTGCAAACATTTTGGAAAACAATTTGGCAATATATATTAAGAGCTTTAAAAATATTTCAACTTGGACCATAAAAAATGGAACAGTTGTTATCTGTAGGGGTGTGATTGCCTGGGAAGGAGGCTCAGAGGAGCCATCTGGGATGTTGTAAAGGTTGAACATCTTGATTTGGGTGGTTAAAAGGGTGTTTATATGTAAAAAATCATCAATATGTACACTTAAGACACTTCACTATATACATGTTGAAACGAGTTTTAATTAGAAAAATATATTTGAAATTTTTGAATCAATAATTCCATCATAATATATTGTATTGTGTGGTAATAAAGATGCAAAAATTTAGCTCATTGTGTTGTTTATAATGTTGTAAAATGAAAAACCTTTAAAATATTCGTTAGTAGGAAATGGTAAATAAATGATAAATTTATTTAAATTGTAAATAAGTACTTCATCCATTTAGAATCATGTCATCAAAAATTTCTTATTGGTATTGGAAAACACATGATATAGTGTTTAGTAACTGAAACAGGCTGCAGAATAGGAAAAGACAAGTACTAGTTTTGTTCCCTGATGCTGTGGTGATTTTCCTGGTACCCAAAGAAAATGACCAGCTGACAATGGGAACTAGTCAAGTTTGCAGCTGAAATCACACCATTAACCATGGTTCTCCTCCGTGAAGATTCAGCTGCTTGTAGTGTGGGCACTGGGTACGAGACATTAAACTAAGGTAGTCCAGAGGGCATGCCTCAATTAAGGTGTTTAGACTCTTTGAGGTTGTCCATTATTCTGCAGCTTCCTTTATAACCTTGGTCAACTCAAGTCTGGGAGCTGAGAAGTGGGTGGTGATAATCAGGGTGGAGAGAAAATGGCTGAGATGTTTGTGGGGAAAGGCGAACACGTGCATGCACACATTTGAGAATACTTGTGCGGCCACCATTTCACACATGCACATTCATGTATGTTTCCATGTAGACATGATCCCTCTGACCCAAAGCCCAAAATTTGGGATCAGGAAGGTACATGGGTAATTTAACTAGTCAAATTGATCATCAAAATAAGGAGGTGATCAAGTGCTATGGCTATTCCCAAGGTGAATGTGTTATTGACAGAACACCATCTGGAATTTTTCTAGTTACCTGAAGACTTCTGGGGAGCGTTCTCATCATTGGTTTGAAGATGAGAAGAGAAACTGGCTACGGTCTCATTGGCAAATATTTCCTCATGCTACAAAACAGTTCACAACCTAGAGCAACACTGTAAGCTTGATTAATCTTGTAGTGAAAAGGTTTTATTTTAAGCCATTTTAATAATTTTTTATCAAAATCTAGCCAAGAAGTTTTATAGTAGCCTTCACTGGCATGAAAGACCTGTTCTTTTATCTTGGTGGCTTGCCTACTGGTCAACTTTGCTATGATTCTATTAAAGTATCAAATTCATATGCGTTTTGAATAAAATGGAAATGGTGCTCATGAAAATTGTCTCTGCTTTTTAATTGTCCAGCTCATTCTGAGTTAAAATAAAATTTCTTTTGGAGGAAAGGGGGGTCTTTGTGCCAGTCTTGGTAGAAATTTGAAGGATTTCCCCCCTGAGTTCCCACTCTAGTCCCTCCCCTTATCTCAGCTTCTCTGTCCAAACAAGCATACAATCTCTGGAGAGAAGGCTGCTACTACTCTCTGAGCTGCTGCAGCTGCTGCTATTGTTGCTGCTACTGGTCTCGAAGTCATTTTTAACCTGACTGAGAGCCTGATACGTTCCAAGTCCCATAAGGTACCTCAAAAGACACTCCAAAGGAAAGATATAGTGTGCAGTTCTTTTAAATAGCCAGCTTCTCTAGCAATTTCTAAAATAGCATTTGCTCTTCACACACGATTCAGGAATACAGATGTTGCTTAAAGCAAGGCTTGTCCCCATTAAGGGCACCTCAGTAGTTTATGGCTTTGATTATAAAGGTCAAATTACATATGCCCTCTGTGTCAATTGATGAGTGTTTCTCTCAAAAATAAAAAGGTCTCATTCTCTCCCTTGAAACCAGCATGATAACAAGTTTCTGTTTGGCTTCTTTAGGTATCTCTAGCTATATGGTGGCTATAGGGAAGCAAAAATCTCTAAAGAAGTTGTAAAACAGTCTTTTCCAGCCTGCATACAACCCTCTTTTCTTTGAGGCTACTTTCATAGAAACAAAACCAGTTAATTATGAAGTACTCCGGAGAATTCAGTTGCTGATTGCTGGAGTTTTGTTTACATTAAGTGCATGTGATATTTAGAATGGAGGGGAAGAAGAGAAAAGTAAACAGACCTGAAGACAAACATGGCAAGAGTGTAAATATGGTATTTCTCTCTGCCTTTGTGGAGCTCATGGAACTAAGCACGCTTAAGACACACATTTCTAGGACAGTGGGCACCTTGTCTCTATCTAGGACATATATCACAGATTTCTAAAACACATCTATAGTGTAGGGCTGCTAATAATACCTGCTACAGCATCCAGCCTGGCCCCTGGGGTGTGTCTAGGTTCTTTACAAAGGGCTTCCTTTTTACCCTTCAGGAAGCATCTTTTCCTCCTTTGGAAGATGGGAAAGGGCAAGGGCCCTTGGCTCCATTTCCTGCGAAAGGAAGCAAAGCCTCACAATAGATTAGCAAGCCAGAGCTGGGAAGAACCAAGTACTCTTCTTCATCATCTCTCAAGAAACTTTGATAACCTGTTCTGAGATGGAATTTTTTGTGAGTGGGGGAGGTGGTCATGGAGAAAGGGCTGCAGGAATCATCAGGGGAAGGTGGTTGGAAGGAGGCCTGGCAAGTGGACTCTGGGAGCTCTCACTGGTACAGAATAAAATGACTTCAAACAGGTCAGTTCCCTGGGATGCACAGGGCTGAGTTTCCAGAAGGACCTGACACACACTGTTGTCCCCTTCCTCGCCTTCCACCTCCCTTGGCCATCAGGCAGATGTCTTGGGGCACCCCAAAGGGGCCTCACCCTGTTTTGAGGACATCAGAACCGCCCTTCTGGCCAACAACAGAGTGCTTCCAGCCCAGTATCTTAATGGGGTCAGGAAGGATGGGTTGGGGAAGGACTTGGCTGTCCTCCAAGTTGAAGGACATTCCTACCTCATCCTGCTTCCCTTAGCAATCCACAAGTGGGTCTCAGCCACGACTTTTTCACTCTTTCCAAAGCTACTTGTGTTTTATCCTGTTGTGCCTCTTGAGGCTAATGAATTCCTTTTGTTTTCAATAGGGCATATAGAGTAATATTTCTTTTCAGCTTCCAATTGCTGAGAAAGCACTGACCTGGGAATCCAATAGATCTAGGTTCAAATCCCACTTCTGACACTTAGTAGTTGACTGACTACAGGAAATTTTCATCCCTCTGAGACTCAGGTTCTCCATCTGTACGACGGGGTTTTTGATATCTCCTCTTTCTGCCTTGCATGGCTGCTAAGATGAGACAATGACATAGTTGACATAAAAGCTCCTTCAACAAAAGCA
Organism: Saccopteryx leptura; assembly: GCF_036850995.1. NCBI lineage: Eukaryota > Metazoa > Chordata > Mammalia > Chiroptera > Emballonuridae > Saccopteryx > Saccopteryx leptura. Next base: position 111,973,333 of record NC_089516.1, on the reverse strand, counting down.
GAGACTGGGGTGCTGATGCACAGTCAGATTTATTTTAGCTGAAATTCCTTCTAGCTCTTAGGGTGCTGTTGGTTCTAGAATTCTCAGATCTGGTGAATAAGTCTGTGTTCCCTCTCTCCATCTCTGCATAATTTTATACACTCTAGTCACATCCCTTCCCAGCCTTCATCTTTCTAGACTAAAGAGTCGGCGTTTGTTTAATCTATCTTCATATGGCAGTCCCCTCCTCCCTCCCCCAGCCCCTTGATTATAGAGTGGCCCTTCTCTGGATCATCTCCAACTCCATTATGTCATTCTGGAAGCACTAACACCAAACCTGCACAAATGTGTGTGTGTGTTGGTGTTGTATGTGTGCTCCTCAGTTCTGAATCTCTCATTCTGCCCACTCCCCAATTATAAATCCTAGAACATGATGCTTACCCAAGACCCTCTCTCCAAACCACACAAAAGGCTGGTTGCCCCAGGCTATAGCCTCCCCCTCTCTATCTGCGCAGCCTTGGCCCCAAGGGGCTGAAAGGGCTCCCTGTCTGGCTTCGGAGGCTGGGAGGTGTATAACTAGGATGGGGAGGCCGAGGGGGAGGGAGGGGGTCTTGCGCAAGCGCAAGCCGCTGCTGCCGCCTCCCGTAGCAGAGGGAGGCAGAAGAGGAGGGAGGGAGGAGAGGGGAAGGGAGGAGGAGGCGGCACTTGGGCTGCAGCGCTCACACAGAGGCAGTTTCTCTCAGCTCTAGGAGAGGAGGAGAGCGGCTGCCGCGGAGTAAGATGCTCTGCGGGGCGCCCTGAGCCGGGCGCTGGGAGCAGCTTCGTTGGCCAGGGCAACAGGGCAGCTTTCACCATGCATCAGTCCCTGACTCAGCAGCGGTCCAGCGACATGTCCCTGCCAGATTCTATGGGTAAGTCTAGCTGCCCTTCTTAGGGGTGGCGGCAGCGAGAGGTGAGTACGCTGCCCTCTGGACTGCGAGCACCCTGGCCGCCTGGAGAGCCGGGGACGGGAAGCTGAATAAGAAGCAGGTCAAGCGCCCCAGCGTCTAGGTCTTGGACCAGAGCTCCAGGGGAGCGGCCCAGCGGGGGCGGGGGCGACGTTCTGGGGTTGGAGCGCCCAGCTTGCGTCGGAATCTCCCTGCCCGGAGTGCAGGTGTGAGCGTGTTTGTGTGAGTGTGTCGACAGACTTGCAGACGCTGGTAAAACCCAGCTGTCTTGCTATGAAAACACTTCCCTGCAACCTGCGCCTTCGCTTTCCATTCGACGCTCCCTCTTTGCAAAGTCCGCGTCACTTCTAAGAGCTCAAAACTAACGATAATTAGAAGCAGGGTCCTCGCCCCCTCCCAGCTCTGTCGAAGCTGCCCTGAAATTCCGAGCTGTAGTGTGTGGGGGCTAACTTGCACCTCGCTAATGGGGGGGTTGCGCAAGCCTGGGGGTTGGGAGGGTGGGAGAAGAAAGGAGAGGGGCTGGCGGGAGGAGAATTCTTACCCTGAAGAATCACTCAAGACAGCGCAGCCCTGCCGTCTGCAGTGGCAGGATTAACGGTCCTTAAATTTGGTTCTTATTCTGCTCCAAATACACGAAATATAATGTGCGTGAGTGTGGGGGGTGGGGGACGAGTGAGAGCGCGAGAAAGAAAAAGCGAGCATGAGCCCGCTCATCTTTCTGAAGTCGAGCTTTTCCTCTCTGGGTGGAATAGAGGGGGAGGGGGGACCCACTAGCCTGATTTGGTTCAACACTTCTCATAAAAACTGGGCGACAGCTACCTGCGAGCACCAACTTGGCTGCCCCTCGAAGATGCTTTCTGGTACTTAAAAACAAAACACAAACCCAGTCCTCCTCAGTTGTTAGGCACCTTCCCAAGCGCTATGATGTCACTGGGCGGAGAAATTAATTTGGAGCCCAGGAGAGCGGGAGGAGATTGTCAAACCATGAACCCACCTAATCTTAAAATTCGCCTCGGATACACTGTAACCAGATCGTATTCTCTCTCTTTCCAACATACTTTGAATTCTGCAAATCCCTCCGTCCTGAATTCCTACCGTCCAGTCCGCTCAGGTCTTCTCCGAAGAATTTGCGGGAACATCTAGAGGGGAGGGGCGGGACGAGGGTTGCAGCCCCTCCGTGAGCTCCCTATTGCCATCAGAAACTCGGTCTGCACACAGAATTCGTTCACCGAAGAGGCCCCAGAAAGTATAGTCTCCTGGATAGTGGAAAGATTAGTATTTTTATAGGTTTTGCATATTCAATATAAGAATTTGTTCTTTTTTTAAAGGGCGTAGGTATTTGCAACGTGGTACAAATGAGGTCAAGGAGTCGGGTCCGAATCAGACCCCAGCAGTACCAGCCTCACCCCCCACCCAGCTCTCCCTAACACGCACTCACACGCTCACGCAATGCACTCCTCGCCTTGGCCAGCTGTGGCGCCAACGCTGTCCTGGCTCGCGGACGCTGGGCAGCTGCGCTGGAGGGCTGGGTGGGGGGTGGGGAGAAGAGTGCGCGAGTTGCGCAGCACCCTGCCTGCAACCACCACAACCACCTGCAAAGCAGGCCCCGCGAGGCTCCATCCGCCTGCGAGGGAGTTGGCAGGTTAGTAGCCCAGGTCTTAAATCGTTGCTGCTTGGCACACTGCTCTGTGGATTGGGGGGACAAAATGAAGAGATGCTTTCTTGGGCTCCCAGGGGCCCTCAGCCAATCTTGCGTTTCCTGAAAGGTCTGCGCAACAAGAAGCTGCGTGGCTTCGTCCAGACACTGCGGGAAAGAATCATGGATCTCTTATGGATGCGGAAGTCAGTTCTATGCATCCCTCTTTGGAAAGTCCGCAGACCCAAGGCGTGAGCAAATTCCTGAGGGGAGTGATAACCCTGGGTTTCCACACTTTGGACAAGGGAGTCTCCCTGGAGTTCCCTGGTGCTGGTTCTGTGCGGCCCAGGCCTGAATCCGCGTCCAGGCTGCTTAGGAGCTACTCCCACTCAACTCAGCGCTGGCAACACCACCTTCCTTTGCTTGGGGGAGTGGAAGGGGAGTGGGTGGGTTAGTGTTTCAGCCCCCAAGAGCAACATTTCTGAGGGGATTCCCCCTTCAGGCTAGACACAACCGCAGCAAAAACAATAAAATTTAAAACACAGACACACTGAACCAAGGTGCCTGCGCTATACGCTTACTGGCTGTCTGAGCATTAACGCTTAGTCCAAAGCTTGGAGCGCAGCAGGTGTTTGGCAATAGAAAAATGGTAATTTGACTCCAGCGCCCCTTCGCCCCTCCCAGCACCCCTTCTCCTTTTTAGCAACACTGACCCCAAGCGCTAAGGCATCTCTACTACAGCAGGGCACTCCTTCCCTCCCAGATAACACAATCGCAATTCACCAGTGGCCTTGGGTGTCTCTGGTCAAAGATTGTCCAGAGGGGGGGGGTGTGGATTTCAGTGTCTCCAAGGAAATATTTGGGAACTTGGTAGAGCCTTGAGGCTCTTCTGTGGGGAGCCACCTGTTTCCACAGATGCTCAAGGCTGGGACCTCCTAGGACCCTCCCTGTGTGGCAAAGCTGACTAAGGTAAGGGAATCCTAATCAGTTCAAAGATCAGCCTCAAGAATCAGTCATCAACAACATAGTGAACAAGACAAGATGCTGGGTCCTTATTCTCCCTGCACTCGGATTACACACCTTCTAATCAAGAGGGTAATCAAGACCATGTACAAGGTAAAACACAAATGAGCAGAGACAATCATACTACCTGCTGGCAACTCACACCTTGTTTCCCATCAGATATTTTATCCTGAAACGTGGACATCATATGGGTTATGGACCAGATTCACAATTACAATGATAATTGTAGTCATTATAATTAATACACTTATTGAGTAAGATATCTAGGAACATAATGAGGTCATGAAATAATGAGTGATTCCAGTAAAGTGAGCTTGGTCAAAAAACAACAACAACAAACAAACTTGGAGGAGGAGGTGAGTTTTGAGCAGGTTTCAGAGGAAGGGAGGGACCAAGATTCAAAGACTGCAGTGCAGGGTGGGGGCGGCTCTGACCAGGAGGGGAAACCCCGGACAGGGAGAGCTGGCTCTATTTGGAAGGATAGAGACAGCAAATAATTGGGCACTTTTAGCGCTGACCATCCTGGTCCTCAGGAATCTGGGTTGGAGGTGGGGCGCTGCAGAGAGGGAGGGCCGCAGTAGCTCTGCAGGGAGGCAGCAGAGGGTGGGTGGTGGAAGGGGGCAGGCAATACCAGTGAGGGGATTCAGACTCGCCCAGTGCTGTTGGTGACAGGGGTGGTTGTTTCCAAAACAGAAGTAGTCTGGGCACCAAGTAGACAGGCTAGTGAGTGAGAGATATTGGGGTTGTGGCGATAACTGATGAGAAGGCTTTTGGTTCTGGGATCCCTCAGTGTACCCTATTTAAAAAAAATCAGTTCTGTGAATGTAACCCACATTTAGTCACACAATTCCCACCCACTGTGGCCTTTTTTATTAGAAAGAAAGCAGTTCTTAGATGTGTCCTCTTGTTTATTCAACAATTATTGCTGCTCACTAGGTATAGAACATTGTGATAGGCAATGTTTTCAAGTACCTGCTGCTTTATTTAAGTACGTCCTGGTGCCTGAGGTTTTTTGATATGTTCATTTACTAAACAAAATCGAAGCAGCTGTTTCTGTGTTTACAGGAACATCTAAGGCAGGTCTCAAATTGTTCCCTTACAAGAACAGGGCTCTATGTCTTTCCAAAATAAAATAACCACTAGGAAAACATCTTAAGCAGGCACAGTGAGTTAGTTGCCTGTTGGCAGCCCAGGCAACAACTTCAGAGAACAAGTGTGTTGTGCTCTATGTAGATGTAACTTTTAGGTCAAATTGACATGAAAGATAAATGGAGGGATGATTCTTCACTTTTCAAAAGGATTCAGCCTCAGTATTCCTTAAAATTATCCACTCCCCAATTACAACTATTTCATTTTTTACAAGTGTGGTCCTTATAGTGTAAAATAAGGGGTGACATGGGGAGGAGGGGACAGACAATAGATATTCAAACTAATGGTGGGAGAGTTGGATTAAGAATTTTACCCAAAGCAAATCCTATGTAGAGGCAAAGCCCTGGTGGAGCTTTAGGATCTTTGTCGGGGTTTCTCAGCTGACTGGATCTTCAGTCCAGGTTCTAAAGCAGGAAAAAGAAATAGATTTTCAACTGACACCATGTGGTTTGCTGAGTCACTTTTCTGACGGCTTTTGTGCTTTTAAGAGTTAGAGTGATATTTGCAAAGGAGACCCAAGAGCTGTAAATAGGAAGGAGCAGACTAGTGATACAAAAAATATATATATCAGAAAGACCGTGCACACGTACACTCTTCCAATTAAGTCACTAAGGTTACATGTGAGGTGTTGAGAGACTTTCATGTGTCACAAAGAAACCCTTGGTGTATCCAAATGTTTTTCCACTCTCTTTTGCCAATTTGGGGCAGAAATAGTATGAGTGACAATGGACAAAGTCTGACAAGAATGGGAGGTGATGTTGGTAAGTTTAGGTTTTAAAGCCCCTCTGTGGAACCAATGCAAAGATTCACTGAGAAGTATCTATCATCAAATAGACATAGGGACCCTGGTTTAGAAACTCATTTAGCGTTCCTCAAAATCAAGAGGAAATATAACTAATGTTCAAGGTAAACAGATGAAATAAGTCCTGCTCTCCCATCCCCACCACTTGCAGTCTAGCTTCTCCCAACTTCTTCATCTTGTTTACCACCTGTCAGCTTGCCATTTGCGTCCCAAATAGCCCTCTCACAAAAAGTGCCGAATGTCACAGGTGTCTCTAGTGGTCCTTTCTGTTTTTCTGTGGAGGCTGGATTTAGGCTTCAGTTCCCAACTCTCTTCACTCTCCTTTCTGGGTATAATAGGGCGCTTTAGTATGTGGGTGCTTATAAACGCTCATGCCACTTCTACATTTCAATGTAAACTACAATAGTCTTCAACTAATATCTATTAGAAATAACCCTGATGAGTCACATCCCTCACTTTCGAGGTTGACGTCAGGGGAAACCACCAGCCCCTCCCACCTCTCTTGTAGCCTTGCAGGGACTGCATTGGGGAAAACAAGATGGATAGTGGGGCTAACCCGGAGAGGCACTCTTGACGGTTTTCTTCCCTATAGGAGGAAATGTCTGCTGGGGGTTGCAGGCTCACCGACCGCCCCTCCCTCACCACCACAAGGCCTCTTGAGTCCTACTGCTTTTCCCCTTCCCTCCACCCTTTCTTCTTCCTTTCTTCACTCCTCTCTCCCCTCCCTCTTAGTGGTGCAGTCTGGGCAGCTTCAATCAGCAGCTGTTTTCTGAAGCTGCAGTGACGCCTCCCCCCATGACAGGTCCTATGAACAGATCCAAGTGACCTTTCTAGGCCCATAAATGACAAACAAGCCACTAGGTGGTCAGCCCCATCAGAAGGTTCCCCACTGCTTCATCCTCCTCACTAGAGAACTAGACTTTCATTGGATAATCCGCCCCGGTATTCCTGTTGAGAGTCTGTCTCCCGGCCAGAGAAATGCATGCAGACTGTGGAGCAGTGCTTGATTCCTTAAAGAAAAATTAAACTGAAAGGCAGGTCTAGATATCATTTTTCTATCTGATTTAATAAGCCTGTTTTCAAAAAAAAAATTGGTTTGTGCTATCATGTCTGATAAGCACTGAGTAGAAGAATGGGCTTCTCTTTATTGATATTTATGTCAACCTCACTCACATAAGCTTATATGTGTGTAAATTATAATCCTCCCCACCTACCTCCCCCAATACATATCTTTGCAGACTAATGGCCTCCAAACACTTACTTTATTACACGCATTTGTTATATGAAAAATCTTGCCAACACACCATTTTAAATTTTATACATGAGGTGGCAAATGTCAGAAATAAATGAAAAAAAAAATCCCAGTTCCTAGCTTGTTTCTGATATTTACACTGAAAATGAAATTTTATATCTCCAGTGTATGAAAAAAAAAATAACCTTTCTTAGTTGCACATTGCCTTTAAAATACTTTCATTTAATACCTTCACATGTACACTTCCCATTCACTATATGCCTTATAATTTAGCCTAAAGAACACTCTACTAAATGCATGTGACACATATTTTATAGAATGTCAAAAGCACAAAAATGTGTTGTTTTGTCTTTATGTAACTGATAAGGTTTCTTCTGTTGTTTATTTTCAAACTGGGAATATATATATATTATTGTCAATGTGGCACGTGAAACCACCAAAAACATTAAAGCTCCACTTCTTCCCCATAATGCCACTCCCCCAAATTAACCCCAGCTACCAGTTAGGATAGGAAAGGAAAACCTTCCTAATGATTTTTTAATTTGAGTTCAATCCTTCCTCAGTCTAAATGAGCAATTTCAGTTTCTGTGTATTTCCAGGAGCCTTCAATCGGAGGAAACGAAACTCCATCTACGTCACAGTGACTTTGCTTATTGTATCTGTGTTAATTCTCACGGTGGGCCTTGCTGCAACCACCAGGACCCAGAATGTGACTGTCGGAGGTTACTACCCAGGAGTTATTGTAAGTATAAAAGGCATAGATGGGTCGCAGTAGCTTGGTGATTGCAGACATTTGTGTTCTACTCTGATGGTTTTCAATTCAGGTTGAGTTTCTAGCATTTGCTCAGTTTTCCTTCTTTACATATCTCTATATTTATATACAGAAACAACTTTGAGCCCATGAAGAAGAGTACTGGACTAAGACTCTCCATCCCTAACTAACAGTGTAATCCTGAGCAAGTCATCTCACTCTTTAGGATCTAAGTTTTCTGGTACAGGAGATGTTACTAAGTAACAGTGTTAACCTTAGGCTAAGGTGCTTTCCTCTTTGGGCATCTGCTTTATAATATATAATAGAAGTTTCCTAATCTTACCTAAAATCTGAGGACCCTGGCCTCTTGACACTCTGTGACCAAAGGCATTTATCTCCAAAGTAATCTTGTATTCCTATCAGGAAAAATATGTGGAATATTCATTCCTTAAATATGTGTATTTATTAATCTATAAATTATGTACATGTTTATAAAACATACAAAATGAAAATTTAAAAATTAGATAAAAGTGAAATCAACAATATTTTTAAAAGATATTATTCATTGGTTTTAAAGAGAGGAATGGGGGGGGGAGTGAGAAGTATCAATTCATAGTTGCTTCACTTTAGTTGTTCATTGATTGCTTGTTGTATGTGCCTTGACTGGGCAAGCCAAGGATTTCGAACCGATGACTTCAGCATCCCAGGTTAACACTTTATCCACTGCACCACCACGGGCAAGGTGAAGTCAACAATAATTTTAATATCTTCATATTAATACTAACTAATGAATGATATACACATCACATGAAGTCTGTCATTAAAGAGTGGCTATAAATCCTTATTTCAAGTAGCCCACTAGATAATTATGAATATTTTAGCTGAGTTATTATCAAATATGCATTCACATCATTGTTTTTTAATGTCGATCTCACCATGTAGCTGACCAAAAGCTCACCCTTAGAGTTAGAGGTGTCAGCTTTATCATTTTCTTGTTTCTGGCTTATGCTTACATTATTATGGTCATCTTCAATTTGTAGTTTCTCAGCAAGAGTCTTTTCAAACCGCTTGTCCATTTTGTTGGGAATAATTTAGTTAAAACTAGTTAAGACAATCTGGGCACATGTAAAATGCCTCACCATCAACCCCTTGCTGTTTGGAACTTGCCTACCTCCCGAAGGATAGCTCACCTTGTCTGACATTCACACTGAGATGGGGCACCAGTGACAGTCTGTTTATTAAATATTTGTAGCACTTAATTCCTTTCTTATATTTTTAGATAAACAATAACCAGGAAATAAGAGTTCAAATGCTTTCCTTCCATACTTCAGTGGATCGTTTTACCCATCGTCAGAGTACCTGCAATCCATTTTGAAAACTGCTGCACCCTACATGCAAAACCTAACTTCATATCAAATCATCACGTTGTACACTTTATATATATATACATACTTTTCTTTATCGGTTGTATACTTTAGTAAAGCTGGGGGGAAAGAAAAGAAAACCTAAACAAAAACCTCATATGCTTCCACACATACTGCTGTTAAACCCCAAAACCTAACTGTAGACATTGGATCATGTTTTTAATATCAAATGATTTCCCAATTGTAATTGCTAGCCAGCAGAAAAAGAAATTTAGGATGGCTCAATTTTTAAAAAATTATTTTAGGATAGCAGAGGTCAAACATATCTGTTGTTATTGTGTTTCCTTTATTTCTTCTCTTTTTTTTCTTTTGAGAGTGGGGATTGCAGAGAAAAGCAAAGAGAGGGAAAAGGGTTAAAGATGGATGCCATTGACAAGCCAGCAGTGAGCTAGCCTGAGGTCTGTTGCCTCCGTAGCCAATTCCACAGTCAGCCTCCCCAGGAGCCCTAGCAAAGCTGGGACCTCAGGTGGACTGAACTCCCATGAGTTGAAGGCTGCCCACGGATGACCCTTTGCAGCTCCTGGGCCACCAGAGCTCCCCCTATTCAAGGGCAGATGTCCCACAGACACAGTGCGCTGTCCTCTGTTAAACATGTGATGTGAGAACTCACCCAGTCCACTTCCTGTGGTGAGGGATGAAAACCAGTCGTCAGCAGAATTGCATTTTATTTTTACACACAAGCAAGAGGAGTGGGGAGAGGAAAGGGGGGTAAGATTGCATTTTGGTGGCTTGGAAAAGCAATATATAGGGTCTGTGTGACTTTGTGTGCTTCAGGTAGCTGCATTTAATGAAATATTTCTAACTGATGAGCTAATAATGCTCAATCCAAGATACAGACTCTCCATGGGGGAGGGGCAAGGCATTTTCCATGTCATTTAAGAGTAGAAACTCCTATTCACAAATAGTGGCTATGAAACTTCTCTGTAAAATACCTGACTGCAGGTGGCTAGGTGGGAACACATTAACAAAGGAAGGAGGGTGCATGATTGTTGTTATTTGAGTATCTGATGTTCAGCTAGAGCTGCAAGGTGAAGCAGTGGGGGCACTGTGTCTGTGCACGTGCTTTTCACTAAAAGCTAATCTGGAAATGTTAATAAGAGAGCCATCCTTAACAGACAGTGTGCCCCCTAGTTTGACCTTTAAATTTTTGTTCTTATAGTTCCTGTAAATTTTTAAAATGAGTTTTAATTATAGAGAGTGAGAGGGAAGATTACAGATTGAAAAGCAGAAAAAATTCCATTTGAGTTTATAGGTCAGATTATGTTGTAACAGATATAATTACGACTCATATCTCTGAAAGAGTAAATGCCTGAGAATAAAGATTTGTTGAGGAATGAGACACTTCCACTAATTGAATAGTTTGGTTATTAGGGAGGTACTATATAAACTCCAAGCCAATAGTTTACCCACCTTGGCATGCATAAGAATGACCTGGTGAACATGTGGAAAACAAAGAGCTCCACTCCTTACCCCCTAAAGATCTTGATTTAGTAGGTCTGGGTGAGACTCAAGAACCTGAATTTTCCTTTCCTGAGCTAACCTTTGATTGCAAAAGTCTGACATGCTAAAACTGCATTTTAATAAACACCCCAGGGGAGTGTAATTCAGGTGGATCAGCAACCTCCTAGAAAACTAAAACACAATAAATAAAGTATGCTTATCAATAAAACCGGAATGAGCATAATTTGGCATTTTAAGATGCCACACTGTCAAATTGGTCACTTTAAGTATAAAATACCATTGTATAGAACTATGAAGAAATGTCAACTTATTTGGAATCCTGCTGTTTTCACTCTGGTTAAATGTGTTAACAATATATGAGAAGTTAAATTCAAAACAGACAAAGTAGGAAGCAGTTATTAGATGAAAAGAAAGCTTACCATACAATTCATTTTAATATTGAGATCTCAGGTATTTTAAAATATAATTGCATTTGAATAACCCTAAGTTATATGAAACTTTTCTGGGGCATATTTATTTTGCCAAAAAAGGTGTCCTTGTACAGTAAGGATCATTATAATAGATTGTTGGCTACTCTACCTGAGCTAGTGATATCATCACCCTAAGATACACATGTACACATGCATCTTTAAAAATATGCTCATCTCTACAAGCTGAATTGCATTTTTTTTAAAAAAAGTAAAACTCATAAAGACAAACAAACCAATTTAGGGTTTTTATTGTCCATAAATATTCAAGACATACTCCATTCCAAAAGAGTTCCAGGGAGCTTTCTACTCTGGAGGCCTTAAAAAACAAGAGCCTCAGTTGTACGAATCTGAAAAAGGCAGAGAAGAGATCCCATTCCTTCATTATAATTCTCTGACTTTAGATCTAGAAGAAGGAGGCCTCTAAATGTTTCCCAAGCAACCCACAAGATGGAGTTGGAGTTGGCCACTTGATCAGTGTGGAAAGCTTTTCATTCTTGAACCCTCTCTGCAGTTGTACTGATAGGGCCCACACCAACCTGGCAAAGAAACCAAGAGTTTTTGCCCCATTTCCCAGGGGATGTGGGATTTGTTAATTGACAATTATATTAGAGTTACCGAGTTATTTTCTATCTGGTAATAATTATATCAATTATACTAGAGTTACTTGAAAATTATATCAGGAGACAAGGACAACAGGGATTATTCAAAACAATCAATAGCCTAGAAATCCTCTTTAGGCCAGTGTGACATGAGCTTCACAGGTAAATACTCTTGCTAAATCCAACCAAGTTGGTTTTTGTTTTGTTGTTTTTTTTTGTATTTTTCTGAAGCTGGAAACGGGGATAGACAGTCAGACAGATTCCTGCATGTGCCCGACCGGGATCCACCCGGCACGCCCACCAGGGGGCGACGCTCTGCCCCTCCGGGGGTCACTCTGTCGTGACCCGGGCCATCCTTGCTCCAATGGAGCCTTGCTGCGGGAGGGGAAGAGAGAGACAGAGAGGAAGGAGAGGAGGAGGGGTGGAGAAGCAGATGGGTGCCTCTCCTGTGTGCCTTGGCCGGGAATTGAACCCGGGACCTCTGCACGCCAGGCTGACACTCTACCACTGAGCCAACCGGCCAGGGCCAAATCCAACCAAGTTTTGACTAACATGAATGTTCAGGAAATCTAAGAAGCTCTGGCTAGTGGGATTTGGTGGTTTTTTATGAATTAGGCAGAAATTTTGTCCACCTCTTGTTGAAGATATTTCTAAAATATAAGATCATTCTAAGATAAAGTTCCTACTTTAGTAAGTACATTTCAAAGATGAGGTTTGAATCTTGATTTGCTAGATAAGATATATAATACCAGAAGGTTCTAACCCTCATTGGATTCTTGTTGCCTCTTTTGTCATCTAAAGCCCTCCCTCTGAAGATGCCCTCAGCCTGGTCTTCCCTTGCTTCTCTTCTGCCAAAATTGTTAATTCACAGTCCCCTGAACATGACTTGCGCTTTTCTGCCTTGACGCTGTCACTCTCATTGTTCCCCTGGCCTGAACCATCCACCCTGCTTTCTTTTTCTGTTTATCTAAATGGTCTGTCCTGTCCCAACCTGAAGACACAGGAGGGACATTTCTGAGCTACAGTGTGGTGTCTACTGTCTTTTAACTCCCCGCCATAGATTCCTCCTACTCATGAGTCCTAGAAAATTCTCACATCCTGCTTTGTGGGATGTTGGGCTATATTCTCATTTAGCTTTGTTTATACAGATCCACAATCCCTTATCTGAACCCTTGGTTTGGGCCAGATGTGTTTGAGGATTTAGACTTTTTTTATTTTCAAAAATAATACCATGCATATAAGCATATGTTATCTAACATCCCCAATGGGGTTTTAAGAAATATCCCATAACTGAGCACCCTCATATTTCTAAAATAAACTGAATTTATACACTAAGTGGATAAAAATGATTTAAAAAAAAGAACTTTCATCAGTTTAAGGTCTGGTTTTGTCACCAAGTTAGTTACAAAAAACTCTTCTGGTTTTAACAGTTTTGTGGGTTTCAGTATTATGGAAAGGATTGTGGACCAGTTTATCTAATTATAGCTCCTGACGCTGAGTCTTATTGGTTCTGGTATAATACCCCATGCCACCTCCTGGCCTCCAAATCACAGATCCAACACAGTTTCTGCCACAAAGTAGGTGTCCAATTGATATGTGTTGAATAACGAATCTTTCTGATCTACAGCACTGGCTGTCTGGGGCAGTGGATGGAAATAAGCATAGAATATAGGGCCCAACCCCTCAAAAAGAGCCCTTGACTCTGACTTTGGTTTCTAATGATTTTTGTTTTTTCTTCTACATGTGGAGGGCAGCCAAAATAAAGTAAACTAGTTATTTGTTTAAGTAATAGGGAATCAAGATGGAAGTCCAAATCTCTGAATGTTCCATGAATCCATGCAGTTCTCAAGAGGTGACCACAGAGATTACCTTTCTGAGGCCTCAGGAGAAGCAACTGTTGATTAGAAGTAGCTTCACATTTTCAGGAAATGCTGTTGATTGTTTTCTTTTTCATTTTCAACCCCTCAGCTCTTCCTCAAATAGGACTTCTTACTTCATACCTACAGAGAACATCTTCCTTGGGGGCAGTTATGAAGGTCACTATTCTTACAAACACTGGCCACAAATGCAGCAAAGCATGGTTCCAAGTACCTTGGCTCTTAGTCAGGGACCTGCAGGCTAGTCCTGATCCTGCCAGTAACTTGCTGCAAGAAGGCGTATGTCCATACCATATAATTTTCTTGGCCTCCATTGTTTTTTCTGTCAAATGGAAATGATATGAGCTCCACCAAACTCTATAACAATGGTAGTCAACCAGGTCCCTACCGCCCACTAGTGAGCATTCCAGCTTTCATGGTGGGTGGTAGCAGAGCAACCAAAGTATAAATAAAAAGATAGCTTTAACTATAGTAAGTTGTTTTATAAAGATTTATTCTGCCAAATTTAGCAAAAATTCGACATAAAGTACTTGGTAAGTAATTATTATTATATGTTTTAACTTGCTGTAACTCTGCTTTATAAATTTAATAAAGTAAAGTTACTTCCCTACTTTATAAATCACCATTACTGTGGAACCAGTGGGCGGTTAGAAAATTTTACTACTAACAGAGATACAAAAGTGGGCAATAGGTATAAAAAGGTTGACTACCCCTGCTCTATAACATTACTGTGACCAAAATGGAGGGAAAGTGCTTCTCTAAATTACAATACTTTTCAAAGTTAAGGTAGTTTTAGTGAAACCAGTGAGTTCATCCACTTGTCATCCAGGTGAGTGAATTCTTCCAGCCAGGACTCAATAGATACGAGTTCTCTGCCTGGTGAATTCTACATATCCTTTGAGCTCATGTTACAAATGTCTTCTCTGTGGTGTCTTAGATCTGCAACATATTCAGCAGCCTCCTTTATGTAAGCCACACCCCTTACAGGCATACCTTGTTTTATGGAACTTTGCTTTATTGCACCTCACAGATGTTGTGTTTTATACAAATTGGAGGCAAGACCCTCCACCAGCAAATAGATTACTACTCACTTTACTGTGATACTTGCTTTATTAATGAGGAAACTGAAGCATAGAGTGGTTAAGGGACTAGCCGAAGGTCACAGTTTATAAGGAACAAATCCAGCGATATCATAACAAATGAATTGTTCTCTGCTTCAAAACACTCTGTTTATTCCTGTAAGTCCTTAACCCACAGCCTGTCTCTCCTTCACTAGATTGTGAGTTCCTGGAGTGCAGGGGTCATGTGTTCTTATTTATCTGGCAAAAGTACTCAGTGAATATTATACAATTAAATGAGTTGGAGTAGAACAGAATGGAATGAAAGCAAAGGGGAGGTAACTGAATGAAGTAACTGGCTGGTCTGGTATTTCCAGCCCCGGAGTGCCTTGTCTTGCCAGTCAATTCCATGAGGCTTCAGCCTACCTGCTCCGATCACTACCATTAGAGAACCACTTGAGAGTGCAGAAGTACGTAGTGTCTTTGCTTCTCATCTTAAGGCATACTGCTGTTGGCATTCAGGAGACATTCAGTGAATATCTGTAGAAACTGAACTCTTTAGTAAAAGGATATATTTTCCATGTAAGAAGCTACCTCCAAATTTTTCTTAATCTCCACAAGTGGCTCAGAGTGCCATAAACACAAACTACTCAATGGAGTTCTTCCTACAAAAAAAAGCTACAGAACATATTGGAGGGGAAGATGAGATAGAACATGACAGTCTATTATGAGACAGAGCAAATAAACCTAGAACTGCTCAAAAGTTAAATCTCTTTTAAAAGAGTAACAATAGCCATTAAAAATAATTAATATCTACTGAGTACTTACTGTGTGCCTGGCACTGTGCAAAGTTCATTGAATGTATTGTCCTGGTTAATCCTTATAAATGCCCTATAACATGGCCCCTATCATAGTCTCTGTTTTCTAGATAGGGAAAATGAGATTTAGAGAGGTCAATCAGCTTGTTCAACATCGTACATGAATAAGTGAAACATAAGCTGGGGTTAGAAGTCAAGCTAGTCTGATAACCAGGGTTTTCTTTATTTGTTTGTTTTGTTTTTATCTTTTTGTTATAACCAGGTTTTAATCAGTATACTTTGTGATAACACATTTTAATTACTTTTAAAGTAAGACCAGATAGGAGAAGACAGGTATAGTTTAACTTGTTGAGTAAGGTTGTTCTTGGTAGAGTCTTGGGTGGCGTGGGATCTCTATACCTTTATGCACTTCAGCTTCTACTTCCCAAAAGGATCTGCTGTCTAAATAGCCCAGCAGAATGAGTCTGTAAATTTGCATCCGTTCCTTCCCTTCATTCTCTTTTGTTCTCTCTTATTCTTGGGTTTCTGTTCAACCATGTAGTCCCCCTACAATTCCCCACCAAACTCCTGCTCAGATCATAGGTCCATTTTATTTCCAAGCCTAGGTACAAAGTTTGGGGCCTCGGACTGAAATAGATGCCCCTGTGAGCCAAGGTAAGGCTGCAGATGGAAACCCAGACCATTAGTGAGGCTAAAGAGATAATGTAATTACATTGCTGAACTTGTGTTAGGATTTATTGGTCCATTCTCACCACTTTTTACTTCTTTCATTTTCATTCCCATCAATAGCCATCGGTTAGTGATTGTTTTGAGCTGAGACTGGCAGACTTGGTCCACTAATGGCAGAACCGAGAGGAAAGTGGGATCTGCTGCAATGAGCCATCATCCCAGTCACTTAGACAGGGAAATTGCTTTTCAGGGTTTTACGCTGCCATTTCTGTTCACCCTTTAATGAATGCTTTCTGTCCATAAATGAAGCAGAGATGGAAGAAGAGGCGAATAAGTGCTAACATAAATTGCAGTGGGTCAACCACAAATACAGGCTTTCAAAAAAATAGTTATTTTTTTTTAAGTTTAGGTTAAGGTGCTTGCTGATTTCTAAAATACTTCCTGGGTTTTATTAGTATTCCAAATGCATCAAAAATTGCTATTTCAAATCTTTTATTTTATTTATTTGTTTGTTTATTTATTTATTATAATCCATGCATCAGACTGGAAGTCACTTTTTTAATAAAAAGATAAAGAGCAGAATATAATGTGTGCTTTTTACCATTATATGTGTCTTACTGATTCATCAGTCACATGCTAGGTAATGGATATTGAATGAGAAATAAGCAGGCTCTGAAAAGCTCTGGTTGACTTTGACATTTAGATTTTGGGCACATGCATTTCTTTTTAGGTATGATTCATATCTACAAGGAAAATTTGGCAAATAGTGGGAGAAATACTTTTATTGCACATACTTTATTTGTGTAAGTAAACACTGCATGTGGCTTTAGCATCTGTACCCCAGTTACTTTTCGTTATTCTGAATCATATCCGGGAACTGAATGACTGTGTGGTCAGGCTGACCATCTCCCTACATGCTATGTGTGCCATGTTGCTTTGCAGCTCGGCTTCGGATCATTCCTTGGAATCATCGGATCCAATCTTGTTGAGAACAAACGGCAGATGGTAAGTTTTCATTGCTATAGAATTAAGTTCTTCATCTGAAAGTTACACATTTCTTATGGTTGCCCAAACTGGGCCACAGAAGAAACTGCTACTTTGCCTTTTAGCTTAAGCCTCCAGGGAACTTATTTTTCAGTGACCCTGTTGTGTGGGACTTGTTCTCATCTTGTCTGATGCTCCCTTAGTGGACTAGCTAGTCCCTTAAGTCACAGGGATAGATTATTTTAGATCTTGCCCTTAACTTTCCTCCTCACTCCCAAAGGAATGCCCAAGCCTATTTCATTAGACTATTGTTTTTGCCTACAAGGCTTTTGCTTCTGTGATTTTCGTTGCCTCAGCCCTGGATTATTGGTGACTCTCATATTTTCCTCTCTGATGCATAATCTTTAAACAGGGTGTTTCATGTAAGTTTTCACAGGGTGTCTCCACTTTTTAGGAGACTATAATATAGGGTACTTTGATTAAGAAAACAAATATATTTGGGGCATATAGAAGACAAAATAAAATTATGTAGCCCTAAAATATATATTTCCATTACCCATTGTTGAAAGCTAAGCATGTTGTAAGTCTTAAAGGGGGGATGAGCATAAATAACAAGAGGTAAAACTTAGAAAGTTCTATGTCTTAATAGGGGCTTACAAGGGCAAGCTGCTGAATTTTCCTGGTTCAGTCTGCTGAGAAAGCTTCCTAGAGGGCAGAAGAAGATACAGACCGAATTGCAAGCATATTGCAGTTTTATAGGGCTTGTAAATCAAGATGACCAATGAGTGGTCAGATGGTGGACTGATTAGACTTTCCCAGTATAAATCTCTGTGGCATCTTGACTTTGATAATGGGGTCTCTTTAACAGCAAGTTTAATCAGATAATGTAATATCCCCAGGGACAGAGAACTCTAACCATATGTTCTCCTCCAGCAATGTGGGAAATCACCCTCAGGGGAGTTCTAATAGTTCTCTTCTTCCATTTCACCTGGACTCCACCCTGTCAGTTGTGTTTGCACTTTGGACTTAAATTATTCAAAATAATAAGGGAGTTTTAGTTGTACAGCTGATCATAGCATAGCTAATAATGCCAATTTCATGACATTGTTCATCCATTATTTACCAATCTTTTATAGTGCTGTGAAGTGAGATTTATGGAGAGAGGTTTCTGAACAACTCCTAAGGGAAATAAGTGCTTCCTCCTAACTGTTGAGGTGGGAGAAACAAGGTGGTATTGACTTTGATTCCCCTTTCTCCCTGGAGAGCTGCTTATGCCGTGCTAGTTCCCCATCTTTTCCCTCAAACACCTCAAGGAAGAAAAGCACTGAGTGTGTCTAGTTTGAGGGTCAACATGGGCAGATGGTGGGCTCAGGCAGCACCTATTCGTGCCCCTGAGAACACCTTGAAACACCTACCCCCATGTTGAGTAGCATCACTCTTGTAATGGAAGACTAATTATTAGGAACACTTCTGTTCTCTAACATGGTCAGAGAATAGGGCATTCTGGTTCAAGAAAAAATTTTTCTTACTTGAAATTTTTCATAAGTACCACACAGAGTCAATCAGTTTCAGAGTTCAACCCTTGTAAAAAAAATCTTTGACATTTAAGTCTTAAGTAGAATGTTCTCTTTCTCCAATGATACAGAAGTCCATGTAGGGTTATGCAGGGCCTCTGAATTATTCCTGTATTCATCAGTGCCGCTATGAGAGGTTGGGAAAAACACTGGACGAGAAGTTGGTGGGCACGAGACTCTTCCGTGGATCAGAAGGTGATCCTGGGCACACACACCACTTCTCCTCTCTGAGCGTCCAATTTCACAATAAATAAAATAGAGGGTTAGACTACATGATGTGAAAGGTCTAACGTTTTTCTGAGTCTGAGAATAGAAGAGTCACATAGTCAAATTCCTCCATGGATAGCATGCTGGATACCAGCAAGCCTCCTCTTCATTTGGTGCTTATAGACTCACAGAGTAAAATTCTTAGTTTTCCCTGAAAATGTAAACAGTACTTCAATGGCCTCTTCTCTGCCTCTCCCTTCCTCGGCTCCCACTCATCCTACATGACTGCAAAGAACATCCTCATGGGGTGGCAAGCTAGAGGTTTGCTTTGGCTGGCAATCTCCTGGGGATCACCTAGTCTCCAGAAGCAGCAAGACTGGAAAGCTAATACATTTTTGTTTTGTTCCCTCTGCAGCTGGTGGCTTCTATCGTCTTCATCAGCTTTGGTGTGATTGCAGCTTTTTGTTGTGCCATAGTCGACGGGGTCTTTGCTGCCAGACACATTGTGAGTATTTTTAGTCCGGGGTTAAAGTAAGTGTACCCTACAAAAAGGCTTCAGTGAGTCTGTGTTGGATGTATGCTGAGTGTCATGAGGGGAACAGAAGGAGAAGACAGGATCTCTGCCTCAAGGAGGTGACAGTCAAGATGAGGACACCCACGTACACATAAGCATCTAGAGAACTGGTTCTAGCTGAGGGTACAGACTCTAAGTGCCAGGG
This sequence comes from Saccopteryx leptura, assembly GCF_036850995.1. NCBI lineage: Eukaryota > Metazoa > Chordata > Mammalia > Chiroptera > Emballonuridae > Saccopteryx > Saccopteryx leptura. The sequence continues at coordinate 111,953,934 of NC_089516.1, read as the reverse complement.
TGGTTTATCTTGGACTTCAGAGGTCAGGGAAGGCCTCCCAATGGTGGTGGGGTTGGGGCTATGCTTTTGACATGTGGGTGAGCTTTGGAAAGGCAAAGACAAGGGCACTGGGACCAAGGGAATGGCCTGAAACTTATTTTGGTAGTGAGGAGGTAGGGAGAGAGGAGCGGCAAATCACATTACTTCCTAAGAGACTTGAAGTTTTCAATAGATGGCTTCTTTTTCCTTCCACAGCAACAAGAGCAGACCATGAGGACATAGTCACCTTTAATCAGATGCTTGAACTTTGCTATCCTTACAGCAGTGGTTGGAAAATAGAGATGTGATTGAGGTCTAGGGAAATCCTTAGAAATGGAAGCCTTCACTCAGAGCCCAGTCCTGCTGTTAAGGTGCCAAATGCTTCCTACTATGAAGAATCTGCTTCAAGAAAGGACAGCTTATTCCTGAAACCCACTCCTGTGCTCATTCTCTGGGGAAGCCTGGGATTCAGGGCATTTCCACATGGCTCTCTCCAAGAGCCTTCACCCCTTTTCCAGCACTTTCTATTTCATAGTATTACAGACATCTGACCTAGGGCCAACTTCTCCATTAAGCACAATAGGCACAGTGCTTCCAGGGTCTCATAAAAATATTATCATTTCTTTTCAAATCAGAAGAAAACGATGCAAAAGAATGTTTTTACATATACTATAAATATATATGTTAATGTAGTCATAAGATATAATTAAAATAAATAAAATATAATTTTCAATATTTTTTAATGGAGGAAAGGACCCACAAAGGCAAAAGTGCCTAAATTCCTGGGAAGTCATCATTGTAGTTCTGATCTGTCCCACAAACAAAAATCAAGCCACAGGAAAGTCCTGAGCCCCCACAACAAACTCAGATACTCATTTGATTACACCTGAACCAACATCAAAAATGCAAACATCTCATGAACTAGTTGGAAATTTTTTTGTTTTTGTAAAATAATCGAATTGGAGCAAAATTATATTATCTTTTTTTGTTTTTGTAAAATAATCGAATTGGAGCAAAATTATATTATCAGACTCTTCTATGGATCAATGATATTTAATTCCATTTCAGTCATTGCCTAATACTACAGGTCATCCTGAGGGAGTGCCATAAGTACGGTTGGATCTGGCAAACCATGATTTGCAACATTATTATTTCAATTTAAACTTGTTCTTGCACTCCCCCCCCCCCAGATATAAGTCCTTCCTTTGCCAAGATTAGAGGAACTCGTGTGGTGAGTGCTGCCACCCAAGCAGCCTCAGAAATTACATCTCAGGAGATAATTTCTGGGGAGGGGTAAAAGAAAAAGGTGGTAGAGAGAGACCCTCTGCCCAACTTTCTTTCAGGGCCAGGAATATAAATGTAGGCCATTTTATCAGACCCATTCCTTCTGATTTTAGCTGAGAACAAGTCATCTTGTTCTTCATCTTTTTCTTCTTAAAAAAGACAAATGAGCCCTTGCCAAGTAGCTCAGTTGGCTGGAGTGCTGTCTTGATGCTCCGGAGTTGTGGGTTCAGTCCCCGGTGAGGGCACGACCAGAAGTCAACCAAGGGCTGCATAGACGGGTGGAGCAATAAAGCAGTTTTTCTCTTCCTCTCCTCCTTCTTTCTCTAAAATCAATCAATAAATAAAAAATTTTAAAGAGGCAGATGATACGTCAGGAGCTTACAACATCCACAATCCTACCGCCCTAATATATCAGTTGTTATCATTTTGGCATATTACCCTCAGAACACATCTCTATTTTTGAAGTATGGTTGCAGTCATAGTATGCATACTATTTTGTCCTCAGCACGAGCCATCTTGATAACAATAATGACATGTTTTTGTGTACTGCATTTAGCTTTTCATTGTGCCTTCAAATCTATTATCTCATTTGAGACCCACAGCAATCTTGTGAGGTATGCAGCACAGTCATTATTATCCCCATTTGACAAGCAGTATTCACTCTGAGGCAGTCTCCATGGCAACATAGGCCTAGTGGCCAAGAAGCCTGAAGTAGATTTTGATGGCATCATGAGCTAAAATGGCTTCCTCCATTTCCTTCCTCCTCTCACTTTTACTTTTTTAAATGTCTTTATTGAGATGTGGTTTGCACCCCATATAATTCACTCATTTAAAATGTAGAATTCAGTGGCTTTTATATTTTCACAGTTATGTGCAAACTATCACCACGTAAATTTTAGAAGATTTTTATCAGCCTCAAAAGAAACCCCATACATACTCTTTAGTTATCACCTCCCGATCCCTTATTCTCCCCAGTCCTATGCAACCACTAATCTCCTTTCTCTATAAATTTCCCTATCTTAATTAGTATCTCATAGTAATATAATCACATAATATGTGGTATTTTGTGACCTGAATTTTCACTTAGTATAATATTTTCAAGGTTCACCCATGTTATAACATGTATCAGTGTTTCATTTCTTTTTATGGGCTAATAATATTCCATTGTGTGGATATGTGGATGTACTGCATTTTGTTTTGTCCAGCTGATGGACATTTAGGTTGTTTCTACTATTTGGCTATTATGACTAATGCTGCTATAAATATCCATGTACTATTTTCTCTATGGACATATGTTTTCATTTTCCTTGTCTATACAGCTAGGAATGGAATTGTTGAGTCATGTGATAACAACATTTAACCTTTTGAGGAACTACCAGACAGGTTTCCAAAGTGGCTGTGCCATTTTTTTACATTTCCACTGGAAGTGTATGAGTGTTCTAGTTTCTCCAAATCCTTGTCAACTTTTGTTATTATCTGACTTTTTAATTTTAGCCATCTGGGTAGGTTAGTGGGTATGAAGTGGTACCTGATTGTATGTTTGATTTGTTTTCCACTGAAACTCTTTAACGTTTTTGATTACTGGCCTCAGGCAAAGGCAATGGGAGAAAATCTAAGTTACATTTACTAGAAGTTCCCTCTAATGACACCCACCTTCCTCTGACGCCAGGCCGTGTGTACCTCCTGCAGTTAGTGTCCTAAAGTAATAGCTCACTTGACTCAGGGGTTTGGGGTAAGGCTGGATACATCTTTAAGAAAACCTTTGTGCTTCCACTGTACCTGTCCCAAGACATCTGGAGACTATTGAGGAAGGAGGCTTTATTAATCTATGGTAATATTTGTTGACCAGTTTAAATTAAAGACACATTTTGACCCTAGCACTGCTTTGGTGGGTGAGAACCAGCTTTTCCTTTTTTCAAAGCCCTTTAATATCATCTTGTCCTGTCTTTTGGCTTGGGAGCATAAGAACTTCTCAAGACCTACTTTCCTACATACCCCTTTAAATATTTCTTGTTCCTTCTCTCTTATCTCCTACTTCTTTCTTTTCCCCTCCCCTAATATAGCCATTAACTAGATGGGAAAGTCACTTTACCTTTTTGTGCCACCGCCTCTCCTCCTCCAAATGTATGTAAGAGTATCCTACCTCTCAGGGTAAGTATGAGGACAATACCAAAGTCCTGGGTGTCAACATGCCTAAAAGGGCTTGGTGCAGAGTAGACACTCATCATAAAGCAATTCTGTTTCCATCTCTTCATTCCAGAGTCTGTGGCCCTTCAAGTTAGGAAGGTTGCTGAGCTCTGGCTGAGTGACCTTTTCTTACCTCTCAGTTACATGCTCTTGTTCCCCCTCTGGGGTCTCAATGCAGAATAACAGAATGGGCAACCATCACACATATCTATTTTCATTTAGGGAAGTAGGTAGCTAAATGCTTTGTGCAGAACCAGGTGGTCAGGAGAGCTGAGACCAGCACATCAAACCTTCCCTTCTGCAGGATAATAATGATGTGACTTCTGCCATTACCCAAACATGGGAAATAAACCCTGGGTGTGAACATGAGAACCCTCTTTCCTTTCCATCCTGACTCCAGGCTAAGGCAAACAGGACAATGTACTTTAAGGACATTGAGCAGCCAGGAGGTTCGTATAGAAAGAGCTGATGGAAAACCCTAGGTCCTCGATGGGACTGCAAGCTAGGAGGCAGGAAGCACTTGGGTGTCAGGAACAAGAGACGCTGAATCACATCTGTGAGAAAAAGCAACCACCAGGATCATTGGAAATGGTGAGAGAAGTGAGGGCAGATCAGGGAACAATTGGTTAACTCCCTCTGCCAGGGTGCTTTGGTCAAAACCCTAAGGTCAGCTTGTATAAACTGATTGTCCTTTCCCAATCTGTATTGGCGTAAGGCCCCTACCACTCAGGGGATGTGTAATGTCACCCCGAAACTGAACAACATTCCCTGCCTGCAAGATTCCAGGCAGCATTGGACTGTGCTGTCTATTCTGTGCCAACCCCAGCCCCTGCACCCTGTGCCTGAGGGCTCCCTTACCAGGAAGCTGGCCAAACCAGTGGGGTAAGTCAGCTCTTCTAGAGACCTGTATTAGTTTTCTGGGCTTTAGCAGTATTTTTGGAGTTCACTTTCTTTATCTAATTTGTATAATTGAGTGAAAATGTTTCATATTTCATTTGAGTTAAAATCTCAGTAGCTGCCAATCTCCCTGTGGTTTGCTCCCTGAGCTCTTCAATTTGGAAAAACTGTGGCCATGACAGTAGTGAGTACTTGTCAGCTAGTCTTGATCCTGTTCTCAGGTGAGAATGAGACCTCATTATGACAGCTGCTCCCAACCCCTTTGGGATTGTGATGTTACAATAACCTGTAGTTTTAAAACTTGTTCCCTGGGGACTCTTTGCAAGAAGACAAAGACTAGATATAAAAGAAAACCAGGGAGGAAATTTCCATAAACTCATTTCTCAATCAGTTGGTCCAGTAGAAAGTAATTATTAGGACATTTTTATCTGGTCCTCACATTATCAGGCTTCTTAGATGAGCAGCTGTCTTCTCTGGTGTGTGTGTGTGCGTGTGTGTGTTCACATCCTTTATTACCAATCAGCATTTGCTGCTTCATTTTCCAAAGCCAAAACCCCTTTGGTTTGGTGTTTCCCTTTCCAGGATCTGAAACCACTCTACGCTAACCGGTGCCACTATGTCCCCAAGACATCCCAGAAGGAAGCTGAGGAGGTGAGCCAGAATGAGGCTATATGTCTTACCTTTTGGGAAAGTCTCCTGTTCTGCCTAAAACCTTTTCTTTTACTCCTTTCCAGAGGCCCAAGTCTGGCTGCTAGATATATGTAGTCAGTTTCCTTGGTGGATCAGAGCAAAGGGCTAATGAGCCCATGGTCATAGGTTGGAGCCTCAGGAGGCCTAAGCAGATTTACTTTGTTTTGTGGCCACAGGGTGCCCCTCTGATCCTGAACGCAGCCTCTCAGTGTGTGGCTTTGATTCCAACAGGAACAGATGAGAGTATAGAGGCCAAAGGGCAGGGTCCTCTCCATCGCTATGGATAATGGTTCAGTTGCCTATGGTTAAAGTGCCTAAGATGGAAGAAAAGCAGAAGCCCCACCAAGGCACTAGGCCTAAACTAATGGGCAGAGCTTGATTCCTCCCCGCACACAAGAGGTCAGGAAGCCAAATGAGGGTGATTGAGAGGCCTTTTTCTCTTGGAGGCACTGAGTAGGGCTAGACTACTGGCCTGGCCCTTCTCATAACACCCCTCAGAGGCCAGTCTGATAATGCTTGAGTGGGTGCATGAGAGTATCTCTCTCCTGCCCCACACATGTCTCCTCATGTTCCAAGTCCCTTCATACAGAACTAGAGGTGGTGGGCAGTGAGATGAAGCATGTCTCTAGGTCACTTTTGGAGAGCTTTCATTTCAGTACACAATAGCTACCTCCCTCCAAGCTGGAGATCACTTTCATAGGAAATGCTACTATGTGCTTCTAGTAACCTTGATAATTTGGTTCTGTGTTAAACCTCAAATTGAAAGGCAGTTCCCTCCCACCCGAGAATAGTTAGAAAATTTTAAACATGTGATTCAGAGAAAAGAGAAGCAAGTAGATATAAAATGGCCACTGCATTGTACAACTTCAGGGGAAGCCATTCTATATAAAATATACAGTGGTACCTTGATATATGAGTTTAATTCATTCTGTAACCGAGCTCGGAAGTCAGTCAACTTGTATATCAAACTACCGATACTGGACCAGTGCGCCAACGCGCCAACTAGTGGCAGCTTCCCGAATCACGATTCGTATCTTTGCAGTTAGGCAAAGTGATGGCCCTCCTCCCAAGGCATCAGGGCAAATAGCTTTGTTTATGGCCCTGCCATCCACTTGCCTCCTTTTTCTTTCCCCAATCACAAATTTACCATTTTTTCCTAACCTTGGGTTAGAAAGGAGGAGTAGAAATGTGTATGCTTATCAGAAGGGCAGTGAACATTTGGATAAAAGACCCAATATAAGAAAGAATGCTCATTTACTATGAATATTCTCTATAACACAACAAAACAAATTTACAAGCACTTCATTGCATCCATACGGGGGAGGGAACCTGGAAAATTTCTTACCAACAAGATGGTAAATGGAAATTAATCTTTAAAACTTTTTGTTAACTCAAGATGTGTAAAGTGCCATTGTTCTTCTCTTGATTTCGTCGTGATTGCTTTTTTGTGTTAACTTGGTGACTGTTAAAATATTAATAATGACTTCCATAAGCTCACTGGTAACCCTGGTCCCCCTAACCCTATTTTTCCTATGTAAGGTCATAAGTTCCTCAACCAAAAATTCTCCTTCCGCGAGGGTTATGAGGAACCTTACCCAGGCAGCTACAGAGGTACCACTGTACTTCAGAGTGCATGTGACAGCCCCTCTGTCTTCTTCCCATCTGGTCCCCTTTCCTCCTCTCTCTTGATATGCCTTCCCCTCGTATCCTCATTTCCTACCGTCCATTTGTTTTTCTGTCCATCTTTCCATCTATCCTTCTTCCTCTCCATCTCCACCCTTCAGGGATGGGGCACTTAGGGCTGTGGTGGAGGCTGGATGAAATTCCAACTATACAGTGACTTGCCTCAGGTACGATTCAGCCAGCCCCCTGCCCGGCTCCAAGACTCCCATGTGTTGGTGTGTTCATTTCACAGCCATCTTTACCGTCTCCATTAGTTGCTAACTCACATTTCCAATCCCAGAGGGTCCTGCTTACCGTGCAATGTCAGCTAATCTCCTCACTGTTGTGTGTCCTCAGGTGAACTGTCCTCACCTCAGCCGTGGATTGTGCCCACCTCGCATCCGGGGCAACACCTGCTTCTGCTGTGACCTCTACAACTGTGGCAGGTAACAGCACAGCTCCCAGGCACAGGAATAATGGTTTGATCACAATGGATAGTAGAAGGGTTAGGGTGGGAAAAGGGTATGCCATAAGGATCAGAGAAGTAGAACACACTGGTCGGCCAACAGATTTCAGCTCACATGCCTTCTCTGTGCTATGGAAACACAATTTCTACTGTCCCTCAAACCCACAGATCTTTGACCTCAGGAGCAATGAGGTTTTAATACAAAACATAGATTATATCATTTAGCCTTGTGCCAGGCACCATGTGAAGTGTTTATAAATATTTGATCTGATTTAATTATTGTCTATGACGTCTGTAGAATTATTACTCCATTTTGCAGATGATGAGATGAGGCTCAGAGGAAATGAATAGCTAGCCCAAGGTCACACAGAACTTGAAAATGGTAGAGATAAGGTTCCAACACAGTTCTAAGTCCTAATTCAACAAGACTGACAAGTCATTATTGAACATTTTCTCAGTGCCTGATCCTGTTCTAGATACTGGAGAGTCAGCAGCAAACAAAACAAAAATCTTGCCCGTTTGGAGCTTATATTTTATTTGGGAAGACAGTCAATAAACTTATGAATATAGATATAACATGTCAACTGTTGATCCGAGCTCTGAAAAAAATAACGATGTAGGAGAAGCAGCTAGATAGTGACAGGAGGGGAATGTGTGTGCTGTGTTAGATGGAGTATCCAGGGAAAGTCTCTTTGAAGAGTGACATTTGTACAGATATCTAAGTAATGTGAGAAGGCAACAAAAGTAGATATCTGGGGGGAAAGAGTATTTCAAATAAAGGGCACTGAAAGCGCAAAGGCCCTGGGGCAGGAGTAGACTTGGTGCTAGTTCTACTACAACCCTTCTGGCTCTCTGCTTTCCAACTGTGAAAATATTATTTATTCTTTTTTTGCCAAACATACTTAGGAGATAGGAATACAGAGAGTACTGCTGAGGAGCTCACAGCCTAGTAGGGAAGATAGACATGTGGACAGTTGATTGCAATATAGTGTGATAAGTGTGGTGAGGAATCAGTGGATATACTGGGGACACTGGCAACCCAAATGACTAAAAGTCAGAGTTGCTGGGCAGACATGTTAAGGAGGAGTTGATGTGGGAGCTGAGACTTAAACGATAAGTAGGGAGTTAGGAAACAAACCAAAAGGGGGTGGATGTGAGGAGAGTATTCCCAGGAGTTGCGGGGGTAGCATAGTTATACAAGGGGGTAGGAGGTAAGGACAGAATTGTAGTGACAGGTCAAATTATGGAGAGTTCCTTGGCCAGAAGAATGCCTTTGGACTTGACGTTTTAAACAATTGGAAATCTTTGAAAGGTATTTAGCATGGAAGATGGATTTGAATGCTTAGAGAGGAGGCAGTAAGGGGGGCACTGCAAGAGTTTAGGCCAAAGAGAATGGAGTTGGAGACAATAGAAAGCAAATAATACTTTCAAGAGCAATTAGAAAGTGAAATTGACAGGAATGCATACTGGAAAGAAATAAGAGCATAAGTGAATAGCCCTGCCTGTGGGGTGTGTCAGCCAATGTCTGCCCACACATATATTTTCTCTAGCCTCTCAGCGTAGGAGTGCTGAGACCAAGAATGGGAGGGAGGATGGGAGGAGCTGGCAGAAGGGGCTTGAATGGAGCTACCTCCAGAGAGTGAGATGGATGCAATCCCCCTCCTCACTCACATTCCCTACTCTCAGTATGGTGAGGCAGTTCTCTGTGTTGAGGATTAAGACTGGACAGACTGATAGACTGGAGGCAAGGAGGAGAACAGAGGAACTCACATCAACCCTTTACCTTCTTCACCAGCACCAGTCTCGTTTCGTTAAAAGGTTTGGCAAAGGAAAAGAAACTTAAAGAGTCAAATGAGGTTTGGGGATTATCTGGGACGTTAAATTATTCATGTTATAATAACACTAACACTTGTAAAGGACTTCCCTCCTAGCAGCAGTGATTGAAGGCTGGCTATAATTGTACTTCCTGAGCCCATCCTTCCAAAAATGATCAAAGGAATGTAAAATGGGTCCCAGAGGAATTGAGGTCCTTTTACTATCTTTCCTCTTTCCTCTCCTTATCCTTTTCTCCCCTGCTCTGCCCTTCCCTCTCTTTTTCCCTCCTCCTCCTTCTTGACAGCCTCTTCCCTTCTCCTTCGTGCTCCCCTTTGCTTCCTGGCTTCGTGTGCTCCTGGAGTGAGAGCTGGGAGCCGGCCAGAATGGGGCCTGAGATCTGAGGAGACACGAGGCCCACCAAGGAGGCTGAGAAGTGATTCCCTGCAGGCGCACCTTTCTATCTGTAATTAGGTGTATTTCTGACAAAGGTTTGAGTAAACTAAATCCTACTTTAAATTCCATTTAGCTGAGACTTTAGGAGAACTTTTTTAAAAGTGGAGAACCAAGCCCAGTTAATCTTTCTGTCAATCTGAACTTCATAATAACTGATTTTCTAATTTTCTTAAAGCAAGTTATGCCAGCATTATCTTCAAGGCTCTAAAGGAATTTTATGAAGATCTGTGCTGAACTCTGGACTCCCTAAAGGCAGTGAACATAACTTCATTTCACCAATATCTTCAGGCCCCAGCACAGGACCAGGCATGAGTAAAGACCTGATGGAAAAGGAGTGATATTTGTTAAAAAGGAACAAAGACAGGGACATCCTTTCATCAGGAAAAGAAAATATGGGACTAGGCAACTAAGAAGGGTCATGGAGACACTGCTCTTAAAGATTTTCAAACATGGAAATAGTTTTCACCTACCTGATGCCTGGTGACCAGCCCCTGGCAGCAGTCAAGGCCTTCCAAAGTCTGTTGTGCTAAGAATCCCAGGACAGGCCACTAGAAAAGCAGTTAGTAAGCTCTTCATTAGAAAACCATCTCACTAGGTCATAAACCAAAGCCATGAGACTTAAGTGGCAATGATCCTGCAATAGAGAAAAAAGTTTTTACCTTGACCCAAGGCTTTTTCCAGCCAGTGCCGAAGAGACCTAAACTCCAGGCCTAAATATAGCTAGCCACAAACATTCTGAGCCTCAGAGACTTTAATTTTGCCAAATGTTTATTTGTTTTCCTCACATGAAGCCTATTTTTAATCAATTGCCAGCTCCTCCAGTTCATTTCCTGGAAAGGAGGCCAAGAAAAAAAAAGTGGAAATGAACACATCAGGCAGTCATTTATACAGTGCTATGGAAACACAATTTCTACTGTCCCTGAAACCCACAGATCTATGACCTCAGGGGCAGTGAGGTTTTAATATAAAACATAGATTATTTCAGTTAGCCTTGTGCAGGAAGGTGGCTTTTTCTAGGACAGAGCTCCTCAGCAGCAGCCCTTCAGAGTACTTACTCAGCTTTGGAGAGGTCAAGTCAATATCATTGGTTCTTCAGTATAGAACCTAAGGAAATAGGGTTGGTTTGTTAATCGCTTCAGCTGGTAATAAAGTTAAAGACAATAGCTTATTTTTATTCACTTCTTTATTTGACAAACTTTTATTGAGCTCCTACTGTGTGCCAGGGACTGTTCTAGAAAAGTACCTATCAAGAAAACATACTTATGCCATTGAGGAACTCAATTTACCTGGGAGATTGTGGGACAGGGGCAGGAGATAGGCAGAATTTACGCAGTGTAACAGAGATGCACAGAGGCTGCCCATGTCATTGCCTGTCCATGAAGAGCTGGCAAATAGGCCTGCCCCGTGGTGGCATACTAGATAGAGCACTGACCTGGAATGCTGAGGTCACCCGTTCAGAATCCCTGGTCAAGGCACACACGAGAAGCAACTACAAGTTGATGCTTCCTGCTCCTCCCTCCTCTTTTCTCTCTCCTGTGCTTTCTAAAATCAATCAAAAAAACTTCTTAAAAAGTAAACAAGCAACAAAAATGTTTAAAAATAAAAGAGTTGGCTAATGGTTCCAGGCCCTTATCAAAGAGCAGAAGCATGCCCTTCTGCCTTATCCAAGATCTGTTGCCTCCTACTTAGTTAAATGGGGTCTGAAACACAGAGAGGTTATCTATTTCTCCAGGCATACCCAGCAAATTGAGAGCAAGGGGATGCGAGCTCATATTGGGTAATCACTCTGATGATTGATGCAATGGTGAGTCTTTGAACTCAGTTATTCATTCACCAAGTACCTATTGATAATCTATAACATTTCTACCACTGTGCAAAGCAGTGAGGGTGACACAAATGTAGGTAAAAGATGGCCCTTGTCCTCAAGAGGTTGTTACAATTTAGACAAAGTCATCATGTCCACCTTGACCTTGGTTGTAGCTTCAGTAGCCAGCACAGTATTCAGTACTGAGTAGGTTCTCAATAAACATTGGATTAAATGAATAACTGAGTTATTGACATATGCAAAGCATCAAACTAAGAAAAAAAATGACTCTCTGAGGCTATGGGGAGTCCAGGGGAAAAGCTAGTGAATAGGCAACTGGGGTCCTTGAATAAGGCACTAATGAGGTGAGTACTGAAGCTCTGAGCAGTGGGAGAGATTAGGATAGGCAGAGAACAGAAGGCAGTGTCTTCCATGCGGGGGAGGAGGGGTCTGAGCCAAGGTGCAGAGCAAGCGCCCAGCACGGCCAGTTTGTGGCTTCCGAGGACTCCAGCCTGGCTGGAGTGCGGGCTGCATTTTGAAGTCAGACTATAGCAGACTGAGCAATTTGGACATGAAGCTAATGGGGAGCCATGCGACAGTTTTGATTAAATGAATGACTTAGTTTTAAAAATGTTTTAGGAAGCTTAATCAGGCAGTGGGAGGGTCTGGCAGGAGAGCCCTGCGGTCAGAGAGGCTCGAGGCTTGAGAGTGCTCAGAATGTCAAAGATGGGATTTCCAAGGAAGCTCTGCCTAGAGACTAAATCAAATGAATCACAAACAGAAACAAACCATATCAATTTGCTAAATCCCAAACCAGAGCTACATATTGACATTCTTTTGCTTTTATAGTTCAGTAAAAAATATTTCAATAGCTACTGAACCCACTCAAACTGAACTCAAACATATATTCTGTACAATTATTGAATATTATAAGTTATTTATTAAATATTGATTTTATTAATTTTAGAGAGAGGAAGGGAGAGAGCAAGGCAGAGACAGGAACATCAATCTGTTGCCATACGTGCCCTGACTGGGGATCAGACCGGCAACCTTTGTGCCTCAGGACAATGCTCTAACCAACCAGCCCGCCCAGCCTGAGCAGTTATTGAATATTTTTAAACAAACTACTGAGCCATCCTCATGTTGTGACCATGCCTTTAAAGCTTTAATACCTTTAAGAACAGATTCAAAGGTTTGAATCGTGTTGCCAGAGGCTGGCTCTTAGAAGGGAAAAATAATAGCTGCACGCTTTGGTGGGGGCTTTTATTATGTGCTGGAGTATTAATTTCATGCATTCTTCAATTAAGGCCCACGGGGTTAACAAAGTTTCTCAGGGTCAGACTGCAAATGAGTGGCAGAGCCAGCATTCACAGGCAGAACCTGCTTTGCCATACTGCATGCTTATGTATACTGCCGGACTACCCTCTCAGTGTCTTAGGTGGTAAGCAAAGATAATTTGGGGGCCATCAAAAGCTGACTTTTAAGCTTCTTCTGGGTCCTTACAAGCCCACACTTTCCTTTACACACAGGCTTGCCCTTTCCAGGTGAGAGTCCTTGACCTGCTTGCCTTTTTGAGCCTAGGTAAACTGGATATGTCCTCCTTGCCCGTCCCCAGGACTGAGTACAGTGCCAACTCACAGGAGACATTCAGTGTATGCTTACAGATGGTCTCTTCAGCTATGTTCTGGAAAATACTGAAGTCCAATTAAAATTCTGATGAATTAAAGCACCTTTAAAATTCCGCTGTGGAAAGTCACTGTGTAAAACGGTGGCTCTCTAACATTATTGCACACATTAACACAGATTCCTGAGCCCCACCCCCTAAAAGTCTGACAGAATCAGAAGGAGTGGGACTGGTCCTACGAACCGCATGTTAGCCAGGTCTTTCTCAGAGACACATACACATACACACAGACACCCATAGGCACACACGAACAATGCACTGACACACACAGGCAGGCACACATCTACACAAACACAGATGATTGTGACTCAGGCGGTCATAACCACACTGATTTCAATTTCTTAGAGAAACATTGATTTTAAAGAATCCTAAGATAAATTCATCTGTCAAATTCAAAAGTTTTTCCTGTGTGACTAATCCCTCCCTGACTCATGAAGTTAACCTTTAATTTTCTTTTCTTTTTCATTTTTGGTATTTTTATAACAGGAGAGTCATATGTACTAACCATCTTGATACCAGGGCATTTGGCTGTGACTTTTATTTTAAGAATCAAAGTGTTTTACATTCATTATTATTTCTAGAGGTCAAGTTGTAAATTAGTTTACAACATCCAGCAGGACAGGAACTTTCATCTAACTCATTCACCAGATATTTATGTAGCACCAACTATGTTTCAAGCACAGCAGTAAATGGAATGAACTAAGTCTCTGTCCTCGTGAAGCGCACATTCGAGTTGGGGAGACAGACAGTAAGAAGCAGACATATTAATAAGTGATGAGTCTTACAGAACCATTAGAAAAGGGAGATATCTTAGCTTTGGCTGCCATAAAAAAATACCATAGATGGGGTGGTATCAACAACAGATGTTTATTTTCTCACAATTCTGGAGGCTGGATGTCCAAGACACCAGCATACTCGAGTTCCAATGAGAGCTTTCTTCCTGGCTTGCACATAGCAGCCTTCTCACTATGTCTACATTCATATGGCCTTTCCTCAGTGACTGTGTGTGGAGATCCCAAGAGATAGAGAGGAAGGGAGAGAGTTGAGAAGTATCTTGCATCACTAGTTGTTCCTTGATTGCTTCTCATACATGCCTTGACCTGAGGGCTTCAGCCTAGCCAGTGGCCCCTTGCTCAAGCCAGAGACCTTGGGCTCAAGCCAGTAACCTTGGGATCAAGCCAGTGATCTTAGGATCATGTTGGCAATGCTGCTCTCAAGCCAGTGATCCCACACTCAAGCTGGCAAGCCTGCACTCAAGCCAGATGAACCTGCACTCAAGCTGGCGACCTCAGGGTTTCGAACCTAGGACGTCAGCATCTCAGATCGACGTCCAATCTGATGCACCATCACCAGTCAGGCACTTTTCATAAGGCTTCCCAATCCTAATGGATTCAGGCCCCATTCTTATGACCTCATTTAACTTTAATTACCTCCTACATGCACATGCCCTTCTCCAAATACAGTGGCATTGAGAGTTGAGGCTTCATCATATGAATTTTGGAGAGGTCCTAATCCAGTTCATAGCAAGAACATGATAGAGAATGACTGGGCTGGAGGGGAGCAGTGGGCATCTTTAAACAGAGTGGTCAGGGAAGGCCCCTCCAAGGAGATGATAAGTTTTAAGCAGCAACTCAGCTTTAGTTTTTTATTGGGACATTGTTTATTGTTTGTTGGTATTTTATTTTGTCTTTGAAGCCTGAATTTATATCCCAGCCCTACCTCTTATGACTTGAGCAAGTTCCTAACCTTTCTGTGCTTCAGTTTCTTCATCAATAAAAAAGGAATGGTGATAATACCTACTTTCTAGAATATTGTAGGAATTTATAGTGCTATCTAATAGAACTTTATGCAATTATGGAAATGTTCTGGAATGTGTTCTGTCACATTACTGCCAGCACAGTAACCAGCCACTAGTGTCGCCCTTACAAGTGTGGCTGTTTAACATGTAACGTGGCCAATGAAACTGAAGAACTGAATTTTAAATTTTTTACTTAATGTTAATTTAAATTTACATAGCCATGTGTGACTAGTATCTGCCATATTAGTATAAGTTTCATTAATTCACATTATAAAATGCTTAGCACTGTGCCTGGAACATTGCAAGTGTCAAAAAATGTCATCTACGATTAATGTTAGTGATGGTAACAAGTATTTCTCTGCCAGGTAGTAGTTTTTTAGGGTTTTTTGTTGTTGTTGTTTGTTTGTTTTATTTTTTTGTTTTGTTTTGTTTTGTTTTTATAAACAGCAATCACACACAGATTTAGTATAGTGTCTCACTCGCTCCCTGAGTGCATTCATGGGTTCATGGCTATGATGTCCCTTATGATAGTTCCCCTGTTTTTCGATGAGCTGTGTGGTAGCCATAGTCCTAGGGGCCACTCTGCTCCCTGGGGACTGACTGAAATGTGCTTCTCCCTGTCCAGCCGGGTGGAAATCACTGGTGGCTACTATGAATACATTGATGTAAGCAGTTGCCAGGACATCATCCACCTCTACCACCTGCTCTGGTCTGCCACCATCCTCAACATCGTTGGTCTGTTCCTGGGCATCATCACTGCCGCTGTCCTTGGAGGCTTTAAGGACATGGTAAGGAAGGGAGTGTCTTCCCATTCCCGAGAGACCCGTGTTGGGGGCCAGGGCCAGACTGGGAGGTTAGGAGTAATGGGAACTCATGTTTTGTGTGTGTGTGTGTGTGTGTGTGTGTGTGTGTGTGTGTGTGTGTGTGTATGAGAGAGAGAGAGAGAGAGAGAGAGAGAGAGAGAGAGAGAGAAGAAGGGAAAGAGGTGAGCAGCATCAACTTGTAGTTGCAGCACTTTAGTTGTTCATTGATTGCTTCTAATACGTGCCTTGACTGGGGGACTCAAGTTGAACCAGTGACCCCTTCTCAAGCCAGGGACTTTGGGCTTCAAGCCAGTGACCTTTGGGCTTAATCCAGCAACCATGGGATCAGGTAGATGATTCCACACTCAAGCCGGTGACCCTATGCTCAAGCTTGTGAGCCTGCACTCAAGTTGTGTGAGCCCACATTCAAGCTGGATGAGCGCGCGCTCAAGCTAGTGACCTCCAGGTTTTGAACCTGGGACCTCAGCATTCCTGGTTGATGCTCTCTCCACTGCACCACTACCAGTCAGGTTAGGGGCCCATGTTTTGAAGGGAGGAATCAGAAGCAATTGCTTCAAGAATATAACTGCCTTCAGAAACCTCAAGTTGAAGGCGCCAGGTAATGCTATCTGTCTGCAAATATTTCTTATTAACATGAGTTGCCTGTGTTCTTGAGGCACATCCTGGGGATGGGTAGGGAAGGGAGGATGTTCTCAATCTTCTGGTACATGCTGGTTTTGTAAACATTGCCTTTTCCAACTCTCCTCTACCCCCCCACCCCACCCCCACCCCACACACACACATTTGGCAGAAACTGTTTTGGGTAGTTTTCCCCTAACAGACTTGAGAAGAGCCTAAGGAAAGATGTTTTTTATAGGTAAGAATAATGCTAGTTTCCCCTCCCAGGAATTTTTTTCTGGAGTTTCTCCAGAAAGAACATCTGGACTCTTCCCCCCCTGCCCCCCAATTTGAAGAGCCAGCCATAGGCTAAGCTGCTTGCCAGGTCTTGTTCTCAACCTCAACTTCAATCTCAATGTCAACCTCCCCATGTTCCCTATCTCCCCTTTCAACTCTTTTCCATCTGTGCATGTGTGTCTGCAAAGGCACATCAGGACTCAGCACCCAGTAGGTGCTTCATAATAGTGGGCTCCTTTTTTCTTTTGTTTTTAAAGCATTTCTAAGCATTTACTTGCTTATTTAATAAACCTTGATCTCAAATTATAGAGATAATAGCTGGATTCCTATGAGAATGATATCACTTAGGTGCTTAAAAAAACAAAATTCTTGGGCCCATCCTCCAGAGATACTGGTTTAATTAGTCTAAACTGAGGTCCAGGCAATTCTGCTCTGCATCCAGGGTTGCGTACCACTTCCTTAAAGGAATGTCCCTCCTGTGTTTAGGAAATTATTTTGTGCCCAAAAGGGGTTTTCCTTTGACCTCAGAAGTGAGGCAGATAGATAGCCTCTAGGCCCAGAGCTATTTCTGTCTCATTTTGAGGTCTCTAAGGAACAGGAATCTGAAAGACGTTTGTAATTGACTCTGGACTGTCAAAAGGATGGGTAACAGAAAATGAAAGGTAGGCTTAAGAACAACTGTGCAGTTTTGGGCGGCAAGTCCTTGGCAGAACCAGACTGACCGGAAGTATTGAGTGTTCCTGCTGGTGACTCTAAGGCAAAAGAAATCCTTCCTTTTACATGCCCAGTCTGTCTGCCTGTCTCTCTCTCTCTTTCTCTTTTTCCTTTCCCGCTCTCATATGCACACTTTTCATTCCCACACCCCTCCTCCCACTCAGGAAAGCCCAAGCACAGAGGAGTTGGGGGAAGTATCAACAAGGTGGGATCCTCAGATGGAGAAGGAGGAAGGGGAAGGATTTCCTGTTTGGGCTTGAGAGAGCTTTGGGTGAGAGAGCAGAAAAGCTGTTTCTGGATTATAGCTCTTTGTACTTGGAGACTTTCCCCAGAGTTCAGGTGAAAGCCAAATCAGAGATAGGCTAGCTGGCGGAGAAGCTTTTGGGGTGTTGAGTTAAAGACATGGTACATCAGGACAAGTGTGAAGAATTCTCTGAAACATTCTTAGAGTTTTCAGCCTTAGGCGGCAGAGCTACCCTGAAGCACAAATGGAGTGGGTGGTGGATTCTTGGTAGGTTCATTGGAGTTCTGGCAAGGAACTCTGTCGAGAGTCAGTGGACCATTGATGTCTAGCTTATTTCTGGACCCATAATTTCACTGTGACCTTTGTCCTGTAGAGGGAAAAAGAGGTTTGTTGATGGGTTGTCCTCATAGGTAGCAGTAATGCACTTTTACTCTCCTCAAACTGCTTTTGTACAATTACTTTCTCTGTTCCTCACCATTACTAGTAGCTTGTGATATCACTGCCCTTGTTTCACAGATGAGGAAATGGGCCAGCAGAGGCCAAGTAACTTTCCCAGAGCTAAACAGCAGAGCTGGGACTGAAGCCCAGGCGCCTCAGATGCCAGAGCCTTTGCTCTCTCCGCTCCGTCCCAGCTTCCCCTAACTAGCATTTGGACTGCCCTTCCTGGTTCTACAAGCGTTTTCAGACATTACCTCTTTTGTATACCTATTTTAATTTCAAAACATTGAAAGCGAGCTGTTTCCAACAGTTGGGAGCTTCTTTTTTAAAAAAAAATAATTTTTAATTCATTTTAGAGAGGAGAGAGAGAGAGAGAGAGAGAGAGAGAGAGAAAGGGGGAAGAGCAGGAAGCTTCAACTCCCATATGTGCCTTAGACCAGGCAAGTGCAGGGTATTGAACCGGCAACCTCAGCGTTCCAGGTCGATGCTTTGTCCACTGCACCACCACAGGTCAGGCAGTTGAGAGCTTCTTTAAGTTAGGAGAGCAAGGAAAGTTCTGATCGTCATCAAATGCCAAACAAGTCTTGGAATTTAGGCAAGGACCAGTGGAGAAAATGAAAGATGAAAGCAAAGATCAGGGAGCCAGATGTTTGATTCATGAGGTGAGAGAACACTACAAGGAGTATAAGATAGGGGCGCCATGGAGGAACTACTTAGCTTGCTTTATTAAAATGAGAAACGGTATAGAAAATCCTGGAACATCAACCAAATGAACCTAAATAAAATCCTTGGCATAGGTCCAAATGAGGTGGTGACTTGTGGTGTACCTCCCCTCTGAGTAGAATCCCCTGGGATCAGCAGAGAGACTCGAGGGTGTTGGCTGATGAAAGCCATTCCCTAGAGAGGGAGAACAGGAGCCAAGGACTGTGAGTTGGCAGCCCTTAATAGGATCAGCTAGTAGCCACAATTTCCAGAGTTGTGGGATCCTGAAATAAAATGGATGTCTTCGTTCCCTGACCAGAGGAGCTTGGTAAAAAGGATCTTAAACAAATCTGTGATGAAGTGTTTATTGACTAGAATTATAAGGATTAAAGATAAACCTTTCAAAAAGGATTATATCTTGTCATTTTCTCTTAATTGGTGTCTCTGGTTTGGAGTAAAGTGGGGAGAAACAAAAGTGACATTTTTCCCAAAGTCCACAATCATTGCCTCAGAACAGATTCCGTTTTGTCCAAACAAAATCGCTTTCACCATTTCCTGTGCTACCTAATAACCTTTGTTTCGCTGGAGCTCAGAATGCTACTGATCATAATGGGGGTCTCATGACTTAAACCCCAGAATTTTAACAGAAATACACATGCACTTTTATATGCACATGCAAAGATAGTGCCCAAATTTATTGAAAATCAGAATTATTGATTTAGAACATAACCAGACTATTATTTTGGGCCATCTCTTTTGCCCCTTCCCTGCCCAACTCTTCACCTACCTTCAATCCCTTATCTTATATTGTTGCCCTGTCCATTTTCTGTATATAGCTACTCTTTTTTTTCTGAAGTGAGAAATGGGGAAGCAGAGAGACAGACTCCCACATGCGCCCAACAGGGATCCACCTGGCAAGTCCAGTAGGGGGTGATGCTCTGCCCATATGGGGTGTTGCTCCATTGTGACCGGAGACATTCTAGTACCTGAGGTGGAGGCCATGGAGCCATCCTCAGCGCCTGGGCCAACTTTGTTCCAATGGAGCTTTGGCTGTGGGAGGGGAAGAGAGAGACAGAGAGGAAGGAGAGGGGGAGGGGTGGAGAAGCAGATGGGCACTTCTCCTATGTGCTCTGGCTGGGAATCAAACCTGGGACTTCCACATGCCAGGCCAACACTGAGCCAACTGGCCAGGGCCTATCCTCTACTCTTGACACTCTTTTCTCTGTGGCTTTCTAGTGCTCATTCAATCTTCCTCTCATGTTTCTTCTGTGTTTCTTTCTTTATAATAGTAAACTTCCTTTCAGAGATTCCTTTCAAGGCCTCCTGGCCTTGCTGAGCACATGCAAAAAAAAAAAATTAAAAAAAATAAATAAATAAAAAGAAAAAGAAAAAATATATATAGTTTAAGTTTACATTGTATGATTGTTTCTCTGTGATTAGGCTTAATTTATTTGCATAGGAGAACTGGATTCATTTTGCATGAGCTGGAAGTTGTGTTATTTATTTATTAGTGGGTATTATTAATATTTTATTGGTGGCCTTTCATTTTTAGGAAAAGAAATCTATGAAAACAAAATAATGAGAACGATAAAGCACTGAACCTAGAAATATTCTATTTGGTTAACAACTTATAGAAATACTATTTATCTTCTTACATTTTTAACTCAATACAAATAATTAATGCAGTGTTTAATTAATTAATTACTACATCAGGAACCAAAACTGGCTTTATGTTAGCTATACAATTAAGAAAGATATTTGGAAGTGTTTTGTTTTTCTGAGAAAGTATACAATGAACCACTGATCCATTATGATGTATTAGATAACCATGCTATTGTACCCAAATTAATAACCAAGTGTAAGTATATATTCTGATAAAGACAGATGGTAACTAATCAATCCATCATGGTTAGTCATATCTCCTTTTGGGTATGTTTTTGCAGTAGGCTTAAGGAACATGATTTCTAGCGCCTCCTCGGGGATGAAATATCTTGTTAGAATTCTTGTGGGGAGGTAAGGGCATTTCTGCACACTCTTCTTCTGTAAAGGGAGCCAACCCTTGGAATGGCCAAGATGTCAGTTCTCTCCCACACAAGAGAGGCTAACAAATATTTCTCTGGTTTATCTGTGAGCTGCATCATAATGACTGAGGTTCGTAGCTCTTCAAACCTCCTAGAAATGTAAATAGTAACCCACTCCAAGGAAGAGAGCAACAGAACTGTTGAAACTTGCTATAAGGGAGTTTCCCCTGCCAACACCCCAATGTAGTTGCCTGTGCCACTGCCAAAGCCTGCCCACACTTTTTTATCACTTGAGAGGAAGCTCTGCTCTCTGTTAATGTAGATTAGATGTGTACCAGAAGTAAGACACATTGAGTTTGCAAACAGCTATTATCAACGTAAATGGAGGAGGTGTCAATGACACAAAAAATGAAAAGAATATTTGCCCTACACCTTGACCCATATGGTACTTAAAAGATCAAATCACAGTTCTCTTTGGGAACTAATGAGTAGTGGTGATTTCCCTTAGTAATGCTTTGACCCTGTTGGGAGAAGCACTCCTATCCTGAACAGGATTAGTTTTAACCCTTGAGGGGCTACACACACCACCATGTTATAAAAACAGTATTCAGTTCTTTCTGCATTGTTGTGTCTGCAAAGAGAGAGAGAGAGAGAGAGAGAGAGAGAGAGAGAGAGAGATTATGTTCTACTTGGTCTTTCATGGTTTCTGTTCACTGCTAGGATTTTGTCTCTAGCCTGCAGGGCTGATAAGAAATAAATGTAATTTGTGTCTGCATGAGAGCTCCTTCAAAAGGTTGGGACCTGCCAGCATCCTCACAACTTGTACAAACCCTTTGTGATTCATCACATTTTTGTCACAGCAAGAGCAGTAGCCTGTTCAGCCCTGTCTATTTGATATTGTATATTTGGGGTCTTACTTTTCTGTAGGTTTGAGTTTTTCAAAATAAGTTGGAGGAAAGTGATACAAGTATACATGCTAGTTTTAAAACCTTTGGATGTATAACAGAAAGTAGGAGTCCTCATTTGTCTCCTAATACTACTTCCATCCCTAGAGATAACCACAGTTCACAGTTTACTGTGAATCTTTCCAGATTAATTTATTTTCACTTACAAACATACATACATATATAATTGTTTAGGTTTTTATTTTTACATAAATTGGAATCCTGCTATATTAATATAATATGGTGGCTTCCTTTTATTACTATTATTATTTTTTATTTTGGAATTTATTCTGAGTCAGTCCATTGTGTATTTTCCAGAAATTTTCATGTTTCCATATAGTGACTTGTTAGATGTAGCAGTTTCCTTTTTAAAGATTTATTTTTTAAAAGCAGTTTTAAGTTAACAACAAAATTGAGAGAAAGATACAGAGATTTTCATATATCACCTAGCCTCACACATGCATAGCCTATTATCAATATCCCCTACCAGAATGGTACATTTTTACCAAAGATAAACTTACATTGATCCATTATAATCACTCAAAGTTCATATTTTACCATATATGTGGTTTACTCTTGGTGTTGTACATTTTTAGGTTTGGATAGATGTATAATGGCATATCCATCATTATAACATCATATAGAATATTTTTACTTGCCTAGAAATCCTCTGCCTACTAATCCCTCCCCCCACAACCTCAACCTTTAGCAACCACTGATCTTTATCTTCATAGTTTTGCTGGTGGCTTACTTTTGTTTTTTATTTAACAATATATCCTGGACAACATTTTCTGCCACTAAATTGTTTATCAGTATTCCCTTTGTAGTGTAGATGTATCAGTTTATTTAACCATTTTCCCTAGTGATGAATGTTAATATTCTTAATGTGTATTTTTCTACAGAACCCAACTCTTCCGGCACTGAACTGTTCTGTTGAGAATGCCCATCCAACTGTTTCTTACTATGCTCGTCCTCAAGTGACATCCTACAATACCTACTACCATAGCCCTCCTCACCTGCCACCATATTCTGCTTATGACTTTCAGGTATGTGTTGAGAAAGAAAGAACTCTCCATTATCTTGGCTCTAACTCATTCTCTCTTATTCCTTAATCATGGAACCTTCCTAATATGCATAAGGTAGTCAGGTTCTCTATTCCTGATGGCTTTTAGCAGCCTGTGGGCACCAGTGACTAGCATAAGGACTATGTAGGCATGCAAAGATAAAATATATGGGAAGGGTGAGAAAGACACAAGAGGAGAAGAAACAGAGAGATAGAAGAACAGGAGAGAGAAAGAAATAGGATCAAGGTGTCTCAAATTGCCTTGACCTACACGAAGGAGATGGTACTCATTCATATTACATCATGGACCCCTGTCCTACAGTGGCTTTTCCATTTCTCTTCCACAAGAAGAGGCCTAGTCTTACTTCTTAGCACAAGGACATTCTGAGCCACATTAGTATTTGAATAAAATCTGTAATAATCTCTTCTTTTTCTCCAGACTTCCTAACTAGGACTACACAGAGAAAATGTTTGTTTTTTTTTTTAAATAAGAGCCCCCCTCTCCTTTGTTGTCCTATTACCAAACAAGTCAGAAATAGTATTATCAAATTTGCATTTTCCCCATTTCCTTCCCCTGAGATTAAGCATAGAAAGGTACTTAATTAAAGGGGATTTATTGTATGCAGAACACTTAACTAGGCACTTAGAGAAAACAAATGAAGTGGTCCTATAGGTATTTTCAGGGATGGTAAACCCTTGACCACAGAAAAGTAGAATTACACTAAAATCTGGTAAATTCCAATTTTGGGAACAAAAGGCAATAAACACCTTTGAAGGAAGGGAGGCTCATAATGAATTTACTTCTTTGACTAAGAGCCCATAAATGCTCCAAAGGGGCATAAAAAAAAAAAAAAAAACATGAGTGTTTGGAGGTGCTTCAAGTTAAACAGTCTGTTTAGAAATGTAAAGCCTTTGGGCCTGACCTGTGGTGGCGCAGTGGATAAAGTATCAACCTGGAAACGCTGAGGTTGCTGGTTCAAAACCCTGGGCTTGCCTGGTCAAGGCACATATGGGAGTTGATGCTTTCTGCTCCTCCCCCCTTCTCTCTCTCTCTCTCTCCCCTCTCTATAATGAATAAATAAAATCTTTAAAAAAAAATAAAAATATAAAAAATAAATAAAAAGAAATGTAAAGCCTTTGGGAAACCTAATTTCAGCTTCAGATTAACAAAAAAAATTGAAACTGTAAAACCCCATTTAGTTGAATAAAAGTATTTTTGTTTGTTTTAGATATTCTTTGGTGAGGTCTAGGACTCTACACTGAAAAATTAATAATACATTTGACCCTTGAACAACACAGGTTTGAACCATGCAGGTCCACTTATATGTGGATTTTTTTAAAAAATATACAACTGACCCTCTGTATTCCAGGATTTCTCATCCACAGATTCAACCAACTGCAGATGGGAATCCACAGATGTGGATGGTCAGCCGTTTGCATTGAGGTTTTGAGCTTCCAGAGATTTTGGTATTCATGGGGAGTCTTGGAACCAATCCCTCATGGATATCAAAGAACAACTATACATATAGTATGAACATGGACTTGTTCGCCGTTATAAAATACAATACTAGAACAAGGAGGTGTCCACTAAAGTTTGGAAAATATAATGGTTGAACTTGTTTTAAACCCTATGTATTCACAGAGAAGCAATTCAAGGAACTTCTTACGCAAATAAATGATGTAGACTGGAAAACACAAATATGTTCAAAAAATGCGTAGATAATTTTAGTAGTACTTGAGGCAAAAAAGGTATCTTTTAAGAGAATGCAAGTTACCAACTAAAGTTGAAATAAAGAGATTACCCTGTATTATCCAGCAGACCCAATGCTATAATAAGGTCATAAAAAGTGAAAAAGTGGAAGAGGAAGAAGAGGTGATGTCAGTTATACAATGTGAGATTCAACTACCTGATGCTGGCCTTTTAGAAAAATGGAAGGAGGCCAAGGAGTATGGGCCACTTCTAGAAACTAGAAAGAGCCAAGAAATGGATTCTCCCCAAGAGCATCCAGAAAGGAGCACAGCCCTGACAACACCTTGATTTTAGCCTAGGAAGATTCATGGCAGACTTCTGACCTTCAAAACTGTAAGATTATACATTTCTATGGCTTTGAGTCACTACAATTGTTATTGTACAATTTATTTGCGTAAGAATACATTGTTCATGACAATTTGTTATAGCAGCAATATGAAACTAGTAGAATATTCTTGTACTAAAACATACACATTAAGAGCATACAATCTTTCTGAACGTCATTCTTCAGTATGGTTTGCCTATGGTCAGTAATCAAAGTCTATCTGATTTGATTGTTTTCCTATTAAATCAGTTAACTTCACCTACAGAAGCTCCCCCTCCCCCCCAAAAAATAGAGAGAATGCAAGGATATTGAAGGTAACACAAGGAGGATCACCATTCTCTTTGGGCTGCTATAATAAAATTCATCCTAAGATAGAGCCCGCACATGGGTTCAGTTGAAGAAATCGCCTCCATTTTTCTATATCAAAGTAAACTATACTGATTATATTGATGATAGGAATGTCCACTTCATAATGATCTCCTTAAGCAGGAACAGTAATCTATCTCCCTGGAAATGGTTGTTGCAAACTTCAAGATAGAAAGCCACACTTTAGGGTATGGAGCCATCTCTCTCTCCATTGGTCCTCATTCGATGCTACCGCAGGGATGGAAGCAAGATTGACAGTGCCAGTGGTGACTCAGGCTGTTGGTTTCAGTTCATGTTTACTCTGTGTTCTCATGTGTCAGGCACTGTGTTAAGAGCTGTGGATAGAGAAATTTAATGAGACATAGTCCCTAGACTTGAGGGATGGTAGGATGGTAGGGGATAGAGTGGAGACATAATAGTAAATAAACTACTACCAAGAGTGCTATGGAAACCCAGAGACAGGGTACTTAATCCATCAAAGAGATCCAAATCTAGCCACCTCACCCAGATCTACACTGTCAGCAGGGCTTCCAGTGATTTAAGGAGGCCACTACTTTTTAGTAACAGCTGCTATTCATTGAGCACTTACTATGTACCAAGCACTGTGCTAAGAAGTGTTTTACACGTATCATCTTTCTTAGTCCTTTGAGAAAAATACCCTTGTCATTGCCATTTTTAAGATGAGATGAATAAATTATGGAAAAGTAAGGACTTCTCCACAGAAATGGTACACGGAAGAGCCAAGATTAATATCCAGGTCTGACTCCAGAGGGTTCTTTGGAAAAGCTGCAAATTTGAGCACAGGACAGATCTTTCCCTCAGTTAATTGTAGGACATTTATACTTTCTACTGGTTTAAATTATGGGCTTCCTAATCATGACTCAGGAGGGGTCTCTTATTACATTATTAAATTGCTCAACACCACAGGGGCTGTGGGGACACACACCTCTCCGGTTCTTGCCCTAAGTTCAAGCAATCTTTTGTATTTCCTTTTCAGAACCTTTATAGTTTTATGGTGGGGATTTGAGGGATATGTTAGGTGATTTGTTTCCCTTTAGAATGTAAATGGTGTTTTTTTCTAGTGTTTGAATTGAACTCCCCCCCCCTAAATTCCATCCCCGTATAGTTTCATAGAAGGAAATACTAGTCTTTACCCAAGAAAGCCAAGAGGATGGGGGAACATCTGCTTATGTTCTCAGATAAATAGAAAGAAGTCAGCAAAAATATACCAGCTCTGACAATAAAACCACCAGAAGCACAGACTTTACCCCCAACCCTGCCAAAAAAAAAAAAAAAAAAAAAAAAAGCCAGAGCTTTCTATGCTCTTCTTAGATTGTAAAACAGCCCAAATTATAAAATTATAGCAGGAAAACTGACCTTTCTAGACTTTTTTTCTGGATGGTTTCCCAATTCTGGTTATTTCCAAACAGGACTATTTATGTGACTTAAAGTTTAAAGACTTCAGCTTCCTTCTTAGCCTGAGGCTGAGAGAAGGGAGAGGAAAGAGATTTATAGGGTTTTGTTTGAACCCCTCAAAGTCATGCTCTTCCTAGGTAGCTGTCCAATTAGGAAGCTTGGGGAATATTTTTTATAGTCAGACATGAGCGAGCACTTGGCTCTGGTCACCTTGCCCTGACTACACTATGAATGCTGAGCTTGGAGAAACAGGACTCTTTCAAACACTGGGATCTAAGGTGTCCTTGCTTCTAATGAACTCCCCATCCCCCAAAACAGGAAGGTGATAAACTGAGACTGCATTTACCTCCCTGCTCACCTCCCCAACATTCACTTCTCTTGCCCCTTGCACTCATTTTTGCATTATCCTTCCTTCAGCTTCAGCCAAGTAGTCCAAAGTCTGTCAGGTCAAAAACATCCATTCCTACATCTTCTGGGAAAGTCAAGCCAGTGTAGCTTTATGTAAACCCCTTAAGGATTCCAGCCATACTTCCCAGTCTAGCCTGTTGAGCCTCCTACTTTACTAACCATGGACAAATCTCTTTCCTGTCCATTTGGTGAATTACCACGTTTAGCTTAAAACAAAGGTCTGAGTCTATGAAAAATGCACATACCTCTGTTTATGCTCTTTATCCAATCACATGAGGGTACGCACTGGATTTCATCTTAGCTATGAAAAATGACCCTTTATAAATTGGACCCATTGAATTAAAGGCTTGCTTTAGTCTGGGGGGAGGTGGTGTTTAGCGCAGTTTGCGGAGAGCCTTAGAAAAAGTGTTGCTGCTGCCACTCAGCTTTTGCTCTTTAGTTCCC
This sequence comes from Saccopteryx leptura, assembly GCF_036850995.1. Taxonomy (NCBI): domain Eukaryota; kingdom Metazoa; phylum Chordata; class Mammalia; order Chiroptera; family Emballonuridae; genus Saccopteryx; species Saccopteryx leptura. The sequence continues at coordinate 111,926,623 of NC_089516.1, read as the reverse complement.
CTTCCCCACCGAGATTTTCCTTTATCATCTTCCTTTCTCTGGTTTCTGATTCCCCCCCCTTTTCTTTCTTCTTCCTTTGATTCACTCTTTTCCCCACCTCCCTTGGCTCTGCTTTCTGGGGCAGAAACAGGGGTGGGGGTGTTGCAAAGACTGGGAGATCCTGGATTTCCCCTTGGAGACACTGCACCTCTTACCCATCACCTTTATCACCTCGTCAGTGCCAGGGCTATTTTCTGAGTCACTGCCTCTCAGTGCATCTGAAGAGAGAAGCCCACTGTGACAGAAATGCAGACTGGTCTCCTAGAGTGTGGGTCCGCCTTCCTGCAGAGAACAGGCAGGCTAAGATAGAAGAAAAGAGCTGTGTGTGTCCTGAAAAGGTGGTGCCTCTCTTATGGTGCCATCAGCCTGTGGGCACCCCAGCCTCTAAGAAACATCTCAGGAAATTTGAGCCGACTAGGCCTAGAAGTATTCTCTTTAGAGGTTTTTCATGTTTTGTGGTGTGCAAGGATTCAGAGCTCTATTCTTCTGAGCTGCCTGTCCCATTAGTTAAGTTAACTCTTAGGCAGGAGCCAAAATGCATCAGGCCAGCTTCCTAGCTGCAACAAAGCCAAATCTTTCCTAAGGTGCCTGCCTGTTGCTAGGAAACTATACACTGGTACTGTGGATCTTCTCCCATTCTGCCCCTCTACAACTCAGACCTCAAGGGTATGTGGATTACAGCCAATGAGCTCTGTAGTTCTGCCAGGAGCCCTTCAAAATTACCCTTAAGACTCCCAGGATCCTCAAAGGAAGTGAGAATCATCCCACTCCCTCCTCCCTAATACCTCCCAAACATGAAACCGAGAAGTAAAAACCAAAGGCTGTTGCACCATCGCCTTTTATTATCAAAGTGTACAAACTGCCACCCACAGCAGCTGCTGCCCACAGAAGCCTTTAAAATGCTTCTCAAGCCAGACTGCCTTTAGCTCCACTGTAGGCAACTCGCCCCTCCCTTCTGTGGCTGGGAACACATAAAATGGCCTCCGGATTCTCACCATCCTGGAGTGGGATTTAAAAAGGGCAGAGTACCACACCCCCAGCACAGAGGTGGGGATTTGCTCTTCTCTCCACTTAAGAGAACAGAGTCTTAGTTGAAGAAAGCAGCAAAAGAGGAGGGAGCGAGAGAAGGAAAAAGAGTTCAGAGGTGTGGAGTAGAAAACTAGGAAATCATGATACTGATGTGTTAAGAATGTGTATTTTCTTGGAGGGAGGAGAAAAATTGAAATTTTATAAAGCAGGGGTCGGGAACCTTTTTGGCTGAGAGAGCCATGAACGCCACACATTTTAAAATGTAATTCCATGAGAGCCATACAACGACCCGTGTACGTTATGCATTATCCAATAAAAATTTGTTGTTGTCCCAGAGGACAGCTGTGATTGGCTCCAGCCACCCGCAACCATGAACATGAGGAAATGAATGGATTGTAATACATAAGAATGTTTTATATGTTTAACATTTTTTTATTAAAGATTTGTCTGCAAGCCAGATGCAGCCATCAAAAGAGCCACATCTGGCTCACGAGTCATAGGTTCCCGACCCCTGTTATAAAGGAATCTAGCTTGTCTTGAGTCCACTGCCTCAAGTTTTGCCTTGAATAGCTCTGCAGGTTGTATAACCCTGTCATTTCTTCATTCAAAATGAAATAGTGGGTGGGGTGGGGGAAGAAGGGGGAAGATTGCAGCTACGGTCTCTTCTCGGTCCTAACAATATGTTGTAAGGAACAGATATTTCAGTGTCTCAATTAAGACCTTGCAACCTGGCCAGTGGACAGGGTTGGGGATGAGGAGAATGAGCCCACTGGTTTCAGGCTCCAGAAACCTCATGTCAAGCCTAGATTGCTCCAGGCCTGAAAAACAAACAAACAAAGAACAACCATATTCAGACCTTGGCCAGCAGAAAAAAGTAAAGGTGTGACCTCCCCAAACAGTACTTGAATTGTTGAGAAATGTTTGGTGTAAGTGGGCCTTTTTTTTTTTTTTTTTTTAATATACTCGTTCCTCCTAGAGTTGAGACACAACAGAAAATTGCCACCCGCCAGCCCTGTTTGTTGGCTAATGTTCATTCCCTTTTCTGAAGAACCTAAAACTGGCCTCTTATCTCTTGCCATCCCTCCAGCCCCCCCTCCAGCCCTCGGTCCTCAGCCATGCTCCACCATTGGAGCAAGGCACCGGTCCCCATGAGGTGTGACCATATTCTCTGAAAGCAGATATCATTTTAAAAAAAAAACATGCCGAGTTCAACGTATATACTCCTGAGGTTGCTCATTTGACATTTACTGAGTACCTACTACTTGCCAAGCTCTGTTCTGAGCTCTAGGAAATACAGCAATGAACAAAACAGGCCATCTCTCCTTGAGCAGAAAAATCATTAGGGTCTGTCGTGTATGTGAACTGCAGAAAGAGAGGTGCCAAATGACTCTTGACATGCCAGTTCACTGGGTATTTCTTAAATCCAAATCTGTACTCTTCTCAAAGACCACCAAAGCCAACACAAAATTGAATACTCTGTTTCTGCAACCTGATTGGTCCTCCTTCTTAGCCATGCCTTTATTGTTTGCTCTCCAACCTACCTTGCCCTTGGGGTCGGGCCCAGTTAATACGAATTCAAAATTGTTGGACTTACATTATGACTCCAGATCCAAGAAAGCCACTTAACCTCTGACCCTAGTGTTTGTTCTGTCTGGTTTATGAGATGAGATCGGTGACATTCCTGTAGCACTTTCCCAGGTATTAATGACATAACCTCAAATGTTCTTAAGGCCCAACTACCTTTTTGAAGACTAGCTGGGATACTATTGCCATAGCTCAGGGAGAGGTATATCAGTGTTGAGTTATAAACATGGTAAAGGGGTTCAAAGGGAGGGGTAGGAGTCTGAGATATCTCTGGGTGGGTTTCTCAAGACTGAGAGATTGAGAGAAAGTGGGACCAATCCAGTTTCATGGCCTTCATTAACTTTGTGAGGTTTTAGGAGCCCTTTGTTGTTTCAAAAAGAAATAAACTTGGTCTATATTCATTTTTAAATAATGGCTGACTTTGGAGAATTGCAACCTCACTGCTCAAACTGATGTTTTATTTTCATTACACAGCATTCTGGTGTCTTCCCACCGTCCCCTCCCTCTGGACTTTCCGATGAGCCCCAGTCGACCTCTCCTTCGCCCAGCTACATGTGGTCCTCCAGCGCACCACCCCGTTACTCTCCACCCTACTATCCACCTTTTGAAAAGCCACCACCTTACAGCCCCTAAAGAGGAGTGCCTGCTGGCTATTGGGATTATTGTGGCTTTTGTATTTCTGCTTTAGTGGAAGTGAGTAGGGTACACAATTTAAAATGTGATTCTTATGCATAGCTTCAAGTTTTACAACAGCCTGCCAGGCTAGGGAAACACAAGAATGAAGCGTGTTCGTGATCAGTGTCGAGCGGGGGTGGCTAGAGTAAACCTAGGACTTCCAAAAACAGTGCACATGCTCAAAGCAAGGCTGGGGAGTCAGCCCAGCAGGAAGCTTGTCACGTTTGGACCTGCATTACCCTATGGCTCTGCCTCTGCATTCAGCAGAAGTATGGCTGCCATCTGTTTCATTGTGTAAACCGAGTATTGTCCTCAGGCCCTTGGCAGACTGCCACCTTAGCACCTCGGTTGAAGATCCTGGCTTGTAGGCCCTATCTTTTCCTGCCACTAGTCAGCTCCTAAGGAAAGTTTCCCAGATGATGGGGCTGCACAGTAGTTCCAATACAGAGAGTTCTGACTAGGATTTTGTTTGCTTGTGTCTGGATGTTGGAAAACGCCACCCATCTCTCTTACTCCTTCCTTCTCTGAGTGTTGTAAAAATGGCTGTCGTGATCATTCAGCTCAGCTTTTGTCATTGGTACCTCCCAAAGGGAAAAGTGCAATATTCCCTCAAGTAGTGGGAAACAGGGTTGATTGTTCCAGGAGCACTGAAATACATAGAGAGCAACATACAGATGTTTTAAGCAGGTCTGTTATACATCTGACAACTTAGGAGACAGTGGTTCTGCTACATGTAGTTGTATTGCAAAACACATTTGCTACAGATGTAAATCTTATGGTTCAAATTCTGAGTTAAAAATGCTACATTAGGTTCTTGGGTTGTGACATGAATTGTTACTAATCTTCGTGACTATTTAACCTTTAAATATTGTGCTTTAACCTCTGCAAACCGCACGTATCTTGCAGCCTACCCCAAAAGAATCATGTGTTTTAACGCCACTGCTGTTACTGGTCCCTCTTTCTGTTGAGACCAATCATGACAGTGTTCAACATAATGAAAGTGTCACCAAGCCGCTTTAAATCTGCAAAACCTCAAATGTAGCCAACATGACAAATTCTTAGGTGTTATTGTAGGTTTAAAATCCATCTGGCACATTGTGGAAGGTATTTGTACAGTTCTTTTAATTAGACATTAGCTTTAAACCATCAACCTGATGGATTTAACACTTCACTTCAAAATGAACACTTTCACTGCAAACCTATGTTAACCTGAGGATTGATTTCAAGATTGGTAATCCTACACTTGATTATGTAAAAATACAGGGTCTATAGGAGGGTACCGAATTAGACAGTTCTGCAAACAGAACACAGACTGGAGACTTTTCCGGCCAATTTTGCTACCTCCTAACTTGATGGAGTAGAGGTAGCAGGCCAATGCCGGTGCTCCCATCTACCTTGTAGACATCCAGCCATCAAGAATGATCAAGGCACAGCAAGTGCACTCACGGATCACAGTAAATGTTTGCAAGACATTCGGTTTCACTTTCGGCATCATGAATGATGTCTCACCCAGACTTCAAATCTGAAAAACTATTATCTTTTTGTCATATAAAATTACTATTATTTTCTAAGGTTCTGAGCATATTAAAATTCTATTGGATTTCAAAAAGGGACTAATAACCAATTGACTTATAATCAAATACCAATTTGTAATACTCAATGAAGTATCTTGCCGTTTACACTTTACCTTTTGCTTTAGTGAATGTGTATTTGATTTTGTAAAAGGCACCATTACACAGTATATCCTACATTTATCACATTTCTTAGTGTTAAGATTCTGACTCATTTCTATGTATTTTTCTTACTTTACAAAGTAACTTGAAACAGTACAGATTTTGTAACACTTAATTTGAGTAGCTTTTTTTATTACATTGAATTATATGAAGTGCATGTTACCTTCGAAAATTAATATTTGCTGCTTTCCTCTTTTGCAAAACATTCGCTGTAATGAAGGAATTTGTACTTCCAGTATGTACCTTGACTGCATTTTGTAGTATTTACTGCTTTATTCCTCATTCTGCTTTAAAGTATTGAACTAGGCATGAGAAATTAAAATAGTAATCCAGAACCTATATAAACTAGACGTTGCTTAAAATCTTTATCACTGCCATGTTGGAAACTCAGACTGCTTTTGTGATATTTCAAATTAATAAACTATCCTCTTCCTTAACCACTTACATATGTCCTCGTGGAATCTACAAGTGTCATAAATGCTCTAAAGCAGTGATTTTCAAGCAGTGTGCCATAAAAAAGTTTTAAACGTGCACTACCTATTTACTTAGGGGCACTGAGCTCTTTTCCCTTACACTGTCAAATTAAAAAAATGACAATAGCCTGATGTGTGGTGGAGCAATGGATCAAGCATCGACCTGAAACGCTGAGGTCACCGGTTCGAAACCCTGGGCTTGCCGGTCAAGGCACATATGGGAGTTGATGCTTCCTGCTCCTCCACCCTTTTCTCTCTCTTAAAAACAAATAAATAAAAATATAAAAAAGCAAACAAACAGAAAAATAAATGACAACAGCCAACACAATAGCCATTGTTGTGAATGAATCAAAATTATACTTATTTTTTTGTCAGATTGGCAAAGAAAAAGGTGTTGTTGTTTTTTTTGGTGTGCCACAGAAGTCTAGTAATTAGTTTATCTGGGCCCTTAGAGGACAAAGATTGAGAATTGCTGCTCTACAATGACTTGACAGCAGATAACCACTCTTGACATTAGGGTTCGAGACACATTAGGCATGCAAATAACCAACATCTAAAACCTAATGGAAAATTCTGTCACGCTGTCATCAGAACTATACAGCAGCTCCAATCAATCTCCTGCTACAAACATTAAAAAACAACAGAATATAAATGTCTATATAATTTCCAAAACATAATCTTATAAAAAATGCACTCAAGAATCAGAAATAAAACACTTTATTTTTGTCATATGAAGCTCTACGAACTAATATCAGGTAACAGCTAATGAAGAGTAGAACTTAAAAAGTCTTGACAGGGAAGATTGTACAAGTATGAATATTACAGCATTAGGTGGACATGAACAAGGTTTCATATGCTTGATAGAGGTGAGGAAGCCAGTACTATTGAATTAGCAATTCTTTAGAATATGCATGCCTTGACCATATAAAATTCCTTGGATCGTTTTTTTTTACCATTTCTTTATCTTTTTGGTACAATAGGAAAAATGCAGCGTCAACTGCTTATAGTAGTTGCATGTGGGGAATCATTACCACTAAAATGACAATGACCATTTAAAATATACTTTAAGGTGAATCTTGCAATATTGCTATGGCATTTTAAAATCGTTGCTTAGTTTGAGCAGTCTCACTTTCTGTCATCTCTTTGAACAAATTGCTATTTCAAACAGTTCCTACACAGAATATTTACAGGTATTTATCACAGGAGCAGATGTAAAGCCAACCTGAAAGAAAATAGCCAGAAAACTAAGTATAAACTAAGAAAACTCTATGAGAACTTTTAAACAGTGTCCTGCTGCAGATTTCCAACCCAATAAATACCAGGAGTATAGGGTGCTAACCCCAAAGGAATATTCGACATGAATTCCAAACTATGAATATAGAAACTTCTAGAAAAACTGAAGACTCTGACATACATGCACGTAGAGTCTTCTGGCAAAAATACCATTAAATTTTCCAGTTTTCCTCTTCCCCAAAAACTCCAGAAGATATGTTCAGTAGGCACAATTTAAATTTTATACTCAGAATTTACATAATGCACAGCAGCAGCAAATTATTATATCCATACTACTCAGAATGGATAGTTTTCCGTTATAGAATTCCTGATTTGTCATAAAGCCTTGTGGAAACGACCAAGTTTTAAGATGACAAACTAATTTACCTAGCAGTTAAGTTGGAAAGGTCTGGAAGCTCTGCTGGCAGCGGTATCACTCACATTTGTAGAAGTAATTATGTCTAACTGGTAAAATAGCGTTAATGAAACTGAAAATTTCCACTGAAAATATTTCTGAATATACCCTATAGCCAAAGAATAATGCTATCAATATCTAACAGAAAGGAAACAGATACTATGAGGCCAGAGATCACCAAGTCTTAAATTATAAGGTAATTTAAGATTTCCAAGGTTTACAAAATGGTTTTTCAAGGTCTAGACTCACAGAAGACAGTTGCACGTCATTCTCGTCATCAGTAAGCAAAGGATTATTTTCCCTTCTCCTTTTATTACTGCAAATACTGATGCCTGATACCCTCAGCTACCAACTTAAACACTGAAACCATTATCTTCAAATCTAGCTTACTGTCAGAATAATGATGTATACATGAGAAATTACGATTAAAGCTTTAAGTTCAAATTAAAGAAAGACTATTTTTTAAAATACATGGTTAAGGAGAAAAAAATATCTATGTTGAATTAAGAAATACTTAAGCAAAGTTACACATGACTAATAACTATGCACAACAATCTTTTTCAGTATCTATTAATTTTTTTCCTTTGCAAAGTCATTTACAGAAGAAGTTCAACAAGTTAATCCTGTTATAAATGCTAGGCTATACTTTCCAAACTGCTTCCTTTTCGTTCTAGCACTTCAATAAGTTTTTACTCTGTTTTCTAAGTGTTTAAATATGTCTTTTAAGAGGAAGAAAGGTGGTATTTACTGTTCTTAAGATAAATGGGAACCAACAAGCCTATATTACATTCCATATACAGTTTCTGATTGCTCTAATATTGCAGCAATTTGCAGATGGAATGGAACTTATTTTAGAAGGGGTAAAAACCAAAAAGGTCTGGCTGAAAGGAAAACACTAAATCATGGATTCAGCTATTTCAATGAAAACTTCCTATTTAGAGATTCTAATATGAACATTGAAAAATATATGCCAGGAGCCTCCCACCCAAAAGATGTAGGAGTCTCATTTCTGGAATCTATCATGTATAAAGATCTAGACAGAATTCAAGATTTATTTTGGTGGCTTACAGATTCGAAATTTGAAAAATTTCATGGGACAAATTTTTAACCATAACCAGCAAAAAGGCAATCTCCATTCATTTCCACTCTCAGTCTCTATCATGTTAGAGCAAAAATGTTTTTTAACAAACACAACAGAACTTTTTACATCTCCTCCTGTCTGCATTACGGAGATATTTTTGCCCTCAGAGACCACACAGCAAAGGTATAATATATATATATATATATATACACTAGTCCCAGCCACCAAAGTCTTCCACACTGTAACAATAAAAGCAAGATTTAATTCTAATCAGCTAAAACTAATTCTTTTGATGAGACTTGTCTTCATGGCACTTTCATGGGGGGGGGGAGGCAAGAGGTTGATATTCATTTGGACTAGCAGAATACTCAACCATGTGGAGTCTTATTTTAAAATTTATCAGAACAACTTTATAAGTTCTTGCTTACTTTTTTATGCCATATATAAGACAAACACACATTTATAGTCTCAATAGTAAGAAAATTGAGAATTCAGCAGTAAAGTGCTAACACGGAAGGGGAAAGTTTAAGATATACTAGGGTATGCTAATAACTCCAGTTATTTTCAAACAACATTCATACTGCTTCAAATTCTATTCAGGAAACTATCTCTCCAAGCTTTTTTTTTTTTTTTTTTTGCCTCTTAAATGAGCTGAAAGCTAACTATATAAACAGATACTTGGGGGAGGGGACTTCTCAATATCTACTTAAACTTTCAGAATAATTTGCTTCTAAAAATTATCAACATATAATCCAACTAAACTACCTGCAGATGACATAGCAGATCAAATTTCTTAATTTGTTCTATAGATCTTCTCAAAGCCCTGCCCCTTAATCCACCCCAAAACTTTGATATTTCAAAGGAGTTCAATAAGATTCTGGTATTATAAATTCAAACTCAGTACTGCCATCTGTTACATTCTGTTTAAAAATGGAATCATTTTCCTGCTGAATAAAAATATCCTCCCAGGTCATTGGCTTGTTCTGAGTAGTGGATGTGGTCCCTACTGGAGGTTCTTTCCCAGCATCAACTTTATACCCAATACCATCATCCTTCATGACAGGCACAGCGCCTGACCTATCAGAGAGGTATGCATATTGTCTGATCTGTAAAGACCTGCACGGATGTAAACGATAAAGCTTCGAGTCTCCGGAAGGATCTTGACTATGAACTGACTTGATGTGTGTCGACATAAATTGATAGTTGATGAAAGTTTTGCCACAGGCCAAACACTGATACCTTCGCTCTCCTGTGTGATGAATTTCATGCTTTGTGCGATATTCTGCAAGAGGAAATACTTTCTCACAGTAACGGCAAGGATACTTCTTTTCCCAAGAATGAATGTTAAAATGTCTCCGCAAGCTGGTCAGACAGACATATGACCTTTTGCACACAATACAGATATAATAGACCCTTCCATCTACTATTAACTCATAGTGATCATCATGTTTGACTTTCATACGTTTGTTTGCCGTCTCACTGCTAGACGTTTTTGGTATCTCATTCTCAAGTTTGGCCTCCCCCTCATCAGGGTCATCTTTGACAGGGATCACTATGTCATACGTATCTTCACCGATATTTGCATAAACCTTGCAACCCGTCGATAAGCCTTCAATTTCAGTAGCTGTATCTAAAGTAATGATCTTCTGACCCTCCATTAGATGTTTTGATTCTAAACCTGGATCACTAGTGTTTCTAGTAATTATATCTGAAACCTTTAAAGAATTGGACAGTGGCTCTTGCAGAAGTGTAGGCATCTGCATCTTCTGTATCAGTGATCCATCAAAAGTAGTATTTGGGGGAATATCAGCCTGTGGGACCAAAGATGTATTACTGACAGCCGAATCTGGACTGGAGCTAATAGTGTCATCATCATCATCTATAATTTCCTCCTCCTCCTCTTCATTGGCTTTGTTTCCTGTTAAAACAGCACTGTTTGGGGTCTGCTGATTCTGCACAAGTAAATTGATTGAAGGAGACATATGATTTGGAAGTGAAGGACTGACATTTGGTGGCGTAGTAAGTGGTGTCTGATTTAACAAAATAATGTTAGGAGTCAGATGTGTTAGGGCCGAAGATACCAGCAATTTTTCACTTCCTTGTGTTTGGCTCAGAGTTGCCTGATTCACAGGAGTAGGAAGTTTCTGAGTAGGTGTGACATTTGTTAAAGGGGGAGAGTTACTGCTGGCACAAGGTGTGACATCTGAAATAGCAACAGAGCCTGGGTTAGGCTGGACCTGTGTCACTGCACTGGTACTTGGCAAAGTCTCCTTTGCAGGCAGAATCTCAGAACAGAAAATGACGTCATCATCATCATCATCTGAATCAGTAACAATGATCTTTTTTGTCTCACAATCTTCAGCAGATAAGGAAAAAGACTTTGTTATAATAGGCATTACAGTGGCCCCATTATCTTGGGCTTCGTCTTTTGATTTTTGTATTTCAAGGTTCTTGTCACTAGAACCAGGAGGTAAGGCTTCTGCATCACCATCCTGAGCTGTACCTGAGATGCTTTTAACCTGTGACAATGGGACACCAAGCTCTGCTATAAATTTAACTCCTAACAACTGCCCTGATTTAATTAACTCATCAAGTAAATCCGATCTAACACGAACAATTTTAGAACTATAGATATAATTGAGAATTTCAGCAAAGATCTCTGCTCTTATGAAGCTCAGTTCAACAACTTGCCCGGCACCTAAGAAGAGCTGATGGAAGTAAGTACTAGAGGCAGAAAGAATATTCCTGTGGGCCCGGAATTTTCGGTCTTCCACAATAACAGTAACATCACAGAAGAGTCCATGGCCACGTTGCTCATTCAAGGAGTTCAGCAGACTGCCAGAATATTGAATGTCTGTAGCAGAAATCAGTTTTCGACTCTCCATGCCTACAAGAGAAAGGGAGGAGGAGGGGATGAAAGAAGATTAGGAAAGAAAAACAAAGGAACTTTATCACTCAGAATTATAGCTACAGCACAAATAGTTTGTTTCAAGTTTTAACCGAAGTGTGGAATAATTTTTTGGCTTCTATATAAATTTTCATATGGGATGGGTTTTGAACCATGTGTCAAATCTCATGACTGCCCCCTGAGAAGAGACAAAGAAGTTTTAAACTGATCTACACATGAGAACAGTAGTTTCTTCCTTTGAATCTCAATATATGCATCACCACTAAGCAATTTTTAAAGATTACAATCAATTTACTTAGCTCCAATTTTGGATTTTCTCCTCAAGAAGAGTTCATTTTTAGCTGTCTTAAAACCTTTTTAAAAAGAGAGAGGAAGGGAAGGAGGGGGAAGAGACGAGAAGAGAGTGAGAAGCATCAACTCACAGTTACTTCACGTTAGTTGTCTATTGATTGCTTCTCCTACGTTCCTTGACCGGGGGCTAATGCCAGCGACCATGGGCTTCAAGCCAGTGACTTTTGGCCTCAAACCTGCAACCTTGAGACTGTGTTGACCCTCAGTGCCCTAGGTCGATGCTTTATCCACTGTACCACCACTGGTCAAGTTGTCTTAAAATTTTCTAAAGAAAAATCTTTATCATGACCATATAAAAGTTATTTCACTTGTAAATGAATTATTTAAATGTCAGAAAAGCCTGGTGTTTGCAATTCTGAGTCTGAAATTTTATATATTCTTTCCAAATTTTAACTTACTTTTAAGAACATATTCAAAAGTTATTCCTTGCAGCAAATGACTTAATCAGCATTTATAAGCACTGACAATTATTACCCCTAACCTTACCATTTTTCTTGTTATTTAAATTGCAATGCCTCAACAGGATAAAGCATTAAACACCTTTCTTTATCCCCTTTCTCCTTCCCCTCACCTCTCTACTCTTACAATCTCCAGAGGTGTAATGTTAGAGTGCCAAATGAAGTCCATAGATGCTACTGTAAAAAATCAAAACAAAGGAAAAGGAAATGTTTACCATTTCTTAATGCTTATTTGCATGAAAATATTTTGTTGGTAAAGAATTATATGCATTGGTGTGAGAACTTTTTCCACATAAAATGAGTTAGTGAAAATGAAAACAAACTTACTGAAACAGAACAGACAATACTCTAGAAAAACTGGGAGGGGGGTTCAGTAAATAGCATTGCTGTGTACCAACCCCCAACATTTTTTTTGCACTTCTCAATAGACACTGCCAAGTAATGATGATGTCGGGTTGTTAAAATATACATATACCTCTAAATAAATTAGCTGATAAGTACTTTTGGTAAAGAAACACGTTTATTGCTAATATTCTTCCCCTTTAGAGTTACTAAGATAGTACCAATGTTACAGTGCTTAAGTTATATACACGTGGAAGGCAAGACATCTCAAATATTAATATTTTAAAATTATAACTTAAATACAAAGGGTAGGTGAAAAGTCTAGAAAGCAAGGATTGAAATCATCAGTAATAAGGCATTGCTCGTAAACGGTAGCAAGGAATTCCAGGTTACTATAAAGGCATTCATCAGAAAGGGTGACCTTTGGACAGCAAGCCAGCAATCAGGGCTTCCGGAGTAGGGGGATTTCGAAAGAAGTCACTTTTCAGTGGCTACATGGGATTTCTGAATATGATCCCACAATTTTTGTCATTTGAAAATGGGTTTTTTCAATGGAGGAATTGCATTCAAGGGACGTGTCCCGGTGACACTGGGACTTGGCTTCATTTACTTTAGGTTTCTTCCTCCTCCCCGTTAGGGTGGGCCCAGGAACAGCACAAATCAGTCCGAAGCCACCCCAAGATCTGCGACCCGCCTGTGGAAAAGCCATTCCGCACCGCGGGGAGAGGAATCCTTGATCGGGGCAGGAGATGCCGGGAAAGCAAGAAACGCCAACCGCGAGGGAGTGAAACAACCCGACACGCGGCTCCCTGCGCCGGCGGAGCCCCATCTTCCTTCCTCCACCCCCTCCTCCCTATTTGCGCCCGGCCGGCTGCAACCGAGGTTTTTAACCCCAATTCACCCGAAAGGCAGCTTCTTGCAAACATAGGTAGGAGCAGCAGAGCGAGGGCGGGGGTAACAAGGCGAGCTGGGGAAAGTAGAAGGTGGCAAAGGAGAGCGTGGGGGTGCTGGGAGGGGAAGAGGCCAAGCAGGCGGCATTGTTATGCCCTGGACGGGGACGGAAGGGGAGGATGGGCCCAGCAGCAAGGCTCTAAATCAAAGGAGGGACGGCGAGGAGATAAAGAGGCACCGAGAGGCAGGCAGAGGGGCGAGGAAAAAGCCCAGAAGGTCTCCGGGGCGGGCTCCCTGCGCTCCGGGCCTACCCGGGGCACCGGCAGCTCCCGAGCCCCTGACGCCGACGGGAACCGCGCCGCGGCCTTCCCGGCCCGTCCCCTCCTTCACTCCCGGGCCCACACAAAGAAAGGGCCGGAGGAGCGAAGGCTCCGACTCGGCCGCTTCCTGGTTCAAGTGAGGAGAACGCAGACGCAGGCGCGGCCCAGGGACGGAGGAAGCAGCGCGCCCGCCGCCCCTCCCGGTTCCCGGCCCGGTCCTCACCTGCTTCCCGGCGCCGCCGCTTCTCCTGGTCGGGCCGCGCCGAAGGGTGGGAGTCCTCTAACAGCCAGAGGCCGGACCCCGCGGCGATTCGGCTCCTTCTTTAAACGTCGCTCCAGTCTTGGGCGACGTCGACGCGGCTGCCGCCTCCTGCCGCCACCGCTGCAACCGCTGCCCCACGCCGCCGACAGAGGGCACAGCGCCGAGAAGAAGCGCTGAAGTCGAACGCGCCCTCCGCTGCCGAGCGCACTTCGGGTCTTTCCGGAAGGGCCCCAGCTCTAGGCGGGCCCGCTTTGGCTCCGCCCTCCGGCCTTCGGCTCCTTCCGTCAGGGGGCGGAGGAAGACTGGGAAGCTCTTGAAATGTTTGGCCCTTTCCGGAGGGCGAAAGGGTGGGAAAAAGGGAATAAGGCAGTCACAAGCGGCGGGGATGCAGGGACGCTAGATGCTTTCATCTAAATTCAGTATAAGCACCCAGGGCATAAAAACTTTGACGATCTGGATTTCATCTCTTGTCCAACTTTGAGATTGCTCTATTAGCCCGTCTCTTAGATGATAAACCACCTTTGAAACAGAATCTGAATAAATGAAGTCAAATAGATTTTGTCAATTTATAATTCAATATCCAGGATAACAAGAACACCATTACAGTAACTATTTTTAAGAAATAAATCTAGTGTCTGGACCAGCACTATCTTCTAAATTGACTATTAAATAATGCAGTACGATGTTAATTCCTTCATTTCAACTATAGTCTACTGACCACCCTGTATAATCTGTAATAAATCTTATGCTAGGTTCTGTGGAATACAAAAATGAATAAGCCAAGGTCTCTACTTTTTTAAAGGGCTCAGTAGATAGACACCCACATATGGACAAAAGTGGTGTAGAACACAGTTCACAAACTGAATGTTAACATTTGAGCTATATCTTGAATGATGAATAATATTAATACTTGCATTGTTAATATATGATTTTTATTTCCATAGCATTTCCTCCTCAAGGGGCTGTAGTGTCAGACCCATAGTAGGTGTTCAATAATTGTTTAGTGAATAAGGGAATGAGTTGTAATTTTTAAGAAATCCTTTGATAATACACTTCCGACTGAGTACCACGGTGAATGAAGCAACAGGATTGGTGTTTGGAGAGCAAAATATTTCCCTTTAGGTTGGTTAATGATCATATTCAACTAAGGAACCAAAACAGTAGTTTTTTTTTCTGACAGTGAAGGGACTCCTGGGTATCCTTTTCTTTTGAAAAAATATGTAGAAGTTAGTATTGCATCAGTTTCCAAAAACTTGAATTTGTGCCTGTTTCCTTTCAGGTAGAATCCCTGTGCTTCTTTCCTACAAAAACCTTAATGTCCATCAGGAGAAAAAGAGATCTAACTATATCTCATTTTCTTCAACATGAAATCAGACAAGGCTATCATCATCTATCCATTCCCAATCTATTTTACATTCTCAATATAACCACATAATAAAACATCAAAGTATTATAATATGGTTATATTCTCACATGGAAATAAATTCATATGATATCCCTTACTTTCTTCTCCAAGATTTTATACTGTGGGAAAACAAACTTTATTGGAATTATTGCATCTATGGTTTTTAAAATTAGGATTTAAAATTATGAAAGTTTCATTGTTTAATATAAACACATTTCATGGGAAATAGGAGTGTGCTGTTATAAAGAAACTAAAGCAGATAGTAGCATTTTCCTGACCACTGAGTACTAAACAAAACTAGTTAGCAGATTAATGACCATTTTTTGAGTCATCCTCCCCTAAAGTTTAGTTGCAATATATGCATGCGTGCGCGCGCACACACACACACACACATATAGTGGTGGGAGTCAAATAATTTAACAGCTGGTTCTCTGCTTTAATGACCATTTTAAGTATAAAAAACTATATACCGAAAGGTAGTTTATTATAGTCTCATGCATTTAATACTTAAATAAGAACAATAAAAGAGCTACACAAAACTAGATTGTTCAAGTTTTAAAACATTAATGAAAAAATATTAAATAATGCCTGACAAAAAAAAAAACCCAATAAAATTGTTATTTAAGATAATTTTCATATTGCTTCTCACTTGCAATTATTTTCACCTATGGACAGAATGAATATTAATTACTACGGGCGATTAGAATACACTGTTGTGCAGATGGACGTTAAAAAAGAGTAAGGAGCCTGACCTGTGGTGGCGCAGTGGATAAAGCATCGACCTGGAATGCTGAGGTCGCCGGTTCAAAACCCTGGGCTTGCCTGGTCAAGGCACATATGGGAGTTAATACTTCCTGCTCCTCCCTCCCCCTTCTCTCTCTCTCTCTCTCCTCTCTAAAAATTAATAAAAAAAAATTAAAAAAAGAGTAAGAAATGGAAGTTTGTGATTTCCACATTGGAAGGCTGCCCAGGCACCCACGTTAGAGAGAACCCTGATTACAAGTGCCATTTTAACCGGTTCGCCAAACTAAAAAAATAAAATAAAAATTAGGTATCAGTTCTCCCAAAATGCTGCAAACTGGCTGAATCCCACCACTGTGTGTGTGTGTGTAAATAGGACTAAGTACATCTTTTTAAAGAGAACTTTAAATTTTATTTTTCAATTATAGTTTATATTTAATATTATTTTGTATTGGTTTCAAGGATACAGCATAAAGAACAGGCAATCACATACTTCATATAGTATTCCCTCTGATATTTCTGGTACCCACCTGACACCATACATAGTTATAGCAATATTACTGACTGTATTCCCTATGCTGTACTTTATATCCTGTGACTTTTTTTTTTTTTATTTTAGTGAAAGGAGGGGAGGCAGAGGCAGAATCCTGCATGTGCCTGGACTGGGATCCACTGGCTAAACCACTAGGAGGTGATGCTCTGCCCATCTGGGGCCCTTGCTCTGTTGCAACTGGAGCCATTTTTTAGTGCCTGAGGCAGAGGTCATAGAGCCATCCTCAGTGCCTGTGGCCAACTTGCTCCAATTGAGCCAGGGCTGCAGGAGGGGAGGAGAAGAGAGAGAGAGAGAGAGAGAGAGAGAGAGAGAACTGAGAGAGAGAGAGGGGTTGAAAAGCAGATGGGCACTTCTCCTGTGTGCCCTGGCCCAAAATCGAACATGGGACATCCACACACTGGAATGACGCTCTACCACTGAGGCAACCGGTGAGGGGCCCGTTACTATTTTATAACTACCAATTTGTACTTCTTAATCCCTTAGTACCCATTCAGTACCCACTCGGTACCAGGCAATATCCTAGGCATTGCTGATACAGTCATCATCAAAGTGAAATCTCAGTCTTCATGATACTTAGATTTTAAAGGAAGAGACATACAATAAACATATGTGTATATATTATATAAATGTATGACATCAGATAGTAATGATCACTATGAAGAAAAATACACAGTGTGAAGGGCTAGAGAATTATAAGGGTGCTGTTGCAGGTATACAGATAGTGTGGTCAGGGACAGCCTCTCTAAAAAGATGATGTATGAGCAGAGAACGGAACAAACTAAGGGAAAGGGCCATGCAAATATCATGCTGCATTATTATTATATGGGACATACTTGTACTAAAACATTATTCATTGTGTATCATAAATTCAAATGTAAGTGGGCCTACTGTATTATTTCTTTTTGTTAAATGTGTCACTAAAACACACTTTGAACTGCTTAGGAAATACTTTAAATACTTTGTGCCTTTTCTTCATATCCCACTTCGATTTTTCTTTTAATCCAAGATAGACTTAAACAATGTGGGGGGGGATCTAGGGGCACTCACCTCCCAGACAGTTAAAAACCCGCGTATAGCCTGACCAAGAGGTGGCACACTAGATAGAAAGCAGGCCTGGGACACAGAGGACCCAGGTTCAAAACCTGAGGTCGCTGGTTTGAGCATGGGCTCACCAGCTTGAGTGTGGGGTCTCTGGCTTGAGCATGGGATTATAGACATGACCCCAAGGTCGCTGTCTTGAGTCTAAAGGTCGCTGGCTTGAGCAAGGGGTCAGTCGCTCTGCTGTATGCCCCACTCAAGACACATATGAGAAAGCAATCAATAAACAACTAAGGTGCCGCAACAAAGAATTGATTCTTCTAATCTCTCTCCCTTCCTGTCTCTCTCACTTAAAAAGAAACAAACAAAAAAAAAAACCACCACACTTATAAATCCCTAATTCAATTTGAACCATTTCTATATACAGGGTGGGGCAAAAGTAGGTTACAACTGTTTGTATGGAAAACAATAAAATAATAAATAATGATACAAGAATAAACTGTGTGCCTGACCTGTGGTGGCGCAGTGGATAAAGCGTCGACCTGGAAATGCTGAGGTCGCCGGTTCAAAACCCTGGGCTTGCCTGGTCAAGGCACATATGGGAGTTGATGCTTCCTGCTCCTCCCCCTTCTTTCTCTCTGTCTCTCTCTGTCTCTCTCTCCCTCCCTCTCTCTCTCTCCTTTCTAAAATGAATAAATAAAATAAAATTAAAAAAAAAAAAAGAATAAACTGTGTTTCACATACTTACAACTGTAAATCTACCTTTGCCCCACCCTGTATTCTAGATCAGTGGTCCCCAACTTTTTTGGGGCCACGGACCGGTTTAATGTCAGAAAATATTTTCACAGACCGGCCTTTAGAGTGGGACGGATAAATGTGTCACGTGACCGAGACCAGCATCAAGAGTGAGTCTTAGACAGATGTAACAGAGGGAATCTGGTCATTTTTTAAAATAAAACATCGTTGAGACTTAAATATAAATGAAACGGAAATAATGTAAGTTATTTATTCTTTCTCTGCGGACTGGTACCAAATGGCCCACGGACTGGTACCAGTCCACGGCCCCGGGGTTGGGGACCACTGTTCTATATTATATATGTACGCACATATTTTATTTATACATACTATTATATTACTCGTACACTTATTATTTATACATATAGACACACACGCATATGACACAGTAAGCTCCCAATAGTAATATGTAACACACGCACGCATACAAAAGCACCTGAAAATCAAGTAGCATTGATTGTGTTATTGGTAGAACCCCTCTGTGAACTCTAACCTGTGATTTTTCACCCTCCCTTCAGTTATTTCAAGTACAAGGCTGACAAAGACATGGTATCCGGGCCAATTTGTACTTGGCGGTCCCGACGCGGAACCGAAAAACTGCCCGGAACTGATTATAACGGTGACTTGTTTACAAGAACACACACACTCCTTTCACGTCGGCTGATGGCCACGTAGGCCTGGGGAAGGGTTTTGCCAACGTACCCGGAACAGTTTCCATGGTTACAGTAGCTTTGGGCGGTTGCTCAGCGGCGGGTTCTGGGAATCAGGCGGTTCCCCAGGCTCAGTAGCCGGTTCCCGGTTTTCAGAGCAATGACGATGGTGCTGGGCGCACGTGGCTGGGGGGGGAGCGCGGCCGCCGGCTGCGTTGGGGGGTGGGGGAGAATGGGAGCGCTGCCGCGGGCTGCGTGTGTGTTTGCGTGTGCGCGCTCGCGCGCGCGGGAGGGGCGGTGGGAAGCGTCGCCTCTGGCTGCCTGGGGGCGTGGAACGCCGTCGCCGGCTGCGTGCGCGGGGGTTTGGGAAAACGCGGCTGCCGGCTGCGTGCGGTGGGGTGGGAGGAGCGCCGCCACCGGCTGCCTGCGCGGGGCGTGGGGGGGTAAGCGCGGCCGCCGGCAGCGTGCGGGGGGGGGGGGGGAGTGGGAGGAGCGCCGCCGCCGGCAGCGTGCGGGGGAGGGGGGAGTGGGAGGAGCGCCGCCGCCGGCAGCGTGCGGGGGGGGGGGGAGTGGGAGGAGCGCCGCCGCCCGCAGCGTGTGGGAGGGGGGGGGTGGGAGGAGCGCCGCCGCCGGCAGCGTGTGGGAGGGGGGTGGGGGTGGGAGGAGCGCCGCCGCCGGCAGCGTGCGGGAGGGGGGGTGGGAGGGGCGAGGCTGGCGGGGTCAGGCCGGTGGCTTCCAGGCAATGTCGCAGTTCTGGCAAGAGGTTGGGGCGCGGCAAGTCCGCGCATTCTCCGTGGGACACCACTCTCCCTGGCATTCCAGCTCTCGGTAGAGGGACCCGAATGGCCTCGGGCACCAGCTGGGTGACCTCCGCCGAAGTTCCTGAGACCTGCCTTACCGCTCCGGCTCAAAGTATCTTTCATGAGAGCGGGTCTTGGTGCCACAGCATCTCTGTTTCTGCCTCCTGGTTGCCTGTTGCGGTCTCTTCGGGAGCGACAAGCTATGGCCTGGCCTCCTGGACAAGGGCAGGTGGAGGTAGGTGAGAACGACGAGCCTTGCTCTGAGTAGTGCACCTACCTTCTGAGTCCGGTTCATCTGTCACTGCTCTTTGGACCATTGGTATTGCGCTTCCTTCTACCATCCTTGCACCCGTTTTCACTTTTTTCTTGAGTGTGTCCTAGACAACTCCTTATTCGCCCTTTTCCTCCCTTAATTCCCATTCATCCTTGGGTCCCTTCAGACAATGCCAGCTCTCCTTTCTACCTTTGGTTATAGCAGACATGCCAAGGCTTGTAGACCTATTTGTGAACAAGTTTTTTTTCAGTACACTTAGTGTAAAGGAGTTCTGTGAGTTATACATCACAGAATTCTCTTTACTATCACTTAGAGCTCAACCGTTGCTTGTTGAATGAACTTCGATAGGTTGGACATGGTAACGGGGTGTGGAAGTGGAAATTCTTTGTCGGAAGTTGGAAAGGATTGACGTTAAGGATTTAAATTAGAAAGTAGAAAAATCTTCCTCCAAGACACGATTGGATCAGTGTAGGCAAAGTGATGTGCTAACCTTGAGAAAGGTCTCATTAAGTGGTCTCTATCTTGACCTCGAGGAATGAGGAGAGGGTGAGATCAGTTTTCCTCTAACAAAAGTGAGTATTGGAGTGGGAAAATAGCTTGAGAAGAAGGAAAAGAATTATAATTATTGCTGTGTAAGTATTCATATATAATGTTTGAATGTGTCAGGTAGCATACTGAGTGTCTTGAATGTGTTAAAAATGAGAAGTTAAAAAACTTCCAGGCTTTGAGGGGTAGGTTCAAATTACAGCAGTTGGGCATGTCTTTTTGTTGTTGTTTTAGTTGATTGTTTTAGATAGGAAGGGAGAGAGAGAGAGAGACAAGAGAGAAACATCAATTTGTTGTTCCACTTATTCACTCCGTGATTTGATGATTCTTTTCTGTGCACTGGCCGGGATCAAACCTGCAGCCTCGGCATGCTGGAGTGATGCTCTTACTCACTGAGCTGCCAGGCAGGGACATGTCTTCATGGTTCTTTTTCCTTCCAGCAGTGAGAGGTAGTAAAGCAGAGTGAGAGGAGAATAGTCAGATTGACTGCCTGTATTTGAAGCCCTGCTTTGCCACTTAATACCTGTATGACGTTGGGTGTTGAGAGTTTCTAAGCTACTCCATGGTATTGTGGTCTCGGCATCCACTTTGTTCTGCCAGGTGGCTTTCAGCGACCTTAAATGGACCCTATCCCCCTCATCCAAACACATGTCCTAGATAGCAACCTGCAGAAGCACAAGTAAATGTAAGTTCCTGATAGGATTTTCTCAGCAGCCCTTGTGATCAACTGTCTCCCCTGCCTCCCAGCACCTCTATACTGTATGAACCCTATATAAGACCCTCGGAGGCTTAGCAAAACCTCCCTCTTTAGGTTTAAACTGACTTATCTGGTCCTGGCCTGGGAACCACAAAGCACTCCACCCACAGACTCTAATTGTTTTGACCTTCCTATGGACCCTGCAGGCATACTGTGTACTTCTACCAGACCTGTGAGGAACGAAGTGTTCAGTTACTCGTGTGGTCCGCTGTTGAACTTGGGCTCACCATCCACTTAAATGTTAATTTAACAAAGGCAAAACATTAGGTAAGATCCTTAATCTCTCAGGTTCATTTCTTCACATGTAAAAAGGGCTTAAAAATAGTGCTGACATTTTGAATGTTGTTTTAATGACTTAGTACCCGGAACATGTACGTTCCATGATAGCTACTTGGGTTTCATGCCTGGGAGCAGAAACAATAAAAGCAGCCCTTAGTTACAGTGCGGACCTACCTCTCCAGGTTAAATGTTTCAGAAATGTGCTCCCAGTCTGTCAATCAAAAACAAAACAGTTTCTTATTTAGAATTTTAACCGAAAGATTGATGAGTTTGCATTTGTGCATGTAGAAGATAAGTAATTTATCTTAACGAGAAAACACGAGAATGAAAACATGAGAATTCTCGTGATCCGTCTGCAGTGTGTTAGGAGTACAGATGGAACCAGTTAGCGGGGATCGCTGTAATGGTCTCCTGCTCACCCTGTTGGTGAGGAACGGATGGTCTCACTCAGGTTATACTGTTGCTGAACACAGCACACCTGACACTGAACAAATGAAAGCCCCAGGCCGCAGGGTCCTAAGACCGACTTCCCGGGATAATCTGGAACTGTACCTAGTCTCAGATAAGAAGGCTTGTTTGTCTAGAGACCTCAGCAGAGTGGGGAGGGGAATTTGCAGTTAGGCCATTGGAGGCCCAGTAGGTTTCCCCATGTCTAGGCAGCACATAATGTTGGGCCTTAACTTTATGCTTCATGCCTTAAGAACTGTGCGTCTTCACTCTCCGTTAGCCCCTATACTCATATGAACAACTGTTATTTGTTTACTTTTACTTTCTGTAATTTTTTAATTGATTTTTAGAGAGAGGATGGGAAAGAAAGACAGAAACCTCGGTCTGTTCCTGTATGTGCTCTGACTGGGGAAAACTGGCAGCAGAAAAAAGCTCTCCATCTGACTATCCCCTCCCTCTTCCTCCTCCCCTTTTTGCTGGCTACTTGTTTATTTTCCACTTGGTGCAAGCCATACAGTTAGGGGGGTCAGGAAGGCTCACATGTGCCTTAAATAGTAAAGAGCCAAGTTCTCAAGTCTTTTTTTTTTTTTTTTTTTTTGTATTTTTCTGAAGCTGGAAACGGGGAGAGACAGTCAGACAGACTCCCGCATGCGCCCGACCGGGATCCACCCGGCACGCCCACCAGGGGCGATGCTCTGCCCCTCCGGGGCGTCGCTCTACCCGACCAGAGCCACTCTAGCGCCTGGGGCAGAGGCCAAGGAGCCATCCCCAGCGCCCGGGCCATCCTTGCTCCAATGGAGCCTTGGCTGCGGGAGGGGAAGAGAGAGACAGAGAGGAAGGAGGGGGTGGGGGTGGAGAAGCAAATGGGCGCTTCTCCTATGTGCCCTGGCCGGGAATCAAACCCGGGTCCCCCGCACGCCAGGCCGACACTCTACCGCTGAGCCAACCGGCCAGGGCCTCTCAAGTCTTTTTTGATGTTTTTCTGTTTTGATATAAAAGATCCCAACTGAGCCCTGGCCAGTTGGCTCAGTGGTAGAGCGTTGGCCTGGCGTGCGGAAGTCCCGGGTTCGATTCCCGGCCAGGGCACACAGGAGAGGCGCCCATCTGCTTCTCCACCCCTCCCCTCCTCCTTCCTCTCTGTCTCTCTCTTCCCCTCCCGCAGCCAAGGCTCCATTGGAGCAAAGTTTGCCCCGGCACTGAGGATGACTCTGTGGCCTCTGCCTCAGGCGCTAGAATGGCTCTGGTTGCAACAGAGCGACACCCCAAGATGGGCAGAGCATCACCCCCTGGTGGCATGCCGGGTGGATCCCTGTCAGGTGCACGCGGGAGTCTGTCTGACTGCCTCCCAGTTTCCAGCTACGGAAAAATACAAAAAAAAAAAAAAAAAGATCCGAACTGTTTCTGCTAGCTGCAGTCTGCCTAGTCTGGGGGCTGGAGTGAAGAGGGAGGAAGTGAGTCAGAGAGGAGGGGAGAGGGGCGGGGCTCAGAAGAGCCCTGAGCCAGATCACAGGTGATTGTGCTGCTGGAGGCTTGGTGAGATTCTGAGTGCTTTGGGGACTCCAACACTGGCCGTGAACTAGACTCTAGTTCAGGGGTCCCCAAACTTTTTACACAGGGGGCCAGTTCACTGTCCCTCAGACCGTTGGAGGGCCGGACTATAAAAAAAAAACTATGAACAAATCCCCATGCAGATTGCACATATCTTATTTTAAAGTAAAAAACCAAAACGGGAACAAATACAATATTTAAAATAAAGAACAAGTAAATTTAAATCAACAAACTGACCAGTATTTCAATGGGAACTATGCTTCTCTCACTGACTACCAATGAAAGAGGTGCCCCTTCCGGAAGTGCGATGGGGGCCGGATAAAGGTCCTCAGGGGGCCGCATATGGCCCGCGGGCCGTAGTTTGGGGACCCCTGCTCTAGTTACTAGAGGGTAGACGTCCCAAAATAGAAGCTCATGCACCAGTGAACCCAGTCTGCCTGGGAGAGACCAGGACGATGGGGCACCACTTCCCCAGGGGACTGGCACCTCCATGGGGGGCTGTTAACTGGAAGGGAAACCCACGCAGCTCAAGGGGTAGCCCCGGGTGGCCGTGAGTGAGCCGCTGGAGGGGATGGCTGTCCTGCTCTTGCTGTGGGCGGGTAGGAACTTCAGTGGTGACCGCTGTGGGCCTCCACTCCACAGGCACAGTCACAGGTGGCAGGGACCAGGACAGCAGGCAAAAGAGCCCATTTGCAGAGCAGACTGAGAGGCCGCTCCACCACTGCTGTGAGGAGATTGCCTGCTTCTTGAAGTAGGAGACACTCTGAGTTCCAACTGTGCGTAGTTGTACCTTTTGCCATGAATAAAGAAGTAAAAAATAATTTATTCAAACTGTGAAACCAAATATATTTGTTTTGTAAAGATTTAAAAAAAAAACCAAAGACATAAACAGCTAGACTTTGGGGAATTGAGCCCCTGTTAGTTGTGTTTATTTTCAGTTTATTAGTAACCACAGCTTGACCAGGCGGTGGTGCAGTAGATAGAGCATCAGACTGGGACACGGAGGACCCAGTTTCGAAACCCCAAGTTCGCCGGTTTGAGCACAGGCTTATCTGCCTTGAGCCATGGGCTCACCAGCTTGAGTGAGGGGTCACTGGCTTGAGCGTGGAATCATAGACATGACCCCATGGTCGCTGGCTTGAAGCCCAAGGTCACTGGTTTGAAGCCCAAGGTCACTGGCTTGAGCCCAAGGTCACTGGCTTGAGCAAGGGGTCACTTGCTCTGCTGTAGCCCCCCAGTCAAGGCACATATGAGAAAGCAATCAATGAACAACTAAGGTGCCACAACGAACAATTGATGCTTCTCGTCTCTCTCGTTTCCTGTCTGTCCCTGTCTGTTCTTCTCTCTGTCTCTGTCACACACAAAAAAATTAGTAACCACAAAGATTAAATCAAACAATGATATACAAAGAAATTAAAGGAAGAACAGAGAAAAGAACCCCTGAATTTCATACACTTCAGTTTTTGTCCTGTGGAACTTTTCAGAGCTCTGCTTATTTTTACTACTTTTAGTGCTTTCTTTTTAAAAACTGTCTTTACTCTGGGTTTCTGAAAACTAAAGTTTTAACCAAACTGAAACAGACTTCTTTTTTTCCTTTATAAATGTGTATAAGCAAATGAAGTTTTTCCCCATGTAAAACTGTTTCTGTCACATTGCAGAAGGTGACGAGAGCAGTTGGGAGCTATGGCATGTGTGCGGCAGAGAGGCGCACCTGACAGGCTCCCAGGCCGCCTTCCTGGCCCAGCCTCTCAGACTGTCTGCAGTCTGATGTCGGATGCCATTTGACATCAGAACATCAAATCCTAAATGTTGAGTTTACATTAATACCAAGTTTTATTAATTTAAGGTTTAAAATGTGAAAGGATACGGATACTTGGACAACTGGACCTATTGAATTTAATGCACACACACACACACACACACACACACGAATGGGTAGAACAAAATTCACCCGTTGAATTATTGACATGCCTATATATTCTGGGAGATTAAGTGAACGTGTATTGGAGATTTGGGAGCTACTGAAGTATGAGGACTTTCTCCAAAGAATCCTTGTTATAGACTGAATTGTAACACCTCCCAGATTCATATGTTGAAACCTAGCCCTCAAAGTGACTGTTTTTGTTAATAGGGCCTTTAATGAAATAATTAAGGTGAAATGATAGCATAAGGATGGGGCCCTAATTCAACAGGACGGGTATCTTTATTTAAAAAAAAAGAAGACATCAGAGATAGATCTCTCTCTCTTTCACTCTGTCTCTCTCTATCCCTCCCTTCCCCGCGCCTCCCTCTCCCTCCCTCTCTCCCTCTACCCCCACTTCCACCAGGTGTGCACAGAAGAAAGACCACAGGAGGACAGGGAGAAGGCAAGAGTTTACCAGCCAGGAAGAGAAGTCTCACCAGAAACCAACCTTGATGACACTTGAATCTTCACCTTATAGCTTTCAGAACAGTGAGAATAATTTCTGTTGTTTAACCACCCCGTGTGTGTTATTTTGTTTTGGCAGACCTAGCTGACCAATACAATCCTGAACCGGAGTAAGTTGTTAAAAAAACTTATTTTTTTAATGTTATAACATTCGTTAAATTCAGAATCTATTGTTAATTTTTTATTAAGTGAAGAGCTTTAAGTGCATCTCACATTTTTCTTCTTTCCTTTGATTTATCCTCTTAAACCCCTTAATTCAAAAACATGAAATGTACCTAAGTATTAGAACATGTTGCCAGTGGATTTTACCGTGTAATGGTTCTCTTTAAATTATTATTCATGGGGTGCCAATTTCTTATTCATAGAAAGGTTTGGTGTTAAAACAAATAATGCATTTAAATTATTTTGAATTATTTTTTTCTTAACTAACCCAGTGGCAGACTG
Source organism: Saccopteryx leptura (assembly GCF_036850995.1). NCBI lineage: Eukaryota > Metazoa > Chordata > Mammalia > Chiroptera > Emballonuridae > Saccopteryx > Saccopteryx leptura. Next base: position 111,900,085 of record NC_089516.1, on the reverse strand, counting down.
CATGCCAGATTTTAGCACTGCAAAGGGATTTTTGAAATGAATGTACCAGTATGGTTTTGTTAGTTATTTTTCCTATATCTAATACTATCTGAAGGCTCCATGTTTCCTTTTACTTATTTTCTCTTTGGTGCTATTCATAAGTTGCTGTGTGTACTTTGGGTTGAGTTGAGACAAGGTGTTTCACAAGTAAACTTTGTGATCTGGGACGGGTGGTAAAGCATTACTGTCAGAAACTTCTTGCAGATATCCTTATAACAACCTGAAACAGAGTTAGAGTTGGAAGGAACCCTAAAACTAATTTCCTATGTGATGCCTAATTTATTCCAAATGTGATCTCCAGAGGAAAAATTGATATGATATGAAAATTCCACTTTTAAATTGTTGTAGAATTTTAATTACTCTTTCAGATTCTCTACAACAGAACGAAATGTGTTTATACTGTAGTGTGGGAGGTTTTTCATGCTCTGGGGAGACAGAAGAGTTGCCACCCTGCCATGTGTCCTTTACACACATAGAATGAAATTATGACGTCTTCCCTCAGCTTTCTTAGCTCCACTTTCTGTCATCTTTCCTTAGAGCTCCCCTTTCCTTACTTTTGCCCCCTGGTTTCTTCTGAAAATATAAATTTTACATGCTGCTTTCCGTTTGTGTCACACTTTGTACACTCTAAGCAGGGGTCCCCAAACTTTTTACACAGGGGGCCATTCCACTGTCCCTCAGACCTTTGGAGGGCCGCCACATACAGTGCTCCTCTCACTGACCACCAATGAAAGAGGTGCCCCTTCCGGAAGTGCGGCGAGGGGGCCGGATAAATGGCCTCAGGGGGCTGCATGCGGTCTGTGGGTCGTAGTTTGGGGATGCCTGGACTTGATGAATAAATTATAGCAATCCAGACCATAGAATTATATGATGCTATAAAAAATAGCACTGTATGTGGCGGCCCTCCAATGGTCTGAGGGACACTGAACTGGACCCCTGTGTAAAAAGTTTGGGGACTCCTGCCTAAAGCATTATGCAAGGTAAAGGATTAGTATACTATTATGAAGGTGGAAGTCTGTTGAACTGTACTATTACAAAATTATCCCATTATTTGCTTTTACTGGTTCTTGGACAATCAGTGCTGTTATGGAAAATTTTTAATTCTACATTTTTATATTTTGTGATTCACATTTCTGATTCTTACAACCATGTTCTTTAAATTCAGCTCTGATGAACATACACCAGTAGAGGATGAAGAGCCAAAGAAGAGCACCACTTCAGCTTCCACCTCAGAAGGTATATTTTAAATATAGAGCTTTTTTTTTTTTTCAAATTTTCGATCATATATTCCTTTTCAGTATTTCAAATACAATAAAAGCGATACTAAGAAATACTTGTTTAGACCTTAGTTTTTATTTTATTTTATGTAGAGGAAAAAAAGAAGAAGAAAAAGTCCAGTCATTCAAAAGAAAGGTCCAAGAAAAGGAGAAAGAAAAAATCATCTAAAAGAAAACACAAGAAGTATTCTGACGACAGTGACAGTGACTCTGATTCTGAAACAGACTCCAGTGGTAAGAAAGTCAACGTCATTCCGCAAGCCTCTCTTTAAAACTACTTTTACTTCTGAAAGTGTATTTCAGAAGTAGGTTCTTAGAAGCAGTAATAGTCGAGAGACTTTGTGCCGGGCACCCTTCAGAGTGCTTGCTATTTAATGCGCTGCGTCCCTGCAGGACACTTCTTAGCGGTGGGGAAAGGGAGGCGCAGAGCAGCATACAGTGCCACCCTCACGGTCGCACACTGGGGACTCACCCGAAGCAGTGTGACTCTGGATTGGTTGTGTGTAGTTAGCTGTACGGGGCGTGTGAGCCGAGTCGGGCTCGGGCTGTGAGGAGTGTGTTGCAGCGAAGCCTTACAGGGCCGCCTGGGCTCTTTGGTGCAGTTCTCACACCCACTGAGCACCTTTGTGCAGTTTTCAAAAAGGCACAGCCAAGGACCCCCTCCGGCGGGCAGCTGATTGAAGGGAGACACCCCGTGGGGGGCGCATCACAAGAAGGCACCGTGTGTGTGCCTGGTCCTGGCTGATGACTGGCAGAGGCTGCCTCCTCTGTCACATCCACAAGGGTGCCCTTCCTCTCGTGTCACCTGGGTTTCCTGGCCCGTTGTCACTTTTCTTCCTCATTGCTGGAAGACGGAACTTTTTAAACACAAATCTGGGCATGTCAGTCCCCTACTCAAGCTCCTTCAACAGTTCCACAGCCTTCAGGGTCGAGTTGAGACCCTGACTGATCCGGTCTGATCACATCACCCTGTCATGCGCTCTCACTTTCTCTCGTAGCATCCTCTGTAGCCTGAGAGCTACTTTCTGTCTCCTCAACAGTCCCTGTTCGTTCTCTCGATTTTGTTTCTCGATACAGAGTGTCCGTCCGTCTGTCTGCCTGCAATGCCAGTCTCTCCCTGCATCTGCCTGGCTTACTCATTTCAACAATGGGCATGCATAACTTCTGTCGTAAAACTGTTCTGAATGAGAACTAGCCTGAGTCACCTTGCCTGCTCGGCCAGGCCTCAGCAGCCTCTCCCGCTCAGCCTGGTTCTGAGACTGTAGGCCCAGCACGCCCGGCTTCTCCCTGTCACTCGGGTTCTGTTTCTCTCTGTACCTCTGTGTCCTCCGTTAGACGGGGCTCCTGGGCAGCACCCTCAGACACGCACAGGGGTTCCCTCTTTCCTCCTGCAAATACCCAAACGTTCAGAAGAATAAGGAGAACAGTACCATGCCGTATACATATCGCCGAGATTTTAACGACTGCTAGTATTTTGACATATTTCTTTCAAATGTGGCTTTTCTGCTGAGGTATTTAAAGTAAGTTAGGAAAACATATAACACTTTCATGCTAAATATTTATGTCAGCAACTCTTTAAAAAAGGACATTTGCCTGCTTATCCACAATATCATTATCTCACCCAATAAAGAAATAATAATTTTCTGTATCATCTAATACCTAGTGTAACATTTTTATTGAATTTTTTGGAGTGACATTGATAAAATGATTCAGGATTCAGATGTACAGTTCTATAGTGCACCATCTCTATATTGTACTGTGTGTCTACCGCCCCAGTCCAGTCTCCTTCCGTCATCCTGTACCCCTCCTGTGGCCTGTTCTGCCTCCCCTGCTCCCCCATTTCCTGCTGCTCATCACCATGATGTGTATGTCAAAAAAATATTTGTGCTTGGCATGGCCGGTTGGCTCAGTGGTAGAGCGTCAGCCTGGCGTGCGGGGGACCCGGGTTTGATTCCCGGCCAGGGCACATAGGAGAAGAGCCCATCTGCTTCTCCACCCCCCCTCCTTCTTCTCTGTCTCTCTCTTCCCCTCCCGCAGCCAAGGCTCCATTGGAGCAAAGATGGCCTGGGCGCTGGGGATGGCTCCTTGGCCTCTGCCCCAGGCGCTAGAGCGGCTCTGGTCGCGGCAGAGCGACGCCCCGGAGGGGCAGAGCATCGCCCCCTTGTGGGCAGAGCTTCACCCCTGGTGGGCGTGCCGGGTGGATCCCGGTAGGGCACGTGCGGGAGTCTGTCTGACTGTCTCTCCCCGTTTCCAGCTTCAGATTAGAAAAAAAAAAATTTGTGCTTAATTCCTTTACCTTTTTCATCCAGCCCAGCAGCTCCAGTCCCCTACCTGTCAGTCTTTTTCTATTAGTTTGTTTTTATTTTTTTTGTTAGTTCACTTTTTCATTAGATTCCACATATAAGTGAGGTCACATAATACTTGTCTTTCTCTGACTGGCTTATTTCACTTAGCATAATGCTCTCCAGGTCCATCCAGGCTATTGCAAAGGGTAAGATTTCTTTCTTTTTTACGTCTGAGTACTATTCCGTTGTGTAAATCTATCACAGCTTTTTTATCCATTCATCTGCTGATGGGCACTTGTGCTGCTTCCAGATCTTGGCTATTGTAAATAATGCTACAACAAACATAAGGGGCATATATTCTTTCTGATCAGTATTTTAGGTTTCCTTGAATATATTCCCAGAAGTGGAATCACTGCATCGTAAGGCAGTTCTATTTTCCACAGTGGCTGCACCAGTCTGCATTCCCACCAGCAGTGCAGGAGGGTTCCCTTTTCTCCACATCCTCGCCAGCACATGTTGTTTGTTGATTTATTGATAATAGTCATTCTGACAGGTGTGAGGTGGTATGTCATTGTGGCTTTAATTTGCATTTCTCTGATGCCCATTTTTCAATTGGATTGTTTGTTTTCTTAATGTTGAGTTGTATAAGTTCTTTATAAATTTGGAATGTTAACCCTTTATCAAATGTTATGGTTGACAAATGTGTCCCGCCATTCAGTGGGTTGTTGTTTCATTTTGTTGAACGTTTCCTTTGCTGTGTAAAAACTTTTTAGTTTGATGTAGTCCCATTTTTCATTTTTAAAATTTTTATTTATTGATTTTAGTGAGAGAGGATGAGAGAGAGAGAGAGAGAGAGAGAGAGAGAGAGAGAGAGAGAGAGAGACAGGAAAATAGATCTGTTTCTGTATGTGCCCAGACCGGGTATCGAACCAGCAACCTCTGTGCTTTGGAATGATGCTGTAACCAACCGAGGTATCCAGCCAGGGCTAGTCCCATTTATTTATTTCTTTTTCCTGAGGAGATATATCAGAAAAGATATTGCTAAGGGAAATGACTGACATTTTACTGCCTATATTTTCTTCTAGGATTTTTATGGTTTAGAGTCAAATATTTAAGTCTTGAATCCATTTTGAGTTTCGTCTTGTGTATGGTGTAAGAAGGTGGTTTAGTTTAAACTTTTCTTGCATGTATCTGCCCAATTTTTCCAAAACCATTTATTGGTTAGACTGTCTTTACCCTGTTGTATGTCCTGCCTCCTTTGTCAAATATTAACCATACAGGCATGGGCTTATTTTTGTGCTCTCTTTTTCTGTTCCGTTAATCTATTTTTATTCTGTTTTTCTACTTTCTGGAGGGGAGATAGTGAGACAGACTCCTGCATGTGTCCCAACTGTAATCCACTTGGCAACCCCCATCTGGGGCCAATGATCGCAACCAAGCTATTTTTAGCATCTTAGACAGAGACTCCACTGAGCCGTCCTTAGTGCCTTGGCCAATATACTTCAACCAATCAAGCCACTGGCTGAAGGAAGGGGAGAGAGAGAGGGAGAGGGACAGAGAGAGAGGAAGGGAAGAAAGGAAGAGGTGGAGAAGCAGATGGTCACTTCTCCTGTGTGCCCTGACAGCGAATTGAACCCAGAACATCCACACACTGTGCTGACACTCTACCACTGAGCCATCCAGCCAGGGCCTATTCCATCTATCTATATATCTGTTTTTATGCCAGTACCATGCTATTTTGGTTACTGTGGCCTTAATAGTATAGTTGATACCAGGTAGCATGATTCCTCTCACTTTGTTCTTTCTCAAGATTGCTGTGGCTATATGAGAATGGGGTCTTTTGTGGGTCCATATAAATTTTTGGAATGTTTGTTCTAGTTCTGTGAAATATGCCATTGGTATTTTGATAGGAATTGCATTGACTCTATAGATTGCTTTGGGTAGAGTGGGCATTTTAATGATGTTAATTTTTCTTGTCCATGAACATGATATATGCTTCCACTTACTTGTATCTTCTTCAGTTTCTTTCTTCAGTGTCTTATAATTTTCTGAGTACAGGTGTTTTATTTCTTTGGTTAAATTTATTCCTAGATATTTCTTTTAAGTAATTGTGAATGATACTGTTTCCTTAGTTTTTCTTTCTGATAGTTCATTATTAGTGTATAAAAATATAAATGATTTCTGGATATTTATTTTGTATCCTGCAACTTTACTGAATTTTTTTTATCAGTTCTAGTTGTTTATTGTTGGAATTTTAGGGTTCTCTATATATAGTATGTCATCTGAAAATAATGACATTTTTACTTCTTCCTTTCCAACTTAGAGGCCTCTTATTTATTCTTCTCGTCTGACTGTTGTGGCTACAACTTGCAGTACTAGTTGAATAAGAGCAGCCAAAGTGGACATTTCTGTCTCGTTCCCGATCTTAAGGAAAACGCTTGTCGTTTTTGCCCATTGAGTATGATGTTGGCTGTGGGTTTGTCATAGATGGCCTTTATCATGTTGAGGTAGGTTCCCTGTGTTCCCACTTTGCTGAGAGTTTTTGTCATAAATAGGATGGGGGCTGGATTTTAGCAAATGCTTTTGCTGCATCTATTGATATGACCATGTGACTTTTTTTCTCCTCACTTTGTTTATATGGGGTATCATGTTTATTGATTTGCAAATATTGTACCAACCTTGCATCCCCAGAATAAATCCCACTTGACCATGGTGTGTGATCTTTTTCATATATTGCTGGATCCTTTTTGCCAATATTTTGTTGAGGATTTTAGCAGCTATGTTCATTAGGGATATTGTTCTGGAGATTTCTTTCTTTGTAGTGTCTTCTTCTGGTTTTGGAATTAGGATAATGCTGGCCTCATAAAATGAGTTTAGAAGCCTTCTGTCCTCTCGAGTTTTTTTGGAATAGGCTGAGAAGAGTAGGTGGCAGTTCTTTTTAGCATGTTGTACCTAGTGTGACTTCTAAGTTCTTTGTTCCCAGTGCACAGCGTAGTTCCTAACATAAGTGTTTGAACGAATCAGTTTCTCTGTAACAACAAACGGGACAACAAAAACATATTTTTTTCTGCTCAAAAGTATTTAGAGGTAACTTTTTTTTCAATTATAATGTGTTTTAATTTGCAGATCAAGATAGAAAAAGGAAAAATTTTAAAAGCCAAGAAAAGAAGGAAAAGAAGAAATCCAGATAGCCAGGGTCTTTTTCTTTGATTATTATTATGGGAGAGGTCACATACACGGGTAGGTAAATGTAGGTTAGTAGTTGTATGTATGCGAAACAGTGCGTTCTTCTTTTCTTTTAGATTTTATTTATTGATTTTAGAGAGAGGAGAGAGAGAAAGGAAGGGGAGAGGAGCAGGAAGCAATTTGTAGTTGTTTCTCATATGTGCCTTGACCGGGCAAGCCTGGAGTTTCCAACTGGCGACCTCAACATTCCAGGTTGACACTTGATCCACTGCGCCACCACAGGTCAGCCTGTTTATTGTTGTATTATTATTTATTTATTAATCATATTATTATTAGTAGTAGTATATTGTTATTGCTATTATTTTGTAGTCTTACTTATGATAGACCTTTTAGGTAATGATGGCTGATAATTCAACCTGCCTTTGCCCAGCCCTATATAAAAAAGTACAGAGTAGTGTAATGATCTCCCGTGTACATGTCAGCGTTCTTGAAAAATTATCAACTTGCATGAAGTTGCCACTGCCCCCCAATTAATATTGAAAGAAATGTCCGCTATCGTTTAATTTAAAACAATTCCAAATGTTTCTCTAAAAGATAGACATTCTTTCTTTTTAAACATAACCACAATACCATTACAGTGCCTTAAAAATTTAACAGTAATTCCTGGCCCTGGCCAGTTGGCTCAGTGGTAGAGCATTGGCCTGGTGTGTGGATATCCCAGGTTCAATTCTCGGTCAGGGCACACAGGAGGAGCATCCATCTCTCTCCCTCCCTCCTCCCTCCCCCTCTCCCTCTCCCTCCTCCCTCTCCCTCCCTCCCTCTCTCCCTCTCCCCCTTTTCCCCTCTCTCCCTCTCTTCCCCTCCCTCTCTCCCTCTCCCCCTTTTCCCCTCTCTCCCTCTCTCCCTCTCTCCCCCTCTCCCCCTCTCCCCCTCTCCCTCTCCCTCTCTCCCTCTCTCCCCTTCTCCCCCTCCCTCTCTCCCTCTCTTCCTCTCTCCCTCTCCTCCTCTCCTCCTCCTCTTCCTCCTCCTCCTCCTCTTCCTCCCATCCTGCAACCAGAGCAGGATTGAAGCTAGTTGGCCCAGAGTGCTGAGGATGGCTCCACTTTCAATGGCGCAGGGGCTCAGCTGGGCAGAGCATTGTCCCATAGGGGGCTTGCCAGGTAGATCCCAGTCGGGGTACATGCGGGAGTCTGTCTCTGTCTCCCTTCCTCTCATTAAATAGAAAAAAATTTTAACAGTAATTTCTTAATTCTTAACACACTCCATTTTTGATTTTGTTGTCTTCTAGGCTGGCACTTTCACTTGATAGAGACAACATGAAGAAAACCAACGTCTGACTCCTTCTTTTTAATCATCTGTTAGTTTGGAATATTAATCAGGGGGTGTTGGATAAATGAGTTTGTAAAATTTGTATTTTTTGGGTTTGCTCAGTTTTATGGTTAAAAAAATGGCGCTGGGCCCTGGCTGGTTGGCTCAGCGGTAGAGCGTCGGCCTAGCGTGCGGAGGACCCAGGTTCGATTCCCGGCCAGGGCACACAGGAGAAGCGCCCATTTGCTTCTCCACCCCTCCGCTGCGCTTTCCTCTCTGTCTCTCTCTTCCCCTCCCGCAGCCAAGGCTCCATTGGAGCAAAGATGGCCCGGGCGCTGGGGATGGCTCTGTGGCCTCTGCCTCAGGTGCTAGAGTGGCTCTGGTCGCAACATGGCGATGTCCAGGATGGGCAGAGCATCGCCCCATGCTGGGCGTGCCGAGTGGATCCCGGTCGGGCGCATGCGGGAGTCTGTCTGACTGTCTCTCCCTGTTTCCAGCTTCAGAAAAATGGGAAAAAAAATGGCGCTGGGCAGCCACCTGTGTGGTTGCTGTCAGAGCAAGGCAGTTGATTGCAAATTGCTGATTGCATTCCTACTTGGGAGGGGCCATTGTTTTGCTAATGTTTGCTGGAGGAGGGGTCTTTGTGGGCCCCTGTAGTTTTTTGCAGGGAGAGCAGAGAGAATCCAGAGTGCTGAGGAAGAAACCAGTTTTGCAAAGAGAGAGGTGTCCAGATGGGGAACCAGAGTTGAGGGGCTTTGCCAGCCTCGCTGAGACTGGTGGGGGCCTTCGATTCTAGGAGGAATGGGAGAAGAGTCTTCTGGTTGTAGAACCAGAGAAAAGTGTTTTTCCCGTGTGTTTGCTCGTCAGCCGGTGCGAGACTTTAATAAATAAAATGGCCCACCATTTATTGGCTCCACTGTTTCTTTATCGTCCGCCAAATCTGAAGTGAACCTGCATGGCCATGACAGTGGCAGCCCCTGGCTTTACAGGGGACCGTCTTCTTCCTCTTGCTTCCAGCAGCACTAAATCAAAGGTTCCCTTTTAGTGTAATCATCAAGAACCAGGGTCCTCTCAAGGATGTTGAATGAGATGAATACACATGTGAGGTGTCATCCTCACTTCTGAGCTGGGAAGGCACAACAGTATGGCTCCTGTGGTGGGGGAGGGGAGGAAAAGAAGAAGAGCCTGTTTCTGGCCTTGAAGGAGTCTCTTGTGTTTCTTTTGAAGCAGAAGCACCTTTGGGCTGGAGTGGTTTCTGTTCCCCTACATTCTTCACAAAAATGGAAGGCAATGAACAGAATTTGGAGGACATTAGGTTGCCTAGACCAGCTCAGCCGTGGGCGTGCATGAAAGGAAGGCGCTGCAGGACTGAAGAAAAAACATACACAAGACACAGTATACAGACAAAGATGGGTACAGGGGACTCCCAGCCTCTAGGACAGAGCCCAGATCACTGCAGCCTCATCGAATTTATTGGTCTCTGCTCATTAGGTAAATTAACAGAGCCTGGGTTCAGGTGCATAGAAGGGTAGTTAACTAATTTCTTTCAGGTATGTAAGGAAAGGCCATAGGGATCAACAGTTTCCTTTAAACAATCTTTCCTAGTGCTTGCAAGGGCAGCGTTCTGCCCCTGCAGTACCCGGCGTTCCAAAGTCTGCACAAAAGACTGGTCTCAGAACCACGTCTAAACCCCAGCCATTTTCCCACATTAGATGAATGTCTACATGCCACTTCCCCGTAAAGATCTATGAGTAGCTTCTTAGGAAAGTTCTTTTAGAGTCCTAGACTATGTCTGAGCTCCTCAGCTCGAGGGGAGCTCTGCCCCTGTTTACGACACAGTGTTTCCTCACTAGGGACTTAGCCCACCCCATCTTGCACAAGAAGTGCAGGGCTTATGGGTATCGACTCAAGGATGTCACCTCATAAAAAGAGGCCTCACCATCCCTTAGCAATTCCTGTCCATACACTGCTAACCCTACTTGACATGCAAAAAACAAGTATACAGAGAATCCACCCCTTTACTGAAAATACACAACATGGCCTACAAAACACGATGCACTGAGTTTTTATATGTTCAATTCATTTAATAAGCAATCGGTAAGCTGCTCTTGATGATGCGCTTTGAAAAATTTGATTCTGACAAAAAAAAAATGCTTGGGAAAACTGTACACATACCTTGGAAGATGGGAACCACAAAATGAATGCTGATGACGGACTCATGCCAGGTCAAAGGCAAGACAGAGAGGCACAAGTGGAAGAGGCAAAGGCAGACAAGGAAGGCGAGGGTGGCACGGGCAAGTGCGGGTATTCTGGGTTGCAGCAGCACCAGAGGACCCGTCTCCAACTGGGTTACCGAACCATAATGTCATCATAAGTTCCATCTAACATAATGACAACAGGGTGACCCATGGCAACAAGGGACATTTTTTTTTTTTTTTTTTTTTTTTTTTTAGAATTAAAGACCTCTGATGTCCCCAACACCTGGCCCTTCTATTCTTTTTTTTCTTTTTATTTATTCATTTTAGAGAGGAGAGAGAGAGAGAGAATGGGGGGGGGGGAGCAGGAAGCATCAACTCCCATATGTGCCTTGACCAGACAAGTGCAGGGTTTCAAACCGGCGCCCTTAGCATTTCTAGGTCGATGCTTTATCCACTGCGCCACCACAGGTCAGGTGTGCCCTTCTAGTCTTACACTGAATCTTCAATCAGAGGGGAAAAAGGGATTGGTTGTTATATCAAACAGTTAATGGCCTAATAGAAAAAGAAAACTTGCAAATCTATATGCTATTGAGATTTTTAATCACAATGCAAAAAGCTATTTCCTTGTTGCTAAAGAATCTTAAAGTGAATACTGTGCTCCCTAACTTCAGCTCACCCTTAGTGTGGACTCTGTGCCAAGCTCTGGACTAGGCTTACTGCTTATTTCTATCCTCCCACCTTTGCTATTCTTGAATCATTGTTTTAGGCTTGGAATGCAAGACTAACTTCTGAATTGCACTGTGTCCTTGCTGTCAATGTTTTTCTTGGCAACAGGATAAAGAAAGGTTGGTGTCCTGGTAGCTGAGTATCAGCATCAGGATATGTCCCAGCTGTTTTGCTCCCTCCTCGCTAGAGGTAGTGTCACCCTGGTGACGGGGAGCTGAGCATGGTAAAAACTCAGCCGCTTTCCAAGTCATACTGAGGCAACCAGCTCCCTATTTAAAAAGCCCGTTTTCATCCGGAAGTAACTAATCAAACGGAACACACTGGGTTTTTAGACAGAAGGCTTCTTTCAAGGATGACCATAAGGGGTCATTCATCCCAGGAAACTGTTTGGGGGCCAAGTGGGGTTATCACTTGTCTTGCTGGGACATGAGAGTTGCTGTAGCTCTGGACACTGCTTTGATATTTTAGCCTTTAATGCTAAGAGAAGTTTAGCCAGACTAGGTTCAAACTTATTAGTATTCAATTTCTGCCCCACTAACAGTTTGAAGGAGAAAGGGTACACTGCTGTCAGTTCTGCGTGTGTCGACTTGAACCCACCCCCAACTTCCCTGCATTCGGAGCGCTCAGCTGAGCGGGGTGTAGTTGCAGGTGCAGGATCCCGGATGGACTGGGGTGCTGCCTGGTGCCTTACTTCTCACCAGGAGATCCCGGTCTCATCACCAGTTCCTGAAGCAGGGAGTGGAACTCACCATCTTAGAACAAGGTTAGCAAGTGGCATCCCCGTGTTGACTGCAGCATATTTACAAAAGCCAAGATACGGAAACCACCCAAGTGTCCATCGGTGTATGAATGGATAAAGAAAGGTGGTATGTATATACAATGGAGCCGTATTCAGCTATAAAAATGAAAATCTTGACATTTTTGACAACGTGGATGGACCTGGAGGGCATTTTGATCAGTGAAATAAGTCAGAGAACAAATTCTGTATAATTTCATATGCGTAATCTCAAAGGAAAAAACCAACTGCACAGATGCAGAGAAAAGATGGGTGGTTGCCAGAGGTGGTCTTGGGGTGGGAAAATGGATGAAGAAGGTCAAAACCTACGAAGCTGCAGTTCTAGAACAGAGGGATGTACTCTACAGCATGCTGACTGTGGTTGATTATACCTTATTGCATATTTGAAAGTTGCTAAGAAATTATAAAGGTGTTTATCAGGAGAAAAGCTGGAACTGTATGGTGACTGTAACCAGGTTTACTGTGGTGATCATTTCCCAGTATATACAAATATCGAATCATAATGTACCACTGAAACTATGTATGTCAATTATACCTCAATAAAAATTAACATTAAAAACTAACAAGAATGTGGAGGTGGGGTCAGACAGAAAGCTTTTTCCTAAATGCTTGGCAACTACTAAAAAAAAAAAACCAAGTCATTAAAACCACACAGTTCATTCAGCATCCAGCATCCTAGTAATGGGATTTACATTGATTACCTTTAGTCCTTTTGGAAGTTCCCAGTCTGCAAACTGACATTGTCTGCCTCCTCTCCCTGCCAGACTCCTCACTTTTGCTCACCAATTTTAGGGTTTACAATCCTTCCTCTGCAGGAGTGTATACTATAGAAATTTAGGCGAAAGTAGGTTTACAGTTGCATTGTGGCATTCTTTTGAGTTACTAAATCTATTTTAATAAGCATAACCTTTTTATGTCTTTCCATTCAAACAACTGTGATCCTACCTTTGCCTACCCTGTGGCCTAAGGAAGGCCAATATAATAAAGCTCATTTGGGGGGGATTCAAATGTACCAGTGGTTACATCTCCTTAAACAGCCAGAGCCCACAGTGAGCTGTCCTTTGGGCCAATATTAGATCGCTATCCCCAGTTCTGGTTATATAGGTCAGGTCCACTATATTTGCAAAAGAAGGGGAACCATATATTAAAGAGATTCTGAAGGGATTCATGCTGTAGAATTGGGAAATGAAAAACATTTTGTTTCTGTGACTCCTTTTCCCTTTAGTTTAGAACCCCATTGAGACAGTGCTATTCAAAACCATGGAGAGGGTAAGCAATTCCCCAGAACTGAAGGGTTTCTTCTCCTGTGAGCTGGCTTGTCCAGCAGGCAGAAAGCAGAGCCCTGGTCCTCCCAAGCCCTGGCCGGCCCTGACTGCTCCCTGCCCTGAGCACTCAGTGGGCTGCCTGGTCGGGCTCGTTTTTGGTCAGCCCACACCACATCTGCAGCCAGACCCCATCACTGCACTCACACGCACGCTCTGCGGCAAAGCTAATAAGTATTTATACATCCTGGGTTTCCTTTCTTTTTTTATTCTACATTTCCCCCAATTATTCTTTGATACAATTTAGAAAAATCTATGGTCTCAAAAAATCACCTCTTGAGCCATTCAACCCATATTTTAGTCATCACTGACAGAGCAAATGGAAAATTACTTTAAATTACCACTCGTGAGAATCAGGCCTGAGTTGAGAGCCACCTCCCACTAGCAACAAGTTCCACACAACTCATCTCTTCACTAAAAACAAAAAGAATAGGTCTTTTAGGTATTAGAAATTCTGCAAGGGAATGTTCACTAATGCAGTCGGCAGTTTCTAAAATTTGACTGAGTGCGGTATCCGCAATGCACATGTTCGACTCCATGTCAATCTCCTAGCATTTCCACCTTTCTTAGGTTGGTAGAACTCTGCTTGAAATGGTTTTAGTTCATTTCCTTTTCTAGACATAATTCGAATATTGCAACTGTTCCATCTCTACCATAATGCACAAGTTAGTATCGTTTGCAGGATGACCTATCTGCGAATTCCAGAAAATTAAATTTTAAGGCTGCCACTGTACACTGTTTTATCAAACACTTAAAAATAGCGGCAGTAGAGGGCCTTCCTCTCTTGGGGCTGTTGGGGTTTCCTTTTCTTCATATCTTGGTCTAAAGGCCAATATCATCATCATTTTTTTTTCTTTAGTAGGAAAGACAAGAAGGGAGAGAGATGAGAAGCATCAACTCATAGTTGTAGCACCTTAGTTATTCATTGACTGCTTTTTCATATGTGCCTTGACTGGGGGGCTCCAGCTTAGCCAGTGACCCCTTGCTTAAGCCAGCAACCTTCGGGTTCAAGTCAACAACCATGGGGTTATGTCTGTGACCCCACAATCAAGGCAGGTGAGCCCACGCTGAAGTCAATGACCTCAGCATTTCGAACCTGGGTCCTCAGTGTCCCAAGCCAACACTCTATCCCCTGCACCACTGCCTGGTCAGGCAAGATCAGCTTTTTTAAAATTGGTTTTTAGAGAGGGAGAGAGAGAGAGAGAAAAACATCAAATTTGTTTTTCCACTTGTGTGTGCCTTGACCAGGAATCACACCCACAATCTCAGTATGTTGGGACGATGCTCTAACCAGCTGAGCTACCCAGCCAGGGCTTCCAAGATCAGCTTTATTAGGGTTATTGTTGGGGCTACCATGAGCTGGGAAGCCTCATTTTCCTACCTCTTACCTTTGTAATTGCTAGGAACCCCTACTTGTTTTATACGAGGCTATGGCCTTAAGTGCTCACACTGGGCATAAGGCATCTGGCTTTCCTCAGATACTTCAGGCTCTTGTGAGGTGATATGGTCTAGGTTTTCCCAAAAGTAGCTTAGCCCCATGCTTTCCTCATAGACAAGATGTATATGCTAATCCAAGATGCCTGCATGTGAATGTTACCAGGATAGGGTGTGCAGAAGTGGAGATTTCTTTTATAGAAGGGGCATTGAGGCCGCCAAATTCAAAAGAATCTCGCCATTTTCCCCTGCCTGGTTTAACTTGGGTGGCACCCAGGCAGCTTCAGCCATCAGCCCACAGCTCTGTCTCCCACATAGGGTCTCTTACAGGGCTGTGAGACAGCAGTGGTGAGAAAGAGCCATGCTGGAGAAGGAGTGCCACAGGTGTCAGGCAGGGAAGTCAGAGCTGACACTCAGTACACCGGCCACAAGCACAAAGCCCAGCTTCTAAGCAGCTAGCTCCATCCAATAGGGTAGCTCAGGGTCCACACTGTTGAGACTTGTGCCATCCGGCCAGGGCACTTGCCTCTGGAACATTTCCTACATTGACATTGCTTCTCCCTTAGTTGATAAAATAGTGTTTTAGAAAGGCAGTAAAAACTTATAAAGTTCCCAGCCCTAAATCCCCTATCTCTGCTGATAACGGTGCCTCCTCCCCTCCTGGTGTAGGGAAAATACCTTTTGTATGGGTGATTTATTTTCTGCTTTCAGAGGTCAGGGGGATCAGAGTGTCCTTGTACTGGTTGTTTCTCAAGTAACTTTAATTCAAAATAGCAAATATGCCAAAGTGGCATATTCAGGGTGGCAAATTTTTCTTCCTTTTAGTTAAAAGCTTCATCATCATCCATTCCAGCTGACCCCACTCATTCATCCTGACAGGATAGTAAGCATGCTCCAGAGAACACATTCCTAGAGATCCAAGAAGCTCTGTCCAACCCTAGTATGCCTCTGTGTAGAGCAGGTCCCCTCCTACCACTAGACAAGTCTTCCAGAGTCAGGAACATCATCAAATGCTTACAGCTGAACAAATGTGGCAGTTGGAACATACCAGAGAAGATTTGTTTTTAAATTATTAAGCCTGTATTTCATCCTACTTGTGACTAACCATCCGTACGCCTTGGCTCATTTCTCTGACAACCCCTTAGCAGAACTCTGTTTCCATACCATTGTAATAGGAGGGTAATGGCCAGATCTTTCCCTTTGGGCAAATAATGACATCACTAAAATGAGTTAAGATGCTTATTTCTAACCCCACCGGACCCTTCCTAAACAACTTCACCACCGCTATCACTAAAAGTATAGATAGAATTCTAGTTCAGGCATTTCCAATTATTTTTACCAGAAATGAAAACCAGTTTTATCTGTCCACCCAAGCACATAAGGTATCAACTCCTCAAGAAGAGATTTTAAAAGGTATGTGCCGACATTTTAGTTCATTGTCTGTATGCCTTCTTCCTATTCATTTGCAACAGCACTCATATAATTGTTACCAAATGCTTGAGAAACCACATTACAAAGTTTTTTCCCTTGTGTAACAGCAAAGGGGAGAATCTCTGGTGGGGACAGATATTTCTTGTGAATTTTCTGGTGTACTACAAATTAAACTTTCACCTGTGTGTGTCAACAGTATCTAACATTAGTTCAAATTATACAAAAACAAGCTTCTGTATAATATCTACATAGCATATGACTCTACCTGCAACTGCCTGTTGGATATGTTAGGCATCTGGAAGGTCCACTGGCTTCCCAAAGTCACAATATCCACAATTAAATTTTTCTTTTGTGCTCAATACTTGATCCCATATTTCTCTCAGTAAGTGATATCATCTGCTTTAAGCCAGAAACCCTGAAATCATCCTTGACACTTCCCTTTTCATCAGGTTCCATATTCATTCCATCAGCAAGACATTTCTGGTTGGCAAGTGTGGTATCCCACTAATATCTAGTATGTAAAGGCCAAGGATACTGCAGAACATCCGACAATGCACAATAGAGTCCCCCACAACAAAGAATGATCCCTTCCAAAATGTCATTGGTACCAAGGTTGAGAAACTCTAAGTTAATAATACATATTGTAGTGATGACAAAAGTTTGTTGGTTTTGACAATATTCTGTGGTAAGGTATGCTATTGAAGAAAGCTACATGCATGGTATACAGGATCCCTATGTACTATTTATCAATTTCTTGCAAGTAATAAGCTATTTCTAAATAAAAAGTTATAACAACAACAACAATTATGAATTAAATCTTCTAATTACTTTCCATTGTGCTTAATATAAAACCCCAAGTTAAGCATATTGTTCAAACCCAGTTCCATCTCCACTACTTACTAACTGTGTGACCTTGGTCAACCCAAACTCTATGATTCGGAGTATTCTCATTTAAACGTGGAAGTGATGTCATTGTAAAAATTCTGTAACATGGAGTTCATCATGAAAGCACTCGTAAATTGTTAAATGGCGTACAAATATGAAGTGTTATTGTCACTATTTAGCCCTGGCTCTCTCTTCTCTACTACCTCATCTCTAGCTAAACACTTGTTTTCGCTGTTCTGTATATATTATCTTTCTATGTAATCTTCCTTTTAAATGATTTGCCTAGAACTTTTCTCCCACTTTCAACTCCATCCAATGAAATTCTTTCCACTAAAGATTTCTGCTTCTCCACCCCTCCCCCTCTCCTCCCTCTCTGTCTCTCTCTTCCCCTCCTGCTGCCGAGGCTCCATTGGAGCAAAAGATGGCCCGGGCGCTGGGGATGGCTCCATGGCCTCTGTCTCAGGCGCTAGAGTGGCTCTGGTCCCGACAGAGCGACGTCCCGGATGGGCGGAGCATCACCCCCTGGTGGGCATGCCGGTGGATCCCGGTCCGGCGCATGCGGGAGTCTATCTGACTGCCTCTCCGTTTCCAGCTTCAGAAAAAAAAAAGATTTATGCACAAAGTGGTTATACAAATAAGGAAAAAATCCTAAATGTTCAGCATTGGAGAAATGGTTGATTAGATCATGATATATGACTAGCAGTGTTGGACATCAATTAATTCATTCAACAAATGTTTACTGAGTACCTAATGAGTGCCAGGCACCCTGCGTGATCCTGAAATACAACAATGGTTGTGGTTGGTGTGGGGCCGATGCCAGACATGGCCCTTCCACCTCCGAAGATGCTAGATAGCTGTCTGGCTAGCAGTCATAAGGAAGGAGAAACACAGCCTGTTCCTGGGAAGGTCCCAGGGACTATACTGAGGAGAAGGTCAGACTTTCCCATACACAAGCCAGAGTGTCTTCTGCTGTTCTTAGTATTGCTTACTCCTCCCTGCTCCAGTGTATATGAAGGAGGGAGGCAGCTGCATAGACATGGTTCTTGCTAGCCCTCCTGCCTGCCACTGGGCTTCCCCCGTAGCATGAGTAATAAACAGCTATGTCTTTTGCATCTGATTCTCCTGGTGGTCTTATCAGAATATCTAATTACCAGGCTGAAATCCATGGCCTGGAATTCCTGCATTACAGTTGGCAACAAATATTGTTTGAATGATTGAATGAGGGAAAGAATGGAGGACTAACAATTGTGGCATAATAAGAAATATATTTGGTCTTTGTCCCTGGTCCTGGTCACAAATCTCTTCAAACCCTCACAATTTCCTGAGTGATAGGGGTGTCCTTTATCAGTCATAAGGAGCCCTTTTTGAGCTTATGCTATGGAAGCAACTTGGGGTGGAACCCCCAGGTAACCTCAGGATGGGGCTGGTCACAAGAAAGACCAACTGATTAGAAGATTGGAACTTTCAGGCTCCTCAAACTCTGGGGAGGGGAAACAGGGACACTGCAGATGAAGCTCTAAAACAACCTATCAGTGGATGAATGAGTAAAGATGTGGAACATATATCCAATGGAATGTTATTTAGCCATTAAAAAGTTGAAATATGTATGTTTTTGCTTAATCTCTTCACCCTCTTTCATTCGGCCCCAACCTCTCTCCCACTTGACAGCTATCAGTCTGCCCCACGTAGCAAGAGAAGAATTAATGGGTATGGAAGCAGTCTTTGCTTTGGGCGATGGGTACGTGATACGGTGGGTAGATGATGTTGAGTTGTACACTTGAAACCTGTATGGTCTTGGGAACTAATGTCACCCCAATAAATTAAGTGAAAAATAAATAATAAAAATTAAAAAGATGAAATATGGCATTTACAACAACAAGAATGAATCTTGAGGATATTACACTAAATAAAAGAAGTCAGGTGAGAGGACAAAAATCATATGAATTTGCTCATGTGAAATGTAAAACAAAAAAGTTACAAATGAACTAACAAGGCATAAACAAACAGCAAAGGTACTGACAACAGAATGGGGTTACCAGAGGGAAAGGGGGAAGGGAGGGAAAACTGGGTAAAAGAGGTCAAATGTATCGCAACAGATGGAAACTAGACTTTTGCTGGTGAGCACACAGTAGAGGGTACAGATAGCGAATTATGTCATGCACCTGAAGTTTATATATTATTAACCAATATTACAACAGAAAATTAATTTAAAAAAGAACCTTCTGAACAATCAGATTTGTTAAGCTTCTGGGTTGGCAAACACATGGAGAGGAAGGGAGATTGAAAGGCCCAGAAAGAGCATGAAAGCTCTGTACCCCTTCTACATACTTTACCCTATGCATCTCTTGGTTTGGTTGTTTCTTTGTTTCCTTCATAGTAGGGGTCCGGAACGTTTTTGGCTGAGAGAGCCATGAACACCACATATTTTAAAATGTAATTCCGTGAGAGTCATACAACGACCCATGTATGTTATGCATTATCCAATAAAAATTTGGTGTTGTCCCAGAGGACAGCTGTGATTGGCTCCAGCCACCCGCAACCATGAACATGAGCGGTAGGAAATGAATGGATTGTAATACATGAGAATGTTTTATATTTTTAATGTTATTTTTTATTAAAGATTTGTCTGTGAGCCAGATGCAGCCATCAAAAGAGCCACATCTGACTCGCAAGCCATAGGTTCCCGACCCCTGCTTTATAGTATCCTTTATAACTGGTCAATGTAAGTAAATCTTTCTCTGATTTCCATAAGCCACCCTAGCAAATTAACCAAATCTGAAGAGGGGGCTATGGGAACCTCCATTTATAACCACTGGGTCAGAAGGAAAGGTAACAATCTTATCCAGTGTTTGGCACCTGAAGGGAGGAAGACAATCATGTGAAAATGACCTCTATGGGATCTGACCCTTCTGTCAGCATTGAGTTAAACTGTGGAACACCTAGTCTGCACCCACTGAGAATTGGAGGATTGCTTAGTGACTTAGAAAAACCCCACACACTAATACAGTATTATACAATCAATTAATTAAAGCTTACAAAAACATTTTTCTAAATGTAGAAAGCTGTCCAAGCCATCATCCCTCTTTTCTAAAAAATATATAATTCATCGCAGGTGCAGAGCAGGCTGCAGTTCCTGAGCTGTGCGGCCAGGTGGCAGGCTTGGCTTTGCAAGTAGACGGAGGAAAGCATGCCTGTTGTGGTGGAATCGCACTCAGCCCTTGGTGAGGTGAACACAAGCTGCGTCGCTCTGATGTTTGCTGTGCCAGGGGGACCACCGGGATACTGAATGCCTGGGGCGGGGGTGCCCTGGCTTAGTGCTGAGTCTGAGTGACAACACCTGAGTTAACAGACCTTGGGAAGACAGAGTTATGCACAGCTGGGAAGTGGGAGGTGTTGAACAGGTGAAGCTGGGTGTGCACTGCCCATGGCCAGGCATCCTGGGCCCGTGGAGGGTGTGGCCACCCGGAGGCTGGCCTTCTCTGTAACAAAGTCTGCGTGCTCCCTCCTGCAGGACAACACTCTGCCCTGGGCATGTGTTGCCTCGTGGTTGCCTTCTTTTTTTTTTTTTTTTTTTACAGGGACAGAGAGAGAGTCAGAAAGGGACAGACAGACAGGAATGGAGAGAGATGAGAAGCATCAATCTTCAGTTTTTCGTTGTGACACCTTAGTTGTTCCTTGATTGCTTTCTCATGTGTGCCTTGACCATGGGCCTTCAGCAGAGCAAGTAACCCCTTGCTCAAGCCAGTGACCTTGGGTCCAAGCTGGTGAGCTTTTTGCTCAAGCCAGATGAGCCCATGCTCAAACTGGCATCCTCAGGGTCTTGAACCTGGGTCCTTCACATCCCTGTCCAATGCTCTATCCACTGCGCCACTGCCTGGTAAGGCTAATGGTTGCCTTCTTTACCTCAGGTGTCCCCCAGGAGAAAACAGGGTACTTTTTTTGCGAGAACAGCATTTTATGATGACTCTTGTTCTCTGTCATTGTCACCCTTTTACTACCTAGGCACTCATTTGTCTCACTTGCCAATGAAGGTGAAAATAATGTGGAATTCCACCCAAAAAATAAGTATGTGTCTGCTACAAAGAGGTGGCTGAGGCAAGCTTTCCTTCCCATTGCAACTCCCTCCTGCCTGAGCCTGATCAGAGGAGGGAGCATAAGGCAAGTCTTGAATGAAAAATAAGAGCGCACCCAGAACTATTAGACTCTTATACTGCGCTGAGTCTCCTGACTCCTCACAAGACTGACCTTACACATTCTCGGCCAAAATAAAGATTTGCAGAGACAGCCTAGCTAAGGTCAATGTATTTGTCAGTGACCAATTTCTTGAGCTATTTTATAAATAAAATTTATTTCCTCATAGTAGCTTAATTAATTTCTGATGTATGCTCTGGCAATATTTGAGGCATATATTGAAAGAAATTTTCTTTGGGACATTAGTCTATTTGGAGGATTAATGTTAGAAGACATCTTTCCTTGCAAACCATAGGCTAAGGGTTAATTATTATATATTTGATGGTTTGGGTATTTCTTATGTCCCATGCTACCCCTGGCCTTAATACATCTGGCACCTGAAGGGGTAGAGACATGTTGTAAAAAGTAGTGTGCATGAGGAAGAAACCATCCACATACCGGAAGTATGACCACCTTTTCTTCCTCTCAGGCAGCCTGGGCATGAAGAGAAGATGTTCTCTGTTAGTGTGTGTCAGACTGGCTGTGAGGGTTAACTGGGTATCTGTGCTGAGTGTTCCCTCCCTTTGGGCCTCAGGTAGGGAAGGCTGAATGTGGCCATTTCTGCCGTGGCCAGGTCAGAGAAGGGATCAGGCCTGGGTCAGACAGGTCCTACAGTTTATTTGAACAGGCCCTGTAGTTCTGGGGGTAACAAAAGCATTGAGAATCCTAATGTTTCAAAGAAAAGGAAAGTGGTCAACACTAAGGAATAAAGTTTGGTTTGAAAATCGTCTGGTGAGAATGGCAATGAGCACAGGTGGGAACTTACTGAATGTCGTCTACTCCCAGAAGACATGGGTGTCTCTGGGTACTAATAACATCTTCCTCTCTTCAGAAACCTACATTCACTCACGCACCACTTTGGGGACATCAGACACCCACACATGGGAGGGGTCAGAAGGAGAAAGGAACAGAAATAAGCGAACACCATGGGAAAGAGTGTATGTTTTCCCAAGAAAACGGAGCCTCCCTTCACATTAGGAACTAGAAGCACTGGGAGACCA
Source organism: Saccopteryx leptura (assembly GCF_036850995.1). Lineage (NCBI taxonomy): Eukaryota > Metazoa > Chordata > Mammalia > Chiroptera > Emballonuridae > Saccopteryx > Saccopteryx leptura. The sequence goes on along the minus strand of NC_089516.1, from coordinate 111,877,967 downwards.
ATCCTTGATGAACTCTCATCAGAGAGAAAATTCTGACGTCACCAGGGCACCTTCTCTTTGATCATTGCAATCGTTTTACAGTATGCGTGCCTTGTGTACGATTAAACACTTTCAACACAAATCTCCATTGAAGGAGCCTCCGGTTGTTAACGATTAGGCAACGACAGATTTTGTTCCACCGAGGAGAACTTAATGCTTTTTAAGAATTGGTCCTGGCCTCTTCACTCTCCTCTCCTCATTTTTGGCTTCCTTGCTTTGTTTACCTCCTTTGACAGTTTCACAAAGGATGACCACAAGGCAAAGCAAAGATACAGGCAATGTTTCTCTTTGAGTGAATCCAAGGGAACACTGCTCAGGAGGCCAGCTGGGCTTCAGTAAACCTCACGTTCCCCTAACAGCTCCCACAAGGAAAGTGAGGTTGACAAGATACATTTGAAGGCGTGATGTGAAGCTTCTGACCTGTGGAAGGAATGACAATATTTTTATCTGGGTTGGTGGAAGAAGGGGGAAATGGAAAAATTCGGCCTTGAAAAAATCTGTCCTCATTTTTATTGCAAAGCAGCAGAACCTATGTGCCAGACTATTCCCCGATCTCCTCCACAAAAGGGAGGGTGATGAACAGAATTTGGGCACACTGGATGAGTGTTGCTGGTCACCGCCCATACAGTCCTGTGAGTAGCCCTGTAGGAAGGTACCCTGAGAGTCCACTGTTGATCCGGAACTTTTCAGAATGAACGGAGCTCACCCCTGTCCAGAAACACACTGTTCCCTCAGTACGGACTGACCCCACCAATCCCGAACACTTCTGTGGTCCAAAGGGGCAGGGCGGGACGAGGTTGGGGTGATCAGGGAGGGAGATGGAGAATATATGAGTCAGTGCAAACTCAACATGGGCACTTGGGACATTTCTGTGATGCGCAGCGATTACTGATGGTGATTCAGGGAGGTCATCTCATGGAAAGAGGCCTCCTTTCATTCTGTTTCAATGGCCTTTCCTTGACATTTTCCATATATACACTATTCTTCCCATTTAGCACACAATGACAACGATGTTGAGAAGTTACCTCTTTATTGATAACACAAGTGCGGACGGAGAAGGTAGGTGTGGTCGGGGTGGCCTGTGGGGTCAGCGGCAGCAGGATAAGTGATCTGCAATCCACCTCCGCACACAGATGGTGTCTAGGGCTTTTTCAAGGACGGACAGCCCATGCGTACCCGGATGGCAGGTGGTGCCCTTCTCAGCATCAATAACCTGTCCTGTTTCCAAAACTTGGCCCTATAATTTTTAAACCAAACCTACAGAGTGAAATTGAAATTGGTTTAGTATTTTGCACAGTTAGTGTCATCATACAAAGAAATCAACAGATGCAGCATATATGCCACTGAGATGTAAAACTGCCTCAGAAGAAGCTGTTCGTTTTTGCTGAAATACGTCAGGAACGTTATCACCAACCCCTTCCTACATCTCACCCTTAGGAAGCGCCAGTTACGTGCCTAGTTCTGGAATAGGTTTAACCCTCCCAATTTAACATACTTCTGGTTTTTGCTGTGTGCAGGGTGCAGGTCTTGCTATTGTTGCACCATTGCTTGGTATCAGGATGAAGAATGATCTGTATCCTGACAGCGGACTATGAGCTGTTCAGCCGGCTTCTGACCGTCCTCATTCGAGACAGTCTCACCTTGTTTGTGGGGGAATTTGGTCCTGGTAAACAGGGATCTTATTTACATTCATACTGGTGGTACAGACTCCTTATTTGAAAATGTTATCTTCCATGTGAAGTAAATAATTAATAGGAATAAACGTGTTGGCTTTTTATTTATTTATTAATTTATTTTTAATTTTTTTTGCATTTTTCCGAAGCTGGAAATGGGGAAGCAGTCACATTCCCGCATGCGCCCAACCGGGATCCACCCGGCATGCCCACCAGGGGCGATGCTCTGCCCATCTGGGACGTCCCTCTGTTGCATCCAGAGCCACTCTAGCACCTGAGGCAGAGGCCACAGAGCCATCCTCAGTGCCCAGGCCATCTTTGCTCCAATGGAGCCTTGGCTGCGGGAGGGGAAGGGAGAGACAGAGAGGAAGGAGAGGGGGAGGCGTGGAGAAGTAGATAAGCGCTTCTCCTGTGTGCCCTGGCCGGGAATCGAACCCAGGACTCCTGCACGCCAGGCCAATGCTCTACCACTGAGCCAACTGGCCAGGGCCCATGTTGGCTTTTTAGAGAGATAGTTTCCTTCAGGCATGTCTAAGGCCTCATTAGTCCTCTGAAACATGTTGAGACGTAAAAAGAGCTCTGAAAACAAAGGCCTAGTCATGGGGACCCATGGAATTTGTGGCTTGTCTGTTGGGGCATGAGAGTTGCTGAAACCCCCACACTGTGCCTTGATATTTTAGCTTCTATTAATGAGCAATGTTGAGTTCAACTCAACCACCAATTGACTGTTTACCCACAGAAATTATTAGGAAAAAGAGGTACACCATTGTAACCTTTGTCCAATCTTCACGCATTACCTACACCACCCTGCAAGCGTACGTGGGGCTAAAGACCAAGTCAGCTCACCCTGCTTTGGAGACAGTTCCTGGACCATTAACCAGAGCCTCAGCTGCCTAGAAGGGCAGGTTATCCTAGACACTGCTACTCAACCAGAACCCTCAACCCCTTTGATTATTAATAAGCTAAACTGTGGGACATGCATTTGATGAAGATAATCAATTACAGAGTTAAGGGATCATAAAATATTTTCTCCCTGCCTGACCAAGCATTGGAATAATGGATACAGCATATGCCAAGGATACTGAGGACCCAGGTTCAATACCCCAAGGTCGCCAGTTTGAACACAGGCTCTCCAGCATGAACTTGGCATCACCAGTTTGAGTGTAAGATTAAAAATAGAGCCATATGGCCCCAAGGTTTCTGGCTTGGGCCCAAAGGTCATTGGCTTGAAGTGCAAGGTCATTGGCTTGATCCCACAGTCTCTGGCTTGAAAAAAGGGACACTCTCCCCCCCCCCAACAAGGCACATATGAGAAAGCAATCAATGAATAACTAAGAAGCTGCAACAAAGAATTGATGCTTCTCATCTCTCTCTCTCCCTTCCTGTCTATCACCATCTGTTCCTCCTCCATCTCTCTGTCTCTGTCTCTGTCTCTCTCTCTCTCTCTCTCTCTCTCTTTCTCTCTTGCTAAATAAAAAAAGTAAATTTTTCCTCACTGAATATCTACCAACAATTTCTGCAAACAAACAAAACTGTTAGACTTCACTATCTTCTCTGAGTCCTGATTTATGGGGTTGGCATTGTATTTAAATCCGTTACCTTTCCAAACTGCACATTTTAAATGACATAAAGGCGCTTCTCTCCCTGCCTGAGACATCATTATTGCCCACTTCTCTTATGATTTGTAGTCCTTGTGATGCATGAATATATAGTCTATACAAGCTTTGGAAGCATCCACCTACACAAGTGGTCAAATCTCATAAACATAACCAAAGCCCAGAGCTAGCTGTGCCACGGGCTGATGTTGGGTCTATATTCCCAGTACCTGTTTCACAAAACAGGTTCATTTGCAACAAAAAGGAGGAAACCATGTATTAAGCTTCTTCTAGGAATTCATGCTGGTCTTCATGCTCCACCTTCCCCACCCTGCAAGCCTTCCTAGGCTAAGGATGAAGTCCCCTCACCCTGCTCTGGAGACATTTCCAGGTCCCTGGACAAGTGTCTGGAAATAGATATGAATGCTAAGATTTTCCCCTGATTTATTTCATTTGGTTCCGAGTTTCTTCTCAATGTCACTGAGACAGCACTATGGAAACCGAGAGAAGGGGGAGTCACGAGAGCTTAAGGTTCTGCTTTTCTTCTGCATATGCCTTGCAGGCTGAGAAAGTGTTCCCATCCTCCTCCCAACCCTTCCAACCTGAGCCAGGCCTGTGAGCCCAGTCTGTGGTGTTAGCATGCAGCACTCAATGGTCTACTTTGCTGGGCTGCTTTTCTGCAGTCCACCCGCAGATCTGCAGCCTGTTTCCATCACTGCCTCACACATGCATCTGTAGCAGAGCCAAGAAACCCACCCCGATGTTCTTTTCTTTCCTTTGGGCAAATCACTTTGATACAATTTATGGTTTTGTTTGGTCACCTTCTCATCCCATGACCTACAAAGTAGTCATCACAGGTGGCAAAAATGAGTAGTATTTGAGATGAACACAACTATGAATCTCTCTGAAATGAGGCTCACTGCCCCCCCAACAATTCCACCAAAGTCATCTCTTTAGTACAGTAGCCCCAAAAGGGATCAAATATCCTTAGATGTTGGAAATTCCTCAAGAGAATATCCTCTTATGTATTTCACAGCTTTGTGATGTTGAATTTGTGTAGTAAGTACAAGGCCTGTTTTGATGGCCTGCAATCCTTCTTTAACCTTTTCACCCTTCTTATGTCAATTCGCACTACTGTCTGCATGTTTCATTGTTTAGATGCAATTCCAAAGCTTTTACACTTTCCCTCTGTCCTCACCATGACACTTTTCCTAGTTATGTTTTCACGTTGCTATGTCAGAGAGTTCTAGAAAGCAAAATATTAGGCTGCCACTACTTTTGTGTGTGTGTGACAGTACGGGGGGGAGGGGGACAGAGGGACAGAGAGGAAGGGAGAGAAATGAGAAACATCCACTCTCTCTTGCAGTTCCTTAGCTCTTGATTGATTACTTTCTCATATGTGTCTTGACTGAAGGGCTACAGCTGAGTGACTGTCCCCTTGTTCAAGCCAGGAACGTTAGGCTTCAAGCCAGGAGCCTTTGAGATCAAGCCAGTGACCATAGGGTTATGTTTAAGATCCCATGCTCAAGCCAGTGACACTGAGCTCAAAATGGTGAGTCTGCACTGAAGTTGGTGATTCTGTGCTCAAGCTGGTGAGCCTGTGCTCAAGCCAGTGACCTTGGGGTTTCCAGCCTGGGTCCTCTGCATCCCTGTCTGATGATCTACCCACTGTGCCACTGCTTGGTGAAGCTGGGCTTTCTCTCTTAAAATACCTTACCAAATACTTAAAATAAACAAGAAAAAGACTCAGATGATGGAATACTTAAGCTATATTCCCCTCTTAGTCTCAGATTAATTACTCACAAGTTTCATATAGAGTATTCTGTCCGTATGTAGCTCCATCACCCAGTGTGTGTGTGTGTGTGTGTGTGTGTGTGTGTGTAAATTCATTGATTTATCCAAGAACTTATGCTTTGCTTTAAATAATTTAAAAGAATTGGACCCTCTTTTAAGCTGCACCCCTGTGCATTGGTTTAATACTCCCAAAGTCAGGCTGAGCCCCCTAAGACTCCGTATACAAGTCCTCTGTAAAGGATACCAGTGCTAGTAGGACTAGAAGTTTCTTGAATATACTGATGGGAATCTGGGCAGGCTCCCAATACTAGGCCAACATGGCATATTGATTATATTTAATGGAAGTTGCTTGAGAAACAGCTGGTACAAGAACACTCTGACTCTCCCCTCTGCCCCATAAACGCAGGTAATAAAACTCTCCTATGAAAAATACCCTCCCTACACCAGGAGTTTGACGGACATCCTCACTGCCAGAGATAGGCAGTTCAAGACAGAGTGGCCTATATAAAGCAAAGTTTCTAATTCTTACTAATTATTCCCTAAGTGCCAACTCTGCTTAGATTTTTACTGTTTAAGCACTCAAGCTTAGATTTCTTTGTCTGTCACTTCCTCACAAGTTGATTACCTCTTTCTCTAAAAAGTAGAAGAGTTGCATCCTTTTTACATTTCTGTATATCCCAATTTGATAGACCACCATATGTGCAAATAAAAATTTTGTTTTCCGTCTGTTACCCTGTCTTGTGTCTCCTCACTTGTTAGACCAACCAGAAAAACAGAAGCAAAGGAGGGAACATCCCTCTCCCCAATGATACACACACACACACATATATATGTATGTAGTTAGAGACAGAATTGCCTGTACGTTTGTAAGCGATGTATCTTTAGTTTTATGCACAGCTTAGAAGAAAGAGTTCATTCTTTTCTTTTCTTTTCTTTGAGAAAAGATGTTCACTCTGGCAATGAGGAATAAGCATAAGCTGCAGTTTACACATCCCATTGCCTTTCACAGGATGCTAGGGCAGAAGCTTGTTTGTCAACATGGGAAAGACAAGGAAACAGACCCACTTGAGAGTGTCTGAGACTGAGGTGACCACATCCTGAAGGCGGCTTTAGGATGGCTCTCCTGTCACATGGCATTTCTCAGGTTTACTCACCTGCACTCTGGCTTCAGTCGCACCTATGCGTCTCGCAATGTCCTGTCTGAGGGGAAAACCCACACGTGTTTAGCATTTGGAGTTATGAATAAAATTAATACATAAGTACAGTTTATGCTTGCTTTTATAATTGGATTTTACCCTCAAGAACCTCCCCATGTAAATTTTCCTCTTTTCCAGCAATAGCTTGCATTATCAAATTTTTTCCTTTAAACTTTAAGGTTTCATGAGCCACTAAGTACTCAAATAAACGATGTTAACATATAAAAACTCACAGAAAAATCCATAATGTACAATTTAAAAAAATTAAGGTATAAAAGAATCCAGTATTAAAGAAGCGTGAAGTGTCTCATTCCCCTTGTCTTGATTCCAAAAATTGTATTTACATAAACAGGCCACCAGCACAGGCAATGAAAGAAAATGAGATAAACTGGACCACATTGAAAATAAAAGCTTTAGTGCTTATAAAGAACAAAACAAATACAATGAAAAAGCAGCCCACGAGATGGGAGAAAATATTTGCAAATCATCTATCTGATAAAAAAAAAATTATACCTAGAATATATTAAGAACTGTCTCAACACTAAGGAAACAGCAGATGAAAGAATCTTAAACTCCCGAATAGCCATTCCTCCACAGATGATACACAAATGACAACGAAACACATGGAAGTATGCTGAACAGTACAAATGAATTACTACAGACATGCACATGGAAACCACACTGATAGCAGCTCATCCCATCAGAAAGACTTCTTTACAATGTGAGAAAATAACAAGTGTTGGCAACGACATTGAGAAATGGGAACTGTGTGCACTGGTCCCAGAACGGATAACGGTACTGCCTGACCCCACATGCGCGGCGCCCTCTGGGGTCACACAGCAGAGGTTCAGGGTCACAGGGTGAAGAGTTCTGGAGCTGATGGCGGGGACGGTTGCACAGTGAGAAAAATGTTCTTAATACATCTGAGCTGTACACTCTAGAGTGGTTCAGATAGGACATTTTACTTTATTTGTGTTTTACCACAATAAAAATCTTAGAGAAAAAAATGAGACTTACAAATAAAAAAAAAGTGCAAAGGACTTGAAAAAGCACCGAAAATATGTTCAACATCACGTACCAATAGAGAAATGCAAATCAAAAGCATGAGATACTACTTTACATCCATTGAGATGGCTAACATCAGAAAGCAGAAAGTAACCAGTGTCGGAAAGAATGTGCAGAAACTGGAATCCTTGTGCCAGCAGAAGGAAGCATAAAATGGTGCAACTACTATGGAGAACAGTAGAGCAGTTGCTCAAAGAGTAAAAACAGAATGGCCGTGATCAGGAACTTCTGCTTCTGGGTATGCACACACACAAAAGAAGTGAAATCAGTGCCTCCCATGTGATTTAGCACATCCCTGTCCGTAGAGCACTATTCACCATAGCCAACAGATAGAAGCAACCCAAGTGCCCATTAATAAATGAAAGACACACAAAATATGGTGTTACACACAATGGAATCTTAGTCAGCCCTAAAAAGGAAGGAAGTCCTAGCACGTACGACAACATGAAAAAGACTTGTGGCATTATACTGAGTGAAATAATGCAGTCACGAAAGGAATACCACTGTGTGACTCCACTTACAGGAGCAGTTCACAGACACAGAAAAGAGAAAGGTGCTTGTGGGCCAGAGGAAGAGCGAGCGGTCTACTGTGCACAGTTTTAGAGTTCTAAGGTGAAAAGGGGTCGGGACACTGACTGTACAATCTGAATGCTCGAAACACTACTGAGCAGTATGCCGAGGCATAGTTAAGGTCGCAAATTTTATCTTTAAGGGATATTTTCCACAATTAAAAATAAAAGGACCCCTGAGCGGTACCCAGACTTGATTCACTTGAGGAGTGTGTGAAAATATTTCCCTTGATGCGCAGAAGGCATTCTCTTACCCCTCCCTGGAGACAGGAGGCTTTTCACACTTAGAAGGGGAAGGGAAGGACAGGGAAGTCTCAGGGGACAGACCAAGTACTAGAAATAAACCGAAAGCCCCTGAAGAACTGGGCCCATCTTGGAGGTGCCACTTACCTGGTGGGCAAGTCCGGGTACTGAGTGCTTTGGAAAGCGCTCTGCAGCTCCTGCACTTGCTCTGGCGTGAACTTCCAGCGCCGGGCTCCTGGCTGCTGGTTCTGGTGCTGCGGGGCCACGGCCGCCGCCACAGTGACCACAAAGGTTATCTCAGCCAGCTGCTGCCTGGGCTGCTGGTCGCCACCGCCGACCCCGTGGTTCCCGACGGCCTCCTGGAAACCGTGTGCTTCGTGATGGATGTCACCCTCGTGGCCGATGTTGCCTCCCTGGTCGTTGTCACCTTCTTGCTTGCCGTCGAGGTTGAAGTCTCCTTTGTGGTTGATGTCATCCGCGAGGCCCCAATCTCCTTCCTCACGGTGGCCTTCTTCTTCAGCTTCTGTTGCTGCGCCGTGCACACATTCAGACCTTATTTCCACTTCAGCGCCTATGTCCATTAGGTTGTAAAAGCCGGGCTCATAGTCATGGAACCCAGGCGGGGGCTCCATGGCTCTGCCGCAGCGCATGCTGGGCGCCTCCAGGAGCTGTGGTGGTTGGTAACCCTGCTGGCCCCTTTTTGGCGCCAGGAACGGGTTATAATTGGTCTGGGTAAGTGAACTGCCAGCGTGCTCCACTTAGACGATTGCTACTGTATTTCATTTTCCAGCCAATCGCGGTGAGTGGGAGCTTGGGCAAGAAAGTGCTGGGTGTGGCCAAAAATAGGGGCAGTATAGGCCCCAAAGGAAGGTGCCGGTAGTAAGCACGGTGTGTGGAATTGAGTCTCATTTACAGCCTCACGTGCTGCTCCCCATGTTAGCGAGAGTCTGCCCCGAGGAAGGGGCTGTCCTGGAATAAGGAAGCTGAGTTGATGGCGGGGGCAAGAAGGAAAGGCACACGAGGGTACACTCCATGCTCAGTACTTACTGCTGTGGGTGGAGGTTGGGCCAAAGGATATTTTGTAAACTTTTCTCCCAGGTCTCCACAGCTAGTCCGAGTGTGGCTCTTACCCCCACCAATAGGTTTGCACAATGCAGCACGGTCGCTTCCCCTCAGAAGGCTCTCCCAGAGAGGAGCAGTCAAAGAAGTTGCAACTTGAATGCCCAACGTGCGTTCTCACGCATGCGCCCTACCACAACCCTTCTTGCAAGTACCCCCTCCTATTTGCAGTCCAAGCCCTGCCGCATGCGCACCTCAGCACACCCACCCCACCCCCAACACCCGCTCATATACTCTTCCCGCGCTAGACTCCCGGAGAGCCTTGAAGGACCCAGGCCACAGTCTCATGGAAGACACTCAGGACATGGAGCCTCAGGACCTGTGCAACCAGGATGGCGCCGCCAACCTCAGGCTGGAAGTGGGCGAGGATGGGAAAGACCTGCATGGTTCGTGTTTTTCGTGATGCGAGCTTCAGCCGCCTCCAAGAATGCAAGGTTTTCTGGGAGAGGCGAGCAGACCGCACGCCCCTCGAAAGCAGCAGCTCACCTCCTCCTTCCCACGGGCTGGGCCATGGGGTGACCTGATCTGTGTCTTTGGGTTTCTCTCTACAGATTACGTGCCTCCGGGGGTCGTGGGAACCGGAGAGGAAGGAGAAGAAGACAGGGCCGAATCTGAGCAGCGAGCAGCAGCAGCAGAAGAAGGAACAGAGAGTGGAGCTGAAGAAAAAGGGTATGAAGCCAGCGGCGAAAGTGAGCCAGACGACTGGGACTTCATGGACGACGAAAGCTACGAGACCAGCGGCGACAGTGGCCGAGAAACAGCAGAGCTGGAGCAGGAGGAACAGCCCCTCCGGGCCGATGTCCAGTGCCCACCGGCGGCGGACAGCATGCAGGAGGCCCGCGTGGCCAGCTTCACCGAGGAGCAGGTGCAGGAGCTGGAGCACATTTTCCAACTCACCGGCTCTCCCTGCCCCTTGTTGAGGTAAGCTGATGGCCAGACTCTGTCGCCCTTTCCAGCGAGCACGTGGCGGTGCGCCAGGGCGGCTTTGGAGCGCTCTCACAGGGCCCTCCAGTTCCCTCCTGAACTACAGGCCACCTGGGGGACTGGTCGGGGAGGGGGCGCTGTCCTGCCCTTGGGTTGGGAACTGCTATGGCTTTCGAGACTTAAGGTAAATAATGTCGTGCAGTTTTGAAATGATCCAAACTGAGAAATAGGCTGGGACTTGGTATTTATTTCATTTTAAAACTTTATTTGTGAATTTTAGAGATAGACGAGGGGAAAGGCAAGAGAGAGAATCATCGATTTGTTGTTCCACATATTTAAGCGTTCGTTGGTTTGATTCTCACATGTGCCCCGGCCAGAGATCAAAGCCGCAAGTGTGGCATCCAGATGGCGCTCTAACCAACTGAGCTTCAGGGTCAGAGCATGAGCCTCGATTTTAAATATCGTTGTTAGAATCGGACCTTAATGTAAAACGTTTATAAGTCTTTTCATCATAGATTATTTTGACATTGAATTAAAAATTTTAAATGCTGCATTTGAAAATTCTTTACCTTTAATAGTGGTTTTTCTTCATCCCCTTCAACTTTTCTCTTGAGATGATCTGTCTCTAAAGGAAACTGTAAGCTAGATCAGGGTTCCGGAACGTTTTTGGCTGAGAGAGCCATGAACGCCACATGTTTTAAAATGTAATTCCGAGAGAGCCATACAACAACCCGTGTACGTTACGCATTATCCAATAAAAATTTGGTGTTGTCCCGGAGGACTGCTGTGATGGGCTCCAACCACCCTCAATCATGAACATGAGGTGTAGGAAATAAATGGATTGTAATATATGAGAATGTTTTATATGTTTAAAATTATTTTTTTTATTAAAGATTTGTTTGCAAGCCAGATGCAACATCATTAGAGCCACATCTGGCTCGCGAGCCATAGGTTCCCAACCCCTGAACTAGATGTTACTGAATGGGAGGGGGCTTGATGATGAAAAGTTTTTAAAATAAGAAAATTCAAAAATGCACACCAGAGTTCCTGTCAGCCTTTAGCGTGCACTATGTATATATTGAATACTTCTACCTGTGCATCAATCGCTAGCTAGCTAGCTAAATGTTAGATAGATAGATGGAAAGGTAGACAGACAGATAGAATGGTAGATAGATAGATATGCCAAGCCATTTATGGATCTGATTTAATCCATAGCAAGGGTAACAGTAATAGTTGAAAGTTGGCAGAGATATTTCCTGTTAGATATTTTTAGTCGTTTCGTAGTTGGTAGCAATGAAAGGAACAGGGAGTCAGAATTTCATGTGTCCTTGGTGACTGTGCTTCCAGGAGACTCGGCTTTTTCTAAATGCTTTGTCAATTGAATTTCAGTGTATGTCCTGAAATGGTGTGAGTTCTCCTACTACAGAAATTGGTTCATGGAATAAATCTCTCTAAAAGTATTTTAAGTAAGGATGAGATAACCTCTTATGTTTAATTTCCATCCACATGTCTGCATTGTGAACATTTGTGCTTTTCTCCTCTCAGACAGAACATTGCGAGACACATGAATGTGCCTGAAGCCAGAGTGGAGGTCAGTAACCGGAGTAAAGCCACTGGCGGGGTGGCCACTCTCAAACCTGCTTCAGGACACCTTTATACACCTCTGTCCCGGGCTTTCTCAACTTCGTGTGTTTTCATTTTCTTTCCCATCACAGGAGAACAAGTATGGGATCCTGGTTAGTAAGATAAACCAAATCTAACTTTGAAAATTTCCCATCATCAGAGGCACCATGATCTCCAATTGGAAAGAGAATTGCTCTAATATATGATACTATTCTTCATACACAAAGATATATATGGGATGGGGCAGATGTAGGTTTTTATAGAAAATAATAGAGTAATTAATAAACAATAATATAATAGTAAACACCATGTTTATTCCTATGCCCCTCCCTGTGTATAACTCTATATAAGCTATAGCTATAAATACTTATATAAGTGCATTATACCCGCAAACATGCACACACAAACACACATACACACAGTTCAATTCCTAAGACTGGTATTGAGATAACACTGCTGTTTCTGTGTCAGGTCACATTGGGGCTAAGTGTGAAGTGAAAATTACTCATATGAATGAACCAAGGAGTTCAATTTTACTAAATTATTTAAAAACCACTATAAGCTCATGCATAATGGAAAAATTTACATATATTTAGGGATTAGGGGATGGAACAATTCACACATTAGAACAAAGCAGATGAGCAACTAATGTCTGTTTTGTTAAAGTGTGACTAACTGTAGGGTTAGACTCTTAGTCTGAGTGCCTCTTTCTCTTACTGTATTTCTTTTTCCTTTTTGCATAGGGCCCACCCATGCCCCATGTTAAGTCTCTTTCCTCCTTCATTTACTCATCTTGCCCCTCCCCTTCCCTCCATCCCTCTTTCCCTCTGGCTACGTCTACCCTGTTGTCTGTATATATGTGTTAGGGTATATGTTTTAGTCTAATCCTTTCACCGGCTTGAACCCCGTACAGTGTTCCCCTTTCCTCTGACAGTCGTTCATCTGATTTCTGTGAACCAGTGTCTGTTTTCCTTTCTTCCTCAGTTTATTGTGTTCATTATGTTCCACATATAAGTGAGAGTATATGGTAATTTCCTTTGTGCGCATGGCTTACTTCACTTAAAATAATAATCTCCAGATTTATCCATGCTGTCAAAAACGGGTGAGATTTCCCTCTTTTTGATGGCTGCATAGTATTCCACTTTGTAAATGGACCATAGCTTTTTTATCTGCTCGTATAACTCCATATATGTCCACTGAAGGATACTTGGGTTGTTTCCGATCTTGGCTATTGTGCCACCTGTGTTATTTTAGGGTTTGATAAAAATAATGGAGGTAGTGGCAGCCCTAATATTTTAATTTTCTGGAAATTCTGATATATAAGCCTGCAAACGTGGCTCAGTTAGTAGGTTGTGCATTATGGTGGAGATGAAAGAAAGAGTTGCAACATTTGAAATACGTCTAAAAAAGGAAATAAACTAAAACCATTTCAAGCAGAGTTCTACCAACCGAAGAAAGGTGGAAATGCTAGGAGATTGTAATGGAGTTGAACATGTGCATTGCGGATACCGCACTCAGTCAAATTTTAGAAACTGCCGACTGCATTAGTGAACATTCCCTTGTAGAATTTCTAATACCTAAAAGATCTATTCTTTTTTTTTTTTTTTTTAGTGAAGAGATGAGTTGTGTGGAACTTGTTGCTAGTGGGAGGTGGCTCTCAGCGCAGGCCTCATTCTCACGAGTGGTAATTTAAAGTAATTTTCCATTTGCTCTGTCAGTGATGAGTAACTTACGGGTTGAATGGCTTAAAAGGTGATTTTCTGAGACCATAGATATTTCTAAATTGTATCAAAGAATAATTGGGGGAAATGTAGAATAAAAAAAGAAAGTAAACCCAGGATGGACTCATTAGCTTTGCCGCAGAGCGTGCGTGTGAGTGCAGTGATGGGGTCTGGCTGCAGATGTGGTGTGGGCTGACCGAAAACGAGCCTGACCAGGCAGCCCACTGAGTGCTCAGGGCAGGGAGCAGTCAGGGCCGGCCAGGGCTTGGGAGGACCAGGGCTCTGCTTTCTGCCTGCTGGACAAGCCAGCTCACAGTAGAAGAAACCCTTCAGTTCTGGGGAATTGCTTACCCCCTCCATGGTTTTGCATAGCACTGTCTCAATGGGGTCCTAAAGGGAAAAGGAGCCATAGAAACAAATAAAATGTTGTCCTTGATTTTCAAACTCTACCGCATGAATCCCACCGAGAATTTATTTTCAGCATTGTTGAGATATAGTTGACATAGAGCATTGTAGACATTTAAGATATACAGCATGGTAATTTGACTTGCATATATTGTGAATTGTCTGACACAGTAGGTTTAATTTACGTCCAACATGCCACATAGATTAAAAACAAAAAGGAAGGAGATATTCTTGTTCTCTGAGTGTCATGAAAACTCTTAGGGTTTCCTCTCTTAACAGCTTTCACTTTAAACCACAGAGCAGTGTCAGCTATAGTCATCATGTTGTACATAATCTCAATGACTTATTTATCCTGTAATGGGAACTTTCTACCATTTCACATTTTTTTTTCTTGGCAGAGACAGAGAGAGAGTGAGAGAGAGGGACAGATAGGGACAGACAGACAGGATGGGGAGAGATGACAAGCACAAATCTTCTTTGCGGCACCTTAGTTGTTCACTGATTGCTTTCTCATATGTGCGTTAAGTGGGAGGCTACAGCAGACTGAGTGATCCGTTGCTCAAGCCAGCGACCTTGGGCTTCAAGCCAATGACCTCTGGGCTCAAGCCAGCAATCCCATGCTCAAGCTGGGTGAGCCTGCACTCAAGGCGGCAACTTTGGGATTTGAAACTTAGTTCCTCCACGTCCTAGTCTGACGCTCTATCCACTGTGCCACTGAATGGTTGGGCCCTTTTGACTACTTTCCTCTAAATTCCCTTACATAACCCTACACTCTAATAAAAATGAATCAGACCTTCTCCTATGAGCTTTCTTTTATGAGGATGTTTTAGATTTCACCTATAAGTATTTGTTCAGAACAGTTTTCTTTTTCTTTTTCCTTCTTTTTTTTTCATTTTTCTGAAGCTGGAAACAGGGAGAGACAGTCAGACAGACTCCCGCATGTGCCCGACCGGGATCCACCCGGCACGCCCACCATGGGGCGATGCTCTGCCCACCAGGGGGCGATGCTCTACCCATCCTGGGCGTTGCCATGTTGCGACCAGAGCCACTCTAGCGCCTGAGGCAGAGAACACAGAGCCATCCCCAGCGCCCGGGCCATCTTTGCTCCAATGGAGCCTTGGCTGCGGGAAGGGAAGAGAGAGACAGAGAGGAAAGCGCAGCGGAGGGGTGGAGAAGCAAATGGGCGCTTCTCCTGTGTGCCCTGGCCGGGAATCGAACCCGGGTCCTCCGCACGCTAGGCCGACGCTCTACCGCTGAGCCAACCGGCCAGGGCCTGTTCAGAACAGTTTTAATGGAGGTTCCCCCATCTGTGTTGCAAATGGAGCAAGACTTGTTTGCTTTAACCAGCGCTGCCCATAAGGAAGTAGTAGAGCCTACCCTTCAGTTACTGATTTGTGTTTCGGTTGTCTATGCTGACTTGAGTCTGGGCATACGTGGAACCCCCTAAATGACCTTGATTACAGTGTGTTTCTTAGACAACACATTCTTGCAGTGCAAAGACCCCAAATCTGAAATTTCAGAGGGATAATATGGCCTCAGGCAGGGAGAAAAGGCACTTTGTGATGCTTAATATTTGCAGTTTGGTAACACCTGAAAAGTTTTAAATAAAATGCAAACCTGAATAACAAGGGCACAAAGAATATAGTGGACTCAGACAGTTTTGTTGTTAGCGACTTTAAAAAATAGGCAGAATCTTACGGAAGAGACATTTTGTGACCTGTCGCCTACATGTTTTGTTGATCTTTTTAAAATGCCTGTTGCAACCTCTTGCCCGAAGGATAAGGGATGGCCTGGGGACCTCCAGGTGGAGTGACAGGGCTTGGGGCCCCGCGTGATGGGCAGCAGTAGCTCTGGTCCGGGTCCTGGCACTGTAGCTAGAGCAGAGTGAGCTGACCTGGTCCTGACCCGCAAAGGAATGGAGGTGGGGCAGGTGGAGCATGCAGAACCGACAGCAGTGACTATGTTTTGGCTCATTCTCCCCAAACTCTTGGCTGACAAAGATTTTCAGAATTTTAAGACATTTGGGTCGAGTCTGTCTAAACACTCGTTACCTCAAAATTCTGAAATATTAAGGCAGTGTCTAGGGCTTCAGCTTTACTCCAGTCCCAGCAAGGGAAGCCACCAACTCCGTGAGCCCGCAGGACCAAGCCTCCCCCACAAAACCGTCTTTTCACTATTAAGAGGTTTCAAATGATGAATGACCCTTGGGGCATCCTTGAAGGAAGGCTTTTGTCCCAGCATGCAATGCTCCCTATTGACTCAGGGCCGTACACTGAGGATGGGCCTTTTGGACATGGGAGCTGTTCCCCTCAGCAGGATTTTAAACAGCACCCACTTTTTACTACGCCCTGCCTCCCACAGGACACAGGCACACAAGGCATAGCAGTGACAGCAGGCAGAGAGAGGGCGCTTCTTCAGTGCCACCTGCATCTTAGAGTGGTGACAATGAAATGAAACGTGGAAAGAGAGAGAAAGCACTAAGCCACGCCGTAGCTGGGCACGTAGTTAGGAGGACTTTCCGAACATGTTTTAACAAGAAGAAAGTAGCTTTCTCTGATACAGTTTAAAATTGTGAGGGCATAGAGCGTTGCTTACTGTGTCTTTTCAGTTATGATATTCAGTGTTAAATGTACTAACAAATCCCTTTTTCTCTCTGATTGAAGGTCTGGTTTACGAATAGGAGGAGACGTCAGAGGGCCCTGGGCCACATTTTCCGCGTTCATATGGGTGTACCCCAGAATGCCACCCTTATTCCACAGCATGCTTGGACATGGAGTGTGCAGCAAGCATGGCCCGGGCTCCCACTGCCCGGGGTGTGGATGCCTGGGCTGCCGCCACCACCAATACCAGCCTTCCTTTCTCTGTGCTCCTGTTGTTGTCTACCCCTGCCTTGTCCACCATTGGTGCCCTTTCCCCCTCCATTCTGTCCTCCTCCTCTGCCCTTCTTCATTGCACAGATCCGTCCCGGTGGCCCGCCTCCACGTGGATGGACCCTGTTTGCTTCCCCGTATGGCATGTTTATACTTCCCATTTTCTGAGGAATGTTTTTCTGTGATATGTTTGAGCCAGATTAAATGGAGAATGCCTCACCATCAGTGACAGTTAACCAAAGATCTGCTTTCTGTATTAAATAGAAGTGTTAAGTCAGTAACCCACTGATTCAGGACCTGTTCTTTGTAGTTTCAATAAAGTTGTGAATTCTCTGTGAATTTGTTTCCTGTGTCACATGGGGATGGTGAATGTGACCGACATTGCTAGGACAGTGCCATTCAAAGGGAGGAGACCCAGCCTGTCCCCAACACTTCAGCCCTCCCCTGCCCCTTGCTCCCACCCACCCCCCTGCCCACTGGGACCACAGGGATACACTGAACACGGCGGGGCGAGTCCTAAGGAGAGAACAGTGAGTTCAATGCAGGCTCGAGCCCACTCAAGCCGACAGCAGAGGACTCTACGGGCAACTTCTAAATAGGCTACTCGGGGGACCTTTATGGAGAAGTGGGGCCGGGCATCCATGTGGTACTCTGCACGTTCCTTTCACTCCCTCCCTTTTGTGGAGGGGACAAGTGGGTAGAATCTTTCTAGAGGGGCCTGCTTCTTCCAATGCCGTGGAGCAGCAGCCAGTCTCATGCATTGTTGGTGGGATGCTCAACTGTACAGACCCTTTGAAAGACAGTTTGGAAGTTTCTTACGAAGATAACCATGCTCGTCTGCATTTACCCCACAAAATTATAAAGTCTACACTAACACTTGTATGTGAATGTTTATAGCAGCACTATTCATAGTCAATAAAAAGTTAAAAGACCAGTGGTTCCAGGGGCTGGTAATGAGGAAAGGAAGGATCAAAAGTAAAGCACTGGAGTTATTAAGGGAATGGAACTGTTTTATATGAAATCTAACTGCAGATTCCCGATATTGTGCAATTGCCAAAGCTCACAGAAATGTACAATGCAAAGACTGATATGTACAGCATACTGTGGGCTTCAGTTACTACTCTATTGATACAGGTTCATTAACTGTAACAAATGCACTCACAAGTGTTAGCTATTAATAACAGGGCAAACGGCCTGCGTGGGTAGAGGGCATATCACAATTCTCCGTACTGTCCACTGTATTTTTCTGTAACCCTGACCTGTTCTTAAAATTAAGCCTATTAATTTATTAATAGGAAAGAAATAATGGCCTAGATTTTGGAACATGAGAAGGCATCAAGCCAAAGATGCAAGAAGTTCAGAGAACCCAAAACATGACAAATATAAAACTGAAATTAAATGAAAGAAACACACTTAAGCCTGTCATTGTTAAACTGTTTGAAACCTAATCTTAAAAGAAGCCAGAGGCACTGACCGGATAGCTCGGATGGTTAGTGCATCATCTTGAAGCACAAGGGTTGCCGGTTCGATCCCAGGTTAGCGCACACGTTGGAACAGATATATGTTCCTGTCTCTCTCTGTTCCTTTTTCACCAACATCAATAAAAAATTAATGAGAAGCCAAAAGACAATAAACTAAAGAAATAAGCAAGTTAGTAAGTAAATAAATAAATAATAAACGAAATCAGAAGGGAGAGCATGCATGACAATGAGGAAAACAATATTCAGAATGACGAGTGACTCCTCATGAGAAACAAGTGAATGCAGAAGACAACATATCTGCATCTTTAAAAGCTTAAAGAAAACAGTTATCAACTCAGAGTCTTATATCCGCTGAAAGAATTCATCACAGAAATGGAAACCTAAAGATATTCATTCATTCTCTCTGTCAGACACACACACACACACACCCACCCACACACACACACACACACACACACACACACACACGTAGGAGAGGTGAGATACTTCATTTTCAGCAGCCTCTCAGGCTAAAGGGAAATGACACCACAATATGACTCAGATCTAAAAAAGTAAGAAACAGAAACAGGGAAGGTAAGCTTGTCAAATATATGGTAAAGGAAGGAAACTAAAATTTGGTAGAACACATAATACAGTATACAGATATATATTACTAACCAATATTACCTTAATAAATTTAAAAATAAAAAATCAATTATGGGAAAAGGGAAATATAGATAAATTTATAGATAGATGATAGATAAATAGATGGATAGATAGATACATAAATATATAGATACATAGAGATAGATAACCTGCATAACTTAGACAGATGTTGACATTTTATTCTAGCCAACAGCTGGAGAACACCTCAGCTATGGTGGCCCTGTCCCACAGAATGTTCCTTCGTGACTACTGAGCTGTCTTTCCCCTGAGAGTACAGTTCAGATCCTGATGTTATCCACCCCTCACTTTGACACTGATCTGTTCTCAGAAAAAGGCCTTGAAGCATGGTTTTTATTTCCTCTCACAGGGATGGATCTTAGATTACAGAAGCAAGTTTTGAATTCCAGGAACCTGTGATTTGGGTACTGCTCTTTGTTAATGGGCAAAAGAGAGACACAAAACAGGCCAGAAATGGCTGTGGAACACTTCCATGCCAGGCAGGGTCCTAGGTTCCCCCGTGTACTGATGTGTTGAAGCGTCCAGAGAACCTGAGGAGATGCGTACATCCTGGGAGACACAGTGTAGGGGGTTGAGAACTATAAGCCCGGGAGTCAGCCAGCCTGTGTTCCAGACACTGAACCATGAACTAATGTCTTAAACTCCCTGTGCCTTCCGTTTCACTGGAAAATGGAAGTGATAGCAGTGCCCGCTTTATTTATGAGTGTCAAATGTGTTAGTGTTTGTACAGTGGCTAACACAGGACCTTGCACTTGGCAGTACTAGTTAAGTGAGATCGTGTGGCCTTCCTTTGCCTAGCTTATTACACTTAGCATAATAATATCCAGGTCCAACCACGCTGTCACAAAAGCTAAGATTTCCTTCTTTTTCTACGGTCACTTAGTATTCCATTGAGTAAATGTACCAAACCTATTAACTGCCGCTTGTCCACTGATGGACACTTGGGCTGTTTGCAGATCTACGCTATTTCAAAAAACGCTGCAATGATCACTGCTGGGCATATCTTATTTTAATTTAGTGTTTTAGAAATCTTAAGATATATTCCATGGGGAAGGAGGTGTGGGGGAGGGGTGGGGTGAGGAAGTAAAGAGGGACAAATATACGGTGAGAAAAAATGATTTGACTTTGGATGATGGATATACAACATCATCAACAACATAATCAACAGTTCAAATGCTATAGAAACATTTACCTGAAAGCTGTGTTCTCTTATTCATCCGTGACATCCTGTTAAATTTAATTTTCAATTAAAGTTTAAATATATATATGCATATATATAAATTTAGGAGTGGGATGGATGGGTCATAAGCCATTTCCATTTTGTTGAGGAAATGCCACGCTGTTTCCCACAGTGGCTGCACCAGTCTGCATTCCCACCAGCAGTGCAGGAGGGTTCCCTTTTCTCCGCAGCCTGGCCAGCACTTGCATGTTGATTACTTAATGAATGCCATTCTACGAAGTGTGAGGTGAGGTGACTTCTCATTGTTGTTTTCGTTTGCGTTTCTCTGATAATTAGTGACATTGAGCATTTTTTCATATGACTTTTGGCTATCTGTATGTCCTTGTTGGAGAAGTGTCTGTTGAGGTCTTTTGTCCCTTTTTAAATTGGATTGTTTACATTCCCGGTGCTGAGTTTTATATAATACATTACTTATATAACTGAGGTAAATATTTCTTTTCCATTTCTCATTCTGGAAAAAATAACTTTGGCTTGTGTGTGATATGATGACATTTTGTCCAGTGGAAAACATATTTTTGCATCTCATGTCCAGAATTCATGATATAAAATAAAGCACAGCAACCAAGGTTTATAACCGTATGCTACGTTTGGAATCAAGTATTTTATTTTACTGAAGGAAATGCAGATAATGCAAGTAAGACCTTAAATGAGCACTAAAAATAAGACCATGCATGGGGCCCTCTCTGACTGACACTCAGGTCTTCATGGTTGTGGAATATGTCCTGGAGGTATGGAGTTACTGAGCTGGACCAAAGTTCTCCTACCAGAAAATACGACTTTTGGAATATTGATTTTAAACTGGTTAACAAAAGATTCAGAAAGAAACTCTGACACCTCCTCTTACCTGTCTAAAGATTTCAGCCAGAAAGTTCTGCTGAAAGGAAGACAACATCACTTTAGCATCATAACGAAATCTAAATGTGGCAGACAGTGAGAATCAGCTAAGCGTGTTTGTTGCACCCTCCTCTGGATCCCATAGGTCCTGGGTGGCCCAGCAAGAAATTGTTGACTGCAAGATTGCCCTCTCTACTCTCCCTATACTTTACGTGCTAACTCTTTGACATCCCAGAACCCTGCCTCCTTCTCCTCTACCCAAAACGGCATGTAACTCTCAACTGCCCGATGTGTCCTTGGGTGTCATATTCTTGTGACACCCTAATGTACGTGCATAATTAATTTTTGATGTTTTTTTTTCTATTAATCTGTCTCACATTAATTTGATTACTACTCTAGCAAGAAGAACTTAGAAGGTGGGAGGAAAGTTATTTTTGTGCCCCCACAAAACAAATCTCGGTTTAAGATTCAAATTGTCTTCATAGACTGACTGAGCGAATGGCCAGGAAGAACTCACTGGTGCATTAAGCTGTGGAAACTCATCTGTCTGTTGCTGTATTAGTTTGACTTTACTTTGTATCATCTGTTGTTGGCAGGAACCATCATTACTTTCAGAAACCACAAAAGAGACCTGTTATTATACCCATTTAACAGAGTGATCAGATAAAACACTTAAAATAATATTTTGATTTCTATTATTACTCCAGTGAAATGTATTCCCAAAGACTGTAGGTCAAAGATGAGGAATACAATGAGAATATGGATTATTAGTTCCACAGGAAAGCAATAGGATTTTTATTTATTTATTTATTTATTTATTTATTTATTTATTTATTTATTTATTTATTTATTTTAGCAATAGGATTTTTAATATGTTCAAGCATTTCTTGATCCTGGATGGGTAGCTCATCTGGTTGGAGCTCCACCTGATGTTATAAGGTTGTGGCTTTAATCTCTGGTCAAGATACATAAAAGAATCAACCAAAGAATGAATGAATACATGGGGAAAAAAATCAATGGTTCCCTCTCTCTTTCTCCCTCCTTCTCCCTTTAAAATCAATAAGTAAATTTTTAAATTTTAGAAAGAGTTTCTTTGAAGTTTGATGTACATCTTCCTGTTCCCATTACCACGCACACATTTTTCCTTCCAGGACTAATCTACTATGTTTCTGGAGGCCAAGAAGGAGCCCCACACCACAGAAGCCTGCCCTTTTCTCTTAGTAATAAGAAGCTGTATTGGGGGTGGGGTTGGTCAGGACTCGGGTAACCCTGACGTTTTCAGGCTGAGCTGGTAAGAGCAGCACTCTGTAGCTATGACCACGGGCCTGACGGGAAGGGAACAAAGCCAAGGTCTCTCCAAGGTATTCGGACAACACAGTAACAGATTTCTCATAGAATCTGTGATGTGTACGAGGCACTATTTGTCGAGGTTCTCAACTGTGTAACAGACCCACATGCTCCACGGTGTGAAGAATGATCTGAAGAGTCAGTGTGACATTCAATCCCCTGGAACTAATCAGACGAGGTTGGGTGCGTTCAGGGTGGTATGGCCGTAGACACCTGGGACTGATCAACACAACACTCAGGACATATGGCTTTCAGTATTGGAGGATGGGACTCAGTTTAGGAAATGCCCTGGGACCCCTTTCTACCATATTGGAGATCAGTCTGTAAAATGTGGAAGGGACCTAAAACCTGCATACTGATCGGCTAAACTGTCTCCCTTGATAATGGCAACATGGATGAGACTTTAAGGCACAGTGATTGTAAGAGGGGCAGAAAGTGTTCCCACGGAAGATCTAGCCCAGTCGGGCAGCTTCTGGTATGATTATTATCAGATGGTTAGAGTGTGACACTACACATTATTTCTGGGATAAAATTTGCCATTCACACAGTGTCTACCCTTGAATTTTATTCAATTGAATTTAAAAACATGCATCTGTGAGAGGTGATAAAATGTACCCTGGCCAACACTCTATTCCATAGGGTATGGAAAGCCTTGATGCACTTCTGCAAAGCCAGTCATCACAGCACACTGAAGGCTTATTCTTCCCAGCACGCCATGAGGCAAATTCCTATTTCTAATAGAGAATGAAAGAATTACATAACTGGCCGTAAGGTAGAGAATACACACATACAAATGCTTAGAAACGCATATATGCTTCCCTGAGGTACCGTGTGAGTTGAGAAGGCAATCAATAATCATATTTCTGAATGTATTTTTATGCAGTAAAACATTTTTGAAATTTCTTGTTTAAACAATAAGAACATAAACAATTGATCCTAGGAAATTTAAATGAAAATCTGACAAATTTTTACCCACCTCTGGCTTCTGAAATTTACATTTTTTTGCATCTATGATTCCTCTAAAACTTCGTAGAGCAAAATTTTGAAATATGACTATTATTTTTCTTCACATCACTTTCAGTATCAGAAAAAAGTAAACACATTATTTTATATGTTTATTTATGTCAATGATTGTATGTATTTGCATGTGCAGTTGAGCATAATTCCTTCAATTCATTTTTGCATTTCCACAATTTTACATTGCTTTTAGAATTGGCACATGACAAATACCTCAGTGTTCTTTTTACATATACTCCACTTTAAACACTGATACTGATAATTACATCAACAGCATTGGCTAAGTACTAGTGCTGAAAGGGGGCCCTAGCTGCTGAATTAAATTAAGAATATGCAGATTATGATCAGCTGAGTGAGGAGGCACAGGCCACCCACAAGGGGTCAGCAGAGAGTCCCCAGTTGGTGGAAATAGAAACTCCAGGATCTTTTCCATTCATGGCCCATTTTCAATATACTCACACAAAGGAAGTGTGGTCTCAAGATTTCTTACCCACTGACCCTTAAAGAGGGCTGTTTTAGCCAGAGCAAGGACAGTTCTCTGTCCCAGGTCACCAACTCAGGAGCTAGAGAGCCAAGTAGCAATCATCCACTACGTAAAAGGTAGTTGATCCGAGGCCACCCATTTTTCTCAGCTTCAACTTTCTAAGTGGTTTCCCTGGCTGGGTAGCTCAGTTGGCTAGATCATCATCCCAGAGCAGTGAGGTGTCTGGTTCTATCCCCAGTCAGGGCACATACAGGAAGAGATCAATATGCCTCTCCCCTTCCTTTTCTATTCATTTTAGAGAGGGAAGAGAGAGAGAGAGAGAGAGAGAGAGAGAGAGAGAGAGAGACAAGGAGGGACCAGCAGGAAGCATCAACTTGCATATGTACCTTGAATAACCAAGCCCAGGGTTAAGAACCAGCAACCTCAGCGTTTCAAGGTAGATGATGTATCCACTTTGCCATCCTCCCCCTCTCCCTCTTTCTCTCCCTCTCCCTCTCTCTGTCCCTACCCCTCTCTCTTCCTCTTCCCCTCTCTCTCTCCCTCCTTCTTGCTCTCCCTCCTTCTCTCTCTCTTACTCCCTCTCCCTCTCTCTCCCCCTCTCTCTCCCACTCTCTCTCTCTTCATCTCTCTCTCCCTCTATCTCTCCCTCCCTCTCCCCTTCTCTCTCACTCTCCCACTCTCTGTCTCTCCCGCTACCTCTCTCCCTCTCTCTTTCCCCCTCTCTCTCCCTCTTCCTATCCCTCTTCCTCTCTCCCTTTCCCCCTCTCTTTTCCTCTCTCTCTTTTTCTCTTCCTCTCTCTCTCCCCCTCTCCCTCTCTCCCACTACCTCTCTCCGTCTCTCTCTACCCCTCTCCCTCTATCTTTTTCTCTCATTCTCCATCTCTCTCTCCCTCTTTCTCTCCCTCTCTCCCCTCTCTCTCTATCTTCTTCTCCCTCTCCCTCTCTCTCTTCCTCTATCTCCCTCTCCCATTCTCCTTCTATCTCTCCATCTTTCTCTCTCCGTCTCTCTCTCACTCTCCCTGTCGCCTTTCCCTCTCTCTCTCCCTCTCTCTACCTGTCTCTCCCTCTCTCTTTCCCTCTCTCTCTCACTTCCTCTCTCTCTCCAAATCCCTCTCACCCCTCTCTCTATCTCCCTCTCCCTCTCTCTTTTCCCCTCTCTCTCCACCTGTTTCTCTTTCCCTCTCTCTCCCTCTCTCTATCTATCTCAATCTCTCCCTCTTTCTCTCTCTCTTCCTTTCTTTCTCCCTCTCTCTCCCCCCTCTCTCCCTGTCTCTCCCTCTCTCTCTCCTTCTCTCTGTCCCCTATCTCTCCACCTCTCTCTCTTTCCCTCTCTCTCTCTTCCTCCTTCCTCTCTCTGTCACTCTCCCTTTCTCACTAACAATGATAAATAAAATAATAATAAAGGAGCACCGGGAAAACGAAGGCACATAGTTCTGGTGAGAATTCCAAGTTCAGATTCTTCATCAAATGACACATCTCTCTGTGTGAGCAGGGTTGTCTTACTGTTAAAATTCCTAGGCAGCAACTGCAGAGCGCTGTGCTCTGCTCACAGTACTGTGCTCTGCTCTGTACCTCCAGGCCTGGTGGTAGACACTACCTGCATGCCCGCCTTCACTCCTCTCAGCAATCATATCAGGTACATGTTGTTCCCAGCCTCACATTTCTACCTCTTCCCACCCGAAAACACCATGCATCTCAGCCAGGCTAAGGAGCAAAATCAGGGAAAAAATCAAATCCAGTTACATAATCAACAAATCTTCACAACACAAAATTCAATAAAGTGTAATGCTGCTTGTGGAGAGGGACACTTTTGAGTTTCTGAAGCTATGACCTAATCAGGAAGCAAACTATGGACCAGAACGCTAAGAAAAAGGAATCAACAGAATGGGGCAGATATTTGCAGTGATTGATAGCTAAGCACTAGTTACTTTATAATATTTTAGAAATTATTGAACTCAGGAATATCACCAAAGGTGCCAGTGTCCAAAGGGGAAGAGAATATACATCACAGGACAAGAAGCACTCAGATGTCTGACCAGGTGATGGTGCAGTGGATAGAGCATCGGACAGGGATGTGGCGAACCAGGTTCGAAACTTCAAGCTCGCTGGCTTGAGCTCGGGCTCATCTGGTTGGAACAAGATCAACAGCTTGAGCTCAAGGTCGTTGGTTTGACAAGGAGTCACTCGCTCTGCTGTAGCCCCCGGTCAAGGCGCATATGAGAGAGCAATCAATGAACAACTACAGACCTGCAACAAAGAATTGATACTTCTCATCTCTCTCCCTTGCTGTCTGTCTGTCCCTCTCTCTGTCTCTCTCTGCCTCTGTCACACACACACACACACAAAAAGTGCACAGAAGAAAACACTGGAAAAAAGTATAAAACTCATGGAACAAGCAATTGCAAGTACAGCAAAACTACTTTAAACCTAGGTTTGTTAAACCTATGTAACAAACAAAAACAAATTTTGAGTGAGGATACACACCATTTTTGAAGCTTTGGGGAAAATTATATGCTGCCCATGGCCATAACAATAGCTGGCATTATTGTGCCCACCTTCCTCATAATATTTCTATGTCGGGGAACTATTGTTTCCCCATTTCATAGAGAGGAGGACTGTGATTTTGATAAAGACAGGTCAGTAGTCCAGTAGCACACAGATACTAAGAGAAGCAGCTGAATAAGGCTTTGCTGAAGCTGGAAACTGTGTTCTCCACCAGAACTGGGCCCTGATCCCATGGCAACATGCTACAAGGAGAATAAAATGGTTTATTATGCTTTTACTTATATATTCCAGGCCTGGGATGTTATCCTACAAAAATAATTTACAAGAAAAAAGTATTTAGAAAAAGGTTCATTCATTCAATTGGCGTCTGTTGAACCCTCATTTTGTGGCAGGATAAGAATATATGATTCGAAAGCTTTTGTGAAATAATGTTAAATGGACGAATTAACTGAAAAGAACGCTGTCAGATAATGAAAGCATTTGTTCCCTGAATGAGGTACAAAAGCTGGATTGTGTCAGAAATCTTATGTGATTATGTAATTTTTGTTTTATATTAATTTTTATTTATTAATGTTTAAACAAGGAAAAGGAGAGAAATATAAGAGAGAGAAACACCATTTTGTTATTCCACTTACTCAGACATTCATTGGTGAGTCTTGTATGTGCCCTGACCTGGCATTGAACTGTGATTTTGGTTTATTAGGATGATGCTCTAATCAACAGAGCTACAAGGCTGGGGCAGGAGGTGGGGGCGGAATTCTAATGAGAATGTTTCCAGTGGAAAGTATTCTACCTAACTGTTGTACTGGCTGTGCGGACTGTGCACTTTTCTATCAATCGCCTATACAGGCCAACTTTGCAGGCCTGGCTCATTGCTGGCCCCTTATCCTTTGGGCATGCTCTTTAGTTCCCGAGAGAACAGCCCCAGCACGTCACACTGCTTCCACAGCAAGCCGACTCAGAGTCCATCTCCCTGTGTTCTATTCGGGCCATGTTCCAGGAGCAGTCTGTTTCTTTCATTTTTGTATTCTGCCTTTGCGTTTATGATAAACGCAGGACGTATCATGAAGGAGCTGCCTGTGTATCTTGAAGGGGAAGTGAGTAGAGTGCAGAGCACACCAGCAGTGACGGGACCAGTGGAGCCTGGGCAGCGCCTGCCTTCATATACAACACATGTAACACAACAGTCCCAAAGCAACCGTGTCAATACACTGGAAACTCAAATGGGCAGTAAAAACTCCGCATTCAAACCTGAAGAAATTCCCAACACATTTAGGCTGTGCTTTCCTCATGCATTTTACAGTGCAGGACGTCTGGATTCTGATAATATTGTGTTTACAGATGGCTTACATATTCACCCAGGGGAGAGATTACCTTCTCTTTGAAAAAGTACAGCTAAATACACAGGTAACATTTCTTTTTTATTGCAATGTGTACACCTTTCATTTTATATACGGCCAAAAATTCTAAGTGTAAATTTATGTATGAATGAATCTAATACAAAAGGACACAAAGCAGGAAATGGGAATCCATTTATTTATTTATTTTTTATTTTTATTCATTTTAGAAAGGAGAGAGAGAGAGAGAGAGAGAAGGGAGGAGGAGCAGGAAGCATCAACTCCCATATGTGTCTTGACCATTCAAGCCCAGGGTTTCGAACCGGCGACCTCAGCATTTCCAGGTTGATGCTTTATCCACTGCGCCACCACAGGTCAGGCCAATGGGAATCCATTTAAATACTATGCTTAGCAGGGAACTCCGCCCTGGTCGGTTGGTTCAGGAGTAGAGGGACACCCTGTGTGAGGAAGTCCCGAGATCGATTCCCGGCCAGAACACACAGGAGAAACATCCACCTGCTTTTCCTTCCTTCCCCCTCTCCTTTCTCTCTATCTCTCTCTTCCCCTCCTGCAGCCAAGGCTTCATTGTAGTAATATTGGCCGGGGCACTGAGGATGGCTCCATGGCCTCTGCCTCAGGCACTTCACTGGTTTGGTTGTAACCAGAGCAATGCCCCAGACAGGCAGAGCATCGCCCTCTAGTGGGCCTCCCGGGGAGATCTCGGTCAGGCACATGCTAGAGTCTGTCTTTCTGCCTCCCGCTTCTCACTTCAAAAAAATACAAAAAAAAGGAAGGGTATTCAAAAAATCTCTCATCAGAATCCAATAGCATACTCTGTTTAGATTTATCCAGAAAATTTGCATGGGGAAAAGTGAATCGAGAATCAAACAGAATATGCAGGAACTAATTTAACACCTGCAATATTTCTCTCTGATTCCAGTTGAAGTTGAGGTTTTCTTGTGACTGGGTGGGCCTATGAAACTTGTGTAACCTGCTGGACATTTTCTGCTGGTTAAAATGAGGTAAAAGAACCTGGATATTTCTTGAGGTGTTGGAACAGAAGAAGGGGGGGAGAGGATGGAATCAGAGAAGGTAAAGGGGTTGGTGAGATTATATATATATATAACACAGAGATACAGACACCAGGACTGCAAGTCCCAGAGGGAAGTGGGGAGGGAGTTAGGGGAGGGTTAGAAAGGGGGTATAGAAGGGACACAGGGGTGCGGGTGATGGAATTATACTCAGTGAGACACTTGAATCCATGTAAACACAATAAATTCAAAATAATAAAAATTTTTAAGAAAGTGAAAAAAAAAAAAGAATGGTGGACTGGGTGAGAAGAACTCACATTTTGAAAGGCACTCCCTATCTTAACTGTCCCTTCTTTCTTGTGAGTATTTCAATCCTAGCGAAAACACTTAAGGAGAACACCTGAGTTAAAAGGAGGGCAGGAGAGAGAAACAGACAGCTCTGCCGCTTGACCTTTGATGGTCCTGTAGGTGTTAAGGGCGCATTTCTATGTGAATCTCGTTCTGTCTTTCCTTTCCCTGTATCTTGTTCTATAAAGCCCACCTCCCGCTGGCTACCTCCCCATCCAGCTTTACGCCCAGATCCTCACATCACTCCCCCACAGATGCTGTGTGCACAGCACTGACACGCCTTTCTCCTGGGGGTATGCACAACTTCCTTTCCACCTCAGATGTCAGAATATCCTTTGATTTAATTCTTTTTCTACAATGTTCAAAGGACCTGGACAGACACTTTTCCTTGTTCTCTACCTTGTCTCCAGTCCCCACCCCACCCCAAACCAGGAAAATCATGGTCCCCGTCCACAGTTCTCATAGGGACCCAGTTCAGTCTGGGAGCAGAGCTTTGGAGGGAGTCAGGTGTACCAATATGCTCCGGGGCCTGAACACTGCATTTTAAATCTTGTGAATTCCTTGTCTGTGTAACACAAAAGAAGGTGCTTCCAGAAAGTCTTTTGTGTTCTTCCTGGGATAGGAAGGTGTCCAAGCCATCACCACCCTTTCCTAAAAAGTTAACTCATAGCACGTGCAGAGCAGGCTGCAGTTCCTGAGCTGTGCGGCCAGGTGGCAGGCTTGGCTTTGCAAGTAGACGGAGGAAAGCATGCCTGTTGTGGTGGAATCGCACTCAGCCCTTGGTGAGGTGAACACAAGCTGCGTCGCTCTGATGTTTGCTGTGCCAGGGGGACCACCGGGATACTGAATGCCTGGGGCGGGGGTGCCCTGGCTTAGTGCTGAGTCTGAGTGACAACACCTGAGTTAACAGACCTTGGGAAGACAGAGTTATGCACAGCTGGGAGGTGGGAGGTGTTGAACAGGTGAAGCTGGGTGTGCACTGCCCATGCCCAGGCATCCTGGGCCCGTGGAGGGTGTGGCCACCCGGAGGCTGGCCTTCTCTGGAACAAAGTCTGCGTGCTCCCTCCTGCAGGACAACCCTCTGCCCTGGGCATGTGTTGCCTTGTGGTTGCCTTCTTTACCTCAGGTGTCCCCCAGGAGAAAACACGGTAGTTTTTTTTGCGAGAACAGCATTTTATGATCACTGTAGTTCTCTGTCACTGTCACCCTTTTACTACCTGGGCCCTCCTCATTTGTCTCCCTTGACAATGAAGGTGAAATAATGTGGAATTCCACCCAAAAAATAAGTATGTGTCTGCTATGAAGAGGTGGCTGAGGCAAGCTTTCCTTCCCATTGGAACTCCCTCCTGCCTGAGCCTGATCAGAGAAGGGAGCATAAGGCAAGTCTTGAATGAAAAATAAGAGCGCACCCAGAACTATTAGACTCTTACACTGCACTGAGTATCCTGACTCCTCACAAGACTGACCTTACACATTCTCGGCCAAAATAAAGATTTGCAGAGACAGCCTAGCTAAGGTCAATGTATTTGTCAGTGACTAATTTCTTAAGCTATTTTATGAATAAAATTTATTTCCCCATAATAGCTTAATTAGTTTCTGATATATGATCTGTCAATATCTGAGGTGTACATTGAGAGAAATTTTCTTTGGGGCATTAGTCAATTTGGAGGATTAATGTTAGAGGAGATCTTTCCTTGGAAACCATAGGCTAAGAGTAAATTATTATATATAGTGATAGTTTGGGTATTTCTTATGTCCCATGCCACCCCCTGGTCTTAATACATCTGGCTCCTGAAGGAAGTAGAGACGTGTTTTAAAAAGTAGTGTTTGTGGCCTGACCTGTGGTGCCTCAGTGGATAAAGCATCGACCTGGAAACACTGAGGTCGCCAGTTCAAATCTCTGGGCTTGCCTGGTCAAGGCACATATGAAAGTTGATGCTTCCTGCTACTCCCCCCTTCTCTCTCTTTCTCTCTCTCTGAAATGAAAAAATTTTCAAAGAAAGTGGTGTGCGTGAGGAAGAAACCATCCACATACCGGAAGTATGACCACCTTTTCTTCCTCTCAGGCAGCCTGGGCATGAAGAGAGGATGTTCTCTGCTAGTGTGTGTCAGACTGGCTGTGAGGGTTAACTGGGTATCTGTGCTGAGTATTCCCTCCCTTTCGGCCTCAGGTAGGGAAGGCTGAATGTGGCCGTTTCCGCCGTGGCCAGGTCAGAGAAGGGATCAGGCCTGGGTCAGACAGGTTTATTTGAACAGGCCCTGTAGTTCTGGGGGTAACAAAAGCATTGAGAAACCTAATGTTTCAAAGGGAAGGAAAGTTGTCAACACTAAGGAATAAAGTTTGGTTTGACAATCGTCTGGTGAGAATGGCAATGAGCACAGGTGGGAACTTACTGAATGTCGTCTACTCCCAGAAGACGTGGGTATCTCTGGGTACTAATAACATTTTCCTCTCTTCAGAAACCTACATTCACTCACACACCACTTTGGGGACATCAGAACCCCCACACATGGGAGGGGTCAGAAGGAAAAAGGAGCAGAAATAGGCAGACACCATGGGAAAGAGTGTATGTTTTCCCAAGAAAACAAAGCCTCCCTTCTCACTAGAAACTAGAAGCACTGGGAAACGGATCCTTGATGAACTCTCATCAGAGAGGAAATTCTGACGTCACCAGGGCACCTTCTCTTTGATTATTGCAATCATTTTACAGTATGACTGCCTTGTGTACCATTAAATACTTTCAACCCAAATCTTCATTGAAGGAGCCTCCGGTTGTTAACGATTAGGGAATGACAGATTTTGTTCCACCCAGGAGAACTTAATGCTTTTTAAGAAATAAGCTTGGCCTCTTCACTCTCCTCTCCTCATTTTTGGCTTCCTTGCTTTGTTTACCTCCTTTGACAGTTTCACAAAGGATGACCACAAGGCAAAGCAAAGATACAGGCAATGTTTCTCTTTGAGTGAATCCAAGGGAACACTGCTCAGGAGGCCAGCTGGGCATCAGTAAACCTCACGTTCCCCTAACAGCTCCCCCAAGGAAAGTGAGGTTGACAAGATACATTTGAAGGCGTGATGTGAAGCTTCTGACCTGTGGAAGGAGTGACAATATTTTTATCTGGGTTGGTGGAAGAAGGAGGAAATAAAAAAGAACCTCTCTGTGGCCTTGATAAAATCTGTCCTCATTTTTATTGCAAAGCAGCAGAACCTATGTGCCAGACTATTCCCCGATCTCCTCCACAAAAGGGAGGGTGATGAACAGAATTTGGGCACACTGGATGAGTGTTGCTGGTCACCGCCCATACAGCCCTGTGAGTAGCCCTGTAGGAAGATACCCTGAGAGTCCACTGTTGATCCAGAACTTTTCAGAATGAACGGAGCTCACCCCTGTCCAGAAACACACTGTTCGCTCAGTACGGACTGACCCCACCAATACCGAACACTTCTGTGGTCCAAAGGGGCAGGGCGGGACGAGGTTGGGGTGATCAGGGCGGGAGATGGAGAATATATGAGTCAGTGCAAACTCAACGTGGGCACTTGGGACATTTCTGTGATGCGCAGCGATTACTGATGGTGATTCAGGGAGGTCATCTCATGGAAAGAGGCCTCCTTTCATTCTGTTTCAATGGCCTTTCCTTGACATTTTCCATATATACACTATTCTTCCCATTTAGCACACAATGACAACGATGTTGAGAAGTTACCTCTTTATTGATAACACAAGTGCGGACGGAGAAGGTAGGTGTGGTCGGGGTGGCCTGTGGGGTCAGCGGCAGCAGGATAAGTGATCTGCAATCCGCGCCCTGAACAAGGATGGTGTCTAGGGCTTTTTCAAGGACATCGAGCCCATGCGTCCCCGGACGGCAGGTGGTGCCTTTCTCAGCATCAGTAACCTGTCCTGTTTCCAAAACTTGGCCCTATGATTTTTAAACCAAACCTACAGAAAGAAATTGAAATTGGTTTAGTATTTTGCACAGTTAGTGTCATCATACAAAGAAATCAACAGATGCAGCATATATGCCATTGAGATGTAAAACTGCCTCAGAAGAAGCTGTTCGTTTTTGCTGAAATACTTCAGCAAAGTTATCACCAACCCCTTCCTACAACTCACCCTAGGAAGCACCAGTTACGTGCCTAGTTCTGGAATAGGTTAGCCCTCCCAATTTAGCATCCTTATGGTTTTTGCCGTGTGCAGGGTGCAGGTCTTGCTATTGTTGCACCATTGCTTGGTATCAGGATGAAGAATGATCTGTATCCTGACAGCGGACTATGAGCTGTTCAGCTGGCTTCTGACCGTCCTCATTCGAGACAGTCTCACCTTCTTTGTGGGGGAGTTTGGTCCTGGTAAACAGGGATCTTATTTAAATTCATACTGGTGGTGAAGGCTCCTTATTTGAAAATCTTATCCTCCATGTGAAGTAAATAACTAATAGTAAAACAGGTGTTCGCTTTTTAGAGACAAAGTTTCCTTCCAGGGTTTCTAAGGGCTCATTAGTCCTCTGAAACTTGTTGAGAGGTAAAAAGGAGCTCTGGCAAGAAAGGCCTAGTCATGGGGAACCACGGAATTTGTGGCTTGTCTGTTGGGGCTGAGAGTTGCTGAAACCCCCACACTGTGCCTTGATATTTTAGCTTCTGTTGTTAAGCAGTGTTCAATCCAACTCAACCCCTAAATGATTCTAGGCACTGCAATGTTTAGGAAGAAGAGGTACACCATTGTAACCCAGTGGTCGGCAATCTCTTTACTCAGCAGAGCCAAATATCAACAGTACAATGATTGAAATTTCTTTTGAGAGTCAAATTTTTTAAACTTAAACTATATAGGTAGGTACATTCATTATCGAAGTAGCACCCGCATGTGGTATTTTGTGGAAGAGCCACATTCAAGGGGCCAAAGAGCGGCATGTGGCTCGCGAGCAGCAGTTTGCTGACCACTGTTTTAACCATTGTCCACTCTTCACGCTTCTCCAGTCCCACCCTGCAACCCTCCTGGGCTAAGGACCAAGTCTGCTCACCCTGCTCTGGAGACAGTTCCTGAACCCTTAAACAGAGCATCAGCTGTCCAGAATGGCAGGCAATCCTAGACACTTTACTCAACCAGAACCCTCAACTCCTGTAATTATTAATACGCTAAACTGTGGAGCATGCATTTGATGAAGATAATCAATTACGGAGGTAAAGCAACATAAAATTTTTCCTCCCTGCCTGAACAAGCATTGGAACAATGGATAGAGCATCTGTCTGGGGTGCTGAAGACCCAGGTTTGAAACCCTGAGGTCGCGAGTTTGAACACAGGCTCTCCAGCATGAACTTGGGGTCACCAGTGTGAGTGCAGCATTTTAGATACGGCCATACGACCCCATGGTCGCTGGCTTGAGCCTAAAGGTCATTGGATTGGAGTGCAAGGTCATTGGCTTGAGCCCAAGGTCTCTGGATTAAAAAAAAGGGACACTCCTCCCAGACAAGGCACATATGAGAAAGCAATCAATGAATAACTAAGAAGCTGAAACAAAGAATTGATGCTTCTCATCTCTCTCTCTCCCTTCCTGTCTATCTGTCCCCATCTGTTCCTCCTCCATCATTGTCTCTCTCTCTCTCTCTCTCTCTCTCTCTCTATCTCTATCTCGCTAAATAAAAAAAAAGTAAATTTTTCCTCACTGAATATCTGCCAACTATTTCCGCAAACAAACAAAACTGTTAGACTTCACTATCTTCTCTGGGTCTTGATTAATGGGGTTATCATTGCATTTAAATCCGTTACCTTTTCACACTGCACACTTTAAGTGACATAAAGGTGCTTCTCTCCCTGCTTGACACATCATTATTGCCCTCCCCTCTTACGATTTGTAGTCACTGTGATGCATGAATATATAGTCTATACAAGCTTTGGAAGCATCCACCTACACCAGTGGTCAAATCTCATAAACAAAACCAAAGCCCAGAGCTAGCTGTGCCACGGGCTGATGTTGGGTCTATATTCCCAGTACCTGTTTCACAAAACAGGTTCATTTGCAATAGAAAGGAGGAAACCATGTATTAAGCTTCTTCTAGGAATTCATGCTGGTCTTCATACTCCACCTTCCCCACCCTGCAAGCCTTCCTGGGCTAAGGATGAAGTCCCCTCACCCTGCTCTGGAGACATTTCCAGGTCCCTGGACAAGTGTCTGGAAATAGATATGAATGCTAAGATTTTCCCCTGATTTACTTCATTTGGTTCCGAGTTTCTTCTCAATGTCACTGAGACAGCACTATGGAAACCCAGAGAAGGAGAAGTCATGAGAGCTTGAGGTTCTGCTTTTCTTCTGCATATGCCTTGCAGGCTGAGAAAGTGTTCCCATCCTCCTCCCAACCCTTCCAACCTGAGCCAGGCCTGTGAGCCCAGTCTGTGGTGTTAGCATGCAGCACTCAATGGTCTACTTTGCTGGGCTGCTTTTCTGCAGTCCACCCGCAGATCTGCAGCCTGTTTCCATCACTGCCTCACACTTGCATCTGTAGCAGAGCCAAGAAACCCACCCCAATGTTCTTTTCTTTCCTTTGGGCAAATCACTTTGATACAACTTATGGTTTTGTTTGGTCACCTTCTCATCCCATGACCTACGAAGTAGTCATCACAGGTGGCAAAAATGAGTAGTATTTGAGATGAACACAACTATGAATCTCTCTGAAATGAGGCTCACTGCCCCCCCAACAAATTCCACCAAAGTCACCCCTTCAGAACAGTAGCCCCAAAAGGGATCAAATATCCTTAGATGTTGGAAATTCCTCAAGAGAATATCCTCTTATGTATTTCACAGCTTTGTGATGTTGAATTTGTGTAGTAAGTACAAGGCCTGTTTTGATGGCCTGCAATCCTTCTTTAACCTTTTCACCCTTCTTATGTCAATTCGCACTACTGTCTGCATGTTTCATTGTTTAGACGCAATTCCAAAGCTTTTACACTTTCCCTCTGTCCTCACCATGACACTTTTCCTAGTCTTGTTTTAAAGTTGCTACATCAGAGAGCTCTAGAAAGTAAAATTTTGGGCTTCCACTATTTATTTTTTATATATGACAGAGTAAAAGAAAGAGAGAGAGAGAGAAAGAGAGATAGAAAAGGAGACAGATGAGAAACATCAATTCTCTGTTGCAATTCCTTAGTTGTTGATTGATTGCTTTCTCATATCTGCCCTCACCAGGGGGCTACAGCTGAGCGAGTGACCTCTTGTTCAAGCCAGCGACCTTGGGCTTCAAACCAGGTGTATTTGGGCTCAAACCAGTGACCACAGGGTCATGTTTAAGATCCCATACTCAAGCCAGTGACACTGTCCTCAAGCTGGTGAGCCCACACTCAAGCTGGTGAGCCCACACTCAAGGCTGCGACCTTGGGGTTTTCAACCTGGGTCCACTGTGTCCCTGTGTGATGCTCTACCCATTGTGCCACTGCTCGGTGATGCTGGGCTTTCTCTCTTAAAGTACCTTACCAAATACTTAATAACAAGAACAAGAAAAAGACTCAGATGATGGAATATTTAAGCTATATTCCCCTCTTAGTCTCAGATTAATTACAAGTTTCATATACAGTGTTCTGTTCGTATGTTGCTCCATCACCCCATATATATTTATATATATAAGTAAATTCATTGATTTTTCCAAGAACTTATACTTTGCTTTAAATAATTTAAAAGAATTGGACCCTCTTTTAAGCTGCACCCCTGTGCATTGGTTTAATACTTCTAAAGTCAAGCTGATCCCCTATGACTCCATATACAAGTCCTCTGTAAAGGACACCAGTGCTAGAAGACCTAGAACTTTCTTGAATATACTGATGGGGCTCTGGGCAGGCTCCCAATACTAGGCCAATATGGCTTATTGCTTATTTTTAATGGAAGTTGCTTGAGAAACAGCTGGTGCAAGAACACTCTGACTCTCCCCTCTGTCCCATAACAGCAGGTAATAAAACTCTCCTATGAAAGATACCCTCCCTACACCAGGAGTTTGACGGACATCCTTATTGCCAGAGATAGGCAATTCAGGACAGAGTGGCCTATATAAAGCAAAGTTGCGAATTCTTTACTAATTATTCCCTAAGTGCCAACTCTGCTTAGATTTTAATGATTAAGCACTCAAGCTTAAGTTTCTTTGTCTGTCACTTCCTCACAAGTTGATTACCTCTTTCTCTAAAAAGTAGAAGAGCTGCCTCCTTTCTACATTTCTTTATATCCCGATTTGAGAGACCACCATATGTGCAAATGAAAATTTTGTTTTCCGTCTGGTAACCTGTCTTGTGTCTCTTCACTTGTTAGACCAACCAGAAAAACAGAAGCGAAGGAGGGAACGTCCCTCTCCCCAATGATACACATACACACGTATATATGTATATATAGTTAGAGACAGAATTGCCTGTACGTTTGTAAGCGATGTATCTTTAGTTTTATGCACAGCTTAGAAGAAAGAGTTCATTCTTTTCTTTTCTTTTCTTTTCTTTTCTTTTCTTTGAGAAAAGATGTTCGCTCTGGCAATGAGGAATAAGCATAAGCTGCAGTTTACACATCTCATTGCCTTCCACAGGATGCTAGGGCAGAAGCTTGTTTGTCAACATGGGAAAGACAAGGAAACAGACCCACTTGAGAGTGTCTGAGACTGAGGTGACCACATCCTGAAGGCGGCTTTAGGATGGCTCTCCTGTCACATGGCATTTCTCAGGTTTACTCACCTGCACTCTGGCTTCAGTCGCACCTATGCGTCTCGCAATGTCCTGTCTGAGGGGAAAACCCACACGTATTTAGTATTTGGAGTTATGAATAAAATTAATACATAAATACAGTTTATGCTTGATTTTTTAAAATTTCTTTTTTTTAATTTTTTAAAGATTTTATTTATTCATTATAGAGAGGGGACAGAGACAGAGAGAGAGAATGGGAGGAGCAGCAGGAATCATCAACTCCCATATGTGCCTGGACCAGGCAAGCTCAGGGTTTTGAACCGGCAACCTCAGTGTTTCCAGGTTGACGCTTTATCCACTGCGCCACCACAGGTCAGGCTATGCTTGATTTTATAATTACCTCCTTTCCAGCACCAGCTTGCTTTATTGATTTTTTTTTCATTTAAACTTAAAGGTGGCATGAACCACAAAGTATCAAATAAACCATTTTAATAAACTAGTTAAACATATAAAAACTCACCCTAAATCCATAATGTACAATTTAAAAAAAATTAAGGTATAAAAGAATCCAGTATTGAAGAAGCTTGAAGTTTCTCATTCCCCTTGTCTTGATTCCAAAAATTGTATTTACATAAACAAGCCACCAGCACAGGCAGTGAAAGAAAAAAGAGGTTAACTGGACCACATTGAAAATAAAAGCTTTAGTGCATCCAAAGAACAAAACAAATAGAATGAAAAAGTAACCCATGACATGGAAAAAAATATTTTCAAATCATCTATCTGATAAAAAAAAATTATATCTAGAATATATTAAGAACTGTCTAACTCAACACTAAGGAAACAGCAGATAAAAAAATATATAAAACTCCCGAATAGCCATTCCTCCACAGATGATACACAAATGACAACGAAACACATGGAAGTATGCTGAACAGTACAAATGAATTACTACAGACATGCACATGGAAACCACACTGATAGCAGCTCATCCCATCAGAAAGACTTCCTTACAATGTGAGAAAATAACAAGTGTTGGCAAAGACATTGAGAAATGGGAACTGTGTGCACTGGTCCCAGAACGGATAACGGTACTGCCTGACCCCACATGCGCTGCGCCCTCTGGGGTCACACAGCAGAGGTTCAGGGTCGCAGGGTGAAGAGTTCTGGAACTGATGGCGGGGACGGTTGCACAGTGAGAAAAATGTTCTTAATACATCTGAGCTGTATACTCTAGAGTGGTTCAGATAGGACATTTTACTTTATTTGTGTTTTACCACAATAAAAATCTTAGAAAATATAAATGGGACTTACAAAAAAAATGTGCAGAAGACATAAAAAAGCACCGAAAAGATGTTCAACATCACGTACCAATAGAGAAATGCAAATCAAAAGCATGAGATACTACTTTACATCCATTGAGATGGCTAACATCAGAAAGCAGAAAGTAACCAGTGTCGGGGAGGAATGTGCAGAAACTGGAATACTTGTGCCAGCAGAAGGAAGCATAAAATAGTGTAACTACTATGGAGAACAGTAGAGAAGTTGCTCAAAGAGTAAAAACAGAATGCCCGTGATCAGGAACTTCCGCTTCTGGGTATGCACACACACAAAAGAAGTAAAATCAGTGCCTCCCATGTGATTTAGCACATCCCTGTCCGTAGAGCATTATTCACCATAGCCAACAGATAGAAGCAACCCAAGTGCCCATTAATAAATGAAAGGACACACAAAATATGGTGTTACACACAATGGAATCTTAGCCTTAAAAAGAAGGGAAGTCCTAGCACGTACGACTACATGGAAAAGACTAGTGGCATTATACTGAGTGAAATAATGCAGTCACGAAAGGAATACCACTGTGTGACTCCACTTACAGGAGCAGTTCACAGACACAGAAAAGAGAAAGGTGCTTGTGGGCCAGAGGAAGAGCGAGCGGTCTACTGTGCACAGTTTTAGAGTTCTAAGGTGAAAAGGGGTCGGGACACTGACTGTACAATCTGAATGCTGGAAACACTACTGAGCAGTATGCCGAGGCATGGTTAAGGTCGCAAATTTTATCTTTAAGGGATATTTTCCACAATTAAAAATAAAAGGACCCCTGAGCGGTACCCAGACTTGATTCACTTGAGGAGTGTGTGAAAATATTTCCCTTGATGCGCAGAAGGCATTCTCTTACCCCTCCCTGGAGACAGGAGGCTTTTCAGACTTAGAAGGGGAAGGGAAGGACAGGGAAGTCTCAGGGGACAGACCAAGTACTAGAAATAAACCAAAAGCCCCTGGAGAACTGGGCCCGTCTTGGAGGTGCCACTTACCTGGTAACAAGTCCGTGTACTGAGTGCGTTGGAAAGCGCTCTGCAGCTCCTGCACTTGCTCTGGCGTGAACTTCCAGCGCCGGGCTCCTGGCTGCTGGTTCTGGTGCTGCGGGGCCACG
This sequence comes from Saccopteryx leptura, assembly GCF_036850995.1. NCBI lineage: Eukaryota > Metazoa > Chordata > Mammalia > Chiroptera > Emballonuridae > Saccopteryx > Saccopteryx leptura. Next base: position 111,837,777 of record NC_089516.1, on the reverse strand, counting down.
GCCGCCGCCACAGCCGCCACATGGGCCATCTCAGCCAGCTGCTGCCTGGGCTGCTGGTCGCCACCGCCGACCCCGTGGTTCCCGACGGCCTCCTGAAAACCGTGTGCTTCGTGATGGATGTCACCCTCGTGGCAGATGTTGCCTCCCTGGTCGTTGTCAGCTTCTTGCTTGCCGTCCCGGTTGAAGTCACCTTTGTGGTTGATGTCATCCGTGAGGCCCCAATCTCCTTCCTCACGGTGGCCTTCTTCTTCAGCTTCTGTTGCTGCGCCGTGCACACATTCAGACCTTATTTCCACTTCAGCGCCTATGTCCATTAGGTTGTAAAAGCCGGGCTCATAGTCATGGAACCCAGGCGGGGGCTCCATGGCTCCGCCGCAGCGCACGCTGGGCGCCTCCAGGAGCTGTGGTGGTTGGTAACCCTGCTGGTCCCCTTTTTGGCGCCAGGAACGGGTTATAATTGGTCTGGGTAAGTGAACTGCCAGCGTGCTTCACTTAGACGATTGCTACTGTATTTCGTTTTCCAGCCAATCGCGGTGAGTGGGAGCTTAGGCAGGAAAGCAGCTGGGTGTGGCCAAAAATAGGGGCAGTATAGGCCCCAAAGGAAGGTGCCGGTAGTAAGCACGGTGTGTGGAATCGAGTCTCATTTACAGCGTCACATGCTGCTCCCCATGTTAGCGAGAGTCTGCCCCGAGGAAGGGGCTGTCCTGGAATAAGGAAGCTGAGTTGATGGCGGGGGCAAGAAGGAAAGGCACACGAGGGTGCACTCCATGCTCAGTACTTACTGCTGTGGGTGGGGGTTGGGCCAAAGGATATTTTGTAAACTTTTCTCCCAGGTCTCCACAGCTAGGCCGAGTGTGGCTCTTACCCCCACCAATAGGTTTGCACAATGCAGCACGGTCGCTTCCCCTCAGAAGGCTCTCCCAGAGAGGAGCAGTCAACGAAGTTGCAACTTGAAGCCCAACGTGCGTTCTCACGCATGCGCCCTACCACATCCTTCTTTCAAATACACCCGCCTGTTTGCAGTCTAAGCCCTGCCGCATGCGCACCTCAGCACACCCACCCCACCCCCAACACCCGCTCATATACTCTTCCCGCGCTAGACTCCCGGAGAGCCTTGAAGGACCCAGGCCACAGTCTCATGGACGACACTCAGGACATGGAGCCTCAGGACCTGTGCAACCAGGATGGCGCCGCCAACCTCAGGCTGGAAGTGGGCGAGGATGGGAAAGACCTGCATGGTTCGTGTTTTTCGTGATGCGAGCTTCAGCCGCCTCCAAGAATCCAAGGTTTTCTCGGAGAGGCGAGCAGACCGCACGCCCCTCGAAAGCAGCAGCTCACCTCCTCCTTCCCACGGGCTGGGCCATGGGGTGACCTGATCTGTGTCTTTGGGTTTCTCTCTACAGATTACGTGCCTCCGGGGGTCGTGGGAACCGGAGAGGAAGGAGAAGAAGACAGGGCCGAATCTGAGCAGCGAGCAGCAGCAGCAGCAGAAGAAACAGAGAGTGGAGCTGAAGAAAAAGGGTACGAAGTCAGCGGCGAAAGTGAGCCAGACGGCTGGGACTTCATGGACGACGAAAGCTATGAGACCAGCGGTGACAGTGGCCGAGAAACAGCAGAGCTGGAGCAGGAGGAACAGCCCCTCCGGGCCGATGTCCAGTGTCCACCGGCGGCCGACAGCATGCAGGAGGCCCGCGTGGCCAGCTTCACCGAGGAGCAGGTGCAGGAGCTGGAGCACATTTTCCAACTCACCGGCTCTCCCTGCCCCTTGTTGAGGTAAGCTGATGGCCAGACTCTGTCGCCCTTTCCAGCGAGCACGTGGCGGTGCGCCAGGGCGGCTTTGGAGCGCTCTCACAGGGCCCTCCAGTTCCCTCCTGAACTACAGGCCACCTGGGGGACTGGTCGGGGAGGGGACTCTGTCCTGCCCTTGGGTTGGGGAGGGCTATGGCTTTTGGGACTTAAGGTAAATAATGTCGTGCAGTTTTGAAATTATTCAAACACAGAAACGTGCTGGGGTCTGGTATTTTATCATTTTAAAACTTTATTTGTGAATTTTAGAGATAGACGAGGGGAAAGGCAAAAGAGAGAATCATCGATTTGTTGTTCCACATATTTAAGCGTTCGTTGGTTTGATTCTCACATGTGCCCCGGCCAGAGATCAAAGCCGCAATTGTGGCATCCAGATGGCGCTCTAACCAACTGAGCTTCAGGGTCAGAGCATGAGCCTCGATTTTAAATATCGTTGAAAGAATCGGACCTTAATGTAAAACATTTATAAGTCTTTTCATCATAGATTATTTTGACATTGATTTAAAAATTTTAAATGCTGCATTTGAAAATTCTTTACCTTTAATAGTGGTTTTTCTTCATCCCTTTCAACTTTGCTCTTGAGATGATCTGTCTCTAAAGGAAACTGTAAGCTAGATCAGGGGTCGGGAACGTTTTTGGCTGAGAGAGCCATAAACGCCATATATTTTAAAATGTAATTCCAAGAGAGCCATACAACAACCCGTGTACGTTACGCATTATCCAATAAAAACTTGGTGTTGTCCCGGAGGACAGCTGTGATTGGCTCCAGCCACCCGCAACCATGAACATGAGGTGTAGGAAATAAATGGATTGTAATACATGAGAATGTTTTATATGTTTTAAATTATTGTTTTTATTAAAGATTTGTCTGCAATCCAGATGCAGCATCATTAGAACCACATCTGGCTCGGGAGCCATAGGTTCCCAACCCCTGAACTAGATGTTACAGAATTGGAGGGGGCTTGATGATGAAAAGTTTTTAAAATAAGAAAATTCAAAAATGCACACCAGAGTTCCTGTCAGCCTTTAGCGTGCACTATGTATATATTGAATACTTCTACCTGTGCATCAATCGCTAGCTAGCTAGCTAAATGTTAGATAGATAGATGGAAAGGTAGACAGACAGATAGAATGGTAGATAGATAGATATGCCAAGCCATTTATGGATCTGATTTAATCCATAGCAAGGGTAACAGTAATAGTTGAAAGTTGGCAGAGATATTTCCTGTTAGATATTTTTAGTCGTTTCGTAGTTGGTAGCAATGAAAGGAACAGGGAGTCAGAATTTCATGTGTCCTTGGTGACTGTGCTTCCAGGAGACTCGGCCTTTTCTAAATGCTTTGTCAATTGAATTTCAGTGTATGTCCTGAAATGGTGTGAGTTCTCCTACTACAGAAATTGGTTCATGGAATAAATCTCTCTAAAAGTATTTTAAGTAAGGATGAGATAACCTCTTATGTTTAATTTCCATCCACATGTCTGCATTGTGAACATTTGTGCTTTTCTCCTCTCAGACAGAACATTGCGAGACACATGAATGTGCCTGAAGCCAGAGTGGAGGTCAGTAACCGGAGTAAAGCCACTGGCGGGGTGGCCACTCTCAAACCTGCTTCAGGACACCTTTATACACCTCTGTCCCGGGCTTTCTCAACTTCGTGTGTTTTCAATTTTTTCCCATCACAGGAAAACAAGTATGGGATCCTGGTTAGTAAGATGAACCAAATCTAACTTTGAAAATTTCCCATCATCAGAGGCACCATGATCTCCAATTGGAAAGAGAATTGCTCTAATATATGATACTATTCTTCATACACAAAGATATATATGGGATGGGGCAGATGTAGGTTTTTATAGAAAATAATAGAGTAATTAATAAACAATAATATAAGAATAAACACCATGTTTATTCCTATGCCCCTCCCTGTGTATAACTCTATATAAGCTATAGCTATAAATACTTATATAAGTGCATTATACCCGCAAACATGCACACACAAACACACATACACACAGTTCAATTCCTAAGACTGGTATTGAAATAACACTGCTGTTTCTGTGTCAGGTCATATTGGGGCTAATTGTGAAGTGAAAATTACTCATATGAATGAACCAAGGAGTTCAATTTTACTAAATTATTTAAAAACCACTATAAGCTCATGCATAATGGATAAATTTACATATATTTAGGGATTAGGGGTTGAAATAATTTACACATTAGAACAAAGCAGATGAGCAACTAAAGTCTGTTTTGTTAAAGTGAGACTAACTGTAGGGTAAGACCCCTAGTCTGAGTGCCTCTTTCTCTTACTGTATTTCTTTTTCTTCTTTGCATAGGGCCCACCCATGCCCCATGTTAAGTCTCTTTCCTCCTTCATTTACTCATCTTGCCCCTCCCCTTCCCTCCATCCCTCTTTCCCTCTGGCTACGTCCCTGTTGTCTGTATATATGTGTTAGGGTATATGTTTTAGTCTAATCCTTTCACCGGCTTGGACCCCGTACACTGTTCCCCTTCCCTCTGACAGCCGTTCATCTGTTTTCTGTGAACCAATGTCTGTTTTCCTTTCTTCCTCAGTTTATTGTGTTCATTATGTTCCACATATAAGTGAGAGTATATGGTAATTTCCTTTGTGCGCATGGCTTACTTCACTTAAAATAATAATCTCCAGATTTATCCATGCTGTCAAAAACGGGTGAGATTTCCCTCTTTTTGATGGCTGCATAGTATTCCACTTTGTAAATGGACCATAGCTTTTTTATCTGCTCGTATAACTCTATATACGTCCACTGAAGGATACTTGGGTTCTTTCCGATCTTGGATATTGTGCCACCTGCGTTATTTTAGGGTTTGATAAAAAGAATGGAGGTAGTGGCAGCCCTAATATTTTAATTTTCTGGAAATTCTGATATATAAGCCTGCAAACTTGGTTCAGTTACTAGGTTGTGCATTATGGTGAAGATGACACAAAGAGTTGCGACATTTGAAATACGTATAAAAAACAAAATAAACTAAAACCATTTCAAGCAGAGTTCTACCAACCGAAGAAAGGTGGAAATGCTAGGAGATTGGCATGCAGTTGAACATGTGCATTGCGGATACCGCACTCAGTCAAATTTTAGAAACTGCTGACTTCATTAGCGAACATTCTCTTGCAGAATTTCTAATACCTAAAAGATCTGTTCTTTTTTTTTTTTTTTTTAGTGAAGAGATGAGTTGTGTGGAACTTGTTGCTAGTGGGAGGTGGCTCTCAGCTCAGGCCTGATTCTCACGAGTGTTAATTTAAAGTAATTTTCCATTTGCTCTGTCAGTGATGACTAAAATATGGGTTAAATGGCTCAAGAGGTGATTTTCTGAGACCATAGATATTTCTAAATTGTATCAAAGAATAATTGGGGGAAATGTAGAATAAAAAAAGAAAGGAAACCCAGGATGTATAAATACTTATTAGCTTTGCCGCAGAGCGTGCGTGTGAGGGCAGTGATGGGGTCTGGCTGCAGATGTGGTGTGGGCTGACCGAAAACGAGCCCTACCAGGCAGCCCACTGAGTGCTCAGGGCAGGGAGCAGTCAGGGCCGGCCAGGGCTTGGGAGGACCAGGGCTCTGCTTTCTGCCTGCTGGACAAGCCAGCTCACAGGAGAAGAAACCCTTCAGTTCTGGTGAATTGCTTACCCCCTCCATGGTTGTGCATAGCACTGTCTCAATGGGGTCCTAAAGGGAAAAGGAGCCATAGAAACAAATAAAATGTTGTCCTTGATTTTCAAACTCTACCGCATGAATCCCACCGAGAATTTATTTTCAGCATTGTTGAGATATAGTTGACATAGAGCATTGTAGACATTTAAGATACACAGCATGGTAATTTGACTTGCATATATTGTGAATTGACTTAAACAGTAGGTTTAGTTTACATCCAACATGCCGCATAGATTAAAAACAAAAAGGAAGGAGATATTCTTGTTCTCTGAATGTCCTGAAAACTCTTAGGGTTTCCTCTTTTAACAGCTTTCACATTAAACCACAGAGCAGTGGTAGCTATAGTCATCATCTTGTACATAATCTCAATGACCTATTTATCATGTAATGGGAACTTTCTATCATTTCACCTTTTTTTTTTCTTGACAGAGACAGAGAGAGAGTGAGAGAGAAAGACAGATAGGGACAGACAGACAGAATGGGGAGAGATGACAAGCACAAATCTCCTTTGCGGCACCTTAGTTGTTCACTGATTGCTTTCTCATATGTGCATTGACTGGGAGGCTACAGCAGACCGAGTGATCCGCTGCTCAAGCCAGCGACCTTGGGCTTCAAGCCAATGACCTCTGGGCTCAAGCCAGCAACCCAATGCTCAAGCCGGGTGACCCTGCAGTCAAGGCGACAACCTCGGGATTTGGAACTTGTTTCCTCCACATCCTAGTCCGACGCTCTATCCACTGTGCCACCCACTGGTCAGGCCCTTTTGACCACTTTCCTCTAATTTCCCTCACACAACCCTCCACTCTAATAAAGATGAATCAGACCTTCTTCTATGAGGTTGGTTTTATGAGGATGTTTTAGATTTCACCTATAAGTGAAATCACACAGTATTTGTTCAGAACAGTTTTAATGGAGGTTCCCCCATCTGTGTTGCAAATGGAGCAAGACTTGTTTGCTTTAACCAGTGCTGCCCATAAGGAAGTAGTATGAGCCTACCCTTCAGTTACTGATTTGGGTTTCGGTTGTCTATGCTGACTTGAGTCTGGGCATACGTGGAACCCCCTGAATGACTTTGATTACAATGTTTTTCTTAGACAACACATTCTTGCAGTGCAAAGACCCCAAATCTGAAATTTCAGAGGAATAATGTGACCTCAGGCAGGGAGAAAAGGCACTTTGTGATTCTTAATATTCGCAGTTTGGTAACACCTGAAAAGTTTTAAATAAAATGTAAACCTGAATAACAAGGGCACAAAGAATATAGTGGACTCAGACAGTTTTGTTGTTAGCGACGTTAAAAAATAGGAAGAATCTTACGGAAGAGACATTTTGTGACCTCTCACCTACATGTTTTGTTGATCTTTTTAAAATGCCTGTTGCAACCTCTTGCCCGAAGGATAAGGGATGGCCTGGGGACCTCCAGGTGGAGTGACAGGGCTTGGGGCCCCGCGTGATGGGCAGCAGTAGCTCTGGTCCGGGTCCTGGCACTGTAGCTAGAGCAGAGTGAGCTGACCTGGTCCTGACCCGCAAAGGAATGGAGGTGGAGCAGGTGGAGCGCGCAGAACCGACAGCAGTAACGATGTTTTGGCTCATTCTCCCCAAACTCTTGGCTGACAAAGATTTTCAGAATTTTAAGGAATTTGGGTCGAGTCTGTCTAAACACTCGCTACCTCAAAATTCTGAAATATTAAGGCAGTGTCTAGGGCTTCAGCTTTACTCCAGTCCCAGCAAGGCAAGCCACCAACTCCGTGAGCCCGCAGGAACAAGCCTCCCCCACAAAACCGTCTTTTCACTATTAAGAGGTTTCAAATGATGAATGACCCTTGGGGCATCCTTGAAGGAAGGCTTTTGTCCCAGCATGCAATGCTCCCTATTGACTCAGGGATGTACCCTGAGGATGGGCCTTTTGGATATGGGAGCTGTTCCCCTCAGCAGGATTTTAAACAGCACCCACTTTTTACTACGCCCTGCCTCCCACAGGACACAGGCACACAAGGCATAGCAGTGACAGCAGGCAGAGAGAGGGTGCTTCCTCAGTGCCACCTGCATCTTAGAGTGGTGACAATGAAATGAAACATGGAAAGAGAGAGAAAGCACTAAGCCACGCCGTAGCTGGGCACGTAGTTAGGAGGACTTTCCGAACATGTTTTAACAAGAAGAAAGTAGCTTTCTCTGATACAGTTTAAAATTGTGAGGGCATAGAGCGTTGCTTACTGTATCTTTTCAGTTGTGATATTCAGTGATAATGTACTAACAAATCCCTTTTTCTCTCTGATTGAAGGTCTGGTTTACAAATAGGAGGAGACGTCAGAGGGCCCTGGGCCACATTTTCCGCGTTCATATGGGTGTACCCCAGAATTCCACCCTTAGTCCACAGCATGCTTGGACATGGAGTGTGCAGCAAGCATGGCCCGGGCTCCCACTGCCCGGGGTGTGGATGCCTGGGCTGCCACCACCACCAATACCAGCCTTCCTTTCTCTGTGCTCCTGTTGTTGTCTACCCCTGCCTTGTCCACCATTGGTGCCCTTTCCCCCTCCATTCTGTTCTCCTCCTTTGCCCTTCTTCATTGCACAGATCCGTCCCGGTGGCCCGCCTCCACGTGGATGGACCCTGTTTGCTTCCCCGTATGGCATGTTTATACTTCCCATTTTCTGAGGAATGTTTTTCTGTGATATGTTTGAGCCAGATTAAATGGAGAATGCCTCACCATCAGTGACAGTTAACCAAAGATCTGCTTTCTGTATTAAATAGAAGTGTTAAGTCAGTAACCCACTGATTCAGGACCTGTTCTTTGTAGTTTCAATAAAGTTGTGAATTCTCTGTGAATTTGTTTCCTGTGTCACATGGGGATGGTGAATGTGATCGACATTGCTAGGACAGTGCCATTCAAAGGGAGGAGACCCAGCCTGTCCCCAACACTTCAGCCCTCCCCTGCCCCTTGCTCCCACCCGCCCCCCTGCCCACTGGGATCACAGGGATACACTGAACACGGCGGGGCGAGTCCTAAGGAGAGAACAGTGAGTTCAATGCAGGCTCGAGCCCACTCAAGCCGACAGCAGAGGACTCTACGGGCAACTTCTAAATAGGCTACTCGGGGGACCTTTATGGAGAAGTGGGGCCGGGCATCCATGTGGTACTCTGCACGTTCCTTTCACTCCCTCCCTTTTGTGGAGGGGACAAGTGGGTAGAATCTTTCTAGAGGGGCCTGCTTCTTCCAATGCCGTGGAGCAGCAGCCAGTCTCATGCATTGTTGGTGGGATGCTCAACTGTACAGACCCTTTGAAAGACAGTTTGGAAGTTTCTTACGAAGATAACCATGCTCGTCTGCATTTACCCCACAAAATTATAAAGTCTACACTAACACTTGTATGTGAATGTTTATAGCAGCACTATTCATAGTCAATAAAAAGTTAAAAGACCAGTGGTTCCAGGGGCTGGTAATGAGGAAAGGAAGGATCAAAAGTAAAGCACTGGAGTTATTAAGGGAATGGAACTGTTTTATATGAGATCTAACTGCAGATTCCCGATATTGTGCAATTGCCAAAGCTCACAGAAATGTACAATGCAAAGATTGATATGTACAACATACTGTGGGCTTCAGTTACTACTCTATTGATACAGGTTCATTAACTGTAACAAATGCACTCACAAGTGTTAGCTATTAATAACAGGGCAAACGGCCTGCGTGGGTAGAGGGCATATCACAATTCACCGTACTGTCCGCTGTATTTTTCTGTATCCCTGACCTGTTCTTAAAATTAAGCCTATTAATTTATTAATAGGAAAGAAATAATGGCCTAGATTTTGGAACATGAGAAGGCATCAAGCCAAAGATGCAAGAAGTTCAGAGAACCCAAAACATGACAAATATAAAACTGAAATTAAGTGAAAGAAACACACTTAAGCCTGTCATTGTTAAACTGTTTGAAACCTAATCTTAAAAGAAGCCAGAGGCACTGACCGGATAGCTCGGATGGTTAGTGCATCATCTTGAAGCGCAAGGGTTGCCGGTTCGATCCCAGGTTAGCGCACATGCTGGAACAGATATATGTTCCTGTCTCTCTCTCTCTCTCTCTCTCTCTGTTCCTCTTTCACCAACATCAATAAAAAATTAATGAGAAGCCAAAAGACAATAAACTAAAGAAATAAGCAAGTTAGTAAGTAAATAAATAAATAATAAACAAAATCAGAAGGGAGAGCATGCATGACAATGAGGAAAACAATATTCAGAATGACGAGTGACTCCTCATGAGAAACAAGTGAATGCAGAAGACAACATATCTGCATCTTTAAAAGCTTAAAGAAAACAGTTATCAACTCAGAGTCTTATATCCGCTGAAAGAATTCATCACAGAAATGGAAACCTAAAGATATTCATTCATTCTCTCTGTCAGACACACACACACACCCACCCACCCACCCCCCCCACACACACACACACGTAGGAGAGGTGAGATACTTCATTTTCAGCAGCCTCTCAGGCTAAAGGGAAATGACACCACAATATGACTCAGATCTAAAAAAGTAAGAAACAGAAACAGGGAAGGTAAGCTTGTCAAATATATGGTAAAGGAAGGAAACTAGAATTTGGTAGAACACATAATACAGTATACAGATATATGTTACTAACCAATATTACCTTAATAAATTTAAAAATAAAAAATCAATTATGGGAAAAGGGAAATATAGATAAATTTATAGATAGATGATAGATAAATAGATGGATAGATAGATACATAAATATATAGATACATAGAGATAGATAACCTGCATAACTTAGACAGATGTTGACATTTTATTCTAGCCAACAGCTGGAGAACACCTCAGCTATGGTGGCCCTGTCCCACAGAATGTTCCTTCGTGACTACTGAGCTGTCTTTCCCCTGAGAGTACAGTTCAGATCCTGATGTTATCCACCCCTCACTTTGACACTGATCTGTTCTCAGAAAAAGGCCTTGAAGCATGGTTTTTATTTCCTCTCACAGGGATGGATCTTAGATTACAGAAGCAAGTTTTGAATTCCAGGAACCTGTGATTTGGGTACTGCTCTTTGTTAATGGGCAAAAGAGAGACACAAAATAGGCCAGAAATGGCTGTGGAACACTTCCATGCCAGGCAGGGTCCTAGGTTCCCCCGTGTACTGATGTGTTGAAGCATCCAGAGAACCTGAGGAGATGCGTACATCCTGGGAGACACAGTGTAGGGGGTTGAGAACTATAAGCCCGGGAGTCAGCCAGCCTGTGTTCCAGACACTGAACCATGAACGAATGTCTTAAACTCCCTGTGCCTTCCGTTTCACTGGAAAATGGAAGTGATAGCAGTGCCCGCTTTATTTATGAGTGTCAAATGTGTTAGTGTTTGTACAGTGGCTAACACAGGACCTTGCACTTGGCAGTACTAGTTAAGTGAGATCGTGTGGCCTTCCTTTGCCTAGCTTATTACACTTAGCATAATAATATCCAGGTCCAACCACGCTGTCACAAAAGCTAAGATTTCCTTCTTTTTCTACGGTCACTTAGTATTCCATTGAGTAAATGTACCAAACCTATTAACTGCCGCTTGTCCACTGATGGACACTTGGGCTGTTTGCAGATCTATGCTATTTCAAAAATCGCTGCAATGATCACTGCTGGGCATATCTTATTTTAATTTAGTGTTTTAGAAATCTTAAGATATATTCCATGGGGAAGGAGGTGTGGGGGAGGGGTGGGGTGAGGAAGTAAAGAGGGACAAATATACGGTGAGAAAAAATGATTTGACTTTGGATGATGGATATACAACATCATCAACAACATAATCAACAGTTCAAATGCTATAGAAACATTTACCTGAAAGCTGTGTTCTCTTATTCATCCGTGACATCCTGTTAAATTTAATTTTCAATTAAAGTTTAAATATATATATGCATATATATAAATTTAGGAGTGGGATGGATGGGTCATAAGCCATTTCCATTTTGTTGAGGAAATGCCACGCTGTTTCCCACAGTGGCTGCACCAGTCTGCATTCCCACCAGCAGTGCAGGAGGGTTCCCTTTTCTCCGCAGCCTGGCCAGCACTTGCATGTTGATTACTTAATGAATGCCATTCTACGAAGTGTGAGGTGAGGTGACTTCTCATTGTTGTTTTCGTTTGCGTTTCTCTGATAATTAGTGACATTGAGCATTTTTTCATATGACTTTTGGCTATCTGTATGTCCTTGTTGGAGAAGTGTCTGTTGAGGTCTTTTGTCCCTTTTTAAATTGGATTGTTTACATTCCCGGTGCTGAGTTTTATATAATACATTACTTATATAACTGAGGTAAATATTTCTTTTCCATTTCTCATTCTGGAAAAAATAACTTTGGCTTGTGTGTGATATGATGACATTTTGTCCAGTGGAAAACATATTTTTGCATCTCATGTCCAGAATTCATGATATAAAATAAAGCACAGCAACCAAGGTTTATAACCGTATGCTACGTTTGGAATCAAGTATTTTATTTTACTGAAGGAAATGCAGATAATGCAAGTAAGACCTTAAATGAGCACTAAAAATAAGACCATGCATGGGGACCTCTCTGACTGACACTCAGGTCTTCATGGTTGTGGAATATGTCCTGGAGGTATGGAGTTACTGAGCTGGACCAAAGTTCTCCTACCAGAAAATACGACTTTTGGAATATTGATTTTAAACTGGTTAACAAAAGATTCAGAAAGAAACTCTGACACCTCCTCTTACCTGTCTAAAGATTTCAGCCAGAAAGTTCTGCTGAAAGGAAGACAACATCACTTTAGCATCATAACGAAATCTAAATGTGGCAGACAGTGAGAATCAGCTAAGCGTGTTTGTTGCACCCTCCTCTGGATCCCATAGGTCCTGGGTGGCCCAGCAAGAAATTGTTGACTGCAAGATTGCCCTCTCTACTCTCCCTATACTTTACGTGCTAACTCTTTGACATCCCAGAACCCTGCCTCCTTCTCCTCTACCCAAAACGGCATGTAACTCTCAACTGCCCGATGTGTCCTTGGGTGTCATATTCTTGTGACACCCTAATGTACGTGCATAATTAATTTTTGATGTTTTTTTTTCTATTAATCTGTCTCACATTAATTTGATTACTACTCTAGCAAGAAGAACTTAGAAGGTGGGAGGAAAGTTATTTTTGTGCCCCCACAAAACAAATCTCGGTTTAAGATTCAAATTGTCTTCATAGACTGACTGAGCGAATGGCCAGGAAGAACTCACTGGTGCATTAAGCTGTGGAAACTCATCTGTCTGTTGCTGTATTAGTTTGACTTTACTTTGTATCATCTGTTGTTGGCAGGAACCATCATTACTTTCAGAAACCACAAAAGAGACCTGTTATTATACCCATTTAACAGAGTGATCAGATAAAACACTTAAAATAATATTTTGATTTCTATTATTACTCCAGTGAAATGTATTCCCAAAGACTGTAGGTCAAAGATGAGGAATACAATGAGAATATGGATTATTAGTTCCACAGGAAAGCAATAGGATTTTTATTTATTTATTTATTTATTTATTTATTTATTTATTTATTTATTTTAGCAATAGGATTTTTAATATGTTCAAGCATTTCTTGATCCTGGATGGGTAGCTCATCTGGTTGGAGCTCCACCTGATGTTATAAGGTTGTGGCTTTAATCTCTGGTCAAGATACATAAAAGAATCAACCAAAGAATGAATGAATACATGGGGAAAAAAATCAATGGTTCCCTCTCTCTTTCTCCCTCCTTCTCCCTTTAAAATCAATAAGTAAATTTTTAAATTTTAGAAAGAGTTTCTTTGAAGTTTGATGTACATCTTCCTGTTCCCATTACCACGCACACATTTTTCCTTCCAGGACTAATCTACTATGTTTCTGGAGGCCAAGAAGGAGCCCCACACCACAGAAGCCTGCCCTTTTCTCTTAGTAATAAGAAGCTGTATTGGGGGTGGGGTTGGTCAGGACTCGGGTAACCCTGACGTTTTCAGGCTGAGCTGGTAAGAGCAGCACTCTGTAGCTATGACCACGGGCCTGACGGGAAGGGAACAAAGCCAAGGTCTCTCCAAGGTATTCGGACAACACAGTAACAGATTTCTCATAGAATCTGTGATGTGTACGAGGCACTATTTGTCGAGGTTCTCAACTGTGTAACAGACCCACATGCTCCACGGTGTGAAGAATGATCTGAAGAGTCAGTGTGACATTCAATCCCCTGGAACTAATCAGACGAGGTTGGGTGCGTTCAGGGTGGTATGGCCGTAGACACCTGGGACTGATCAACACAACACTCAGGACATATGGCTTTCAGTATTGGAGGATGGGACTCAGTTTAGGAAATGCCCTGGGACCCCTTTCTACCATATTGGAGATCAGTCTGTAAAATGTGGAAGGGACCTAAAACCTGCATACTGATCGGCTAAACTGTCTCCCTTGATAATGGCAACATGGATGAGACTTTAAGGCACAGTGATTGTAAGAGGGGCAGAAAGTGTTCCCACGGAAGATCTAGCCCAGTCGGGCAGCTTCTGGTATGATTATTATCAGATGGTTAGAGTGTGACACTACACATTATTTCTGGGATAAAATTTGCCATTCACACAGTGTCTACCCTTGAATTTTATTCAATTGAATTTAAAAACATGCATCTGTGAGAGGTGATAAAATGTACCCTGGCCAACACTCTATTCCATAGGGTATGGAAAGCCTTGATGCACTTCTGCAAAGCCAGTCATCACAGCACACTGAAGGCTTATTCTTCCCAGCACGCCATGAGGCAAATTCCTATTTCTAATAGAGAATGAAAGAATTACATAACTGGCCGTAAGGTAGAGAATACACACATACAAATGCTTAGAAACGCATATATGCTTCCCTGAGGTACCGTGTGAGTTGAGAAGGCAATCAATAATCATATTTCTGAATGTATTTTTATGCAGTAAAACATTTTTGAAATTTCTTGTTTAAACAATAAGAACATAAACAATTGATCCTAGGAAATTTAAATGAAAATCTGACAAATTTTTACCCACCTCTGGCTTCTGAAATTTACATTTTTTTGCATCTATGATTCCTCTAAAACTTCGTAGAGCAAAATTTTGAAATATGACTATTATTTTTCTTCACATCACTTTCAGTATCAGAAAAAAGTAAACACATTATTTTATATGTTTATTTATGTCAATGATTGTATGTATTTGCATGTGCAGTTGAGCATAATTCCTTCAATTCATTTTTGCATTTCCACAATTTTACATTGCTTTTAGAATTGGCACATGACAAATACCTCAGTGTTCTTTTTACATATACTCCACTTTAAACACTGATACTGATAATTACATCAACAGCATTGGCTAAGTACTAGTGCTGAAAGGGGGCCCTAGCTGCTGAATTAAATTAAGAATATGCAGATTATGATCAGCTGAGTGAGGAGGCACAGGCCACCCACAAGGGGTCAGCAGAGAGTCCCCAGTTGGTGGAAATAGAAACTCCAGGATCTTTTCCATTCATGGCCCATTTTCAATATACTCACACAAAGGAAGTGTGGTCTCAAGATTTCTTACCCACTGACCCTTAAAGAGGGCTGTTTTAGCCAGAGCAAGGACAGTTCTCTGTCCCAGGTCACCAACTCAGGAGCTAGAGAGCCAAGTAGCAATCATCCACTACGTAAAAGGTAGTTGATCCGAGGCCACCCATTTTTCTCAGCTTCAACTTTCTAAGTAGTTTCCCTGGCTGGGTAGCTCAGTTGGCTAGATCATCATCCCAGAGCAGTGAGGTGTCTGGTTCTATCCCCAGTCAGGGCACATACAGGAAGAGATCAATATGCCTCTCCCCTTCCTTTTCTATTCATTTTAGAGAGGGAAGAGAGAGAGAGAGAGAGACAGACAGAGAGAGAGAGAGAGAGAGAGAGAGAGAGAGAGAAGGAGGGACCAGCAGGAAGCATCAACTTGCATATGTACCTTGAATAACCAAGCCCAGGGTTAAGAACCAGCAACCTCAGCGTTTCAAGGTAGATGATATATCCACTTTGCCATCCTCCCCCTCTCCCTCTCCCTCTCCCTCTCCCTCTCTCTGTCCCTACCCCTCTCTCTTCCTCTTCCCCTCTCTCTCTCCCTCCTTCTTGCTCTCCCTCCTTCTCTCTCTTACTCCCTCTCCCTCTCTCTCCCCCTCTCTCTCCCACTCTCTCTCTCTTCATCTCTCTCTCCCTCTATCTCTCCCTCCCTCTCCCCTTCTCTCTCACTCTCCCACTCTCTGTCTCTCCCGCTACCTCTCTCCCTCTCTCTTTCCCCCTCTCTCTCCCTCTTTCTATCCCTCTTCCTCTCTCCCTTTCCCCCTCTCTTTTCCTCTCTCTCTTTTTCTCTTCCTCTCTCTCTCCCCCTCTCCCTCTCTCCTACTACCTCTCTCCGTCTCTCTCTACCCCTCTCCCTCTATCTTTTTCTCTCATTCTCCATCTCTCTCTCCCTCTTTCTCTCCCTCTCTCCCCTCTCTCTCTATCTTCTTCTCCCTCTCCCTCTCTCTCTTCCTCTATCTCCCTCTCCCATTCTCCTTCTATCTCTCCATCTTTCTCTCTCCGTCTCTCTCTCACTCTCCCTGTCGCCTTTCCCTCTCTCTCTCCCTCTCTCTACCTGTCTCTCCCTCTCTCTTTCCCTCTCTCTCTCACTTCCTCTCTCTCTCCAAATCTCTCTCACCGCTCTCTCTTTCTCCCTCTCCCTCTCTCTTTTCCCCTCTCTCTCCACCTGTTTCTCTTTCCCTCTCTCTCCCTCTCTCTCTCTATCTCAATCTCTCCCTCTTTCTCTCTCTCTTCCTTTCTTTCTCCCTCTCTCTCCCCCCTCTCTGCCTGTCTCTCCCTCTCTCTCTCCTTCTCTCTGTCCCCTATCTCTCCACCTCTCTCTCTTTCCCTCTCTCTCTCTTCCTCCTTCCTCTCTCTGTCACTCTCCCTTTCTCACTAACAATGATAAATAAAATAATAATAAAGGAGCACTGGGAAAACGAAGGCACATAGTTCTGGTGAGAATTCCAAGTTCAGATTCTTCATCAAATGACACATCTCTCTGTGTGAGCAGGGTTGTCTTACTGTTAAAATTCCTAGGCAGCAACTGCAGAGCGCTGTGCTCTGCTCACAGTACTGTGCTCTGCTCTGTACCTCCAGGCCTGGTGGTAGACACTACCTGCATGCCCGCCTTCACTCCTCTCAGCAATCATATCAGGTACATGTTGTTCCCAGCCTCACCTTTCTACCTCTTCCCACCCGAAAACACCATGCATCTCAGCCAGGCTAAGGAGCAAAATCAGGGAAAAAATCAAATCCAGTTACATAATCAACAAATCTTCACAACACAAACATTCAATAAAGTGTAATGCTGCTTGTGGAGAGGGACACTTTTGAGTTTCTGAAGCTATGACCAAATCAGGAAGCAAACTATGGACCAGAACGCTAAGAAAAAGGAATCAACAGAATGGGGCAGATATTTGCAGTGATTGATAGCTAAGCACTAGTTACTTTATAATATTTTAGAAATTATTGAACTCAGGAATATCACCAAAGGTGCCAGTGTCCAAAGGGGAAGAGAATATACATCACAGGACAAGAAGCACACAGATGTCTGACCAGGTGATGGTGCAGTGGATAGAGCATCGGACAGGGATGTGGCGAACCAGGTTCGAAACTTCAAGCTCGCTGGCTTGAGCTCGGGCTCATCTGGTTGGAACAAGATCAACAGCTTGAGCTCAAGGTCGTTGGTTTGACAAGGAGTCACTCGCTCTGCTGTAGCCCCCGGTCAAGGCGCATATGAGAGAGCAATCAATGAACAACTACAGACCTGCAACAAAGAATTGATACTTCTCATCTCTCTCCCTTGCTGTCTGTCTGTCCCTCTCTCTGTCTCTCTCTGCCTCTGTCACACACACACACACAAAAAGTGCACAGAAGAAAACACTGGAAAAAAGTATAAAACTCATGGAACAAGCAATTGCAAGTACAGCAAAACTACTTTAAACCTAGGTTTGTTAAACCTATGTAACAAACAAAAACAAATTTTGAGTGAGGATACACACCATTTTTGAAGCTTTGGGGAAAATTATATGCTGCCCATGACCATAACAATAGCTGGCATTATTGTGCCCACCTTTCTCATAATATTTCTATGTCGGGGAACTATTGTTTCCCCATTTCATAGAGAGGAGGACTGTGATTTTGATAAAGACAGGTCAGTAGTCCAGTAGCACACAGATACTAAGAGAAGCAGCTGAATAAGGCTTTGCTGAAGCTGGAAACTGTGTTCTCCACCAGAACTGGGCCCTGATCCCATGGCAACATGCTACAAGAAGAATAAAATGGTTTATTATGCTTTTACTTATATATTCCAGGCCTGGGATGTTATCCTACAAAAATAATTTACAAGAAAAAAGTATTTAGAAAAAGGTTCATTCATTCAATTGGCGTCTGTTGAACCCTCATTTTGTGGCAGGATAAGAATATATGATCCAATGTTCGAAAGCTTTTGTGAAATAATGTTAAATGGACGAATTAACTGAAAAGAACGCTGTCAGATAATGAAAGCATTTGTTCCCTGAATGAGGTACAAAAGCTGGATTGTGTCAGAAATCTTATGTGATTATGTAATTTTTGTTTTATATTAATTTTTATTTATTAATGTTTAAACAAGGAAAAGGAGAGAAATATAAGAGAGAGAAACACCATTTTGTTATTCCACTTACTCAGACATTCATTGGTTGAGTCTTGTATGTGCCCTGACCTGGCATTGAACTGTGATTTTGGTTTATTGGGATGATGCTCTAATCAACAGAGCTACAAGGCTGGGGCAGGAGGTGGGGGCGGAATTCTAATGAGAATGTTTCCAGTGGAAAGTATTCTACCTAACTGTTGTACTGGCTGTGCGGACTGTGCACTTTTCTATCAATCGCCTATACAGGCCAACTTTGCAGGCCTGGCTCATTGCTGGCCCCTTATCCTTTGGGCATGCTCTTTAGTTCCCGAGAGAACAGCCCCAGCACGTCACACTGCTTCCACAGCAAGCCGACTCAGAGTCCATCTCCCTGTGTTCTATTCGGGCCATGTTCCAGGAGCAGTCTGTTTCTTTCATTTTTGTATTCTGCCTTTGCGTTTATGATAAACACAGGACTCATCATGAATAAACAGCCTCTGTATCTTGAAGGGGAAATGAGTAGAGTGCAGAGCACACCAGCAGTGACGGGACCAGTGGAGCCTGGGCAGCGCCTGCCTTCATATACAACACATGTAACACAACAGTCCCAAAGCAACCGTGTCAATACACTGGAAACTCAGATAGGCAGTAAAAACTCCGCATTCAAACCTGCAGAAATTCCCAACACATTTAGGCTGTGCTTTCCTCATGCATTTTACAGTGCAGGACGTCTGGATTCTGATAATATTATGTTTACAGATGGCTTACATATTCACCCAGGGGAGAGATTACCTTCTCTTTGAAAAAGTACAGCTAAATACACAGGTAACATTTCTTTTTTATTGCACTGTGTACACCTTTCATTTTATATACGGCCAAAAATTCTAAGTGTAAATTTATGTATGAATGAATCTAATACAAAAGGACACAAAGCAGGAAATGGGAATCCATTTATTTATTTATTTTTTATTTTTATTCATTTTAGAAAGGAGAGAGAGAGAGAGAAGGGAGGAGGAGCAGGAAGCATCAACTCCCATATGTGTCTTGACCATTCAAGCCCAGGGTTTCGAACCGGCGACCTCAGCATTTCCAGGTTGATGCTTTATCCACTGCGCCACCACAGGTCAGGCCAATGGGAATCCATTTAAATACTATGCTTAGCAGGGAACTCCGCCCTGGTCGGTTGGTTCAGGAGTAGAGGGACACCCTGTGTGAGGAAGTCCCGAGATCGATTCTTGGCCAGAACACACAGGAGAAACATCCACCTGCTTTTCCTTCCTTCCCCCTCTCCTTTCTCTCTATCTCTCTCTTCCCCTCCTGCAGCCAAGGCTTCATTGTAGTAATATTGGCCGGGGCACTGAGGATGGCTCCATGGCCTCTGCCTCGAGCACTTCACTGGTTTGGTTGTAACCAGAGCAACGCCCCAGACAGGCAGAGCATCGCCCTCTAGTGGGCCTCCCGGGGAGATCTCGGTCAGGCACATGCTAGAGTCTGTCTTTCTGCCTCCCGCTTCTCACTTCAAAAAAATACAAAAAAAAGGAAGGGTATTCAAAAAATCTCTCATCAGAATCCAATAGCATACTCTGTTTAGATTTATCCAGAAAATTTGCATGGGGAAAAGTGAATCGAGAATCAAACAGAATATGCAGGAACTAATTTAACACCTGCAATATTTCTCTCTGATTCCAGTTGAAGTTGAGGTTTTCTTGTGACTGGGTGGGCCTATGAAACTTGTGTAACCTGCTGGACATTTTCTGCTGGTTAAAATGAGGTAAAAGAACCTGGATATTTCTTGAGGTGTTGGAACAGAAGAAGGGGGGGAGAGGATGGAATCAGAGAAGGTAAAGGGGTTGGTGAGATTATATATATATATAACACAGAGATACAGACACCAGGACTGCAAGTCCCAGAGGGAAGTGGGGAGGGAGTTAGGGGAGGGTTAGAAAGGGGGTATAGAAGGGACACAGGGGTGCGGGTGATGGAATTATACTCAGTGAGACACTTGAATCCATGTAAACACAATAAATTCAAAATAATAAAAATTTTTAAGAAAGTGAAAAAAAAAAAAAGAATGGTGGACTGGGTGAGAAGAACTCACATTTTGAAAGGCACTCCCTATCTTAACTGTCCCTTCTTTCTTGTGAGTATTTCAATCCTAGCGAAAACACTTAAGGAGAACACCTGAGTTAAAAGGAGGGCAGGAGAGAGAAACAGACAGCTCTGCTGCTTGACCTTTGATGGTCCTGTAGGTGTTAAGGGCGCATTTCTATGTGAATCTCGTTCTGTCTTTCCTTTCCCTGTATCTTGTTCTATAAAGCCCACCTCCCGCTGGCTACCTCCCCATCCAGCTTTACACCCAGATCCTCACATCACTCCCCCACAGATGCTGTGTGCACAGCACTGACACGCCTTTCTCCTGGGGGTATGCACAACTTCCTTTCCACCTCAGATGTCAGAATATCCTTTGATTTAATTCTTTTTCTACAATGTTCAAAGGACGTGGACAGACACTTTTCCTTGTTCTCTACCTTGTCTCCAGTCCCCACCCCACCCCAAACCAAGAAAATCATGGTCCCCATCCACAGTTCTCATAGGGACCCAGTTCAGTCTGGGAGCAGAGCTTTGGAGGGAGTCAGGTGTACCAATATGCTCCGGGGCCTGAACACCGCATTTTAAATCTTGTGAATTCCTTGTCTGTGTAACACAAAAGAAGGTGCTTCCAGAAAGTCTTTTGTGTTCTTCCTGGGATAGGAAGGTGTCCAAGCCATCACCACCCTTTCCTAAAAAGTTAACTCATAGCACGTGCAGAGCAGGCTGCAGTTCCTGAGCTGTGCGGCCAGGTGGCAGGCTTGGCTTTGCAAGTAGACGGAGGAAAGCATGCCTGTTGTGGTGGAATCGCACTCAGCCCTTGGTGAGGTGAACACAAGCTGCGTCACTCTGATGTTTGCTGTGCCAGGGGGACCACCGGGATACTGAATGCCTGGGGCGGGGGTGCCCTGGCTTAGTGCTGAGTCTGAGTGACAACACCTGAGTTAACAGACCTTGGGAAGACAGAGTTATGCACAGCTGGGAGGTGGGAGGTGTTGAACCGGTGAAGCTGGGTGTGCACTGCCCATGCCCAGGCATCCTGGGCCCGTGGAGGGTGTGGCCACCCGGAGGCTGGCCTTCTCTGGAACAAAGTCTGCGTGCTCCCTCCTGCAGGACAACCCTCTGCCCTGGGCATGTGTTGCCTTGTGGTTGCCTTCTTTACCTCAGGTGTCCCCCAGGAGAAAACACGGTAGTTTTTTTGCGAGAACAGCATTTTATGATCACTGTAGTTCTCTGTCACTGTCACCCTGTTACTACCTGGGCCCTCCTCATTTGTCTCCCTTGACAATGAAGATGAAATAATGTGGAATTCCACCCAAAAAATAAGTATGTGTCTGCTATGAAGAGGTGGCTGAGGCAAGCTTTCCTTCCCATTGGAACTACCTCCTGCCTGAGCCTGATCAGAGAAGGGAGCATAAGGCAAGTCTTGAATGAAAAATAAGAGCGCACCCAGAACTATTAGACTCTTATACTGCGCTGAGTCTCCTGACTCCTCACAAGACTGACCTTACACATTCTCGGCCAAAATAAACATTTGCAGAGACAGCCTAGCTAAGGTCAATGTATTTGTCAGTGACTAATTTCTTAAGCTATTTTATGAATAAAATTTATTTCCCCATAATAGCTTAATTAGTTTCTGATATATGATCTGGCAATATTTGAGGTGTACATTGAGAGAAATTTTCTTTGGGGCATTAGTCAATTTGGAGGATTAATGTTAGAGGAGATCTTTCCTTGGAAACCATAGGCTAAGAGTAAATTATTATATATAGTGATGGTTTGAATATTTCTTATGTCCCATGCCACCCCCTGGTCTTAATATATCTGGCTCCTGAAGGAAGTAGAGACGTGTTTTAAAAACTAGTGTTTGTGGCCTGACCTGTGGTGCCTCAGTGGATAAAGCATTGACCTGGAAACACTGAGGTCGCCAGTTCAAATCTCTGGGCTTGCCTGGTCAAGGCACATATGAAAGTTGATGCTTCCTGCTACTCCCCCCTTCTCTCTCTATCTCTCTCTCTGAAATGAAAAAATTTTCAAAGAAAGTGGTGTGCGTGAGGAAGAAACCATCCACATACCGGAAGTATGACCACCTTTTCTTCCTCTCAGGCAGCCTGGGCATGAAGAGAGGATGTTCTCTGCTAGTGTGTGTCAGACTGGCTGTGAGGGTTAACTGGGTATCTGTGCTGAGTATTCCCTCCCTTTCGGCCTCAGGTAGGGAAGGCTGAATGTGGCCGTTTCCGCCGTGGCCAGGTCAGAGAAGGGATCAGGCCTGGGTCAGACAGGTCCTACAGTTTATTTGAACAGGCCCTGTAGTTCTGGGGGTAACAAAAGCATTGAGAAACCTAATGTTTCAAAGGGAAGGAAAGTTGTCAACACTAAGGAATAAAGTTTGGTTTGAAAATCGTCTGGTGAGAATGGCAATGAGCACAGGTGGGAACTTACTGAATGTCGTCTACTCCCAGAAGACGTGGGTGTCTCTGGGTACTAATAACATCTTCCTCTCTTCAGAAACCTACATTCACTCACACACCACTTTGGGGACATCAGACACCCACACATGGGAGGGGTCAGAAGGAAAAAGGAGCAGAAATAGGCAGACACCATGGGAAAGAGTGTATGTTTTCCCAAGAAAACAAAGCCTCCCTTCTCACTAGAAACTAGAAGCACTGGGAAACGGATCCTTGATGAACTCTCATCAGAGAGGAAATTCTGACGTCACCAGGGCACCTTCTCTTTGATTATTGCAATCATTTTACAGTATGACTGCCTTGTGTACCATTAAATACTTTCAACCCAAATCTTCATTGAAGGAGCCTCCGGTTGTTAACGATTAGGGAATGACAGATTTTGTTCCACCCAGGAGAACTTAATGCTTTTTAAGAAATAAGCTTGGCCTCTTCACTCTCCTCTCCTCATTTTTGGCTTCCTTGCTTTGTTTACCTCCTTTGACAGTTTCACAAAGGATAACCACAAGGCAAAGCAAAGATACAGGCAATGTTTCTCTTTGAGTGAATCCAAGGGAACACTGGTCAGGAGGCCAGCTGGGCTTCAGTAAACCTCACCTTCCCCTAACAGCTCCCCCAAGGAAAGTGAGGTTGACAAGATACATTTGAAGGCGTGATGTGAAGCTTCTGACCTGTGGAAGGAGTGACAATATTTTTATCTGGGTTGGTGGAAGAAGGGGGAAATGGAAAAATTCGGCCTTGAAAAAATCTGTCCTCATTTTTATTGCAAAGCAGCAGAACCTATGTGCCAGACTATTCCCCAATCTCCTCCACAAAAGGGAGGGTGATGAACAGAATTTGGGCACACTGGATGAGTGTTGCTGGTCACCGCCAATACAGCCCTGTGAGTAGCCCTGTAGGAAGATACCCTGAGAGTCCACTGTTGATCCGGAACTTTTCAGAATGAACGGAGCTCACCCCTGTCCAGAAACACACTGTTCGCTCAGTACGGACTGACCCCACCAATACCGAACACTTCTGTGGTCCAAAGGGGCAGGGCGGGACGAGGTTGGGGTGATCAGGGAGGGAGATGGAGAATATACGAGTCAGTGCAAACTCAACGTGGGCACTTGGGACATTTCTGTGATGTGCGGTGATTACTGATGGTGATTCAGGGAGGTCATCTCATGGAAAGAGGCCTCCTTTCATTCTGTTTCAATGGCCTTTCCTTGACATTTTCCATATATACACTATTCTTCCCATTTAGCACACAATGACAACGATGTTGAGAAGTTACCTCTTTATTGATAACACAAGTGCGGACGGAGAAGGTAGGTGTGGTCGGGGTGGCCTGTGGGGTCAGCGGCAGCAGGATAAGTGATCTGCAATCCGCGCCCTGAACAAGGATGGTGTCTAGGGCTTTTTCAAGGACATCGAGCCCATGCGTCCCCGGACGGCAGGTGGTGCCTTTCTCAGCATCAGTAACCTGTCCTGTTTCCAAAACTTGGCCCTATGATTTTTAAACCAAACCTACAGAATGAAATTGAAATTGGTTTAGTATTTTGCACAGTTAGTGTCATCATACAAAGAAATCAACAGATGCAGCATATATGCCACTGAGATGTAAAACTGCCTCAGAAGAAGCTGTTCGTTTTTGCTGAAATACGTCAGGAACGTTATCACCAACCCCTTCCTACATCTCACCCTTAGGAAGCGCCAGTTACGTGCCTAGTTCTGGAATAGGTTTAACCCTCCCAATTTAACATACTTCTGGTTTTTGCTGTGTGCAGGGTGCAGGTCTTGCTATTGTTGCACCATTGCTTGGTATCAGGATGAAGAATGATCTGTATCCTGACAGCGGACTATGAGCTGTTCAGCTGGCTTCTGACCGTCCTCATTTGAGACAGTCTCACCTTGTTTGTGGGGGAGTTTGGTCCTGGTAAACAGGGATCTTATTTAAATTCATACTGGTGGTGAAGGCTCCTTATTTGAAAATCTTATCCTCCATGTGAAGTAAATAACTAATAGTAAAACAGGTGTTCGCTTTTTAGAGACAAAGTTTCCTTCCAGGGTTTCTAAGGGCTCATTAGTCCTCTGAAACTTGTTGAGAGGTAAAAAGGAGCTCTGGCAAGAAAGGCCTAGTCATGGGGACCCACGGAATTTGTGGCTTGTCTGTTGGGGCTGAGAGTTGCTGAAACCCCCACACTGTGCCTTGATATTTTAGCTTCTGTTGTTAAGCAGTGTTCAATCCAACTCAACCCCTAAATGATTCTAGGCACTGCAATGTTTAGGAAGAAGAGGTACACCATTGTAACCCAGTGGTCGGCAAACTCTTTACTCAACAGAGCCAAATATCAACAGTACAATGACTGAAATTTCTTTTGAGAGTCAAATTTTTTAAACTTAAACTATATAGGTAGGTACATTCATTATCGAAGTAGCACCCGCATGTGGTATTTTGTGGAAGAGCCACATTCAAGGGGCCAAAGAGCGGCATGTGGCTCGCGAGCAGCAGTTTGCTGACCACTGTTTTAACCATTGTCCACTCTTCACGCTTCTCCAGTCCCACCCTGCAACCCTCCTGGGCTAAGGACCAAGTCTGCTCACCCAGCTCTGGAGACAGTTCCTGGACCCTTAAACAGAGCATCAGCTGTCCAGAATGGCAGGCAATCCTAGACACTTTACTCAACCAGAACCCTCAACTCCTGTAATTATTAATACGCTAAACTGTGGAGCATGCATTTGATGAAGATAATCAATTACGGAGGTAAAGCAACATAAAATTTTTCCTCCCTGCCTGAACAAGCATTGGAACAATTGATAGAGCATCTATCAGGAGTGCTGAAGACCCAGGTTTGAAACCCTGAGGTCACGAGCTTGAACACAGCCTCTCCAGCATGAACTTGGGGTCACCAGTGTGAGTGCAGCATTTTAGATACGGCCATACAACCCCATGGTCGCTGGCTTGAGCCCAAAGGTCATTGGATTGAAGTGCAAGGTCATTGGCTTGAGCCCAAGGTCTCTGGATTAAAAAAAAGGGACACTCCTCCCAGACAAGGCACATATGAGAAAGCAATCAATGAATAACTAAGAAGCTGAAACAAAGAATTGATGCTTCTCATCTCTCTCTCTCCCTTCCTGTCTATCTGTCCCCATCTGTTCCTCCTCCATCATTGTCTCTCTCTCTCTCTCTCTCTCTCTCTCTCTCTCTCTCTCTCTCTATCTCGCTAAATAAAAAAAAAGTAAATTTTTCCTCACTGAATATCTGCCAACTATTTCTGCAAACAAACAAAACTGTTAGACTTCACTATCTTCTCTGGGTCCTGATTAATGGGGTTAGCATTGCATTTAAAACCGTTACCTTTTCACACTGCACACTTTAAGTGACATAAAGGTGCTTCTCTCCCTGCTTGACACATCATTATTGCCCTCCCCTCTTACGATTTGTAGTCACTGTGGTGCATGAATATATAGTCTATACAAGCTTTGGAAGCATCCACCTACACCAGTGGTCAAATCTCATAAACATAACCAAAGCCCAGAGCTAGCTGTGCCACGGGTTGATGTTGGGTCTATATTCCCAGTACCTGTTTCACAAAACAGGTTCATTTGCAATAAAAAGGAGGAAACCATGTATTAAGCTTCTTCTAGGAATTCATGCTGGTCTTCATACTCCACCTTCCCCACCCTGCAAGCCTTCCTGGGCTAAGGATGAAGTCCCCTCACCCTGCTCTGGAGACATTTCCAGGTCCCTGGACAAGTGTCTGGAAATAGATATGAATGCTAAGATTTTCCCCTGATTTACTTCATTTGGTTCCGAGTTTCTTCTCAATGTCACTGAGACAGCACTATGGAAACCCAGAGAAGGAGAAGTCATGAGAGCTTGAGGTTCTGCTTTTCTTCTGCATATGCCTTGCAGGCTGAGAAAGTGTTCCCATCCTCCTCCCAACCCTTCAAACCTGAGCCAGGCCTGTGAGCCCAGTCTGTGGTGTTAGCATGCAGCACTCAATGGTCTACTTTGCTGGGCTGCTTTTCTGCAGTCCACCCGCAGATCTGCAGCCTGTTTCCATCACTGCCTCACACATGCATCTGTAGCAGAGCCAAGAAACCCACCCCGATGTTCTTTTCTTTCCTTTGGGCAAATATCACTTTGATACAACTTATGGTTTTGTTTGGTCACCTTCTCATCCCATGACCTACAAAGTAGTCATCACAGTTAGGAAAAATGAGTAGTATTTGAGATGAACACAACTATGAATCTCTCTGAAATGAGGCTCACTGCCCCCCCAACAATTCCACCAAAGTCATCTCTTTAGTACAGTAGCCCCAAAAGGGATCAAATATCCTTAGATGTTGGAAATTCCTCAAGAGAATATCCTCTTATGTATTTCACAGCTTTGTGATGTTGAATTTGTGTAGTAAGTACAAGGCCTGTTTTGATGGCCTGCAATCCTTCTTTAACCTTTTCACCCTTCTTATGTCAATTCGCACTACTGTCTGCATGTTTCATTGTTTAGATGCAATTCCAAAGCTTTTACACTTTCCCTCTGTCCTCACCATGACACTTTTCCTAGTTATGTTTTCACGTTGCTACGTCAGAGAGTTCTAGAAAGCAAAATTTCAGGCTGCCACTACTTTTGTGTGTGTGTGTGACAGAGACGGGGGGGGGGGGCAGAGGGACAGAGAGGAAGGGAGAGAAATGAGAAACATCCACTCTCTCTTGCAGTTCCTTAGCTCTTGATTGATTACTTTCTCATATGTGTCTTGACCGAAAGGCTACAGCTGAGTGACTGTCCCCTTGTTCAAGCCAGGAACGTTAGGCTTCAAGCCAGGAGCCTTTGAGCTCAAGCCAGTGACCATAGGGTCATGTTTAAGATCCCATGCTCAAGCCAGTGACACTGCGCTCAAAATGGTGAGTCTGCACTGAAGTTGATGATTCTGTGCTGAAGCTGGTGAGCCCATGCTCAAGCCAGCGACCTTGGGGTTTCCAGCCTGGGTCCTCTGCATCCCTGTCTGATGCTCTACCGACTGTGCCACTGCTTGGTGAAGCTGGGCTTTCTCTCTTAAAATACCTTAGCAAATACTTAAAATAAACAAGAAAATGACTCAGATGATGGAATACTTAAGCCATACTCCCCTCTTAGTCTCAGATTAATTACTCACAAGTTTTATATAGAGTATTCTGTCCGTATGTAGCTCCATCACCCAGTGTGTGTGTGTGTGTGTGTGTGTGTGTGTAAATTCATTGATTTATCAAAGAACTTATGCTTTGCTTTAAATAATTTAAAAGAATTTGACCCTCTTTTAAGCTGCACCCCTGTGCATTGGTTTAATACTCCCAAAGTCAGGCTGAGCCCACTAAGACTCCGTATACAAGTCCTCTGTAAAGGACACCAGTGCTAGAAGACCTAGAAGTTTCTTGAATATACTGATGGGGCTCTGGGCAGGCTCCCAATACTAGGCCAACATGGCTTATTGCTTATTTTTAATGGAAGTTGCTTGAGAAACAGCTGGTGCAAGAACACTCTGACTCTCCCCTCTGCCCCATAAACAAAGGTAATAAAACTCTCCTATGAAAGATACCCTCCCTACACCGGGAGTTTGACGGACATCCTTATTGCCAGAGATAGGCAATTCAGGACAGAGAGGCCTATATAAAGCAAAGTTTCTAATTCTTACTAATTATTCCCTAAGTGCCAACTCTGCTTAGATTTTAATGATTAAGCACTCAAGCTTAAGTTTCTTTGTCTGTCACTTCCTCACAAGTTGATTACCTCTTTCTCTAAAAAGTAGAAGAGCTGCCTCCTTTCTACATTTCTTTATATCCTGATTTGAGAGACCACCATATGTGCAAATGAAAATTTTGTTTTCCGTCTGGTAACCTGTCTTGTGTCTCTTCACTTGTTAGACCAACCAGAAAAACAGAAGCGAAGGAGGGAAAGGTCCCTCTCCCCAATGATACACACACACACATATATATGTATGTAGTTAGAGACAGAATTGCCTGTACGTTTGTAAATGATTTATCTTTAGTTTTATGCACAGCTTAGAAGAAAGAATTCATTCTTTTCTTTTCTTTTCTTTTCTTTGAGAAAAGATGTTCACTCTGGCAATGAGGAATAAGCATAAGCTGCAGTTTACACATCTCATTGCCTTCCACAGGATGCTAGGGCAGAAGCTTGTTTGTCAACATGGGAAAGACAAGGAAACAGACCCACTTGAGAGTGTCTGAGACTGAGGTGACCACATCCTGAAGGAGGCTTTAGGATGGCTCTCCTGTCACATGGCATTTCTCAGGTTTACTCACCTGCACTCTGGCTTCAGTCGCACCTATGCGTCTCGCAATGTCCTGTCTGAGGGGAAAACCCACACGTGTTTAGTATTTGGAGTTATGAATAAAATTAATACATAAATACAGTTTATGCTTGATTTTTTAAAATTTCTTTTTTTTAATTTTTTAAAGATTTTATTTATTCATTATAGAGAGGGGAGAGAGACAGAGAGAGACAGTATGGGGGGAGCAGCAGGAAGCATCAACTCCCATATGTGCCTGGACCAGGCAAGCTCAGGGTTTTGAACCGGCAACCTCAATGTTTCCAGGTTGACGCTTTATCCACTGCGCCACCACAGGTCAGGCTATGCTTGATTTTATAATTAGATTTTCCCCTCAAGAACTTCCTTATGTAAATTTTCCTCCTTTCCAGCACCAGCTTGCTTTATTGATTTTTTTTTCATTTAAACTTAAAGGTGGAATGAACCACAAAGTATCAAATAAACCATTTTAATAAACTACTTAAACATATAAAAACTCACCCCAAATCCATAATGTACAATTTAAAAAAAATTAAGGTATAAAAGAATCCAGTATTAAAGAAGCGTGAAGTGTTTCATTCCCCTTGTCTTGATTCCAAAAATTGTATTCACATAAACAGGCCACCAGCACAGGCAATGAAAGAAAAAAGAGATAAACTGGACCACATTGAAAATGAAAGCTTTAGTGCGTCCAAAGAACAAAACAAATAGAATGAAAAAGTAACCCACAACATGGAAAAAAATATTTTCAAATCATCTAGCTGATAAAAAAAATTATATCTAGAATATATTAAGAAGTGTCTAACTCAACACTAAGGAAACAGCAGATAAAAAAATATATAAAACTCTCGAATAGCCATTCCTCCACAGATGATACACAAATGACAACGAAACACATGGAAGTATGCTGAACAGTACAAATGAATTACTACAGACATGCACATGGAAACCACACTGATAGCAGCTCATCCCATCAGAAAGACTTCCTTACAATGTGAGAAAATAACAAGTGTTGGCAAAGACATTGAGAAATGGGAACTGTGTGCACTGGTCCCAGAACGGATAACGGTACTGCCTGACCCCACATGGTGTTACACACAATGGAATCTTAGCCTTAAAAAGAAGGGAAGTCCTAGCACGTACGACAACATGGAAAAGACTTGTGGCATTATACTGAGTGAAATAATGCAGTCACGAAAGGAATACCACTGTGTGACTCCACTTACAGGAGCAGTTCACAGACACAGAAAAGAGAAAGGTGCTTGTGGGCCAGAGGAAGAGCGAGCGGTCTACTGTGCACAGTTTTAGAGTTCTAAGGTGAAAAGGGGTCGGGACACTGACTGTACAATCTGAATGCTCGAAACACTACTGAGCAGTATGCCGAGGCATGGTTAAGTTTGCATATTTTATCTTTAAGGGATATTTTCCACAATTAAAAATAAAAGGACCCCTGAGCGGTACCCAGACTTGATTCACTTGAGGAGTGTGTGAAAATATTTCCCTTGATGCACAGAAGGCATTCTCTTACCCCTCCCTGGAGACAGGAGGCTTTTCACACTTAGAAGGGGAAGGGAAGGACAGGGAAGTCTCAGGGGACAGACCAAGTACTAGAAATAAACCGAAAGCCCCTGGAGAACTGGGCCCATCTTGGAGGTGCCACTTACCTGGTAACAAGTTCGTGTACTGAGTGCTTTGGAAAGCGCTCTGCAGCTCCTGCACTTGCTCTGGCGTGAACTTCCAGCGCCGGGCTCCTGGCTGCTGGTTCTGGTGCTGCGGGGCCACGGCCGCCGCCACAGCCGCCACATGGGCCATCTCAGCCAGCTGCTGCCTGGGCTGCTGGTCGCCACCGCCGACCCCGTGGTTCCCGACGGCCTCCTGGAAACCGTGTGCTTCGTGATGGATGTCACCCTCGTGGCCGATGTTGCCTCCCTGGTCGTTGTCAGCTTCTTGCTTGCCGTCCCGGTTGAAGTCACCTTTGTGGTTGATGTCATCCGCGAGGCCCCAATCTCCTTCCTCACGGTGGCCTTCTTCTTCAGCTTCTGTTGCTGCGCCGTGCACACATTCAGACCTTATTTCCACTTCAGCGCCTATGTCCATTAGGCTGTAAAAGCCGGGCTCATAGTCATGGAACCCAGGCGGGGGCTCCATGGCTCTGCCACAGCGCACGCTGGGCGCCTCCGGAAGCTGTGGTGGTTGGTAACCCTGCTGGTCCCCTTTTTGGGGCCAGGAACCGGTTATAATTGGTCTGGGTAAGTGAACTGCCAGCGTGCTCCACTTAGACGATTGCTACTGTATTTCATTTTCCAGCCAATCGCGGTGAGTGGGAGCTTAGGCAGGAAAGCAGCTGGGTGTGGCCAAAAATGGGGGCAGTATAGGCCCCAAAGGAAGGTGCCGGTAGTAAGCACGGTGTGTGGAATTGAGTCTCATTTACAGCGTCACATGCTGCTCCCCATGTTAGCGAGAGTCTGCCCCGAGGAAGGGGCTGTCCTGGAATAAGGAAGCTGAGTTGATGGTGGGGGCAAGAAGGAAAGGCACACGAGGGTGCACTCCATGCTCAGTACTTACTGCTGTGGGTGGAGGTTGGGCCAAAGGATATTTTGTAAACTTTTCTCCCAGGTCTCCACAGCTAGGCCGAGTGTGGCTCTTACCCCCACCAATAGGTTTGCACAATGCAGCACGGTCGCTTCCCCTCAGAAGGCTCTCCCAGAGAGGAGCAGTCAACGAAGTTGCAACTTGAAGCCCAACGTGCGTTCTCACGCATGCGCCCTACCACAGCCCTTCTTGCAAGTACCCCCTCCTATTTGCCGTCCAAGCCCTGCCGCATGCGCACCTCAGCACACCCACCCCACCCCCAACACCCGCTCATATACTCTTCCCGCGCTAGACTCCCGGAGAGCCTTGAAGGACCCAGGCCACAGTCTCACGGACGACACTCAGGACATGGAGCCTCAGGACCTGTGCAACCAGGATGGCGCCGCCAACCTCAGGCTGGAAGTGGGCGAGGATGGGAAAGACCTGCATGGTTCGTGTTTTTCGTGATGCGAGCTTCAGCCGCCTCCAAGAATGCAAGGTTTTCTGGGAGAGGCGAGCAGACCGCACGCCCCTCGAAAGCAGCAGCTCACCTCCTCCTTCCCACGGGCTGGGCCATGGGGTGACCTGATCTGTGTCTTTGGGTTTCTCTCTACAGATTACGTGCCTCCGGGGGTCGTGGTAACCGGAGAGGAAGGAGAAGAAGACAGGGCCGAATCTGAGCAGCGAGCAGCAGCAGCAGAAGGAACAGAGAGTGGAGCTGAAGAAAAAGGGTATGAAGCCAGCGGTGAAAGTGAGCCAGACGACTGGGACTTCATGGACGACGAAAGCTACGAGACCAGCGGCGAGAGTGGCCAAGAAACAGCAGAGCTGGAGCAGGAGGAACAGCCCCTCCGGGCCGACGTCCAGTGTCCACCGGCGGCCGACAGCATGCAGGAGGCCCGCGTGGCCAGCTTCACCGAGGAGCAGGTGCAGGAGCTGGAGCATATTTTCCAACTCACCGGCTCTCCCTGCCCCTTGTTGAGGTAAGCTGATGGCCAGACTCTGTCGCCCTTTCCAGCGAGCACGTGGCGGTGCGCCAGGGCGGCTTTGGAGCGCTCTCACAGGGCCCTCCAGTTCCCTCCTGAACTACAGGCCACCTGGGGGACTGGTCGGGGAGGGGGCGCTGTCCTGCCCTTGGGTTGGGAACGGCTATGGCTTTCGGGACTTAAGGTAAATAATGTCGTGCAGTTTTGAAATGATCCAAACTGAGAAATGGGCTGGGGCCTGGTATTTATTTCATTTTAAAACTTTATTTGTGAATTTTAGAGATAGACGAGGGGAAAGGCAAGAGAGAGAAACATCGATTTGTTGTTCCACATATTTAAGCGTTCATTGGTTTGATTCTCACATGTGCCCCGGCCAGAGATCAAAGCCGCAAGTGTGGCATCCAGATGGCGCTCTAACCAACTGAGCGTCAGGGTCAGGGCATGCGCCTAGATTTTAAATATCCTTGTTAGAATCGGACCTTAATGTAAAACGTTTATAAGTCTTTTCTTCATAGATTATTTTGACGTTGATTTAAAATTTTAAATGTTGCATTTGAAAAATCGTTACCTTTAGTAGTGGTTTTTCTTCATCCCCTTCAACTTTGCTCTTGAGATGATCTGTGTCTAAAGGAAACTGTAAGCTAGATCAGGGGTTCAGAATGTTTTTGGCTGAGAGAGCCATGAACACCACATATTTTAAAATGTAATTCCAAGAGAGCCATACAACAACCCGTGTACGTTACGCATTATCCAATAAAAATTTGGTGTAGGCCCTAGCCGGTTGGCTCAGCGGTAGAGCGTCGGCCTGGTGTGCGGGGGACCCGGGTTCGATTCCCGGCCAGGGCACACAGGAGAAACGCCCATTTGCTTCTCCACCCCTCTGCCGCGCTTTCCTCTCTGTCTCTCTCTTCCCCTCCCGCAGCCAAGGCTCCATTGGAGCAAAGATGGCCCGGGCTCTGGGGATGGCTCTGTGGCCTCTGCCTCAGGCGCTAGAGTGGCTCTGGTCGCGGCAGAGCGACGCCCTGGAGGGGCAGAGCATCGCCCCTGGTGGGCGTGCCGGGTGGATCCCAGTCGGGCGCATGTGGGAGTCTGTCTGACTGTCTCTCCCCGTTTCCAGCTTCAGAAAAATGAAAAAAAAAAAATTTTGGTGTTGTCCCGGAGGACAGCTGTAATGGGCTCCAACCACCCTCAATCATGAACATGAGGTGTAGGAAATAACTGGATTGTAATATATGAGAATGTTTTATATGTTTAAAATTATTGTTTTTATTAAAGATTTGTCTGCAAGCCAGATGCAGCATCATTAGAACCACATCTGGCTCGCGAGCCATAGGTTCCCAACCCCTGAACTAGATGTTACAGAATTGGAGGGGGCTTGATGGTGAAAAGTTTTTAAAATAAGAAAATTCAAAAATGCACACCAGAGTTCCTGTCAGCCTTCAGCGTGCACTATGTATATATTGAATACTTCTACCTGTGCATCAATCGCTAGCTAGCTAGCTAAATGTTAGATAGATAGAGGGAAAGGTAGACAGACAGATAGAATGGTAGATAGATAGATATGCCAAGCCATTTATGGATCTGATTTAATCCATAGCAAGGGTAACAGTAATAGTTGAAAGTTGGCAGAGATATTTCCTGTTAGATATTTTTAGTCGTTTCGTAGTTGGTAGCAATGAAAGGAACAGGGAGTCAGAATTTCATGTGTCCTTGGTGACTGTGCTTCCAGGAGACTCGGCCTTTTCTAAATGCTTTGTCAATTGAATTTCAGTGTATGTCCTGAAATGGTGTGAGTTCTCCTACTACAGAAATTGGTTCATGGAATAAATCTCTCTAAAAGTATTTTAAGTAAGAATGAGATAACCTCTTATGTTTAATTTCCATCCACATGTCTGCATTGTGAACATTTGTGCTTTTTCCTCTCAGACAGAACATTGCGAGACACATGAATGTGCCTGAAGCCAGAGTGGAGGTCAGTAACCGGAGTAAAGCCACTGGCGGGGTGGCCACTCTCAAACCTGCTTCAGGACACCTTTATACACCTCTGTCCCGGGCTTTCTCAACTTCGTGTGTTTTCATTTTCTTTCCCATCACAGGAGAACAAGTCTGGGATCCTGGTTAGGAAGATAAACCATATCTAACTTTGAAAATTTCCCATCATCAGAGGCACCATGATCTCCAATTGGAAAGAGTATTGCTCTAATATATGATACTATTCTTCATACACAAAGATATATATGGGATGGGGCAGATGTAGGTTTTTATAGAAAATAATAGAGTAATTAATAAACAATAATATAAGAATAAACACCATGTTTATTCCTATGCCCCTCCCTGTGTATAACTCTATATAAGCTATAGCTATAAATACTTATATAAGTGCATTATACCCGCAAACATGCACACACAAACACACATACACA
This sequence comes from Saccopteryx leptura, assembly GCF_036850995.1. Taxonomy (NCBI): domain Eukaryota; kingdom Metazoa; phylum Chordata; class Mammalia; order Chiroptera; family Emballonuridae; genus Saccopteryx; species Saccopteryx leptura. Next base: position 111,802,802 of record NC_089516.1, on the reverse strand, counting down.
CAGTTAAACTCCTAAGACTGGTATTGAGATAACACTGCTGTTTCTGTGTCAGGTCACATTGGGGCTAAGTGTGAAGTGAAAATTACTCATATGAATGAACCAAGGAGTTCAATTTTACTAAATTATTTAAAAACCACTATAAGCTCATGCATAATGGATAAATTTACATATATTTAGGGGTTAGGGGTTGAAATAATTTACACATTAGAACAAAGCAGATGAGCAACTAATGTCTGTTTTGTTAAAGTGAGACTAACTGTAGGGTTAGTCTCTTAGTCTGAGTGCCTCTTTCTCTTACTGTATTTCTTTTTCTTCTTTGCATAGGGCCCACCCATGCCCCATGTTAAGTCTCTTTCCTCCTTCATTTACTCATCTTGCCCCCTCCCCTTCCCTCCATCCCTCTTTCCCTCTGGCTACGTCTACCCTGTTGTCTGTATATATGTGTTAGGGTATATGTTTTAGTCTAATCCTTTCACCGGCTTGGACCCCGTACACTGTTCCCCTTTCCTCTGACAGCCGTTCATCTGTTTTCTGTGAACCAGTGTCCGTTTTCCTTTCTTCCTCAGTTTATTGTGTTCATTATGTTCCACATATAAGTGAGAGTATATGGTAATTTCCTTTGTGCGCATGGCTTACTTCACTTAAAATAATAATCTCCAGATTTATCCATGCTGTCAAAAACGGGTGAGATTTCCCTCTTTTTGACGGCTGCATGGTATTCCACTTTGTAAATGGACCATAGCTTTTTTTTTTCTTTCCTATATTTTTCCGAAGCTGGAAACAGGGAGAGACAGTCAGACGGACTCCCGCATGCACCCGACAGGGATCCACCCGGCACGCCCACCAGGGGGCAATGCTCTGCCCCTCCGGGCATCGTTCTGTCGCGACCAGAGCCACTCTAGCGCCTGGGGCAGAGGCCAAGGAGCCATCCCCAGCGCCCGGCCATCTTCGCTCCAATGGAGCCTCGGCAGCAGGAGGGGAAGAGAGAGACAGAGAGGAAGGAGAAGGGGAGGGGTGGAGATGCAGATGGGCACTTCTCCTGTGTTCCCTGGCCGGGAATCGAACCCAGGACCTCTACATGCCAGGCCAACGCTCCACCACTGAGCCAACCGGCCAGGGCCAGACCATAGCTTTTTTATCTGCTCATATACCTCCATATACATCCACTGAAGGATACTTGGGTTGTTTTTAGATCTTGGCTATTGTGTCTCCTGCATTTTTTAAGGGTTTCTTAAAAATAATGGAGGTAGTGGCAGCCCTAATTTTTTAATTTTCAGGAATTTCTGATACATCAGCCTGCAAACTTGGTTAAGTTACTAGGTTGTGCATTATGGTGGAGATGAAACAAAGAGTTGCGACATTTGAAATACGTCTAAAAAAGGAAATAAACTAAAGCCATTTCAAGCAGAGTTCGACCAACCGAAGAAAGGTGGAAATGCTAGGAGATTGGCATGGAGTCGAACATGTGCATTGCGGATACCGCACTCAGTCAAATTTTAGAAACTGCCGACTGCATTAGTGAACATTCCCTTGCAGAATTTCTAATACCTAAAAGATCTATTTTTTTTTTTTTTTTTTTAGTGAATAGATGAGTTGTGTGGAACTTGTTGCTAGTGGGAGGTGGCTCTCAGCGCAGGCCTGATTCTCACGAGTGGTAATTTAAAGTAATTTTCCATTTGCTCTGTCAGTGATGACTATCTTACGGGTTGAATGGCTCAAGAGGTGATTTTCTGAGACCATAGATATTTCTAAATTGTATCAAAGAATAATTGGGGGAAATGTAGAATAAAAAAAGAAAGGAAACCCAGGATGTATAAATACTTATTAGCTTTGCCGCAGAGCGTGCGTGTGAGTGCAGTGATGGGGTCTGGCTGCAGATGTGGTGTGGGCTGACCGAAAACGAGCCCGACCAGGCAGCCCACTGAGTGCTCAGGGCAGGGAGCAGTCAGGGCCGGCCAGGGCTTGGGAGGACCAGGGCTCTGCTTTCTGCCTGCTGGACCAGCCAGCTCACAGGAGAAGAAACCCTTCAGTTCTGGTGAATTGCTTACCCCCTCCATGGTTTTGCATAACACTGTCTCAATGGGGTCCTAAAGGGAAAAGGAGCCATAGAAACAAATAAATTGTTGTCCTTGATTTTCAAACTCTACCGCATGAATCCCACCGAGAATTTATTTTCAGCATTGTTGAGATATACTTGACATAGAGCAATGTAGACCTTTAAGATACACAGCATGGTAATTTGACTTGCATATATTGTGAATTGTCTGACACAGTAGGTTTAGTTTACGTCCATGATGTCACATAGATTAAAAACAAAAAAGGAGGAAATATTTTTTTCTCTGAGTGTCCTGAAAACCCTTAGGGTTTCCTCTCTTAACAGTGTTCACATTAAACCACAGAGCAGTGTCAGCTATAGTCATCATGTTGTATGTAATCTCATTGATTTATTTAACTTATAATGAGAACTTTCTACCATTTGACCCCTTCTTTTTTTTTCCTGACAGAGACAGAGAGTGAGTCAGAGAGAGAGATAGATTGTTTTCTCATATGTGCCTTGACTGTGGGCCTTCAGCAGACTCAGTAACCCCTTACACGAGCCAGCGACCTTGGGCCCAAGCTGGTGAGCTTTGCTCAAGCTGGCGACCTCGGGGTCTCGAACCTGGGTCCTCCGCATCCCAGTCCGATGCTCTATCCACTGCGAAACCGCCCGGTCAGGCCTGAAAAGCTTTAATTAGAATGCAAACCTGAATAACAAGGGCACAAAGAATATAGTGGACTCAGACAGTTTTGCTTGTTAGCGACATAAAAAAATAGGATGAATCTTACGGAAGAGACATTTTGTGACCTGTCGCCTACATGTTTTGTTGATCTTTTTAAAATGCCTGTTGCAACCTCTTGCCCGAAGGATAAGGGATGGCCTGGGGACCTCCAGGTGGAGTGACAGGGCTTGGGGCCCCGCGTGATGGGCAGCAGTAGCTCTGGTCCGGGTCCTGGCACTGTAGCTAGAGCAGAGTGAGCTGACCTGGTCCTGACCCGCAAAGGAATGGAGGTGGGGCAGGTGGAGCACGCAGAACCGACAGCAGTGACGATGTTTTGGCTCATTCTCCCCAAACTCTTGGCTGACAAAGATTTTCAGAATTTTAAGACATTTGGGTCGAGTCTGTCTAAACACTCGTTACCTCAAAATTCTGAAATATTAAGGCAGTATCTAAGGCTTCAGCTTTACTCCAGTCCCAGCAAGGCAAGCCACCAACTCCGTGAGCCCCCAGGACCAAGCCCCCCACAAAACCGTCTTTTCATTGTTAAGAGGTTTCAAATGATGAATGACCCTTGGGGCATCCTTGAAGGAAGGCTTTTGTCCCAGCATGCAATGCTCCCTATTGACTCAGGGCTATACACTGAGGATGGGCCTTTTGGACATGGGAGCTGTTCCCCTCAGCAGGATTTTAAACAGCACCCACTTTTTACTACGCCCTGCCTCCCACAGGACACAGGCACACAAGGCATAGCAGTGACAGCAGGCAGAGAGAGGGTGCTTCCTCAGTGCCACCTGCATCTTAGAGTGGTGACAATGAAATGAAACGTGGAAAGAGAGAGAAAGCACTAAGCCACGCCGTAGCTGGGCATGTAGTTAGGAGGACTTTCCGATCATGTTTTACCAAGAAGAAAGTAGCTTTCTCTGATACAGTTTAAAATTGTGAGGGCATAGCGAGTTCCTTACTGTATCTTTTCAGTTATGATATTCAGTGTTAAATGTACTAACAAATCCCTTTTTCTCTCTGATTGAAGGTCTGGTTTACGAATAGGAGGAGACGTCAGAGGGCCCTGGGCCACATTTTCCGCGTTCATATGGGTGTACCCCAGAATGCCACCCTTAGTCCACAGCATGCTTGGACGTGGAGTGTGCAGCAAGCATGGCCCGGGCTCCCACTGCCCGGGGTGTGGATGCCTGGGCTGCCACCACCACCAATACCAGCCTTCCTTTCTCTGTGCTCCTGTTGTTGTCTACCCCTGCCTTGTCCACCATTGGTGCCCTTTCCCCCTCCATTCTGTCCTCCTCCTCTGCCCTTCTTCATTGCACAGATCCGTCCCGGTGGCCCGCCTCCACGTGGATGGACCCTGTTTGCTTCCCCGTATGGCATGTTTATACTTCCCATTTTCTGAGGAATGTTTTTCTGTGATATGTTTGAGCCAGATTAAATGGAGAATGCCTCACCATCAGTGACAGTTAACCAAAGATCTGCTTTCTGTATTAAATAGAAGTGTTAAGTCAGTAACCCACTGATTCAGGACCTGTTCTTTGTAGTTTCAATAAAGTTGTGAATTCTCTGTGAATTTGTTTCCTGTGTCACATGGGGATGGTGAATGTGACCGACATTGCTAGGACAGTGCCATTCAAAGGGAGGAGACCCAGCCTGTCCCCAACACTTCAGCCCTCCCCTGCCCCTTGCTCCCCCCCGCCCCCCCCCCCCGCCCACTGGGACCACAGGGATACACTGAACACGGCGGGGCGAGTCCTAAGGAGAGAACAGTGAGTTCAATGCAGGCTCGAGCCCACTCAAGCCGACAGCAGAGGACTCTACGGGCAACTTCTAAATAGGCTACTTGGGGGACCTTTATGGAGAAGTGGGGCCGGGCATCCATGTGGTACTCTGCACGTTCCTTTCACTCCCTCCCTTTTGGGGAGGGGACAAGTGGGTAGAATCTTTCTAGAGGGGCCTGCTTCTTCCAATGCCGTGGAGCAGCAGCCAGTCTCATGCATTGTTGGTAGGATGCTCAACTGTACAGACCCTTTGTAAGACAGTTTGGAAGATTCTCACAAAGATAACCATGCTCGTCTGTATTTACCCAATAAAGTTATAAAGTCTACACTAACAGTTGTATGTGAATGTTTATAGCAGCACTATTCATAGTCACCAAAAAGTTAAAAGACCAGTGGTTTCCAGGGGCTGGTAATTAGGAAAGGAAGAATCAAAGGTAAGGGACAGGGGTTACTAAGGGAAAGGAACTGTTCTATATGAGACTCTAATGGCAGATTCCTGATATTTTGCAATTGCCAAAGCTTGCAGAGATGTACAATGCATAGACTGATATGTACAGCATACTGTGGGCTTCAGTTACTACTGTATTGATACAGGTTCATTAACTGTAACAAATGCACTCACAAGTGTTAGGTATTAATAACAGGGCAACCAGCCTGTGTGGGTAGAGGGCATATGAGAATTCTTCCTACTGTCCGCTGCATTTTCCTGTAACCCTGACCTGTTCTTAAAATTAAGCCTATTAATTTATTAATAGGAAATAAAAGCTGAGATTTTGGAAGATGAGAAGGCATCAAGCCAAAGATGCAAGAAGTTCAGAGAACCCAAAACAGGATAAATATAAAAACTGAAATTAAATGAAATAAACATACTTAGGCTTGTCATAGTTATACTTTTTGAAACCAAAATTTAAAAGAAGACAGAGGCACTGACAGGATAGCTCAGTTGGTTAGTGCATCATCTAGAAGCACAAGGGTTGCCAATTCGATCCCAGGTCAGCGCACACGCTGGAACAGATTTATGTTCCTCTCTTTCTCTCTCTCTCACTCTCTCTCTCTGTCTCTCCCCCATTCGTCTTTCACTGAAATCAATAAAAAAATTAATATGAAGCCAGAGGACAATAAAGTAAACAAATAAGTAAGTTAGTAATTAAATAAATAATAAAAATCAGAACGGAAAGCATGCATGACAATGAGGAAAACAATATTCAGAATGACGAGTGACTCCTCGTGAGAAACAAGTGAATGCAGAAGACAACATATCTGCATCTTTAAAAGCTTAAAGAAAACAGTTATCAACTCAGAGTCTTATATCCGCTAAAAGAATTCATCACAAAAATGGGAACCTGAAGATATTCATTCATTCTCTGTCTCTCTCTCTGTGTGACACAGACAAACACACAGAGACACACACACAGACACACACACACACACACACACACGTAGGAGAGGTGAGATAATTCATTTTCAGCAGCCTCTCAGGCTAAAGAGAAATGACACCACAATATGACTCAGATCTAAAGAAGTAAGAAACAGAAACAGAAAAGGTAAGCTTGTCAAATATATGGTAAAGGAAGGAAACTAGAATTTGATAGAACACATAATAGAGTATACAGATATACAGCGTGTGCGTAAAGTCATGGTGCACTTTTGACCGGTCACAGGAAAGCAACAAAAGACAATAGAAATGTGAAATCTGCACCAAATAAAAGGAAAACCCTCCCAGTTTCTGTAGGATGATGTGGCAGCATGTGCACATGCGCAGATGATGACATAACACCGTGTATACAGCACAGCAGCCCACCGCCATGCCAGTCGAGATGTGGACGGAGGGTACAGAGGAAAGTTTAGTGTGTTCTGTGGCTCGCTAAGTTCAAATCCGTGACCAAAGTGCAATGTGAATATCTGCGCATTTATAATGAAGCATCACCACATAGGAATAACATTACTTGGTGGGATAAGCAGTTGAAGGAAACCGGCAGTTTGGTGGAGAAACCCCGTTCTGGTAGGCCATCAGTCAGTGACGAGTCCGTAGAGGCTATACGGGATAGCCACCTAAGGAGTCCTAAAAAATCTGTGTGTGAGCCCACATCGAACTGCCCTGAATAGGTATGAAACTGGAAGAGTTCCCCTTTTATTTGGTGCAGATTTCACATTTCTATCGTCTTTTTTTAGTTTCCTGTGACCAGTCAAAAGTGCACCATGACTTTATAGACACGCTCTCTGTTACTAACCAATATTATCTTAATAAATTTAAAAATAAAAAATAAATTATGGGAAAAGGGAAATATAGATAGATTGATAGATGATAGATAAATAGATGGATAGATAGATACATAAATATATAGATACATAGAGATAGATAACCTGCATAACTTAGACAGATGTTGACATTTTATTCTAGCCAACAGCTGGAGAACACCTCAGCTATGGTGGCCCTGTCCCACAGAATGTTCCTTCGTGACTACTGAGCTGTCTTTCCCCTGAGAGTACAGTTCAGATCCTGATCTTATCCACCCCTCACTTCAACACTGATCTTCTCTCAGAAAAAGGCCTTGAAGCATGGTTTTTATTTCCTCTCACAGGGACGGATCTTAGATTACAGAAGCAAGTTTTGAATTCCAGGAACCTGTGATTTGGGTACTGCTCTTGTTAATTGGCAATAGAGAGACACAAAACAGGCCAGAAATGGCTGTGGAACACTTCCATGCCAGGCAGCGTCCTAGGTTCCCCCGTGTACTGATGTGTTGAAGCGTCCAGAGAACCTGAGGAGATGCGTACATCCTGGGAGACACAGTGTAGGGGGTTGAGAACTATAAGCCCGGAGTCAGCCAGCCTGTGTTCCAGACACCGAACCATGAACGAATGTCTTAAACTCTCTGTGCCTTCCGTTTCACTGGAAAATGGAAGTGATAGCAGTGCCCGCTTTATTTATGAGTGTCAAATGTGTTAGTGTCTGTACAGTGGCTAACACAGGACCCGGCACTTGGCAGTGCTAGTTATGTGTTAGCTATCTTAAAGCTTATTTATTTATTCTCAAAGAGATCAAGCAAACTTACCTTTCTCGACATCTCAGACACCTACAGGATGCTGCACACAGTTAAAGGGCCGGTTCATCCTAGGGCTTTAGTGTGTCCTTTTGCTGATAGAGTCCCCGTGGGACTGGGAGGGGGCAGAAGATGCCTAGTAGCAGCAGGACTAATAACCCTGGCCTCCCTTTTAGATGGGAGAGGACGTTTTCATTGCAGAGCCCATGGCTTCCAGCCCTCCTGCAATTGTCACGTACTCAGGGCCATTCACAATGGCCTGGTCAAGACAATCCAACGTGATGTTCAATTAATGGGCATATACTATTGATATTTTACATTATGACTGGATTCGGAAGAGAGGAGGATGAAAGAAAAGGAGAAAGAACAAAGGGCAGAGAGATAGAAGAGTATGAAGACTCCTCCTGAGGGTGAATACCTGACATGTTAGCAAACTGCTCACCTTGAGATAGGCAAGCTGCTCATCTTTGACCTGGGCGACATGGGAAGATATTCCTGACTTCTGAAATACTAATGAGCTCTTAATGGTTTAGAACAGAGCATTCCACACCTGAACATAGTGTGCATCATTTTGTCCTCACTTTGACGTTTATTCTGGAAGTTGCATTAATATCCACATACTGGACCTTCTTGGGAGGAGGGCACAACCTCCAGCACCCCCACTTCATATTCACTCCACTCCAGATGAGTTTGGGGCATTATTTTTGCCCAGTCAGATATAACAATAGAATTGATCCTGGAATAAAAGAGTTAAAATTAAAATGAGGTAAATGTTTTCTTTCATTTTCTTTGAATTTTGAAAAAAATTTTAATTTATCGTGTTCACATGATTTCAAGTGTCCCACTTAATGAATTTTATTCAATTGAATTTAAAAACATGCATCTGTGAGAGGTGATAAAATGTTCCCCAGTCAACTTTGTATTCCACAGGGTATGGAAAGCCCTGACTCACTTCTGCAAAGCCAGTCATCACAGCACACTGAAGGATTATTCTTCCCAGCACGCCATGAGGCAAATTCCTATTTCTAATAGAGAATGAAAGAATTACATAACTGGCCGAAAGGTAGAGAATACACACATACAAATGCTTAGAAAGGCAAATATGCTTCCCTGAGGTACCGTGTGAGTTGAGAAGGCAATAGATAATCATATTTCTGAATGTAGTTTTATGCAGTAAAACATTTTTGAAATTTCCTGTTCAAACAATAGGAACAGTAACAATGAATCTTAGGAAATTTAAATGAAAATCTGGCAAAGTTTTTACCCACCTCTGGCTTCTGAGATTTACATTTGTTTGTACCTGTGATTCCTCTAATTAAAATTTGGTAGAGAAAAATTTTGAAATATGACTATAGTTTTTCTTTACATCACTTCCAGAATCAGAAAAAAGTAAACACATTATTTTATATGTTTATTTATGTCAATGATTGTATGTAGTTGCATGTGCAGTTGAGCATAATTCCTTTAATTCATTTTTGCATTTCCACAATTTTACATTGCTTTTAGAATTGGTACATGACAAATACCTCAGTGTTCTTTTTACATATACTCCACTTTAAACACTGATACTGATAATTACATCAACAGCATTGGCTAAGTACTAGTGCTGAAAGGGGGCCCTAGCTGCTGAATTAAATTAAGAATATGCAGATTATGATCAGCTGAGTGAGGAGGCACAGGCCACCCACAAGGGGTCAGCAGAGAGTCCCCAGATGGTGGAAATAGAAACTCCAGGAACTTTTCCATTCATGGCCCCCCTTTTTTTTTGTATTTTTCTGAAGTTGGAAACAGGGGAAACAGTCAGACTCCCGCATGCTCCCGACCGGGATCCACCCGGCATGCCCACCAGGGGGCGATGCTCTGCCCATCAGAGGCCTTGCTCTGTCGCAACCAGGGCCATTCTAGCGCCTGAGGCAGAGGCCATGGAGCCAAACTCAACGCCTGGGCCATCTTTGCTCCAATGGAGCCTTGGCTGCGAGAGGGGAAGAGAGAGACAGAGAGGAAGGAGAGGGGGAGGGGTGGAGAAGCAGATGGGCGCTTCTCCTGTGTGCCCCGGCTGGGAATCGAACCCTTGGCCCATTTTCAATACACTCACAGATAGGAAGTGTGGTCTCAAGATTTCTTACCTACTGACCCTGAAAGGGGGCTGTTTTGAGCCATAGCAAGGGCAGTTCTCTGTCCCAGGTCACCAACTCGGGAGCTAGAGAGCCAAGTAGCAAGCATCTACTACTTAAAAGGTGGTTGGTCCAAGGTCGCTCATTTTTCTCAGCTTCAACTTTCTAAGTGGTTGCCCTGTCTGGGTAGCTCAGTTGGTTAGATCATCATCCCAGAGTACTGTGATGGCTGGTTCTATCCCCAGTCAGGGCATATACAGGAAGAGATCAATATGCCTCGCCCCTTCCCTTTTCTATTCATTTTAGAGAGAAGGGAGAGAGAAAGAGAGAGAGAGAGAGAGAGAGAGAAGAGAGAGAGAGAAGGGCAGAGAGGCAGGAAGTATCAACTCCCATATGTGCCACGACCAGAGAAGCCTGGGGTTTCTAACTGGTGACCTCAGCATTCCAGGTGGATAATTTATCCACTGTGCCACACTCTCCCTCCCAGTCTCCCAGTCTTCCTCTCCCTCTCCCTCTCCCTCTCCCTCTCTCTCTCCCTCTCCGTCTCCCTCTCCCTCTCCCTCTCCCTCTCCCTCTCCCTCTCCCTCTCCCTCTCTCTCTCCGTCTCCCTCACCCTCTCCATCTCCCTCTCCTTCTCCCTCTCTCTCTCTCTCTCTCCCTTTCCCTCTGCCTCTCTCTCTCCCTCTCTCTCTGCCCTTCTCCCTCTCTCACTAACAATGATAAATAAAATAATAAAAGTGCACCGGGAAAAAGATGGCACATAGTTCTGGTGAGAATTCCAAGTTCAGATTCTTCATCAAATGACACATCTCTCTGTGTGAGCAGGGTTGTCTTACTGTTAAAATTCCTAGGCAGCAACTGCAGAGCGCTGTGCTCTGCTCACAGTACTGTGCTCTGCTCTGTACCTCCAGGCCTGGTGGTAGACACTACCTGCATGCCCGCCTTCACTCCTCTCAGCAATCATATCAGGTACATGTTGTTCCCAGCCTCACCTTTCTACCTCTTCCCACCCGAAAACACCATGCATCTCAGCCAGGCTAAGGAGTAAAATCAGGAAAAATCAAATCTAGTTACATAATCAACAAATCTTCACAACACAAACATTCAATAAAGTGTAATGCTGCTTGTGGAGAGGGACACTTTTGAGTTTCTGAAGCTATGACCAAATCAGGAAGCAAACTATGGACCAGAACGCTAAGAAAAAGGAATCAACAGAATGGGGCAGATATTTGCAGTGATTGATAGCTAAGCACTAGTTACTTTATAATATTTTAGAAATTATTGAACTCAGGAATATCACCAAAGGTGCCAGTGTCCAAAGGGGAAGAGAATATACATCACAGGACAAGAAGCACACAGATGTCTGACCAGGTGATGGCGCAGTGGATAGAGCATCGGACAGGGATGTGGCAAACCAGGTTCGAAACCTCAAGCTCACCGGCTTGAGCGCGGGCGCATCTGGTTGGAACAAGGGCAACAGCTTGAGCTCAAGGTCGTTGGTTTGACAAGGAGTCACTCGCTCTGCTGTAGCCCCCGGTCAAGGCGCATATGAGAGAGCAATCAATGAACAACTACAGACCTGCAGCAAAGAATTGATACTTCTCATCTCTCTCCCTTGCTGTCTGTCTGTCCCTCTCTCTGTCTCTCTCTGCCTCTGTCACACACACACACACAAAAAGTGCACAGAAGGAAACACTGGAAAAAGTGTAAAACTCATTATGGAACAAGAAATTGCAAGTACAACAAAAACCACTTTAAACCTATGTAAAAAACAAAAACAAATGTTGAATGAGATACACACAGTTTTTGAGGCTTTGGGCAAAATTATATGTTGCCCATGGCCATAACAATAGCGGGCATTATTGTGCTCACCTTCCTCATAATATTTCTACGTCGTGGAACTATTGTTTCCCCATTTCATAGAGAGCAGGACTGTGATTTTGATAAAGACAGGTCAGTAGTCCAGTAGCACACAGATACTATGAGAAGCAGCTGAATAAGGCTTTGCTGAAGCTGGAAACTGTGTTCTCCACCAGAACTGGGCCCTGCTCCCATGGCAACATGCTACAAGGAGAATAAAAAGGTTTACACTTTTACTTATATATTCCAGGCCTGGGATGTTATCCTACAAAAATAATTTACAGGAAAAAAGTATGTAGAAAAAGGTTCATTCATTAAAATGATTTCTGTTGAACCCTCATTTTGTGGCAGGAGAAACATATATGATCTAATGTTGGAAAGTGTGTGTGAAATAATGTTAAATGGACGAACTGGATGAAATAGACTCTGTCAGATACTGAAAGCATTTGTTCCCTGAATGAGGTCCAAAAGCTGGATTGTGTCAAAAATTTATGTGATTATATAATTTTTTGTTTTATTTTAATTTTTATTGATTAATTAATATTTAAACAAGGAAAAGGAGAGAAATATAAGAGAGAGAAACACCATTTTGTTATTCCACTTACTCAGACATTCATTGGTGAGTCTTGTATGTGCCCTGACCTGGCATTGAACTGTGATTTTGGTTTATTGGGATGATGCTCTAATCAACAGAGCTACAAGGCTGGGGCAGGAGGTGGGGGCGGAATTCTAATGAGAATGTTTCCCGTGGAAAGTATTCTACCTAACTGTTGTACTGGCTGTGCAGACTGTGCACTTTTGTATCAATTGCCTATACAGGCCAACTTTGCAGGCCTGGCTCATTGCTGGCCCCTTATCCTTTGGGCATGCTCTTTAGTTCCCGAGAGAACAGCCCCAGCACGTCACACTGCTTCCACAGCAAGCCGACTCAGAGTCCATCTCCCTGTGTTCTATTCGGGCCATGTTCCAGGAGCAGTCTGTTTCTTTCATTTTTGTATTCTGCCTTTGCGTTTATGATAAACGCAGGACGCATCATGAAGGAGCAGCCTGTGTATCTTGAAGGGGAAGTGAGTAGAATGCAGAGCACACCAGCAGTGACGGGGCCAGTGGAGCCTGGGCAACGGCTGCGGAACTCCAGGGCAGCCCAGACGGAGGGGTCACTTCCTCAAGTCACTAGATTGACCCTTTCTCTGCAGCAATGAAATCCTCTGTGGGTTAGTGGCTTCAGGAACATCTGGCTCCCTTTGCCCCTGTTCTTGACACTCTGTGACCCTGCAGCACCAGATGCATGGCTAACGCCCAGCACACCCAGGCAGGACTCTAGTGGGGGGTGAGGAATCAGTGAGAACAGATGCAGGACAATGTCCTCTAGCCTGTGTTCATTTAAACTTGCAGCCCTTCTCCTATTATAGCCATAATTGTTGAGAGATAGAAAGACAGAAGAACAAAAGCTTGTTATCACTGACTTGTTTTCAAAGGACTACCTGAGTAAGCACTGTAAAAATCAATTATTATTTAAATTTGTTAAGATTGTCCTCCCTAATACTTTTAGTTCATACAGACTTGTGATTCTTGGTACCCAACTCAGCACTGGCTTTGCCTTTCTTGGTCCCACTGAAGCTGGGCAGTTATTATTCTCTGATGACATATAGCTCACCATTTTATTTTTAAAAAGTTTTAAATTAAGCCACTTAATGTATGGAAAGCTATTCATACTTTCTCAAATTGGAATTTCAGATTGGAAAAATCCTCTCATAAATAGACGACTGTTTCTTGGTTTACCTCACCAGAAATAATTCCAGAGCTGTGTCTGCCTACAGGTAGAATTGTGTCTAGAACTTGCGGAATTTTGAAAATGAGAAATGATCAGGATGTTGCCTGAGCAGGTGGTGGCACAGTGGATAGAGCGTCAACCTGGGATACCAAAGACCCAGGTTTGAAATCACAAAGTTGCCAGCTTGAGCGTGGGTTCATCTGAATTGAGTGTGGGCTCATCAGCCTGACCACAATGTTGCTGACTTGAGCGTGGGATCATAGACATGACTCCATAATCACTGCCTTGAACCCAAGGTCGCTGGCTTGAGCAAGTGCTAAGTAGCTTGGTTGGAGCACTTCAGTCAAGGCATGTATGAAAAGCAATCAATAAACAACTAAAGTGCTGCAAGTACAAGTTGATGCTTCTATTAGTTCCTGTGGGTCAGACTTTCTCTGTCACCGAAAAAAAAAGTGAGAGAGAAAAATGCTGAAGATGAAATGAACAGATGTGATCATTCTGGAACATATTCTAGCTAAAAAGTGTGAGTGTGTGTGTGTGTGTGTTTGTGAGTGTGTGAGTGTGAGTGTGTGTGAGTGTGTGTGTGAGTGTGTGTGAGTGTGTGAGTGTGTGTGAGTGTGTGTGTGTGAGTGTGTGTGTGAGTTTGTGAGTGTTTGTGAGTGTGTGTGAGTGTATGTGTGTGAGTGTGTGTGTGTGAGTGTGTGTGAGTGTGTGTGTGTGTGAGTGTGTGTGTGTGAGTGTGTGTGTGTGTGTGTTAGAACGAGACAGGGAACAGACAATAAAGCAGAGCCCAGCTCATGATGTGGATGAAGAACTGGAATGCTCTGCTGCCCACCAGGCCCTTATGATGTTGGCCAACTATGCTAGGGACTGATGGTGACTGTGGCCATCAACCCACACCCCAAAGCACACCCTGCGGCTCCTGGTGTCACAGATTCCAGATAAAATCGAACAATTCTCAATTCACACCTATGTGCGAAACGGGAGAAAAGGGACAGGAGTAGTAGACATAGAGCTTAGTACGATACAGCCCTCTCTCTCCCCTTGCACTGCTCAACTCCAAGTGCCTGGCACTCTTTATTTGCATCTTAGGGTATAACTGATACGCAAAGACAAATTAGTCATTTACTCTGCCTTTGCAGTAAGTAGACAGTTTACATGGGGAACTCTGGCATTTAGGTCACTCAGGCCCGTTTCTGTTTTTATTTTTTCTTTCAATATGAAACAACTGGACTCTGAAGGCAGGTCTGTGAAAGTGCACGAAGCACCCACACAGTGCCTTCATATACAATACATGCAACACAACAGTCAAAGCAACCGTGCCAATACACCGGAAACTCAAAGATGGGCAGTAAAAACTCCGCATTCAAACCTGCAGAAATTCCCAACACATTTAGGCTGTGCTTTCCTCATGCATTTTAAAGTGCAGGACGTCTGGATTCTGATAATATTGTGTTTACAGATGGCTTACATATTCACCCAGGGGAGAGATTACCTTCTCTTTGAAAAAGTACAGCTAAATACACAGGTAACATTTCTTTTTTATTGCACCGTATACACCTTTCATGTTATATACGGCCATAAATTCTAAGAATAAACTAATGTATGAATGAAACTAGTACAAAAGGACACAAAGCAGGAAAACGAAATACATTTAAATGCTGAACTTAGAAGGGAACTGGGCCCTGGTTTGTTGGCTCAGTGGTAGAGCTTCGGTCTGGCATAGGGAAGTCCCGAGTTCGATTCCCATCCAGGGCACACAGGAGAAGCACCCATCTGCTTTCCCCCCCTTCCCTCTCTTCTTTCTCTCTATCTCTCTCTTCCTGTCCTGCAGCCAAGGCTCCATTGGAGCAAAGTTGGCCTGGGTGCTGAGGATGGCTCCATGGCCTCTGCCTCAGGCACTTGAGTGGCTTGGTTGCAAACAGAGCAACGCCACCGATGGGCAGAGCATTGCCCCTTAATGAGCTTGCCGGGAAGATCTAGGTCTGGCACATGCGGGAGTCTGTCTCTCTGCCTCTCTGCTTGTCACTTCAGAAAAATACAAAAAGAAAAAAAAGGGAGGAGACTCAAAAAAATCTCTCATCAGAATCCAATAGCATAATCTGTTTAATTTTATTCAGAAAATTTGCTTGGAGAAAAGTGAATCCTTAATCAAACAGAATATGCACGAACTAATTTAGCACCTTGCAATATTTCTCTCTGATTCCAGTTGAAGTTGAGGTTTTGTTGTGACTGGGTGGGCCAATGAAACTTGTGTAACTTGCTGGACATTTTCTGCTGGTTAAAATGAGGAAATAGAAGCTGGATATTTCTCGGGGTGTTGGGACAGAAGAAAGGGGGGTGAGGATTTGAGATCAGAGTAGGTAAAGGGATTGGTGAAATTATATATATATAACACAGAGATACAGATAACAGGACAGCAAGTCCCAGAGGGAAGTGGGGAGGGAGTTAGAGGAGGGTTAGAAATGGGGTATAGAAAGGACTCAGGGGTGCGGGTGACGGAATTATACTCAGTGAGACACTTGAATCCATGTAAACACAATAAATTCAAAATAATGAAATTTTTTAAGAAAGTGAAAAAAAAATGGTGGACTGGGTGAGAACTCACATTTTGAAAGGCACTCCCTGTCTTAACTTTCCCTTCTTTCTTGTGAGTATTTCAATCCTAGAGAAAACACTTAAGGAGAACACCTGAGTTAAAAGGAGGGCAGGAGAGAGAAACAGACAGCTCTGCCGCTTGACCTTTGATGGTCCTGTAGGTGTTAAGGGCGCATTTCTATGTGAATCTCGTTCTGTCTTTCCTTTCCCTGTATCTTGTTCTATAAAGCCCACCTCCCGCTGGCTACCTCCCCATCCAGCTTTACGCCCAGATCCTCACATCACTCCCCCACAGATGCTGTGTGCACAGCACTGACACGCCTTTCTCCTGGGGGTATGCACAACTTCCTTTCCACCTCAGATGTCAGAATATCCTTTGATTTAATTCTTTTTCTACAATGTTCAAAGGACCTGGACAGACACTTTTCCTTGTTCTCTACCTTGTCTCCAGTCCCCACCCCACCCCAAACCAAGAAAATCATGGTCCCCGTCCACAGTTCTCATAGGGACCCAGTTCAGTCTGGGAGCAGAGCTTTGGAGGGAGTCAGGTGTACCAATATGCTCCGGGGCCTGAACACCGCATTTTAAATCTTGTGAATTCCTTGTCTGTGTAACACAAAAGAAGGTGCTTCCAGAAAGTCTTTTGTGTTCTTCCTGGGATAGGAAGGTGTCCAAGCCATCACCACCCTTTCCTAAAAAGTTAACTCATAGCACGTGCAGAGCAGGCTGCAGTTCCTGAGCTGTGCGGCCAGGTGGCAGGCTTGGCTTTGCAAGTAGACGGAGGAAAGCATGCCTGTTGTGGTGGAATCGCACTCAGCCCTTGGTGAGGTGAACACAAGCTGCGTCGCTCTGATGTTTGCTGTGCCAGGGGGACCACCGGGATACTGAATGCCTGGGGCGGGGGTGCCCTGGCTTAGTGCTGAGTCTGAGTGACAACACCTGAGTTAACAGACCTTGGGAAGACAGAGTTATGCACAGCTGGGAGGTGGGAGGTGTTGAACAGGTGAAGCTGGGTGTGCACTGCCCATGCGCAGGCATCCTGGGCCCGTGGAGGGTGTGGCCACCCGGAGGCTGGCCTTCTCTGGAACAAAGTCTGCGTGCTCCCTCCTGCAGGACAACCCTCTGCCCTGGGCATGTGTTGCCTTGTGGTTGCCTTCTTTACCTCAGGTGTCCCCCAGGAGAAAACAGGTACTTTTTTTGCGAGAACAGCATTTTATGATCACTGTAGTTCTCTGTCACTGTCACCCTTTTACTACCTGGGCCCTCCTCATTTGTCTCCCTTGACAATGAAGATGAAATAATGTGGGAGTTCCCCCAAAATAAGTATGAGTCTTCTACGAAGAGGTGGCTGAGGCAAGCTTTCCTTCCCATTGGAACTCCCTCCTGCCTGAGCCTGATCAGAGGAGGGAGCATAAGGCAAGTCTTGAATGAAAAATAAGAGCGCACCCAGAACTATTAGACTCTTATACTGCGCTGAGTCTCCTGACTCCTCACAAGACTGACCTTACACATTCTCGGCCAAAATAAACATTTGCAGAGACAGCCTAGCTAAGGTCAATGTATTTGTCAGTGAGCAATTTCTTTTTTTTAATTTATTTTTAATTTATTTTTATTTTTTTATTTTTTTATTTTTTTGTATTTTTCTGAAGCTGGAAATGAGGAGAGACAGTCAGACAGACTCCCGCATGCGCCCGACCGGGATCCACCCGGCACGCCCACCAGGAGCGACACTCTGCCCACCAGGGGGCGACACTCTGCCCCTCCGGGGCGTCACTCTGCAGCGACCAGAGCCACTCTAGCGCCTGGGGCAGAGGCCAAGGAGCCATCCCCAGTGCCCGGGCCATCCCTGCTCCAATGGAGCCTCGGCTTCGGGAGGGGAAGAGAGAGACAGAGAGGAAGGAGGGGGGGTTGAGAAGCAAATGGGCGCCTCTCCTATGTGCCCTGGCCGGGAATCAAACCCGGGTTGCCCGCAGGCCAGGCCTACGCTCTACTGCTTAGCCAACCGGCCAGGGCCTGTGACCAATTTCTTAAGCTATTTTATAAATAAAATTTATTTCCTCATAGTAGCTTAATTAATTTCTGATGTATGCTCTGGCAATATTTGAGGCGTACATTGAGAGAAATTCTTTTTGGGGCATTAGTCAATTTGGAGGACTAATGTTAGAGGATATCCTTCCTTGCAAACCATAGGCTAAGATAAATTATTATATACAGTGATGGTTTGGGTATTTCTTATGTCCCATGCCACCCCTGGCGTTAATACATCTGGCACCTGAAAGGGTAGAGACATGTTTTAAAAAGTAGTGTGCGTGAGGAAGAAACCATCCACATTCCAGAAGTATGACCACCTTTTCTTCCTCTCAGGCAGCCTGGGCATGAAGAGAGGATGTTCTCTGCTAGTGTGTGTCAGACTGGCTGTGAGGGTTAACTGGGTATCTGTGCTGAGTGTTCCCTCCCTTTCGGCCTCAGGTAGGGAAGGCTGATAGTGGCCATTTCCGCCGTGGCCAGGTCAGAGAAGGGATCAGGCCTGGGTCAGACAGGTCCTACAGTTTATTTGAACAGGCCCTGTAGTTCCGGGGGTAACAAAAGCATTGAGAATCCTAATGTTTCAAAGAGAAGGAAAGTGGTCAACACTAAGGAATAAAGTTTGGTTGGAAATAGTCTGGTGAGAATGGCAATGAGCACAGGTGGGAACTTACTGAATGTCGTCTACTCCCAGAAGACGTGGGTGTCTCTGGGTACTAATAACATCTTCCTCTCTTCAGAAACCTACATTCACTCACACACCACTTTGGGGACATCAGACACCCACACATGAGAGAGGTCAGAAGGAGAAAGGAACAGAAATAGGCGGACACCATGGGAAAGACTGTATGTTTTCCCAAGAAAACGGAGCCTCCCTTCACATTAGGAACTAGAAGCACTGGGAGACCAATCCTTGATGAACTCTCATCAGAGAGGAAATTCTGATGTCACCAGGGCACCTTCTCTTTGATCACTGCCATCGTTTTACAGTATGATTTCCGTGACCACAATTTAACACTTTCAAGGCAAATCTGCATTGAAGGAGCCTCCCGTTGCTAAGGATTGGGCAAGGATAGATTTTGTTCCTCTGAGGAGAACTTCATGCTTTTTAAGAAATAAGCTTGGCCTCTTCATTCTCCTCATCTCATTTTTGGCTTCTTTGTTTTGTTTACCTCCTTTGACAGTTTGGCAAAGGATGACCACAAGGAAAGGATACAATGAATTCTTCTCTGAGTGAATCTGGCAGAATACTGTTTTGGAAACCATCTTACGCTGCCCTTGGGCAGTATTAAACATAAAGTTCCCCTGTTAGTGTGCAGTAGCAAGATTGGCGTGTTCCAAATGATGGTGAAGGGGACAAGAATCATATGAAAGTGAGATGGGCAGTTTTTGACGCAAGAGAGGAGGGACGATAAGCTTTCCTAGGCTGGTAGGGCAGGGAGAAAAGGGAGGAGAGCCTCTCTGTGGCCTTGATAGAATTTGTCCTCATAATTTTTTTTTGAAGCAGCAGAACCTGTGGGTTAAAATATTCCCCGATCTCCTCCACAAAAGGGAAGGTGATGAACAGAATTTGGGCACACTGGATGAGTGTTGCTGGTCACTGCCCATACAGCCCTGTGAGTAGCCCTGTAGGAAGATACCCTGAGTCCACTGTTGAGCTGGAACTTTTCAGAATGAACGGAGCTCACCCCTGTCCAGAAACACACTGTTCCCTCAGTACGGACTGACACCACCAATCCCGAACACTTCTGTGGTCCAAAGGGGCAGGGCGGGACGAGGTTGGGGTGATCAGGGAGGGAGATGGAGAATATATGAGTCAGTGCAAACTCAACGTGGGCACTTGGGACATTTCTGTGATGTGCGGTGATTACTGATGGTGATTCAGGGAGGTCATCTCATGGAAAGAGGCCTCCTTTCATTCTGTTTCAATGGCCTTTCCTTGACATTTTCCATATATACACTATTCTTCCCATTTAGCACACAATGACAAAGATATCGAGAAGTTACCTCTTTATTGATAATTCGAGGACAGAGGAGGTAGGTGTGGCCTGGCGGGTCAGCAGCAGCAGGATAAGCAATCTGCAATCTGCCTCCCGAACAAGGCTGGTGCCTAGGGCTTCTCCACCATCCTAGAGAATATGCGGTCCAGGATCTCAGGTGGTGTATTTCTCAGCATCAAAAATCTGCCAGTTCTCCAATCCTTGGCCTACAAGCAGAGTGAAAAAGAAACTGGTTTATTATATTGTATAGTAATTGTCATTATAGAAAGAAATCATCACATGCAACATTATATGCCATTGAGATGTAAAATTGCCTAAGAAGCTGTTTACTTATTGCTGGAATACATCAGGAAAGTTAACACCAACCCCCTCCCTACATCTCACCCTTAGAGAGTGCCAGTTATGGGCCAAATTCTCCCATTGTAGTATCTCAATTTTTGCCAGGTGTTGGGTGCATGTTTAGCTAAAGTAGCACCATTGCTTGGTAACAGGGTGAAGAAAGGTCTGTGTCCTCACAGCAGACTATCAACTCTCCAGCTGGTTTCTGCTCATCCTCACTGGAGACAGTCTCACCTAGTCTGTGGGAGAATTTGGTCATGGTAAATAGTGGAACTTATTTAAATTAATAGGTGGTAAAGTCTCCTTATTTGAAAATCCTATCCTTTGTGTGAACTAAATATATAATGAGAAGGAAAATGCTGGCTTTGTATACAAATGTTTTTCTTCAAAGATGTCTAAGGGCTCATAATTCTTCTGAAACCTGTTCAGAGGAAAAAGGTGCTCTAGCAAGAAAGGCCTAGTCATGAAGACCCATGAATTTGTGGCTTGTCTCCTGGGGCATGAGAGTGGCCGAAACCCCCAAACTCTGCCTTGATATTTTAGCCTCTGTTGTTAAGCAATGTTGAGTCCAACTCAACCTCTAATTCTTTAGCCACACACACGTTTAGGGGGTAGAGACACACCTTTGTAACCTTTGTCCAATCTTCCTGCTCCACTGCCCCACCCTGCAAACCTTCCTGGGCTAAGGACCAAGTCATCTCACCCTGCTCTGGAGACAGTTCCAGAACCCTTAACCAGAGCCTCAGCTGTCTAGAAGGGCAGGTTATCCTAGACACTGCTACTCAACCAGAACCCTCAACCCCTTTGATTGTTAATAAGCTAAACTGTGGAGCATGCATTTGATGAAAATAATCAATTACAGAGGTAAGGCATCATAAAATTTTTCCTCCCTGCCTGACAAAGCATTGAAACAATGGATAGAGCATCTGCCAGGGATGCTGAGGACCCATACACACGTATATATGTATGTAGTTATAGACATAAATACCTGTATGTTCCTAAGCGATGTATCTTTAGTTTTATGCACAGCCTAGAAGAAAGAGTTCATTCTTTTCTTTTCTTTTCTTTGAGAAAAGATGTTCACTCTGGCAATGAGGAATAAGCATAAGCTGCAGTTTACACATCTCATTGCCTTCCACAGGATGCTAGGGCAGAAACTTGTTTGTCAACATGGGAAAGACAAGGAAACAGACCCACTTGCAAGTGTCTAAGACTGAAGTGACCACATCCTGAGGGAGGCTTTAGGATGGCTCTCCTGTCACATGGCATTTCTCAGGTTTACTCACCTGCACTCTGGCTTCAGTCACATCTATGTGTCTCGCAATGTCCTGTCTGAGGGGAAAACCCACAAATGCTTACTATTTGGAGTTGTGAATAAAATGAAGTACATAATTTAACAGTTTGTGTTTGTTTTGAAATTGGCATTTTTCCCTGAAGAACCTGCACAAGTAAATTTTTCTCTCAATCCCAACACCAGCTTACTTTATAGTATGTTCTGAAAATGTAAGGTGGCATCAAGCAGTCAGTAGTAAAAATAAATAATTTTAATGAACTAGTTAAAAATATAAAAACCCATACAAAATCCATGATGTATAAATTTTAAAAAACTTAAGTAAAACAAAGATCCAACATTACTGCAAAGATGATATACAAATGGGGATGACGTCAGAGTAATGGCGGGGTAGGAAGCGATACCGATAAATCTCCCCCCAAACTCAACAAGATCTTCAACCAGAAACAGAAAAACCTATACTTGGAAACTCCAGATGCTTCGCAATACACCCGAAGGTATGGTCGAGTGAAAAATTGGCTAAATATATAACCAAACCCCGAAGGAATTAGGGAGTAAGAAATGCTCCGCCTTCCTCACTAACCTAAACAGGGCGGCTTTCTCTGGTAAATGTGAATATAGAAACTGAGGCGAGCAAAAGGGGTGAATAGATCGAGGCCATGGCACAAATGGCCGAACCAGGCTGTGGCACGGAGATCCAAGCCGAGGAAAAACTGATCCTGTGACAACCCGGGCAATACAAGCTAACACTCACGCCAAACCCAAACAAAGATAGACAAGCGGGGCAGCCATTTTACCCAATCTCCTGGTCGGTGCGCAGTTAGTGGGTGAGAGATTTCTTCCTAAGCCCCGGGAGTGGGTGCTCGTGTTACCCCACAGAGAGGCAGAGTCAGAGGCCTTTCTGTGGGCCGAAAGCAGAATCTCTGGGCAGCCCCAGTGCCCTGGGAAAGCCACACACGGGAGGGAGCGAGAACTAATTCCAACGGTGGAAATTTTCCGTGCTGGTGGGGGTTTCACTCAGAGGGAAACGCGGCCGGCCTCATATCCTGGTCTGCGCATGCAGATAGTGAGTGAGAGATTCCTCCGAGTACCTTGGCAGTGCGCGCCCGTGTTATCGCACAGAGGGGCAGAGTCAGGGGCCTTTGTGTGGGCCAAAGCGGAATCTCGGGCCGCCCCAGCGCCTTGCAAAAGCCGCGCATGGGGACGGAGCGAGAGCCAATTCCAACGCTGCAACTTTTCCATGCGGTTGGGGGTTTCACTCAGAGCGTGAGACTGCTGGCCGGATATCCTGGTCTGTGCACACAGATAGTGAGCGAGAGTTTCCTCCAAGCGCCCCGGAAGTGGAGCCCGCCTGTGTTACCGGACAGAGTGGCAGAGCCAGAGGTCTTTGAGTGGGCGGAAAGCCCGCCTGATTATGCTAGCAGCTCTGACTGACTGAGCCTTACCCAGAGCCCTGTGCTGAGTGGAAATAGAGTGGGGAGTTGCCAGGTCTTTGAGCCTCTTACTATCCAGGCAGAGGCAGCAGCAACCCCATAGCTGGATTATCAGGCTACTAATTGAGGAAGGAAAGACTAGGAGAAAGGCTCCAGGAACACGGACTCTCTCACTGTTGGAGCCTATAAATACTAATGAGCCTCGACTGCCAACGAGACTAAAGCACAATACATGACATTGCCATAGAGACTTATCAACTGCAAACCTCTACCTGAGCGTGCCAAAGGGGCAGAACCCGGGGTACAGAGTCACCGACCAGGAAGAGGGAGAGAAAAGAAAAAGCAAGAAGATAACCTCTCAAAATCAAGAATAATCTGCAGACCTTATAACCTATCCCATTTTATTATATTTGTTCGTTTGTTTCTCTTATCTTCATTCTTGATACTTTTTTTCCTCCTCCAATTTGGCCGATTAACTCTCTGCCGGTCTTACTCTCTCCTCTCCTTGAACTACACTACCCATAAGTGTTACATCTCCCATTATCTTTTCTCTCCTCTTCCTTTCTCTCTATGAGGGTTGCACTCCAAAACCCTTAACTCTCTCTCTCTCTCTCTCTCTCCTTTCTTTTTTCTTCTTTTAGTGGTTCCCTCTTTTTTTTCCTCTCTCTCTTTATTTTCTCCCGCTATATTAGTTTCTTCCTTTCTCCTTTACATCTCCTCTCATTCAAACCTCAATAAGAAACAAATTATCTTATCTGGGACTCAAACTTATGTTTGTGACATTTTGGGGGGTTTTTACTTTACCTTTTTAACTCACTAGCAGTGCTCCCATCCCTGGCTCTCCATTTTATCTAGTTCTTGTTCCACTAAATACAATAGTAATTTTTTAATTTGTCCCCCCATTTTTCTGTTTTCCTCTTATTCCTCTCATCATAACTCTTAGACAACCAACACCTAAAAGCAAATAATTTTATTCTTGACCCAAATTTTTTCCTTATTTGCTTTCTGTGGGTCCATACCCCCTTTTTTTTTCTTTTTTTTTCTTTTTTTTTTCTTTTTTTTTTTGCCCCTTTATTACTTTTCCTCAATTCAGGCCCTCCATCACAGGCATTGTTTGTTATAATTCACAGTTCACCACTAGATTTTCTCAAGAAAGAGGGGAGAGGAGAGGAGAGGAAAAAAGGAGGGGGGGAATAATTTTCTTTTTAAAAAATTTTTATTTTATTTTATTTTTCTTTATTTCATTATTAATTTTTTTAAAAAAAAAACAACTCTTCGATTTTTTATTTTTTTATTTTTTTTAACTTTTTATTCTTTATTAAATCTCATTAATACTATCAACAAAACCACCCTCAGATGCCATTAAGGAAGAGAAAATCGAATATCTTGGATACAAAAGAAAGAGAGGTAACACAGCTAGATGAGGAAAACTCTATGGAGAAAAAATTTAATATATTGGAAACTTGGAGCTAAATGACAGAGAATTCAAGATAGAAATCCTAAAAATCCTCCGAGATATACAAGAAAACACAGAAAGGCAATTTAGGGAGCTCAGAAAACAACTCAATGAACACAAAGAATATATGTCCAAGGAAACTGAAACTATAAAAACAAATCAAACAGAGATGAAAAACTCAATTCACGAGCTGAAAAACGAAGTAACAAGCTTAGTTAATAGAACAGGTCAGATAGAAGAGAGGATTAGTGAAATAGAAGACAAGCAACTTGAGGCACAACAGAGAGAAGAAAGAGAATCAAAAATTAAAAAAAATGAGATAGCCCTACAAGAATTATCTGACTCCATCAAAAAGAATAACATAAGAATAATAGGTATATCAGAGGGAGAAGAGAGAGAAAATGGAATGGAGAACATACTCAAACAAATAATAGATGAGAACTTCCCAAGCCTGTGGAAAGAACTAAAGCCCCAAACTCAAGAAGCAAACAGAACACCGAGTTTTCTTAACCCCAACAAACCTACTCCAAGGCATATCATAATGAAATTGACACAAACCAACAGCAAAGAAAAAATTCTCAAGGCAGCCAGGGAAAAGAAGAATACAACATATAAAGGAAGGCCCATTAGATTATCATCAGATTTCTCAGCAGAAACTCTACGAGCTAGAAGAGAGTGGACCCCAATATTTAAAGTCCTGAAAGAGAGGAACTTTCAGCCACGAATACTATACCCATCAAAGCTATCCTTCAAATATGAAGGAGAAATAAAAACATTCACAGATAGAGAAAAGATGAGGGAATTTATCATCAGAAAACTCCCACTCCAGGAATTACTAAAGGGGGTTCTCCAATCAGATACAAAGAACAAAAAAAAAACAGAGCCACAAGTAAAAGCTCCAAGAAGAACACAATAAAACCAAATTTAAACTGTGACAACAACAAAAAGAAAGGGGGGGAGAAGATGGAGATTAACAGTAGCAAAGGACGATGGAGTGCAAAAGTACTCACAAAATAGTTCGCTACAATGAACAGGGTAGGGACCCTTTTCATTACTCAAAGGTAACCACCATTGAAAAAACCACCACAGAAGCACATGAGATAAAAAAGATAGCAACAGAGGAAAGATGTATGGAATACAACCAAATAAAAACAAAAGATAGAAAAACGAAAGAGAAGGATCAAACAAGACACAAAACTAAGAGAAAGCAAGATATAAAATGGCAATAGGGAACTCACAAGTGTCAATAATTACACTAAATGTAAACAGATTAAACTCACCAATAAAAAGGCACAGAGTAGCAGAATGGATTAAAAAAGAAAATCCAACTGTATGCTGCCTACAGGAAACTCATCTAAGTAACAAGGATAAAAACAAATTCAAAGTGAAAGGCTGGAAAACAATACTCCAAGCAAATAACATCCAAAAAAAAGCAGGTGTAGCAATACTCATATCGGATAATGCTGACTACAAGACAGGAAAAGTACTCAGAGACAAAAATGGCCATTTCATAATGGCTAAGGGGACACTGAATCAAGAAGACATAACAATTCTTAATATATATGCACCAAACCAAGGAGCACCAAAATATATAAGACAGCTACTTATTGATCTTAAAACAAAAACTGACAAAAATACAATCATACTTGGAGACCTCAATACACCGCTGACGGCTCTAGATCGGTCATCCAAACAGAGAATCAACAAAGACATAGTAGCCTTAAACAAAACACTAGAGCACCTGGATATGATAGACATCTACAGGACATTTCATCCCAAAGTGACTGAGTATACATTTTTCTCCAGTGTACATGGATCATTCTCAAGAACTGACCATATGTTGGGCCACAAAAACAACATCAGCAAATTCAGAAAAATTGAAGTTGTACCAAGCATATTTTCTGATCATAAAGCCTTGAAACTAGAATTCAACTGCAAAAAGGAGGAAAAAAATCCCACAAAAATGTGGAAACTAAACAACATACTTTTAAAAAATGAATGGGTCAAAGAAGAAATAAGTGCAGAGATCAAAAGATATATACAGACTAATGAAAATGACAATACGACATATCAGAATCTATGGGATGCAGCAAAAGCAGTGATAAGAGGGAAGTTCATATCACTTCAGGCATATATGAACAAACAAGAGAGAGCCTAAGTGAACCACTTAACTTCACACCTTAAGGAACTAGAAAAAGAAGAACAAAGAAAACCCAAAACCAGCCGAAGAAAGGAGATAATAAAAATCAGAGCAGAAATAAATGAATTAGAGAACAGAAAAACTATAAAAAAAATTAATAGAACAAGGAGCTGGTTCTTTGAAAAGATCGACAAAATTGACAAACCCTTGGCAAGACTTACCAAGGAAAAAAGAGAAAGAACTCATATAAACAAAATCCAAAATGAAAGAGGAGAAAGCACCACGGACACTGTAGATATACAAAGAATTATTGTAGGACACTATGAAAAACTTTATGCCACTAAATTCAACAATCTAGAAGAAATGGATAAGTTCCTAGAACAATACAACCTTCCTAGACTGAGTCAAGAAGAAGCAGAAAGCCTAAATAGACCTATCAGTAGAGAAGAAATAGAAAAAAACATTAAAAAACCTCCCCAAAAATAAAAGTCCAGGCCCTGACGGCTATACCAGCGAATTTTATCAAACATTCAAAGAAGACTTGTTTCCTATTCTACTCAAAGTCTTCCAAAAAATTGAAGAAGAAGCAATACTTCCAAACACATTTTATGAGGCCAACATAACCCTCATACCAAAACCAGGCAAAGATGGCACAAAAAATGAAAACTACAGACCAATATCTCTAATGAATACAGATGCTAAAATACTAAACAAAATACTAGCAAATCGAATACAACAACATATTAAAAAAATAATACATCATGATCAAGTGGGATTCATCCCAGAATCTCAAGGATGGTTCAACATACGTAAAACGGTTAACGTAATACACCATATCAACAAAACAAAGAACAAAAACCACATGATCTTATCCATAGACGCAGAAAAGGCTTTCAATAAAATACAACACAATTTTATGTTTAAGACTCTCAACAAAATGGGTATAGAAGGAAAATATCTCAACATGATAAAGGCCATATATGATAAACCATCAGCTAACATCATATTAAATGGCACTAAACTGAAGGCTTTCCCCCTTAAATCAGGAACAACACAGGGTTGTCCACTCTCTGCACTCTTATTTAATGTGGTACTAGAGGTTCTAGCCAGAGCAATCAGACAAGACAAAGAAATAAAAGGCATCCATATCGGAAAAGAAGAAGTAAAGGTATCACTTTTTGCAGATGATATGATCCTATACATTGAAAACCCCAAAGAATCCACAAAAAGACTACTAGAAACAATAAGCCAATACAGTAAGGTCGCAGGATACAAAATTAACATACAGAAGTCAATAGCCTTTCTATATGCCAACAATGAAACAACTGAGAACGAACTCAAAAGAATAATCCCCTTCACGATTGCAACAAAAAAAATAAAATACTTAGGAATAAACATAACAAAGAATGTAAAGGACTTATATAATGAAAACTATAAACCATTGTTAAGGGAAATCGAAAAAGATATAATGAGATGGAAGAATATACCTTGCTCTTGGCTAAGAAGAATAAATATAATCAAGATGGCTATATTACCCAAAGCAATATACAAATTTAATGCAATTCCCATCAAACTTCCAATGACGTTTTTTAAAGAAATAGAGCAAAAAATCATCAGATTTATATGGAACTATAAAAAACCCCGAATAGCCAAAGCAATCCTAAAGAAAAAGAATGAAGCTGGGGGCATTACAATACCTGACTTCAAACTATATTATAGGGCCACGACAATCAAAACAGCATGGTATTGGCAGAAAAATAGACACTCAGACCAATGGAACAGAATAGAAAGTCCAGAAATAAAACCACATATATATAGTCAAATAATTTTTGATAAAGGGGCCAACAACACACAATGGAGAAAAGAAAGCCTCTTCAATAAATGGTGCTGGGAAAACTGGAAAGCCACATGCAAAAGAATGAAACTGGACTACAGTCTCTCCCCCTGTACAAAAATTAACTCAAAATGGATCAAAGATCTAAACATAAGACCTGAAACAATTAAGTACATAGAAGAAGACATAGGTACTCAACTCATGGACCTGGGTTTTAAAGAGCATTTTATGAATTTGACTCCACAGGCAAGAGAAGTGAAGGCAAAAATTAATGAATGGGACTACATCAGACTAAGAAGTTTTTTTTTGTTTTTTTTGTTTTGTTTTTTTTTTAATAATAATTTTATTTTTTTAATAGGGTGACATCAATAAATCAGGATACATATATTCAAAGATAACAAGTCCAGATTATCTTGTCGTTCAATTATGTTGCATACCCACCACCCAAAGTCAGATTGTCCTCTGTCACCTTCTATCTTGTTTTCTTTGTGCCCCTCCCCACCCCCTTTCCCTCTCCCATTCCCCCCTCCCCCCCTTAACCACCACACTCTTATCAATGTCTCTTAGTTTCACTATTATGTCCCACCTACGTATGGAATAATACAGTTCCTGGTTTTTTCTGATTTACTTATTTCGCTTCGTATCATGTTATCAAGATCCCACCATTTTGCTCTAAATGTTCCGATGTCATCATTTCTTATGGCTGAGTAGTATTCCATAGTGTATATGTGCCACATCTTCTTTATCAGTCATCTATTGATGGGTTTTTTGGTTGTTTCCATGTCCTGGCCACTGTGAACAATGCTGCAATAAACATGGGGATGCATGTGTCTTTACGTATCAATGTTTCTGAGTTTTTGGGGTATATACCCAGTAGAGGGATTGCTGGGTCATAAGGTAGTTCTATTTTCAGTTTTTTGAGGAACCACCATACTTTCTTCCATAATGGTTGTACTACTTTACATTCCCACCAACAGTGTATGAGGGTTCCTTTTTCTCCACAGCCTCTCCAACATTTGCTATTACCTGTCTTGCTAATAACATCTAATCGAACAGGTGTGAGATGGTATCTCATTGCCGTTTTGATTTGCATTTCTCTAATAGCTAAAGAAGATGAGCATCTTTTCATATATCTGTTGGCCATTTGTATTTCTTCCTGAGAGAAGTGTAGACTAAGAAGTTTTTGCTCAGCAAGAGAAGCTGGTAACAAAATAAACAGAAAGCCAACTAAATGGGAAATGATATTTTCAAACAACAGCTCAGATAAGGGCCTAATATCCAAAATATACAAAGAACTCATAAAACTCAACAACAAACAAACAACCAATCCAATAAAAAAATGGGAAGAGGATATGAACAGACACTTCTCCCAGGAAGAAATACAAATGGCCAACAGATATATGAAAAGATGCTCATCTTCTTTAGCTATTAGAGAAATGCAAATCAAAACGGCAATGAGATACCACCTCACAGCTGTTCGATTAGCTATTATTAGCAAGACAGGTAATTGCAAACGTTGGAGAGGCTGTGGAGAAAAAGGAACCCTCATACACTGTTGGTGGGAATGTAAAGTAGTACAACCATTATGGAAGAAAGTATGGTGGTTCCTCAAAAAACTGAAAATAGAACTACCTTATGACCCAGCAATCCCTCTACTGGGTATATACCCCAAAAACTCAGAAACATTGATACGTAAAGACACATGCATCCCCATGTTTATTGCAGCATTGTTCACAGTGGCCAGGACATGGAAACAACCAAAAAGCCTGTCAATAGATGACTGGATAAAGAAGATGTGGCACATATACACTATGGAATACTACTCAGCCATAAGAAATGATGACATCGGAACATTTAGAGCAAAATGGTGGGATCTTGATAACATGATAGGAAGCAAAATAAGTAAATCAGAAAAAACCAGAAACTGCATTATTCCATAAGTAGGTGGGACATAAAAGTGAAACTAAGAGACATTGATAAGAGTGTGGTGGTTACGGCGGGGAGGGGGGAATGGGAGAGGGAAAGGGGGAGGGGGAGGAGCACAAAGAAAACAAGATAGAAGGTGACAGAGGACAATCTGACTTTGGGTGATGGGTATGCAACATAATTGAATGACAAGATAACCTGGACTTGTTATCTTTGAATATATGTATCCTGATTTATTGATGTCACCCCATTAAAACAATAAAATTATTAAAAAAATAATAAATAAATAAATAAAAAAGATGATATACAAATGAGTATCGATACATGGAAATATGCTCAACATTACAAATTAATCATTACGAAAGTGCAAATCAGACTCATACTGATACCACCTCATCCTACCGGGTTGGCTTACAATTTTTTTTTTAGTATATTTACTTTAGTGAGGAGAAGGAGAGAAAGAAAAGGTGGGAGAAACAGGAGGCATCAACTCCTACATGTGCCTTGAGAGGTTAACCCCGGGGTTTCGAACTGGCAACCTCAGAATTCCAGGTTGATGTTTCACTACTGTGCCACCACAGGTCAAGCCAGGATGACTTTTACAAAAATTGGAATAAATGTTAGTGACGGCACAGAGAAATTGGAAGATTTGTGCACTCTTACTGGGAATATAAACGTACTGCCCAATTCCACACGTGTGAGTTATTTGTGTGTTATTACACAACAGAGTTTTAGTTTTGCAGGATGATGATGGTTGTACAGTAAGAAAAATGTCCTTAATAACTCTGAAATGTACACTTAAAAATGGTTCAGATGGTAAATTTTATTTTATCTACATTTTACCATAATAAAAAAATTAGGAAATAGACATGAGTCTCATAAGACAGAAAACGTACAAAGGAGGCCCTGGCAGGTTGGCTCAGTGTTAGAGAGTTGCCCCAGCATATGAAAGTCCCGGGATTGACTCCCAGTCAGGGCACACGAAATAAATGATCACCTGCTTCTCTACCCCTCCCCCTCTCCCTTCTCTCTGTCTTGCTCTTCCTTTCCTGCAACCATAGCTGGGGTGGAATAAGTTGGCCCCAAGCACTGAAGACAGCTTCATGGTCTTGGCCTCAGGTGTTATAATAGCTTGCTTGCTGAACAATAGAGTAACAGCTTCAGATGGGCAAAGCATCGCCTGCTGGGGGGCTGGCCAGGTGAAATTTGGTCAGTGACACATGCGAGAGACTGTCACTATGCCTCCTCGTTTCTCACTTAAGAAAACAAATGTACAAAGGACTTGAAAGAAATGCTTAAAATGCTCAACATCACTTATTAATAGGGAAATGCAACTCAAAACCTTAAGATACCACTTCACATCCATTGAGATGGTTATCAAAAAGTGTTGGGAAGAATGTGGAGAAAATGGAATCCTTGTGACTGCTGAAGGAAGTGTAAAATGGTGCAGCTACTTTGGAAAACAGTAGAAAGTTTGCTCAAAAAGTAAAAACAGTGGCGCAGTGGTAGAGCGTCGGCCTGGCGTGCAGGAGTCCCGGGTTCGATTCCCGGCCAGGGCACACAGGAGAAGCGCCCATCTGCTTCTCCACCCCTCCCCCTCTCCTTCCTCTCTGTCTCTCTCTTCCCCTCCCACAGCCAGGGCTCCATTGGAGCAAAGCTGGCCCGGGCGCTGGGGGTAGCTCTATGGCTTCTGCCTCAGGCGCTAGAATGGCTCTGGTTGCAACAGACCAATGCCCCAGATGGGCAGAGCATTGCCCCCTGGTGGATCCCGGTCAGGCGCATGAGGGAGTCTGTCCGACTGCCTCCCCGTTTCCAACTATAGAAAAATACAAACAAACAAACAAACAAAGAAACAAACAAAAAACCCCAGAATTATCATAAGGCCCAGAAATTCCACTTCTGGGTATACACACAGAAAATAAAACCATTGTTTCCCAAGAGATTCAGCATGGCTGCATCCATAGCAGCATTATTTACAATAGCCAAGTGCCCATTAATAAATGAATGGATACATAAAATATGGTATTTACACACAATGGAATATTACTCACCTTAAAAAGGAATTACTATCACGTTGCAACATGGAAGAAATATGAGAGCACTATACTCAGTCAGGAAGAACTTATTTCACTATACTCAGTGAAATAAGTCAGTCACTAAAAGAATACCACTGTATGACTACACTTACAGGAGACAGCTAGAGTAATTAAATTCATAAACACAGAAAGGAGCAAGGTGGTTGCCAGGTGGGGAAATAGCGAGCTGTTTACTGTGCACAGTTTTAGAGTTCCAAGGTGAAAAGATGTGGGAAAATTGATTGCACAATATGAATGTTCGTAACACTACTGAAGTGTATGCTGAAAAATAGTTAAGGTAGCAAATTTTATGTTTATTTACCACAATTTAAAAAAAAATCAAAGGACCCCTGAGCAATATCCAGACTTGATTCACATGACGACTGTGTGAAAATATTTCCCTTGAGGCGCAGAAGGCTTTCTCCTCTCTACCCCTGAAGCACAGGTGGCATTTTAGACTTAGAAGGGAAGGGAAGGGAAGAGAAAGGGAAGTCTCAGGGGAAAGACCAAAGTACCTAGAAATGAACCCAAACCCCTTGGAGAACTGGGCCCCTCTTGGAGCGTGCCACTTACCTGAGTTTCTTGAAAGGTGCTCCGCAGCTCCTGCTGTTGTTCTGGTGTGAACTCCACATGTTGGGCTTCTGGCTGTGGGTTCTTGGGCTGTGGAGCTGCGGCAGCCGCCATGTGGGCCATCTCAGCCAGCTGCTGCTCAGGCTCCTGGTTGCCACGTCCAACCTCAAGGTTCTCATTGACCTCGTGATGGATGTCACCTTCGTGCTCAATGTTGCCTCCCTGGTCTTTGTATCCTTCCTGCTCGCCCTCTTGTTTGACGCCATCTTTGCAGTAAAGGTCATCCGTGAGGCCTGACTCTCCTTCCTCAAAGTGGCCTTCCTCTTTGGCTTCTGCTGCTATTCCCTGCACACATTCAGACCTTATTTTCACTTCACAGCCAATTTCCATTTGGCTGCCCAAGCTGGGATCATAATCGCCGACCCCAGGTGGGAGCTTCATGGCTATACCGCTGCTGAAATTGAGCACCTCCACCGGCTGTGCTGGTTGGCAACCCAGCGGCCCACAGAGGCTGAGGCTAGTTCTCTTTTTGACGCCTGTTATTGGTTAAAACCGGTCTGGAGCAAAGTGCTCTGCCCATGCACTCTGCTTTAGACAGTTGCTATTGGCTTTCATTTTCCAACCAGTGGAGGTGGGTGGGACTTCCTTAGGAGGGACAGCGGCTAGTGTGTGGTCAAAAGTAAGGGCATTATGGGAAAGAAGTGTGCTGGCAGTAGGTATGGGTGTGTGGAATACTGTTGTAATTTACAGCTTCAGCCTGACCTGTGGTGGCACAGTGGATAATGGGTCAACCTGGAATGCTGAGGTCACCTGTTCCAAACCCCGGGCTTGCCCTGTCAAGGCACATAAGGGGAAACAAGAAGTTGATGCTTCACAATCCTCTTGGCCCCTTTATCTCTCTGTCTCTTATCTCTAAAATCAATAAATACAATCTTTAAAAAATAATTTACAGACACACTTACTACTCCCAATTTTAGCAGAGTGTCTGCCGTGAGAAAGGGGTTGTACTGGATTAAGCAAGCTGATATGGAGACGAGGGCCAGAGGGAAGGGAAACTGTGGGGTGCAAAACCTCACATCACCACAGGAGCCCTTGTGGAGAAGTTTGGAGAATGTCTCCAGGTCCAACATTTTGCCCCTGCAGATCACAAACTGGTAATTCCACTGAAATGATTAACTACAAGGGCTTCTTGCTCTGAGTTTCTGCAAAAACCCTGCAGGCAGAGCACATTATGCTTCCCCGGATCCAAGAGCTGGATCATGGGACTGGGGTGTGCAGGGTAATCGGGGTCTGATGCGCTCTGCAATGAGCCCAATGCACCCCTTGATGAAGGTCAAGGACTCCAGAGTTTTCGTCATGAATCCGTGTCAGAGTGTGATTGTAGACCCAGCTGAGTGCTTAGTGCATTCCAGAACGCGTGCATTGCAAGGGCTCTGCATGCCACAGGGAGTGTGCACCCTCTTCTTCGTGCAACTCCAAAGTCTCTGGTTGCTGGTCCTCCGTGACAGTTCAGGGTTCCCTGTGCTTGGCTCTGGTTGTGATGACATGTGAGCTTTTGGGCATTTTGCAAAAATAGAGCAGAGATATACTTGCAGTGATATTTTACAGTGTCCTCTTACTTCTTTTTAATTTATTTTTCTTTATAATAATTGGTTACAAAACGCTTCTTTTCTGGCTATAGAAGGATCAAAATAAGTGGTGGAGGTTATCAGGTATTGGTTTTCAGATAAATGGATCCAGTTGTCTCCCACTCAGGTGTATTTATTAATTTTTCTTTTCTATTTCCTCCCTCCCACATATCCTCCCCTTTGACAAATATTTACTTGTCCTGTATATTTATGTATCTATTCCTGTTTTCTTTTGTTTATTCATTTGTTTTGGTTTTCTTTAGATTCTACATAAAAGTGAAAACATATGGGTTTTTTTTTTCCTTTCTGTGTCTGATGTTTTTCACTTAGCATAATATTCTCTAAGTTCATTGTGTTGTAGTAAATGCGAGATTTCATTCCCTGTTTTACTGCTGAGTAATATTCTATCATATATAAAGTGTATCATCTCACATCATTTTATCCATCCCTCTCTCGATGGATGCTGAGGTTGCTTCCATATCTTGCCTATAGTAAATAATGTTGTAATGAATATAGCAACCCATATATATTTTTGAATTAGTGTTTTTGTTTTTTAAGGATATGTACCCAGAGTGGAACTACTGTGTCTTGTGGTAATTCTATTTTTAATTTTGGAGGGGAACTTCAATATTATTTTTTTTACTGGTTGTACTAATCTACAATCCCATCAACACTGCACAAGGGTTCCCTTTTCTCTTTATCCTGGACAATACTTACTTGTTAATTTTTTGATGATAGCCATTCTGACATGTGTGAAGTCATATCTCACTGTGGTTCTCATTTGTGTTTCTCTGATGATTAGTGATGTTTAGCATCTTTCCATATGTCTGTTGGCCACCTGTATGTCTTCTCTGGATAAGTCTATTCATGTCCTCTGCCTGATAATTGGATTAAAAAAAATTTTGGTGTTAGCTGGTACGAATTCCTCATATATTTTGAATATCAACCCCTTATTGAATGTATCATTTGAGAATATTTCCTCCCATTCAGTAAGTATTCTTTTCATTTTGAGGGTTTCCAGCATCACCTCAAGCTGTCTGTGTCCATACCACAGTCTTTAGTACTATGAGTCCATGTAAATTTCACAGCAACAAAGAGCAGGCACTATCTTGATCCCCTCTGTACAGATGGAGCACCTGAGGCACAGGGAGGTCAGCTAAATTGCCCAGGTCACCGAGCCAGTGAGCAGTTTGTCTGGGCGGTCTGTCCCCATACTGTGGGGGCTCCTGCTCTTGGGTGGCCCACTCTGCTTCCCCAGATTGTAGGGACCCGCAGCACACTGGCCAGGCTGGACTTTGTGGAGTTCCCCACACTACTGCCTTCTTTATGCAGCAGCCAGCATAGGTTTACTGTCAGTAGCCCATATACATATGGACAGTGACATGGTAGGGACGTTATTTTCACAAGAAATCATCCTTTCTTCATTGCCAACACTTAGATGGTAAACGTGCATGGACTCATATTAAAAATAAGTACTAAAAAGATGGAAGTAAGAAATGGGTGGTGACACTTGAAAAGCTTTTTAAAATCATCCTGTTAATCCTCATGACAGACTTGAGAGCTTGGTATCATTGTGATCTCCATTTCACAGACAAGGGAACTAAAGCTTAAGGGAGAACAAGCAACTCAGGTTAGGCACGTAGCAGGAAGTGAGAAAACAAGGTTTCTACTGATGTCAGTAGTTTGGCTCCAGAAAGTGCCAGACTGAGGAGGAAACATCTTGGTCAAAGTCACACTGAGGCAGTTGAATTGTCCTCATTGACCATCTTTTAGAAATCGAAGTGGTCAACCAAACTTTTCTTAGCCATTTTCTTACCCAATCTCTGGGAACATGAGGGAGGGGCACTTACCCATTAGGCACAGTGCATGAGATGTCAGGGGTCCATGATACTTTTACAGGCACATGAAATTACTTTAATCTTCGATATGAAACAGGGTTGATGACAAAGGTGGTTGTGCAGGTAAAAAACAAGCTAGGTGATGTACATTGCCGAGTTTAGGGCTCGTTGTTAGAGCATAGTGGTAATATTAGGTTATGAATACATCTTTCCGCATCTGCAAAGCACTCCCTGAAGACAGACTCTTACTGTCCTCAAATCTATCCTGACTCTACTACTTTGACAATAGATAAAATGTATTAATTCCTAAGTAAAAGGTTAGGAAGATATTTCTAGGAGAGGGGGGATGGAGAGGAAAAGGGAAGCTGGCAGCTGCAGGAGAGGGAGAAGCTCAGCTGGGCCCACAGCACCCGCCCAGCACGGAGAGGAGTGATATTGTGAAGAGAGAATAGAAGCACAGACACAGCAGCAGAGGCCTGACGCACAGTAAGAACCAGGAGCCTCTTGCACTTTGGACATTCTTGTGTGTTCTGAACACTGTAGGTTACTACTCCTTCAACTGCAAATGAACTCATTACTAAAAGTCTATAAGCAGTAAACTTTCTCAGTCAGTGCACTTGCTGTTTTGTTTGTTTTGTTTTTGGAGGGTGGGGTGATATAGTTTAATAGAAATATGTAGGTTTCAGGCATACAATACTATATTACACACCTGTATATTGTGCTCTGTGTTCACCACATTAAGTCAAGTCTCTATTATCATTCATCTGCCACACCCCCTTTTCCCTTTGGTAATCACCATGCCATTGTCCGTGACTATGAGTTTTTTCTTTTGTTTAATCCCTTTTTCTTTTTCACCCATCCCTCAACCTCTCTTCCACTGACAGCTGTTTGTGTGTTCTCTATTTATGAGTCTGTTTCCATTCTGTTAGTTAGTTTACAGTAGGCAAGATGTGGAAGCCGCCCAAGTTCCAGTCAGTAGAGTGGACAAAAATTCAGTGGTACATTTACACAATGGAATACTACTTGGCCATAAAAAAGAAAATCTTAACCTCTGTGAATGCATGGATGGACCTCAGGATTAATATGCTAAAGGATATAAACCGATCAGAGAAACACAAGTACCATATGATTTCACTCATGTGGTGGAGGTTGTTGTTACTGTTATGGTTTTCCTTTTTGCATAGTGCATCAGAGCACCTGCATGCTCAGAAAAGCCAACTCCGGCTCTTCTCCTGCAGACCTAGGAAGTGTGGTGAAATCTGACCTTAGCTTCATTGCAAAAAATCCAGCAAGTAACCTCTTACCTAGTTATATATTAGTTTGATCACTACTCCTTGCTTAGTATTTACTACTGTGAGTGGGGGGTTGGGCTAAATGATATTTTGTAAACTTTTCTCCCAGGTCTCCACAGCTAGTCTGAGTGTGGCTCTTACCTCCACCAATAGGTTTGCACAATGCAGCACGGTCGCTTCCCCTCAGAAGGCTCTCCCAGAGAGGAGCAGTCAACGAAGTTGCAACTTGAAGGCCCAACATGCGTTCTCACGCATGCGCCCTACCACAGCCCTTCTTGCAAGTGCCCCCTCCTATTTGCAGTCCAAGCCCTGCCGCATGCGCACCTCCGCACACCCACCCCACCCCCAACACCCGCTCATATACTCTTCCCGCGCTAGACTCCCGGAGAGCCTTGAAGGACCCAGGCCACAGTCTCACAGACAACACTCAGGACATGAAGCTTCCAGACCAGTGCAACTGGGATGGCGCTGCCAACCTCAGGTTGGAAGTGGACGAGAATGAGGAAGACCTGCATGGTTCGTGTTTTTCGTGATGCGAGCTTCAGCCGCCTCCAAGAATGCAAGGTTTTCTGGGAGAGGCGAGCAGACCGCACGCCCCTCGAAAGCAGCAGCTCACCTCCTCCTTCCCACGGGCTGGGCCATGGGGTGACCTGATCTGTGTCTTTGGGTTTCTCTCTACAGATTTGGAGCCTGAGGGGGCCGAGGTTTTCGGAGAGGAAGTAGAAGAAGAAAGGGACGAATATGAGGAATATGAGCTGCGAGCAGAGAGTGGAGCTGAAGAAGAAGCAAATGAAGGCAGCGAAAGTGAGCTAGGCGACTGGGACTTCCTGGACGACGAAAGCTACGAGACCAGCAGCGAGAGTGGCCGAGAAACAGCAGAGCTGGAGCAGGAGGAACAGCCCCTCCGGGCCGACGTCCAGTGTCCACCGGCGGCCGACAGCATGCAGGAGGCCCGTGTGGCCAGCTTCACCGAGGAGCAGGTGCAGGAGCTGGAGCACATTTTCCAACTCACCGGCTATCCCTGCCGGTTGTTGAGGTAAGCTGATGGCCAGACTCTGTCGCCCTTTCCAGCGAGCACGTGGCGGTGCGCCAGGGCGGCTTTGGAGCGCTCTCACAGGGCCCTCCAGTTCCCTCCTGAACTACAGGCCACCTGGGGGACTGGTCGCTGTGGGTGAGGGACAGCGGTTCTCCTGTACTTGCATTGGGGGTGCTATGCCTTTTGGGACTTAAAGTAAATAATGTCGTGTAGTTTTTAAATCATTGAAACTGGGAAACAAGCAGGGGCTTGTTATTTTATTATATTTTTAAATTTTATATATGGATTTTAGGGAATGGAGAGAGAGAGAGAGACAGAAAAACATTGATTTGTTGTTCCACTTATTTAAGCATTCTTTGATTTGATTCTCATTTTGCTCAGGCCAGGGATCAGACCCACAACCCTGGCGTATCCAGGTGACATTCTAACCAGCTGAGCTACATGGTCAGAGCCTACGGCTGTTATTCTATTAGAACTGGATCGTAATATAAAATGTTTGTGGTCTTTTTCTTATAGATTATTTTGTTATTGATTTAAACATTTTAAACTCTTTATTTGAAAATTATTTGCCCTGAAGAGTGTTTTTTCTATGCATTCCCTTAAACTTTGCTCATGGGAGGATCTCTCTCTAAAGCAAACCTTAAACTAGATGTTACAGAATGAGTGGGGGGGGGGTTGGTGATTAAAATGTTTTTTTATTCTTTTTGTAATTAATTTTAATGGGGTGACATTGATAAATCAGGGTACATATGTTCAGAGAAAACATCTCTAGGTTATTTTAACATTTGATTATGCTGCATTCCCATCACCCAAAGTCCGTCTTCTGTCACCTTCTATCTGGTTTTCTTTGTGCCCCTCCCCTCCCCAACCCCTCCCCTCTCCTCCCCCCACCCCGTAAGCCCCACACTCTAAATAAGGAAATTCAAGTTTGAACACCAGAGTTCATGTCACTCTTTAGCATCTACTAGGTATGTACTTCTAGCTGTGCATCATAGATAGATAGATAGATAGATAGATAGATAGATAGATAGATAGATAGATGATAGATAGATGATAGATAGATAGATAGATAGATAGATAGATGGATAGATGATAGATAGATGATAGATAGATAGATGATAGATACATAGATAGATAGATAGATAGATAGATAGATAGATGATAGATAGATGATAGATGATAGATGATAGATAGATAGATAGATGATAGATAGATAGATGATAGATAGATAGATAGATAGATGATAGATAGATAGATAGATGATAGATAGATAGATAGATACATAGAGAGATAGATAGATACATAGATAGATAGATACATAGATAGATAGATACATAGATAGATAGATAGATAGATAGATAGATAGATAGATAGATAGATAGATAGATTATGGATCTGATTTAATCCATACCAAGGGTAACAATAATAGTTGAAAGTTGGCAGAGATATTTCCTGTTAGATGTTTTTAGTCGTTTCGTAGTTGGTAGCAATGAAAGGAACAGGGAGTCAGAATTTCATGTGTCCTTGGTGGCTGTGCTTCCAGGAGACTCGGCTTTTTCTAAATGCTTTGTCAATTGAATTTCAGTGTATAACCTGAAATGGTGTGAGTTCTCCTACTACAGAAATTGGTTAATGAAATAAATCACTGACATTTCACTAAAAATACTTTAAGTAAGAATGAGATAACCTCTTATGTTTAATTTCCATCCACATGTCTGCATTGTGAACATTTGTGCTTTTCTCTCAGAGAGGACATTGCGAGTCACATGAATGTGCCTGAAGCCAGAGTGGAGGTCAGTAACCGGAGTAAAGCCACTGGCGGGGTGGCCACTCTCAAACCTGCTTCAGGACTTACACATCTTTGTCTAGGATATTCTCAAGTTATCGTGTTTTTATTGCTTTTCCTGTCATTGGAAAACGAGTTTGGAATCAAAGTTAAAGGTTAAATAAACTCTAATTTTAGAAAATTGCCCACTATCAGAGGGAACATGATATCTATTTGGAAAAAGTATTACTATAATATACTACTCTTCATACAAAAAGATATATACATGGTGGGGCAGAAGAAGGTTTACCATTGTTTGTATGGACAGTAATAAAATATTAATAAATAATAATACAAGAATAAACACTGTGTTTACTCTTATGCCCCTCCCTGCGTATAACTCTACATAAGCACTACCAACATATACTTATATATTATATTACATACGCATGTAGAGTTCAACTCCTAAGACTGGTATCCTTGAGATAACTCTTTAGTTTCTGTGTCAGGTCACATTGGGGTAAGTGTGAAGTGAAAATTACTCATATGAATGAACCAAGGAGTTCAATTATACTAAATTACTTAAAAACAACCATGAACTCAGTGCATAAAAAGTGAAGGTATAAATATTTAGGAATTAGGGGAGGAAATAATTCACACATTAGAACAAAGCAGATGAGCAACTAATGTCAGTTTAGTTAAAGTGAGACTAATTGTGGGAGTAGTCCCCTAGTCTGAGTGCCTGTTTCTCCTACTGTTTTTTCAAGTGTTTAGTAAAATGGTATAGGGAGTGGCACCCCTAAATTTTAATTTTCTGGAATAATCAGATATGTTAGTCTGCAAACTTGGTTAAGTTACTAGGTTGTGCATTATGGTGGAGATGAAACAAAGAGTTGCGACATTTGAAATACGTATAAAAAACAAAATAAACTAAAACCATTTCAAGCAGAGTTCTACCAACCTAAGAAAGGTGGAAATGCTAGGAGATTGGCATGGAGTCGAACATGTGCATTGCGGATACCGCACTCAGTCAAATTTTAGAAACTGCCGACTGCATTAGTGAACATTCCCTTGCAGAATTTCTAATACCTAAAAGATCTATTTTTTTTTTTTTTTAGTGAATAGATGAGTTGTGTGGAACTTGTTGCTAGTGGGAGGTGGCTCTCAGCACAGGCCTGATTCTCACGAGTGGTAATTTAAAGTAATTTTCCATTTGCTCTGTCAGTGATGACTATCTTACGGGTTGAATGGCTCAAGAGGTGATTTTTTGAGACCATAGATTTTTCTAAATTGTATCAAAGAATAATTGGGAAGAAATGTAGAATAAAAAAAGAAAGGAAACCCAGGATGGACTCATTAGCTTTGCCGCAGAGCGTGCGTGTGAGTGCAGTGATGGGGTCTGGCTGCAGATGTGGTGTGGGCTGACCGAAAACGAGCCCGACCAGGCAGCCCACTGAGTGCTCAGGGCAGGGAGCAGTCAGGGCCGGCCAGGGCTTGGGAGGACCAGGGCTCTGCTTTCTGCCTGCTGGACCAGCCAGCTCACAGGAGAAGAAACCCTTCAGTTCTGGGGAATTGCTTACCCCCTCCATGGTTTTGCATAGCACTGTCTCAATGGGGTTCTAAAGGGAAAAGGAGCCATAGAAACAAATAAAATGTCCTTGATTTTCAAACTCTACCGCATGAATTCCATGAAGAAAATTTTTTTCAGTTTGGTTGAGATATAATTGACATAGAGCACTGAATATGTGTAAGTACAGCATGGTAATTTGACTTGTCTATATAATGAAATGACTGACAAAATAGATTTACTTAATGCCTATCATGACACATAGATACAAACGAAAAAAGGGGGGAATGATTAAATATTGTTTGTGCTTTTGTATGTGATGAGAACTTTTAGGATTTACTCTCTGAACGCTTTCACATTAAACCACTGAGCAGTGTCAGCTGTTGTCATCATGTTGTACATAATCTCAATGACTTATTTAACATACAGTGACTGGAGCTTTGTAACTTTTGACCTCCTTCCTCCAACTTCCCTCACCCAATTCACCACTCTAATAACCACAAATCAGACCTTTTTCCATGAGTTTGCTTTTATTTGCGGAGGTTGTTTTTTTGTTTGGTTGTTTTCTTTAAATTTAGATTTAACATATAATTGAGGCCACACAGTATCTGTTCAAAGCAAATTTTTTTAGAAATTAAATTCAATGGGGAAATATTTTTTTAATTAATTTTAATGGGGTGACATTGATAAATCAGGGTACATATGTTCAGAGAAAACATCTCTAGGATATTTTGACAGTTGATTATGCTGCATTCCCATCGCCCAAAGTCCAATTGTCTTCCAGTCACCTTCTAACTGGTTTTCTTTGTGCTCCAACCCTCCCCCAACCCCCTCCCTCTCCTCCCCCACCCTGTAACCCCCACACTCTTGTCCATGTCTCTGAGTCTCATCTTTATGTCCCACCTATGTATGGAATCATATAGTTCTTAGTTTTTTCTGATTTACTTATTTCGCTCAGTAAAATGTTATCAAGGCCCATCCATGTTGTTGTAAATGATCCGATGTCATCATTTCTTATGGCTGAGTAGTATTCCATAGTGTATATGTACCAAAGCTTTTTAATCCACTCGTCCTCTGA
Source organism: Saccopteryx leptura (assembly GCF_036850995.1). NCBI lineage: Eukaryota > Metazoa > Chordata > Mammalia > Chiroptera > Emballonuridae > Saccopteryx > Saccopteryx leptura. Next base: position 111,759,576 of record NC_089516.1, on the reverse strand, counting down.
CGGACACTTGGGTTGTTTCCAGATCTTCGCTATTGTGAACAATGCTGCCATAAACGCGGGGGTGCATTTCTTCTTTTCAAACAGTGCTATGGTGTTCTTGGGGTATATTCCTAACAGTGGTATAGCTCGGTCAAAAGGCAGTTCGATTTTTAATTTTTTGAGGAATCTCCATACTGTTTTCCACAGTGGCTGCACCAGTCTCCATTCCCACCAGCAGTGCAGGAGGGTTCCCTTTTCTCCACATCCTCGCCAGCACTTATTCTGTGTTGTTTTGTTGATGAGTACAATTCTGACTGGTGTGAGGTGATATCTTATTGTGGTTTTAATTTGCATTTCTCTAATGATTAGTGATGTTGAGCATTTTTTCATATGCCTATTGGCCATCTGTGTGTCCTCTTTGGAGAAGTGTCTATTCATTTCTTTCACCCATTTTTTGATTGGATTGTTTGTCTTCCTGATATTGAGTTTTACAAGTTCTTTATAAATCTTGGTTATTAACCCCTTATCAGATGCATTGTCAAATATGTTCTCCCATTGTGTAGTTTGTCTTTTTATTATGTTATTATTGTCTTTAGCTGTGCAAAAGCTTTTTACTTTGATATAGTCCCATTTGTTTATCCTGTCTTTTATTTCACTTGCCCGTGGAATAAATCAGCAAATATATTGCTGCGAAAGATGTCAGAGAGCTTACTGCCTATGTTTTCTTCTAAGATGCTTATGATTTTATGGCTTACATTTAAGTCTTTTATCCATTTTGAGTTTATTTTTGTGAATGGCGTAAGTTGGTGGTCTAGTTTCATTTTTTTGCAGGTAGCTGTCCAATTTTACCAACATCAATGGGGAAATATTGATTAATAAGAGTACACAGTTTTCAGGTAAATATTTCTATAGCATTTAGGCTATTGATTGTATTGTGTTCACCCAAAGTCAAATCATTTTCTGTCACCATATATTTGTCCTCTACTGTCTTCCCCCGCCTCCTCCCCATAGCAACCACTTAACTATACCTATGCCCATGAGTCTCAATTTTATATCTCACTTATGTGTGAAATCACACAGTTCTTAGCTTTTTCTAATTTACTTATTTCACTCAGTATAATGTTCTCAAGATCCATCCATGTTGTTGTAAATGGCAATATGTCATCATTTCTATGGCTGAGTAGTATTCCATTGAATATACGTACCACATCTTCTTTATCCAATCCTCTATTGAAGGACACTTTGGTTTTTTCCATGTCTTGGCCACTGTGAATAATGCTGCAATGAACATGGGGGTGCATGTGTCTTTATGTACCAATGTATTTGCACTTTGGGGATAAATACCCAGTAGAGGGATTGCTAGATCATACGGTAGTTCTAGTCTTAAGTTCTTGAGGAGCAACCGTACTTTCTTCCATAATGGCAGTACCAGTTTGCATTCCTACCAGAAGTGAACTAGGATTCCTCTCTTTCCACAGCCTCTACAACACTTGTAATTATGTGTCTTGATAACAGCCAATCTAGCAAGCCTTGTTTCATGAACCCAGCATTGGAAATAAGAAAGTAGTATGAGCACATACCTCAGTTATTGCATGATTTGTGTTTTGGTTATGTTTATGCTGATTTGACCATGGGTACACTTGCAACTGATCAAAATTACTTTATTACAGTGTCCATTTTAGGTGACATATTCTTGCACCACAAAACCCAAATTCTGAGATTAAAAAGGGAAAATATTGCCTCAGGCAGTGAGAGAAGGCCCTTTTTGTCCCTTAACATTCACACTTTAGAAACTTCCATAAGGATTTAAATAAAATGCAAACCCCATTAACCAGGACACAGAGAAGTTAGTGAAGTCTAACATTTTTGCTTGTTTGCAGAAATAGCTGGCAGATATTCAGGGAGAAAAAATTTTATGATCCCTTACCCTTGTAGTTAATTATCTTTTTAAATTGCCTGTTCCACATTTTGCCTTAGAATAGGGATGGGATTGGATCTCCTAGTTGAGTAAGAATGTCTAGGATAAGCTGCTGCACTTAACAGCTGATGCTCTGGTCCAGGGTCCTGGAACTGGCCAGATAGAGGCGAGCTGACCTTGTCCTGTACCTAGGAAGGCTTGCAGGGTGAGGCAGGTGGAGCATGAAGAGTTGACAACAGTTATAATGCTGTGCCTCTTTCCCTTAAACATTTGTGTGACTAAAGAATTTCTGAGAGTTTTAATCACTTGGGGGTTGAGTTGGATTCAACATTGCTTAACAATAGAGGCTAAAATATCAAGGCAAAATATGGAAGTATTAGCAATTTTCATGCCCCAGCAGACAAGCCAGAAATTCCCTGGGGTCTCCTAACTAGGTTTTCTTGCTAGAGCACCATTTTACCTCTCAACAGATTTTAGAAGACTAATGAGCCCTTAGACATCCTTGAAGGAAACTGTTTCCTAAAAAGCCAACATGTTTCTTCCTATTAATTATTTACATCACATGTAAGATAAGATTGTTCAATACGGAGGCTTTACCCTTAGTATGACTTTAAATAAGGCCCACTGTTTATCATGCTCAAATTTTCCCACAGATGAGGTGAGACTGTCTTCAGTGAGGAGAGTCAGAAGCTGGCTTAAGAGCTAATAGACAGTTCTCAGGGGACAGGCTTTTTTTCACCTTGGTACCAAGCAATGATGCAACTCCAGCCAGATATGCACCCAGAACCTGGCAAAAACCATTAGAATATTAAACTGGAAATGATAAGCGTATTTCAGAACTTGACACTTAACTGACGCTCTCAAAGGGTAACATGTAGGGAGTGGGTTAGAGTTTACTTACTTTCCTGATGGATTTCAGCAATAAATGAACAGCTTCTGAGGCAGTTTTAAGGTTCAATGGCATATAATATTTCTTGTTGTGATTTTTTTTTCTATGACGACACTAACTGTGCGATATACTGAAATGATCTCCTTTTCCCCCTCATTGTAGATTTGGTTTCACAATCGTAGGGTCAAGGAATGGAGAAATGAGAGATTACTGATGCTGAGAAAGGTACCAGCTGCCATCCTGGACCACACATACTTTAAGATGGTGGAGAAGCCCTAGACACCATCCTGGTTCGAGAGGCGGATTGCAGATCGCTTATCATGCTGCCGCTGACCCCACAGGCCACCCAGGCCACCCTGACCTCCTCTGTACTTGTGTTATCAATAAAGAGGTAACTTCTCAATTTGTTATTCCATGCTATATGGGATGAATAGTGTATGTACAGAAATTGGTAAGAAAAGGCCATTTAAACAGAATGACAAAGAGACCTCTATTCAAGAGATGACATCCTTAAAATACCATCAGTAGTCCCCACACATCAAAAAAATGTCCTAAGTATCAAAGGCGAGTTTACACTGACCCAGATATTCTCCGCCTTCCCTTCCTCCATCACCCCATCTTCTATCTTACCTGGCCCCTTTAAGACCACAGATGTGTTCAAGATTAGTGGAGTCATTTGGGAGTGAGGGAACAGTGTGATTCCGGACAGGGGTGAGCTCCTCCATTCATGTTGAGAAATTCAAGGTAAAACCTGGACTCACAGGGTATCTTCCTAGAAGGCTACTCACAGGGCTTTATGGCAAGGTGACTTCTCTCTTTGAGTAATTATTAATAACATGAGACTCCATAAATGGAGTTTTAGTTTAAAAGTTGTTAATTGTGAACACCACAATTAAACTGTGAAGGGATAGCAATGACCAAAGAGAAGGGGCCTGGTGACATCAGAATCTCCTCTCTGATGAGAGTACATCAAGGATTGGTTTCACAGAGCTTCTAGTTCCTGAAGGGAGGCTCCGTTTTCTTGGGAAAACTTACACTCTTTCCCGTGGTGTTCCCTTAATTCTGTTCCTTTCTCCTTCTGACCTCTCTCATGTGTGGGTGTCTGATGTCCCCAAAGTGGTGTGTGAGTAAATGTAGGTTTCTGAAGAAAGGAAGATGTTATTAGTACCCAGAGACACCCACGTTTTGGGAGTAGACGAAATTCAAGGACATTCTCTCGTGTGCTCATTGTCATTCTCACCAGAACATTTTCAAACCAAACTTTATTTTTTAGTGTTGATCACTTTCCTTCTCTTTGAAATATTAGGTTTCTCAATGCTTTTGTTACCCCCAGAACTACAGGGCCTGTTCAAATAAACTGTAGGACCTGTCTGACCCAGGCCTGATCCCTTCTCTGACCTGGCCACGACGGAAACGGCCACATTCAACCTTCCATACCTGAGGCCGAAAGGGAGGGAATACTCAACACAAATACCCCAGTTAACCCTCACAGCCAGTCTGACACACACTAGCAGAGAACATCCTCTCTTCATGCCCAGGCTGCCTGAGAGGAAGAAAAGGTGGTCATACTTCTGGAATGTGGATGGTTTTTTCCTCACGCACACCACTTTTTACAACATGTCTCTACCCCTTCAGGTGCCAGATGTATTAAGGCCAGGGGTGGCATGGGACATAAGAAATACCCAAATCATCACTGTCTATAATAATTTACCCTTAGCCTATGGTTTGCAAGGAAAGATGTCCTCTAACATTAGTCCTCCAAATTGACTAATGCTCCAAAGAGAATTTCTCTCAATGTACGGCTCAAATATTGCCATAGCATACATCAGAAATTAATTAAGCTACTATGAGGAAATAAATTTTATTTATAAAATAGCTTAAAAAATTGGTCACTGACAAATACATTGACCTTAGCTAGGCTGTCCCTGCAAATGTTTATTTTGGCCGAGAATGTGTAAGGTCAGTCTTGTGAGGAGTCAGGAGACTCAGCGCAGTATAAGAGTCTAATAGTTCTGGGTGCGCTCTTATTTTTTGTTCAAGACTTGCCTTATGCTCCCTCCTCTGATCAGGCTCAGGCAGGAGGGAGTTCCAATGGGAAGGAAAGCTTGCCTCAGCCACCTCTTCGTAGAAGACTCATACTTATTTTGGGGGAACTCCCACATTATTTCATCTTCATTGTCAAGGGAGACAAATGAGGAGGGCCCAGGTAGTAAAAGGGTGACAGTGACAGAGAACTACAGTGATCATAAAATGCTGTTCTTGCAAAAAAAGTACCTGTTTTCTCCTGGGGCACACCTGAGGTAAAGAAGGCAACCACAAGGCAACACATGCCCAGGGCAGAGGGTTGTCCTGCAGGAGGGAGCACGCAGACTTTGTTCCAGAGAAGGCCAGCCTCCGGGTGGCCACACCCTCCACGGGCCCAGGATGCCTGCGCATGGGCAGTGCACACCCAGCTTCACCTGTTCAACACCTCCCACCTCCCAGCTGTGCATAACTCTGTCTTCCCAAGGTCTGTTAACTCAGGTGTTGTCACTCAGACTCAGCACTAAGCCAGGGCACCCCCGCCCCAGGCATTCAGTATCCCGGTGGTCCCCCTGGCACAGCAAACATCAGAGCGACGCAGCTTGTGTTCACCTCACCAAGGGCTGAGTGCGATTCCACCACAACAGGCATGCTTTCCTCCGTCTACTTGCAAAGCCAAGCCTGCCACCTGGCCGCACAGCTCAGGAACTGCAGCCTGCTCTGCACGTGCTATGAGTTAACTTTTTAGGAAAGGGTGGTGATGGCTTGGACACCTTCCTATCCCAGGAAGAACACAAAAGACTTTCTGGAAGCACCTTCTTTTGTGTTACACAGACAAGGAATTCACAAGATTTAAAATGCGGTGTTCAGGCCCCGGAGCATATTGGTACACCTGACTCCCTCCAAAGCTCTGCTCCCAGACTGAACTGGGTCCCTATGAGAACTGTGGACGGGGACCATGATTTTCCTGGTTTGGGGTGGGGTGGGGACTGGAGACAAGGTAGAGAACAAGGAAAAGTGTCTGTCCAGGTCCTTTGAACATTGTAGAAAAAGAATTAAATCAAAGGATATTCTGACATCTGAGGTGGAAAGGAAGTTGTGCATACCCCCAGGAGAAAGGCGTGTCAGTGCTGTGCACACAGCATCTGTGGGGGAGTGATGTGAGGATCTGGGTGTAAAGCTGGATGGGGAGGTAGCCAGCGGGAGGTGGGCTTTATAGAACAAGATACAGGGAAAGGAAAGACAGAACGAGATTCACATAGAAATGCGCCCTTAACACCTACAGGACCATCAAAGGTCAAGCGGCAGAGCTGTCTGTTTCTCTCTCCTGCCCTCCTTTTAACTCAGGTGTTCTCCTTAAGTGTTTTCTCTAGGATTGAAATACTCACAAGAAAGAAGGGAAAGTTAAGACAGGGAGTGCCTTTCAAAATGTGAGTTCTTCTCACCCAGTCCACCATTTTTTTTTTCACTTTCTTAAAAAATTTCATTATTTTGAATTTATTGTGTTTACATGGATTCAAGTGTCTCACTGAGTATAATTCCATCACCCGCACCCCTGTGTCCCTTCTATACCCCCTTTCTAACCCTCCCCTAACTCCCTCCCCACTTCCCTCTGGGACTTGCTGTCCTGTTATCTGTATCTCTGTGTTATGTATATATAATCTCACCAACCCCTTTACCTTCTCTGATTCCATCCTCTCCCCCCCTTCTTCTGTTCCAACACCTCAAGAAATATCCAGGTTCTTTTACCTCATTTTAATCAGAAGAAAATGTACAGCAGGTTACACAAGTTTCATAGGCCCGCCCAGTCACAAGAAAACCTCAACTTCAACTGGAATCAGAGAGAAATATTGCAGGTGTTAAATTAGTTCCTGCATATTCTGTTTGATTCTCGATTCACTTTTCCCCATGCAAATTTTCTGGATAAATCTAAACAGAGTATGCTATTGGATTCTGATGAGAGATTTTTTGAATACCCTTCTTTTTTTTTGTATTTCTTTGAAGTGAGACTGGAAGGCAGACGGACAGACTCTAGCATGCTCCTGACCGAGACCTACCGGGGAGGCCCACTAGAGGGCGATACTCTGCCTGTCCGGGGCGTTGCTCTGGTTACAACCAAACCACTCAAGTGCCTGAGGCAGAGGCTACGGAGACATTCTCAGTGCCCCGGCCAATATTACTGCAATGAAGCCTTGGCTGCAGGAGGGGAAGAGAGAGAGAGAGAGAAAGGAGAGGGGGAAGGAAGGAAAAGCAGGTGGATGCTTCTCCTGTGTGTACTGGCCAAGAACCGATCTCGGGACTTCCGCACACAGTGTGTCCCTCTACTACTGAACCAACCGACCAGGGCCGAGTTCCCTGCTAAGCACAGTATTTAAATGGATTCCCATTTCCTGCTTTGTGTCCTTTTGTATTAGATTCATTCATACATAAGTTTACACTTAGAATTTTTGGCCGTATATAAAATGAAAGGTGTACACAGTGCAATAAAAAAGAAATGTTACCTGTGTATTTAGTTGTACTTTTTCAAAGAGAAGGTAATCTCTCCCCTGGGTGAATATGTAAGCCATCTGTAAACACAGTTTTATCAGAATCCAGACGTCCTGCAATTTAAAACGCATGAGGAAAGCACAGCCTAAATGTGTTGGGAATTTCTGCAGGTTTGAATGCGGAGTTTTTACTGCCCATTTTTGAGTTTCTGGTGTATTGGCACGGTTGCTTTGACTGTTGTGTTGCATGTATTGTATATGAAGGCACTGTGTGGGTGCTTCGTGCACTTTCACAGACCTGCCTTCAGAGTCCAGTTGTTTCATATTGAAAGAAAAAATAAAAACAGAAACGGGCCTGAGTGACCTAAATGCCAGAGTTCCCCATGTAAACTGTCTACTTACCGCAAAGGCAGAGTAAATGACTCATTTGTCTTTGCGTATCAGTTATACCCTAAGATGCAAATAAAGAGTGCCAGGCACTTGGAGTTGAGCAGTGCAAGGGGAGAGAGAGGGCTGTATCGTACTAAGCTCTATGTCTACTACTCCTGTCCCTTTTCTCCCGTTTCGCACATAGGTGTGAATTGAGAATTGTTCGATTTTATCTGGAATCTGTGACACCAGGAGCCTCAGGGTGTGCTTTGGGGTGTGGGTTGATGGCCACAGTCACCATCAGTCCCTAGCATAGTTGGCCAGCATCATAAGGGCCTGGTGGGCAGCAGAGCATTCCAGTTCTTCATCCACGTCATGAGCTGGGCTCTGCTTTATTGTCTGTTCCCTGTCTCGTTCTAACACACACACACACACACACACTCACACACACACACACTCACACACACACACACACACTCACACACACACACTCACACACACTCACACACACTCACACACACACTCATACACATACACTCACACACACTCACAAACACTCACACACTCACACACACTCACACACACACGCTCACACACACACACTCACACACACACTCACACACACTCACACACACACACACTCACACACTCACACACACTCACACACACACTCACACACATACACTCACACACACTCACAAACACTCACACACTCACACACACACACACTCACACACACACACTCACACACACTCACAAACACTCACACACTCACACACACACACTCACACACACACACACTCACAAACACTCACACACTCACACACACACACACACACACACACTCACACTTTTTAGCTAGAATATGTTCCAGAATGATCACATCTGTTCATTTCATCTTCAGCATTTTTCTCTCTCACTTTTTTTTTCAGTGACAGAGAAAGTCTGACCCACAGGAACTAATAGAAGCATCAACTTGTACTTGCAGCACTTTAGTTGTTTATTGATTGCTTTTCATACATGCCTTGACTGAAGTGCTCCAACCAAGCTACTTAGCACTTGCTCAAGCCAGCGACCTTGGGTTCAAGGCAGTGATTATGGAGTCATGTCTATGATCCCACGCTCAAGTCAGCAACATTGTGGTCAGGCTGATGAGCCCACACTCAATTCAGATGAACCCACGCTCAAGCTGGCAACTTTGTGATTTCAAACCTGGGTCTTTGGTATCCCAGGTTGACGCTCTATCCACTGTGCCACCACCTGCTCAGGCAACATCCTGACCATTTCTCATTTTCAAAATTCCGCAAGTTCTAGACACAATTCTACCTGTAGGCAGACACAGCTCTGGAATTATTTCTGGTGAGGTAAACCAAGAAACAGTCGTCTATTTATGAGAGGATTTTTCCAATCTGAAATTCCAATTTGAGAAAGTATGAATAGCTTTCCATACATTAAGTGGCTTAATTTAAAACTTTTTAAAAATAAAATGGTGAGCTATATGTCATCAGAGAATAATAACTGCCCAGCTTCAGTGGGACCAAGAAAGGCAAAGCCAGTGCTGAGTTGGGTACCAAGAATCACAAGTCTGTATGAACTAAAAGTATTAGGGAGGACAATCTTAACAAATTTAAATAATAATTGATTTTTACAGTGCTTACTCAGGTAGTCCTTTGAAAACAAGTCAGTGATAACAAGCTTTTGTTCTTCTGTCTTTCTATCTCTCAACAATTATGGCTATAATAGGAGAAGGGCTGCAAGTTTAAATGAACACAGGCTAGAGGACATTGTCCTGCATCTGTTCTCACTGATTCCTCACCCCCCACTAGAGTCCTGCCTGGGTGTGCTGGGCGTTAGCCATGCATCTGGTGCTGCAGGGTCACAGAGTGTCAAGAACAGGGGCAAAGGGAGCCAGATGTTCCTGAAGCCACTAACCCACAGAGGATTTCATTGCTGCAGAGAAAGGGTCAATCTAGTGACTTGAGGAAGTGACCCCTCCGTCTGGGCTGCCCTGGAGTTCCGCAGCCGTTGCCCAGGCTCCACTGGCCCCGTCACTGCTGGTGTGCTCTGCATTCTACTCACTTCCCCTTCAAGATACACAGGCTGCTCATTCATGATGCGTCCTGCGTTTATCATAAACGCAAAGGCAGAATACAAAAATGAAAGAAACAGACTGCTCCTGGAACATGGCCCGAATAGAACACAGGGAGATGGACTCTGAGTCGGCTTGCTGTGGAAGCAGTGTGACGTGCTGGGGCTGTTCTCTCGGGAACTAAAGAGCATGCCCAAAGGATAAGGGGCCAGCAATGAGCCAGGCCTGCAAAGTTGGCCTGTATAGGCGATTGATACAAAAGTGCACAGTCCGCACAGCCAGTACAACAGTTAGGTAGAATACTTTCCACGGGAAACATTCTCATTAGAATTCCGCCCCCACCTCCTGCCCCAGCCTTGTAGCTCTGTTGATTAGAGCATCATCCCAATAAACCAAAATCACAGTTCAATGCCAGGTCAGGGCACATACAAGACTCACCAATGAATGTCTGAGTAAGTGGAATAACAAAATGGTGTTTCTCTCTCTTATATTTCTCTCCTTTTCCTTGTTTAAATATTAATTAATCAATAAAAATTAAAATAAAACAAAAAATTATATAATCACATAAATTTTTGACACAATCCAGCTTTTGGACCTCATTCAGGGAACAAATGCTTTCAGTATCTGACAGAGTCTATTTCATCCAGTTCGTCCATTTAACATTATTTCACACACACTTTCCAACATTAGATCATATATGTTTCTCCTGCCACAAAATGAGGGTTCAACAGAAATCATTTTAATGAATGAACCTTTTTCTACATACTTTTTTCCTGTAAATTATTTTTGTAGGATAACATCCCAGGCCTGGAATATATAAGTAAAAGTGTAAACCTTTTTATTCTCCTTGTAGCATGTTGCCATGGGAGCAGGGCCCAGTTCTGGTGGAGAACACAGTTTCCAGCTTCAGCAAAGCCTTATTCAGCTGCTTCTCATAGTATCTGTGTGCTACTGGACTACTGACCTGTCTTTATCAAAATCACAGTCCTGCTCTCTATGAAATGGGGAAACAATAGTTCCACGACGTAGAAATATTATGAGGAAGGTGAGCACAATAATGCCCGCTATTGTTATGGCCATGGGCAACATATAATTTTGCCCAAAGCCTCAAAAACTGTGTGTATCTCATTCAACATTTGTTTTTGTTTTTTACATAGGTTTAAAGTGGTTTTTGTTGTACTTGCAATTTCTTGTTCCATAATGAGTTTTACACTTTTTCCAGTGTTTCCTTCTGTGCACTTTTTGTGTGTGTGTGTGACAGAGGCAGAGAGAGACAGAGAGAGGGACAGACAGACAGCAAGGGAGAGAGATGAGAAGTATCAATTCTTTGCTGCAGGTCTGTAGTTGTTCATTGATTGCTCTCTCATATGCGCCTTGACCGGGGGCTACAGCAGAGCGAGTGACTCCTTGTCAAACCAACGACCTTGAGCTCAAGCTGTTGCCCTTGTTCCAACCAGATGCACCCACGCTCAAGCCGGTGAGCTTGAGGTTTCGAACCTGGTTTGCCACATCCCTGTCCGATGCTCTATCCACTGCACCATCACCTGGTCAGACATCTGTGTGCTTCTTGTCCTGTGATGTATATTCTCTTCCCCTTTGGACACTGGCACCTTTGGTGATATTCCTGAGTTCAATAATTTCTAAAATATTATAAAGTAACTAGTGCTTAGCTATCAATCACTGCAAATATCTGCCCCATTCTGTTGATTCCTTTTTCTTAGCGTTCTGGTCCATAGTTTGCTTCCTGATTTGGTCATAGCTTCAGAAACTCAAAAGTGTCCCTCTCCACAAGCAGCATTACACTTTATTGAATGTTTGTGTTGTGAAGATTTGTTGATTATGTAACTAGATTTGATTTTTCCTGATTTTACTCCTTAGCCTGGCTGAGATGCATGGTGTTTTCGGGTGGGAAGAGGTAGAAAGGTGAGGCTGGGAACAACATGTACCTGATATGATTGCTGAGAGGAGTGAAGGCGGGCATGCAGGTAGTGTCTACCACCAGGCCTGGAGGTACAGAGCAGAGCACAGTACTGTGAGCAGAGCACAGCGCTCTGCAGTTGCTGCCTAGGAATTTTAACAGTAAGACAACCCTGCTCACACAGAGAGATGTGTCATTTGATGAAGAATCTGAACTTGGAATTCTCACCAGAACTATGTGCCATCTTTTTCCCGGTGCACTTTTATTATTTTATTTATCATTGTTAGTGAGAGAGGGAGAAGGGCAGAGAGAGAGGGAGAGAGAGAGGCAGAGGGAAAGGGAGAGAGAGAGAGAGAGAGGGAGAAGGAGAGGGAGATGGAGAGGGTGAGGGAGAAGGAGAGAGAGAGGGAGAGGGAGAGGGAGAGGGAGAGGGAGAGGGAGAGGGAGACGGAGAGGGAGAGAGAGAGGGAGAGGGAGAGGGAGAGGGAGAGGAAGACTGGGAGACTGGGAGGGAGAGTGTGGCACAGTGGATAAATTATCCACCTGGAATGCTGAGGTCACCAGTTAGAAACCCCAGGCTTCTCTGGTCGTGGCACATATGGGAGTTGATACTTCCTGCCTCTCTGCCCTTCTCTCTCTCTCTTCTCTCTCTCTCTCTCTCTCTTTCTCTCTCCCTTCTCTCTAAAATGAATAGAAAAGGGAAGGGGCGAGGCATATTGATCTCTTCCTGTATATGCCCTGACTGGGGATAGAACCAGCCATCACAGTACTCTGGGATGATGATCTAACCAACTGAGCTACCCAGACAGGGCAACCACTTAGAAAGTTGAAGCTGAGAAAAATGAGTGACCTTGGACCAACCACCTTTTAAGTAGTAGATGCTTGCTACTTGGCTCTCTAGCTCCCGAGTTGGTGACCTGGGACAGAGAACTGCCCTTGCTATGGCTCAAAACAGCCCCCTTTCAGGGTCAGTAGGTAAGAAATCTTGAGACCACACTTCCTTTCTGTGAGTGTATTGAAAATGGGCCAAGGGTTCGATTCCCAGCCGGGGCACACAGGAGAAGCGCCCATCTGCTTCTCCACCCCTCCCCCTCTCCTTCCTCTCTGTCTCTCTCTTCCCCTCTCGCAGCCAAGGCTCCATTGGAGCAAAGATGGCCCAGGCGTTGAGTTTGGCTCCATGGCCTCTGCCTCAGGCGCTAGAATGGCCCTGGTTGCGACAGAGCAAGGCCTCTGATGGGCAGAGCATCGCCCCCTGGTGGGCATGCCGGGTGGATCCCGGTCGGGAGCATGCGGGAGTCTGACTGTTTCCCCTGTTTCCAACTTCAGAAAAATACAAAAAAAAGGGGGGGCCATGAATGGAAAAGTTCCTGGAGTTTCTATTTCCACCATCTGGGGACTCTCTGCTGACCCCTTGTGGGTGGCCTGTGCCTCCTCACTCAGCTGATCATAATCTGCATATTCTTAATTTAATTCAGCAGCTAGGGCCCCCTTTCAGCACTAGTACTTAGCCAATGCTGTTGATGTAATTATCAGTATCAGTGTTTAAAGTGGAGTATATGTAAAAAGAACACTGAGGTATTTGTCATGTACCAATTCTAAAAGCAATGTAAAATTGTGGAAATGCAAAAATGAATTAAAGGAATTATGCTCAACTGCACATGCAACTACATACAATCATTGACATAAATAAACATATAAAATAATGTGTTTACTTTTTTCTGATTCTGGAAGTGATGTAAAGAAAAACTATAGTCATATTTCAAAATTTTTCTCTACCAAATTTTAATTAGAGGAATCACAGGTACAAACAAATGTAAATCTCAGAAGCCAGAGGTGGGTAAAAACTTTGCCAGATTTTCATTTAAATTTCCTAAGATTCATTGTTACTGTTCCTATTGTTTGAACAGGAAATTTCAAAAATGTTTTACTGCATAAAACTACATTCAGAAATATGATTATCTATTGCCTTCTCAACTCACACGGTACCTCAGGGAAGCATATTTGCCTTTCTAAGCATTTGTATGTGTGTATTCTCTACCTTTCGGCCAGTTATGTAATTCTTTCATTCTCTATTAGAAATAGGAATTTGCCTCATGGCGTGCTGGGAAGAATAATCCTTCAGTGTGCTGTGATGCCTGGCTTTGCAGAAGTGAGTCAGGGCTTTCCATACCCTGTGGAATACAAAGTTGACTGGGGAACATTTTATCACCTCTCACAGATGCATGTTTTTAAATTCAATTGAATAAAATTCATTAAGTGGGACACTTGAAATCATGTGAACACGATAAATTAAAATTTTTTTCAAAATTCAAAGAAAATGAAAGAAAACATTTACCTCATTTTAATTTTAACTCTTTTATTCCAGGATCAATTCTATTGTTATATCTGACTGGGCAAAAATAATGCCCCAAACTCATCTGGAGTGGAGTGAATATGAAGTGGGGGTGCTGGAGGTTGTGCCCTCCTCCCAAGAAGGTCCAGTATGTGGATATTAATGCAACTTCCAGAATAAACGTCAAAGTGAGGACAAAATGATGCACACTATGTTCAGGTGTGGAATGCTCTGTTCTAAACCATTAAGAGCTCATTAGTATTTCAGAAGTCAGGAATATCTTCCCATGTCGCCCAGGTCAAAGATGAGCAGCTTGCCTATCTCAAGGTGAGCAGTTTGCTAACATGTCAGGTATTCACCCTCAGGAGGAGTCTTCATACTCTTCTATCTCTCTGCCCTTTGTTCTTTCTCCTTTTCTTTCATCCTCCTCTCTTCCGAATCCAGTCATAATGTAAAATATCAATAGTATATGCCCATTAATTGAACATCACGTTGGATTGTCTTGACCAGGCCATTGTGAATGGTCCTGAGTACGTGACAATTGCAGGAGGGCTGGAAGCCATGGGCTCTGCAATGAAAACGTCCTCTCCCATCTAAAAGGGAGGCCAGGGTTATTAGTCCTGCTGCTACTAGGCATCTTCTGCCCCCTGCCAGTCCCACGGGGACTCTATCAGCAAAAGGACACACTAAAGCCCTAGGATGAACCGGCCCTTTAACTGTGTGCAGCATCCTGTAGGTGTCTGAGATGTCGAGAAAGGTAAGTTTGCTTGATCTCTTTGAGAATAAATAAATAAGCTTTAAGATAGCTAACACATAACTAGTACTGCCAAGTGCCGGGTCCTGTGTTAGCCACTGTACAGACACTAACACATTTGACACTCATAAATAAAGCGGGTACTGCTATCACTTCCATTTTCCAGTGAAACGGAAGGCACAGAGAGTTTAAGACATTCGTTCATGGTTCGGTGTCTGGAACACAGGCTGGCTGACTCCGGGCTTATAGTTCTCAACCCCCTACACTGTGTCTCCCAGGATGTACGCATCTCCTCAGGTTCTCTGGACGCTTCAACACATCAGTACACGGGGGAACCTAGGACGCTGCCTGGCATGGAAGTGTTCCACAGCCATTTCTGGCCTGTTTTGTGTCTCTCTATTGCCAATTAACAAGAGCAGTACCCAAATCACAGGTTCCTGGAATTCAAAACTTGCTTCTGTAATCTAAGATCCGTCCCTGTGAGAGGAAATAAAAACCATGCTTCAAGGCCTTTTTCTGAGAGAAGATCAGTGTTGAAGTGAGGGGTGGATAAGATCAGGATCTGAACTGTACTCTCAGGGGAAAGACAGCTCAGTAGTCACGAAGGAACATTCTGTGGGACAGGGCCACCATAGCTGAGGTGTTCTCCAGCTGTTGGCTAGAATAAAATGTCAACATCTGTCTAAGTTATGCAGGTTATCTATCTCTATGTATCTATATATTTATGTATCTATCTATCCATCTATTTATCTATCATCTATCAATCTATCTATATTTCCCTTTTCCCATAATTTATTTTTTATTTTTAAATTTATTAAGATAATATTGGTTAGTAACATAGAGCGTGTCTATAAAGTCATGGTGCACTTTTGACTGGTCACAGGAAACTAAAAAAAGACGATAGAAATGTGAAATCTGCACCAAATAAAAGGGGAACTCTTCCAGTTTCATACCTATTCAGGGCAGTTCGATGTGGGCTCACACACAGATTTTTTAGGACTCCTTAGGTGGCTATCCCGTATAGCCTCTACGGACTCGTCACTGACTGATGGCCTACCAGAACGGGGTTTCTCCACCAAACTGCCGGTTTCCTTCAACTGCTTATCCCACCAAGTAATGTTATTCCTATGTGGTGATGCTTCATTATAAATGCGCAGATATTCACATTGCACTTTGGTCACGGATTTGAACTTAGCGAGCCACAGAACACACTAAACTTTCCTCTGTACCCTCCGTCCACATCTCGACTGGCATGGCGGTGGGCTGCTGTGCTGTATACACGGTGTTATGTCATCATCTGCGCATGTGCACATGCTGCCACATCATCCTACAGAAACTGGGAGGGTTTTCCTTTTATTTGGTGCAGATTTCACATTTCTATTGTCTTTTGTTGCTTTCCTGTGACCGGTCAAAAGTGCACCATGACTTTACGCACACGCTGTATATCTGTATACTCTATTATGTGTTCTATCAAATTCTAGTTTCCTTCCTTTACCATATATTTGACAAGCTTACCTTTTCTGTTTCTGTTTCTTACTTCTTTAGATCTGAGTCATATTGTGGTGTCATTTCTCTTTAGCCTGAGAGGCTGCTGAAAATGAATTATCTCACCTCTCCTACGTGTGTGTGTGTGTGTGTGTGTGTCTGTGTGTGTGTCTCTGTGTGTTTGTCTGTGTCACACAGAGAGAGAGACAGAGAATGAATGAATATCTTCAGGTTCCCATTTTTGTGATGAATTCTTTTAGCGGATATAAGACTCTGAGTTGATAACTGTTTTCTTTAAGCTTTTAAAGATGCAGATATGTTGTCTTCTGCATTCACTTGTTTCTCACGAGGAGTCACTCGTCATTCTGAATATTGTTTTCCTCATTGTCATGCATGCTTTCCGTTCTGATTTTTATTATTTATTTAATTACTAACTTACTTATTTGTTTACTTTATTGTCCTCTGGCTTCATATTAATTTTTTTATTGATTTCAGTGAAAGACGAATGGGGGAGAGACAGAGAGAGAGAGTGAGAGAGAGAGAAAGAGAGGAACATAAATCTGTTCCAGCGTGTGCGCTGACCTGGGATCGAATTGGCAACCCTTGTGCTTCTAGATGATGCACTAACCAACTGAGCTATCCTGTCAGTGCCTCTGTCTTCTTTTAAATTTTGGTTTCAAAAAGTATAACTATGACAAGCCTAAGTATGTTTATTTCATTTAATTTCAGGTTTTATATTTATCCTGTTTTGGGTTCTCTGAACTTCTTGCATCTTTGGCTTGATGCCTTCTCATCTTCCAAAATCTCAGCTTTTATTTCCTATTAATAAATTAATAGGCTTAATTTTAAGAACAGGTCAGGGTTACAGGAAAATGCAGCGGACAGTAGGAAGAATTCTCATATGCCCTCTACCCACACAGGCTGGTTGCCCTGTTATTAATACCTAACACTTGTGAGTGCATTTGTTACAGTTAATGAACCTGTATCAATACAGTAGTAACTGAAGCCCACAGTATGCTGTACATATCAGTCTATGCATTGTACATCTCTGCGAGCTTTGGCAATTGCAAAATATCAGGAATCTGCTGTTAGAGTCTCATATAGAACAGTTCCTTTCCCTTAGTAACCCCTGTCCCTTACCTTTGATTCTTCCTTTCCTAATTACCAGCCCCTGGAAACCACTGGTCTTTTAACTTTTTGGTGACTATGAATAGTGCTGCTATAAACATTCACATACAACTGTTAGTGTAGACTTTATAACTTTATTGGGTAAATACAGACAAGCATGGTTATCTTTGTGAGAATCTTCCAAACTGTCTTACAAAGGGTCTGTACAGTTGAGCATCCTACCAACAATGCATGAGACTGGCTGCTGCTCCACGGCATTGGAAGAAGCAGGCCCCTCTAGAAAGATTCTACCCACTTGTCCCCTCCCCAAAAGGGAGGGAGTGAAAGGAACGTGCAGAGTACCACATGGATGCCCGGCCCCACTTCTCCATAAAGGTCCCCCAAGTAGCCTATTTAGAAGTTGCCCGTAGAGTCCTCTGCTGTCGGCTTGAGTGGGCTCGAACCTGCATTGAACTCACTGTTCTCTCCTTAGGACTCGCCCCGCCGTGTTCAGTGTATCCCTGTGGTCCCAGTGGGCGGGGGGGGGGCGGGGGGGAGCAAGGGGCAGGGGAGGGCTGAAGTGTTGGGGACAGGCTGGGTCTCCTCCCTTTGAATGGCACTGTCCTAGCAATGTCGGTCACATTCACCATCCCCATGTGACACAGGAAACAAATTCACAGAGAATTCACAACTTTATTGAAACTACAAAGAACAGGTCCTGAATCAGTGGGTTACTGACTTAACACTTCTATTTAATACAGAAAGCAGATCTTTGGTTAACTGTCACTGATGGTGAGGCATTCTCCATTTAATCTGGCTCAAACATATCACAGAAAAACATTCCTCAGAAAATGGGAAGTATAAACATGCCATACGGGGAAGCAAACAGGGTCCATCCACGTGGAGGCGGGCCACCGGGACGGATCTGTGGAATGAAGAAGGGCAGAGGAGGAGGACAGAATGGAGGGGGAAAGGGCACCAATGGTAGACAAGGCAGGGGTAGACAACAACAGGAGCACAGAGAAAGGAAGGCTGGTATTGGTGGTGGCGGCAGCCCAGGCATCCACACCCCGGGCAGTGGGAGCCCGGGCCATGCTTGCTGCACACTCCATGTCCAAGCATGCTGTGGACTAAGGGTGGCATTCTGGGGTACACCCATATGAACGCGGAAAATGTGGCCCAGGGCCCTCTGACGTCTCCTCCTATTCGTAAACCAGACCTTCAATCAGAGAGAAAAAGGGATTTGTTAGTACATTTAACACTGAATATCATAACTGAAAAGATACAGTAAGGAACTCGCTATGCCCTCACAATTTTAAACTGTATCAGAGAAAGCTACTTTCTTCTTGGTAAAACATGATCGGAAAGTCCTCCTAACTACATGCCCAGCTACGGCGTGGATTAGTGCTTTCTCTCTCTTTCCACGTTTCATTTCATTGTCACCACTCTAAGATGCAGGTGGCACTGAGGAAGCACCCTCTCTCTGCCTGCTGTCACTGCTATGCCTTGTGTGCCTGTGTCCTGTGGGAGGCAGGGCGTAGTAAAAAGTGGGTGCTGTTTAAAATCCTGCTGAGGGGAACAGCTCCCATGTCCAAAAGGCCCATCCTCAGTGTATAGCCCTGAGTCAATAGGGAGCATTGCATGCTGGGACAAAAGCCTTCCTTCAAGGATGCCCCAAGGGTCATTCATCATTTGAAACCTCTTAACAATGAAAAGACGGTTTTGTGGGGGGCTTGGTCCTGGGGGCTCACGGAGTTGGTGGCTTGCCTTGCTGGGACTGGAGTAAAGCTGAAGCCCTAGACACTGCCTTAATATTTCAGAATTTTGAGGTAGCGAGTGTTTAGACAGACTCGACCCAAATGTCTTAAAATTCTGAAAATCTTTGTCAGCCAAGAGTTTGGGGAGAATGAGCCAAAACATTGTCACTGCTGTCGGTTCTGCGCGCTCCACCTGCCCCACCTCCATTCCTTTGCGGGTCAGGACCAGGTCAGCTCACTCTGCTCTAGCTACAGTGCCAGGACCCGGACCAGAGCTACTGCTGCCCATCACGCGGGGCCCCAAGCCCTGTCACTCCACCTGGAGGTCCCCAGGCCATCCCTTATCCTTCGGGCAAGAGGTTGCAACAGGCATTTTAAAAAGATCAACAAAACATGTAGGTGAGAAGTCACAAAATGTCTCTTCCGTAAGATTCGTCCTATTTTTTTATGTCGCGAACATGCAAAACTGTCTGAGTCCACTATATTCTTTGTGCCCTTGTTATTCAGGTTTGCATTTTATTTAAAACTTTTCAGGTGTTACGAAATTGCGAATATTAAGAATCACAAACTGCCTTTTCTCCTTGCCTGAGGCCACATTATCCCTCTGAAATTTCAGATTTGGGGTCTTTGCACTGCAAGAATGTGTTGTCTAAGAAAGACACTGTAATCAAGGTCATTTAGGGGGTTCCACGTATGCCCAGACTCAAGTCAGCATAGACAACCGAAACACAAATCAGTAACTGAAGGGTAGGCTCATACTACTTCCTTATGGGCAGCGCTGGTTAAAGCAAACAAGTCTTGCTCCATTTGCAACACAGATGGGGGAACCTCCATTAAAACTGTTCTGAACAGGCCCTGGCCGGTTGGCTCAGTGGTAGAGCGTCGGCCTGGCGTGCGGGGGACGTGGGTTCGATTCCTGGCCAGGGCACACAGGAGAAGCGCCCATTTGCTTCTCCACGCCCCCCTCCTTCCTCTCTGTCTCTCTCTTCCCCTCCCGCAGCCAAGGCTCCATTGGAGCAAAGATGGCCCGGGCGCTGGGGATGGCTCTGTGTCCTCTGCCTCAGGCACTAGAGTGGCTCTGGTCGCAACATGGTGACTCCCAGGATGGGTAGAGCATCACCCCATGGTGGGTGTGCCGGGTGGATCCCGGTCAGGCACATGCGGGAGTCTGTCTGACTGTCTCTCCCTGTTTCCAGTTCAGAAAAATGAAAAAAAAAAAAAAAGAAAAAGAAAAAGAAAACTGTTCTGAACAAATACTTATAGGTGAAATCTAAAACATCCTCATAAAAGAAAGCTCATAGGAGAAGGTCTGATTCATTTTTATTAGAGTGGAGGGTTATGTAAGGGAATTTAGAGGAAAGTAGTCAAAAGGGCCCAACCAGTCAGTGGCACAGTGGATAGAGCGTCAGACTAGGACGTGGAGGAACTAAGTTTCAAATCCCAAAGTTGCCGCCTTGAGTGCAGGCTCACCCAGCTTGAGCATGGGATTGCTGGCTTGAGCCCAGAGGTCATTGGCTTGAAGCCCAAGGTCGCTGACTTGAGCAACGGATCACTCAGTCTGCTGTAGCCTCCCACTTAACGCACATATGAGAAAGCAATCAGTGAACAACTAAGGTGCCGCAAAGAAGATTTGTGCTTGTCATCTCTCCCCATCCTGTCTGTCTGTCCCTATCTGTCCCTCTCTCTCACTCTCTCTCTGTCTCTGCCAAGAAAAAAAAAAAGGTGAAATGGTAGAAAGTTCCCATTACAGGTTAAATAAGTCATTGAGATTATGTACAACATGATGACTATACCTGACACTGCTCTGTGGTTTAAAGTGAAAGCTGTTAAGAGAGGAAACCCTAAGAGTTTTCATGACACTCAGAGAACAAGAATATCTCCTTCCTTTTTGTTTTTAATCTATGTGGCATGTTGGACGTAAATTAAACCTACTGTGTCAGACAATTCACAATATATGCAAGTCAAATTACCATGCTGTATATCTTAAATGTCTACAATGCTCTATGTCAACTATATCTCAACAATGCTGAAAATAAATTCTCGATGGAATTCATGCAGTAGAGTTTGAAAATCAAGGACAACATTTTATTTGTTTCTATGGCTCCTTTTCCCTTTAGGACCCCATTGAGACAGTGCTATGCAAAACCATGGAGGGGGTAAGCAATTCACCAGAACTGAAGGGTTTCTTCTCCTGTGAGCTGGCTTGTCCAGCAGGCAGAAAGCAGAGCCCTGGTCCTCCCAAGCCCTGGCCGGCCCTGACTGCTCCCTGCCCTGAGCACTCAGTGGGCTGCCTGGTCGGGCTCGTTTTCGGTCAGCCCACACCACATCTGCAGCCAGACCCCATCACTGCACTCACACGCACGCTCTGAGGCAAAGCTAATAAGTATTTATACATCCTGGGTTTCCTTTCTTTCTTTATTCTACATTTCCCCCAATTATTCTTTGATACAATTTCGAAACATCTATGGTCTCAGAAAATCACCTCTTGAGCCATTCAACCCGTAAGATAGTCATCACTGACAGAGCAAATGGAAAATTACTTTAAATTACCACTCGTGAGAATCAGGCCTGAGCTGAGAGCCACCTCCCACTAGCCACAAGTTCCACACAACTAATGTCTTCACTAAGGAAAAAAAAAAAGAATAGATCTTTTAGGTATTAGAAATTCTGCAAGGGAATGTTCGCTAATGCAGTCAGCAGTTTCTAAAATTTGACTGAGTGCGGTATCCGCAATGCACATGTTCGACTCCATGCCAATCTCCTAGCATTTCCACCTTTCTTCGGTTGGTAGAACTCTGCTTGAAATGGTTTTAGTTTATTTTGTTTTTTAGACGTATTTCAAATGTCGCAACTCTTTGTTTCATCTTCACCATAATGCACAACCTAATAACTGAGCCAAGTTTGCATGCTCACATATCAGAATTTCCAGAAAATTAAACATTTTGTGCTGCCACTACCTCCATTATTTTTACCAAACCCTAAAATAATGCAGGAGACACAATAGCCAAGATCGGAAACAACCCAAGTATCCTTCAGTGGACATATATGGAGTTATACGAGCAGATAAAAAAGCTATGGTCCATTTACAAAGTGGAATACCATGCAGCCATCAAAAAGAGGGAAATCTCACCCGTTTTTGACAGCATGGATAAATCTGGAGATTATTATTTTAAGTGAAGTAAGCCATGCGCACAAAGGAAATTACCATATACTCTCACTTATATGTGGAACATAATGAACACAATAAACTGAGGAAGAAAGGAAAACAGACACTGGTTCACAGAAAACAGATGAACGGCTGTCAGAGGAAAGGGGAACAGTGTACGGGGTCCAAGCCGGTGAAAGGATTAGACTAAAACATATACCCTAACACATATATACAGACAACAGGGTAGACGTAGCCAGAGGGAAAGAGAGATGGAGGGAAGGGGAGGGGGCAAGATGAGTAAATGAAGGAGGAAAGAGACTTAACATGGGGCATGGGTGGGCCCTATGCAAAAAGGAAAAAGAAATACAGTAAGAGAAAGAGGCACTCAGACTAAGAGACTAACCCTACAGTTAGTGTCACTTTAACAAAACAAACATTAGTTGCTCATCTGCTTTGTTCTAATGTGTGAATTTTTCCATCCCCTAATCCCTAAATATATATAAATTTATCCATTATGCATGAGCTTATAGTGGTTTTTAAATAATTTAGTAAAATTGAACTCTTTGGTTCATTCATATGAGTAATTTTCACTTCACACTTAGCCCCAATATGACCTGACAGAGAAACAGCAGTGTTATCTCAATACCAGTCTTAGGAGTTTAACTGTGTGTATGTGTGTTTGTGTGTGCATGTTTGCGGGTATAATGCACTTATATAAGTATTTATAGCTATAGCTTATATAGAGTTATACACAGGGAGGGGCATAGGAATAAACATGGTGTTTACTATTATATTATTGTTTATTAATTACTCTATTATTTTCTATAAAAACCTACATCTGCCCCATCCCATATATATCTTTGTGTATGAAGAATAGTATCATATATTAGAGCAATTCTCTTTCCAATTGGAGATCATGGTGCCTCTGATGATGGGAAATTTTCAAAGTTAAATTTGGTTTATCTTACTAACCAGGATCCCAGACTTGTTCTCCTGTGATGGGAAAGAAAATGAAAACACACGAAGTTGAGAATGCCCAGGGCAGAGGTGTATAAAGGTGTCCTGAAGCAGGATTGAGAGTGGCCACCCCGCCAGTGGCTTTACTCCGGTTACTGACCTCCACTCTGGCTTCAGGCACATTCATGTGTCTCGCAATGTTCTGTCTGAGAGGAGAAAAGCACAAATGTTCACAATGCAGACATGTGGATGGAAATTAAACATAAGAGGTTATCTCATTCTTACTTAAAATACTTTTAGAGAGATTTATTCCATGAACCAATTTCTGTAGTAGGAGAACTCACACCATTTCAGGACATACACTGAAATTCAATTGACAAAGCATTTAGAAAAAGCCGAGTCTCCTGGAAGCACAGTCACCAAGGACACATGAAATTCTGACTCCCTGTTCCTTTCATTGCTACCAACTATGAAACGACTAAAAATATCTAACAGGAAATATCTCTGCCAACTTTCAACTATTACTGTTACCCTTGGTATGGATTAAATTAGAGCCAAAAATGGCTTGGCATATCTATCTATCTACCATTCTATCTGTCTGTCTACCTTTCCCTCTATCTATCTAACATTTAGCTAGCTAGCTAGCGATTGATGCACAGGTAGAAGTATTCAATATATACATAGTGCACGCTAAAGGCTGACAGGAACTCTGGTGTGCATTTTTGAATTTTCTTATTTTAAAACCTTTTCATCATGAAGCCCCCTCCAATTCTGTAACATCTAGTTCAAGGGTTGGGAACCTATGGCTCGCGAGCCAGATGTGGCTCTAATGATGCTGCATCTGGATTTCAGACAAATCTTTAATAAAAACAATAATTTTAAACATATAAAACATTCTCATGTATTACAATCCATTTATTTCCTACACCTCATGTTCATGGTTGCGGGTGGCTGGAGCCAATCACAGCTGTCCTCCAGGACAACACCAAATTTTTATTGGATAATGAGTAACGTACACGGGTTGTTGTATGGCTCTCTTGGAATTACATTTTAAAACATGTGGCGTTCATGGCTCTCTCAGCCAAAAACGTTCCCGAACCCTGATCTAGCTTACAGTTTCCTTTAGAGACAGATCATCTCAAGAGCAAAGTTGAAGGGGATGAAGAAAAACCACTACTAAAGGTAAAGAATTTTCAAATGCAGCATTTAAAATTTTTAAATCAATGTCAAAATAATCTATGATGAAAAGACTTATAAACGTTTTACATTAAGGTCCGATTCTAACAAAGATATTTAAAATCGAGGCGCATGCCCTGACCCTGAAGCTCAGTTGGTTAGAACGCCATCTGGATGCCACACTTGCGGCTTCGATCTCTGGCCGGGGCACATGTGAGAATCAAACCAATGAACGCTTAAATATGTGGAACAACAAATCGATGTTTCTCTCTCTTGCCTTTCCCCTCGTCTATCTCTAAAATTCACAGATAAAGTTTTAAAATGAAATAAATACAAGGCCCCAGCCCATTTCTCAGTTTGGATCATTTCAAAACTGCACGACATTATTTACCTTAAGTCCCGAAAGCCATAGCCGTTCCCAACCCAAGGGCAGGACAGCGCCCCCTCCCCGACCAGTCCCCCAGGTGGCCTGTAGTTCAGGAGGGAACTGGAGGGCCCTGTGAGAGCGCTCCAAAGCCGCCCTGGCGCACCGCCACGTGCTCGCTGGAAAGGGCGACAGAGTCTGGCCATCAGCTTACCTCAACAAGGGGCAGGGAGAGCCGGTGAGTTGGAAAATGTGCTCCAGCTCCTGCACCTGCTCCTCGGTGAAGCTGGCCACGCGGGCCTCCTGCATGCTGTCGGCCGCCGGTGGACACTGGACGTCGGCCCGGAGGGGCTGTTCCTCCTGCTCCAGCTCTGCTGTTTCTCGGCCACTGTCACCGCTGGTCTCGTAGCTTTCGTCGTCCACGAAGTCCCAGTCGTCTGGCTCACTTTCACCGCTGGCTTCATACCCTTTTTCTTCAGCTCCACTCTCTGTTCCTTCTGCTGCTGCTGCTCGCTGCTCAGATTCGGCCCTGTCTTCTTCTCCTTCCTCTCCGGTTACCACGACCCCCGGAGGCACGTAATCTGTAGAGAGAAACCCAAAGACACAGATCAGGTCACCCCATGGCCCAGCCCGTGGGAAGGAGGAGGTGAGCTGCTGCTTTCGAGGGGCGTGCGGTCTGCTCGCCTCTCCCAGAAAACCTTGCATTCTTGGAGGCGGCTGAAGCTCGCATCACGAAAAACACGAACCATGCAGGTCTTTCCCATCCTCGCCCACTTCCAGCCTGAGGTTGGCGGCGCCATCCTGGTTGCACTGGTCCTGAGGCTCCATGTCCTGAGTGTCGTCCGTGAGACTGTGGCCTGGGTCCTTCAAGGCTCTCCGGGAGTCTAGCGCGGGAAGAGTATATGAGCGGGTGTTGGGGGTGGGGTGGGTGTGCTGAGGTGCGCATGCGGCAGGGCTTGGACGGCAAATAGGAGGGGGCACTTGCAAGAAGGGCTGTGGTAGGGCGCATGCGTGAGAACGCACGTTGGGCTTCAAGTTGCAACTTCGTTGACTGCTCCTCTCTGGGAGAGCCTTCTGAGGGGAAGCGACCGTGCTGCATTGTGCAAACCTATTGGTGGGGGTAAGAGCCACACTCGGACTAGCTGTGGAGACCTGGGAGAAAAGTTTACAAAATATCCTTTGGCCCAACCCCCACCCACAGCAGTAAGTACTGAGCATGGAGTGTACCCTCGTGTGCCTTTCCTTCTTGCCCCCGCCATCAACTCAGCTTCCTTATTCCAGGACAGCCCCTTCCTCGTGGCAGACTCTCGCTAACATGGGGAGCAGCACGTGACGCTGTAAATGAGACTCAATTCCACACACCGTGCTTACTACCGGCACCTTCCTTTGGGACCTATACTGCCCCTATTTTTGGCCACACCCAGCTGCTTTCCTGCCTAAGCTCCCACTCACCGCGATTGGCTGGAAAATGAAATACAGGAGCAATCGTCTAAGTGGAGCATGCTGGCAGTTCACTTACCCAGACCAATTATAACCGGTTCCTGGCCCCAAAAAGGGATCCAGCAGGGTTACCAACCACCACAGCTTCCGGAGGCGCCCAGCGTGCGCTGCGGCAGAGCCATGGAGCCCCTGCCTGGGTTCCATGACTATGAGCCCGGCTTTTACAACCTAATGGACATTGGCGCTGAAGTGGAAATAAGGTCTGAATGTGTGCACGGAGCAGCAACAGAAGCTGAAGAAGAAGGCCACCGTGAGGAAGGAGATTGGGGCCTCACGGATGACATCAACCACAAAGGTGACTTCAACCTCGACGGCAAGCAAGAAGCTGACAATGACCAGGGAGGCAACATCTGCCACGAGGGTGACATCCATCACGAAGCACACGGTTTCCAGGAGGCCGTCAGGAACCACGGGGTCGGCGGTGGCGACCAGCAGCCCAGGCAGCAGCTGGCTGAGATGGCCCATGTGGCGGCTGTGGCGGCGGCCGTGGCCCCGCAGCACCAGAACCAGCATCCAGGAGCCCGGCGCTGGAAGTTCACGCCAGAGCAAGTGCAGGAGCTGCAGAGCGCTTTCCAAAGCACTCAGTACACGAACTTGTTACCAGGTAAGTGGCACCTCCAAGACGGGCCCAGTTCTCCAGGGGCTTTCGGTTTATTTCTAGTACTTAGTCTGTCCCCTGAGACTTCCCTGTCCTTCCCTTCCCCTTCTAAGTGTGAAAAGCCTCCTGTCTCCAGGGAGGGGTAAGAGAATGCCTTCTGCGCATCAAGGGAAATATTTTCACACACTCCTCAAGTGAATCAAGTCTGGGTACCGCTCAGGGGTCCTTTTATTTTTAATTGTGGAAAATATCCCTTAAAGATAAAATTTGCGACCTTAACCATGCCTCGGCATACTGCTCAGTAGTGTTTCGAGCATTCAGATTGTACAGTCAGTGTCCCGACCCCTTTTCACCTTAGAACTCTAAAACTGCACAGTAGACCGCTCGCTCTTCCTCTGGCCCACAAGCACCTTTCTCTTTTCTGTGTCTGTGAACTGCTCCTGTAAGTGGAGTCACACAGTGGTATTCCTTTCGTGACTGCATTATTTTTTTATTTAAATAAAATTTTATTAATGTTAATGGGGTGACATTAATAAATCAGGGTACATATATTCAAAGAAAACATGTCTAAGTTATCTTATCATTCAATTATGTTGCTTACCCATTGCCCAGAGTCAGATTGTCCTCTGTCACCCTCTATCTAGTTTTCTTTGTGCCCCTCCCCCTAGTTTTCTTTGTGCCCCTCCCCCTCCCCCTAACCCTCTCCCTCCTTCCCTCCTGCGTCCTCCCTCCCCCGCCCCTGGTAACCACCACACTCTTGTCCATATCTCATAGTCCTGACTGCATTATTTCACTCAGTATAATGCCACAAGTCTTTTCCATGTTGTCGTACGTGCTAGGACTTCATCCTTTTTAAGGCTGACTAAGATTCCATTGTGTGTAACACCATATTTTGTGTGTCCTTTCATTTATTAATGGGCACTTGGGTTGCTTCTATCTGTTGGCTATGGTGAATAATGCTCTACGGACAGGGATGTGCTAAATCACATGGGAGGCACTGATTTCACTTCTTTTGTGTGTGTGCATACCCAGAAGTGGAAGTTCCTGATCACGGGCATTCTGTTTTTACTCTTTGAGCAACTGCTCTACTGTTCTCCATAGTAGTTACACTATTTTATGCTTCCTTCTGCTGGCACAAGGATTCCAGTTTCTGCACATTCTTCCCGACACTGGTTACTTTCTGCTTTCTGATGTTAGCCATCTCAATGGATGTAAAGTAGTATCTCATGCTTTTGATTTGCATTTTTCTATTGGTACATGATATTGAACATCTTTTTGGTGCTTTTTCATGTGGTCTGCACATTTTTTTTGTTAAGTCTCATTTATATTTTCTAAGATTTTTATTGTGATAAAACACATATAAAGTAAAATGTCCTATCTGAACCACTCTAGAGTGTACAGCTCAGATGTATTAAGAACATTTTTCTCACTGTGCAACCGTCCCCGCCATCAGCTCCAGAACTCTTCACCCTGCGACCCTGAACCTCTGCTGTGTGACCCCAGAGGGCGCCGCGCATGTGAGGTCAGGCAGTACCGTTATCCGTTCTGGGACCAGTGCACACAGTTCCCATTTCTCAATGTCTTTGCCAACACTTGTTATTTTCTCACATTGTAAGGAAGTCTTTCTGATGGGACGAGCTGCTATCAGTGTGGTTTCCATGTGCATGTCTGTAGTAATTCATTTGTACTGTTCAGCATACTTCCATGTGTTTCGTTGTCATTTGTGTATCATCTGTGGAGGAATGGCTATTCGAGAGTTTTATATATTTTTTATCTGCTGTTTCCTTAGTGTTGAGTTAGACACTTCTTAATATATTCTAGATATAATTTTTTTTATCAGCTAGATGATTTGAAAATATTTTTTTCCATGTCATGGGTTACTTTTTCATTCTATTTGTTTTGTTCTTTGGATGCACTAAAGCTTTCATTTTCAATGTGGTCCAGTTTATCTCTTTTTTCTTTCATTGCCTGTGCTGGTGGCCTGTTTATGTGAATACAATTTTTGGAATCAAGACAAGGGGAATGAAACACTTCACGCTTCTTTAATACTGGATTCTTTTATACCTTAATTTTTTTAAATTGTACATTATGGATTTGGGGTGAGTTTTTATATGTTTAAGTAGTTTATTAAAATGGTTTATTTGATACTTTGTGGTTCATTCCACCTTTAAGTTTAAATGGAAAAAAAAAATCAATAAAGCAAGCTGGTGCTGGAAAGGAGGAAAATTTACATAAGGAAGTTCTTGAGGGGAAAATCTAATTATAAAATCAAGCATAGCCTGACCTGTGGTGGCGCAGTGGATAAAGCGTCAACCTGGAAACACTGAGGTTGCCGGTTCAAAACCCTGAGCTTGCCTGGTCCAGGCACATATGGGAGTTGATGCTTCCTGCTGCTCCCCCCATACTGTCTCTCTCTGTCTCTCCCCCTCTCTATAATGAATAAATAAAATCTTTAAAAAATTAAAAAAAAGAAATTTTAAAAAATCAAGCATAAACTGTATTTATGTATTAATTTTATTCATAACTGCAAATACTAAACACGTGTGGGTTTTCCCCTCAGACAGGACATTGCGAGACGCATAGGTGCGATTGAAGCCAGAGTGCAGGTGAGTAAACCTGAGAAATGCCATGTGACAGGAGAGCCATCCTAAAGCCTCCTTCAGGATGTGGTCACCTCAGTCTCAGACACTCTCAAGTGGATCTGTTTCCTTGTCTTTCCCATGTTGACAAACAAGCTTCTGCCCTAGCATCCTGTGGAAGGCAATGAGATGTGTAAACTGCAGCTTATGCTTATTCCTCATTGCCAGAGCGAACATCTTTTCTCAAAGAAAAGAAAAGAAAAGAAAAGAAAAGAAAAGAAAAGAATGAACTCTTTCTTCTAAGCTGTGCATAAAACTAAAGATACATCGCTTACAAACGTACAGGCAATTCTGTCTCTAACTATATATATATATATATATACGTGTGTATGTGTATCATTGGGGAGAGGGACGTTCCCTCCTTCGCTTCTGTTTTTCTGGTTGGTCTAACAAGTGAAGAGACACAAGACAGGTTACCAGACGGAAAACAAAATTTTCATTTGCACATATGGTGGTCTCTCAAATCGGGATATAAAGAAATGTAGAAAGGAGGCAGCTCTTCTACTTTTTAGAGAAAGAGGTAATCAACTTGTGAGGAAGTGACAGACAAAGAAACTTAAGCTTGAGTGCTTAATCATTAAAATCTAAGCAGAGTTGGCACTTAGGGAATAATTAGTAAAGAATTCGCAACTTTGCTTTATATAGGCCTCTCTGTCCTGAATTGCCTATCTCTGGCAATAAGGATGTCTGTCAAACTCCCGGTGTAGGGAGGGTATCTTTCATAGGAGAGTTTTATTGCCTGCTGTTATGGGACAGAGGGGAGAGTCAGAGTGTTCTTGCACCAGCTGTTTCTCAAGCAATTTCTATTAAAAATAATCAATATGCCATGTTGGCCTAGTATTGGGAGCCTGCCCAGAGCCCCATCAGTATATTCAAGAAAGTTCTAGGTCTTCTAGCACTGGTGTCCTTTACAGAGGACTTGTATACAGAGTCTTAGGGGGCTCAGCCTGACTGACTTTGGAAGTATTAAACCAACGCACATGGGTGCAGCTTAAAAGAAGGTCCAATTCTTTTAAATTATTTAAAGCAAAGCATAAGTTCTTGGATAAATCAATGAATTTACACACACACACACACACACACACACACACACACACTGGGTGATGGAGCTACATACGGACAGAATACTCTATATAAAACTTGTGAGTAATTAATCTGAGACTAAGAGGGGAGTATGGCTTAAGTATTCCATCATCTGAGTCATTTTCTTGTTTATTTTAAGTATTTGCTAAGGTATTTTAAGAGAGAAAGTCCAGCTTCACCAAGCAGTGGCACAGTGGGTAGAGCATCAGACAGGGATGCAGAGGACCCAGGCTGGAAACCCCAAGGTCACCGGCTTGAGCATGGGCTCACCAGCTTCAGCACAGATTCATCAACTTCAGCACGGACTCACCATTTTGAGCGCAGTGTCACTGGCTTGAGCATGGGATCTTAAACATGACCCTATGGTCACTGGCTTGAGCTCAAAGGCTCCTGGCTTGAAGCCTAACGTTCCTGGCTGGAACAAGGGGACAGTCACTCAGCTGTAGCCTTTCGGTCAAGACACATATGAGAAAGTAATCAATCAACAACTAAGGAACTGCAAGAGAGAGTGGATGTTTCTCATTTCTCTCCCTTCCTCTCTGTCCCTCTGTCCCCTCCCCCGTCTCTGTCACACACACACAAAAGTAGTGGCAGCCTGAAATTTTGCTTTCTAGAACTCTCTGACGTAGCAACGTGAAAACATAACTAGGAAAAGTGTCATGGTGAGGACAGAGGGAAAGTGTAAAAGCTTTGGAATTGCATCTAAACAATGAAACAAGCAGACAGTAGTGCGAATTGACATAAGAAGGGTGAAAAGGTTAAAGAAGGATTGCAGGCCATCAAAACAGGCCTTGTACTTACTACACAAATTCAACATCACAAAGCTGTGAAATACATAAGAGGATATTCTCTTGAGGAATTTCCAACATCTAAGGATATTTGATCCCTTTTGGGGCTACTGTACTAAAGAGATGACTTTGGTGGAATTGTTGGGGGGGCAGTGAGCCTCATTTCAGAGAGATTCATAGTTGTGTTCATCTCAAATTCTACTCACTTTTTCCACCTGTGATGACTACTTTGTAGGACATGGAATGAGAAGGTGACCAAACAAAACCATAAGTTGTATCAAAGTGATTTGCCCAAAGGAAAGAAAAGAACATCGGGGTGGGTTTCTTGGCTCTGCTACAGATGCATGTGTGAGGCAGTGATGGAAACAGGCTGCAGATCTGCGGGTGGACTGCAGAAAAGCAGCCCAGCAAAGTAGACCATTGAGTGCTGCATGCTAACACCACAGACTGGGCTCACAGGCCTGACTCAGGTTGGAAGGGTTGGGAGGAGGATGGGAACACTTTCTCAGCCTGCAAGGCATATGCAGAAGAAAAGCAGAACCTCAAGCTCTCATGACTTCTCCTTCTCTGGGTTTCCATAGTGCTGTCTCAGTGACATTGAGAAGAAACTCGGAACCAAATGAAGTAAATCAGGGGAAAATCTTAGCATTCATATCTATTTCCAGACACTTGTCCAGGGTCCCGGAAATGTCTCCAGAGCAAGGTGAGGGGACTTCATCCTTAGCCCAGGAAGGCTTGCAGGGTGGGGAAGGTGGAGTATGAAGACCAGCATGAATTCCTAGAAGAAGCTTAATACATGGTTTCCTCCTTTTTGTTGCAAATAAACCTGTTTTGTGAAACAGGTACTGGGAATATAGACCCAACATCAGCCCTTGGCACAGCTAGCTCTGGGCTTTGGTTATGTTTATGAGATTTGACCACTGGTGTAGGTGGATGCTTCCAAAGCTTGTATAGACTATATATTCATGCACCAGAGTGACTACAAATCGTAAGAGGAGAGGGCAATAATGATGTGTCAAACAGGGAGAGAAGCACCTTTATGTCACTTAAAATGTGCAGTGTGGAAAGGTAACGGATTTAAATGCAATGCTAACCCCATTAATCAGGACCCAGAGAAGATAGTGAAGTCTGACAGTTTTGTTTGTTTGCGGAAATAGTTGGCAGATATTCAGGGAGGAAAAATTTACTTTTTTTTTATTTAGCGAGATAGAGAGAGAGAGAGAGAGAGAGAGAGAGAGAGAGAATGATGGAGGAGGAACAGATGGGGACAGATAGACAGGAAGGGAGAGAGAGAGATGAGAAGCATCAATTCTTTGTTTCAGCTTCTTAGTTATTCATTGATTGCTTTCTCATATGTGCCTTGTCCGGGAGGAGTGTCCCTTTTTTCAATCCAGAGACCTTGGGCTCAAGCCAATGACCTTGCACTTCAATCCAATGACCTTTGGGCTCAAGCCAGCGACCATGAGGTCATATGGCCGTATCTAAAATGCTGCACTCAAACTGGTGACCCCAAGTTCATGCTGGAGAGCCTGTGTTCAAGCTCGCGACCTCAGGGTTTCAAACCTGGGTCTTCAGCACCCCAGACAGATGCTCTATCCATTGTTCCAATGCTTGTTCAGGCAGGGAGGAAAAATTTTATGTTGCTTTACCTCCGTAATTGATTATCTTCATCAAATGCATGCTCCACAGTTTAGCGTATTAATAATTACAGGAGTTGAGGGTTCTGGTTGAGTAAAGTGTCTAGGATTGCCTGCCATTCTGGACAGCTGATGCTCTGTTTAAGGGTCCAGGAACTGTCTCCAGAGCTGGGTGAGCAGACTTGGTCCTTAGCCCAGGAGGGTTGCAGGGTGGGACTGGAGAAGCGTGAAGAGTGGACAATGGTTAAAACAGTGGTCAGCAAACTGCTGCTCGCGAGCCACATGCGGCTCTTTGGCCCCTTGAATGTGGCTCTTCCACAAAATACCACATGCGGGTGCTACTTCGATAATGAATGTACCTACCTATATAGTTTAAGTTTAAAAAATTTGACTCTCAAAAGAAATTTCAATCATTGTACTGTTGATATTTGGCTCTGCTGAGTAAAGAGTTTGCCGACCACTGGGTTACAATGGTGTACCTCTTCTTCCTAAACATTGCAGTGCCTAGAATCATTTAGGGGTTGAGTTGGATTCAACACTGCTTAACAACAGAAGCTAAAATATCAAGGCACAGTGTGGGGGTTTCAGCAACTCTCAGCCCCAACAGACAAGCCACAAATTCCGTGGTTCCCCATGACTAGGCCTTTCTTGCCAGAGCTCCTTTTTACCTCTCAACAAGTTTCGGAGGACTAATGAGCCCTTAGAAACCCTGGAAGGAAACTTTGTCTCTAAAAAGCGAACACCTGTTTTACTATTAGTTATTTACTTCACATGGAGGATAAGATTTTCAAATAAGGAGCCTTCACCACCAGTATGAATTTAAATAAGATCCCTGTTTACCAGGACCAAACTCCCCCACAAAGAAGGTGAGACTGTCTCGAATGAGGACGGTCAGAAGCCAGCTGAACAGCTCATAGTCCGCTGTCAGGATACAGATCATTCTTCATCCTGATACCAAGCAATGGTGCAACAATAGCAAGACCTGCACCCTGCACACGGCAAAAACCATAAGGATGCTAAATTGGGAGGGTTAAACCTATTCCAGAACTAGGCACGTAACTGGCGCTTCCTAAGGGTGAGATGTAGGAAGGGGTTGGTGATAACGTTCCTGACGTATTTCAGCAAAAACGAACAGCTTCTTCTGAGGCAGTTTTACATCTCAATGGCATATATGCTGCATCTGTTGATTTCTTTGTATGATGACACTAACTGTGCAAAATACTAAACCAATTTCAATTTCATTCTGTAGGTTTGGTTTAAAAATCATAGGGCCAAGTTTTGGAAACAGGACAGGTTACTGATGCTGAGAAAGGCACCACCTGCCGTCCGGGGACGCATGGGCTCGATGTCCTTGAAAAAGCCCTAGACACCATCCTTGTTCAGGACGCGGATTGCAGATCACTTATCCTGCTGCCGCTGACCCCACAGGCCACCCCGACCACACCTACCTTCTCCGTCCGCACTTGTGTTATCAATAAAGAGGTAATTTCTCAACATCATTGTCATTGTGTGCTAAATGGGAAGAATAGTGTATATATGGAAAATGTCAAGGAAAGGCCATTGAAACAGAATGAAAGGAGGCCTCTTTCCATGAGATGACCTCCCTGAATCACCATCAGTAATCGCTGCGCATCACAGAAATGTCCCAAGTGCCCACGTTGAGTTTGCACTGACTCATATATTCTCCATCTCCCGCCCTGATCACCCCAACCTCGTCCCGCCCTGCCCCTTTGGACCACAGAAGTGTTCGGTATTGGTGGGGTCAGTCCGTACTGAGCGAACAGTGTGTTTCTGGACAGAGGTGAGCTCCGTTCATTCTGAAAAGTTCCGGATCAACAGTGGACTCTCAGGGTATCTTCCTACAGGGCTACTCACAGGGCTGTATGGGCGGTGACCAGCAACACTCATCCAGTGTGCCCAAATTCTGTTCATCACCCTCCCTTTTGTGGAGGAGATCGGGGAATAGTCTGGCACATAGGTTCTGCTGCTTTGCAATAAAAATGAGGACAGATTTTATCAAGGCCACAGAGAGGTTCTTTTTTATTTCCTCCTTCTTCCACCAACCCAGATAAAAATATTGTCACTCATTCCACAGGTCAGAAGCTTCACATCACGCCTTCAAATGTATCTTGTCAACCTCACTTTCCTTGGGGGAGCTGTTAGGGGAACGTGAGGTTTACTGATGCCCAGCTGGCCTCCTGAGCAGTGTTCACTTGGATTCACTCAAAGAGAAACATTGCCTGTATCTTTGCTTTGCCTTGTGGTCATCCTTTGTGAAACTGTCAAAGGAGGTAAACAAAGCAAGGAAGCCAAAAATGAGGAGAGGAGAGTGAAGAGGCCAGAACCAATTCTTAAAAAGCATTAAGTTCTCCTCGGTGGAACAAACTCTGTCGTTGCCTAATCGTTAACAACCGGAGGCTCCTTCAATGGAGATTTGTGTTGAAAGTGTTTAATCGTACACAAGGCACGCATACTGTAAAACGATTGCAATGATCAAAGAGAAGGTGCCCTGGTGACGTCAAAATTTCCTCTCTGATGAGAGTTCATCAAGGATCCGTTTCCCAGTGCTTCTACTTCCTAATGTGAAGGGAGGCTCCATTTTCTTGGGAAAACATACACTCTTTCCCATGGTGTTCGCTTATTTCTGTTCCTTTCTCCTTCTGACCCCTCCCATGTGTGGGTGTCTGATGTCCCCAAAGTGGTGTGTGAGTGAATGTAGGTTTCTGAAGAGAGGAAGATGTTATTAGTACCCAGAGACACCCACGTCTTCTGGGAGTAGACGACATTCAGTAAGTTCCCACCTGTGCTCATTGCCATTCTCACCAGACGATTTTCAAACCAAACTTTATTCCTTAGTGTTGACCACTTTCCTTTTCTTTGAAACATTAGGATTCTCAATGCTTTTGTTACCCCCAGAACTACAGGGCCTCTTCAAATAAACTGTAGGACCTGTCTGACCCAGGCCTGATCCCTTCTCTGACCTGGCCACGGCGGAAACGGCCACATTCAACCTTCCCTACCTGAGGCCGAAAGGGAGGGAATACTCAGCACAGATACCCAGTTAACCCTCACAGCCAGTCTGACACACACTAGCAGAGAACATCCTCTCTTCATGCCCAGGCTGCCTGAGAGGAAGAAAAGGTGGTCATACTTCCGGTATGTGGATGGTTTCTTCCTCACGCACACCACTTTCTTTGAAAATTTTTTCATTTCAGAGAGAGATAGAGAGAGAGAAGGGGGGAGTAGCAGGAAGCATCAACTTTCATATGTGCCTTGACCAGGCAAGCCCAGAGATTTGAACTGGCGACCTCACTGTTTCCAGGTCGATGCTTTATCCACTGAGGCACCACAGGTCAGGCCACAAACACTACTTTTTAAAACACGTCTCTACTTCCTTCAGGAGCCAGATGTATTAAGACCAGGGGGTGGCATGGGACATAAGAAATATTCAAACCATCACTATATATAATAATTTACTCTTAGCCTATGGTTTCCAAGGAAAGATGTCCTCTAACATTAATCCTCCAAATTGACTAATGCCCCAAAGAAAATTTCTCTCAATGTACACCTCAAATATTGCCAGATCATATATCAGAAACTAATTAAGCTATTATGAGGAAATAAATTTTATTTATAAAATAGCTTAAGAAATTGGTCACTGACAAATACATTGACCTTAGCTAGGCTGTCTCTGCAAATGTTTATTTTGGCCTAGAATGTGTAAGGTCAGTCTTGTGAGGAGTCAGGATACTCAGTGCAGTGTAAGAGTCTAATAGTTCTGGGTGCGCTCTTATTTTTCATTCAAGACTTGCCTTATGCTCCCTCCTCTGATCAGGCTCAGGCAGGAGGGAGTTCCAATGGGAAGGAAAGCTTGCCTCAGCCACCTCTTCGTAGAAGACACGTACTGTACTTATTTTTTGGGTGGAATTCCACATTATTTCACCTTCATTGGCAAGTGAGACAAATGAGTAGGACCCAGGTTGTAAAAGGGTGACAGTGACAGAGAATGACAGTGATCATAAAATGCTGTTCTCGCAAGAAATGTACCGTGTTTTCTCCTGGGGGACACCTGAGGTAAAGAAGGCAACCACGAGGCAACACATGCCCAGGACAGAGGGTTGTCCTGCAGGAGGGAGCACGCAGACTTTGTTCCAGAGAAGGCCAGCCTCCGGGTGGCCACACCCTCCACGGGCCCAGGATGCCTGGGCATGGGCAGTGCACACCCAGCTTCACCGGTTCAACACCTCCCACCTCCCAGCTGTGCATAACTCTGTCTTCCCAAGGTCTGTTAACTCAGGTGTTGTCACTCAGACTCAGCACTAAGCCAGGGCACCCCCGCCCCAGGCATTCAGTATCCCGGTGGTCCCCCTGGCACAGCAAACATCAGAGCGATGCAGCTTGTGTTCACCTCACCAAGGGCTGAGTGCGATTCCACCACAACAGGCATGCTTTCCTCCGTCTACTTGCAAAGCCAAGCCTGCCACCTGGCCGCACAGCTCAGGAACTGCAGCCTGCTCTGCACGTGCTATGAGTTAACTTTTTAGGAAAGGGTGGTGATGGCTTGGACACCTTCCTATCCCAGGAAGAACACAAAAGACTTTCTGGAAGCACCTTCTTTTGTGTTACACAGACAAGGAATTCACAAGATTTAAAATGCGGTGTTCAGGCCCCGGAGCATATTGGTACACCTGACTCCCTCCAAAGCTCTGCTCCCAGACTGAACTGGGTCCCTATGAGAACTGTGGACGGGGACCATGATTTTCCTGGTTTGGGGTGGGGTGGGGACTGGAGACAAGGTAGAGAACAAGGAAAAGTGTCTGTCCACGTCCTTTGAACATTGTAGAAAAAGAATTAAATCAAAGGATATTCTGACATCTGAGGTGGAAAGGAAGTTGTGCATACCCCCAGGAGAAAGGCGTGTCAGTGCTGTGCACACAGCATCTGTGGGGGAGTGATGTGAGGATCTGGGTGTAAAGCTGGATGGGGAGGTAGCCAGCGGGAGGTGGGCTTTATAGAACAAGATACAGGGAAAGGAAAGACAGAACGAGATTCACATAGAAATGCGCCCTTAACACCTACAGGACCATCAAAGGTCAAGCGGCAGAGCTGTCTGTTTCTCTCTCCTGCCCTCCTTTTAACTCAGATGTTCTCCTTAAGTGTTTTCTCTAGGATTGAAATACTCACAAGAAAGAAGGGAAAGTTAAGACAGGGAGTGCCTTTCAAAATGTGAGTTCTTCTCACCCAGTCCACCATTTTTTTTCACTTTCTTAAAAATTTTTATTATTTTGAATTTATTGTGTTTACATGGATTCAAGTGTCTCACTGAGTATAATTCCGTCACCCGCACCCCTGTGTCCCTTCTATACCCCCTTTCTAACCCTCCCCTAACTCCCTCCCCACTTCCCTCTGGGACTTGCTGTCCTGTTATCTGTATCTCTGTGTTATATATATATATAATCTCACCAACCCCTTTACCTTCTCTGATTCCATCCTCTCCCCCCCTTCTTCTGTTCCAACACCTCAAGAAATATCCAGGTTCTTTTACCTCATTTTAACCAGCAGAAAATGTTCAGCAGGTTACACAAGTTTCATAGGCCCGCCCAGTCACAAGAAAACCTCAACTTCAACTGGAATCAGAGAGAAATATTGCAGGTGTTAAATTAGTTCCTGCATATTCTGTTTGATTCTCGATTCACTTTTCCCCATGCAAATTTTCTGGATAAATCTAAACAGAGTATGCTATTGGATTCTGATGAGAGATTTTTTGAATACCCTTCTTTTTTTTTTTTTTTTTGTATTTTTTTGAAGTGAGAAGCTGGGAGGCAGAAAGACAGACTCTAGCATGTACCTGACCGAGATCTCCCCGGGAGGCCCATTAGAGGGTGATGCTCTGCCTGTCTGGGGCATTGCTCTGGTTACAACCAAACCAGTGAAGTGCCTGAGGCAGAGGCCATGGAGCCATCCTCAGTGCCCTGGCCAATATTACTACGATGAAGCCTTGGCTGCAGGAGGGGAAGAGAGAGATAGAGAGAAAGGAGAGGGGGAAGGAAGGAAAAGCAGGTGGATGTTTCTCCTGTGTGTTCTGGCCAAGAATCGATCTCGGGACTTCTGCAAACAGGGTGTTCCTCTACTACTGAACCAACCGAAGAGGGCGGAGTTCCCTGCTAAGCATAGTATTTAAATGGATTCCCATTGGCCTGAACTGTGGTGGCGCAGTGGATAAAGCGTAAACCCAGAAATGCTGAGGTCGCCGGTTCGAAACCCTGGGCTTGCCTGGTCAAGACACATACGGGAATGGATGCTTCCTGCTCCTCCTCCCTTCTCTCTCTCTCTCTCTCTCTCCTTTCTAAAATGAATAAAATAAATAAATAAATAAATAAATGGATTCCCATTTCCTGCTTTTTGTCGTTTTGTATTAGATTCATTCATACATAATTTTACACTTAGAATTTTTGGCCGTATATAAAATGAAAGGTGTACACAGTGCAATAAAAAAGAAATGTTACCTGTGTATTTAGCTGTACTTTTTCAAAGAGAAGGTAATCTCTCCCCTGGGTGAATATGTAAGCCATCTGTAAACATAATATTATCAGAATCCAGACGTCCTGCACTGTAAAATGCGTGAGGAAAGCACAGCCTAAATGTGTTGGGAATTTCTGCAGGTTTGAATGCGGAGTTTTTACTGCCTATCTGAGTTTCCAGTGTATTGACACGGTTGCTTTGGGACTGTTGTGTTACATGTGTTGTATATGAAGGCAGGCGCTGCCCAGGCTCCACTGGCCCCGTCACTGCTGGTGTGCTCTGCACTCTACTCACTTCCCCTTCAAGATACACAGGCTGCTCCTTCATGATGCGTCCTGCGTTTATCATAAACGCAAAGGCAGAATACAAAAATGAAAGAAACAGACTGCTCCTGGAACATGGCCCGAATAGAACACAGGGAGATGGACTCTGAGTCGGCTTGCTGTGGAAGCAGTGTGACGTGCTGGGGCTGTTCTCTCGGGAACTAAAGAGCATGCCCAAAGGATAAGGGGCCAGCAATGAGCCAGGCCTGCAAAGTTGGCCTGTATAGGCAATTGATACAAAAGTGCACAGTCCGCACAGCCAGTACAACAGTTAGGTAGAATACTTTCCACGGGAAACATTCTCATTAGAATTCCGCCCCCACCTCCTGCCCCAGCCTTGTAGCTCTGTTGATTAGAGCATCATCCCAATAAACCAAAATCACAGTTCAATGCCAGGTCAGGGCACATACAAGACTCACCAATGAATGTCTGAGTAAGTGGAATAACAAAATGGTGTTTCTCTCTCTTATATTTCTCTCCTTTTCCTTGTTTAAACATTAATAAATAAAAATTAATATAAAACAAAAATTACATAATCACATAAGATTTCTGACACAATCCAGCTTTTGTACCTCATTCAGGGAACAAATGCTTTCATTATCTGACAGCGTTCTTTTCATTTAGTTCGTCCATTTAACATTATTTCACAAAAGCTTTCGAACATTGGATCATATATGATATTCTTATCCTGCCACAAAATGAGGGCTCAACAGATACCATTTGAATGAATGAACCTTTTTCTACATACTTTTTTCCTGTAAATTATTTTATAGGATAAAATCCCAGGCCTGGAATATATAAGTAAAAGCATAATAAACCATTTTATTTTTCTTGTAGCATGTTGCCATGGGATCAGGGCTCAGTTCTGGTGGAGAACACAGTTTCCAGCTTCAGCAAAGCCTTATTCAGCTGCTTCTCTTAGTATCTGTGTGCTACTGGACTACTGACCTGTCTTTATCAAAATCACAGTCCTCCTCTCTATGAAATGGGGAAACAATAGTTCCCCAACATAGAAATATTATGAGGAAGGTAGGCACAATAATGCCAGCTATTGTTATGGCCATGGGCAACATATAATTTTCCGCAAAGCTTCAAAAACAGTGTGTATCCTCACTCAAAATTTGTTTTTGTTTGTTACATAGGTTTAAAGTAGTTTTGCTGTACTTGCAATTGCTTGTTCCATGAGTTTTATACTTTTTTCCAGTGTTTTCTTCTGTGCACTTTTTGTGTGTGTGTGTGACAGAGGCAGAGAGAGACAGAGAGAGGGACAGACAGACAGCAAAGGAGAGAGATGAGAAGTATCAATTCTTTGTTGCAGGTCTGTAGTTGTTCATTGATTGCTCTCTCATATGCGCCTTGACCGGGGGCTACAGCAGAGCGAGTGACTCCTTGTCAAGCCAACGACCTTGAGCTCAAGCTGTTGACCTTGTTCCAACCAGATGAGCCCGCGCTCAAGCCGGCGAGCTTGAGGTTTCGAACCTGGTTTGCCGCGTCTCTGTCCGATGCTCTATCCATTGTGCAATCACCTGGTCATACATCTGAGTGCTTCTTGTCCTGTGATATATATTCTCTTCCCCTTTGGACACTGGCACCTTTGGTGATATTCCTGAGTTCAATAATTTCTAAAATATTATAAAGTAACTAATGCTTAGCTCTCAATCACTGCAAATATCTGCCCCATTCTGTTGATTCCTTTTTCTTAGCGTTCTGGTCCATAGTTTGCTTCCTGATTT
Source organism: Saccopteryx leptura (assembly GCF_036850995.1). Lineage (NCBI taxonomy): Eukaryota > Metazoa > Chordata > Mammalia > Chiroptera > Emballonuridae > Saccopteryx > Saccopteryx leptura. The sequence continues at coordinate 111,718,003 of NC_089516.1, read as the reverse complement.
GGTCATAGCTTCAGAAACTCAAAAGTGTCCCTCTCCACAGGCAGCATTACACTTTATTGAATGTGTGTGTTGTGAAGATTTGTTGATTATGTAACTGGATTTGATTTTCCCTGATTTTGCTCCTTAGCCTGGCTGAGATGCATGGTGTTTTCGGGTGGGAAGAGGTAGAAAGGTGAGGCTGGGAACAACATGTACCTGATATGATTGCTGAGAGGAGTGAAGGCGGGCATGCAGGTAGTGTCTACCACCAGGCCTGGAGGTACAGAGCAGTGCACAGTACTGTGAGCAGAGCACAGCGCTCTGCAGTTGCTGCCTAGGAATTTTAACAGTAAGACAACCCTGCTCACACAGAGAGATGTGTCATTTGATGAAGAATCTGAACTTGGAATTCTCACCAGAACTATGTGCCTTCCTTTTCCCAGTACACCTTTACTATTATTTTATTTATCATTGTTAGTGAGAAAGGGAGAGTGACAGAGAGAGGGGGGAGGAAGAGAGAGAGAGGGAAAGAGAGAGAGGTGGAGAGATAGGGGACAGAGAGAAGGAGAGAGAGAGAGAGGGAGAGACAGGGAGAGAGGGGGGAGAGGGAGGGAGAGAGAAAGGAAGAGAGAGAGAAAGAGGGAGAGATTGAGATAGAGAGAGAGAGGGAAAGAGAGACAGGTGGAGAGAGAGGGGGAGAGAGAGAGGGAGAGAAATGGAGAGGTTGAGGGAGAGAGTGAGGAAGAGAGACAGAGAGAGGGAGAGAGATGGAGAGGGAGAGAGAGAGAAGAGAGACGGGGAAAGAGAGAGGGAGAGGGAGAAAGAGAGAGGGGTGAGAGGGATTTGGAGAGAGGAAGTGAGAGAAAGAGGGAAAGAGAGAGGGAGAGAGAGGATGAAAGGGAGAGAGGAAGAGGAATAGAAAGAGGGAGAGAGAGAGAAGAGGGAGAGAGAGGGGGAAAGAGAGAGGGAGAGGGGTAGCGGGAGAGAGAGAGAGTGGGAGAGTGAGAGAGAAGGAGAGAGGGAGGGAGAGATAGAGGGAGAGAGAGATGAAGAGAGAGAGAGGGAGAGAGAGGGGGAGAGAGAGGGAGAGGAAAGAAGAGAGAGAGAAGGAGGGAGAGCAAGAAGGAGGGAGAGATAGAGGGGAAGAGGAAGAGAGAGGGGTAGGGACAGAGAGAGGGAGAGGGAGAGGGAGAGGGGGAGGGGGAGGGGGAGGGGGAGGGGGAGGATGGCAAAGTGGATACATCATCGACCTTGAAACGCTGAGGTTGCTGGTTCTTAACCCTGGGCTTGGCTATTCCAGGTACATATGCAAGTTGATGCTTCCTGCTGGTCCCTCCTTCTCTCTCACACTCTAACCATCTGATAATAATCATACCAGAAGCTGCCCGACTGGGCTAGATCTTCCGTGGGAACACTTTCTGCCCCTCTTACAATCACTGTGCCTTAAAGTCTCATCCATGTTGCCATTATCAAGGGAGACAGTTTAGCCGATCAGTATGCAGGTTTTAGGTCCCTTCCACATTTTACAGACTGATCTCCAATATGGTAGAAAGGGGTCCCAGGGCATTTCCTAAACTGAGTCCCATCCTCCAATACTGAAAGCCATATGTCCTGAGTGTTGTGTTGATCAGTCCCAGGTGTCTACGGCCATACCACCCTGAACGCACCCAACCTCGTCTGATTAGTTCCAGGGGATTGAATGTCACACTGACTCTTCAGATCATTCTTCACACCGTGGAGCATGTGGGTCTGTTACACAGTTGAGAACCTCGACAAATAGTGCCTCGTACACATCACAGATTCTATGAGAAATCTGTTACTGTGTTGTCCGAATACCTTGGAGAGACCTTGGCTTTGTTCCCTTCCCGTCAGGCCCGTGGTCATAGCTACAGAGTGCTGCTCTTACCAGCTCAGCCTGAAAACGTCAGGGTTACCCGAGTCCTGACCAACCCCACCCCCAATACAGCTTCTTATTACTAAGAGAAAAGGGCAGGCTTCTGTGGTGTGGGGCTCCTTCTTGGCCTCCAGAAACATAGTAGATTAGTCCTGGAAGGAAAAATGTGTGCGTGGTAATGGGAACAGGAAGATGTACATCAAACTTCAAAGAAACTCTTTCTAAAATTTAAAAATTTACTTATTGATTTTAAAGGGAGAAGGAGGGAGAAAGAGAGAGGGAACCATTGATTTTTTTCCCCATGTATTCATTCATTCTTTGGTTGATTCTTTTATGTATCTTGACCAGAGATTAAAGCCACAACCTTATAACATCAGGTGGAGCTCCAACCAGATGAGCTACCCATCCAGGATCAAGAAATGCTTGAACATATTAAAAATCCTATTGCTAAAATAAATAAATAAATAAATAAATAAATAAATAAATAAATAAATAAATAAAAATCCTATTGCTTTCCTGTGGAACTAATAATCCATATTCTCATTGTATTCCTCATCTTTGACCTACAGTCTTTGGGAATACATTTCACTGGAGTAATAATAGAAATCAAAATATTATTTTAAGTGTTTTATCTGATCACTCTGTTAAATGGGTATAATAACAGGTCTCTTTTGTGGTTTCTGAAAGTAATGATGGTTCCTGCCAACAACAGATGATACAAAGTAAAGTCAAACTAATACAGCAACAGACAGATGAGTTTCCACAGCTTAATGCACCAGTGAGTTCTTCCTGGCCATTCGCTCAGTCAGTCTATGAAGACAATTTGAATCTTAAACCGAGATTTGTTTTGTGGGGGCACAAAAATAACTTTCCTCCCACCTTCTAAGTTCTTCTTGCTAGAGTAGTAATCAAATTAATGTGAGACAGATTAATAGAAAAAAAAAACATCAAAAATTAATTATGCACGTACATTAGGGTGTCACAAGAATATGACACCCAAGGACACATCGGGCAGTTGAGAGTTACATGCCGTTTTGGGTAGAGGAGAAGGAGGCAGGGTTCTGGGATGTCAAAGAGTTAGCACGTAAAGTATAGGGAGAGTAGAGAGGGCAATCTTGCAGTCAACAATTTCTTGCTGGGCCACCCAGGACCTATGGGATCCAGAGGAGGGTGCAACAAACACGCTTAGCTGATTCTCACTGTCTGCCACATTTAGATTTCGTTATGATGCTAAAGTGATGTTGTCTTCCTTTCAGCAGAACTTTCTGGCTGAAATCTTTAGACAGGTAAGAGGAGGTGTCAGAGTTTCTTTCTGAATCTTTTGTTAACCAGTTTAAAATCAATATTCCAAAAGTCGTATTTTCTGGTAGGAGAACTTTGGTCCAGCTCAGTAACTCCATACCTCCAGGACATATTCCACAACCATGAAGACCTGAGTGTCAGTCAGAGAGGGCCCCATGCATGGTCTTATTTTTAGTGCTCATTTAAGGTCTTACTTGCATTATCTGCATTTCCTTCAGTAAAATAAAATACTTGATTCCAAACGTAGCATACGGTTATAAACCTTGGTTGCTGTGCTTTATTTTATATCATGAATTCTGGACATGAGATGCAAAAATATGTTTTCCACTGGACAAAATGTCATCATATCACACACAAGCCAAAGTTATTTTTTCCAGAATGAGAAATGGAAAAGAAATATTTACCTCAGTTATATAAGTAATGTATTATATAAAACTCAGCACCGGGAATGTAAACAATCCAATTTAAAAAGGGACAAAAGACCTCAACAGACACTTCTCCAACAAGGACATACAGATAGCCAAAAGTCATATGAAAAAATGCTCAATGTCACTAATTATCAGAGAAACGCAAACGAAAACAACAATGAGAAGTCACCTCACCTCACACTTCATAGAATGGCATTCATTAAGTAATCAACATGCAAGTGCTGGCCAGGCTGCGGAGAAAAGGGAACCCTCCTGCACTGCTGGTGGGAATGCAGACTGGTGCAGCCACTGTGGGAAACAGCGTGGCATTTCCTCAACAAAATGGAAATGGCTTATGACCCATCCATCCCACTCCTAAATTTATATATATGCATATATATATTTAAACTTTAATTGAAAATTAAATTTAACAGGATGTCACGGATGAATAAGAGAACACAGCTTTCAGGTAAATGTTTCTATAGCATTTGAACTGTTGATTATGTTGTTGATGATGTTGTATATCCATCATCCAAAGTCAAATCATTTTTTCTCACCGTATATTTGTCCCTCTTTACTTCCTCACCCCACCCCTCCCCCACACCTCCTTCCCCATGGAATATATCTTAAGATTTCTAAAACACTAAATTAAAATAAGATATGCCCAGCAGTGATCATTGCAGCGATTTTTGAAATAGCATAGATCTGCAAACAGCCCAAGTGTCCATCAGTGGACAAGCGGCAGTTAATAGGTTTGGTACATTTACTCAATGGAATACTAAGTGACCGTAGAAAAAGAAGGAAATCTTAGCTTTTGTGACAGCGTGGTTGGACCTGGATATTATTATGCTAAGTGTAATAAGCTAGGCAAAGGAAGGCCACACGATCTCACTTAACTAGTACTGCCAAGTGCAAGGTCCTGTGTTAGCCACTGTACAAACACTAACACATTTGACACTCATAAATAAAGCGGGCACTGCTATCACTTCCATTTTCCAGTGAAACGGAAGGCACAGGGAGTTTAAGACATTCGTTCATGGTTCGGTGTCTGGAACACAGGCTGGCACACTCCCGGGCTTATAGTTCTCAACCCCCTACACTGTGTCTCCCAGGATGTACGCATCTCCTCAGGTTCTCTGGACGCTTCAACACATCAGTACACGGGGGAACCTAGGACCCTGCCTGGCATGGAAGTGTTCCACAGCCATTTCTGGCCTGTTTTGTGTCTCTCTTTTGCCCATTAACAAAGAGCAGTACCCAAATCACAGGTTCCTGGAATTCAAAACTTGCTTCTGTAATCTAAGATCCATCCCTGTGAGAGGAAATAAAAACCATGCTTCAAGGCCTTTTTCTGAGAACAGATCAGTGTCAAAGTGAGGGGTGGATAACATCAGGATCTGAACTGTACTCTCAGGGGAAAGACAGCTCAGTAGTCACGAAGGAACATTCTGTGGGACAGGGCCACCATAGCTGAGGTGTTCTCCAGCTGTTGGCTAGAATAAAATGTCAACATCTGTCTAAGTTATGCAGGTTATCTATCTCTATGTATCTATATATTTATGTATCTATCTATCCATCTATTTATCTATCATCTATCTATAAATTTATCTATATTTCCCTTTTCCCATAATTGATTTTTTATTTTTAAATTTATTAAGGTAATATTGGTTAGTAACATATATCTGTATACTGTATTATGTGTTCTACCAAATTCTAGTTTCCTTCCTTTACCATATATTTGACAAGCTTACCTTCCCTGTTTCTGTTTCTTACTTTTTTAGATCTGAGTCATATTGTGGTGTCATTTCCCTTTAGCCTGAGAGGCTGCTGAAAATGAAGTATCTCACCTCTCCTACGTGTGTGTGGGGGGTGGGGGGGTGGGGGGGGTGGGTGTGTGTGTGTGTCTGACAGAGAGAATGAATGAATATCTTTAGGTTTCCATTTCTGTGATGAATTCTTTCAGCGGATATAAGACTCTGAGTTGATAACTGTTTTCTTTAAGCTTTTAAAGATGCAGATATGTTGTCTTCTGCATTCACTTGTTTCTCATGAGGAGTCACTCGTCATTCTGAATATTGTTTTCCTCATTGTCATGCATGCTCTCCCTTCTGATTTCGTTTATTATTTATTTATTTACTTACTAACTTGCTTATTTCTTTAGTTTATTGTCTTTTGGCTTCTCATTAATTTTTTATTGATGTTGGTGAAAGAGGAACAGAGAGAGAGAGAGAGACAGGAACATATATCTGTTCCAGCATGTGCGCAAACCTGGGATCGAACCGGCAACCCTTGCGCTTCAAGATAATGCACTAACCTTCCGATCTATCCGGTCAGTGCCTCTGGCTTCTTTTAAGATTAGTTTTCAAACAGTTTAACAATGACAGGCTTAAGTGTGTTTCTTTCATTTAATTTCAGTTTTATATTTGCCATGTTTTAGGTTCTCTGAACTTCTTGAATCTTTGGCTTGATGCTTTCTCATGTTCCAAAATCTCAGCCATTATTTCTTTCCTATTAATAAATTAATAGGCTTAATTTTAAGAACAGGTCAGGTTTACAGAAAAATACAGCGGACAGTACGGAGAATTGTGATATGCCCACTACCCACGCAGGCCGTTTGCCCTGTTATTAATAGCTAACACTTGTGAGTGCATTTGTTACAGTTAATGAACCTGTATCAATAGAGTAGTAACTGAAGCCCACAGTATGCTGTACATATCAGTCTTTGCATTGTACATTTCTGTGAGCTTTGGCAATTGCACAATATCGGGAATCTGCAGTTAGATCTCATATAAAACAGTTCCATTCCCTTAATAACTCCAGTGCTTTACTTTTGATCCTTCCTTTCCTCATTAGCAGCCCCTGGAACCACTGGTCTTTTAACTTTTTGGTGACTATGAATAGTGCTGCTATAAACATTCACATACAAGTGTTAGTGTAGACTTTATAATTTTGTGGGGTAAATACAGACAAGCATGGTCATCTTTGTAAGAATCTTCCAAACTGTCTTTCAAAGGGTCTGTACAGTTGAGCATCCCACCAACAATGCATGAGACTGGCCGCTGCTCCACGGCATTAGAAGAAGCAGGCCCCTCTAGAAAGATTCTACCCACTTGTTCCCTCCCCAAAAGGGAGGGAGTGAAAGGAACGTGCAGAGTACCACATGGATGCCCGGCCCCACTTCTCCATAAAGGTCCCCCAAGTAGCCTATTTAGAAGTTGCCCGTAGAGTCCTCTGCTGTCGGCTTGAGTGGGCTCGAGCCTGAATTGAACTCACTGTTCTCTCCTTAGGACTCGCCCCGCCGTGTTCAGTGTATCCCTGTGGTCCCAGTGGGTGGGGGGGCGGGGGGGAGCAAGGGGCAGGGGAGGGCTGAAGTGTTGGGGACAGGCTGGGTCTCCTCCCTTTGAATGGCACTGTCCTAGCAATGTCGATCACATTCACCATCCCCATGTGACACAGGAAACAAATTCACAGAGAATTCACAACTTTATTGAAACTACAAAGAACAGGTCCTGAATCAGTGGGTTACTGACTTAACACTTCTATTTAATACAGAAAGCAGATATTTGGTTAACTGTCACTGATGGTGAGGCATTCTCCATTTAATCTGGCTCAAACATATCACAGAAAAACATTCCTCAGAAAATGGGAAGTATAAACATGCCATACGGGGAAGCAAACAGGGTCCATCCACGTGGAGGCGGGCCACCGGGACGGATCTGTGCAATGAAGAAGGGCAAAGGAGGAGGACAGAATGGAGGGGGAAAGGGCACCAATGGTGGACAAGTCAGGGGTAGACAACAAAAGGAGCACAGAGAAAGGAAGGCTGGTATTGGTGGTGGCGGCAGCCCAGGCATCCACACCCCGGGCAGTGGGAGCCCGGGCCATGCTTGCTGTACACTCCATATCCAAGCATGCTGTGGACTAAGGGTGGCATTCTGGGGTACACCTATATGAACGCTGAAAATGTGGTTCCAGGGCCCTCTGACGTCTCCTCCTATTCGTAAACCAGACCTTCAATCAGAGAGAAAAAGGGATTTGTTAGTACGTTTAACACTGAATATCATAACTGAAAAGATACAGTAAGCAACGCTCTATGCCCTCACAATTTTAAACTGCATCACAGAAACCTATTTTCTTCTTGCTAAAACATGTTCGGAAAGTCCTCCTAACTACGTGCCCAGCTACGGCGTGGCTTAGTGCTTCTCTCTCTTTCCACGTTTCATTTCATTGTCACCACTCTAAGATGCAGGTGGCACTGAGGAAGCACCCTCTCTCTGCCTGCTGTCACTGCTATGCCTTGTGTGCCTGTGTCCTGTGGGAGGCAGGGCGTAGTAAAAAGTGGGTTCTGCTTAAAATCCTGCTGAGGGGAACAGCTCCCATGTCCAAAAGGCCCATCCTCAGGGTACAGCCCTGAGTCAATAGGGAGCATTGCATGCTGGGACAAAAGCCTTCCTTCAAGGATGCCCCAAGGGTCATTCATCATTTGAAACCTCTTAATAGTGAAAAGACGGTTTTGTGGGGGAGGCTTGGTCCTGCGGGCTCACGGAGTTGGTGGCTTGCCTTGCTGGGACTGGAGTAAAGCTGAAGCCCTAGACACTGCCTTAATTTTTCAGAATTTTGAGGTAACGAGTGTTTAGACAGACTCGACCCAAATGTCTTAAAATTCTGAAAATCTTTGTCAGCCAAGAGTTTGGGGAGAATGAGCCAAAACATCGTCACTGCTGTCGGTTCTGCGCGCTCCACCTGCTCCACCTCCATTCCTTTGCGGGTCAGGACCAGGTCAGCTCACTCTGCTCTAGCTACAGTGCCAGGACCCGGACCAGAGCTACTGCTGCCCATCACGCGGGGCCCCAAGCCCTGTCACTCCACCTGGAGGTCCCCAGGCCATCCCTTATCCTTCGGGCAAGAGGTTGCAACAGGCATTTTAAAAAGATCAACAAAACTTGTAGGCGACAGGTCACAAAATGACTCTTCCATAAGATTCATCCTATTTTTTCATGTTGCTAACATGCAAAACTGTGTGAGTCCACTATATTCTTTGTGCCCTTGTTATTCAGGTTTGCATTTTATTTAAAACTTTTCAGGTGTTACCAAACTGCAAATATTAAGCATCACAAAGTGCCTTTTCTCCCTGCCTGAGGCCATATTATCCCTCTGAAATTTCAGATTTTGTGTCTTTGCACTGCAAGAATGTGTTGTCTAAGAAAGACACTGTAATCAAGATCATTTAGGGGGTTCCACGTATGCCCAGACTCAAGTCAGCATAGACAACCGAAACACAAATCAGTAACTGAAGGGTAGGCTCATACTACTTCCTTATGAGCAGCGCTGGTTAAAGCAAACAAGTCTTGCTCCATTTGCAACACAGATGGGGGAACCTCCATTAAAACTGTTCTGGGCCCTGGCCAGTTGGCTCAGCGGTAGAGCGTCGGCCTGGCTTGCAGGTGACCCGGGTTCGATTCCAGGCCAGGGCACATAGGAGAAGCGCCCATTTGCTTCTCCATGCCCCCCTCCTTCCTCTCTGTCTCTCTCTTCTCCTCCCGCAGCCAAGGCTCCATTGGAGCAAAGATGGCCCGGGCGCTGGGGATGGCTCTGTGTCCTCTGCCTCAGGCGCTAGAGTGGCTCTGGTCACAACATGGTGACTCCCAGGATGGGTAGAGCATCGCCCCATGGTGGGCGTGCCGGGTGGAACCCGGTCGGGCACATGCGGGAGTCTGTCTGACTGTCTCTCCCTGTTTCCAGCTTCAGAAAAATGAAAAAAAAAAAGAAAAAGAAAAAGAAAACTGTTCTGAACAAATACTTATAGGTGAAATCTAAAACATCCTCATAAAAGAAAGCTCATAGGAGAAGGTCTGATTCATTTTTATTAGAGTGGAGGGTTATGTAAGGGAATTTAGAGGAAAGTAGTCAAAAGGGCCCAACCAGTCAGTGGCACAGTGGATAGAGCGTCAGACTAGGACGTGGAGGAACTAAGTTTCAAATCCCAAAGTTGCCGCCTTGAGTGCAGGCTCACCCAGCTTGAGCATGGGATTGCTGGCTTGAGCCCAGAGGTCATTGGCTTGAAGCCCAAGGTCGCTGACTTGAGCAACGGATCACTCAGTCTGCTGTAGCCTCCCACTTAACGCACATATGAGAAAGCAATCAGTGAACAACTAAGGTGCCGCAAAGAAGATTTGTGCTTGTCATCTCTCCCCATCCTGTCTGTCTGTCCCTATCTGTCCCTCTCTCTCACTCTCTCTCTATCTCTGCCAAGAAAAAAAAAAGGTGAAATGGTAGAAAGTTCCCATTACAGGTTAAATAAGTCATTGAGATTATGTACAACATGATGACTATACCTGACACTGCTCTGTGGTTTAAAGTGAAAGCTGTTAAGAGAGGAAACCCTAAGAGTTTTCATGACACTCAGAGAACAAGAATATCTCCTTCCTTTTTGTTTTTAATCTATGTGGCATGTTGGACGTAAATTAAACCTACTGTGTCAGACAATTCACAATATATGCAAGTCAAATTACCATGCTGTATATCTTAAATGTCTACAATGCTCTATGTCAACTATATCTCAACAATGCTGAAAATAAATTCTCGATGGAATTCATGCAGTAGAGTTTGAAAATCAAGGACAACATTTTATTTGTTTCTATGGCTCCTTTTCCCTTTAGGACCCCATTGAGACAGTGCTATGCAAAACCATGGAGGGGGTAAGCAATTCACCAGAACTGAAGGGTTTCTTCTCCTGTGAGCTGGCTTGTCCAGCAGGCAGAAAGCAGAGCCCTGGTCCTCCCAAGCCCTGGCTGGCCCTGACTGCTCCCTGCCCTGAGCACTCAGTGGGCTGCCTGGTCGGGCTCGTTTTCGGTCAGCCCACACCACATCTGCAGCCAGACCCCATCACTGCACTCACACGCACGCTCTGAGGCAAAGCTAATAAGTATTTATAAATCCTGGGTTTCCTTTCTTTCTTTATTCTACATTTCCCCCAATTATTCTTTGATACAATTTAGAAATATCTATGGTCTCAGAAAATCACCTCTTGAGCCATTCAACCCATATTTTAGTCATCACTGACAGAGCAAATGGAAAATTACTTTAAATTACCACTCGTGAGAATCAGGCCTGAGCTGAGAGCCACCTCCCACTAGCAACAAGTTCCACACAACTCATCTCTTCACTAAAAACAAAAAGAATAGGTCTTTTAGGTATTAGAAATTCTGCAAGGGAATGTTCACTAATGGAGTCGGCAGTTTCTAAAATCTGACTGAGTGCGGTATCCGCAATGCACATGTTCGACTCCATGTCAATCTCCTAGCATTTCCACCTTTCTTCAGTTGGTAGAACTCTGCTTGAAATGGTTTTAGTTTATTTTGTTTTTTAGATGTATTTCAAATGTCGCAACTCTTGCTTTCATCTCCACTATAATGCACAACCTAGTAACTTAACCAAGTTTGCAGGCTGATATATCAGAATTTCCAGAAAATTAAAATATTAGGGCTGCCACTACCTCCATTATTTTTACGAAACCCTTAAAATAACACAGGTGGCACAATAGCCAGGCTCTGGAAACAACCCAAGTATCCTTCAGTGGACGTATATGGAGTTATACGAGCAGATAAAAAAGCTATGGTCCATTTACAAAGTGGAATACTATGCAGCCATCAAAAAGAGGGAAATCTCACCCGTTTTTGACAGCATGGATAAATCTGGAGATTATTATTTTAAGTGAAGTAAGCCATGCACACAAAGGAAATTACCATATACTCTCACTTATATGTGGAACATAATGAACACAATAAACTGAGGAAGAAAGGAAAACAGACACTGGTTCACAGAAAACAGATGAACGGCTGTCAGAGGGAAGGGGAACAGTGTACGGGGTCCAAGCCAGTGAAAGGATTAGACTAAAACATATACCCTAACACATATATACAGACAACAGGGTAGACGTAGCCAGAGGGAAAGAGGGATGGAGGGAAGGGGAAGGGGCAAGATGAGTAAATGAAGGAGGAAAGAGACTTAACATGGGGCATGGGTGGGCCCTATGCAAAAAAGAAAAAGAAATACAGTAAGAGAAAGAGGCACTCAGACTAAGAGACTAACCCTACAGTTAGTCTCACTTTAACAAAACAGACTTTAGTTGCTCATCTGCTTTGTTCTAATGTGTGAATTTTTCCATCCCATAATCCCTAAATATATATAAATTTTTCCATTATGCAATGAGCTTATAATGGTTTTTAAATAATTTAGTAAAATTGAACTCCTTGGTTCATTCATATGAGTAATTTTCACTTCACAGTTAGTCCCAATGTGACCTGACACAGAAACAGCAGTGTTATCTCAATACCAGTCTTAGGAGTTTAACTGTGTGTATGTGTCTTTGTGTGTATAATGCACTTATACTATTTACAGGTAAAGCTTATATAGAGTTATACACAGGGACAGGCATAAAAGAAACATGGTGTTTATTCTTGTATTATTATTTATTAATTACTGTATTATTTTCTATAGGAACCTACATCTGCCCCATCCTATATATATCTTTGTGTATGAAGAATAGTATCATATATTAGAGCAATACTTTTTCCAATTGGAGATCATGGTGCCTCTGATGATGGGAAATTTTCAAAGTTAGATTTGGTTTATCTTACTAACCTGGATCCCAGACTTGTTTTCCTGTGATAGGAAAGAAAATGAAAACACACGAAGTTGAGAATGCCCAGGACAGAGGTGTATAAAGGTGTCCTGAAGCAGGTTTGAGAGTGGCCACCCCGCCAGTGGCTTTACTCCGGTTACTGACCTCCACTCTGGCTTCAGGCACATTCATGTGTCTCGCAATGTCCTGTCTGAGAGGAGAAAAGCACAAATGCTCACAATGCAGACATGTGGATGGAAATTAAACATAAGAGGTTATCTCATTCTTACTTAAAATATAAGGTCTACCGGAAAGTTCTGTCTGTTTCTATCACAACAAGTTTCGACACGTAAGCACATGTTTATTTGGCACATGTGTGCCTCTCTATTTTTATCACTTAATGTATATACACTGACGTAGCAAATTAACTAAAACAAAATTGATTCACGTTAGTCTTATGTGTGAAACCATAATGTACCCATGGCTACTGACAGTTCATTTACGCCACTGTAATTTTTACAAATTTCAACAAGGAAGAAATGCTACAGAAGCATGTCACATCCACCATATTCCCCAGACTTAGCACCCTCCAACTATCACTTGTTTTTGTCCTTACAAAATTTTTTGAAGGGCAAAAAATTCAAAAATGAAGAAGATATCAAACAAGCACTAGTTCAATTTTTCACATCAAAGATAAAACATCCTGGACTCCTGCTCCTTGTGACAGCTCCTAACAGACTGAACTGGGGTTGGGTTGCATTTTTCAGGGATTTAGCATGGTGTTGGGGCCAACTTGGACTTGGTGAACATGTTAAGGATACTACTTTTTTATGGATTTTTGCTGTATTGGCCAAGAGTTTGCTTAAAGGCTTTAATCACTGTAAAAAAAAAAAAAATAGAAGACTGGATAAAGAAGATGTGGCACATGTATACCATGGTATACTATTCAGCCATAAGAAATGATGACATCGGATCACTTACAACAAAATGGTGGGATCTTGATAACATTATACGGAGTGAAAAAAGTAAATCAGAAAAAAACAAGAACTGCAGGATTCCATACATTGGTGGGACATAAAAACGAGACTAAGGGACATGGACAAGAGTATGGCGGTTATGGGGGGGCGTGGGGAGGTGAGGAGGGAGAGGGGGAGGGGAAGGGGAGGGGCACAAAGAAAACTAGATAGAAGGTGACAGAGGACAATCTGACTTTGGGTGATGGGTATGCAACAGAATTGAATGACAAGATAACCTGGACATGTTTTCTTTTAATATATATACCCTGATTTATTGATGTCATCCCATTAAAATTAATAAAAATTTATTTATAATTTAAAAAAAGATAAAACATTTTTTGAAAATGGTATATACAAACTGCCCTCCCGCTGGCAAGAAATCATTAATAATAATGGCAATTATATTATTTAATAAAGTTTATTGACAGTAAGAAAAATTTGTATTTTGTTTTATTCCAAAAATGGACAGAACTTTCTGGTAGACCTTATACTTTTAGAGAGATTTATTCCATGAACCAATTTCTGTAGTAGGAGAACTCACACCATTTCAGGACATACACTGAAATTCAATTGACAAAGCATTTAGAAAAGGCCGAGTCTCCTGGAAGCACAGTCACCAAGGACACATGAAATTCTGACTCCCTGTTCCTTTCATTGCTACCAACTACGAAACGACTAAAAATATCTAACAGGAAATATCTCTGCCAACTTTCAACTATTACTGTTACCCTTGGTATGGATTAAATTAGAGCCAAAAATGGCTTGGCATATCTATCTATCTATCTATCTATCTATCTATCTGCATATCTTCTATCTATTGAATATCTATCTATCTATCTATCTTCTAACTTTTTATCCACCTATCTATCTATCAATTAGCTAGCTAGCTATCCATTGATGCACAGGTACAAGTATTCAATACATACGTAGTGGATTCTAAAAGGTTGACACGAACTCCGTTGGGCATTTTTGAATTTTCTTATTGAAAACGTTTTAATCACCAATCCTCCTCCCACTCTGTAACATCTAACTTAAGGCTTGCTTTAGAGAGAGATCCTCCCATGAGCAAAGTTGAACGGGATGAAAAAAAGCCACTACCAAAGGTAAAGAATTTTCAAATGCAGCATTTAAAAAGTTTAAATCATACTCAAAATAACTTATGATGAAAAGACTTATCAACATTTTACATTAAGGTCCAATTCTAACAACGATATTTGAAATAATAGGCGCATGCCCTGACCCTGAAGTTCAGTTGGTTAGAGCGCCATCTGGATGCCACACTTGCGGCTTTGATCTCTGGCCGGGGCACATGTGAGAATCAAACCAATGAACGCTTAAATATGTGGAACAACAAATCGATGTTTCTCTCTCTTGCCTTTCCCCTCGTCTATCTCTAAAATTCACAGATAAAGTTTTAAAATGAAATAAATACAAGGCCCCAGCCCATTTCTCAGTTTGGATCATTTCAAAACTGCACGACATTATTTACCTTAAGTCCCGAAAGCCATAGCCGTTCCCAACCCAAGGGCAGGACAGCGCCCCCTCCCCGACCAGTCCCCCAGGTGGCCTGTAGTTCAGGAGGGAACTGGAGGGCCCTGTGAGAGCGCTCCAAAGCCGCCCTGGCGCACCGCCACGTGCTCGCTGGAAAGGGCGACAGAGTCTGGCCATCAGCTTACCTCAACAAGGGGCAGGGAGAGCCGGTGAGTTGGAAAATGTGCTCCAGCTCCTGCACCTGCTCCTCGGTGAAGCTGGCCACGCGGGCCGCCGGTGGGCACTGGACGTCGGCCCGGAGGGGCTGTTCCTCCTGCTCCAGCTCTGCTGTTTCTCGGTCACTCTCGCTGCTGGTCTCGTAGCTTTCGTCGTCCGTGAAGTCCCAGTCGTCTGACTGACTTTTGCTGGCTTCGTACGCTTCTTCTTCAGCTCCACTCTCTGTTCCTTCTGCTGCTGCTGCTCGCTGCTCAGATTCGGCCCTGTCTTCTTTTCCTTCCTCTCCGGTTACCACGACCCCCGGAGGCACGTAATCTGTAGAGAGAAACCCAAAGACACAGATCAGGTCACCCCATGGCCCAGCCCGTGGGAAGGAGGAGGTGAGCTGCTGCTTTCGAGGGGCGTGCGGTCTGCTCGCCTCTCCCAGAAAACCTTGCATTCTTGGAGGCGGCTGAAGCTCGCATCACGAAAAACACCAACCATGTAGTTCCTCCCCATCCTCTTCCACTTCCAGCCTGAGGTAAACGTCGCCATCCTGGTTGCACAGGTCCTGAGGCTCCATGTCCTGAGTGTCGTCCGTGAGACTGTGGCCTGGGTCCTTCAAGGCTCTCCGGGAGTCTAGCGCGGGAAGAGTATATGAGCGGGTGTTGGGGGTGGGGTGGGTGTGCTGAGGTGCGCATGCGGCAGGGCTTGGACGGCAAAAAGGAGGGGGTACTTGCAAAAAGGGCTGTGGTAGGGCGCATGCGTGAAAACGCACGTTGGGCCTTCAAGTTGCAACTTAGTTTACTGCTCCTCTCTGGGAGAGCCTTCTGAGGGGAAGCGACCGTGCTGCATTGTGCAAACCTATTGGTGGGGGTAAGAGCCACACTCAGACTAGCTGTGGAGACCTGGGAGAAAAGTTTACAAAATATCCTTTGGCCCAACCCCCACCCACAGCAGTAAGTACTGAGCATGGAGTGTACCCTCGTGTGCCTTTCCTTCTTGCCCCCACCATCAACTCAGCTTCCTTATTCCAGGACAGCCCCTTCCTCGGGGCAGACTCTCGCTAACATGGGGAGCAGCAAGTGAGGTTGTAAATGAGACTCGATTCCACACACCGTGCTTACTACCGGCACCTTCCTTTGGGGCCTATACTGCCCCTATTTTTGGCCACACCCAGCTGCTTTCCTTCCTAAGCTCCCACTCACCGTCATTGGCTGAAACCAAAAGAGAGTAGCAATCCTCTAAAGTGGAGCACGCTGGCAGTTCACTTACCCAGACCGATTATAACCCGTTCCTGGTCCCAAAAAGGGGACCAGCAGGGTTACCAACCACCACAGCTCCTGGAGGCGCCCAGCATGCGCTGCGGCAGAGCCATGGAGCCCCCGCCTGGGTTCCATGACTATGAGCCCGGCTTTTACAACCTAATGGACATAGGCGCTGAAGTGGAAATAAGGTCTGAATGTGTGCACGGAGCAGCAACAGAAGCTGAAGAAGAAGGCCACCATGAGGAAGGAGATTGGGGCCTCACGGATGACATCAACCACAAAGGTGACTTCAACCTCGACGGCAAGCAAGAAGCTGACAATGACCAGGGAGGCAACATCTGCCACGAGGGTGACATCCATCACGAAGCACACGGTTTCCAGGAGGCCGTCGGGAACCACGGGGTCGGCGGTGGCGACCAGAAGCCCAGGCAGCAGCTGGCTGAGATGGCCCATGTGGCGGCTGTGGCGGCGGCCGTGGCCCCGCAGCACCAGAACCAGCATCCAGGAGCCCGGCGCTGGAAGTTCACGCCAGAGCAAGTGCAGGAGCTGCAGAGCGCTTTCCAAAGCACTCAGTACACGAACTTGTTACCAGGTAAGTGGCACCTCCAAGATGGGCCCAGTTCTCCAGGGGCTTTTGGTTTATTTCTAGTACTTGGTCTGTCCCCTGAGACTTCCCTGTCCTTTCCTTCCCCTTCTAAGTGTGAAAAGCCTCCTGTCTCCAGGGAGGGGTAAGAGAATGCCTTCTGTGCATCAAGGGAAATATTTTCACACACTCCTCAAGTGAATCAAGTCTGGGTACCGCTCAGGGGTCCTTTTATTTTTAATTGTGGAAAATATCCCTTAAAGATAAAATATGCAACCTTAACCATGCCTCAGCATACTGCTCAGTAGTGTTTCGAGCATTCAGATTGTACAGTCAGTGTCCCGACCCCTTTTCACCTT
Organism: Saccopteryx leptura; assembly: GCF_036850995.1. NCBI lineage: Eukaryota > Metazoa > Chordata > Mammalia > Chiroptera > Emballonuridae > Saccopteryx > Saccopteryx leptura. Next base: position 111,700,886 of record NC_089516.1, on the reverse strand, counting down.
AGAACTCTAAAACTGTGCACAGTAGACCGCTCGCTCTTCCTCTGGCCCACAAGCACCTTTCTCTTTCCTGTGTCTGTGAACTGCTCCTGTAAGTGGAGTCACACAGTGGTATTCCTTTCGTGACTGCATTATTTCGCTCAGTATAATGCCCACAAGTCTTTCCCATGTTGTTGTACGTGCTAGGACTTCCTTCCTTTTTAAGGCTGACTAAGATTCCATTGCGAATAATACCATATTTTGTGTATCCTTTCCTTTATTAATGGGAACTTGGCTGATTGCTCTGGCCAGAACTTCTAGCACCACATTTAATAAGAGTGGAGAGAATGGACAACCCTGTCTTGTTCCTGATTTAAGGGAGAAAGTCCTCAGTTTTATGCCATTTAATATGATGTTAGCTGATGGTTTATCATATATGGCCTTTATCATGTTGAGATATTTTCCTTCTATACCCATTTTGTTGAATGTCTTAAACATAAAGTTGTGTTTTATTTTATTGAATGCCTTTTCTGCATCTATTGATAAGATCATGTGCTTTTTGTTCTTTGTTTTGTTGATATGGTGTATTACGTTAACCGTTTTATGTATTTTGAACCATCCCTGAGATTGTGGGATGAATCCCACTTGATCATGATGTATTATTTTTTTAATATGTTGTTGTATTTGATTTGCCAGTATTTTGTTTAGTATTTTAGCATCTGTATTCATTAGAGATAATGGTCTGTTGTTTTCTTTTTTTGTGCCGACCTTGCCAGGTTTCGGTATGAGGGTTATGTTGACCTCATAAAATGTGTTTGGAAGTATTGCTTCTTCTTCAATTTTTTGGAAGACTTTCAGTAGAATAGGAACCAAGTCTTATTTGAATGTTTGATAGAATTCATTAGTATAACCGTCTGGGCCTGGACTTTTATTTTTTGGGAGGTTTTTAATAGTTTTTTTTCTATTTCCTCCCTGCTAATCGGTCTGTTTAGCCTTTCTACTTCTTCATGACTCAGTCTAAGAAGGTTGTATTGTTCTAGGAATTTATCCATTTCTTTTAGATTGTGGAATTTGGTGGCATATAGTTTTTTGTAGTATTCTACAATAATTCTTTGTATATCTATGATATCCGTGGTGATTTCTCCTCTTTCATTTTGAATTTTGTTTATATGAGTCCTTTCTCTTTTTTCCTTGGTGAGTCTTGCCAAGGGTTTGTCAATGGTTTTAAAGAAATGGAACAAAAAAGCATCAGATTTATATAAAACTATAAAAAAACCCAAATAGCCAAAGCAATCAAGGAAAAAGAATGAAGCTGGGGGCATTACAATACCTGACTTCAAACTATATTATAGGGCCACAACAATCAAAACAGCATGGTATTGGCAGAAAAATAAACACTCAGACCAATGGAACAGAATAGAAAGTCCAGAAATAAAACCACATATATATGGTCAAATAATTTTTGATAAAGGGGCCAAATACACACAATGGAGAAAAGAAAGCCTCTTCAACAAATGGTGCTGGGAAAACTGGAAAGCCACATGCAAAAGAATAAAACTCGACTACAGCTTGTCCCCTTATACTAAAATTAATTCAAAATGGATCAAAGACCTAAATATAAGACCCGAAACAATAAAGTACATAGAATAAGACATAGGTTCTAAACTCATGGACCTGGGTTTTAAAGAGCATCTTATGAATTTGACTCCAAAAGCAAGAGAAGTGAAGGCAAAGATAAATGAATGGGACTACATCAGACTAAGAAGTTTTTGCTCAGCAAGAGAAACTGACAACAAAATAAACAGACAGCCAACTAAATGGGAAATGATCTTTTCAAACAACAGCTCAGATAGGGCCTAATATCCAAAATTTACAAAGAACTCATAAAACTCAACAACGTACAAACAAACAATGCAATAAAAAATGGGAGGAGGACATGAACAGACACTTCTCCCAGGAAGAAATACAAATGGCCAACAGATATTTGAAAGATGCTCATCTTCATTAGTTATTAGAGAAATGCAAATCAAAACTACAATGAGATACCACCTCACACCTGTTAGATGAGGTATTATTAACAAGACAGGTAATAGCAAATGTTGGAGAGGCTGTGGAGAAAAAGGGACCCTCATTCACTGTTGGTGGGAATGTAAAGTAGTACAACTATTATGGAAGAAAGTATGGTGGTTCCTCAAAAAACTGAAAATAGAACTACCTTATGACCCAGCAATCCCTCTACTGGGTATATACCCCAAAAACTCAGAAACATTGATATGTAAAGACACATGCAGCCCCATGTTCATTGCAGCATTGTTCACAGTGGCCAAGACATGGAAACAACCAAAAAGCCCTTCAATAGAAGACTGGATAAAGAAGATGTGGCACATATACACTATGGAATACTACTCAGCCATAAGAAATGATGACATCGGATCATTTACAACAAAATGGTGGGATCTTGATAACATTATACGGAGTAAAATAAGTAAATCAGAAAAAAACAAGAACTACATGATTCCATACATTTGTGGGACACAAAAACGAGACTAAGAGACATTGAGAAGATTGTGGTGGTTAACGGGAGTGGGGGGGAGAGGGGACGAGGGAGAAAAGGAGGGAGAGGGGAAGGGGAGGTGAAGGGACACAAAGAACACTAGATAGAGGGTGACGGAGGACAATCTGACTTTAGGTGATGGGTATGCAACATAATTGAATGACAAGATAACCTGGACATGTTTTCTTTGAATATATGTACCCTGATTTATTGATGTCACCCCATTAACATTAATAAAAATTTATATAAATAAATAAATAAATAAATAAATAAATAAAAATGGGAACTTGGGTTGCTTCTATCTGTTGGTTATGGTGAATAATGCTCTACGGACAGGGATGTGCTAAATCACATGGGAGGCACTGATTTCACTTCTTTTGTGTTTGTGCATACTCAGATGCGGAAGTTCCTGATCACATGGCCATTCTGTTTTTATTTTTTGAGCAACTGCTCTACTGTTCTCCATAGTAGCTGCACCATTTTATGCTTCCTTCTGCTGGCACAAGGATTCTAGTTTCTGCACATTTTTCCCCAACACTTGTTACTTTCTCCTTTCTGATGTTAGCCATCTCAATGGAAGTAAAGTAGTATCTCATGCTTTTGATTTGGATTTCTCTATTGGTACGTGATGTTGAACATCTTTTCAGTGTTTTTCAAAGTCCTTTGCACATTTTTTCTTGTAAGTCTCATTTATTTTCTAAGATTTTTATTGTGATAAATCACAAATAAAGTAAAATTTCTTATATGAACTACTTTAGAGTGTACAGATCAGACGTATTAGATGCTATCAGTGTGGTTTCCATGTGCATGTCTGTAATAATTAATTTGTACTGTTCAGCATACTTTCATGTATTTCATAGTCATTTGTATATCATCTGTGGAGTAATGGCTATTCGAGAGTTTTAGAGATTTTTTTATCTGGTGTTTCCTTAGTGTTGAGGTGGACAGTTCTTATATATTTTAGATATAATTTTTTTATCAGATAGATGATTTGCAATGTTTTTTCCCATCTCCTGGGTTGCTTTTTCATTCTATTTGTTTTGTTCTTTGGATGCACTGAAGCTTTTATATTATTGTGGTCCAGTTTATCTGTTTTTTCTTTCATTGCCTGTGCTAGTGGCCTGTTTGTGTAAATAAAATTTTTGGAATCAAAACAAGGAGAATGAAAGACTTCAAGCTTCTGCAATACTGGATCATTTTATTCCATAAATTCTTTTGTAATTGTACATTATGGATTTTTCTGTGTTTTTATATGTTAACATTGTTTATTTGAGTACTTAGTGGTTCATGCTACCTTACAGTTTAAAGGAAAAAAATCCATATAGCAAGCTGGTGCTGGAAAACAGGAAAATTTACATGGAGCAGATCTTGAGGGGAAAATCCAATTATAAAACCAAGCATAAACTGTGTATTTAGGCATTAATTTTATTCATAATTCCAAATACTGAACAAATATGGGTTTTCCCCTCAGAGAGGACATTGCGAGACACATAGGTGTGACTGAAGTCAGAGTGCAGGTGAGTAAACCTGAGAAATGCCATGTGACAGGAGAGCCATCCTAAAGCCTCCTTCAGGATGTGGTCACCTCAGTCTTAGACACTCTCAAGTGGGTCTGTTTCCTTGTCTTTCCCATGTTGACAAACAAGCTTCTGCCCTAGCATCCTGTGGAAGGCAATGAGATGTTTAAGCTGCAGCTTATGCTTATTCCTCATTGCCAGAGTGAACATCTTTTCTCAACGAAAAGAAAAGAATGAACTCTTTCTTCTAAGCTGTGCATAAAACTAAAGATACATCGCTTACAAATGTACAGGTAATTATGTCTCTAACTATATATACATATATACGTGTGTATGTGTATCATTGGGGAGAGGGACGTTCCCTCCTTCACTTCTGTTTTTCTGGTTGGTCTAACAAGTGAAGAGACACAAGACAGGTTACCAGACGGAAAACAAAATTTTCATTTGCACATATGGTGGTCTCTCAAATCGGAATATAAAGAAATGTAGAAAGCAGGCAGCTCTTCTACTTTTTAGAGAAAGAGGTAATCAACTTGTGAGGAAGTGACAGACAAAGAAACTTAAGCTTGAGTGCTTAATCATTAAAAGTCTAAGCAGAGCCCTGGCCGGTTAGCTCAGCAGTAGAGCGTCGGCCTAGCGTGCGGAGGACCCGGGTTCGATTCCTGGCCAGGGCACACAGAAGAAGTGCCCATTTGCTTCTCCACCCCTCCGCCGCACTTTCCTCTCTGTCTCTCTCTTCCCCTCCCGCAGCCAAGGCTCCATTGGAGCAAAGATGGCCTGGGCACTGGGGATGGCTCCTTGGCCTCTGCCTCAGGCGCTAGAGTGGCTCTGGTCGCAATATGGTGATGCCCAGGATGGGCAGAGCATCGCCCCCTGGTAGGCAGAGCATCGCCCCTGGTGGGCGTGCAGGGTGGATCCCGGTCGGGCGCATGCGGGAGTCTGTCTGACTGTCTCTCCCCGTTTCCAGCTTCAGAAAAATGAAAAAAATAAATAAATAAATAAATAAATAAATAAAAAGTCTAAGCAGAGTTGGCACTTAGGGAATAATTAGTAAGGAATTCGCAACTTTGCTTTATATAGGCCTCTCTGTCCTGAATTGCCTATCTCTGGCAGTAAGGATGTCTGTCAAACTCCCAGTGAAGGGAGGGTATCTTTCATAGGAGAGTTTTATTACCTGCTGTTATGGGGACAGAGGGGAGAGTCAGAGTGTTCTTGCACCACCTATTGCACAAGTACTGTTCTTTAAAAATAATCAATATGCCATATTGACCTAGTATTGGAAGCCTGCCTAGGGCTCCATCAGTACATTTAAGAAAAGTTCTAGTCCTGAGACAAGATGGTGAAGGAGTAGGTGGACATATCAACTTCTACCTCCCAGAACCAAAGTGGATTACAAACTAATTTTCAGAACTATCATCTGGAAAAACCAACTTTAGACTAAACTAAGAGGACTCTTCAACCAAGAAACACTGAAGAAGCCACACTGTGACTGGTAGGAAAAGCGGAAATGCGGAGAGGGCTGCCCGGCTCCCCAGAGTGAATGGCAGCTGGGAGAGACTCGCGTGGCGGGGAGTGAGTTTAGCAGAGAGATGAGGGCCTGAGCCCCAGGAACAAAGCCCCAGCCTGCAGCCCAGAACCTAGAAGAGGCGTATGGACAGTATTTAGCTGGAAACAAGATAAGATACTGTTTGTGAGAAAGAGACTGATTTCTCAGACTCAGGATTGTTCTTAAAGGGACCGCACAGAAAACCTCTCTCACAACCACTCACCCAGGGCTCCGGGGGATGGGGAGAGAGGAGAGGTCTGGAGTAGCAGGAAGAGAGTATAATCTAGGAGGCATAGGGAGAAACATTTTGAGAGACAGCCACCCTAACCTCTGGGATGAGTCATTCCCCAAATCTGAAGTGAATATTTCCCCTGGAAACAGCAATACCAGCAAAGGGAAGCAGGAGAGCAGCCAAAGAAGCTCTCCCACAGCACAAAAGCGGTCTCAACAAATTTAAGAAGATTGAAATATATCAAGCACTTTCTCTGATCACAATGGCATGAAATTAGATATCAACCACAACAGAAAAACTGAAAAATACTCAAACACTTGGAAACTAAATAGCATGTTATTAAATAACGAATGGGTTAAAAACAAGAGCAAAGAAGAAATTTAAAAATTCCTAGAAATAAACAATAATGAACATACATCAACTCAAAATTTATGGGACACAGCAAAAGCAGTCCTGAGAGGGAAGTTCATAGCATTACAGGCATACCTTAAGAAGCTAGAAAAAGCTCAATTAAACAACTTGACCCTGCATCTAAAAGAACTAGAAAAAGAACAGCAAGTAAAGCCCAGAGCGAGTAGAAGGAAGGAAATAATAAAGATCAGAGCAGAAAAAAATTACATAGAGGCTAAAGAAACAATACAGAGGATCAATGATACCAGGAGCTGGTTCTTTGAAAAGGTAAACAAGATCGATGAACCTTTAACCAGACTCACCAAGAAAAAAAGAGAGAGGACTCAAATAAATAAAATTAGCAATGAGAGTGGAGAAATAACAACTGATACAACAGAAATACAAAATATTGTAAGAAAATACTATGAAGAACTGTACACCAAAAAAACTAGACAACATAAATGAAATGGACAAATTCCTTAAAACATATAATCTTCCAAAAATTAATCTGGAAGAATCAGAAAACCTAAACAGAACATTACAACAAATGAGATTGAAACAGTTATGAAAAAAACTCCCAAAAAAGAGAAGTCCTGGGCCTGATGGCTTCAAAGTGAATTCTACCAAATATTCAAAGAAGAACTAACTCCTATCCTTCTCAAGCTATTTCAAAAAATTCAAGAGGAAGGAAGATTTCCAAGCTCCTTTTATGAGGCGAGTATAATTCTGATTCCAAAACCAGGCAAAGACAACACAAAGAAAAAAAATTATAGGCCAATATCCCTGATGAATTTAGATGCTAAAATCCTCAACAAAATATTAGCAAACTAGATTCAGCAATATATGAAAAAAATGATACACCATGATTAAGTGGGATTTATTCTTGGCAGGCAAGGCTGGTACAATATTTCCAAATCAATCAATGGGATTTATCACATAAACAAAAGGAAGGAGAAAAACCACATGATAATTTCAATAGATGCAGAAAAAACATTTGATAAAATCCAGCACCCATTCATGATTAAAACTCTCAGCAAAGTGGGAATACAGGGAACATACCTCAACATGATAAGAGCCATGTATGACAAACCCACAGCCAACCTCATACTCAATGGGTAAAATTAAAAGCAATCTCCTTAAGATCAGGAACACGGCAGGGGTGCCCCCTTTCACCACTCTTATTCAACGTAGTCTTGGAAGTCCTAGCCACAGCAATCAGACAAGAAAAAGAAATAAGGCCCTGGCCAGTTGGCTCAGCGGTGGAGTGTCAGCCTGGTGTGTAGGGGACCCGGGTTCGATTCCCGGCCAGGGCATATAGGAGAGGCGCCCATTTGTTTCTCCACCCCCGTCCTTCCTCTCTGTCTCTCTCTTCCCCTCCCGCAGCCAAGGCTCCATTGGAGCAGGGAGGGCCCGGGCGCTGGGGATGGCTCCTTGGCCTATGCCCCAGGCTCTAGAGTGGCTCTGGTCCCAGCAGAGCGACGCCCCGGAGGGGCAGAGCATCGCCCCCTGGTGGGCGTGCCAGGTGGATCCCGGTCGGGCGCATGCGGGAGTCTGTCTGACTGTCTCTCCCTGTTTCCAGCTTCAGAAAAATACAAAAATATATATATACAAAAAAAAAGAAAAAGAAATAAAAGGCATCCAAATTGGAAAAGAAGAAGTAAAACTATCATTATTTGCAGATGATATGTTATTGTATATAGAAAACCCTAAAGTCTCAGTCATAAAACTACGAGACCTGATAATTGAATTCAGCAAGGTGGCAGGATATAAAATTAATACTCAGAAATCAGAGGCATTTTTATATACCAAAAATGAATAGTAAGAAAGAGAAATTAAGGAAACAATCCCTTTCACTATTACAAACAAAAAAATAAAGTACCTAGGAGTAAATTTAACCAAGGATACTAATTCTTGTACTCAGAAAATTATAAAACATTGATAAAAGAAATCAAGGAAGATACAAACAAGTGGAAGCATATACCGTGCTCATGGTTAGGAAGAATAAACATCATTAAAATATCTATATTACCCAAAGCAATCTATAAATTCAATGTAATACCAATTAAAATATCAATGACATACTTCAAAGATATAGATCACTTATTCTAAAAATTTATATGGAACCAAAAAAGAACACGAATAGCCTCAGCAATCTTATAAAAGAAGAATAAAGTTGGAGGTATCACAGTTCCTGATATCAAGTTATACTACAAGGCCATTGTACTCAAAACAGCCTGGTACTGGCATAAGAACAGGCATATAGATCAATGGAACAGAACAGAGAACCCAGAAATAAATCCACAGCTCTATGGACAACTGATACTTGACAAAGGAGGTAAGGAAATACAATGGAGTAAAGACAGCCTCTTTAATAAATGATGTTGGGAAAATTGGACAGCTACCTGCAAAAAAATGAAACTAGACACCAACTTACACCATTCATAAAAATAAACTCAAAATGGATAAAAGACTTAAATGTAAGCTGTGAAACCATAAGCATCTTAGAAGAAAACATAGGCAGTAAGCTCTCCGACATCTCTCGGAGCAATATATTTTCTGATTTATCTCCACAGGGAAGAGAAATAAAAGACAGGATAAACAAATGGGACTATATCAAACTAAAAAGCTTTTGCACAGCTAAAGACAATAAGAACAGAATAAAAAGATAAACTACACAATGGGAGAACATATTTGACCATACATCTGATAAGGGGTTAATAAACACAATTTATAAAGAACTTGTAAATCTCAACACCAGGAAGACAAACAATCCAATGAAAAAATGGGAAAAAGAAATGAATAGACACTTCTCCAAAGAGGATATACAGATGGCTAATAGGCATATGGAAAAGTGCTCAACATCACTAATCATTAGAGAAATGCAAATTAAAACCACAATGAGATATCAACTCACACCAGTCAGAATGGCGCTCATCAACAAAACAACACAGAATAAGTGATGGCGAGGATGTGGAGAAAAGGGAACCCTCCTGCACTGCTGGTGGGAATGCAGACTGGTGCAGCCACTGTGGAAAACAGTATGGAGATTCCTCAAAAAATTGAAAATTGAATTGCCTTTTCACCCAGCTATCCCACTTTTAGGAATATACCCCAAGAACACCATAGAACTGTTCCAAAAGGAGAAAGGCACCCCCATGTTTGTGGCAGCATTGTTCACAATAGTGAAGATCTGGAAACAGCCCAAGTGTGCGTCAGAGGACGGGTGGATCAAAAAGCTTTGGTACATATATACTATGGAATACTACTCAGCCATAAGAAATGATGACATTGGATCATTTACAATAACATAGATGGAACTTGATAACATTATACGGAGTGAAATAAGTAAATCAGAAAAAAACTAAGAACTATATGAATCCATACATAGATGGGACATAAAAATGAGACTCAGAGACATGTACAAGAATGTGATGGTAATGAGGAGAGGGTGTGGGGGGGATGGGGCGAGGAAGGAGAGAGATGAGGTGGGGGAGTGGAGGGGCACAAAGAAAACCAGATAGAAGGTGATGGAAGACAATTTGACTTTGGGTGAGGGGTATGCAGCATAATCAAATGTCAAAATAATCTGGAGATGTTTTCTCTCAAGATATGTACCCTGATTTCTCAATGTCACTGCATTAAATTTAATAGTATTAATTAAATAATAAGGATAAAAAAGTTCTAGTCCTTCTAGCACTGGTATCCTTTAAAGAGGACTTGTATATGGAGTCATAGGGTATCAGCTTGACTTTGGAAGTATTTTAAGCAATGTACAGGGGTGCAGCTTAAAAGAGGGTCCAATTCTATTAAATTATTAAAGCATAAGTACTTGGATAAATCAATAAATTTACATATATATATAATATGTAATATATACTGAATTTACATATATATAATATATATATATATATATATATATATATATATATATATATATATATATACAATATATATATATATATATATATATATATATATATACTGGTGATGGAGCAACATACCGACAGAACATTCTAAATGAAACTTGTGAGTAATTAATCTGAGACTAAGAGGAGAATATAACTTAAATATTCCATCATCTGAGTCTTTTTTTGCTGTTGTCCTTTTTAAGTATTTAGTAAGGTACTTTAAGAAGGAAAGCCCAGCTTCACCAAGGATTGGCACAGTGGGTTGAGCATCAGACAGGGACGCAGAGTACCCAGGTTGAAAACCCCAAGGTCGCCGGCTTGAGCACAGGTTCACCAACTTAAGCGCAGACTTACCACCTTGAGCATAGTGTACTGGCTCGAGCATGGGACCATAAATATGACCCTGTGGTCACTGGCTTAAGCCACCAGACTTCTGGCTTGAAGCCCAAGGTCACTGGCTTGAGCAAGAGCTCATTCTCTCAGGTGTAAGCCCCCGTTCAAGGCACATATGAGAAAGCAATCAATCAAAAATTAAGGAACTGCAACAGAGAATTGATGTTTCTTATCTCTCTCCCTTCCTGTTTCTCTGTCCCTCTCCCTGTCTCTCTCTCTCTCTGTCTGTCTCTGTCTCTGTCACACACACACAAAAATAGTGGCAGCCCAAAAATTTACTTTCTAGAACACTCTGATGTAGCAACCTTAAAATATGACTAGGAAAAGTCTCATGGTGAGAATAGAGGGAAAGTGTAAAAGTTTTGGAATTGTGTCTAAACATTGAAACAAGCAGACAGTAGTGCGAATTGACATAAGAAGGGTGAAAAGGTTAAAGAAGGATTGCAGGCAGTCAAAACAGGCCTTGTACTTGCTACCCAAATTCAACATCACAAAGCTGTGAAATGCATAAGCGGATAGTCTCTTGAGGAATTTCCAACACATAAAGATTTCTTATCTCTTTTGGGGCTACTGTACTAAAGAGGTGACTTTGGTGGAATTTGTTGGGGGGGGCAGTGAGCCTCATTTAAGAGAGATTCATAGCTGTGTTCATGTCAAATACTTCTCATTTTTGCCACCTGTGATGACTACTTTGTAGGTCATGGGATGAGAAGGTGACCAAAGAAAACTATAAATTGTATCAAAGTGATATTTGCCCAAAGAAAAGAGAAGGACATCAGAATCGGTTTATTGGCTCTGCTACAGATGCATGTGTGAGGCAGTGATGGAAACAGGCTGCAGATCTGCGGGTGGACTGAGGAAAAGCAGCCCAGCAAAGTAGACCATTGAGTGCTGCATGCTAACACCACAGACTGGGATCACAGGCCTGGCTCAGGTTGGAAGGGTTGGGAGGAGGATGGGAACATTTTCTCAGCCTGCAAGGCATATCAGAAGAAAAGCAGAACCTTAAGCTCTCATGATTCCCCCATCTCTGGGTTTCCATACTGCTGTCTCAGTGACATTGAGAAGAAACTCGGAACCAAACGAAATAAATCAGGGGAAAATTTTAACATTCTCATCTATTTCCAGACACTGGTACAGGGTCCCGGCAATGTCTGCAGAGCAGGGTGAGGGGACTTCATCCTTAGCCCAGGAAGGCTTGCAGGGTGGCATAGGCAAAGCGTGATGGTTGGAAAAGGTTTATAATGGTGTGTCTCTTTATCCTAAATATTTGTGTGGGTAAAGAATCAATTGGCGGTTGACATGGACTCAACACTGCTTATCAACAGAAGCTAAAATATCAAGGCACAGCATGGGGGTTTCAGCAACTCTCAGCCCCAACAGACAAGCCACAAATTCCATGCATCCCCATGACTAGGCCTTTCTTGCCAGAGCTCTTTTTACCTCTCAACAAGTTTCAGAGGACTAATGAGCCCTTAGACATCCCTGTAGGAAACTATTTCTCTAAAAAGCCAACACGTTTCTTTCTATTAATTATTTACTTCACATGGAGGATAAGATTTTCAAATAAGGAGCCTTTGCCATCAGTATGAATTTATATAACGTCCCATTTTTACCACAACCAAACTCCCCCACAAACAAGGTGAGACTGTCTCGAATGAGGACAGTCAGAAGCCAGCTGAACAGCTCATAGTCCACTGTCAGGATACAGATCATTCTTCATCCTGATACCAAGCAATGGTGCAACAATAGCAAGACCTGCACCCTGCACACGGCAAAAACCATAAGGATGCTATATTGGGAGGGTTAACCTATTCCAGAACTAGGCACGTAACTGGCGCTTCCTAGGGTGAGTTGTAGGAAGGGGTTGGTGATAACTTTGCTGAAGTATTTCAGCAAAAACGAACAGCTTCTTCTGAGGCAGTTTTACATCTCAATGGCATATATGTTGCATCTGTTGATTTCTTTGTATGATGACACTAACTGTGAAAAATACTAAACCAATCTCAATGTCACTGTAGGTTTGGTTTAAAAATCATACGGCCAAGTTTTGAAAACAGGACAGGTTACTGATGCTGAGAAAGGCACCACCTGCCGTCCGGGGACGCATGGGCTCGATGTCCTTGAAAAAGCCCTAGACACCATCCTTGTTCAGAAGGCGTATTGCAGATCACTTATCCTGCTGCCACTGACCCCACAGGCCACCCAGGCCACATCTACCTCCTCTGTACTCTTATTATCAATAAAGAGGTAATTTCTCAACATCATTGTCATTGTGTGCTAAATGGGAAGAATAGTGTATATATGGAAAATGTCAAGGAAAGGCCATTGAAACAGAATGAAAGGAGGCCTCTTTCCATGAGATGACCTCCCTGAATCACCATCAGTAATCACCGCACATCACAGAAATGTCCCAAGTGCCCATGTTGAGTTTGCACTGATTCGTATATTCTCCATCTCCCTCCCTGATCACCCCAACCTCGTCCCGCCCTGCCCCTTTGGACCACAGAAGTGTTCGGGATTGGTGGGGTCAGTCCGTACTGAGGGTACAGTGTGTTTCTGGACAGGGGTGAGCTCCGTTCATTCTGAAAAGTTCCGGATCAACAGTGGACTCTCAGGGTATCTTCCTACAGGGTTATTCACAGGGCTTTATGGGCGGTGACCAGCAACACTCATCCAGTGTGCCCAAATTCTGTTCATCACCCTCACTTTTGTGGAGGAGATCAGGGAATAGTCTGGCCCACAGTCTGCTGCTTTGCAATAAAAATGAGGACAGATTTTATCAAGGCCACAGAGAGGTTCTTTTCTGTTTCCTCCTTCTTCCACCAACCCAGATAAAAATATTGTCACTCCTTCCACAGGTCAGAAGCTTCACATCACGCCTTCAAATGTATCTTGTCAACCTCACTTTCCTTGGGGGAGCTGTTAGGGGAACGTGAGGTTTACTGAAGCCCAGCTGGCCTCCTGAGCAGTGTTCCCTTGGCTTCACTCAAAGAGAAACATTGCCTGTATCTTTGCTTTGCCTTGTGGTCATCCTTTGTGAAACTGTCAAAGGAGGTAAAGAAAACAAGGAAGCAAAAAATGAGGTGAGGAGAGTGAAGAGGCCAGACCTATATCTTAAAAAGCATTAAGTTCTGCTTGGTCGAACAAAATCTGTTTTGCCCAATCATTAGCAACGGGAGGCTCCTTCAATGCAGATTTGCCTTGAAAGTGTTAAATTGTGGACACGGAAGTCATACTGTAAAACAATTGCAATGATCAAAGAGAAGGTGCCCTGGTGACATCAGAATTTTCTCTCTGATGAGAGTTCATCAAGGATTGGTTTCACAGAGCTTCTAAGTTCCTAGAGTGAAGGGAGGCTCCGATTTCTTGGGAAAACATACACTCTTTCTCATGGTGTCCGCTTATTTCTGTTCCTTTCTCCTTCTGACCTCTCTCATGTGTGGGTGTCTGATGTCCCCAAAATAGTGTGTGAGTGAATGTAGGTTTCTGAAGAGAGGAAGATGTTATTAGTACCCAGAGACACCCACGTCTTCTGGGAGTAGACGACATTCAAGGAAGTTCCCACCTGTGCTCATAGCCATTCTCACCAGACGATTTTCAAACCAAACTTTATTTTTTAGTGTTGACCACTTTCCTTCTCTTTCAAACATTAGGATTCTCAATGCTTTTGTTACCCCCAGAACTACAGGGCCTCTTCAAATAAACCTGTCTGACCCAGGCCTGATCCCTTCTCTGACCTGGCCACGGCGGAAACGGCCACATTCAGCCTTCCCTACCTGAGGCCGAAAGGGAGGGAATACTCAGCACAGATACCCAGTTAACCCTCACAGCCAGTCTGACACACACTAGCAGAGAACATCCTCTCTTTATGCCCAGGCTGCCTGAGAGGAAGAAAAGGTGGTCATACTTCCGGAATGTGGATGGTTTCTTCCTCACGCACACCACTTTTTACAACATGACTCTACCCCTTCAGGTGCCAGATGTATTAAAACCAGGGGTGGCATGGGACATAAGAAATACCCAAATTATCACTGTATATAATAACTTACTCTTAGCCTATGGTTTGCAAGGAAAGACATTCTCTGACATTAATCCTCCAAATAGACTAATGCCCCAAAGAGAATTTCTCTCAAAGTACGGCTCAAACATTGCCATAGCATACATCAGAAATTAATTAAGCTACTATGAGGAAACAAATTTTATTTATAAAATAGCTTAAAAAATTGGTCACTGACAAATGCATTGACCTTAGCTAGGCTGTCTCTGCAAATGTTTATTTTGGCCGAGAATGTGTAAGGTCAGTCTTGTGAGGAGTCAGGAGACTCAGCGCAGTATAAGAGTCTAATAGTTCTGGATGCGCTCTTATTTTTTATTTAAGACTTGCCTTATGCTCCCTCCTCTGATCAGGCTCAGGCAGGAGGGAATTCCAATGCGAAGGAAAGCTTGCCTCAGCCACCTCTTTGTAGAAGACACGTACTGTACTTATTTTTTGGGTGGAATTCCACATTATTTCACCTTCATTGGCAAGTGAGACAAATGAGTAGGACCCAGGTTGTAAAAGGGTGACAGTGACAGAGAATGACAGTGATCATAAAATGCTGTTCTCACAAGAAATGTACCGTGTTTTCTCCTGGGGGACACCTGAGGTAAAGAAGGTAACCATTAGCCTGACCAAGCAGTGGCGCAGTGGATAGAGCATTGGACAGGGATGTGAAGGACCCAGGTTCGAGACCCCGAGGTTGCCAGTTTGAGCATGGGCTCATCTGGCTTGAGCAAAAAGCTCACCAGCTTGGACCCAAGGTCACTGGCTTGAGCAAGGGGTTACTTGGTCTGCTGAAGGCCCATGGTCAAGGCACACATGAGAAAGCAATCAATGAACAACTAAGGTGTCACAACAAAAAACTGAAGATTGATGCTCCTCATCTCTCTCCATTCCTGTCTGTCTGTCCCTTTCTGACTCTCTCTCTGTCCCTGTAAAAAAAAAAAAAAAAAAAGAAGGCAACCACGAGGCAACACATGCCCAGGAGAGAGGGTTGTCCTGCAGGAGGGAGCACGCAGACTTTGTTCCAGAGAAGGCCAGCCTCCGGGTGGCCACACCCTCCACGGGCCCAGGATGCCTGCGCATGGGCAGTGCACACCCAGCTTCACCTGTTCAACACCTCCCACCTCCCAGCTGTGCATAACTCTGTCTTCCCAAGGTCTGTTAACTCAGGTGTTGTCACTCAGACTCAGCACTAAGCCAGGGCACCCCCGCCCCAGGCATTCAGTATCCCGGTGGTCCCCCTGGCACAGCAAACATCAGAGCGACGCAGCTTGTGTTCACCTCACCAAGGGCTGAGTGCGATTCCACCACAACAGGCATGCTTTCCTCCGTCTACTTGCAAAGCCAAGCCTGCCACCTGGCCGCACAGCTCAGGAACTGCAGCCTGCTCTGCACGTGCTATGAGTTAACTTTTTAGGAAAGGGTGGTGATGGCTTGGACACCTTCCTATCCCAGGAAGAACACAAAAGACTTTCTGGAAGCACCTTCTTTTGTGTTACACAGACAAGGAATTCACAAGATTTAAAATGCGGTGTTCAGGCCCCGGAGCATATTGGTACACCTGACTCCCTCCAAAGCTCTGCTCCCAGACTGAACTGGGTCCCTATGAGAACTGTGGACGGGGACCATGATTTTCCTGGTTTGGGGTGGGGTGGGGACTGGAGACAAGGTAGAGAACAAGGAAAAGTGTCTGTCCAGGTCCTTTGAACATTGTAGAAAAAGAATTAAATCAAAGGATATTCTGACATCTGAGGTGGAAAGGAAGTTGTGCATACCCCCAGGAGAAAGGCGTGTCAGTGCTGTGCACACAGCATCTGTGGGGGAGTGATGTGAGGATCTGGGTGTAAAGCTGGATGGGGAGATAGCCAGCGGGAGGTGGGCTTTATAGAACAAGATACAGGGAAAGGAAAGACAGAACGAGATTCACATAGAAATGCGCCCTTAACACCTACAGGACCATCAAAGGTCAAGCGGCAGAGCTGTCTGTTTCTCTCTCCTGCCCTCCTTTTAACTCAGGTGTTCTCCTTAAGTGTTTTCTCTAGGATTGAAATACTCACGAGAAAGAAGGGAAAGTTAAGACAGGGAGTGCCTTTCAAAATGTGAGTTCTTCTCACCCAGTCCACCATTTTTTTTTCACTTTCTTAAAAAATTTTATTATTTTGAATTTATTGTATTTACATGGATTCAAGTGTCTCACTGAGTATAATTCCATCACCCGCACCCCTGTGTCCCTTCTATACCCCCTTTCTAACCCTCCCCTAACTCCCTCCCCACTTCCCTCTGGGACTTGCTGTCCTGGTGTCTGTATCTCTGTGTTATGTATATATAATTTCACCAATCCCTTTACCTACTCTGATCTCAACCCCTCATCCCCCTTTCTTCTGTCCCAACACCCCAAGAAATATCCAGGTTCTATTTCCTCATTATATCCAGCAGAAAATTTCCAGCGTGTTACACAAGTTTCATTGGCCCACCCAGTCACAACAAAACCTCAACTTCAACTGGAATCAGAGAGAAATATTGCAAGGTGCTAAATTAGTTCGTGCATATTGTTTTTGATTCAGGATTCACTTTTCTCCAAGCAAATTTTCTGAATAAAATTAAACAGATTATGCTATTGGATTCTGATGAGAGATTTTTTTGAGTCCCTCCATTTTTTTTTTTTTGTATTTTTCTGAAGTGAGAAGCAAGGAGGCAGAGAGACAGCCACTAACATGCACCAGACCGAGATCTACCCAGCAAGCCACCTAGGGGCATTGCTCTGCCCATCTGGGGTGCTGCTCTGTTTGCAACCCAGCCACTCAAGTGCCTGAGGCAGAGACCATGGAGCCGTTCTCATCGCCCAGGCCAACTTTGCTCCAATGGAGCCTCGGCTGCATGAGGGGAAGACAGAGATACAGAGAAAGAAGAGGGGATGGGGGTGGGGGGGGAGCTGATGGGTGCTTCTCCTGTGTGCCCTGGCCAGGAATAGAACTTGTGACTGCCATACTCCAGACGGACGGTCTGCCACTGAGCCAACAGGCCATAGCCGAGTTCCCTTCTAAGTACAGCATTTAAATGGATTCCCTTTAACTGATTTGTGTCCTTTTGTACTAGTTTCATTCATACATTAGTTTAGTCTTAGAATTTGTGGCCGTATATAACATATAAGGTGTATACGGTGCAAAAAAAAAAAAAAAAAAAAAAAAAGAAGTGTTACCTGTGTATTAAGCTGTACTTTTTCAAAGAGAAAGTAATCTCTCCCCTGGGTGAATATGTAAGCCATCTGTAAACACAGTATTATCAGAATCCAGACGTCCTGCAATTTAAAACGCATGAGGAAAGCACAGCCTAAATGTGTTGGGAATTTCTGCAGGTTTGAATGCGGAGTTTTTACTGCCCATCTTTGAGTTTCTGGTGTATTGGCACGGTTGCTTTGACTGTTGTGTTGCATGTATTGTATATGAAGGCACTGTGTGGGTGCTTCGTGCACTTTCACAGACCTGCCTTCAGAGTCCAGTTGTTTCATATTGAAAGAAAAAATAAAAACAGAAACGGGCCTGAGTGACCTAAATGCCAGAGTTCCCCATGTAAACTGTCTACTTACCGCAAAGGCAGAGTAAATGACTCATTTGTCTTTGCGTATCAGTTATACCCTAAGATGCAAATAAAGAGTGCCAGGCACTTGGAGTTGAGCAGTGCAAGGGGAGAGAGAGGGCTGTATCGTACTAAGCTCTATGTCTACTACTCCTGTCCCTTTTCTCCCGTTTCGCACATAGGTGTGAATTGAGAATTGTTCGATTTTATCTGGAATCTGTGACACCAGGAGCCGCAGGGTGTGCTTTGGGGTGTGGGTTGATGGCCACAGTCACCATCAGTCCCTAGCATAGTTGGCCAGCATCATAAGGGCCTGGTGGGCAGCAGAGCATTCCAGTTCTTCATCCACGTCATAAGCTGGGCTCTGCTTTATTGTCTGTTCCCTGTCTCGTTCTAACACACACACACACACACACACACTCACACACACACACACTCACACACACTCACAAACACTCACACACTCACACACACACACACACACACTCACACTTTTTAGCAAGAATATGTCCTAGAATAATCACATCTGCGTGTCCATTTCATCTTAAGCATTTCTTTTCCTTTCTTTCTCTCTTTTTTTTTTGTTTTGTAACAGAACGAGAGAGATGGACTGATAGAAAGAGACAGAGATGAGAAGCACCAACTTGTAGTTGTGGCACTTTAATTGCTCATTGATTCCTTCTCATATGTGCCTTGACTGGGGAGCTGCAGCTGAGCCAGGCAACCCTTGCTGAAGCCAAGGACTTTGGGCTCAAGCTGGTGAGCCTGAGCTCTATTTGGCTGAGCCCTTGTTCAAGGTTGCTACCTCGTAGTTTCAAAGCTGGGTCCTTAGCATCCCAGGTGGATGCTCTGTCCACTGCACTACCACATGGTCAGGCATTATCCTGATTATATTTCATTTTGAAAATTCTTTAACTTCCAGATAAATTTCTACCTGTTCACAGACACAGCTGTGGAATTACTTTTGGTGAGGTAAACCAAGAAAAAGTCGTTTATTTATGAGATGATTTTTCCAATCTGAAAATCCGATTTGAGAAAGGCTGCATAGTATTCCATACATTTAGTGGCCGAATTTGAAGCTCTTTTTTTTAAATAAAATGGGGAGCAATATATCATCAGGGAATAAAACATGCCCAGCTTGAGAGGGACCAAGAAAGGCAAAGCCAGTGCTGAGTAGGGTGTCAAGACTTACAAGTCTGTGTTAACTAAAAGTATTAGGGAGGACAATCTTAACAAATTTAAATAATAATTGATTTTTACAGTACATACTGAAGTAGTCCTTTGAAAACCAGGTCAGTGGTAACAGTCTTTTGTTCTTCTGTCTTTCTCTCAACAATTATGGCTATAATAGGAGAAGGGCTGCAAGTTTAAATGAACACAGGCTAGAGGACATTGTCCTGCATCTGTTCTCACTGATTCCTCACCCCCCACTAGAGTCCTGCCTGGGTGTGCTGGGCGTTAGCCATGCATCTGGTGCTGCAGGGTCACAGAGTGTCAAGAACAGGGGCAAAGGGAGCCAGATGTTCCTGAAGCCACTAACCCACAGAGGATTTCATTGCTGCAGAGAAAGGGTCAATCTAGTGACTTGAGGAAGTGACCCCTCCGTCTGGGCTGCCCTGGAGTTCCGCAGCCGTTGCCCAGGCTCCACTGGCCCCGTCACTGCTGGTGTGCTCTGCACTCTACTCACTTCCCCTTCAAGATACACAGGCTGCTCCTTCATGATGCGTCCTGCGTTTATCATAAACGCAAAGGCAGAATACAAAAATGAAAGAAACAGACTGCTCCTGGAACATGGCCCGAATAGAACACAGGGAGATGGACTCTGAGTCGGCTTGCTGTGGAAGCAGTGTGACGTGCTGGGGCTGTTCTCTCGGGAACTAAAGAGCATGCCCAAAGGATAAGGGGCCAGCAATGAGCCAGGCCTGCAAAGTTGGCCTGTATAGGCGATTGATACAAAAGTGCACAGTCCGCACAGCCAGTACAACAGTTAGGTAGAATACTTTCCACTGGAAACATTCTCATTAGAATTCCGCCCCCACCTCCTGCCCCAGCCTTGTAGCTCTGTTGATTAGAGCATCATCCCAATAAACCAAAATCACAGTTCAATGCCAGGTCAGGGCACATACAAGACTCACCAATGAATGTCTGAGTAAGTGGAATAACAAAATGGTGTTTCTCTCTCTTATATTTCTCTCCTTTTACTTGTTTAAATATTAATCAATCAATAAAAATTGAGATATAACAAAAATTATATAATCACATAAGTTTTCTGACACAACCGGCTTTTGGACCTCATTCACGGAACAAATGCTTTCAGTATCTGACAGTGTTCATTTCATCCAGTACATCTATTTACATTATTTCACACACTCTTTCCAACATTGGATCATATATGTTTCTCCTGCCACAAAATGAGGGTTCAACAGAAATCATTTTAATGAATGAACTTTTTTCTACATACTTTTTTCCTATAAATTATTTTTGTAGGATAACATCCCAGGCCTGGAATATATAAGTAAAAGTGTAAACCTTTTTATTCTCCTTGTAGCATGTTGCCATGGGAGCAGGGCCCAGTTCTGGTGGAGAACACAGTTTCCAGCTTCAGCAAAGCCTTATTCAGCTGCTTCTCATAGTATCTGTGTGCTACTGGACTACTTACCGCTCTTTATCAAAATCACAGTCCTCCTCTCTATGAAATGGGGAAACAATAGTTCCCCGACATAGAAATATTATGAGGAAGGTGGGCACAATAATGCCAGATATTGTTATTGCCATGGCAGCATATAATTTTCCCCAAAGCCTCAAAAACTGTGTGTATCTCATTCAAAATTTGTTTTTGTTTGTTACATAGGTTTAAAGTGGTTTTGTTGTACTTGCAATTTCTTGGTCCATAATGAGTTTTACATTTTTTCCAGTGTTTCCTTCTGTGCACTTCTTTTTGTGTGTGTGGCAGAGGCAGAGAGAGACAGAGAGAGGGACAGACAGACAGCAAGGGAGAGAGATGAGAAACATCAATTCTTTGTTGCAGGTCTGTAGTTGTTCATTGATTGCTCTCTCATATGCGCCTTGACCAAGGGGCTACGGGGCTACAGCAGAGTGAGTGACCCCTTGTTCAAGCCAGCGACCTTGAGCTCAAGCTGTTGGCCTTGCTCCAACCAGATGAGCCCACGTCCCTGTCCGATGCTCTATCCACTGCGCCATCACCTGGTCAGACATCTGTGTGCTTCTTGTACTGTGCTGTATATTCTCTTCCCCTTTGGACACTGGCACCTTTGGTGATATTCCTGAGTTCAATAATTTCTAAAATATTATAAAGTAACTAGTGCTTAGCTATCAATCACTGCAAATATCTCCCCCATTCTGTTGATTCCTTTTTCTTAGCATTCTGGTCCATAGTTTACTTCCTGATTTGGTCACAGCTTCAGAAACTCAAAAGTGTCCCTCTCCACAGGCAGCATTACACTTTATTGAATGTTTGTGTTGTGAAGATTTGTTGATTATGTAACTGGATTTATTTTCCCTGATTTTGCTCCTTAGCCAGGGGAAACACAGCTCAGTAGTCACGAAGGAACATTCTTTGGGACAGGGCCACCATAGCTGAGATATTCTCCAGCTGTTGGCTAGGAGTAAAATGTCAACATCTGTCTAAGTTATGCAGGTTATCTATCTCTCTATGTATCTATATATCTATGTATCTATCTATCCATCTATTTATCTATCATCTATCTATCAATCTATCTATATTTCCCTCTTCCCATAATTGATTTTTTATTTTTAAATTTATTAAGGTAATATTGGTTAGTAACATATATCTGTATACTGTATTACGTGTTCTTCCAAAATTCTAGTTTCCTTCCTTTACCATATATTTGACAAGCTTACCTTTCCTGTTTCTGTTTCTTACTTCTTTAGATCTGAGTCATATTGTGGTGTCATTTCCCTTTAGCCTGAGAGGCTGCTGAAAATGAAGTATCTCACCTCTCCTACGTGTGTGTGTGGGGGGGGGGGTGTGTGTATGTATGTGTCTTACAGAAAGAGAGAGAGACAGAGAGAATGAATGATTATCTTTAGGTTCCCATTTTTGTGATGAATTCTTTCAGCAGATATAAGACTCTGAGTTGATAACTGTTTTCTTTAAGCTTTTAAAGATGCAGATATGTTGTCTTCTGCATTCACTTGTTTCTCATGAGGAGTCACTCATCATTCTGAATATTGTTTTCCTCATTGTCATGCATGCTCTCCCTTCTGATTTCGTTTATTATTTATTTATTTACTTAATAACTTACTTATTTGTTTACTTTATTGTCCTCTGGCTTCTTATTAATTTTTTAATTTATTTTAGTGAAAGAGGAACAGAGAGAGAGAGAGAGAGAAGAACATACATCTGTTCCAGCATGTGCGCTGACCTGGGATCAAACCGGCAACCCTTGTGCTTCTAGATGATGCACTAACCAACTGAACTGTCCAGTCAGTACCTCTGGCTTCTTTTAAGATTAAGTTTCAAACAGTTTAACTATGACAGGCCTAAGTACATTTCTTTCATTTAATTTCAGTTTTATATTTATCATGTTTTGGGTTCTCTGAACTTTTGGGGGGGTTGTAGTTTTTTTAATTAATTTTACTAGGGTGACATCAATAAATCAGGGTACATATGTTCAAAGAAAACATGTCCAAGTTATCTTGTCAATCAATTATGTTACATACCCATCACCCAAAGTCAGTTTGTACTCCGTCTCCTTCTATTTAGTTTTCTTTGTGCCCCTCCACCTCCCCCTTTACCCCTCCCTCCCCCCCCCCCCGTAACCACCACACCTTGTCAATATCTCTTAGTCTCATTTTTATGTCCCACCTACTTATGGAATAATGTAGTTCTTGGTTTTTCATGACTTACTTATTTCACTCCGTATAATGTTATCAAGATCCCACCATTTTGTTGTAAATGATCTGATGTCATCATTTCTTATGGCTGAGTAGTATTCCATAGTGTATATGTGCCACATCTTCTTTATCCAGTCTTCTATTGAAGGGCTTTTTGGTTGTTTCCATGTCTTGGCCACTATGAACAATGCTGCAATGAACATGGGGCTGCATGTGTCTTTACGTATCAATGTTTCTGAGTTTTTGGGGCATATTCCCAGTAGAGGGATTGCTGGGTCATAAGGTAGTTTTATTTTCAGTTTTTTGAGGAACCACCATACTTTCTTCCATAATGGTTGTACTACTTTACATTCCCACCAACAGAGAATGAGGGTTCCTTTTTCTCCACAGCCTCTCCAACATTTGCTATTACCTGTCTTGTTAATAATAGCTAATCTAACAGGTGTGAGGTGGTATCTTATTGCAGTTTTGATTTGCATTTCTTTAATAATTAATGAAGATGAGCATTTTTTCATATATCTGTTGGCCATTTGTATTTCTTCCTGGGAGAAGTGTCTGTTCAGGTCCTCTTCCCATTTTTTATTGGATTGTTTGTTTGTTGTTGAGTTTTATGAGTTCTTTGTAAATTTTGGATATTATCTGAGCTGTTGTTTGAAAAGATCATTTCCCATTTAGTTGGCTGTCTGTTTATTTTGTTGTCAGTTTCTCTTGCTGAGCAAAAACTTCTTAGTCTGATGTAGTCCCATTCATTTATCTTTGCCTCACTTCCCTTGCCTTTGGAGTCAAATTCATAAAATGGTTTTTAAAACCAAGGTCCATGAGTTTAAAACCTATGTCTTCTTCTATGTACTTTATTGCTTCAGGTCTTATATTTAGGTCTTTGATCCAATTTGAATTAATTTTAGTACAAGGTGACAAGCTGCGGTCGAGTTTCATTCTTTTGCATGTGGCTTTCCAGTTTTCCCAGCACCATTTGTTGAAGAGGCTTTCTTTTCTCCATTGTGTGTTGTTGGCCCCTTTATCAAAAATTATTTGACCATATATATGTGGTTTTATTTCTGGATTTTCTATTCTGTTCCATTGGTCTGAGTGTCTATTTTTCTGCCAATACCATGCTGTTTTGATTGTCGTGGCTCTATAATATAGTTTAAAATCAGGTATTGTAATGCCCCCTGCTCATTCTTTTTCTTTAAAATTGCTTTGGCTATTCAGGGTTTTTTATAGTTCCATATAAATCTGAGGATTTTTTGTTCCATTTCATTAAAAAATGCCATTGGAATTTTGATGGGAATTGCATTAAATTTGTATATTGCTTTGGGTTATATGGCCATCTTGATTATATTTATTCTTCCTATCTAAGAACAAGGAATATTCTTCCATCTCATTGTATCTTTTTTGATTTCCCTTAACAATGCTTTGTAGTTTTCATTATATAAGTCTTTTACATTCTTTGTTATGTTTATTCCTAAGTATTTTATTTTTTTGTTGTTGTTGCAATCATGAAGGGGATTATTTTTTTGAGTTTGTTCTCAAATGTTTCATTGTTGGCATATAGAAAGGCTATGGACTTTTGTATGTTAATTTTGTATCCTGCGACCTTACTATATTGGCGTATTGTTTCTAGTAGTCTTTTTGTAGGTTCTTTGGGGGTTTTGATGTATAGGATCATATCATCTTCAAAAAGTGATACCTTTACTTCTTCTTTTCCGATATGGATGCCTTTTATTTCTTTGTCTTGTCTGATTGCTCTGACTAAAACCTCTAACATCACATTAAATAAGAGTGGAGAGAGTGGACAACCCTGTCTTGTTCCTGATTTAAGGGGGAAAGCCTTCAGTTTTGTGCCATTTAATATAATTATATTAGCTGATGGTTTATCATATATGGCCTTTATCATGTTGAGATATTTTCCTTCTATAACCATTTTGTTGAGAGTCTTAAACATAAAGTTGTGTTTTATTTTATCAAATGCCTTTTCTGCATCTATTGATAATATCATGTGGTTTTTGTTCTTTGTTTTGTTGATATGGTGTATTTATTACGTTAACCATTTTAGGTATGGTGAACCATCTTGAGATTCCAGGATGAATCCCACTTTATCATGATGTAATATTTTTTTAATATGTTGTTGTATTCGATTTGCTAGTATTTTGTTTAGCATTTTAGCATCTGTATTCATTAGAGATATTGGTCTGTTGTTTTCTTTTTTTGTGCCGTCCTTGCCTGGTTTTGGTATGAGGGTTATGTTGGCCTCATAAAATGTGTTTGGAAGTATTGCTTCTTCTTCAGTGTTTTGGAAAATTTTGAGTAAAATAGGAACCAAGTCTTATTTGAATGTTTGATAGAATTCACTAGTATTACCGTCTGGGCCTAGACTTTTATTTTTTGGGAGGTTTTTAATAGTTTTTTCTATTTCTTCCCTACTAATTGGTCTGTTTAGGCTTTCTGCTTCTTCTTGACTCAGTCTAGGAAGGTTGTATTGTTCTAGGAATTTATCCATTTCTTCTAGATTGTTGAATTTAGTGGCATAAAGTTTTTCATAGTATTCTACAATAATTTTTGTATATCTATGATATCCGTGGTGATTTCTTCTCTTTCATTTTGGATTTTGTTTATATGACTCTTTTCTCTTTTTTCCTTGGAAAGTCTTGCCAAGGGTTTGTCAATTTTGTTGATCTTTTCAAAGAACCAGCTCCTTGTTCTATTAATTATTTCTATAGTTTTTCTGTTCTCTATTTCATTTATTTTTGCTCTGATTTTTATTATCTCCTTTCTTTGGCTGGTTTTGGGTTGTCTTTGTTCTTCTTTCTCCAGTTCCTTAAGGTGTGAAGTTAAGTGGTTCACTTGGGCTCTCTCCTGTTTGTTCATATAGGCCTGAAGTAATATGAACTTCCCTCTTATCACTGCTTTTGCTGCATCCAGTAGATTCTGATATGTCGTATTGTCATTTTCATTTGTCTGTATATATTTTTTTATCTCTGTGCTTATTTCTTCTTTGACCCATTCGTTTTTTAAAAGTATGTTGTTTAGTTTCCACATTTTTGTGGGATTTTTTTTCCTCCTTTTTGCAGTTGAATTCTAGTTTCAAGGCTTTAGGATCAGAAAATATGCTTGGTACAACTTCAATTTTTCTGAATTTGCTGATGTTGTTTTTGTGGCCCAACATATGGTCAATTCTTGAGAATGATCCATGTACACTGGAGAAAAATGTATACTCAGTCACTTTGGGATGAAATGTCCTGTAGATGTCTATCATATCCAGGTGCTCTAGTGTTTTGTTTAAGGCTACTATGTCTTTGTTGATTCTCTGTTTGGATGACCGATCTAGAGCCGTCAGCAGTGTATTGAGGTCTCCAAGTATGATTGTATTTTTGTCAGTTTTTGTTTTAAGATCAATAAGTAGCTGTCTTATATATTTTGGTGCTCCTTGGTTTGGTGCATATATATTAAGAATTGTTATGTCTTCTTGATTCAGTGTCCCCTTAGCCATTATGAAATGGCCATTTTTGTCTCTGAGTACTTTTCCTGTCTTGTAGTCAGCATTATCCGATATGAGTATTGCTACACCTGCTTTTTTTTGGATGTTATTTGCTTGGAGTATTGTTTTCCAGTCTTTCACTTTGAATTTTTTTTATCCTTGTTGCTTAGATGAGTTTCCTGTAGGCAGTATACAGTTGGATTTTCTTTTTTAATCCATTCTGCTACTCTGTACCTTTTAATTGGTGAGTTTAATCTGTTTACATTTAGTGAAATTATTGACACTTGTGGGTTCCCTATTGCCCTTTTATAAATTGCTTTATGTTAGTTTTGTGTCTTGTTTGATTCTTCTCTTTCATTTTTCTATCCTTTGTTTTTGTTTGGTTGTATTCCATACATGTTTCCTCTGTTGCTATCTTTTTTAAATTATGAGCTTCTGTGGTGGTTTTTTCAAGGGTGGTTACCATTAAGTAATGAAAACGGTTCCTACCCTGTTTGTTGTAGTGCACTATCTTGTGAGTACTTTTGCACTCCATCGTCCTTTGCTGCTGTTAATCTGCATCCTCTCCCCCTTTTTTTTGTTGTTGTTGTCACAGTTTAAATTTGGTTTTATTGTGTTCTTGGTGGAGCTTTTATTTGTGGTTTTGTTTTGTTTTGTTCTTTGTATCTGGTTGGAAAACCCCCTTTAGTAATTCCTGGAGTGGAGGTTTTCTGATGATAAATTCCCTCATCTTTTCTGTATCTGTGAATGTTTTTATTTCTCC
Source organism: Saccopteryx leptura (assembly GCF_036850995.1). Classification (NCBI taxonomy): domain Eukaryota; kingdom Metazoa; phylum Chordata; class Mammalia; order Chiroptera; family Emballonuridae; genus Saccopteryx; species Saccopteryx leptura. The sequence goes on along the minus strand of NC_089516.1, from coordinate 111,673,630 downwards.
TTCGTATTTGAAGGATAGCTTTGATAGATTTAGTACTCTTGGCTGCAAGTTCTTCTCTTTCAGGACTTTAAATATTGGGGTCCACTCTCTTCTCGCTTGTAGAGTTTCTGTTGAGAAATCTGATGATAATCTAATGGGTCTTCCTTTATATGTTGTATTCTTCTTTTCCCTGGCTGCCTTGAGAATTTTTTCTTTGTCATTGGTTTGTGCAAATTTCATTATGATGTGCCTTGGAGTTGGTTTGTTGGGGTTAAGAAAACTCGGAGTTCTGTTTGCTTCTTGAATTTGAGGCTTTAGTTCTTTCCACAGGCTTGGGAAGTTTTCATCTAGTATTTGTTTGAATATGTTCTCCATTCCATTTTCTCTCTTTTCTCCCTCTGATATACCTATTATTCTTATGTTATTCTTTTTGATGGAATCAGACAATTCCTGTAGGGCTTTCTCATTTTTCTTAATTTTTGAGTCTCTTTCTTCTTCTCTCTGTTGTGCCTCAAGTTGCTTGTCTTCTATTTCACTAATCCTACCTTCTATCTGGACTATTCTGTTAGCTAAGCTTGTTACCTCATTTTTCAGCTCGTGAATTGAGTTTTTCATCTCTGTTTGATTTGTTTTTATAGTTTCAACTTCCTTGGTAATATATTCTTTGTGTTCATTGAGTTGTTTTCTGAGCTCCCTAAATTGCCCTTCTGTGCTTTCTTGTATATCTCTGAGTATTTTTCGGATTTCTATTTTAAATTCTCTGTCATTTAGCTCCAAGGTTTCCAATATATTAAATTTTTTCTCCATAGATTTTTCCTCATCTATCTATGCTACCTCTCTGTCTTTTGTATCCATGATATTCGATTTCCTTTTCCTTAATGGCATCTAAAGGTGGTTTTGTTGATAGTACTAATGAGAATTAATAAAGAATAAAAAGTTTAAAAAATAAAATAAAAAATAAAAAGTAAATAAATAAATTATTATCCCCCCCCTTTTTTCCCCTCATCTCTCCTCTACCCTCCTTCTTGAAAAATCTTGTGGTGAACTGTGAATTATATTGGCTAAGTAGAACAAAAACTACCTATAATGTAGGGCCTGAGTTGGGGAGAAATGATAAAGGGGCAAAAAAGGGGGGTATGGACCCATAAAATGCAAAAAAGAAAAAATTTGGGTCAAGAGTAAAGTGATTTGCTTTTAGGTGATGGTTGACTAAGAGATATAATAAGAAGAATAAGAGGGAAACAGGAAAAATGGAAAAAAATTAAAAGTTACTATTGTATTTAGTGGAGCTAGAACTAGATAAAATGGAGAGCCAGGGTTGGGAGCACTGCTAGTGAGTTAAAAAGCGAAGTAAAAAAAACCCAAAGCGCCTCAAAGAAAAATTTGAGTCCCAAATAAAATAATTTGTTCATGATTGAGGATTGAATGAGAGGAAAAGTAAAGGAGAAAAGAAGAAACTAATATAGAGGGAGAAAAAAAGAAAGAGGAAAACACAAAAAGAAAAAAAAAACAAAAGGAGAGAGATAAAGAGTTAAGGGTTTTGGAGTGCAACCCTCATAGAGAGAAAGGAAGAGGAAAGAAAAGATAATGAGAGATGTAACACTTATGGGTAGTGTGGTTCAAGGAGAGGAGAGAGTAAGACCGGCAGAGAATTAAACAACCAAATTGGAAGAGGAAGAAAATAATCAAGACAAGAAGATAAGAGAAACAAACAAACAAATATAATAAAATGGGATAGGTTATAAAGTCTGTGGATTATTCTTGATTTTGAGAGATTATCTTCTTACTTTTTCTTTTCTCTCCCTCTTTCTGGTCAGTGACTCTCTACCCCAGGTTTTGCCCCCGTGACATGCTTAGGTAGAGGTTTGCAGTTGATAAGTCTCTATGGTGATGTCATATATTGGGCTTTAGTCTCGTTGGCAGGCGAGGCTCATTAGCATTTGCAGGCTCTGACAATGAGAGAGTCCATATTCCCAGAACCTCTCTCCTAGTCTTTCCTTCCTGAATTAGCAGCCTGATGATCCAGCTATGGGGTTGCTGCTGCCTCTGCCTGGAGAGTAAGAGGCTCAAAGAGCTGGCAAATCCCCACTTTATTCCCACTCAGTGCAGGGCTTTGGGTAAGGCTCAATCAGTCAGAGCTGCTAGCATAATCAGGCGGGGCTGGGAGCCAATTGTTTTCAAGGTGCCTTTCTATATGCCTCTAGGCATGTCCCGAATGCCTCAGCACTCTGTGGGACCCCTTTCCCCAGGCTTTTGGCACTTTGTAGCCTGTTTTGGCTGGGTAGAAGATGCCCTAGTTGCTGTTTGCAAAGCAGGAGAACTTACAAGCTACCAAATCCCTCTTTTTAACATATAGCTCTTAGTATGCAAACTCTTCCAATCAGAGGTTGCCCCCACCCCTATGTGCATAGCATAACAAGAGGTACCAAAAAATATCTCCCCTCTTGTCTTAGATCGCTGACCTGAGAGAGAGTTTGTCAGTTAGGGTCACATAGGTCAGTTGGGAGGCAAGCAGACGATGGGCTAAGCTAATCCTTCACGGGTCTGTTAGCTTGTATGGCTGGGTGAGGCACCCCATCCGCCTGGAGAAGTCTGAGCATAGAGAATCTCGCTTTTGCGTGCCACTCTTCAGGGCACAGGGGTGACACTGAGACTTAGGTCACAGCCCATGCGCCACTCTTCAGGGCACAGGGGCAACCCCAAGACTCCGGTCACAGCCCACGCAAAGGCCTCTGACTCTGCCCCTCTGTCCGGAAACATGGGCACCCACTGCCAGGGGAAATCTCTTGCCCACTATCCGCGCTTGCGGACTAGGATATCAGGCCAGCCGCCTCTCGCTCCAGGTGAGGCGCCCTGCCCACACGGAAAAGTACGAGCGTAGGGAATTTTGCTCCCACTCACTCCTCACGTGCCGCTTTTCAGGGCACAGAAGTGACCCTGAGACTCTGGTTTTGGCCCACACAAAGTTCCTCTGACTCTGCCCCTCTGTCCAGTAACACGGGCTCCCACTCCCGGGGCTCTAGGAGGAATCTCTTGCCCACTATCTGCGTGCGCCGACCAGGAGATCGGGGCGGATGGCTGCCCCACTTGCCTTTCTTTGTCTGGATTTGGCATGAGCGTTAGCTTGTGTTGACTGGGTTGTCACAAGCACAGTTTTTCCTCGGCTTGGATGTCCGTGCCACAGCCTGGTTCGGATGTTTGTGCTGCAGCCTGGTTCTATTCACACCCTATGCCCGCCTTAGTGCCTATAGTCTCAGTTCCCAGTGAAAGCAGCCCTTATTTAGGTTAGTGAGGAAGGCAAGTGTTTCTTCTTCCATCTTATTTCCTTTGGAGTTGATAATATATTTAGTCAATTTTTCGCTCCATCATAATTTCGCGTTTAGTGTGGAACTTCTGGAGGCTCCAAGGATAGATTTTTCTGTCTCTGGTTGAAGATCTTGTTGAATTTTTGGGGAGATTTATCGGTATTGCTATTATGGCACCATTTCTCTGACGTCACTCCTCTCTGAACTTTTTGCATCTTTGGCTTGATGCCTTCTCAGTTTCCAAAATCACAGCCATTATTTCTTTCCTATTAATAAATTAATACGCTTAATTTTTAGAACAGCTTAGGGTTACAGAGAAATGCAGCGGACAGCCTAACCAGGCGGTGGTACAGTGGATAGAGCGTCAGACTGGGATGCAGAGGACCCAGGTTCGAGACCCTGAGGTCACTAGCTTGAGCGTGGGCTCATCTGGTTTGAGCAAAATCCCACCAGCTTGAACCCAAGGTCACTGGCTCCAGCAAGGGGTTATTCGGTCTGCTGAAGACCCACGGTCAAGGCACACATGAGAAAGCAATCAATGAACAACTAAGGTGTTGCAACGTGCAGTGAAAAACTAATGATTGATGCTTCTCATCTCTCAGTGTTCCTGTCTGTCTGTACCTGTCTATCCCTCCCTGACTCACTCTCTGTCTCTGCAAAAAAATAAATAAATAAATAAATTTTTAAATGCAGCGCACAGTACAGAGAATTCTCATATGCCCTCTTCCCATGCAGGAAGGCCATTAGCCCTGTTATTAATAGCTAACACTCATGAGTGCATTTGTTACAGTTAATGAACCTGTATCAATAGAGTAGTAACTGAAGCCCACAGTATGCTGTACATATCAGTCTTTGCATTGTACATTTCTGTGAGTTTTGGCAATTGCACAATATCGGGAATCTACAGTTAGATCTCATATAAAACAGTTCCATTCCCTTAATAACTCCAGTGCTTTACTTTTGATCCTTCATTTCCTCATTACCAGTCCCTGGAACCACTGGTCTTTTAACTTTTTAGTGACTATGAATAGTGCTGCTATAAACATTCACATACAAGTGTTAATGTAGACGTAAGTTTATAACTTTTTTGGGTAAATATAGACGAGCATGATTATCTTCGTAAGAAACTTCCAAACTGTCTTTCAAAGGGTCTGTACAGTTGAGCATCCCACCAACAATGCATGAGACTGGCTGCTGCTCCACGGCATTGGAAGAAGCAGGCCCCTCTAGAAAGATTCTACCCACTTGTCCCCTCCACAAAAGGGAGGGAGTGAAAGGAACGTGCAGATTACCACATGGATGCCCGGCCCCACTTCTCCATAAAGGTCCCCCGAGTAGCCTATTTAGAAGTTGCCCGTAGAGTCCTCTGCTGTCGGCTTGAGTGGGCTCGAGCCTGCATTGAACTCACTGTTCTCTCCTTAGGACTCGCCCCGCCGTGTTCAGTGTATCCCTGTGGTCCCAGTGGGCGGGGGGGCGGGGGGGAGCAAGGGGCAGGGGAGGGCTGAAGTGTTGGGGACAGGCTGGGTCTCCTCCCTTTGAATGGCACTGTCCTAGCAATGTCGATCACATTCACCATCCCCATGTGACACAGGAAACAAATTCACAGAGAATTCACAACTTTATTGAAACTACAAAGAACAGGTCCTGAATCAGTGGGTTACTGACTTAACACTTCTATTTAATACAGAAAGCAGATATTTGGTTAACTGTCACTGATGATGAGGCATTCTCCATTTAATCTGGCTCAAACATATCACAGAAAAACATTCCTCAGAAAATGGGAAGTATAAACATGCCATACGGGGAAGCAAACAGGGTCCATCCACGTGGAGGCGGGCCACCGGGACGGATCTGTGGAATGAAGAAGGGCAGAGGAGGAGGCCAGAATGGAGGGGGAAAGGGCACCAATGGTGGACAAGGCAGGGGTAGACAACAAAAGGAGCACAGAGAAAGGAAGGCTGGTATTGGTGGTGGCGGCAGCCCAGGCATCCACACCCCGGGCAGTGGGAGCCCGGGCCATGCTTGCTGCACACTCCATGTCCAAGCATGCTGTGGACTAAGGGTGGCATTCTGGGGTACACCCATATGAACGCGGAAAATGTGGCCCAGGGCCCTCTGACGTCTCCTCCTATTCGTAAACCAGACCTTCAATCAGAGAGAAAAAGGGATTTGTTAGTACATTTAACACTGAATATCATAACTGAAAAGACACAGTAAGCAACGCTCTATGCCCTCACAATTTTAAACTGTATCAGAGAAAGCTACTTTCTTCTTGCTAAAACATGTTCGGAAAGTCCTCCTAACTACGTGCCCAGCTACGGCGTGGCTTAGTGCTTTCTCTCTCTTTCCACGTTTCATTTCATTGTCACCACTCCAAGATGCAGGTGGCACTGAAGAAGCGCCCTCTCTCTGCCTGCTGTCACTGCTATGCCTTGTGTGCCTGTGTCCTGTGGGAGGCAGGGCGTAGTAAAAAGTGGGTGCTGTTTAAAATCCTGCTGAGGGGAACAGCTCCCATGTCCAAAAGGCCCATCCTCAGTGTACGGCCCTGAGTCAATAGGGATCATTGCATGCTGGGACACAAGCCTTCCTTCAAGGATGCCCCAAGGGTCATTCATCATTTGAAACCTCTTAATAGTGAAAAGACGGTTTTGTGGGGGAGGCTTGGTCCTGCGGGCTCACGGAGTTGGTGGCTTGCCTTGCTGGGACTGGAGTAAAGCTGAAGCCCTAGACACTGCCTTAATTTTTCAGAATTTTGAGGTAACGAGTGTTTAGACAGACTCGACCCAAATGTCTTAAAATTCTGAAAATCTTTGTCAGCCAAGAGTTTGGGGAGAATGAGCCAAAACATCGTCACTGCTGTCGGTTCTGCGCGCTCCACCTGCCCCACCTCCATTCCTTTGCGGGTCAGGACCAGGTCAGCTCACTCTGCTCTAGCTACAGTGCCAGGACCCGGACCAGAGCTACTGCTGCCCATCACGCGGGGCCCCAAGCCCTGTCACTCCACCTGGAGGTCCCCAGGCCATCCCTTATCCTTCGGGCAAGAGGTTGCAACAGGCATTTTAAAAAGATCAACAAAACTTGTAGGCGACAGGTCACAAAATGACTCTTCCATAAGATTCATCCTATTTTTTCATGTTGCTAACATGCAAAACTGTCTGAGTCCACTATATTCTTTGTGCCCTTGTTATTCAGGTTTGCATTTTATTTAAAACTTTTCAGGTGTTACCAAACTGCAAATATTAAGAATCACAAAGTGCCTTTTCTCCCTGCCTGAGGCCACATTATCCCTCTGAAATTTCAGATTTGGGGTCTTTGCACTGCAAGAATGTGTTGTCTAAGAAAGACACTGTAATCAAGGTCATTTAGGGGGTTCCACGTATGCCCAGACTCAAGTCAGCATAGACAACCGAAACACAAATCAGTAACTGAAGGGTAGGCTTATACTACTTCCTTAAGGGCAGCGCTGGTTAAAGCAAACAAGTCTTGCTCCATTTGCAACACAGATGGGGGAACCTCCATTAAAACTGTTCTGAACAGGCCCTGGCCGGTTGGCTCAGCAGTAGAGCGTCGGCCTGGCGTGCGGGGGACGTGGGTTCGATTCCTGGCCAGGGCACATAGGAGAAGCGCCCATTTGCTTCTCCATGCCCCCTCCTTCCTCTCTGTCTCTCTCTTCCCCTCCCGCAGCCAAGGCTCCATTGGAGCAAAGATGGCCCGGGCGCTGGGGATGGCTCCTTGGCCTCTGCCCCAGGCGCTAGAGTGGCTCTGGCAGAGCGACGCCCCGGAGGGGCAGAGCATCGCCCCCTGGTGGGCAGGGCATCACCGCTGGTGGGTGTGCCGGGTGGATCCCGGTCGGGCGCATGCGGGAGTCTGTCTGACTGTCTCTCCCCGTTTCCAGCTTCAGAAAAATACAAAAAAAAAAAAAACTGTTCTGAACAAATACTGTGTGATTTCACTTATAGGTGAAATCTAAAACATCCTCATAAAACCAAGCTCATAGAAGAAGGTCTGATTCATCTTATTTAGAGTGGAGGGTTGTGTGAGGGAATTTAGAGGAAAGTGGTCAAAAGGGCCTGACCAGTTGGTGGCACAGTGGATAGAGCGTCGGACTAGGATGTGGAGGAAACAAGTTCCAAATCCCGAGGTTGCGGCCTAGAGTGCAGGCTCACCCGGCTTGAGCATGGGGTCGCAGGCTTGAGCCCAGAGGTCATTGGCTTGAAGCCCAAGGTCGCTGGCTTGAGCAATGGATCACTTGGTCTGCTGTAACCTCCCAGTCAACGCACATATGAGAAAGTAATCAGTGAACAACTAAGGTGCCGCAAAGAAGAATTGATGCTTGTCATCTCTTCCCATCCTGTCTGTCTTTCCCTATCTGTCCCTCTCTCTCACTCTCTCTGTGTCTCTGTCAAGGAAAAAAAAAGAGGTAAAATAGTAGAACGTTCCCATTACAGGATAAATAAGTCATTGAGATTATGTACAACATGATGACTATAGCTGACACTGCTCTGTGGTTTAATGTGAAAGCTGTTAAGAGTGTAAACCCTAAGAGTTCTCATGACACTCAGAGAACAAAAATATTTTCTTCTTTTTTCTTTTTAATCTATGTGACATGATGGACGTAAACTAAACCTATTGTGTCAGTCATTTCACAATATATGCAAGTCAAATTACCATGCTGTGTATCTTAAATTTCTACAATGCTCTATATCAACTATATTTCAACAATGCTGAAAATAAATTCTCGGTGGAATTCATGCAGTAGAGTTTGAAAATTGAGGACATTTTATTTGTTTCTATGGCTCATTTTCCCTTTAGAACCCCATTGAGACAGTGCTATTCAAAACCATGGAGGGGGTAAGCAATTCCCCAGAACTGAAGGGTTTCTTCTCCTGTGAGCTGGCTTGTCCAGCAGGCAGAAAGCAGAGCCCTGGTCCTCCCAAGCCCTGGCCGGCCCTGACTGCTCCCTGCCCTGAGCACTCAGTGGGCTGCCTGGTCGGGCTCGTTTTCGGTCAGCCCACACCACATCTGCAGCCAGACCCCATCACTGCACTCACACGCACGCTCTGCGGCAAAGCTAATAAGTATTTGTACATCCTGGGTTTCCTTTCTTTCTTTTATTCTACATTTCCCCCAATTATTCTTTGATACAATTTAGAAACATCTATGGTCTCAGAAAATCACCTCTTGAGCCATTCAACCCTTAAGATAGTCATCACTGACAGAGAAAATGGAAAAGTTCTTTAAATTACGACTCGTGAGAATCAGGCCTGAGCTGAGAGCCACCTCCCACTAGCAACAAGTTCCACACAACTAATGTCTTCACTAAGAAAAACAATACATATTTAAGTATTAGAAATTCTGCAAGGAAATGTTCACTAATGCAGTCGACAGTTTCTAAAATTTGACTGAGTGCGGTATCCACAATGCACATGTTCGACTGCATGCCAATCTTCCTAGAATTTCCACCTTTCTTAGGTTGGTAGAACTCTGCTTGAAATGGTTTTAGTTTATTTTGTTTTTTAGACGTATTTCAAATGTCGCAACTTGCCTGACCAGGCGGTGGCACAGTGGATGGAGCGTCGGACTGGGATGCGGAAGGACCCAGGTTCGAGACCCCGAGGTCGCCAGCTTGAGCGCGGGCTCATCTGGTTTGAGCAAAAAGTTCACCAGCTTGAACCCAAGGTCACTGGCTCCAGCAAGGGGTTACTAGGTCTGCTGAAGGCCCACGGTCAAGGCACATATGAGAAAGCAATCAATGAACAACTAAGGTGTCGCAACGCACAACAACAACAAAAAAAACTAATGATTGATGCTTCTCATCTCTCTGTTCCTGTCTGTCTGTCCCTGTCTATCCCTCTCTCTGACTCTGTCTCTGTAAAAATAAATAAATAAATAAATAAATAAATACCAGAATAAATAATAATACAAGAATAAACTTTAAAAAAAAAATGTCGCAACTCTTTGTTTCATCTCCACCTTAATGCAGAACCTAGTAACTTAACCAAATTTGCAGGCTGATATATCAGAATTTTCAGAAAATTAAAATATTAGGGCTGCCACTACCTCCATTATTTTTACGAAACCCTTAAAATAACACAGGTGGCACAATAGCCAGGCTCTGGAAACAACCCAAGTATCCTTCAGTGGACGTATATGGAGTTATACGAGCAGATAAAAAAGCTATGGTCCATTTACAAAGTGGAATACTATGCAGCCATCAAAAAGAGGGAAATCTCACCTTTTTTGACAGCATAGATAAATCTGGAGATTATTATTTTAAGTGAAGTAAGCCATGCGCACAAAGGAAATTACCATATACTCTCACTTATATGTGGAACATAATGAACACAATAAACTGAGGAAGAAAGGAAAACGGACACTGGTTCACAGAAAACAGATGAACGGCTGTCAGAGGGAAGGGGAACAGTGTACGGGGTCCAAGCCGGTGAAAGGATTAGACTAAAACATATACCCTAACACATATATACAGACAACAGGGTAGACGTAGCCAGAGGGAAAGAGGGATGGAGGGAAGGGGAGGGGCAAGATGAGTAAATGAAGGAGGAAAGAGACTTAACATGGGGCATGGGTGGGCCCTATGCAAAAAAGAAAAAGAAATACAGTAAGAGAAAGAGGCACTCAGACTAAGAGACTAACCCTACAGTTAGTCTCACTTTAACAAAACAGACTTTAGTTGCTCATCTGTTTTGTTCTAATGTGTGAATTGTTCCATCCCCTAATCCCTAAATATATATAAATTTTTCCATTATGCAATGAGCTTATAGTGGTTTTTAAATAATTTAGTAAAATTGAACTCCTTGGTTCATTCATATGAGTAATTTTCACTTCACACTTAGCCCCAATGTGACCTGACACAGAAACAGCAGTGTTATCTCAAGGATACTAGTCTTAGGAGTTAAACTGTGCATGTGCGTGTATGCGAGTATAATGCACTTATAATATATAAGTATTTACAGGTAAAGCTTATATAGAGTTATACACAGGGAGGGGATGAGAATAAGCATGGTGTTTATTCTTGTATTATTATTTATTAATTACTGTATTCTTTTCTATACAAACCTACATCTGCCCCATCCCATATATATCTTTGTATATGAAGAATAGTATATTATAGCAATACTTTTTCAGTGGATATCATCATGCCTCTGATGATGGGAAATTTTCAAAGTTAGATTTGGTTTATCTTACTAACCAGGATCCTAGACTTGTTTTCCCGTGATGGAAAAGAAAATGAAAACACACGAAGTTGAGAATGCCCAGGACAGAGGTGTATAAAGGTGTCCTGAAGCAGGTTTGAGAGTGGCCACCCCGCCAGTGGCTTTACTCCGGTTACTGACCTCCACTCTGGCTTCAGGCACATTCATGTGTCTCGCAATGTTCTGTCTGAGAGGAGAAAAGCACAAATGTTCACAATGCAGACATGTGGATGGAAATTAAACATAAGAGGTTATCTCATTCTTACTTAAAATACTTTTAGAGAGATTTATTCCATGAACCAATTTCTGTAGTAGGAGAACTCACACCATTTCAGGACATACACTGAAATTCAATTGACAAAGCATTTAGAAAAAGCCGAGTCTCCTGGAAGCACAGTCTCCAAGGACACATGAAATTCTGACTCCCTGTTTCTTTCATTGCTACCAACTACGAAACGACTAAAAACATCTAACAGGAAATATCTCTGCCAACTTTCAACTATTACTGTTACTCTTGCTATGAATTAAATTAGAGCCATAAATGGCTTGGCATATCCATCTAGCTAGCTAGCTAACCACCTATCTATCCATCATTTAGCTAGCTTGCTTGCTATCCATTGATGCACAGGTAGAAGTATAGTGACTGCTAAAAAGGTTGACACGAACTCCGGTGGGCATTTTTGAATTTCCTTATTTAAAACGTTTTAATCACCAAGCCCCCTCCCATTCTGTAACATCTAGTTTAAACCTTGCTTTAGAGACAGATCATCTCAAGAGCAAAGTTGAAGAGGATGAACAAAAATCACTACTAAAGGTAAAGAATTTTCAAATGCAGCATTTAAAAATTTTAAATCATAGCCAAAATAATCTATGATGAAAAGACTTATCAACATTTTACATTAAGTTCCGATTCTAACAACGATATTTGAAATAATAGGCGCATGCCCTGACCGTGAAGCTCAGTTGGTTAGAGCGCCATCTGGATGCCACACTTGCGGCTTCGATCTCTGGCCGGGGCACATGTGAGAATCAAACCAATGAACGCTTAAATATGTGGAACAACAAATCGATGATTCTCTCTCTTGCCTTTCCCCTCGTCTATCTCTAAAATTCACACATAAAGTTTTAAAATGAAATAAATACCAGGCCCCAGCCCGTTTCTCAGTTGGGATCATTTCGAAACTGCACGACATTATTTACCTTAAGTCCCGAAAGCCATAGCCGTCCCCAACCCAAGGGCAGGACAGCGCCCCCTCCCCGACCAGTCCCCCAGGTGGCCTGTAGTTCAGGAGGGAACTGGAGGGCCCTGTGAGAGCGCTCCAAAGCCGCCCTGGCGCACCGCCACGTGCTCGCTGGAAAGGGCGACAGGGTCTGGCCATCAGCTTACCTCAACAAGGGGCAGGGAGAGCCTGTGAGTTGGAAAATGTGCTCCAGCTCCTGCACCTGCTCCTCGGTGAAGCTGGCCACGCGGGCCACCTGCATGCTGTCCGCCGCCGGTGGGCACTGGACATCGGCCCGGAGGGACTGTTCCTCCTGCTCCAGCTCTGCTGTTTCTCGGCCACTGTCGCCGCTGGTCTCGTAGCTTTCGTCGTCCACGAAGTCCCAGTCGTCTGGCTCACTTTCGCCGCTGGCTTCATACCCTTCTTCTTCAGCTCCACTCTCTGTTCCTTCTGCTGCTGCTGCTCGCTGCTCAGATTCGGCCCTGTCTTCTTCTCCTTCCTCTCCGGTTCCCACGACCCCCGGAGGCACGTAATCTGTAGAGAGAAACCCAAAGACACAGATCAGGTCACCCCATGGCCCAGCCCGTGGGAAGGAGGAGGTGAGCTGCTGCTTTCCAGGGGCGTGCGGTCTGCTCGCCTCTCCCAGAAAACCTTGCATTCTTGGAGGCGGCTGAAGCTCGCATCACGAAAAACACGAACCATGCAGGTCTTTCCCATCCTCGCCCACTTCCAGCCTGAGGTTGGCGGCGCCATCCTGGTTGCACTGGTCCTGAGGCTCCATGTCCTGAGTGTCGTCCATGAGACTGTGGCCTGGGTCCTTCAAGGCTCTCCGGGAGTCTAGCGCGGGAAGAGTATATGAGCGGGTGTTGGGGGTGGGGTGGGTGTGCTGAGGTGCGCATGCGGCAGGGCTTTGACTGCAAACAGGCGGGTGTATTTGAAAGAAGGATGTGGTAGGGCGCATGCGTGAGAACGCACGTTGGGCTTCAAGTTGCAACTTCGTTGACTGCTCCTCTCTGGGAGAGCCTTCTGAGGGGAAGCGACCGTGCTGCATTGTGCAAACCTATTGGTGGGGGTAAGAGCCACACTCGGACTAGCTGTGGAGACCTCGGAGAAAAGTTTATAAAATATCCTTTGGCCCAACCCCCACCCACAGCAGTAAGTACTGAGCATGGAGTGCACCCTCGTGTGCCTTTCCTTCTTGCCCCCGCCATCAACTCAGCTTCCTTATTCCAGGACAGCCCCTTCCTCGTGGCAGACTCTCGCTAACATGGGGAGCAGCAAGTGAGGTTGTAAATGAGACTCGATTCCACACACCGTGTTTACTACCGGCACCTTCCTTTGGGGCCTATACTGCCCCCATTTTTGGCCACACCCAGCACTTTCTTGCCCAAGCTCCCACTCACCGCGATTGGCTGGAAAATGAAATACAGTAGCAATCGTCTAAGTGGAGCACGCTGGCAGTTCACTTACCCAGACCAATTATAACCCGTTCCTGGCGCCAAAAAGGGGACCAGCAGGGTAACCAACCACCACAGCTCCTGGAGGCGCCCAGCATGCGCTGCGGCAGAGCCATGGAGCCCCCGCCTGGGTTCCATGACTATGAGCCCGGCTTTTACAACCTAATGGACATTGGCGCTGAAGTGGAAATAAGGTCTGAATGTGTGCACGGCGCAGCAACAGAAGCTGAAGAAGAAGGCCACCGTGAGGAAGGAGATTGGGGCCTCACGGATGACATCAACCACAAAGGTGACTTCAACCGGGACGGCAAGCAAGAAGCTGACAACGACCAGGGAGGCAACATCGGCCACGAGGGTGACATCCATCACGAAGCACACGGTTTCCAGGAGGCCGTCGGGAACCACGGGGTCGGCGGTGGCGACCAGCAGCCCAGGCAGCAGCTGGCTGAGATGGCCCATGTGGCGGCTGTGGCGGCGGCCGTGGCCCCGCAGCACCAGAACCAGCATCCAGGAGCCCGGCGCTGGAAGTTCACGCCAGAGCAAGTGCAGGAGCTGCAGAGCGCTTTCCAACGCACTCAGTACCCGGACTTCCCCACCAGGTAAGTGGCACCTCCAAGACGGGCCCAGTTCTCCAGGGGCTTTCGGTTTATTTCTAGTACTTGGTCTGTCCCCTGAGACTTCCCTGTCCTTCCCTTCCCCTTCTAAGTGTGAAAAGCCTCCTGTCTCCAGGGAGGGGTAAGAGAATGCCTTCTGCGCATCAAGGGAAATATTTTCACACACTCCTCAAGTGAATCAAGTCTGGGTACCGCTCAGGGGTCCTTTTATTTTTAATTGTGGAAAATATCCCTTAAAGATAAAATTTGCGACCTTAACCATGCCTCGGCATACTGCTCAGTAGTGTTTCCAGCATTCAGATTGTACAGTCAGTGTCCCGACCCCTTTTCACCTTAGAACTCTAAAACTGCACAGTAGACCGCTCGCTCTTCCTCTGGCCCACAAGCACCTTTCTCTTTCCTGTGTCTGTGAACTGCTCCTGTAAGTGGAGTCACACAGTGGTATTCCTTTCGTGACTGCATTATTTCACTCAGTATAATGCCCACAAGTCTTTTTTATGTTGTCGTAAGTGCTAGGACTTCCTTCCTTTTTAAGGCTGACTAAGATTCCATTGTGTGTAACACCATATTTTGTGTGTCCTTTCATTTATTAATGGGCACTTGGGTTGCTTCTATCTGTTGGCTATGGTGAATAATGCTCTACGGACAGGGATGTGCTAAATCACATGGGAGGCACTGATTTCACTTCTTTTGTGTGTGTGCATACCCAGAAGCGGAAGTTCCTGATCACGGCCATTCTGTTTTTACTCTTTGAGCAACTGCTCTACTGTTCTCCATAGTAGTTACACTATTTTATGCTTCCTTCTGCTGGCACAAGGATTCCAGTTTCTGCACATTCTTCCCGACACTGGTTACTTTCTGCTTTCTGATGTTAGCCATCTCAATGGATGTAAAGTAGTATCTCGTGCTTTTGATTTGCATTTCTCTATTGGTACGTGATGTTGAACATCTTTTTGGTGCTTTTTCATGTCTTCTGCACATTTTTTTTGTAAGTCCCATTTATATTTTCTAAGATTTTTATTGTGGTAAAACACAAATAAAGTAAAATGTCCTATCTGAACCTCTTTAGAGTGTACAGCTCAGATGTATTAAGAACATTTTTCTCACTGTGCAACCGTCCCCGCCATCAGCTCCAGAACTCTTCACCCTGCGACCCTGAACCTCTGCTGTGTGACCCCAGAGGGCGCAGCGCATGTGAGGTCAGGCAGTACCGTTATCCGTTCTGGGACCAGTGCACACAGTTCCCATTTCTCAATGTCTTTGCCAACACTTGTTATTTTCTCACATTGTAAGGAAGTCTTTCTGATGGGATGAGCTGCTATCAGTGTGGTTTCCATGTGCATGTCTGAAATAATGCATTTGTACTGTTCAGCATACTTCCATGTGTTTCGTTATCATTTGTGTATCATCTGTAGAGTAATGGCTATTCAGGAGTTTAAATTTCTTTCATCTGCTGTTTCCTTAGGGTTGAGTTAGACAGTTCTTAATATATTCTAGGTATAATTTTTTATCAGATAGATAATTTGCAAATATTTTCTCCCATCTCGTGGTTGCCTTTTCATTCTATTTGTTCTGTTCTTTGGACTAACTGAAGCTCTTCATTTCAATGTGGTCCAGTTAACCTCTTTTTTCTTTCATTGCCTGTGCTGGTGTCCTGTTTATGTATTATAAATACAATTTTTGAAATCAGGACAAGGGGAATGAGACACTTCAAGCTTCTGCTATACTAGATCTTTTTATTCCTTATTTTCTTTGTAATTGTACATTATGGATTTCTCTGTGAGTTTTTATATGTTAAATTAGTTCATTAACATTGTTTATTTGAGGCCCTGGCCGGTTGGCTCAGTGGTAGTGCGTCGGCCTGGCATGCGGAAATCCCGGCCAGGGCACACAGGAGAGGCGTCCATCTGCTTCTCCACCCCTCCCCCTCTCCTTCCTCTCTGTCTCTCTCTTCCCCTCCCACAGCCAAGGCTCCATTGGAGCAAAGATGGCCCAGGCGCTGGGGATGCCTCCTTGGCCTCTGCCCCAGGTGCTAGAGTGGCTCTGGTTGCGACAGAGCGACGCCCCGGAGGGGCAGAGCATCACCCCCTGGTGGGCAGAGCGTCGCCCCCTGGTGGGCGTGCCGGGTCGATCCCGGTCGGGCGCATGCGGGAGTCTGTCTGACTGTCTCTCCCCATTTCCAAATTCAGAAAAATACCAAAAAAAAAAAAAAACCACATTGTTTATTTGAGTACTTAGTGGTTCATGCCACCTTACAGTCTAAAGGAAAAAAATCCATATAGCAAGCTGGTGTTGGAAAACAGGAAAATTTACATGGGGCGGATCTTGAGGGGAAAATCCAATTATAAAACCAAGCATAAACTGTGTATTTAGGCATTAATTTTATTCATAACTCCAAATACTGAACACGTACGGATTTTTTCCCTCAGGAAGGACATTGCGAGACGCATAGGTGTGACTGAAGCCAGAGTGCAGGTGAGTAAACCTGAGAAATGCCATGTGACAGGAGAGCCATCCTAAAGCCTCCTTCAGGATGTGGTCACCTCAGTCTCAGACACTCTCAAGTGGGTCTGTTTCCTTGTGTTTCCCATGTTGACAAACAAGCTTCTGCCCTAGCATCCTGTGGAAGGCAATGAGATGTCTAAGCTGCAGCTTATGCTTATTCCTCATTGCCAGAGCGAACATCTTTTCTCAAAGAAAAGAAAAGAAAAGAAAAGAAAAGAATGAACTCTTTCTTCTAAGCTGTGCATAAAACTAAAGATACATCGCTTACAAACGTACAGGCAATTCTGTCTCTAACTACATACATATATACGTGTGTGTGTGTATCATTGGGGAGAGGGACTTTCCCTCCTTTGCTTCTGTTTTTCTGGTTGGTCTAACAAGTGAAGAGACACAAGACAGGTTAACAGACAGAAAACAAAATTTTCATTTGCACATATGGTGGTCTCTCAAATCGGAATATAAAGAAATGTAGAAAGCAGGCAGCTCTTCTACTTTTTAGAGAAAGAGGTAATCAACTTGTGAGGAAGTGACAGACAAAGAAACTTAAGCTTGAGTGCTTAATCATTAAAATCTAAGCAGAGTTGGCACTTAGGGAATAATTAGTAAAGAATTCGCAACTTTGCTTTATATAGGCCACTCTGTCCTGAATTGCCTATCTCTGGCAGTGAGGATGTCCGTCAAACTCCCGGTGTAGGGAGGGTATCTTTCATAGGAGAGTTTTATTACCTGCGTTTATGGGGCAGAGGGGAGAGTCAGAGTGTTCTTGCACCAGCTGTTTCTCAAGCAATTTCCATTAAAAATAATCAATATGTCGTGTTGGCCTAGTATTAGGAGCCTGCCCAGAGCCCCATCAGTATATTCAAGAAACTTCTAGTCCTTCTAGCACTGGTATCCTTTACAAAGGACTTGTACATGCAGTCATAGGGGGGCTTAGCCTGACTTTGGAAGTATTTAAACCAATGCACAGGGAGCAGCTTAAAAGAGGTCCAATTCTATTAAATTTTTTAAAGCAAATTATAAGTTCTTCGATAAATCAGTGAACATACACACACACACACACACACACATATATACATATATATATATATTGTGTAATGGAGCAAGATACCTTCAGAACACTCTATATGAAACTTGTGAGTAAGTAATCTGAGACTAAGAGGGGAATATAGCTTAAATATTCCATCATCTGAGTCTTTTTCTTTATTTTAAGTATTCGGTAAGGTACTTTAAGAGGGAAAGCCCAGCATCATCGAGCAGTTGCACGGTGGATAGAGCATCAGACAGGGATACTGAGGACCCAGGTTGGATACCCCAAGGTTGCCAGCTTGAGCACAGGTCAACAGCTTGAAGGCGGACTCACCAGCTTGCGGACAGTGTCACTGGCTTGAGCATGGGATCTTAAACATGACCAATGGTCACTGACTTGAGTCCACAGAGTCCTGACTTGAAGCCCAAGGTCGTTGGCTTGAGTAAGGGGTCACTCTGTCTGCTATAGCCCCCCAGTCAAGGCACATATGAGAAAGCATTCAATCAACAACTAAGGAATTGCAACAGAGAATTGATGTTTCTCATCTCTCTCCCTTCCTGTCTGTCTGTCTCTCTTTCCCTTTCTCTGTCTCTCTTTCTCTCTGTCTCTGTCACACACACAAAAGAAAAGTGGCAGCCTAAAATTTTACTTTCTAGAACTCTCTGATGTAGCAACCTTAAAACATGACTACTTTGTTGGTCATGGGATGAGAAGGTGACCAAAGAAATCCATAAGGTGTATCAAAGTGATATTTGCCCAAAGAAAAGAGAAGGACATCAGAATCGGTTTATTGGCTCTGCTACAGATGCATGTGTGAGGCAGTGATGGAAACAGGCTGCAGATCTGCGGGTGGACTGAGGAAAAGCAGCCCAGCAAAGTAGACCATTGAGTGCTGCATGCTAACACCACAGACTGGGCTCACAGGCCTGGCTCAGGTTGGAAGGGTTGGGAGGAGGATGGGAACACTTTCTCAGCCTGCAAGGCATATGCAGAAGAAACTCAGAACCTTAAGCTCTCGTGACTCTCCCATCTCTGTGTTTCCATAGTGCTGTCTCAGTGACATTGATAAGAAACTCGGAACCAAAAGAAATAAATGAGTCCATACATAGAAGGGACATAAAAATGAGACTCAGAGACATGAACAAGAATGTGATGGCAACAGGGGTGGGAGGTGGGGGGAGGGGCGATGGGATGAAGAAGGAGAGAGGGGTTGGGGGAGGGGAAGGGCACAAAGAAAACCAGATAGAAGATGACAGAAGACAATTTAACTTTGGGGGAGGGGTATACAGCACAATCAAATGTCAAAATAATCTAGAGATGTTTTCTCTCAACATATGTACCCTGATTTATCAATGTCACTGCATTAAATTTAATAAATAAATTTTAAAAAAAAGAAATAAAGTATTGCAGCCTGGAAAAAAAAAAGAAATAAATGAGGGGAAAATCTTAGCATTCATATCTATTTCCAGGCTCTGGTACAGGGTCCCGGAAATGTCTCCAGAGCAAGGTGAGGGGACTTGGTCCTTAGCCCAGGAAGGCTTGCAGGGTGGGGAAGGTGGAGCATGAAGACCAGCATGAATTCCTAGAAGAAGCTTAATACATGGTTTCTGCCTTTATATTGCAAATGAACCTGTTTTGTGAAACAGGTACTGGGAATATAGACCCAACATCAGCCCTTGGCACAGCTAGCTCTGGGCTTTGGTTATGTTTATGAGATTTGACCACTAGTGCAGGTGGATGCTTCCAAAGATTGTATAGACTATATATTCATGCATCACAAAGACTATAAATCGTAAGAGAAGTGGGCAATAATGATGTGTCAAACAGGGAGAGAAGCGCCTTTATTTCACTAAAAATGTGCAGTGTGGAAAGGTAACAGATTTAAATGCAATGCTAACCCCCTTAATCAGGACCCAGAGAAGATAGTGAATTCTGACAGTTTTGTTTGTTTGCAGAAATAGTTGGCAGATATTCAGGAAGGAAAAATTTACTTTATCTTTTATTTAGCGAGAGAGAGAGAGACAGTGATGGAGGTGGAACAGATGGGGACAGACCGACAGGAAGGGAGAGAGATGAGAAGCATCAATTCTTTGAAGCAGCTTCTCCATTGTTCATTGATTGCTTTTACATATGTGCCTTGTCCGGGGGGGAAGCGTCCCTTTTTTCAAGCCAGAGACCTTGGGCTCAAGACAGTGACCTTGCACGTCAAGCCAATGACTTTTGGGCTCAAGCCATCAACCATGGGGCCATATCTATGATCCTACACTCAAAATGGCTACCGCAAGTTTATGCTGGAGAGCCTGTGCTCAAGCTTGCAACCTTGGGGTTTTGAACCTGGGTCCTCAGCATCCCTAGCAGATGCACTATCCATTGTTCCAATGCTTGGTCAGGCAAGGAGGAATAACTTTATGATGCTTTACCTCTGTAATTGATTATCTTCATCAAATGCATGCTCCACAGTTTAGCTTATTAATAATTAAACGAGTTGAGGGTTCTGGTTTAGTAGCAGTGTCAGCGGTTCTCAACCTGTCCCACAGGTTGAGAACCGCTGGTCTAGGATAACCTGCCCTTCTGGACAGCTGAGGCTCTTTTTAAGGGTCCAGGAACTGTCTCCAGAGCAGGGTGAGCAGACTTGGTCTTTAGCCCAGGAAGGCTTGCAGGGTGGCATAGGTAAAGCGTGAAGATTAGACAATGTTTACAATGGTGTACCTCTTTTTCCTAATCATTTCTGTGGCTAAACAATTGGTGGTTGAGTTGGACTCAACATTGCTTATCAAAAGAAGCTAAAATATCAAGGCACAGTGTGGGGATTTCAGCAACTCTCATGCCCCAACAGACAAGCCACAAATTCCATGCATCCCCATGACTAGGCCTTTGTTGCAAGAGCTCGTTTTTACCTCTCAACAATTTTAAGAGGAATAATGAAATCTTAAGACTCCCTTGAAGGAAACTATTTCTCTAAAAAGCCAACATGTTTCTTCTTATTAATTATTTACTTCACATGGAGGATAAGATTTTCAAATAAGGAGCCTTCACCACCAGTATGAATTTAAATAAGGTCCCCTATTTACCAGGACCAAACTCCCCCACAAACAAGGTGAGACTGTCTCGAATGAGGACGGTCAGAAGCCAGCTGAACAGCTCATAGTCCGCTGTCAGGATACAGATCATTCTTCATCCTGATACCAAGCAATGGTGCAACAATAGCAAGACCTGCACCCTGCACACGGCAAAAACCAGAAGTATGTTAAATTGGGAGGGTTAAACCTATTCCAGAACTAGGCACGTAACTGGCGCTTCCTAAGGGTGAGATGTAGGAAGGGGTTGGTGATAACGTTCCTGACGTATTTCAGCAAAAACGAACAGCTTCTTCTGAGGCAGTTTTACATCTCAGTGGCATATATGCTGCATCTGTTGATTTCTTTGTATGATGACACTAACTGTGCAAAATACTAAACCAATCTCAATTTCATTCTGTAGGGTTGGTTTAAAAATCATAGGGCCAAGTTTTGGAAACAAGACAGGTTACTGATGCTGAGAAGGGCACCACCTGCCGTCCGGGGACGCATGGTCTCGATGTCCTTGAAAAAGCCCTAGACACCATCCTTGTTCAGGGCGCGGATTGCAGATCACTTATCCTGCTGCCGCTGACCCCACAGGCCACCCCGACCACACCTACCTTCTCCGTCCGCACTTGTGTTATCAATAAAGAGGTAACTTCTCAACATCGTTGTCATTGTGTGCTAAATGGGAAGAATAGTGTATATATGGAAAATGTCAAGGAAAGGCCATTGAAACAGAATGAGAAGGAGGCCTCTTTCCATGAGATGACCTCCCTGAATCACCATCAGTAATCACCGCACATCACAGAAATGTCCCAAGTGCCCACGTTGAGTTTGCACTGACTCGTATATTCTCCATCTCCCTCCCTGATCACCCCAACCTCGTCCCGCCCTGCCCCTTTGGACCACAGAAGTGTTCAGGATTGGTGGTGTCAGTCCGTACTGAGGGAACAGTGTGTTTCTGGACAGGGGTGAGCTCCGTTCATTCTGAAAAGTTCTGGATCAACAGTGGACTCTCAGGGTATCTTCCTACAGGGCTACTCACAGGGCTGTATGGGCGGTGACCAGAAATATTCATCCAGTGTGCCCAAATTCTGTTCATCACCTTCCCTTTTGTGGAGGAGATCGGGGAATAGTCTGGCACATAGGTTCTGCTGCTTTGCAATAAAAATGAGGACAGATTTTTTCAAGGCCGAATTTTTCCATTTCCCCCTTCTTCCACCAACCCAGATAAAAATATTGTCACTCCTTCCACTGGTTAGAAGTTGCACATCACGCCTTCAAATGTATCTTGTCAACCTCACTTTCCTTGGGGGAGCTGTTAGGGGAACGTGAGGTTTACTGAAGCCCAGCTGGCCTCCTGAGCAGTGTTCCCTTGGATTCACTCAAAGAGAAACATTGCCTGTATCTTTGCTTTGCCTTGTGGTCATCCTTTGTGAAACTGTCAAAGGAGGTAAAGAAAACAAGGAAGCCAAAAATGAGGTGAGGAGAGTGAAGAGGCCAGGCTTATTTCTTAAAAAGCAGCCCTGGCCGGTTGGCTCAGCGGTAGAGCGTCGGCCTAGCGTGCGGAGGACCCGGGTTCGATTCCCGGCCAGGGCACACAGGAGAAGCGCCCATTTGCTTCTCCACCCCTCCGCCGCACTTTCCTCTCTGTCTCTCTCTTCCCCTCCCGCAGCCAAGGCTCCATTGGAGCAAAGATGGCCCGGGCGCTGGGGATGGCTCTGTGGCCTCTGCCTCAGGCGCTAGAGTGGCTCTGGTCGCAACATGGCGACGCCCAGGATGGGCAGAGCATCGCCCCCTGGTGGGCAGAGCATCGCCCCTGGTGGGCGTGCCGGGTGGATCCCGGTCGGGCGCATGCGGGAGTCTGTCTGACTGTCTCTCCCTGTTTCCAGCTTCAGAAAAATGAAAGAAAAAAAAAAAAAAAAAGCATTAAGTTCTCCCGTGGAAAAAAATCTGTCATTCCCTAATTGCTAACAACCGGAGGCTCCTTCAATGGAGTTTTGCCTTGAAAGTATTTAATGGTGCACAAGGCAGTCATACTGTAAAACAATTGCAATGATCAAAGAGAAGGTGCCCTGGTGACGTCAGAATTTCCTCTCTGATGAGAGTTCATCAAGGATCCGTTTCCCAGTTCTTCTAGTTTCTAGTGAGAAGGGAGGCTTTGTTTTCTTGGGAAAACATACACTCTTTCCCATGGTGTCCGCCTATTTCTGTTCCTTTCTCCTTCTGACCTCTCTCATGTGTGGGTGTCTGATGTCCCCAAAGTGGTGTGTGAGTGAATGTAGGTTTCTGAAGAGAGGAAGATGTTATTAGTACCCAGAGACACCCACGTCTTCTGGGAGTAGACGACATTCAAGGAAGTTCCCACCTGTGCTCATTGCCATTTTCACCAGATGATTTTCAAACCAAACTTTATTTTTTAGTGTTGACCACTTTCCTTCTCTTTCAAACATTAGGATTCTCAATGCTTTTGTTACCCCCAGAACTACAGGGCCTGTTCAAATAAACCTGTCTGACCCAGGCCTGATCCCTTCTCTGACCTGGCCACGGCGGAAACGGCCATATTCAGCCTTCCCTACCTGAGGCCAAAAGGGAGGGAATACTCAGCACAGATACCCAGTTAACCCTCACAGCCAGTCTGACACACACTAGCAGAGAACATCCTCTCTTCATGCCCAGGCTGCCTGAGAGGAAGAAAAGGTGGTCATACTTCCGGTATGTGGATGGTTTCTTCCTCACGCACACCACTGTTTACAACATGACTCTACCCCTTCAGGTGCCAGATGTATTAAAACCAGGGGTGGCATGGGACATAAGAAATACCCAAACCATCACTGTATATAATAATTTACTCTTAGCATGCGGTTTGCAAGGAAAGATATCCTCTAACATTAATCCTCCAAATTGACTAATGCCCCAAAGAGCATTTCTCTCAATATATGCCTCAAATATTGTCAGAGCATATATCAGAAATTAATTAAGCTACTATGAGGAAATAAATTTTATTTATAAAATAGCTTAAGAAATTGGTCACTGACAAATACATTGACCTTAGCTAGGTTGTCTTTATAAATGTTTATATTGGCTGAGAATGTGTAAGGACAGTCTTGTGAGGAGTCAGGAGACTCAGTGCAGTGTAAGAGTCTACTAGTTCTGGGCCCTGGCCGGTATTGCTCAGTGGTAGAGCGTCGGCCTGGCATGCGGGAGTCCCGGGTTCGATTCCTGGCCAGGGCACACAGGAGAAACACCTATCTGCTTCTCCACCCCTCCCCCTCTCCTTCCTCTCTGTCTCTCTCTTCCCCTCCCGCAGTGAGGCTCCATTGGAGCAAGGATGGCCTGGGCGCTGGGGATGGCTCCTTGGCCTCTGCCCCAGGCGCTAGAGTGGCTCTGGTCGCGACAGAGCTACGCCCCGGAGGGGCAGAGCGTTGCCCCCTGGTGGGCGTGCCGGGTGGATCCCAGTCAGGCACATGCGGGAGTCTGTCTGACTGTCTCTCCCTGTTTCCAGCTTCAGAAAAATACAAAAAGAAAAAAAAAAGAGTCTAATAGTTCTGGATGCACTCTTATTTTTCATTCAAGACATGCCTTATGCTCCCTCCTCTGATCAGGCTCAGGCAGGAGGGAGTTCCAATGGGAAGGAAAGCTTGCCTCAGCCACCTCTTTGTAGAAGACACATACTTATTTTGGGGGAGAACTCCCGCATTATTTCATCTTCATTGTCAAGGGAGACAAATGAGGGCCCAGGTAGTAAAAGGGTGACAGTGACAGAGAACGAGTGTCGTCATAAAATGCTGCATTCCTAAGAAAACTACCGTGTTTTCTCCTGGGGGACACCTGAGGTAAAGAAGGCAACCACGAGGCAACACATGCCCAGGGCAGAGGGTTGTCCTGCAGGAGGGAGCACGCAGACTTTGTTCCAGAGAAGGCCAGCCTCCGGGTGGCCACACCCTCCACGGGCCCAGGATGCCTGGCCATGGGCAGTGCACACCCAGCTTCACCTGTTCAACACCTCCCACCTCCCAGCTGTGCATAACTCTGTCTTCCCAAGGTCTGTTAACTCAGGTGTTGTCACTCAGACTCAGCACTAAGCCAGGGCACCCCCGCCCCAGGCATTCAGTATCCCGGTGGTCCCCCTGGCACAGCAAACATCAGAGCGACGCAGCTTGTGTTCACCTCACCAAGGGCTGAGTGCGATTCCACCACAACAGGCATGCTTTCCTCCGTCTACTTGCAAAGCCAAGCCTGCCACCTGGCCGCACAGCTCAGGAACTGCAGCCTGCTCTGCACGTGCTATGAGTTAACTTTTTAGGAAAGGGTGGTGATGGCTTGGACACCTTCCTATCCCAGGAAGAACACAAAAGACTTTCTGGAAGCACCTTCTTTTGTGTTACACAGACAAGGAATTCACAAGATTTAAAATGCGGTGTTCAGGCCCCGGAGCATATTGGTACACCTGACTCCCTCCAAAGCTCTGCTCCCAGACTGAACTGGGTCCCTATGAGAACTGTGGACGGGGACCATGATTTTCCTGGTTTGGGGTGGGGTGGAGACTGGAGACAAGGTAGAGAACAAGGAAAAGTGTCTGTCCAGGTTCTATGAACATTGTAGAAAAAGAATTAAATCAAAGGATATTCTGACATCTGAGGTGGAAAGGAAGTTGTGCATACCCCCAGGAGAAAGGCGTGTCAGTGCTGTGCACACAGCATCTGTGGGGGAGTGATGTGAGGATCTGGGTGTAAAGCTGGATGGGGAGGTAGCCAGCGGGAGGTGGGCTTTATAGAACAAGATACAGGGAAAGGAAAGACAGAACGAGATTCACATAGAAATGCGTCCTTAACACCTACAGGACCATCAAAGGTCAAGCGGCAGAGCTGCCTGTTTCTCTCTCCTGCCCTCCTTTTAACTCAGATGTTCTCCTTAAGTGTTTTCGCTAGGATTGAAATACAAGAAAGAACATGGGCTATATGTTCACAGTGGCCAAGACATGGAAACAACCAAAAAGCCCTTCAATTGAAGACTGGATAAAGAAGATGTGGCACATATACACTATGGAATACTACTCAGCCATAAGAAATTATGACATCAGATCATTTACAACAAAATGGATGGATGTTGATAACATTATTCAGAGTGAAATAAGTAAATCAGAAAAAAACTAAGAACTGCATAATTCCATACATAGGTGGGACATAGAAACGAGACTAAGAGACATGGGCAAGAGTTTGGTGGTTACCGGGGTGAAAGGCAGAAGGGGAGGTGAAGGGGGAGGGGCACAAGGAAAACCAAATAGAAGGTGACGGAGGACAATCTGACTTTAGGTGACGAGTATGCAAAATAATTGAATGACAAGATGACCTGAAGATGTTTTCTTTGAACGTATGTACCCTGATTTATAGATGTCACCCCATTAAAATTTATAAAAATTTATTTAAAAAAAGAAATACAAGAAAGAAGGGAAAGTTAAGACAGGGAGTGCATTTCAAAATGTGAGTTTTTCTCGCCTGGTTCCCTATCCCTTTTTTTTTTTTCACTTTCTTAAAAAAAATTTTTTCTTTTTTTTTCTTTCTTTTTTTTTTTTTTTTTTTGTATTTTTCCGAAGCTGGAAACGGAGATACAGTCAGACAGACTCCCGCATGCGCCCGACCGGGATCCACCCGGCACGCCCACCAGGGGCCACGCTCTGCCCACCAGGGGGCGATGCTCTGCCCCTCTGGGGCATCACTCTGCCGCGACCAGAGCCACTCTAGCGCCTGGGGCAGAGGCCAAGGAGCCATCCCCAGCACCCGGGCCATCCCTGCTCCAATGGAGCCCCGGCTGCGGGAGGGGAAGAGAGAGACAGAGAAGAAGGAGGGGGAGGTGGAGAAGCAAATGGGCGCTTCTCCTTTGTGCCCTGGCCGGGAATCGAACCTGGGTCCCCCGCACGCCAAGCCGACGCTCTACCACTGAGCCAACCGGCCAGGGCCTCTTAAAATTTTTTATTCATTTTAATTTATTGTGTTTACATGGATTCAAGTGTCTCACTGAATATAATTCCATCACCCCGACCCCTGTGTCCCTTTCTATACCCCCTTTCAAACCCTAACCTAACTCCCTCCCTTTTTTTTCTGTAGGATGTGCTGTCCTGTTATCTGTATTTCTGTGTTATGTATATATAATTTCACCAATCCCTTTACCTTCTCTGATCCCATCCCCCTCATCCCCCTTTCCTCTGTTCCAACACCTCAAGATATATCCAGGTTCTATTTCCTCGTTATAACCAGCAGAAAATGTCTATCATGTTATACAAGTTGCATAGGCCCACTCAGTCACAACAAAACCTCAACTTCAACTGTAATCAGAGAGAAATATTACAGGGTGTTAAATTTGTTCCTACATATTCTGTTTGATTAAGGATTCACTTTAGCCCCATGCAAATTTTCTGGATAAAATTAAACAGATTATGTTATTGTATTCTGATGAGGAAATTTTTTTTTTAGTAATCTTCTAAGTACAGCATTAAATGGATTTTCTTTTCCTGCTTTGTGTCCTTTTGTATTAGATTCATTCATACATTAGTTTATTCTTAGAATTTATGGCTGTATATAACATGTAAGGTGTATACAGTGCTTTAAAAAAGAAATGTTACGTCTGGGTTAAGCTGTACTTTTTCAAAGAGAAGGTAATCTCTCTCCTGGGTGAATATGTAAGCCATCTGTAAACACAATATTATCAGAATCCAGACGTCCTGCACTTTAAAATGCATGAGGAAAGCACTGCCTAAATGTGTTGAGAATTTCTGCCGGTTTGAATGCGAAGTTTTTACTGCCCATCTTTGAGTTTCCGGTGTATTGGCACGGTTGCTTTGACTGTTGTGTTGCATGTATTGTATATGAAGGCACTGTGTGGGTGCTTCGTGCACTTTCACAGACCTGCCTTCAGAGTCCAGTTGTTTCATATTGAAGGAAAAACTAAAAACAGAAATGGGCCTGAGTGACTCAAATGCCAGAGTTCCACATGTAAACTGTCTACTTACCGTAAAGACAGAGTAAATGTCTGACTCATTTGTCTGCATATCAGTTATACCCTAAAGTTGCAAATAAAGAGTGCCAGGCACTTGGAGTTGAGCAGTGCAAGGGGAGAGAGAGGGCTGTATCTTATTTAGTTCTACATCTACTACTCCTTTCCTGTTCAGGACCAAATAAATAAATAGGGTACTTTTGCAATCTGGACAGAGGTGCCGGGCCCAACCCCCACCTCACCTGCCTTGTTAACAAAGAGCTACACCTGATATCCATTTGTCTCACCCATGTTCTACAGAAGAGACTGGAAGCTAGTTTCTTATTAGTGTAAAGTTATATTTCAATTGTATGGTGTGAGTTGTTTGAGTTGCCTTGGAAACTTAATTGAATTGCAAATGGACCACGTTTTTTCCATGATTAAAGGTGGATGCACTTTTGGGAGCAATTACGTTATGGCTCAGGAACTGTAGACTGTTCGCCATGGTGCCCTCCTGAACCCATCTGTATGTATATGTCTTTAAGTCTCTGTCATTTATTCAATTCCATACCTTTTCCCGGACAAGACTGCTTAATAGACTCATCCCGGCTGGACCATGTCAATTGGCACCCAACATGGGGCCATCAAAAAAGGGAAAGAAGAGAGGTAATGGAACTCCTCAGAAGTGTGCACACAAAGTAAGTATAAAGCTTTTAGAAAGTGAAGCTTTTAAGTAGAGTTTGGGAGGAGAGTATAATAATAAAGTAATTTGGGAGTAAATAACCATGGGACAGATAGGTTCAAAAGTGAGGGACCTTTTTCTTTTTGTACAAATGTTTTTTTTTTATTTGAGAATAAGTTGTTTGATCAGAATGAGGTAGAAACAGAGGAATTTAAATATGAGAAGAACTCAGAATCAGAGAATAACTCGGGAGATATCACGGCTGTGGGCATTTTAAACTTTGCGCCTCCACTGCCCTCTGCTCCCAAGGTCTTTGTCTCAGACCCTTGGAGATCACTGCTCCAACAAGCTTTGGATCAAGCTCAAGATGCAGGGTGGGGGGGGATGGAGGAATTCAGCAATATTAGTCAAGATCCTGATGAGCAGTATCAAGAATTCGTTTCAAGGCTGATTCCAGATGTTGAAAGAATAGTGGTAAAAAAAAAGTTTATATCAGAATATGCGCCAATGTTGGTACTTCATACATGCAAAGTCTTGCTTTTTCCACAGGCGTTAAAGCAAGAATTCCAGGGTACTTTGATAAAAGGCAAAACAAACGAAAGAAGGAAATTCAGGGAAATATTTATGCCAGTGGATTTTGTTTCCAATGTGGTAATTTGGGGCATTTTGCCAGAAACTGCCTTGCTCCCCCTGAATATCATCCTTGGCCTCTTTTTCAAGCCTGGCTGGCTCCTAAGGATCCAGACCTTTGCCCATGATGTAAAAAAAGGAAACACTGGGTGAACGAGTGTAAGTCTAAATATAATAGTGAGGGGCAAAGGATTTAGAGAAGCCATGGCGGCAGTAGGAGCAGCTGCAGATGTAGTGCGGTGCCGGAGTGCAGGCAAGTGGACAGATCAGCAGACGGTGCCCAGGCTGCCAGACTCATCAGGGCCTGAAGCCACCCGTGCCTTTCAATAGGGAGCTCGTACTTGCTCAACAAATGCATGCCACTCCGTGTCCAACCTCCGAGCATAGATTGCCCCCCCCAGGTGGCAGCTGTAACTGAAGGGCAGGTAATTCAGGGATGTGAATGGTGGAGCCTTCCCTGACCCCATAAACTAAGTCTGCCACTCAGCTGGGGTTAAGATGGAAGAATTTAGGCAGCCAGACGCAGCAGCTATTAGAAGTTAAGAATGTTCAGAAGACTGGGTTGCTTTTTAAAGTTGTATTATTATCTGATTTTCTATAGTAAATAAAAAGACTTAAGAATCTGGGAAAATCACAGCTTTTTCCCATTATTCTCTAACTTTCTCTAAACTATCATTTTATTTCTTTTCTATTCTATGCCTGGAAAGAGGGTGAAGGGGGAGCCTGTTTGGATATGCCTAAACAAAAATCTCATATGGCTGACTTGAGATTTTTTCAAGAGAGATTTCTGTTTAGTATTTATCTTTATCACATTTCTATTAAAATAGCCCTACATAAGATCAGCAGGCCATATTCTAATATCTAAAATCCCGGGTTTCACTCTTGATTCATGTATGTGAAGCCTTTTTTAATGTCTAAATGTGTCTGATTTTAAGGCCTGAATTAAGTTCTTGCATGCAAAAATTAGAAATGCCAGCTCTAATATTGAAAACATAAAATGATTTCATCCCTACAAATATATAATTTTAATTAAAATAAGTAAAGCATGCTCATTTAAATTTAAATAGAATGGAATATGGATCCTAGAGACTTGCAATAATTTGGCCAAGCTGCTGCAAGCTGCAAGCTGCAAAGCTTGAAGCAGGGTGGATTTACCTACTATAGGAAAATAATGAAAGCCACACTGGAATTTTCCAGCTTTAATATACTCTTTAAATTGCTGTTAATTATTGGAGTAGAAATGTATTGATAAGTACAGAAATATTACTTGAAAATGTATTTACTATATTTCGTTAGAAGTTAACATAAAGACAAGTATTTCTTACAATCTTTGAAATCAAAATATTATAAAGTGTGCTCAACAAATACTTAAAGGTCAATTGTAAATGATATTTAAAAAGGGGGAGTCATATCCTGGAACTCCTGCAAATTTACCTTATCATGCTTTTTACTTTAAAATTTTTCTTTTGAATACTTATGTACAGGAGACACCAAACCTCTTTCTCCTGCAAACTTCTACCCTCTTTTATTTGATCCATCTAATAACACTGTTTTGTCTTTTTCTAAATAGTTCCAGATATACAGAAAAAGTTTATATAGGCAAATGAAGACCCTCAAACCCCTCAGCGAGATTTTCTGAGCATGGCTTTTAAGGTCTATAATGACCAAGAGGAACAGAAAAGGCAGACAAAGCCCAAAAGAGATCAGGAAAAATACCAGCTCTTGACATATGCCTTTAAAGGCTCCAATGCCCTAAAGGGGCTTCATAGGACTTCATCAGAGCCCTGCTTCAATAGTGGAAAGAAAGGTCATTGAGCTAAAGCCTGCCAGGCTTCTCGGCCCCTACCAGGGCCATACCTTTGCTGTGGGAAGAAGGGACACTGGAAGGTAAGCTGCCCCCTTGTTTCTCTAAGGGAGGGTTCAGTCTCTTCCAGCCCTGCTCCAGCTACCTGTGACCTAACCTTGCCCAGCCTGCTGGAACTTGCCACTGAAGGCTAAAGGTGCCCAGGGCCATTCATCCCATCTCATGTCAGTGTGGACGAGCCTAGGGTATTTCTTCCAAGTAGCAGGTAAACTGATCTCGTTTCTTGTGGATATGAGGGCCACTTATTATGCCTTGCCTGAATATTCGGGGTTTCATTCATCCCTCGAAGATCTCTGTTGTGGGTGTTGACAGTCTTATTTTCTGCTGCTTTGTTAACATAAACATGCTTATGTTAACTTTGTAAACATGCTTTGTTTTGTTTATTTCTCCTACCTTAATGCCCCATGTCTATTTTAGGCTGGGACCTGCTTCTAATTTAGACAAATTTACCTCTGCTACCCATCCTAGTGTACCCCAACATTTTCTTCACTATGCCATGGCTTCAGAGTTCCAGGGAAAGGCCCTCTGGGTTCCTCTCTCCAGTTTAAAGAAAACAGAAGCTCCATCTCCATACATGCTGCAGATGGCTTTTACAGTCTACCTGAATCATTACCAGCTAGAAGCAGTGGTCTTTGGGACTTGGACTCTAGCTTCAAAGTGTGAAAATGTGACCACAACTCCAGTGCCTTGTGGACTTTTCCTTGGGACAGTTCGCAGACTGAAGTGGGGTTGGGTTACATTTACAAATAATATGAAGTGGTGATGGTGTCAACATGAACTTGGTGAAATTACATTAACATGTTAAGGACATTTAAGACTGTAAGAATTTATTATAGATCCTGTTGTATTAGTTAAGACTTTGCTTGATAATCTAATAGGCTTTACTCACTTCATTGTATTAGGACACTTGTTATAGTATCTGTAAGCATTGGCTATTTCAATTTTGTTGTTTATTTTATATTTTCCCAGTCTGCCTCCAAATCAGAACATGGAAATTCAGATGAGTATGAATCACAGCACACGAACTGAAGTTTTAAAAAATACAAAAGGAGTTCTGTTGGGGACCGAATAAAGAAACGGTATTTTTGCAATCTAGACAGAGGTGCTGGGCCCAACCCCCACCTCATCCACCTAGTTAACAAAGATCTACACCTGATGCTCGCTAGTCCCACCCATGTTCTCCGGAGGAGGCTGGAAGCTAGTTTCTTATTGGTATAAAGTTAGATTTGAGTGGTATGGTGTGGGTTGTCCTTAAGTTGCCTTGTAAACTTAATTGAATTGCTAATGGACCATGTTTTTTCCTTGAATAAAGGCGGATGCACTTTTGGGAGCAGTTACGTTATGGTTCAGGAACAGTAGAGACTGTTCACCATGCCATCCTCCCAAACCCATCTGTATGTATATGTCTTTAAGTCTCTGTCTATCACTTATTCAATTTCATACATTTTCCTGTTTGAGACCCCATAATAGACTTGACACAGCTGAACCGTGACAATTTCCCTTTTTACAGTTTTTGCACATAGATATGAATTGAGAATTGTTTGATTTTATCTGGAATCTGTGACACCAGGAGCTGCAGGGTGTGCTTTGGGGTGTGGGTTGATGGCCACAGTCACCATCAGTCCCTAGCATAGTTGGCCAGCATCATAAGGGCCTGGTGGGCAGCAGAGCATTCCAGTTCTTCATCCACGTCATGAGCTGGGCTCTGCTTTATTGCCTGTTCCCTGTCTCTTTCTTACACACACACACACACACACTCACACTTTTTAGCTAAAATATATCCTAGAGTGATCACATCTATTCATTTCATCCTGAGCATTTTTCTTTTTCCCTCACTTTTTTTTTCAGTGACAGAGTAAAGTCTGACCCACAGGAACTAATAGAAACAGCAACTTGTACTGGCAGCACTTTAGTTGTTTATTGATTGCTTCTCATATGTGCCTTGACTGAGGTGCTCCAACCAAGCTACTTAGCCCTTGCTCAATCTAGCGACCTTGGGTTCAAGACAGTGATTATGAGGTCATGTCCATGATCCCACACTCAAGCCAGCAACGCTGTGGTCAGGCTGGTGAGCCCACACTCAATTCAGATGAACCCGCACTCAAGCTGGCAACTATGTGGTTTCAAACCTGGGTCCTCGGCATCCCAGGTTGACACTCTATCTACTGCGCCACCATATGCTCATTTCTCATTATCAAAATTCCCCAAGTTCTAGACACATTTCTACCTGTAGGCAGACACAGCTGTGGAATTACTTCTGATGAGGTAATCCAAGAAACAGTTGTCTATTTATGAGAGGATTTTTCCAATCTGAAATTCCAATTTGAGAAAACCTATATAGTTTTCCATACATTTACTGGCCTAATTTCAAACTCTATTTTTTTTAATAAAATGGGGAGCAATATGTCATCAGGGAATAAAATCTGCCCAGCTTGAGTGGAACCAAGAAACACAAAGCCAGTGCTGAGCAGGGTAACAAGACTCACAAGTCTGTATGAAGTAAAAGTATAAGGAGGTCAATCGTAACAAATATAAATAATAATTGATTTTTACAGTGCATACTCAGGCAGTTCTTTGAAAACAGGTCAATGATAACAAGCTTTTGTTCTTCTGTCTTTCTATCTCTCAACAATTATGGATATAATAGGAGAAAGGTTGCAAGTTTAAATGAACACAGGCTAGAGTACATTGCCCTGCACCTGTTCTTCTCACAGAGTGTCAAGAACAGGGACAAAGGGAGCCAGATGTTCCTGAAGCCACTAACCCACAGAGGATTTCATTGCTGCAGAGAAAGGGTCAATCTAGTGACTTGAGGAAGTGACCCCTCCGTCTGGGCTGCCCTGGAGTTCCGCAGGCGCTGCCCAGGCTCCACTGGCCCCGTCACTGCTGGTGTGCTCTGCACTCTACTCACTTCCCCTTCAAGATACACAGGCTGCTCCTTCATGATGCGTCCTGCGTTTATCATAAACGCAAAGGCAGAATACAAAAATGAAAGAAACAGACTGCTCCTGGAACATGGCCCGAATAGAACACAGGGAGATGGACTCTGAGTCGGCTTGCTGTGGAAGCAGTGTGACGTGCTGGGGCTGTTCTCTCGGGAACTAAAGAGCATGCCCAAAGGATAAGGGGCCAGCAATGAGCCAGGCCTGCAAAGTTGGCCTGTATAGACAATTGATAGAAAAGTGCACAGTCCGCACAGCCAGTACAACAGTTAGGTAGAATACTTTCCACTGGAAATATTCTCATTAGAATTTCGCCCCAACCTCCTGCCCCAGCCTTGTAGCTCTGTTGATTAGAGCATCATCCTAATAAACCAAAATCACAGTTCAATCCCAGGTCAGGGCACATACAAGACTCAACCAACAAATGTCTGAGTAAGTGGAATAACAAAATTGTGTTTCTCTTTCTCTTTCTCTCTTTTTCCTTGTTTAAATATTAATTAATAAATAAAAATTAAAATAAAACAAAAATTATATAATCACATAAGCTTTCTGACACAATCCAGCTTTTGGACCTCATTCAGGGAATAAATGCTTTCAGTATCTGACAGTGTTCATTTCATCCGGTTCGTCCATTTAACATTATTTCACAAACGCTTTCAAATATTGGATCATATATTTTTCTCCTGCCACAAAATGAGGGTTCAACAGATATCATTTGAATGAATGAACTTTTTTCTACATACTTTTTTCCTCTAAATTATTTTTGTAGGATAACATCCCAGGCCTGGAATATATAAGTAAAAGCGTAAAACCCTTTTATTGTTCTTCTTGCATGTTGCCATGGAAGTCAGGGCCCAGTTCTGGTGAAGAACACAAGAGTTTCCAGCTTCAGCAAAGCCTTATTCAGCTGGTTCTTCCATATTAGCTATGTGCTACTGGACTACTTACCTCTCTATCAAAATCACAGTCCTTTGTTATATGAAATGGGGAAACAATAGTTCCCTGACATAGAAATGTTATGAGGGAATACTACTGAGCCATAACAAATGATGACATAGTATCATTTACGACAACACAGATAGACCTTGATAACATTATACTGAGTGAATTAAGTAAATCAGAAAAAGCTAGGAAGTGTATGATTCCATACACAGGTGGAACACAAAATTGAGACTCATGGACATAGACAAAAGTGCAGTGGTTACGAGGGGGAGGAGAAGAGAGGAGAGGTACTGGGTGGGGCAGGGGGGGTATAAAGAGAAACAAATATGGGGTAAAGAAGGATGATTTGACTTTGGGTAATGGGTATACAGCATAATTGACTGTACAGATGATGTGGAGATGTTTTCTCTAAATCTCTGTACTATGATTGACCAAGTCACCATGTTAAATTTGTCTAAATAAAAGAAGAAGAAATGTTATGAGGAAAGTGGGCACAATAAATGCCAGCTATTGTTATTTCCATGGGCAACATATGAATTTCCCCTAAGTTTCAAAAACATTATGCATCCTCATTCAAAATTTGTTTTTTGTTTCTTTCATTGGTTTTAAGTCATATTTGTTATACTTGTAATTTCTTGTAACATAATGAGTTTTACACTTTTTTCAGTATTTTGTTCTGTGTGCTTCTTGTCATGTGATGTATATTCTCTTCCTCTTTGAACAGTGGAACATTTGGTGGTATTCTTCTGAGTGTAATAATTTCTAAAATATTTTTTAAATAACTAGCACTTAACTATAATTCACTATAAATATTTCCCCCATTCTGCTGTTTCCTATTTTTCTTGAAGTTGTGCTTCTGGGTGGGAAGAGGTAGAAAGGTGAGGCTGGGAACAACATGTACCTGATATGATTGCTGAGAGGAGTGAAGGCGGGCATGTAGGTAGTGTCTACCACCAGGCCTGGAGGTACAGAGCAGAGCACAGTACTGTGAGCAGAGCACAGCGCTCTGCAGTTGTTGCCTAGGAATTTTAACAGTAAGACAACCCTGCTCACACACAATCTTGTCATTTAATAAGAACCTGAGCTTAGGATTCCCACCTTACTTTTCTCAGGGAGTCTTTAAAACTGGAGGCTTAGAGAGTTGAACCTGAGAAAAATGAATGACTTTCACCAAGCACTTTATGAGTAGTAGATGATTGCTACTTTGATCTCTATCTCCCGAGTTGGTGACCTGGGACAGAGAACTGGCCTTGCTATGGCTCATTACAGCCCCCTTTCTGAGATCAAAGTGATAAGGTGCCAATAAATTGCAAAAATTGTTCCTTTGTTTTTTTTATTATTCATTTCAATTTATTGTGTTTACAAAGATACTAGTGTTGCCCCGAATGCATTCCCCTCCGTATTCCCCTCAACATCTCCCTTGTCTCCCTCCCAAAAGTGCCCTCCCTCCTTCCCTTCAGGTTTATCCCATCCTATCATCCCCTTTCCCTCTGTCCTCTTTTTCTCTGGTTCCTTTGATCCCTCCTCTGTCTCAATTCCGTTCCTCAGTTCACATTGTTCATTGGAGTCCTCAAATGAGTGAGGTCATATGATATTTTTCTTTTTCTGCCTGGCTTATTTCACTTAACATAATAGTTTCTAGGTCCATCCATGTTGTTGCAAAAGGTAAGATTTTATTCTTTTTCATGGCCCCACAGTATTCCATTGTAAATATGTACCACTGCTTCTTAATCCACCCATCCACTGACGGACACTTGGGCTGTTTCCAGATCTTTGCTATTGTGAACAATGCTGCCATAAACATGGGGGTGCATTTCTCTTTTTGAATCAGTGATATGGTGTTCTGGGGATATATTCCTAAAAGTGTGATGGCTGTGTCAAAAAGCAGTTTGATTTTTAATTTTTTGAGGAATCTTCGTACTGTTTTCCACAGTGGCTGCACCAGTCTGCATTCCCACCAGCAGTGCAGGAGGGTTCCCTTTTCTCCACATCCTCGCCAGCACTTATTCTGTGATGTTTTGTTGATGAGCGCCATTCTGACTGGTGTGAGGTGATATCTCATTGTGGTTTTAATTTGCATTTCTCTAATGATTAGTGATGTTGAGCAGTGGTCCCCAACCTTTTTGGGGCCACGCACCAGTTTAATGTCTGAAAATATTTTCATGGACCGGCCTTTAGGGTGAGATGGATAAATGCACAAAATAAAATTATGTGACCAGCGTAAAAACTGTGGTATTTTTAAATATAATTGTCGAACTTATGGTATTTATTGGGCTAAGTTAAAGGAGGAATGAGCATGTCCTCATTATTCAGGCTGTATTTAAATTTGTTATTCTGACAACGTTTCATGTCTGACATCAATATCTAATATGATAGGTTCAGGCTCGCTACCAATCATGAACCTACGACAATAAAAATAAACATGAATCCACTGTGTACTCATATGCAACTTTATTAGAAGCGTCCTCTTAACATCGCACCAACAACATAACATGAGTAACATCCTCTCTGCCTCCAAACACTTTCTAGTCACTATGGTAATGTTTAAACATGCCTTAAAAATAAGATACAACACAAAAACAAATATGTAGTGCATGAAAAATACAACTCACCATTGTTATGAATATTGTAAGTTAAGGGTTATTTATTATAATGTTTATATAGAATGAAAGATAGTAGCCTATCTCTCAACAACCATAATGCTAAATCAGTGGGAACCCTGAACTTGTTTCTCTGCAATGAGACAATCCCATCCAGGGGTAATGGGAGACAATGACACCCGAAGTGTGTTGCTTATGTCCAGTCTATTCCGTAATTTTTTTTTGGTTGCTGTCACTGCAGAAAATCCCGCTTCACACAAATAGGATGTCAGAAATGGCAACAGGGTTTTTAGTGCTTTTGTGGTGATCTTGGGGTATTCTGCCATGACTTTAATCCAGAACACCTGCAGAGTTGTAGTCTGGAACATATTTTTAAGGCCGCCATCATTTGCGATCTCCAGTAGTTGATCCTCTTCTTGCATAGACACGCTGGATTCACCTGGTGTATAGACAAATGGATCGCGGATCCATTCCTTGGCAATTCATGGGTCTTTTGTGGTTGGGAAGTAGCGTTCAAACTCTTTTAAAAGCAAATACAGGTGATCGTGCACCAGCTGGGACATTGAAGGCTTGGGCTCAATCTCTTCCAAAATTCCCACGAATGTTTGAAACATGTCAAATATATCCCTGTTCACGCGTCGTCCCCACAAATTCAGTTTGGCTTTAAATGTAGCTACTTTATCTGCTAACTTGAGGACAGTTGTCATTTTCCCCTCAAGTGACCGATTGAGTTCATTGAAGAGGTTAAATATGTCGCACAAGTAAGCGAGTTTTGCGACCCATTCCTCGTCACTGAAATGTGCTGCTAGCAGTGACTTTTTTTCTGAGAGAAATCTGTGCAGCGGCTCTCGTAATTGAAACACTCTGGCCAGGGACCTCCCTCGGGATAACCATCTTCTTTCTGTGTATAAGAGAAGGTGTCTGTGCTCCATGTTCATTTCCTCACCAAGCTGCTCGAACAGGCATGAGTGAAGGGTGTGTGCTTTGATGTGGTTAATAACTTTAACAACATCATTCAATACACTGTTAAGTTCTGGTGGTATATTTCAGCTAGCCAGCATTTCCCTGTGAATGACACAATGCATAGACTTGCATTCAAGCACAACCTCCTTAATCCGAGTGGTTAAACCAGACCTCCTTCCAGTCATGGCAGCAGCTCCATCTGTGCATATGCTGACACAAAAAGACCATTTCAGTTTTCCTGATATATAGTCATCCAGCGATTTATTGATAAATAGTTCTGTGGCTGTGGTTTTGGTTGGCAATGATAGTGCACATAACATATTCTCATGCACATCCTCTTGATAAAGATAACACATGTAAACAAGTAGCATTGCCTTGTTGTCAATATCTGTAGAATCATCAACCTGGAGAGTGTAGCATGGTGATTTATTAATCCTTTCCAACAATTGTGATTCAATGTCCTCTGCTATTTCCTCAATGCACCGTGTGACGGTGGTAGCCAAAAGAGGCATCTGTGCTATCCTTTTAACCGCAGCCTCTCCTAGAAGTTCATGACAAATGTCTTTAGTGCCTAGATGGATCAATTCTTCACCAATAGTGAATGGCTTCTTAGCCTTAGCAATACGGTTAGCCACCAAGTATGATGCTCTCAGTGCACGCGCATTTATTGATGTAGTGGCCACCAGTAATTGTTTCTGTCCTTTTTGTTCATGCTTTTTCTTTCGAAATACTCAGAAGGCTTGTCTTTTAAAGTAGGGTGCTTGGTCTCCAGTGGCGAAGCAGTTTTGAAGGCTTCATTGCCTCATTACTTAGCCAGTCGCCACGTATTATGCAGAGCGGCCTCGGTGCATGAGAATCACCAGTTGCGATAAATCCATACTTCAAGTAGGACTCCTGGTATTGTCTGTTAAATGAAGCCTTCTTTTTCTTCGAGTTCGTAGGTTCTTCTTCTGTCTCCTCACTGGCCCTTTTCCACTTCGCAAAAAAACTTTCAATGGAATTTTGTTTTTCGCTCATTTTGCTAGTTTATGTGTTTAATTTTAGCGGCAACGTATCACATGACCGAGACAAGCATCAGGAGATGTAACAGAGGGAATATGTCATTTTTAAAAAATAAAACATCATTCAGACTTAAATATAAGTGAAATGGAAATAATGTAAGTTATTTATTCTTTCTCTGTGGACCAGTACCAAATAGCCCACGGACCAGTACCGGTCCATGGCCCGGGATTTGGGGACCACTGATTTTGAGCATTTTTTCATATGCCTATTGGCCATCTGTATGTCCTCTTTGGAGAAGTGTCTATTCTTTCTTTTGCCCATTTTTTTAATACAGTGACAGAGAGTCAGAGAGAGGGATAGATAGAGACAGACAGGGACAGACAGACAGGAACAGAGAGAGATGAGAAGTATCAATCATCAGTTTTTTGTTTTGACACCTTAGTTGTTCATTGATTGCTTTCTCATATGTGCCTTGACCACGGGCCTTCAGCAGACCGAGTAATGCCTTACTTGAGCCAGTGACCTTGGGTCCAAGCTGGTGAGCTGATTTTGCTCAAGCCAGATGAGCCTGCGCTCAAGCTGATGACCTCGGAGTCTCGAACCTGGGTCCTCCGCATCCCAGTCCGACGCTCTATCCACTGCGCCACTGCCTGGTCAGGCTCATTTTTTTATTGGATTGTTTATCTTCCTGGTGTTGAGTTTTGCAAGTTCTTTATAAATTTTGGTTATTAACCCCTTATCAGACGTATTGTCGAAAATGTTCTCTCATTGTGTAGTTTGGCTTTTTCTTCTGTTCTTATTGTTGTTTGCTGTGCAAAAGCTTTTTAGTTTGATATTGTCCCATTTGTTTATCCTGTCTTTTATTTCACTTGCCTGTGGAGATAAATCAGCAAATATATTGCTGCACGAGATGTTGGAGAGCTGACTACCTATGTTTTCTTCTAAGATGCTTATGGTTTCATGGCTTACATTTAAGTATTTTATTCATTTTGAGTTTATTTTTGGGAATGGTGTAAGTTGGTGGTCTAGTTTCAATTTTTGCAGGGAGCTGTCCAATTTTGCCAACATCATTTGTTGAAGAAGCTGTCTTTTACTCCATTGTGTGTTCTTACCTCCTTTGTCAAATATCAGTTGTCCATAGAGCTGTGGCTTTATTTCTGGGTTCTCTGTTCTGTTCCATTGATCTATATGCCTGTTCTTATGCCAGTACCAAGCTGTTTTGAATACACTGGCCTTGTAGTATAACTTGATATCAGGAAGTGTGATACCTCCCACTTTATTTTTCCTTTTCAAGATTTCTGAGGCTGTTTGTATTCCTTTATGGTTCCATATAAATTTCTGCAATATGTGTTCTATATCTTTGAAGTATGTCATTGGTATTTTAATTGATATTGCACTGAATTTATAGATTGCTTTGGGTAATATAGACATTTTAATGATGTTTATTCTTCCTATTCATGACCACAGTTTATGTTTCCACTTGTTTGTATCTCCCTTGATTTCTTTTTATCAATGTTTTATAATTTTCCAATTACAAGTCTTAATCTCCTTGGTTAAATGTACTCCTAGGTACTTTATCTTTTTGTTGCAATAGTGAAAGATTTGTTACCTTAATTTCTCTTTCTGACAGTTCATTGTTGGTGTGTAAAAATGCCTCTGATTTCTGAGCATTAATTTTATATTCTTCCACCTTGTTGAATTCATTTATCAGGTCCAGTAGTTTTTTGATTGAGACTTTAGGGTTTTTTTATATACAATATCATATTATCTGAAAATGATAGTTTTCCTTCTTCTTTTCCAATTTGGATGCCTTTTATTTCTTCTTGTTGTCTGATTGCTCTGGCTAGGACTTCCAGAACTATGTTGAATACGAGTGGTGAAAGGGGGCACCCCTGCCTTGTTCCTGATCTTAAGGAGATTGCTTTTAATTTTTGCCCATTGAGTATGATGTTGGCTATGGGTTTGTCATAGATGGCCTTTATCATGTTGAGGTATGTTCCCTGTATTCCCACTTTGCTGAGAGTTTTGATCATGAATGGGTGCTGGATTTTATCAAAAGTCTTTTTTGCATCTATTGAAATTATCATGTGGTTTTTGTCCTTTCTTTTGTTTATGTGATGAATCCCATTGATTGATTTGCAAATATTGTACCAGCCTTGCCTCCCCGGATCATACATCATGAATTATGCTCACCTCATAAAAGGAGCTTGGAAGTCTTCCTTCCCCTTGAATTTTTTGAAATAGCTTGAGAAGGATAGAAGTTAGTTCTTCTTTGAATATATGGTAGAATTCACTTGTGAAGCCATCTGGACTTTTGTTTTTTGAGAGTTTTTTGTTAACTGTTTAGATCTCATTTGTTGTAATTGGTCTGTTTAGGTTTTCTGATTCTTCCAGATTAATTTTTTTTTATAAATAAATTTTTATTTTAATGCGGTGACATCAATAAATCAGGGTACATACATTCAAAGAAAACATTTCCAGGTTATCTTGTCATTTAGTTCTGTTGCATACCCCTCACCCGAAGAGAGATCTTCCTCCGCCACC
Organism: Saccopteryx leptura; assembly: GCF_036850995.1. Classification (NCBI taxonomy): domain Eukaryota; kingdom Metazoa; phylum Chordata; class Mammalia; order Chiroptera; family Emballonuridae; genus Saccopteryx; species Saccopteryx leptura. The sequence goes on along the minus strand of NC_089516.1, from coordinate 111,632,106 downwards.
CTCCATCCAGTTCTCTCTGTACCCCTCCCCCTCCCCCTCTCCCTCCCTCCCTCCCCCCACCCCCCATAGCCACCACACTCTTGTTCATGCCTCCTAGTCTCGCCTTTATGTCCCACCAATGTATGGAATCCTGAAGTTCCTGTTATTTTCTGATTCGCTTATTTCACCCCGCACAATGCTACCAAGACTCCACCATTACGCTATAAGTGATCCGATGTCACCATTTCTCCTAGCTGAATAATATACCATGGTGTATATGTGCCCCATCTTCTTCATCCAGTCCTCTATTTTTTTTACAGTGATTAAAAGCCTTTAAGCAAACTCTTGGCCAATACAGCAAGAATCCATAAATGAGTAGTGTCCTTAACATGTTCCCCAAGTCCAAGTTGGCCCCTTCACCATGCCAAATCCCTGAAAAATGCAACTCAACCACAGTTCAGTCTGTTAGGAGCTGTCACAGGGAGCAGGAGTCCAGGAAAGTTCCCCACAGGGAAAGTCTGCATGGCACTGGAATTGTTGTCACCATTCTATACTTTGCAGCTCATGTCCAAGTCCCAATGACCACTGCTTCTAGCTGGTAATGATTCAGGTAGACTGGAAAAAGCCATTTGCAGCATGCGTGGATATGGAGCTTCTGTTCTCCTCTGCCTGGAGAGTTGAGACCAGGTTGCCTTTCCCAGGAGCTCTGTGACTGTGGCCTGGTAAAGAGAACCTTGGGATACACTAAGCTGGGTGGCAAAGGTAAATTCATAATACAAGTTGGCAAAAGGAGGAAAGAGAGCTCTAAATTAAGAGTAGGTCCCAGCCTGAAATATGAGCGGGGCATTGAGGTAGGAGGGATAAAGGAAACACTATATATTAAGCAAAGCAGCAGAAAATAGGACTATCAACACCCACAACAGAGATCTTTGAGGGAAGAATAAAAAACCTGACTATTCAGGCAAAACATAGTTAAGTGGCCCTTGTGCGAATGAGATCAGTTTACCTGCTTCCTGGAAGAAATACCCTAGGCTCATCCACAGTGTCGTAGATGGGGCCAACGGCCCTGGGCACCTTCAGCCTTCAGTGGCAAACCCCAGCATTCTGGGCAAGGTTAGGCCATAGGTGGCTGGAGCAGGGCTGGAAGAGACTGAACCCTCCCTTATAGGAGCGAGGGGGAAGCCCACCTTCCAGTGTCCCTGTTTCCTCACAGCAGAGGCGTGTAAGCCTGGCAGGCCTTAGCTCAATGACCTTCCTTTCCACTATTGAAGCAGGACCCAGATGGCATCCTATGAGACCCCTTTGGGGTGTTGGAGCCTTTAAGGGTGTATCCTAAAAGCTGGTAGTTCCCCTGATCTCTATTGGGCTTTTTTCTGCCTCTAGGTATCTTAAAAGCCATTCTCAGAAGATCTCGCTGAGGGGTTTGAGGATCCCCATCCGCCTATATAAATCTTTTCCATATATCTGGAGCTATTTGGAAAAAAGACAGAACAGTGTTATTAGCTAGATTTAATAAAGAAGGTAGTAGTTTGCAGGCGAAAAAGATTTGGTGTCTCCTGTTCATCAGCATTCAAAAGAAATGTAATTTTTTTTTTTAAGTAAAAAGCATGATATGGTAGACCCGTCAGAGTCATTGGCCTGGTGTGCAGGATTCCCGGGTTCGATTCCCGGCCAGAGCACACAGGAGAAGCACCCATCTACCTCACCACTCCTCCCCCTCTCCTTCCTCTTGGTCTCTCTCCTCCCGCCCGCAGCCAAGGCTCCACCTGAGCAAATCCACCCTGGGCACTAAGGATGGTCCCATGGCCTCCGCCCCAGTCGCTAGAATGGCTCCGGTTGTAACAGAGCAACATCCCAGATGGGCAGAGCATTCCCCCCGGTAAGCATGCCAGGTGGATCCCAGTCAGGCACATGCAGGAGTCTGTCTGACTGCCTCCCCATCCCCATCCTCAGAAATATACAAAAAATAAATAATTAAAAGAAAAAATACTAAAAAAAAAAAACAAAAAACGGGGGGGGGGGGCATTCCCTTGTGTTAAAGCACCAGAGAGCATGGAGTGAGCTTGAGTATGTCCTATGAAACATGGAGCTCTATGTTTACATATAAGTCTTTGAAGAAGGAGGAACTGCTGAAATAGTTTATCCGCATTTGTCCCTAAGACAGCAGTCTTTATAGTGGGAACACCATATGTAAATATTTGCTGTCTGTCTATAGATTAAGGGGGGAATATGGCAAATGCTGAAAAGCCATGATCTTTGTGCCCCTCCCCTCCCCCAATCCCCTCCCTCTCCTCCCCCCACCCTGTAACCCCAACACTGTTGTTCATGTCTCTGAGTCTCATCTTTATGTCCCACCTATGTATGGAAACATATAGTTCTTAGTTTTTTTCTGATTTACTTCTTTCACTCAGTATAATGTTATCAAGGCCCATCCATGTTGTTGTAAAACATCCTATGTCATCATTTCTTATGGCTGAGTAGTATTCCATAGTATATATATACCAAAGCTTTTTAATCCACTCGTCCTCTGATGGACACTTGGGCTGTTTCCAAATCTTTGCTATTGTGAACAATACTGCCATAAACATGGGGGTGCATTTCTTCTTTTCAAACAGTGCTATGGTGTTCTTGGGGTATATTCCTAAAAGTGGGATAGCTGGGTCAAAAGGCAGTTCAATTTTTAATTTCCTGAGGAATCTCCATACTGTTTTCCACAGTGGCTGCACCAGTCTGCATTCCCACCAGCAGTGCAGGAGGGTTCCCTTTTCTCCACATCCTCGCCAGCACTTATTCTGTGTTGTTTTATTGATGAGCACCATTCTGACTGGTGTGAGGCGATATCTCATTGTGGTTTTAATTTGCATTTCTCTAATCATTAGTGATGTTGAGCATTTTTTCATATGCCTATTGGCCATCTGTGTGTCCTCTTTGGAGAAGTGTCTATTCATTTCTTTTGCCCATTTTTGGATTGGATTGTTTGTCTTCCTGGTATTAAGTTTTACAAGTTCTTTATAAATTTTGGTTATTAACCCCTTATCAGATGCTGTGTCAAATATATTCTCCCATTGTGTAGATTGTCTTTTTATTCTGTTCTTATTGTCTTTAGCTGTGCAGAATCTTTTTAGTTTGATAAAGTCCCATTTGTTTATTCTGTCTTTTATTTCACTTGCCTGTGGAGACAAATCAGCAAATATATTGCTGCGAGAGATGTCAGAGAGCTTACTGCCTATGTTTTCTTCTAAGATGCTTATGGTTTCACGGCTTACATTCAAGTCTTTTATCCATTTTGAGTTTATTTTTGTGAGTGGTGTAAGTTGGTGGTCTAGTTTCATTTTTTTGCAGGTAGCTGTCCAATTTTCCCAACACCATTTGTTGAAGAGGCTGTCTTTACTCCATTGTATTGTCTTACCTCCTTTGTCAAATATCAGTTGTCCATAGAGCTGTGGGTTTATTTCTGAGTTCTCTGTTCTGTTCCATTGATCTATGTGCCTGTTCTTATGCCAGTACCATGCTGTTTTGAGTACAATGGCCTTATAATATAACTTGATATCTGGAAGTGTGATACCTCCCACTTTTTTCTTCCTTTTCAGGATTGCTGAGGCTATTCGTGTTCTTTTTTGATTCCATATAAATTTTTGGAATATGTGTTCTATGTCTTTGAAGTAAGTCATTGGTATTTTCATTGGTATTGCATTGAATTTATAAATTGCTTTGGGTAATATAGACATTTTAATGATATTTATTCTTCCTAACCATGAGCACGGTATATGCCTCCACTTATTCGTATCTTCCCTGATTTCTTTTATCAATGTTTTATAATTTTCTGCATACAAGTCTTTAATCTCCTTGGTTAGATTTATTCCTAGGTACTTTATTTTTTTGGTTGCAATGGTAAAGGGGATTGATTCCCTGATTTCTCTTTCTGACAGTTCATTATTAGTGTATAAAAATGCCTCTGATTTCTGAGTATTGATTTTATATCCTGCCACCTTGCCAAATTCATTTATCAGGTCTAGCAGTTTTTTGACTGAGACTTTAGGGTTTTCTATATACAATATCATGTCATCTGCAAATAATGATAGTTTTACTTCTTCTTTTCCAATTTGGATGCCTTTTATTTCTTTTTCTTGTCTGATTGCTGTGACGAGGACTTCCAGAACTATGTTGAATAAGAGTGGTGAAAGGGGGCACCCCTGCCTTGTTCCTGATCTTAAGGGGATTCCTTTTAATTTTTGCCCATTGAGTATGATGTTGGCTGTGGGTTTGTCATAGATGGCCTTTATCATGTTGAGGTATGTTCCCTGTATTCCCACTTTGCTGAGAGTTTTGATCATGAATGGGTGCTGGACTTTATCAAATGCTTTTTCTGCATCTATTGAAATTATCATGTGGTTTTTGTCCTTTCTTTTGTTTATGTGATGAATCACATTGATTGATTTGCGAATATTGTACCAGCCTTGCCTCCCAAGAATAAATCCTACTTGATCATGGTGTATGATTTTTTCCATATATTGCTGGATCTGGTTTGCTAATATTTTATTGAGGATTTTTGCATCTAAGTTCATCAGGGATATTGGCCTATAATTTTCTTTTTTTGTGTTGTCTTTGCCTGGTTTTGGAATCAGAATTATGCTTGCCTCATAAAAGGAGTTTGGAAGTCTTCCTTCCTCTTGAATTTTTTGAAATAGCTTGCAAAGGATAGGAGTTAGTTCTTCTTTGAATATTTGGTAGAATTCACTTGTGAAGCCATCAGGCCCAGGACTTTTCTTTTTTGGGAGTTTTTTGATAGCTGTTTCAATCTCATTTGTTGTAATTGGTCTGTTTAGGTTTTCTGATTCTTCCAGATTGATTTTTGGAAGATTATATGTTTTAAGGAATTTGTCCATTTCATCTAGGTTGTCTAGTTTTTTGGCGTACAGTTCTTCATAGTATTTTCTTACAATATTTTGTATTTCTGTTGTGTCAGTTGTTATTTCTCCACTCTCGTTTCTAATTTTAGTTATTTGAGTCCTCTCTCTTTTTTTCTTGGTGAGTCTTGTTAAAGGTTCATCGATCTTGTTTACCTTTTCAAAGAACCAGCTCCTGGTTTCATTGATCCTCTGTATTGTTTCTTTAGCCTCTATGTCATTTATTTCTGCTCTGATCTTTATTATTTCCTTCCTTCTACTAGCTCTGGGCTTTACTTGCTGTTCTTTTTCTAGTTCTTTTAGATGCAGGGTTAAGTTGTTTATTTGAGCTTTTTCTAGCTTCTTGAGGTATGCCTGTAATGCTATAAACTTCCCTCTCAGGACTGCTTTTGCTGTGTCCCATAAATTTTGAGTTGATGTATGCTCATTATCGTTTGTTTCTAGGAATTTTTTAATTTCTTCTTTGATCTCAATGTTAACCCATTCATTGTTTAATAACGTGCTATTTAGTTTCCAAGTGTTTGAATGTTTTTCAATTTTTCTATTGTGGTTGATTTCTAGTTTAATGCCATTGTGATCAGAGAAAATGCTTGATATGATTTCAATCTTCTTAAATTTGTTGAGCCCGCTTTTGTGCCCTAACATGTGGTCTATTCTAGAGAATGTACCATGAGCGCTTGAAAAGAATGTATATTCTGCTGTTTTAGGGTGAAAGGTTCTGAAGATATCTATTAAATCGAGTTCATCTAATATGTCCTTTAAGTCTGCTGTTTCTTTGTTAATTTTCTTTCTTGAGGATCTATCTAATGATGTTAATGGGGTGTTGAAATCTCCTACTATTATAGTATTGCTCTTGATCTCGCCCTTTAAGTCTATCAAAGTCTGCTTTATATATTTAGGTGCTCCTATGTTAGGTGCGTAGATATTTATAATGGTTATATCTTCCTTTTGGATTGCTCCCTTTATCATTATGTAGTGACCTTCTTTATCTCTAACTATGGTCTTTGTTCTAAAGTCCATTTTGTCTGATATAAGTATTGCTACCCCAGCTTTTTTTTCATTTCCATTTGTGTGAAATATTTTTTTCCATCCTTTTATCTTCAGTCTATGTGCATTTTTTTATTTAAGGTGTGTCTCTTGTAGACAGCATATGTATGGGTCCTGATTTCTTATCCACGCAGCTACCCTATGTCTCTTGATTGGATCATTTAATCCATTAACATTTAAGGTTATTACTGATATGTAATTGTTTATTGCCATTTTTTTTCTTTAAAACTGTTTTTCTCTTTTGCTATATTCTTTTTTTTCCTTTGATCTGTTTACAACAGGTCCCTTAGCATTTCTTGCAGCCTTGGTTTGGTTGCAGTGAAATCCTTGAGTTGTTTTTTTTTTGTCTGTAAAGCTTTTTATTTCTCCTTCAATTTTAAATGATAGCCTTGCTGGATAAAGTAGTCTTGGTTGTAGGTTCTTGTTCTGCATTACTTTGAATATTTCTTGCCATTCCCTTCTGGCCTCAAGTGTTTCTGTTGAGAAGTCAGAAGTCATCCTTATGGGGGCTCCTTTGTAGGTGATAGTCTTTTTTTCTCTAGCAGCTTTTAATATTTTCTCTTTATCATTTAGCTTTGGTAATTTAATTATGATGTGTCTTGGTGTTGGTTTCTTTGGGTTTCTCCTTAATGGAGTTCTCTGTGCTTCCTGAACATGTGAAATGTTTTCCTGCCTTAATTGGGGGAAGTTTTCCGCTATAATATGTTTGAACAAAATCTCTATCCCTTGTTCTTTCTCTACTTCTTCAGGAACCCCTATGATGCGGATGTTATTTCTCTTCATGTTGTCACAGAGCTCTCTTAGAGTTTCCTCAGACTTTTTGAGTCTCTTTTCTTTTTTCTGCTCTGCTTCCGTGCCTTTATTTATTGTGTCCTCTAACTCACTGTTTCGATGCTCTGCTTCATCCATCCTGCTTTTAATTCCTTCCATTGTATTCTTTATTTCAGATATTGTATTTGTCATTTCTGTCTGATTCTTTTTTATTATTTCAATGTCCTTTTTTATATTTGTTATCTCTTTATTTAGGTTTTCGTAATGGCCATCTATGGTGGTTCTAATATCTTTGAGCATCCTAACAATCGTTATTTTAAACTCTGCATCTGGTAATTTGGTTATATCTGATTCACTTAGGTCCTTTTCTGGGGATTTCTCTTGGTTTATTTGTGTTGTATTTCTCTGCCTCCGCATTTTCTCTTCACGGGAGTGGCTGTGATCACGTGCTCGGGTGCACAAGGGTTGGTGGCCTTGGCCTTTGCCCCGCCCCCGTGTGTGATGTTATGCTCGGTCCTGAGGGCACTGACGAGCACCTTTGCTCAGCTGCGGGTCTCCGCCTGTTTCTGAGCTTTCGCCCTGCCTTTGCAGGATGATCCCACTCAAGGAACAGCTGCTAGCCTTGGCTCTACCACCAGGCAGGGCTGCGTGCCCAAGCTCAGCTCCGTAGCGGAACTCCGCCTCTTCTGGGCTTTTGGCTCCACCCCCGCGGGAGGAGCCGGCTACCAAGTCAGACCGCAAGCCTGGGTTGCACGGGCGGGGCAGGGATGTGCTCCTCTGCCCTTGCTCCGGGGCTGGTTTCTACTCTTTCTGGGTTTCCCGCCCTTCTCCCGGAGGCTGGATTACAGGCTGCCGGCAGCTGAGCTTGGCCGCTTTTGCACGTCCCCTTCTCCCTAGCCAGGCAAGATTGAGCTCACACCTGAGCCCAGTGGTGGCCAGCCGGCTTCGCCCCTGCCAGCAGAACCGCGCTTTTGTCTCCCGCTGCCGCCCGCCCTCCGGCACGTCCTCAGCCGCGTGGGTGGGGGCGTTGCAGCTCGGACCCTAAGACTCACTACTGTAGACCCGAAAGCTCCCTCCTTCTATGCGACTCTGCTCTGAATGCTGCGGGGGAGCTTGTTTGGCTGCTCTCCTGCTTCCCTTTGCTGGTATTGCTGTTTCCGGGGGAAATATTCACTTCAGCTTTGGGGAGTGCCTCGTCCCAGGGGTTAGGGTGGCTATCTCCCAAAATGTTTCTCCCTATGCCTCCTAGATTGCACTCTCTTCCTGTTACTGTGGTTCTCTCCCCTCTCCCTCCGTCCCCAGGAGTCCCGGGTGAGTGTTTGTGAGAGAGGTATTCTACACCATCCCTTTAAGAAGGATCCTGGGTCTGAGAAATCAGACTCTCTCACAAACAGTATCCTGACTTGTTTCCAGCTAAATACTGTCCTTACGCTTCTTCTGGGCTCTGGGGCTGCAGGCTGGGGCTTTGTTCCTGGGGCTCAGGACCCTTTCCCCTCTGCTAAACTCACTTCCCGCCACGCGAGTCTCTCCCTGCTGCCGTTCGCTCCGAGAAGCTGGGCAGCCCTCTCCGCGTTTCCGCTTTTCCTACCAGTCTCTGTGTGGCTTCTTCAGCGTTCCTTGGTTGAAGAGTCCTTTTAGTTTAGTCCAAAGTTGGTTTTTCCAGCTGATAGTTCATAAAATTAGTTTGTAATCCACATTGGTTCTGGGAGGTAGATGCTGATACGTCCGCCTACTCCAGCGCCATCTTGTCTCTCCCAGATTAATTTTTGAAAGATTATATATTTCAAGGAATTTGTCCATTTCACCTAGGTTGTCTAATTTTTTGGCAAAAATAAATAAAATTTAAAACAAGAAAAGAATACAGAAAATAAATAAAGCCAAGTGTTAGTTCTTTGAAAATATGAGTAAATGTGATAAATCTCAATCCAGGCTAACCAATATAAAAAGAGAGAAGGCATACATTCTTAATATTAGAAATGAAAGTGGAACCATCACTATTGATCCCATGGACATTAAAAGGATAATAAAATTCCATGAACAACTCTATAGACATAATTTTGATAACTTAGAAGCAATAGCAGTTCCTTCCAAGGAATTCCTTGAAAGACACAATCTACCAGTACTCATTCAAAGGTAAGTGAACTATATGAACAGGCCTATCTATATTTAAAACTGGATCAATAATTAATAACCTTCCAAAACAGAAAGCATAAGGCATTTATGGGTTCACTGGGGAATTCTACCAAACATTTAAAAAAGAAATGACATCAATTTTCTACAGTCCGTTTTAGAGAATAGAAGCAGAGAGAACTCTTTCTAATTTTATGAGGTCAGCATTACACTCATACCAAAACAAGAAAATACTTACAAGAAAGGAAAACTGAAGACAATATCTTTCATGAGCATAGATACAAAAATCCTCAACAAAATATTAGTGTGTTAAATCCAACAATGTACGAAAAGAATTATACACCATGACCAACTGCGATGTATCCCAATTATGCAAGGCTGATTCATACTCATAAGTCAATTTTTAAAAATATTTTATTTATCTATTTATTTATTTATTTATTTTGGAGAAGAGAGAGAGAGAGAGAGATTGAAGGGGGGAGGATCAGGAAGCATCAACTCCCATATGTGCCTTGACCAGGCAAGCCCAGGATTTCAAACTGGTGACCTCAGTGTTCCAGGTCGATGCTTTACCCACTGCGCCACCACTGGTCTGGCTCAGAAGTCAATTAATGTATCCCATCACATCACAGGCTAAAGAAGTAAAATCACACAAGCATATCAACAGATGTGGGGAAGGAGTAGGAGACAGGGGAAGAGAGGGAGTATATGAAAACTCTCTGTACTTTCTGATCAATTTTTCTGTAAATCTAAAAGTGCTCTAAAAATAAAGTTTATTAATTTTTTTTAACACAAGACCAAAAAAAAGTGCAACACAAGATAAAAGCATAAACATTGCTATCATCTTTACTCATTTGAATCTGATGTTCTCAAGATTTGCCTATTTTGGCCCTAGCTTGGTAGCTCAGTTGGTTGGAGCATCAACTTGCTACACCAAGGTTGTAGGTTTCATCTCCAGTCAGGAGACATATAAGAATCAATTAATGAATGCATAAATAAGTGGAGCAACAAATTGATATTTCTCTTTCCCTTTCTCTCTCTCTCTCTCTAAAAATCAATCAATAAATACAATTTAAAGAAAAATAAGAGGAGCCTGACCAGTCGTGGTGCTCTGGATAGAGAATCGACATGGAAGCTGAGGTCCCAGGTTTGAAACCCCAAGGTTGCTAACTTGAGCACGAGCTCATCCATCTTGAGTGCAGACTGCCGGCTTGAGCGTGGGATCACCGAAATGATCCCATGGTCACTGGCTTGAGCTCGAAGGTCACTGGTTTGAAGCACAAGGTCGCTGGCTTGTACCCAAGGTCACTAGCTTGAGCAAGAGGTCACTGGCTTGGCTGCAGCCCCCCAATCAAGGCACATATAAGAAGCAGTCAGCGAACAACTAAAGTGCCGCAACTACAAGTTGATGCTTCTTGTCTCTCTCCCTACATGTCTGCCTGTCTGTCTCTCTTGCTTAAGAAAATAAAAAGAATTATCCATTTAAGTGAAAATGATTTTTTTTGGTCTTGCCTGGTTGGGCTTCCACAGGACTCGCCCTCTGCCCTACCCCACGGACTGCCTGTCTCCGCCTGTGTGCTCTGACTTTCCCCTCACTTCCTATTCAAGAAAATAATTGATCCAGCTTGAGCGCAGGATCGCTGGCTTGAGTGAGGGATCATCGATATGATCCCAAGATTGCTGGCTTAGCCCAAAGGTCACTGGCTTGAGCAAAAATCACTGGCTCAGCCTGAGCCCCCAGTCAAGCACATGCAAGAGGCATTTACTGAACAACTAAAGGGAAGCAACTACAAGTTGATGCTTCTCACTCTCCTCTCAAAGAAGGAGGAGGAGAAGGGGAAGGGGAAGAGGGAGGGGAAAAAGGAGAAGGAGGAGGAGGAGGAGGAGGAGGAGGAGGAGGAGGAGGAGGAGGAGGAGGAGAAAGAAAACACAAGCCACTACAAAGACACTGAGGAAGAAAAGTTATCATGCCAATCAGAGGTGCAGGGGCAGGGGTTTTCTCATTGAAACTAAAGTGCATGATAATGGAAAGGTAAACCAAGCACTGTTGAAAAGTTGATTCTTAGAGACAATTGATGTGAAGGTATAGCCCTGGATGGTTGGCTCAGTGTTAGGGCATCAGCCTGGCGTATGGATGTCCTGGGTTCGATTCCCAGTCAGGGCACACAGAAGAAGTGCCCATCTGCTTCTCCACCCTTCCCCCCTTCACTTATCTCGCTTCTCCCCACACACACACACACACACACAGCTATGGCTCCACTGGAGCAAGTTGGCCCCAGGTGCTGAGGATGGCTCCATGGCTTCTGCCTCAGGTGCTAAGAAGAGTTCAGTTGCTGAGAAACGAAGCAATGCCCCAGATGGACAGAGCATCGCCCCCTAGTGGGCTTGCGGGGTGGATACCAGACTGGGTACATGCGGAGTCTACATTTGCCTTCCCTCCTCTCACTGAATTAAAAAAAAAAAAAAAGTGTATAGCCTGTTTTCACAAAAGTTAGGTGTAGGTTTTCCATTCAAAATTTTCTTATTAGAAACTTCCCCAAATCTCCATCCCAAATTATTTAACTTCTTTTACTTCATTACTTGGTCCTCACCCATGACTAATTGTTTTTACATCGAAGATATGCAACATAATTATAAAACAAAAATAAATAAAAGTTAGTCTCTAAATATTGAAAGTAAAATTAAACAAATGATTGTGTGTATCAAATTAGTGGCATAACCACACAGAGAGAAACAATTTCATTTCATTTTAAGAAACAGTAATTTCATCATGCATCCTTAGTAGGTAGATGCCCTAAGGGTAAAAATAATTAAAGAATACAAGTCTTCGCGCCTGACCAGGCGATGGTGCAGTGGATAGAGCGTCAGATTGGGATGTGGAGGACCCAGGTTCAAGATCCCGAGGTCGCCAGCTTGAGTGCGGGCTCATCTGGTTTGAGCAAAGCTCACCAGCTTGGACCCAAGGTCGCTGGCTCGAGCAAGGGGTTACTCGGTCTGCTGAAGGCCCACGGTCAAGGCACATATGAGAAAACAATCAATGAACAACTAAGGTGTCGCAACAAAAAACTGATGATTGATGCTTCTCATTTCTCTCCATTCCTGTCTGTCTTTATCTATCCCTCTCTCTGACTCTCTCTCTCTGTCTCTGTAAAAAAAAAAAAATACAAGTCTTCAACTCTTCTCAGTAATTATTTCATTGGTGGTAGTATTGGTATTTTTACACTGACATTGCTATATGTGTATTGTAGGATAACATAAATGTGTAATTATACTGGGGGACATTGAGAGCTGGAATTTTTGTGTGAAAAAAAAGGAAATGCACATATAAGATTATTGAAGTTAAATAAAATCTCTGTAGTCTTGGGTGGAAGTCAATGTGAATAATTCATGGTGTATTTTATCTTCAAATAAGATCGTACCTCTATTCACCAATCAGAAAAAAAAAAGATATCCAATAGTGTGGTCCACTTTTTCATTTAATATTATGTCATACATCTTTCCTTTAAATTCCAAAAAATGGGAGGTTTCCAATAATTAATGGCATTCATTTTCAAGGTCTGATAAGTTACTTCTTAGGAGGAAAGGCCCAGGGGCTATCTAGCTACTAGTAGATAGAATGGATTCAGAATTTCCACAGCAACTTCACTGTGACTTCAAAAATTAAAGTCCCTAATTAGTGTTCCAATGCTCGTACATTTACAAACAGTGTAAAATAAATAGAAATAATGGTCATTAACCATGTATTGCTGAGGTACAATATGACGGGACTACGTAAGGGGCGAGACAAGGAGCGGGGGCTACCAATCCCTTTTGCGGGAGTACATTGGTGGAGAGTGGAGATAAATATGCAAATTTTCTCTAGGCAGCAAACGTAACTGGAGTGTATCAGACTCAAGTCATTAACATAGAATTTGTGCCCTCTAAGCTAATTAGGCAATAATGGGGCTTAGATAGTATAGCTAACCACCAATTAAGATAAATCTTACTTATTTTGCTTGGGATTGGAAAGAAAAAGTTGAGCGCCCGCGCACGTGTATGTGCGTGTGCATGAGTACGCCTACACACATACATACACATATACACAAACATATATGTAAAATTACACTGGGTTTGTTGTTCATAAGGTCGCTCAGTGAAAAGTGTCCTGTGGCCTCTCGTCCCGTCCTTTCATCCAGGTATTTCAACTCGAGAATAAAGAAAGAACATCTCCAGCCCAATTTACACTTGAGCAACCCCACTCGGAACTAAAAGGATGCAGGGACCAGGTTTCCCCACCGGCTTCTTTATACCGATACACACATCACGTCGCGTCGACAGGACAAGCTAGATCCTGGGAAGGTATTTGCGACATACCCGGAACTGTTTCCAAGGTTTCCTCGAGTTCGGGTTGTGGCAGGGTGACAGGTTCTGGGAGCCAAGGCAACCGATATCTTCCCAGGCTAGCGAGAACACCCTATTGTCCCCTCGCTAAGGGGGCCCCGCGGCAGTGATGGCTCCGGTGTCTGGTTCGCGCAGCCCGGAGAGGGAGGCCTCGGGCCCCAGAGTGAAGCGTCGCAGTTCTTCGAGGAGCCCTAAATCCAGCAAATCCGCTCGCTCCCCGCGACGCTGCCGCTCTCGTTCGCACTCTTGCTCTCGGTCTGGGGATCGGAATGGCCTCAATCACCAGCCGAGTGGCCTTAGCCAAGGCTCCCGAAACCAGCCCTACCGTTCCCGCTCGCGGTCACGCTCTCGGGAGCGGCTGTCTGCCACGCGGGGCACCCCCTTCGCTTCTGCCTCGTCCGCTTATTATGGCGGCTACTCACGGCCCTATGGGAGCGACAAGCCTTGGCCTAGCCTCCTGGACAAGGAAAGGGAGGAAAGCCTGCGACAGAAGTGAGTGCAATGGACGCTCCCTCTCTTGCGCCCACCTGCCTTCCGAGACGGATTTCTAGTTCATCCCTACTGCTTCCGCATGTTCTCTCTGTTGTAGTGCACCCATTTTCATCCCTTCCTTCAGTCCACCCACAACACCTGTTCGCTCGTTTTTGTGATTTTGTTTTTGTTTTTCTTTTCCCATTCGCTCTTTCCTTCCCTTAGGTTTTTCACTCATCCTCGGGCCCCTTTATACAGTGCCTTCGTCAGCCGCTACCCTCTTCTGCCTCCTGGCTTGTAGCAGACGTGGCCAAGAGCCTCAGACCTACCGGATTTGTATAGCTTGTACTTGGTTGTGTGGTTATCATTCGTGAGCGTGTTTTTATTCCTCATTAAGCTGATTTCATGGGAAAGAGGAGCTCTGTTTTATTAATTACAAAATTCTCAGAACTTAGCACTCTGTAAGAATGTAAGCATTACTTGTTCAGTGCTCAGACAGGTTTGAGATGATAACAGGATCTGTAAATGGAAATGTTTTGTGGCAAGTTGGGAATGGTTGAGATTCAAGTTTTAAATTGGAGAGGAGAAAAACCTGTAAGACAAGATAATTGAATGAATGTAGGCAAAGTGATCTGCTAAACTATAGATTAGGTTATGTTGCAAAAGGTCTTTTTAAGTGTTCTCAATCTTGACCAGGAAAAGTAAGGTCAGGGTGAGAGCAGGTCTCTAATGAAGGTGAGTATTGGAGTGGAAAAATGAATAGTTTAAGTCTACAGGGGTCGGGAACCTATGGCTCACAAGCCAGATGTGGCTTTTTTGATGGCTGCATTTGGCTCACAGACAAATCTTTAATAAAAATAATAATAACGTTAAAAATATAAAACATTCTCATGTATTACAATCCATTCATTTCCTACCACTCATGTTCATGGTTGCGGGTGGCTGGAGCCAATCACAGCTGTCCTCCAGGACAACACCAAATTTTTATTGGATAATACCTAACGTACACCGGTCGTTGTATGGCTCTCACGGAATTATATTTTAAAATATGTGGTATTCATGGCTCTCTCAGCAAAAAGGTTCCTGACCCCTTGGTTTAAGAAGTAGAAAGGAAAGGAGTTATCATTATTGCTTATTTAGTGTTAAATTATGTGTCAAGCACAGTACTAAGTGTTTCACATGCACAATGTCTTAAAAAAAAAAACAACAAGAAATTTTAAAGTATCACAGACATTGAGGTTAAGATTCCAACAGCTGGGAGGTGTCCCCATGAGTTGTTTTCTTCCGGGAGTGGGAAATCCAGAAAGCACCCTGATGCAGAGGATGAGCTCTAGGATCAGACTGCCTGAATCTGAAGCTTTGCTTGCTACTTAATCATTGTGTTACCTTGGACAAGTTACTTAACCTCTTTGAGCTTCTTTTCTTCACTATTTAGTATATGTGCTGCCGAAGCAAGCACTCTTCACTATTTAAAAGGGGGATAAAATTAGCATGATTGCTTTTAGAGTTATAATGATTTAATGCAGTAGTCCCCAACTCCCGGGCCGCGGACCGGTACCAGTCTGTGGGCCATTTGGTACCAGTCCGCAGAGAAATAATAACTTACATTATTTCCGTTTTATTTATATTTAAGTCTGAACGATGTTTTATTTTTTAAAAATGACCAGATTCCCTCTGTTACATCCGTCTAAGACTCACTCTTGACGCTTGTCTCATAAGTTTGACAATTATATTTAAAAATACCACAATTTTTACACCGGTTGCATAATTTTATTTTGTGCATTTATCCGTCCCATCCTAAAGGCCAGTCCATGAAAATATTTTCTGACATTAAACTGGTCCGTGGCCCAAAAAAGGTTGGGGACCACTGATTTAATGCTCAGAATATAATTAGTGGTCCTTAAGTGTTAGCTATTAGGTTTTCCTGCATGAGTACAGAAACAGTAAAAATGGCCCGGAGTTAAGTTGGACCTACCTCTCCAAATTAAGTTTTTCAGAAAGTTATCCTCAGGCTGTGTAATCACAGAGCAACCAGATTCTTACTAGACAGTCCTCACCAAAAGATGTTGGAACTTCTTGGATGAAATTTACTTTTGTACATTTAGAAGATAATTTGTCATAAGAGGACAGATGGCAGCAGGGGTGTGAATTTGACTGCTCGCTGTTCACAGCCTATCAGGCATAATATTCCAAGTGCAGTTTTAGATCATCTGTTTCTCCAAATGGGAAACCTGACCACATGATTATAATACCTCTTCCTCTGAATAAAAAAGTAAAAAATCAGTTGACTCAATTGAACCAATTATATTTCTTTTGTAAAGCTTTTTTAAACCAAGGGAGTCACAAGCAGCTAAACTTTGCAGAATTGAGCCTGAGTGTTTTGTGTGTGTGTGTGTTTTTTGTTTGTTTATGGGTCATAGCAAGAATTAAAAGAAGAAATCACAAACATAAAACAAGAAAAAAATTTTGTGTCCTCCAAGGGTAAATACATGTACTCCTTTTTGAAAAAGGAATTAGAGAGAAAAAAGAACAAACCCTCTCACTGAGTAGTTTTTGTCAGATAAAACTTGTTTTCAGAGCTTTTTTCATTTTCTACTTTGAATGCTTTGTTTTTATTTCCTTCATGAATGCTTGAGTTTCCGCAAACGGAAGGTTTAACCCAGGGGTCCCCAAACTTTTTACACAGGGGACCAGTTCACTGTCCCTCAGACCGTTGGAGGGCCGGACTATAAAAAAACCATGAACAAATCCCTATGCACACTACACATATCTTATTTTAAAGTAAAAAAACAAATGGGAACAAATACAATATTTAAAATAAAGAACAAGTAAATTTAAATCAACAAACTGACCAGTATTTCAATGGGAACTATGGGCCTCTCACTGACCACCAATGAAAGAGGTGCCCCTTCCGGAAGCGCGGTGGGGGCCAGATAAATGGCCTCAGGGGGCCGCATGCGGCCTGCGGGCAGTAGTTTCAGGACCCCTGGTTTAACCAAACAAAAGTGATGACTTCTCTTTATTTTCATAAGTGTATGTAAGCAAATGAAGTTTTTCCCCATGTAAAACTGTTTCTGTCACATTGCAGAAGGTGACGAGAGCAGTTGGGAGCTACGGCATGTGTGCGGCAGAGAGGCGCACCTGACAGGCTCCCAGGCCGCCTTCCTGGCCCAGCCTCATCTGTAGTCTGTAACGCTTGATAATAATATCAAAATATCAGATCGTAAAAGTTGAATTTACAGTTAACGCAAGCTTTTATTCACTTAAAATTTAAGAGGTAAAGGGAAAACAGGACTCCACTGGGCTCCATTGAATTTGATTATATATTTAGGAACCACAGTTGATCCGTGGAGTTATAATTTACATGCCTGTATCTTCTAGGAGGTTAAGTGAGAGAGAGAGGATTGGAGAATTGGGAGCACCTGAAGTATGGGGACTTTCTCCAAAGAATCCGGAACCAGAGTAAGTGATTAAAAAAATATTTATTTTTTTAAATAACATTTGTTTAAATTCAGAGTCTATTATTCAAAATTTTTGTTAAGGGAAGAACTTTAAGTGCAGGTCAGATTTTTCTCCTAGTGATTTATGCTATTCTGCCTCCTTAAGTTTTAAAATCATTGAACATACTTAAAGATTAAAACATGTTGTTGCTAGTGGATTTTAACATGCTAATAGTTTTCCTAAGTTGTTATTCACAGGATACTAATTTCCTAATCATAAAAAGGTTCAGTGTTAAAAAAAATACATGTATATTATTTCTAATTATTTTTCTCAATCCAATAGCAGATTGTATGTCAGGTATTAGCATTACATAAGGATTTTTTTTTTTTGGTAAGGGTTTTTGTTTTTTTTTAAACCTCTGTGGGGTTTTTTTTGTTTTGTTTTGTTTTTTTTATTTTTTATTCATTTTAGAAAGGAGAGAGAGAGGGAGAGTGAGAGAGGAGAGAGAGAGAGAGAGAGAGAAGGGGGGAGGAGCAGGAAGCATCAACTCCCATATGTGCCTTGACCAGGCAAGCCCAGGGTTTTGAACCAGCGACCTCAGCATTTCCAGGTCGATGCTTTATCCACTGCACCACCACAGGTCAGGCCAAAAGGATTTTTTGAGGTATAACTGAGATATAACATTATCTTAGTTTCAGGTGTATAATGTAATGATTTGATATTTGTGTACAGAGGTGAGCAAAAGTAAGTTTACAGTTGTTTATACAGAAAAATATAAAATAATTAATAAATAATAGTACCAAAATAACTATTTTGCATACTCACAACTATAAACCTACTTATGCCTCATCCTGAATATTCTTGGCTCCCTTGTTGTAAATGAATTGACTATATATAAGGTCTACCGGAAAGTTCTGTCCGTTTTTGGAATAAAACAAAACACAAATTTTTCTTACCATCAATAAAATTTATTAAATAATATATTTCCACACCAATCCTATCTTCCGAATATGGTCCGAAATGGTTTGCTGAACTGAATTAAGCCTTTCTGCGATCTCCGATGTTGTCATCAAAGGATCTTGCTCCAACATGGTCTTAACAACATCGTCATCGATCAAAGATGGTCGCCCAGAATGTGGCTTATCAGAAAGGTCGAATTCACCTGTTTCGAATTTTTCGAACCATCTTCTGCATGTCCTATCAGACACTGTACCTTCACCAAACACTTTAAGTAAATTTCTGCATGCTTCTGTAGCATTTCTTCCTTGTTGAAATTCATATACAATACAGTGGCGTAAATGAACTTTATCAGTAGCCATGGGTACACTATCGCTTCACACATAAGACTAACGTGAATCAACTTTGTTTTAGTTAATTTGCTACGTCAGTATGTATACATTAAGTGATAAAAATAGAGAGGCACATATGCGCCAAACATGTGCTTACATGTCAAAACTTGTTGTGATAGAAACAGACAGAACTTTCCAGTAGACCTTATATAAGTAGGCTTATTTCTGGGTTCCTATTCTGTTCCCAAAGGAATTATTTTTTACAATAAATATGCTGACATGATTTTGTTTAGTTTTCCCATATCAAATAGTATCGGAAGGCTTAGTCCTGTTTTCTTTTCCGTATTTTTTTTCTCTTTGGTTCTGTTTATAAGCTTCTTCTTCTCTCTCGTATGTTTCTCTGTCTACTTTAGGTTGAGTTGAAACAATGAGCTTGACAGGTAAACTTGTCATTTATGACAGGGTGATAAAGCATTATTATCTGAAACTTGTTCTTAAGATACGTTTGGGAAAATACTTAAAGAATCTGACCTCAAAGAATGAGAATTGGAAAGAACCCTAAAAATAATTTTCCAGCAATACCTAAATTATTTCAGATGTGATTTTCAGAGAAAAGATTATGTACTATAGAAATTCCTTTTCTAAACCATTATAGAATTTTTATGATATTCATTTTCAGATTCTCTACAACAGAACGAAATGTGTTTATACTGTAGTGTGGGAGGTTTTTCATGCTCTGGGGAGACAGAAGAGTTGCCACCCTGCCATGTGTCCTTTACACACATAGAATGAAATTATGACATCTTCCCTCAGCCTTCTTAGCTCCACTTTCTGTCATCTTTCCTTAGAGCTCCCCTTTCCTTACTTTTGCCCCGTGGTTTCTTCTGAAAATATAAATCTTACATGCTGCTTTCCGTTTGTGTAACACTTTGTACACTCTAAAGCATTATGCAAGGGAGAGGATTAGTATACTATTATAAAGTTGGTCAACCCTTAAACTATACTCTTAGAAAAACAGTTCAGGGCTTACTTTTAATGTTTCTTGGAAATAATCTGTTACTGAACATTTTTATACTTCATGGTCCATAATTTATCACTTTTCCAATTCTTTTAAACCTTTTTCTTTTTAAATTACAGTTGATGTACAATATTATATTAGTTTCAAGTATACAACCCTGTGATTAGAGGTTTATGTAAATCTAGTATCCATCTGGTCTGGCACCATGTAGAGTTATATTATATTATGCTATTATTGACTGTATACCCTTCGGTGTACTTTACATCTTTGTGACTATTCTGTAACAACCAGTTTGTACTTCTTAGTCCCTCACCTTGTTCACCCATTCCCCCAAACCCTCTCCCCTCTGGCAACCATCAATATGTTCTCTGTATCTATGAGTCTGTTTGTGTTGTGCTTATTTGCTTTTTAGATTTCATGTATAAGTGAAATCATCTGGCATTTGTTTTTCTCTGACTTATTTCACTTACCATAATACCTTCTAGGTCCATCCATATTGTTTCAGATGGCAAGATTTTGTTCTTTTTATTTATTTATTTTTGACAGAGACAGAGTCAGCGAGAGAGACAGAGGGACAGACAGACAGGAAGGGAGAGAGATGAGAACCATCAATTCTTTGTTGCAGCTCCTTAGTTGTTCACTGATTTCTTTCTCATATATGCCTTGACTGGGGGGCTACAGCAGAGAAAGTGACCCCTTGCTGAAGCCAGTGACCTTGGGCTTTAAGCAAATGACTTTGGCTTCAAGCCAGCAACCTTTGGGCTCAAGCCAGCGACCATGGGGTCATGTCTATGATCCTATGCTCAAGCCAGCAACCTCTTACTCAAGCTGGTGAGCCCATGCTCAAGCCAGATGAGCCCGCGCTCAAGCCGGTGACCTCAGGGTTTCAAACCTGGGTCCTCCGCATCCTAGTCTGATGCTCTATCTATTGCGCCACCACCTGGTCTGGCAAGATTTTGTTCTTTTCTATGGCTATTCCATTATATATATGCACCACTTCTTTTCTTTTTTTTTATTCACACCAGATTTATTGATTTGACAGAGAGAGGACACACAGAGAGAGAGAAAGAGATAGAAAAAGGAACAGTGAGCTATTCCTGTATGTGCCCTGACCAGGAATCGAACCGGCAACTTGTATGCATGACCAACACTCTTGACAAAGTTAACCAGTCAGGGAGTATGCACCACTTCTTTATCCAGTCACTATTACTGGACGCTGAAGTTGCTTCCATATCTTGCCTAATGTAAGTAATGCTGCAATAAACATATGGATGTACAGGTCTTTTCGATTTAGTATTTTGGGTTTCTTCAGATAAGTACTCAAAAGTAGAGTTGCTGCATCCTTCTTCATCTCTTGTTATAGCCTTTGTTGTAAAATCTGTATTGTTGCCCTGTTGGGGTGGCTCATTTGGTTAGAGCATTGTCCTAATACACTAAGGTGTGTGGTCTTGCTCCCTGGTCAGGGCACATGCAAGAATCAACCAATGAGTGCATAAATAAGTGGAGCAACAGATTGATGCTTCTGTCTCTAAAATACAACAATACATTAAAGTCAATTTTGTTTCATATAAATATTGCTACCCCAGCTTTTTTTGTGTTTTTTTTTTTCCATTTTCATAAAATATCTTTTTCCATTCCATTGTTTTCACTCTGTGTGTGCCTTTGGATCTGAAAGGGATCTCTTGTAGACAGCATATGTAACAGTCTTGTTTTATTATCCATTTAGTCACTGTATATGTTTTGTTTTTGATATTTTAATTTTTATTTCTTGATTTTAGAGAAAGAGAGGAAAGGATGGAGATAAAAAACATCAATTTGTTGTTCCACTTATTTATGCACTCATTGGTTGATTCTTGTATGTGCCCTGACCAGGGATCAAACCCACAGCCTTGGCGTGTCAGTACGGTGCTCTAACTAACCGAGTACCCAGCCAGGGCTGTCACCGTACAGCTTTTGATTGGAACATATAATCCATTTGCATTTAAAGTAATCATTGATAAATATGTATTTATTGCCATTTTATTCTTTTTTAATCTTTTCTTCTTAAAGAAGACCCTTTAGCCTGACCTGCGGTGGCGCAGTGGGTAAAAGCATCAACCTGGAACACTGAGGTCGCCGGTTCGAAACCCCGGGCTTCCCTGTCAAGGCACATATGGGCGTTGATGCTTTCTGCTCCTCCCTCCCTTCTCTCTCTCTCTCTCTCTCTCTCTCTCTCTCTCTTTAAAATGAATAAATAAAATCTAAAAAAAAAAGAAAAAAAAAAGAAGACCCTTTAATATTTATTGTAATATTGCTTTCCTGGTGATGAACTCCTTTAGCTTTTACTTATCTGGGAAACTCTTTATACTTCAATTCTAAGTGATAGCTTTGCTGGGTAGAGTAACCTTTTCTTTTTCCTGAAGTGAGAAGTGGGGAGGCAGAGAGACAGACTCCCACATGTGCCCAACCAGGATCCACCCAGCAAGCCCACTAGGGGGCGATGCTCTGCCCATCTGGGGCATTGCCCCGCCCATCTGCAGCATTGCTCCGCCCATTTGCGGCATTGCTCCATTGTAACAGGAGCCATTCTAGTACCTGAGGTAGAGGTCATGGAGCCATCCTCAGCACCCGGACCAACTTTGCTCCAAGGGAGCCTAGGCTGTGGGAAGGGAAGAGAGAGATAGAGAGAAAGGAGAGGGGGAAGGGTGGAGAAGCAGATGAACGCTTCTCCTGTGTGCCCTGACCAGGAATCAAGCTGGGACTTTCACACACCAGGCCGACGCTCTACCGCTGAGCCAACCAGCCAGTTTTTTAATTCTTAATGAAACATTTTATTTTGAGATACTTATATTTTTTTTATTTATTCAGTTTTAGAGAGGAGAGAGAGAGAGAGAGAGAGAAGGAGAGAGGAGCAGGAAGTATCAACTCCCATATGTGCCTTGACCAGGCAAGCCTAAGGTTTCAAACTGATGACTTCAGCATTCCAGGTCAAAGCTTTATCCACTGCACCACCACAGGTGAAGCCGAGATACTTGTAGATTTACATACATCTAAAGAAATAATACACAGAGCCTGACCAGGCAGTGGTGCAGTGGATAGAACATTGGCCTGGAATGCAGAAGACCCAGGTTGAAAACCCTAAGGTCGCCGACTTGAGCGTGGGGTTGCTAGTTTGAGCCTAAAAGTCACTGTCCTATAGCCCAAGGTCGCTGGCTTGAGCAAGGGGTCACTCACTCAGCTGGAGCCCCCTGCCCTGTAAAATTGCATATGAGAAAGCAATCAATAAACAACTAAAGGTGCTACAACAAAGAATTATTGCTTCTCACCTGTCTCTCCCTTTCTGTCTTTTCCTATCTGTCCCTCTCTGTCTTTCTCACAAGATAATAATAATAATAATAATAATAATAAATATACAAAGATCCCCTACCCTTCACTCAACTCACCCCAATGGCACCATCTTGCAAAACTCCAGTGCATTATCACAGCCAGAATATTGTCATTGGTTCAGTCAGAATGCAGAATGTTTTCATCACCACAAAGAACCTGTCATGTCTTTCTTTTTTTTATTTTTATTTTTTCTGAGAGAGAGAGACAGGAACATGGACCTGCTCCTGAATTTGCACTGACTAGGTAATCCAACCAGCAACCTCTGGCTCCGGGCGGATGCCCCAACCAACCGAGCTATCCGGCCAGGCCTTAATTTCTTTTTATTTTCAGAAAGATTGAAAGAGAAAGGGAGAGAGAGGGGAGGGGGAAGGGAATCATTCATTTGTTGACCCACTCAGTCGCTGTCACATATTTTTAAAAAGAAACAGAAACCCTGGAACTTTTATAAAATAATCCACTCTGTAAATGTTCACAGTGAATTCACAGGTTTTTTAAAAACCCTATGAATACTCATTATATGATTTTATTTATATTGAGTTCAACAAATGGCAAAACTAATCTATGGTGGGACAAGGACATGACCAGAAGTGTGTGTGAGGTTGGTTTCTGGGGTTCTTGAACTGTTTCTTGATCTTGGTGCTTGTTACACAGGCATGTTCCTTCATGAAAATTCATTGAGCAGCACATTTCTGATTTGTACGTGTTTCTGTTGGTATGTAAATAAAGACCTTAGTTTAAAAAGAAAAGATGGTGCCCTGGCCGGTCGGCTCAGTGGTAGAGCGTCAGCCTGGCGTGCAGGAGTCCCGGGTTCAATTCCTGGCCAGGGCACACAGGAGAAGCGCCCATCTGCTTCTCCACCCCTCCCCCTCTCCTTCCTCTCTGTCTCTCCCTCCTCTCCCACAGCCAAGGCTCCATTGGAGCAAAGTTTGCCTGGGTGCTGAGGATGGCTCTGTGGCCTCTGCCTCAGGCGCTAGAGTGGCTCTGATTGCGGCAGAGCGACGCCCCAGATGGGCAGAGCATCGCCCCCTGGTGGGCATGCTGGGTGGATCCCGGTCGGGCGCATGCGGGAGTCTGTCTGACTACCTCCCTGTTTCCAGCTTCAGAAAAATACAAAAAAATAAAATAAAAAAAATAAAATAAAAAGAAAAGATGGCATCAGACCTGACTGGGTAGCTCAGTTGGTTAGAACATCCTATCGATAAACCAAGGTTGCAGGTTCAATTCACGGTCGCGGTACAATACAAGAATCAACCAATAAATGCATAAATAAGTGGAACAAGAAATTGATCTTTCTATTCCTCTTCCTCTCTCCATCTTTAAAAAAATCAATAGAGAAAAATTTTAAAACGCTGCCAGATAGCTCTGTTGGTTAGAGTATCATCCTGGTGCTCAAAGGTTGCAGGTTCAATCCCTGGCCAGGGCACATAAAGGAACAAATTGATGTTTCACTCTCTCTCTTTCTTCCTCTCTCTCTAAAATCAATAAATATTTTTTTAATTTGAAACCTATTTTTTAATTAAAATAAAAGATATGGCATCTCTACAACAATGACCATACATTTTAATGAAGTTACACTGAAACAGAGAATTCCAAACCACAAGGCAGATGTGACAGTTTTATAAAATATTTGGAAGTGTTTATTGAAACAGATATGGTCATTAAAAGTTTATCAGCTCCTTGAAAGGAGTGCCTTGTCTCACTGATCAAACATAATACTTAAAACAGTAGGTGTCAGTAAACATATTTGAGTGAATAAACTGATCTTCAGTTAGCAGAAGTATTTTTTTATTAACTTTATTGGGGTGACACTGGGTAACAAAATTATACAGGTTTCAGATGCACAATTCTACAATATATCACTCAAGTCTCCGTCCTCACCATTTATTCCCTCTGTACCCTCCTTTCCTCCTCCCATTCCCCCTCTCCCAGCAGTCCCCACACTGTTGTCCCTGTCCATGAGTTTTCTCATTTTTCTTTTTTTTCAATCCCTCCACCCTCTCACCCAGCCCCTACCCTTAACAGCTGTTAGCCTGCTGTCTACCTATGAGTCTGTCTCTTTTGCTTGTTAATTCCTTTTGTTCATTAGATTCCACATATGAGTGAAATATGGTACTTATCTTTCTCTCACTGGCTTTTTTCACTTAGCATAATGCTCTCCAGGTCCATCTGTGCTGTAGCAAAGGGTAAGATTTCCTTTTTATGGCCAAGTAGTATTCCATTGTGTAAATGTACCACAGCTTTTTTATCTACTGGGTAAATTAATATTGGTTGTCAGTCCTTGCTTTTCATCATTTTGAATATTTCTTGCCGCTCTCTTTGGCCTGAAAAGTTTTTCAAAAATCAGCTGACAGTCTTACGAGAACTTCCTTGTAGGTTACTACCTGCTTTTCTCTTGCTGCCTTTAAGATTCTCTCTTTGTCTTTAACTTTTGGCATTTTAATGATGATGTGTTTTGCTTGACCAGGTGGTGGCTCAGCGGATAGAGCATCAGACTGGGACACGGAGGACCCAGGTTCGAAACCCCGAGGTCGCCAGCTTGAGCATGGGCTCATCTGGTCTGAGCAAAGCTCACCAGCTTGAGCCCAAGGACGCTGGCTTGAACAAGGGGTCACTGGGTCTGCTGTAGTCCACCAGTCAAGGCACATATGAGAAAACAATCAATGAACAACTAAGGTGCCACAGTGAAGAATTGATGCTTCTCATCTCTCCCTCTTTCTATCTGTCACTATCTGTCCCTCTCTCTGTCTCTGTCTGTGTCACAAAAATAAAAATGATGTGTCTTGGTGTGGGCCTCTTTGGTTTCATTTTGTTTGGGACTCTGCCACTCCTGAACTTGTATGACTATTTCCCTCACCAGGTTAGGGGAGTTTTCTATCACTATTTTTTCAAATAGGTTTTCATTTTCCTGCTCTCTGTTCTCCTTCCAGCACTCCCATGAGGCAAATGTTGGTACACTTGAAGTTGTCCCAGAGACTCCTTACACTATCCTCATTTCTCTTTTTGCTGTTCTGATTGGGATTTTCTGCTTCCTTATATTCCAAATCGCTAGATTTTCTGCTTAATCTACTCTGTTGTTGATTCTTTACTTCATCTAGTCTACTGTTGATTCCCTGTAATTTGTTCTTCATTTTAGTTAGTGTATCCTTAATTTTTCAACTGGTTCTTTTTTATTGTTTCCTGCCCTTTTTCACGCTATTGAAGTTCTCATTAAGTTCCTTGATTATCCTTATAACCATCGTTTTAAACTCTGTGTCTGGTAGTTTGCTTACCTCCATTTCATTTAGTTCTTTTTCTGGAGATATCGCCTGTCCTTTCATTTGGGACCTATTTTTTTTTGTCTCCTCATTTTGGCCACCTGCCTGTGTTTGTTTCTATGTATTAGGTAGAGCTGTTACGTCTCTTGGACTTGGTAGAGTGGCCTTCTGTAGTAGGTGTCCTTAGGGCCCAGTGGGACAGTTTCCCTGGTCACCTGAGCTGGGCACTCCAGGTGCAACCCAGTGTGGGCTGTGTGCACTCTCCTGTTGCAGTCGAGCCTTGATTGCTGTTGGCGTGGCACTGAGAGGGCTTTACCCCCAAGCACATTGGCTGCAGGCACCAGATGTGACTACAGTGGAGGAGCTGTACAGAGTAGGACTCGCTTCAGTGGGGCTTTGGTGCCTGCTGAGTTTGCCCCTTAGGTGTGTCACTCGTGGAGGTGGTTGAAGTGTACTCCAGTGTGGCCTGAAGCTGTCCACTGGGTGTGCAGGCTCTGGGGCCTCCCAGGAGCTGCAAGGTCAGCTACCACCCATGCCCCTGTCTAGGGCCACATGGCATGAGCTACTGCAGCTGGCTGCTACTTGTGCTGGGTTTCGAGGTGCCTGGTGAGGCCAGGCTGTGAACCAAGGTCAGCTGCAGCTACTGCCAGACCTGGGCTACTTAGCAAGAGGTAGAGTACGCAGAGGCCAGCTGCTGCTTGTTTGAGAGATTGTACAAAAGTGTAAAGCAGGTGTCCCCAAACTATGGCCCAAGGACCGCATGCGGCCCCCTGAGGCCATTTATCCAGCCCCCGCCGCACTTCCGGAAGGGGCACCTCTTTCATTGGTGGTCAGTGAGAGGAGCACTGTATGTGGTGACCCTCCAACAGTCTGAGGGACAGTGAACTGACCCCTCTGTAAAAAGCATGGGGAAGAAAGGCCCTTTGTATTGGAAACGACACTGGAAAAGGCTTTGGTGGTGGAAAAGCCCACAACTTGGGTGGGGTGCGGTGGGGTCTCAGGGAATCACCAGGGCAAGGCAAACAGTGTTAACCAACTTCATTGAGACTCAGCTGTGGGGCCCGCCTGCCGGCTGTGTAGAAATTGCTCAGCAATGGAACAGTGGCCTCTGCCAGCACTTCTGTTTGGAAGAAAGCTGTACCTTCAGCCTTTGCCATGATGCCACACATTTCAGTTTCTTTCTGTTTGTCCCTGATGCCTTTCAAGCTGCTGCCCCAGTGCTGGAGCTCAGAGGGACTGAGTCTGAGTAAGTCCATGTGCAGGCTGGGACTGCCTGGGACTCCAGAAGCCCCCATCCAATAATCCCCATTGGTTTTTACAACCAGAAGTTATGGGGTCTTCTTTTCCTGTCGCTGGAACCCTGGGCTGAGGGTTCTGATGTGGGTCAGGGACCCCTCATTTCTCAAAGGGAACCTCTGCAGCCAAGACATCCGTCTAGGTTTCTGACCTCCACACGTGGGTGTGTGACCATTCCACATCTCTGCCCCTCCTACCAGTCTCAATGTGGCTTCTTCTGTATAGTTTTAGTTACAGGACTTCTGTTCAGCGAGACTTCAGGCAGTTTTTAATGATGGTTGTAGGATGTTATAATTTTTGCGTGCTTATGGGAGGTTCTGAGTACCACGTTTACCTCCTCCATTATCTTGACCGCCCCCCACTTTTCTGATTCTTACAACCATGTTCTTTAAATTCAGCTCTGATGAACATACACCAGTAGAGGATGAAGAGCCAAAGAAGAGCACCACTTCAGCTTCCACCTCAGAAGGTATATTTTAAATATAGAGCTTTTTTTTTTTTCAAATTTTCGATCACATATTCCTTTTCAGTATTTCAAATACAATAAAAGCGATACTAAGAAATACTTGTTTAGACCTTAGTTTTTATTTTATTTTATTTTATGTAGAGGAAAAAAAGAAGAAGAAAAAGTCCAGTCATTCAAAAGAAAGGTCCAAGAAAAGGAGAAAGAAAAAATCATCTAAAAGAAAACACAAGAAGTATTCTGACGACAGTGACAGTGACTCTGATTCTGAAACAGACTCCAGTGGTAAGAAAGTCAACGTCATTCCGCAAGCCTCTCTTTAAAACTACTTTTACTTCTGAAAGTGTATTTCAGAAGTAGGTTCTTAGAAGCAGTAATAGTCGAGAGACTTTGTGCCGGGCACCCTTCAGAGTGCTTGCTATTTAATGCGCTGCGTCCCTGCAGGACACTTCTTAGCGGTGGGGAAAGGGAGGCGCAGAGCAGCATACAGTGCCACCCTCACGGTCGCACACTGGGGACTCACCCGAAGCAGTGTGACTCTGGATTGGTTGTGTGTAGTTAGCTGTACGGGGCGTGTGAGCCGAGTCGGGCTCGGGCTGTGAGGAGTGTGTTGCAGCGAAGCCTTACAGGGCCGCCTGGGCTCTTTGGTGCAGTTCTCACACCCACTGAGCACCTTTGTGCAGTTTTCAAAAAGGCACAGCCAAGGACCCCCTCCGGCGGGCAGCTGATTGAAGGGAGACACCCCGTGGGGGGCGCATCACAAGAAGGCACCTTGTGTGTGCCTGGTCCTGGCTGATGACTGGCAGAGGCTGCCTCCTCTGTCACATCCACAAGGGTGCCCTTCCTCTCGTGTCACCTGGGTTTCCTGGCCCGTTGTCACTTTTCTTCCTCATTGCTGGAAGACGGAACTTTTTAAACACAAATCTGGGCATGTCAGTCCCCTACTCAAGCTCCTTCA
Organism: Saccopteryx leptura; assembly: GCF_036850995.1. NCBI lineage: Eukaryota > Metazoa > Chordata > Mammalia > Chiroptera > Emballonuridae > Saccopteryx > Saccopteryx leptura. The sequence goes on along the minus strand of NC_089516.1, from coordinate 111,603,336 downwards.
ACAGTTCCACAGCCTTCAGGGTCGAGTTGAGACCCTGACTGATCCGGTCTGATCACATCACCCTGTCATGCGCTCTCACTTTCTCTCGTAGCATCCTCTGTAGCCTGAGAGCTACTTTCTGTCTCCTCAACAGTCCCTGTTCGTTCTCTCAATTTTGTTTCTCGATACAGAGTGTCCGTCCGTCTGTCTGCCTGCAATGCCAGTCTCTCCCTGCATCTGCCTGGCTTACTCATTTCAACAATGGGCATGCATAACTTCTGTCGTAAAACTGTTCTGAATGAGAACTAGCCTGAGTCACCTTGCCTGCTCGGCCAGGCCTCAGCAGCCTCTCCCGCTCAGCCTGGTTCTGAGACTGTAGGCCCAGCACGCCCGGCTTCTCCCTGTCACTCGGGTTCTGTTTCTCTCTGTACCTCTGTCTCCTCCGTTAGACGGGGCTCCTGGGCAGCACCCTCAGACACACACAGGGGTTCCCTCTTTCCTCCTGCAAATACCCAAACGTTCAGAAGAATAAGGAGAAAGTACCATGCCGTATACATATCGCCGAGATTTTAACGACTGCTAGTATTTTGACATATTTCCTTCAAATATGATTTTTTTTTGCAGAGATAATTAATGTAAATTACAAGTATCACACTTCCACCCTAAGGATTTCTGTATACATCTCTTGTATGACTTTTTCCTACTTAGTCACAATACTATTATTTCATGTAATAAAATTAATAATACCCTATAACACCAAATATTTATTGTGGAATTAATTTCTATGTAACAACAAATAGAACAGCAGTGGGATATTTAGCTACTCAAAAGTATTGGGGTTTAGAGCTAATTTTTAAGGTTTCTTCTGTGCTTTAATTTGCAGATGAAGATACAAAAAGGAGATCAAAGAAAGTCAAGAAAAAGGAAAAGAAGAAAAAACGCAGATCGTTAGTTTTTTTCCTTCAATTTTTATTATAGAAAATTTCAAATAGATATAAAATTACATAAAACAGTAATCCCCCATGTGACCGTCGCCCGGCTGACACAGTGACCAGCTCCTGGGCAGCCTCTCCACCATTATTTTGAAACCAATCCCAGATATCATTTCATCCAAAACCAGTATGTTTCTCTAAAAGATAGGCATTCTTTTTAAAAAAAAAAATCATAATTAGAGCACTGTTATCACACCTAAAATATTTAACAATACTTTCTCAATTTTTGGCAGTTTTTTGTACAGTCTACTCAAAATAATCCAAGTAATGCCATTAGTTGCCATTGCTTGATATACATCTTTAAAGCCTCTTCTCTTTTTGTTCTTGCAATTTATGAAAGCAACCAGATAATTTGTCCTGTAGAGTTTCCAGCTGTATGGGTGTTGCTGATTGTATTCTTATGGTGTCCTTTACCATATTCTGTCCTCTGTATCTATAAGAGAAAACTACTCTCATCAGCTATTTGGTTACCCTGAAGTACAGTTTATATAGGAAAGACAGGATAATTGCTTACTTTTTTGTTTTATGAGTTTTCAAAATAATGAGCTGGGTTATTTTAGTAACATTATAAACCCAAGTCTTCATATATGTGTGATTTTTTTTTTAATTTGTTACTCTTAAAATTATTGATGCTCAAATTGGTAAGAGTTACTTTTAAAACTGGTTTATTTCTATTATCTTTCTACAACATGAGAACTGTATTTCATTGTTTTCTTTAGGGATATGTTTTTTACAGTGAAATATGATTTAGTTAAATAGTTGAGAAGATTTTTAAATAAAATGCTGAAGAATTCGAATAAGCTAAGAATTCACATCATTTTAATCACTCTTATTGCCTTGAAAAAAATAATATACCCTTTAAAATGGGACAATTAAGTCAATTTGTATCAAATTATAATAATTACAGGAAGAAATACAAGAAAAAGAAGTCTAAGAAGAACAGAAAAGATTCCAGTGATTCAAGCTCCAAAGAGTCCCAAGAAGAGTTTCTGGAGAATCCCTGGAAGGATCGATCAAGTAGGTGCTTCTGATGGATTTTGACACAGAACACAGAAAACATTGAATTAACCAGTCAGCCAAAATGTGCATATGGCCTGACCAGGCAGTGGTGCAGTGGACAGAGTGTCAGACTGGGACACAGTGGACCCAGGATCGAGACCCCGAGGTCACCAGCTTGAATGCGGTGTTGCTGGCTTGAGCGTGGGATTACAGTCATAAGCCTATGGTCACTGGCTTGAGCCTAAGGTCGCTAGCTTGAGCAAGGGGTCACTCGGTCTGCTGTAGCCCTCCAGTCAAGGCACATATGAGAAAGCAATCAATGAACAACTAAGGTGTCGCAACGAAGAATTGATGCTTCTCATCTCTCTCCCTTTCTGTCTGTCTGTCCTTATCTATCCCTCTCTCTGACTCTGTCTCTCTGTCTCTGTCTCACTAAAAAAAAAATTCTTTTTAATATACATTTTGAATATCTTTCATGCAGAGCCTGAAGAACCCTCGGATTTAATTGGCCCGGAGGCTCCAAAAACACTTGCCTCTCAAGATGATAAACCCCTGAAGTGAGTAACAGTGCATTTATAATATCTAAAGGACCTTCCCAAAAGTGTGGCCCTGACTTAGCGTGTCCAAGCTTGTCCGCCTCTGCCCCTATTCCTTCCCCCGGTTCCGAGTGAGCTGAGCTGAATTTCCCTGTTCGCTGTGCACTTGCCCACACCGTGCCTTAGTTCCCTATTTCTCCCCCACATGCTTTCCCTGCTTCCCTCAGCCCTGCTTTCTGCAGAACCTCCAGTGTCTTCCTGTTAAAGTCCTTCCCATCCTTCAAAGCCCTTTTCGAAAGAAGGGGCACGTGCTGATTTCCAATTCCTTCTCTCCACGAGGAGGTGTGATTCCTCCCCTTTGATCCTTTAGTCCTCAGAGCACTTTATATTTCTTCTGTGCAATGTATTCTACACTCTACATTGTACTGTAGTTATAACCTTATCAATGTGTCAGTTCCACAAGAACAGAGATGGGTTTTGTTAACTAGAGTATTTAAGAAGCATTCAATGAATTGAATGAAGGGATGATAGTTTTAAAGTCCCCTTGAATGAAAGGTAATAGATAATTGTTAGTGTATGTGTTATTATTGGTTATTAGGCTAAACAGTGTATTAAATTTGAGATATATATTATTTCTTTCTTTTTTTAATGGAAAAGGAGAAAAATAACTTGCTGAAAGAAGCAGGAAAGGCAGTGCCTGTAGGGACAAATTAATCCATAATTGCAAAACATGAACGTGTATGTGCTAACAGCAGCTCTTTTGTTCTTCTGGAGTATCTCTGCACTTCTGGCTTAGTGACAGAGGTCACAGTGCATTGTTTACTATTCGGTTAAAGTCATTCATATTGGGCTTCCCAGCATGCTGCCGCTCATCAGTGATATTCCAACTGTGCGCTGAGAGTGAATGAATTATTGTGCTCTCTTTAGATGATGAAGTTTTTCTAATGAACCTTTTCTGAATTTTGAATTACTTTGTAGCTATGGCCATGCTTTGTTACCTGGTGAAGGTGCAGCTATGGCTGAATATGTAAAAGCTGGAAAACGTATCCCACGAAGAGGTGAAATTGGTTTGACAAGTGAAGAAATTGCATCATTTGAATGCTCGGGTTACGTGATGAGTGGTAGCAGGTATGTTCTTGGCATTGATGTCCATTTCTGTGATTAGATCATTGCCTTCTTTCTCACTACCAGAATTATATTTGGTGATTTATTTTCATTGCATGACCATTCCTAATGAAGAGTAAAATATAAGTATTGATTTTTTTTTGGTTTATTATTTTTTATTTTTCCGAAGTTAGAAGCAGGAAAGCAGTCAGATTCCCACATGCATCTGACCGGGATCCACCCGGCATGCCCACCAGGGGGCAATGCTCTGCCCATCTGGGGCGTCACTCTGTCGCGACCAGGGCCATTCTAGCACCTGAGGCAGAGGCCATGGAGCCATCCTCAGCGCCCGGGCCAACTTTGCTCCAATGGAGCCTTGGCTGCGGGAGGGTAAGAGAGAGATAGAGAGAAAGGAGACAGGGAAGAGTGGAGAAGCAGATGGGCACTTCTCCTATGTGCTCTGACTGGGAATCAAACCCGGGACTCCCACACACGGGGCCAACACTCTACCGCTGAGCCAACCGGCCAGGGCAGTATTGTTTTAATATTAGTTTTGTTGGTATAAATGTGGCTGTCTAAAATTTTAAGTATATATGTAACTCAGCCTCACACCCAGTTCCGTCAGAAAGTCAGTCTTTCCAGTGTCCATTCTTATTTCATATTTTGGTACAGATAGTTTATCCTCTGGAGGATATAGTTAAATTCAGCTAGTTATAGCTGTCTCATGAGGAATGCAGCATTGTGGTAGTTAGGAAAGCATTTCAATAACACAATATTACCGGTTTCTAAGTTTGCTTCTAATTCTCTATGGACTCTGAGACTGAGGAGCAGAAAAGGGTCATGACAGACAGCAGGCTCAGCATGGGGAAGTGACTGTAAAATCAGGGAAGAGAAAGAAAAGCACCAGGCAGAACAGGGAGGGTGGACAGGGCATCTTTACCAGAATCACACTGAAGTTAGGAGTTTAAAAACTTTCTCAACTATTAAAAGTAGATAAATATTTTAAAATAAAATTGGAGGCAAATATTTGAAGTATCCCTGAAGCACTTCCAGAATCTTCGAACTCTGATGACCAGCATTTGAAAACACCATGCCTGCCATGGCCTGATAGCTCAGTTGGTTAGAGCATAGGTTGGATGTATAGGTTGTGGGTTTGATTCCCAGTCAGGGCACATCCAGGCACAGATCAATGTTTTGTTCTCTCTCTCTTCTCTCTCTAAAGTCAATAATTTTTTTTTTAAATAAAGATTTAGGCCCTGGCCGGTTGGCTCAGCGGTAGAGCGTCGGCCTAGCGTGCGGAGGACCCGGGTTCGATTCCCGGCCAGGGCACACAGGAGAAGCGCCCATTTGCTTCTCCACCCCTCCGCCGCGCTTTCCTCTCTGTCTCTCTCTTCCCCTCCCGCAGCCAAGGCTCCATTGGAGCAAAGATGGCCCGGGCGCTGGGGATGGCTCTGTGGCCTCTGCCCCAGGCACTAGAGTGGCTCTGGTCGCAACATGGCGACGCCCAGGATGGGCAGAGCATCGCCCCCTGGTGGGCAGAGCATAGCCCCTGGTGGGCGTGCCGGGTGGATCCCGGTCGGGCGCATGCGGGAGTCTGTCTGACTGTCTCTCCCTGTTTCCAGCTTCAGAAAAATGAAAGAAAAAAAAAAAAAAAAGATTTAGCCTGACCACGTGGTGGCACAGTGGATAGAACATCAGCCTGGGATGCTGAGGACCTATATTCAAAACCCCAAGGTCACCAGCTGAGCAAGGGCTCACCAGTTTGAGTGTGGATTCATAGACCATGACCCCATGGTTGCTGGCTTGAGCCCAAAGTCACCGGCTTGAGCAAGGGGTCACTCGTTCTGCTCAAGGCAAATGTGAGAAAGCAGTCAATGAACAACTAAGGTGCCACAACGAAAAATTGATGCTTCTCATCTCTCTCCCTTCCTGTCTGTTCTCTCTCTCTCTCTCTCTCTCTCTCTCTCTCACTCTCTCTCTCTTGCTAAATAAAATTTAAAAAATAAAGATTTCAAGAAACCAAATAAACAAACAAAAAAAAGAAAACACTATCTAAGGGTCAGCATAGTTGATAAAAAAAAGTTAGAGGCTTAAGGACTAGAAAGGAGGCTATAACACTGTAATTTTTATGAATGCTATGGATTGTTTATATAGAAAATCCTAAAGAATCTAGAGATAAATTATAAATAATAAGATAATTTAACAAATGATTGGATATAAAGTTAATACATAAAATCAATTGCATTTCTATGCACCAGCAACAACTAGAAAATGTAAATAAATAAAAAGAAAACAGTATTCATAGTAGTATCAGAGAATATGAAGGATTTAGAAATAAATCTTAATAAAAGATATCCAGGATCTCTATAGGGAAATAAATGAAGAGATACCATGTTCATGAACAGAAAGACAATATTATAAAGTTGTCATTTCTTCTCAACTTAATTTGTAGTTTCAGTTCAGTCCAAATCGAAACCACAACAGAGTTTCTCATGAAACTTGATAAGTTGGTTTTAAATTTTATATGTTAGACTGGACGGTCAAGAATAGCCAAATCGCCTGACCAGGAGGTGGCACAGTGGATAGAGCATCGGACTGGGATGTAGAGGACCCAGGTTCGAGACCCTGAGGTCGCCAGCTTGAGCACGGGCTCATCTGGTTTAAGCAAAAAGCTCACCAGCCTGACCTGTGGTGATGCAGTGGGTAAAAGCGTCAACCTGGAATGCTGAGGTCGCCGGTTCGAAACCCCAGGCTTGCCTAGTCAAGGCACATAGGGGAGTTGATGCTTCCTGCTCCTCCCTGTTCTTTCTATATCTTTCCTCTTTCTGTCTCTTTCTCTCTGTTTCCTCTCTCTAAAAAAATGAATAAATAAAATGTAAAAAAAAAAAGAATAGCCAAATCTCTTCTGAACAAGAAGAGAAAGAAAATGAAATTGCCTTACCAGATTTGAGGACTTATTACAAAGTTCAAAGCATTTAGAAAGTGTTGTATTCAACCTGGAAACGCTGAGGTTGCCGGTTCAAAACCCTGGGCTTACCTGGTCAAGGCACATATGGGAGTTGATGCTTCCTGCTCCTCACCCCTTCTCTCTCTCTCTCTCTCTCTTCCCTCTCTATAATGAATAAATAAAATCTTAAAAAAAACAAAAGAAAGAAAGTGTTGGGGAGACCTTGGCCAGTTTCTCAGTGGATAGAGTGTCAGCCTGGTGTGCAGACATCCCAGGTTCCATCTCCTGTCAGCCCCAGTCAGGACACACAGGAGAAGCGACCATCTGCTTCTCTTCCCCTCCCTCTCCCCCTCCTCTCCCTCTTCCGCTCCCACAGCCAATGGCTTGATTGGTTTGAGCATCAGCCCATGGCACTGAGGATAGGTCTGTTGATTTGAGCATCAGCCCCAGACGGGTTGCTGGGTGGATCCCATTAAGGCACATGCGAGAATCTGTCTATCGCCCCTCCTCTCACTTGAAAAAAAAAGAAAATGTTGGGGAACAAATGACTTGTTCAATGGAATAAAATACGGAGCCCAGGGACAGAGGCATACATGTATGGGGAAAGAAGAAACTATTCAATAAATGGTGGTTCAGGGGGAAAATGGTTATTTGTGTGGAGAAAGATGAAAGTAGAACCCTATATTACCATATTTAAAAATTGGTACAGCCAGACTAAGGACTTCATTGTCAAAAACAACTTTAGCATTCTTAGTATAATGAGCAGATATCTATTAGATCTTGGGGTGGAAGAAGTGGTTTTAAAAGAAGACCCAAAAAATGCAATAACCATAAAATAAAATACTGATAAATTTGCCTAGGTTAAAAGTAAGAACTTTTGTTTATTGAAAGACATCTTAAAGTAAGTAAAAAGACAGGTTCCAAACTGGGATAAGATCCTACAATACACGCAACCATGAATGAGTTAGCGTTGAGAATATTTAAAGACTGCCTATAAACAACTAGAAAGAAAAGCAGGAAAATGACACAAACAGGCACTTGTCAGAAGAAACATGCGTGGCCTATACATACATAAAGAGGTATTCGTTACCATTGGAAATGGAAATCAAGGACATACTGAAATATTTTATACGCATTTGATACTCAAAAGTTTGTAGTTCTAACAATAGCAAGCATCTGCGAGGGTGTGGAGCTGCAGGATCTCTTATATTAGTAGTGGTGGTGTGAATTGTTACAAGCACTTTGTAAAACAGTCTGAAATTATCTTGGAAAGTTGAGCAGTAGTATAGTTTTATGGCCCAGCAACCCCATACCTAGATACTAAAGAGAAAATCTTGCCCGTGTACTAGGAGACAGTTTCATGGAGGCTTATTACAGCATTGTTCGATTCCTTTTCCGAATAAACGACTCACTGTACCCTGAACAACCTAAATACGTTGTCATCTCCTTGACCCTCCATCCTGCCACCCCCCACCTTCACACTAACCTGAAGTGATTCTCCCCTCTTCTCACCAGTTTTCTCCATTTTTCTAGACAGCTCAAGCTTCATCTTGAACTGATTGTATAGGATTGGGTACATATACATAAAAGAGGCAGGTTTTCATGAAGTCTCCCTTCTAAAATATGTGACCTTTTGAAGATGATATAATAGTTTCCCTCTGCTCCTGACCCGATGCTTTCCTGATTTGGATCTTGTGCTAAATCCTATCTTGATTTTCTTTGAGCCACTATTAGATTCTAAAGAATTAAATTCAACTGTATATTTAGAGTTGATTGTATGATAAATTTGAGCCATGGAGAAGTTCCATCTAATTGATGACAGTGTGAATCTTTCATGTATCCTGTTATCAATTCCACAAAGGCAAATTCCACATATCACCTAAGAAGTTTAGTATGTTGCCTGTTGTGGGTGGTTTTACTGGAAACAGCTGAACTCAACTTATGCCCTTAGTATTTGAAATGAGTAACATTCACAATATTGACAGAGCATCATAGATCATCATTTGAATACTAGCAATGAGTCAAAGGACATGTTGACAGATAAAAATGAATGATCTTTTGAAAATATAACCCATTACAAAAACGGGGTTGTTTTATTTTTTGTCAGAGTTTGAGTAAACCACTCTGTTAAGAAAGGATTATTAGTGAGAAAGTACCGTGAGAATAATTGCTGAGATATTAAGCCTAAAATAAAATTATCTCCAGGCATCGCCGAATGGAGGCCGTGCGACTACGAAAAGAGAACCAGATCTATAGTGCTGATGAGAAGAGAGCTCTCGCATCCTTTAACCAAGAAGAGAGAAGAAAGAGAGAAAACAAGATTCTGGCCAGTTTTCGAGAGATGGTATACAGGAAAACTAAAGGGAAAGATGACAAATAAGGATTTTCAGATTGTCTAAGTCAAAGTCTGGGTTTCCTATATGCATACAGAAAGATTGTTATGATCTGAAAAGCTTTACAGTGTTACTGTGCCTTCTATTTAATTCTTTTAGTCCTTCGATAAAAAGCCGTTTATTGATGTACTTTAGCAAGTTCTTTGGGTCATTTTGGATTGACCAGAAAACTTTCTGGTTTAAAAATCCAAACTCTGGATGAAATCTGACTCTATCAGGGGAGGTGCATTGAGAGAAAATGTCAGTGAGATGAGAAACTTCACTCACACTGGGGGGCAGCACTGGGCTGAGCTACGCGTGGCACCTGCCCCCCCCCCCAGCTAGACCTGTGTGAGTTCTCATTCCTCTGTGCTGAGTGTGTTATATAGAAATGGACATGATAGAAACATACAGGAGGCCAGTTTTGTTAACCAAATGAAGGCATTACTGAAAAGCAAATCTGGAATTTGAAGATTGACTTTTATCACATAATATATAATCTACCCTGGAAATAGTGTGTTTTGGTTTTAGTCCATACCCTAACCCCAAAACCAGCACAAAAAAGAAAAGAATAGTAACCACAGACTTACTGAATTGCAAATGTGGACATTAGTTTTGAAAATTTTTAATACGTTACTTAACAATGTTTTTTTTTCAAATATAAAACATTGTGATGTCTACTATTGTGCCAATGTAACTACATTATTTCCATCTAAGCTGTTCTGGGATCATAATTTGAGTACCAGAAATGAATGAGGTCAACTGTGGTCAGGAGTTTAATAGGGAAAATATAATGAATCATTATTTTACCTTAGTTATTTTATAAGGATGAAGCTAAAATGGTATTAAACGTTTTTTATGTCCTTTATATAATACACAGATTTCATTTTAAATGTTGTGAAGCGTTTCAGTTTATTTTTTACATCAATCATTCAGTTTAATTTTTAATTTTGTATAGAACCCCCTTACTTTATCACTTTTTTTCTGGCTACTATTGACTTTTAAGGTTTGGGAGAAATGGAAAATTCTGGGACCATGGGATTACAATCTTTTTCCTTCCCTATTTTGTTTAGTCATCAGGTCATAAGAGTGAATGAGGAAGGGACAGTGGAAGTTTGAGTTTTTTTTTAGATTGTTTTGAGCTGCATTATTATTAAAATAAGGCAATCCGATTTCAAACCATGGATCAGAAGCTTTACTCTTTAGCATATGTTCTGGAAATATGTCTACCTTTAACCCACAGCTAATGAACTAAACAGCCACTTGGCATGCAGCAACATTGATGACCCCTGAATATCAATCAAGTGATTTCTATTTATCATCATTGCTGCCTAGCTTAAGAAATCCATTTTTTCCAAAAGTCAAAAGGAAACGAACTAGGTCCCAAATTTGTGACTTGTAATCCATCTACTTCCTTGTGTAATAAAATGTAAATGTATAATCCTTATTTAAAATTTTTGTTCTCTAAGAACATTATTTTTTTGTTACGGGCTCCTACAGACAGAGTTTATTCTCTTATTTTCATTAGACAAGCTAGTTCAAATGCAACAATTCTGTGCTATAGGAATACTGTGGATTTTCATTGGATTCTCCTGTCTCCTCAACAGACTAGATCAGTGGTTCTCAAACTTTTTGATGTCGGGAGACATTTAAAATCCTACGAATAATTGTAGGCACACTATATACAAATTTCTGAGAAATATGTTATAATAATTAAGTCAAATATTAAAGAAAAAATATAAAGTCCAAGTGTGCTTTTATGATAAACAAAATAAATATGACAAAATTAAATTCATTCTGATGTTTAAAAACATTTTTATGTTACTTTTTTTAGTTATGCTTTATAGAATTCATAAAAAAGAGGGGTTAAAAAATTTTTAAAACGACAAAATAGTTATCTTTTTATATATATAGATACATTCTTAGTAAGATTTAGTAAATTCGGCAGGTCCCGGTGCAAATGTGTTAAGTTTTTTCATCTTGTGTTTATGAGAAACATGAGCCTGATGTGTCCTAGCGATTACTTCAATGTTTGGACATCTATTTGAAAGGCAAAGTCTCATTTCCTCATCAATACATTGAAGAATTCCTCTCTTTTTACTCTTAATTGTGTTGAGTACAGAAAGCCCCCACCATACATATCATCTCAACTTGACACCAAAGGATAGAAGAAACTTGCCTCCAGTCTTTCTGGGGAACATGGGGGGTAGTGTAAACAATCCAGCACCACAGCTTAACAGCCTTTTGCAACCTAATCAGGCAAGTGAGGTGGGGGGTTGGGCAGACTGTCAGCTTACAGCCAATTCCCCAACCCTCTGTCCCCCCAAAATCTAAACTCCAAAAACCCTGTTGGTTTTTGGTCCCCAACAGGCACATATTTCTCTAGAATACCATAGGGCGCACCAGTGTGCCTGGTGCACACTTTTAGAACCACTGGTCTAGATACTGAACAAATGCTTGTTGAGTGAATTGATTAACGTATTTCAGAATCTTACCATTTCTTTCATCAGGGTTTGTTCAGGAAAGATGTGCCAAGAACAGCTTCAGTAACATATTTTGGGGAAAAGGGGAGGGAAGGATAAAAGGCTAAAAGTATTTTATTTTCATCTCGTGAGAGTTACTGCTTTAAAGTGTGTTTAGTCACCTGAGCCATAAGTCTAATAGGAGGGCTATTGTATTTGGAATACTATATTTTTGCTCTCCAAGGGGACTTATTTAGCTTCTCATCTCCTGCCTGTTGGTATTTTTCCCTCCTTTTTTATTTATTGCACAAATGTAACAGTTAAAAAAAAAATGAAGAAAGAAAAACTACCCATGGTCTTACCACATCAGTTGTCTTTGGAGTTGTGTGTTCACTTGCAGTGCTTGTCTATGTAAATATGTATTCTGATGTACCTGTAATCACTCCTAATGTAATTTGTCTTCGGTGTTTTAAAATGTTGCTGCCAGGACAGCCTCACAGGGATGGTAGGAACAAGTGCTAATCTGGTGTGAGGATGGGAAGGAGACAAGAATAAGTAAGGGTGGAGACCGAGCCTCCTGTTTTCACTGCCCCCAGTCCTGAAGCCACCGTACCACCATCCCGCTCATGATGCCATGTTGTGAGGCAGTAGGCCTGGTCTCAGAGTTTCAGAATGTGCTTAACAGTGAGGCTTACTTCACAGTAAATGAAGGGGTCTGTGAGTAGCGAAACCCTTCAGATTGGTTATATTATGAGCCGTGCAACTGTTGCCATTTTTGTGTTCCCCAGTTGTGCCCATAGAGAAGTGTGTCTGAGCTGGACACTTCAGCTCAGATGGGGGAACGGGCAGTCAAATACCAGTCTCAGTTGGTCTGAAAGCTAAGTTTTAGTCACTCTTTAAACTCAGCTTCTGTACCTATAAGACTGAGTGATGCAGATAATGACGGGAAAAACCTGTTAGAAAATAGGAAACAACTGGTTATTCTGTTAGCATGATGGAAGTTGCCAAATGGAAAATGAATGAATGCAAAAAATACAGCTGGAGCCTGACCAGGCGGTGGCGCAGTGGATAGAGTGTCAGACTGGGATGCAGAGGACCCAGGTTCAAGATCCCGAGGTTGCTAGCTTGAGTGCGGGCCCATCTGGTTTGAGCAAAATCCCACCAGCTTGAACCCAAGGTCGCTGGCTCCAGCAAGGGGTTACTCGGTCTGCTGAAGGCCCACGGTCAAGGCACATATGAGAAAGCAATCAATGAACAACTAAGGTGTTGCAATGCACAAAGAAAAACTAATGATTGATGCTTCTCATCTCTCCGTTCCTGTTTGTCTGTCCCTGTCTATCCCTTTCTGACTCACTCTCTGTCTCTGTATAAAAAAAAAAAAAAAATACAGCTGGATTGTGAGCCACGAGTTTATTGTTCAATAAATATTCGATGGTTTGATGTGCAGTATTGTGTTTTTAATACGTTCTGGTTTGGAATCCAATCGTAAAACATTCCGTAAGAATCAGTCACCATTGAATCAGAAGGGAAGTGACTCCATCATCTCATCTTTGCCCTCAACCATGACCTTCGCCCATATTTCTCGAAAGCGACTCATTCCTGGCCTGCAGAGGAAGGAAAACAAATACAACAAAAGCTTTTTAAAAAATAAAATAAGCCTGACCTGTGGTGGCGCAGTGGATAAAGCGTCAACCTGGAAACGCTGAGGTTGCCGGTTCAAAACCCTGAGCTTGCCTGGTCAAGGCACATATGGGAGTTGATGCTTCCTGCTCCCCCCTTCTCTCTCTCTCTCTCCCCTCTCTATAATGAATAAATAAAATCTTTTAAAAAATAAATAAAAGAAAAGAAGACATTGAGCCAAAGATCAATTTCCTCTTTATTCTGTTACATTCCTAGTGAGCAAAAAGTCTTTCAGGGCTGCGGGGACAAAGACTGTCTCTATCCCTTAGGCCCAATCAATAAAACAATTAATGAGCTTATATGTAAAGATTCTTTAAGAGAGATGCTATACAAATAAAAGATTGTTGTATATGAGTTAAGTCGATGTAATTGTGAAGTTTCCCATAGAAACAATAGACATAATCCACTTTACCCCACCCTACTCCAGCAACTAATGCTCAAATTTCTAATCACTGACAAAGGAGACTCTGAAAAGCAAACAAACAAAACATTTTCTTGAGCAATGGCAGTATCCTACTTCCTGGCCCTCCTAATGAAATAGATCATCCAAACATGAAAAGTGACCATTACATGAATTTTCTTTGGCTATGGGCCTGCTGGATTCCTGGGCTGTAATGACTTTTATCTACCACCCATTTAAAATAAGTTTCCCAAATGTTCATTACCTGTGAATTAGTAACTGGCGCTCAAAACAATAAGAGACGTCAACTGGTGCATCCTAAGAGAGAAAAGGACAATTGTCAGCCTAGTCCAATCATACCAACGCATGATTCCTTCCATCTCTACAGTTGTCCATATATATGAATATAAGGTTATATATATTCTTAAATTTCTATAATCATCTTCCATGTGAATTGGGAGTCTGTAGGTATTGGTTCTTTGTCACTTCAAATCTCTGTTCTCCAAAAGATCCTTTTGGTGACAAATACCCTAAGCATCACCATAACATTGGAAACAAGTCAGGAGAGGTTTATGCTCATTAATAGGAGCTTGAGTAAGTCATTTACCTTCTTTACATGTTCTAGTATACTCAACTGACAGTACCTACTTTACCTCTTAGGAATGGCATAAGAGGGGCGCTGGCCAGTTAGCTCAGTGAATAGAGCTTTGGCCAGGCGTGCAGATGTCCCGGGTTTGATCCCTAGTCAGGGCACACAGGAGAAGTGATCATCTGCTTCTCTTCCCCTCCCTCTCTCCCTTCTCTCTTTCTTCCCCTCACACAGCCAGAGGCTCAGTTGGTCCGAGCGTTGGCCCCAGACGGGGGTTGCTGGGTGGATCTCAGTCAGGGTCCATGCAGGAGTCTGTCTCTCTGTCTCCCCTCCTCTCACTTAAAAAAATAAAAAAGAATGACAAAAGAATAAAATAATAACAGATGAACAAAGCTTGGAAACTTTTTTTTTTTGTATTTTTCTGAAGCTGGAAACGGCGAGAGACAGTCAGACAGACTCCCGCATGCGCCCAACCGGGATCCACCCGGCACGCCCACCAGGGGCGACGCTCTGCCCACCAGGGGGCGATGCTCTGCCCCTCCGGGGCGTCGCTCTGCCGCGACCAGAGCCACTCTAGCGCCTGGGGCAGAGGCCAAGGAGCCATCCCCAGCGCCCAGGCCATCTTTGCTCCAATGGAGCCTTGGCTGCGGGAGGGGAAGAGAGAGAGAGGAAGGAGGGGGGGAGTGGAGAAGCAAATGGGCGCTTCTCCTATGTGCCCTGGCCGGGAATCGAACCCGGGTCCCCCGTACGCCAGGCCGACGCTCCACCACTGAGCCAACCGGCCAGGGCCCAAAGTTTGGAAACTTTTAAAGCAACATAAAAATGTAGGTTGTAATACTGTCTCAGTGGTCCCCACCCATTCTCCCCTCCAAAACTACACTTGGGATTCTTCTTCCAAGCCCTATCTCTGTGTGGTCACTGGTTTATAGTCTTGCTTACCTCCATCAGCCTTACTTTCTGATCTTTAAACTGGCCAGTTATCAAGAGAGCTGATGGTGAGATATATATGACCAGGAGAAGCAAGAGCTCCACATATTTTACCTCTTTAGTATACTTCAGGTTCCAAACTGAATAGGTAAGTTTGTACTAGGATAGGATGAACACAGGACATAATTTGCTCAGTGTGTGCTCACATATAAAGCCTTAGAGTCAGTCAAAGCTTCAGAACTTTTGTGAAAGGATGGGAAGCAAAGGGGATGTAACATGTTTATGTCTGCTATGTTCCAGGCATTTTGCTTGGTATCAACCCTGCTCTTCTGAGAACCCTGTGCCTGGATTTATGTTATTTGGAATCTTTTCACACCAGCTATCAACATATATATTTCAGAATCATGGTCTACCTAACGGCTCGAAGCAGTCATTTCTTCAAGTATTTATTGAGTGCCTACTATTTGCCAGAAGTTGTTTTTAAAGCAAGACAAAAATCCCTGGCATCATAGAACTTACATTCTGGTAGGGTGAGCAGACATCAACAGGATAAATTATATAGAATATTGGAAGGTGATAAAATGTTATGGACAAAAGCAAAAGCATTGGCATGTGGGGGTGTGGGATTAGAAAATGCAATGCAGGAGGTGAAAGAGCAGGCCATGCACAGATCCAGGGGAGAATGCTCTAGTCAGAGGGAACAGCGAGTGCAAAAATCCTGAGGCAGGACTATATTATTAAAGAGTTGCAAGATCAGCCCTGGCCGGGTAGTTCAGCTGGTTAGAGCATTACCCCAGTACACCAAAGGTGCGGGTTTGATCCCCAGTCAGGGCACATACAAGAGTCAACCAATGAATGCATAAATAAGTGGAACAATAAACCTGTGTCTCTCTATATCTATCTCTATCTCTCTCTCCCCTTCTTCTATGCAAAATCAATTTTTAAAATATTTTAGTCACTGGCCAAGTGGGCATGCACGAGAAGCAATCAATGAGTGCACAACTAAATGGAACAACTAGGTGGAATGATGAATTGTTCTCTCTCTCTCTCTCTCTCTCTCTCTCTCTCTCTCTCTCTCTTCCCCTGCTCTTTCTCCCTCCCTCCCTCTCTAAAAAGCAAACCAAAAAATATGTGTAGCTAGATCAGAGTGGCTGGAGAGAGTGAGGGAGAAGGAATAGGTGGAAAGCGGAAATGACAAGGGACCAGATCACGCAAGGCCTTGTAGGCCCTTACTACTCAAAGTATAGCATGTGGACGTACAGTATCAGCCTTGCCAGGGAGCTTCTTAGTAACGCAGAATATCAAGCCCCACCTCAGACTTATTGAATTAGAATCTTCCTTTTAACAAGATCCTCAAATAATTTGCATACACTGTAAAGTTTGAGAAACACATTGCAACGTGTTTAAACAGAGAAGTGACATGGATTCATTTTATGAGTCACTTGGCTGGCTGCTATGTTGAAAAGGGACATGATGCAGACAAGATTGGAAGCAGAGGGACTAGTTAGAACGCTATTGAGATCATCTTGATGAAAGACGATGATGTCTTGGATCAGGGTGGTAGACATGAAGAAGTAAGAAATTGTTGGATTTAGGATCAATTTTTGAAGGTAAGGCTAACAGGGTTTCCTAGAGCAGTGGTCGGCAAACTCATTAGTCAACAGAGCCAAATATCAACAGTACAACGATTGACATTTCTTTTGAGAGCCAAATTTTTTAAACTTAAACTATATAGGGAGGTACATTCCTTATCGAGGAAGCGCCCACGTGTGGTATTTTGTGGAAGAGCCACACTCAAGGGACCATAGAGCCGCGTGTAGCTTGTGAGCCACAGTTTGCCGACCACTGTCCTAGAGGATTGGATGAGAGGTGTGAAAGTGTCAAGGACGATGCCAAGGGTTTTGCCCATCAACTGAAATGAGGAAAACTGCAGATCAGGTTTGGAAGGGAAAATCGGAAGTGCAATTCTGTTTATAATAAGTGAAACATTTCTGAGACATCCCAGTGGCAGAAGTCTGGACTGGAGATAGAAATTGGGGAATCATACGCGATAGGTGGCATTTAAAGCCAGGAGACTGGGCCCTGGCCGGTTGGCTCAGTGGTAGAGCATCGGCCTGGCGTGCAGAAGTCCCGGGTTCAATTCCCAGCCAGGGCACACAGGAGAAGCGCCCATCTGCTTCTCCACCCCTCCCCCTCTCCTTCCTCTCTGTCTCTCTCTTCCCCTCCCGCAGCCAAGGCTCCATTGGAGCAAAGTTGGCCCGGGCGCTGAGGATGGCTTCATGGCCTCTGCCTCAGGTGCTAGAATGGCTCTGGTTGCAACAGAATGATACCCTGGATGGGCAGAGCATTGCCCCCTGGTGAGCGTGCCGGGTGGATCCCGGTCAGGCGCATGTGGGAGTCTGTCTGACTGCCTCCCCGTTTCCAGCTTCAGAAAAATACAAAAAAAAAAAAAAAAAGGAGACTGGATATGCTCATCAAGGCAGTGAGGATAGAGAAAAGGTCCACAGCCTAAGTTTTGGGACATTCCAATATGAAAGGTTGGTGGGAAGAAGAGAAGCCCATAGAGACTGAAAAGGAATGGTCAGTGAGGCAAGAGGAAAACCGGGAGAGTGTGTTGGTCTAGTTGCCTGATGGAATGTTTCCTGAAGGAAGGCATGGTCAGCAATGGCAAGTGCTGTAGATGGGCCAAGCAGGATGAGGACAGAAACACAGCTATGAAGTTTTACCAAGAAGCAGTCATCAATGACCATGGAAAGAGAAGTCTTCGTTCTCATTGAAGTCTCATCAAAGGGCACAGGGCAGAAAAGGAAGAGCTTACCGGAGGTTTGTTTTTGTTGAACTTGACGGTGAAGAAGGTATAGGTTGAAGCTAGTGCCAGGGGTGACTGAGCAGTTGGGGCACTCCAGCGTACAGCGTAGATGTAGTGGAAGCTGTGACCCAGATCTCTCGTCTCGTTCAACTTTGTGTAGTGCACCCAGCGGTCTTCATACTCCCAACTCTGTTTCATAGAAAAAAGAGTACACACAGAAAGACAAGCAACTTCTCCTCAAGGCCTCTAGATAAAGGCAGCATGCAATAGTAGGAGCCCTGTTCCTGGAGTCCATTTCTAACATTTTTGATTGGGATTCAAACTAGAGCCAACTCCCCATTATCCACAAAAATGGACAATGGGAAAGGTAGGGCTGAAGTGAAATGAGTGACTAGTGCAAAGGTCACTTGAAATTGGGCTTCGGAATGTAAATTCACATGCTAAGATGTGGGTGTGTATATACACACACACACATGCATACACTCACTTCCTTCCAGACCCTTACTTGGGAGGCGTTTGGTCAATTGTAAAAGATTAGAAAGTGATTAGAACATGCAGTCTGTTCACTCTACTCAGAGAGACCTGAAGGTGTGACTAGAAAACAATAAGGCTGATTTCACAAACTGTTTTTGAAAATCAGACTCACTTGATTGCAGCCATAGGTAGTATATAAAATAAGGCCTTAAAAGGAATGGGTCAGGCAATAAAGATTTTCCAGATCCCTCAGATCCCTGTCTGCACCCTTAAAGAAGTTTCCCCTCCAAAGCACAAATCTTAAAATCTAAAGTGAAGCAACTACAAGTTGATGCTTCTTATTTCTCTCCTCCCCTTCTCTCCCTTTCTCCCTCTCTCTCTCTCTCTCTCTCTCTATCTCTCAAAAAAAAATCCTGAATTAAAATGAAGGTCCACAGAAGGAAGAAAGGAGAATGGTCTAACAATCCCAGTGATGTGACGTGTGGAGACAGTGTTGGAGTAAATGATAAAATGATTTCAGGTTCTCCTTTAAAAAAAAAAAAGCAGTAGGCTGGCCTTCCATTTCAGCTTACTTTATTTCAAGTTTCTACCCACTTGGCGGTTACAGTCAGCCAGAGAGGAGCACCAGATTCTAGATCCTTTGAGATTAGGGACTGTGTCTTCTTCCTACAGAGATCATCATTCCTTTTCATGAAAACTGACAGTCAACCTCTTGAAGCTGTAGAAGCATGCTTTTTTCCCCCAAATCGTTCTGTGGTGTTTGATATATTTTTTTCAGCCCTAATATTTTATCTGCCACATAATCAGAACTTTGCAGCATTGAAATGGTCCATAGAGATCATCTGATGAAGCTCCTTACTTTACAGATGAGGCTACTAGGGCCTAGAAATGGATAAGGATGGTCGGACACAATATCTGAGATAGGGACCCAGGGCTCCCCACCAGCCAGCTCAGTTCTCTCTTGACCCCACCAGCTGCCTCAGTTCTAAGATTGTCTTCCTCTCAGCTTGGTGTCTTAGTGGGTTGGGGTTTTTTTTGTTTGTTTGTTTTGTTTTGTGAACTAAGGCAGCCTTGGACACATTAAATTCAACTGTCTCCAAGGTAACCTCTTCCTATTTTTATCCCCAAGCAAGCAGCTGACCTTTATGTAGCTCCAATGAATGTGTGTTATCCTTGTGTTTTGTCATTTTTATATAACCTTGTTTCATATACTCGCTTCCAGGAAACAGTATCTCATTGTGCTACTCTACCATGGATGGCTTATCCCATTACATATTAATGGACACTCAAAATCCGCAGGTACTGGAAATATATGCACAAAATTGTTATCAATGGTAACCGACCTTTAAGCGAGTAGAACTGGGTATTCTGGGGGTAAAGGGGTAATTTTCATTCTCTACTTTATGCGTTTTTGCTCACTAGGGATTTTTATAATGATGCTTTATTTTTACCATAAAATTAATTTTAACTGTGTATTGAGGATTTTCCAGTTTTTCTCCTAGAAAGAATTTATGTATCTATTCTTGTTGCCAGATTACATTCCCAAAGAAAATAAGCCAGTTCATTGTGCCTACCGTCATATAAGGGTACACGTTCCCTCCCCACAAACAAACAAGCTTTCTGACACCAGGTTTAATCATTCTTATTCACATTGTAATACTTGAAAATCTTTTAAATTCATGCTTTTCATCAATAGTAAAACTCTGCATGTGGGAGTTGGTTTTCTTTTTGGTTATCAAAATGTGCTTTTCTTACTATCGTGGAAAAAAGTTTAGCAGACATACCTATGATCAAAACTTCATTTTGCTGCTTAAACAGAAAGACTTTGGACATATTTCCCAACTTCTCTGAGCCTCAAGTTTCCTCATCTGTAAAATGGGTCCACTGATGTACCTGCATTCAGGTTTGTTGTGAGGATTAAATGAGATAATGCACATGAAGCTCTCAACAATGCTTGGCGCACAGCTATGCTCAGTAAATGGTAACTCCTTATTTGCCACCCTGGTGTAAGGTGGACTCTGGGAAATCTGCACTAAGCTTGAGAAAGCTCTCCATCAGTAATGCCTGGCGCTTAGATAGTAGACTTCACTTCTAGGGCTCACTGCATTGAGTGGGCTGGAACAAGGTGATTTAATATCATGAATTATAGAGAGCGTTTAGTTTTTCAGTCACCTTCTACTTTCTAATTGTCTCTATCTTCACAGCAGCCCAACAGAGTAGGTCAGCTCTTCATCTGGGAAGAAATGACGGAATAGAGAGAGTAAAGCTATTCATGTATTTACAGAGCACCTATAAGTACCCAACATTTCTAGGAGCTGCAGACAGAGACATGAACAAAAGTCCCTGCCCTTGAGGACCATATGGTCTGGCGGAGGAAGAAGAGCAATAGGGTAAATAAGTAAAATCTAATATTTTAGTAGAGCTAAGTTCTAAAGAAAAAATTAAATCAGAGAGGGAGAGAGTGGCAGTTTTAGATGAGGTGGCTAAGAAAGGCTTCAGTAAGCAAGTGAGGTAAGGCATGAACCATGAGAATAGATATCAGGGGAGAGTGTACCAGGCAGAGGGAACAGCAAATGCAAAGGCCCTGAGGTGAGGACAAAGGGAGAAAGTAATGGGTGATGGAGTCTGAGCAGTAAGTTGGGAGGGAGGAGGGGACTCAGGTCACATTGGGCCCTGTAGGCCATTGTCAGGACTTAGTTTTGCCTGTTATTCAGAATAACCAGTGAGATTTGCAGGGGAAATTGTTCTTGCTTATTTTGTGTCCCATTCCAGTCTGATTCACAAACCTTGGCTACAGCAGGCAGGGATTTTTGCCCAACCCCAAATGGAGACATGCTTCAGAGCAAGAAAGTCTAAGAGTAACTAGCATTTTGCACCATTCATCTTCACTATGCTCTAGATATCTCTTCTAATGGGAATGGTCAGTTGTGCCCACTGGAGTATAAACAAAAGGTGTGGAGCCAGAATTCCCCACTATTTCCTCATTCTCACCTGACCAGGGCTTCCTAGGGTTTAGAGCCCTTAAGACTGTGGGCTTTGATGGGCTGACCAGAGGAACAGAGGCAGCAGAAAACTTCTCCCAGGGCTAGGAGTTTGCCTTCACCAATTTCAACTGCTCTCCCTTCAGAGGAAATACAGAGTGGGGATTTCAAGTTATTCTTCTTCATCCACCCACTGGTTATGCAAAGCGACCCAGGGCCTTTTCACCAGAGCTGCCAGGTTATGCCACATGAACTGGCCAGAGCCAGGCACAGGAGAAAAAGAAAAAGGAATTCATGGGCCTGTGTATGTGAGTGTGTGGGTAACATGCTCCAAAGGGACTGCCAAAAGGCTTTTGATCCGTGTGCATCCCCTCTGTTCATATGTGTATTCTAAGGTTGGTGTTAGAGGCTTTGTCAAGATGGTGATGTAGGTAAATATGGTACTTGAATCCTCTCAAAGCAACATCAAAACTACAACTAAACGACAGAACAGCCACCGTTCAGAACCACCTGAAATCTGGCTGAATGTAAATCCTACAATTAAGGATACAGTGGTCCCTCATCTACCACGGGGGTTAGTCAGGTTTCAGAACCCCCTGCAATAGGCAAAGACCCACAAAGTAGCAACCTTATATTTATTTTATTATTTATATATATTTTAAGGCTTTATAAACCCTCCCCATACTCTTATAAACCTTTCCCACACTCTTATAAACACTTCCTATGTTCTTAAACACTTTCTACACTCAAACCTACATAATTTTAACAACATATAAAATTCTACATGGGTACTCACCAGTGAATGTACTACAACTTGAATGATGAAGATGATGATGAATTAGCTGTGCAATACTGATGACAATGAACGTGATAACAATGAGATGAGTACCACACAGCCAAGAAGAGCATTACAGCTCATCTGCTGTATGCTACATATTTTATTTTGATTTAATATCCCTTTAATATGTTTTAACTAATATTTTTATATTGTTTTCAGTTTCTTAGGCTAGAAAATGCTTATTTTACTGAAAAAATAATTAAAATAATAAATATATAAAAATATCTATATACCGCAAAATCCTGCAATATAGCAAAAAATCCGCAATACAAAATTACATATATACAATTTTAAAATCCATGATACAGTGAGACTGTGAAAAGTGAACCACGATATGGCAAGGGACGACTGTATATAGAAGCCACATAGAAACTGGTAAGAGGGCCAAAGACGCAGAACAGGCTGGTCCCACACCCATGTGTGGCTGATAAATATTGGGACGTTTATCCTCAACTGCAAAGATCTTCCCTGAGGAGCCAGGGGTTCCAGCCCCATGCCAGGGCCCCCAGCCCAGGGTTCTAGTGCCAGGAAGAAGAGTCCCCATAACTTCTGGCTGTAAAACCCAGCAGAGATTGTGACTGAGTGAGACAGAGGACTTCTGAAGTCCCAGGCCTTCTTTTTAAAAGGCTTGTGCATGGATTTATTCAGAATTAAGGAGGGAGCAAGCCTCCCTTCTATTTTGAGAGGGGGGAAACCAGAAGAATACAAGGGAAAGAAGCCAGCAGGAATAACTGAGTCAGCCAGTTATAAATCAACTACATCCCATAGTTCTCTAAATGGTTGCTTAGAGCTGCTAGCAACACCAAGCAAGAAAAGCAGGATCTGTATGTAGCTATGACCAGTGATCCGGAATCCCAATCCTCCTTACTGACCCCACCAAAACTCCCCGTCCCTCTCCTTGAGTCCTGGGAAACCATAAACAAAGTAGTCACGCACCCATTGCTTAGATACTATAAAGGTATATAACTTGTAAGAAAATCTAATTCAGGAGCTCGTGCTTTGGTGCTACTAGGTTCACGGGTTCTGCCGGCTACTAATAAATTCTCCTTTCTCTATTACTTAAGTGGACTGAGTGTCTCCTCCATCGGGGTCATTTTCCTGCAACAGAATCACTGGCTCTGAGCTCCAGCACTGGGGCATTAGTTTGAAAGTCATCAGGGACATACAAGGAGGAACTGAATTGCTGGTGTCAAGAAGAGAGCTGGGGAGGCAGCTTTTTCCCAGATAGAAGTGCTGGCAGAGGCCATGGTTCCTTTTCTGAGCCCCCTCCCCACAGAGCCAGCAGGCAGGCCACATCTGACTCTCCATCAACCTGGCTAATACTGTTGGCCCTGCCCTGGTGATCCCCTGCCCCACCCAACTTGCAGGCCCACTCAAGCTCTTTCTAGTGGCTTTTCCATACAAATTGCCTGTTTGGCCTCAGGCTTCAGATTTTCCTAAAATCTCTCAAACAAGCAACATCTCCACATGGTTAGAACATCATCCCTACACACCAAGGTTATGGGTTTGATCCCCAGTCATGGTGCATACAAGAATCAACCAATGAGTGCATAAATAAGTGGAACAACAAATTATGTTTCTCCTCTCTCTCTCTCTCTCTCTCTCTCTCTCTCTCTCTCTCTCTCTCTCAAATCATTCAAAAATTTTTAAATAAATAAATAAATAAAGTTGGTGTTGCAGAAGTCTTTTTTGGAGGGGAGAAGTAACACCCTCCTTAGGCCCCCATTTAGAGCACCATATGGGAAAATTGCTTAACTGGGAATATCAGATTTATTTAGGAAAATGTAAGGTTAGGATGATGCAAACACAAGGAAATATGATTGAGCTTTTCACCTTTAAAGACTATTGCATCTTGATTTTGGAATCCATATGAAGACATCTAATTGCCTTTGATATCTCCTAGGGATTATGGACTTAAAGCTTTTCATTAAAGAAGAGCCTTTGGTTTGTTCTTCGCCCTTCCACACCAAGTTGGAGTGGTCAACTAACTTACCGAAACGAACTGATCAATTTGTCTACGGCATTTTTCTGTTGTAAATGCACCATGTGTGATCCATTTGACACTTTTTATAATGTAGTTATCTTCTGCGAAAAAAAAACATGTGAATTTGTTATTTGCCTGTTACTGTGACATTATATAACCAAACAGTTCTTTGGATACTCAAACACGATTCTACCTTCTAAAGACTTAACTGCAGCGGCGATGGCATATTTAACTAACTGTCGAGCCAGTACAGTCTCTTCGCTATGTATTTTCACTACTGGTTCAGTCACTTTGCTGTCTTCTCTACTTGTTGCTGGTTCAGTCACTTTGCTGTCTTCTCTACTTGTTGCTGGTTCAGTCACTTTGCTGTCTTCTCTACTTGTTGCTGGTTCAGTCACTTTGCTGTCTTCTCTACTTGTTGCTGGTTCAGTCACTTTGCTGTCTTCTCTACTTGTTGCTGGTTTAGTCACTTTACTGTCTTCCGTGCTCTTCACTGGTTGAGTTGCAATGATGTCTTCTGCATCCTTTATCCGAATTGGAGTACTTTGATACACATCCGCTGTCTCATTAAATCTGACAGTTTTAGTCTTCTTCATTTTCTTTTTGCTGGGTAAAGAAACTCAAGAAGTTAGTGTGTGTGTGTGTGTGTGTGTGTGTGTGTGTGTGTGTGTGTGTGTGTGTGTGTGTGTGTGTTGCCTCTTGAAGAATCACAAGAGACAGGAAATGGTTGTTTCCTCTATGGAGGGGATTAGGGGTTGAGGTAGGAGTGAGGTCTCACTATTTATCCTTTGTGCCTGGCCACTGAGATCTATTTTTCCTGAAAACCAAGGATTTTTAGATCTGTGTATCATGAAGACTTAAGATGTAGTAGAATGATTCCTAACTTCTTTGGAAGTCTAACAATATTGAGATTCCTGCTTTAGATGACTGAGAGCCCATAACTCTTTAAAGTGAATTAAAGTAATTAGAGGCAATATACCATAGGAGGGGTTGATTTTTCAGGTTTTTCTCTTGTATTTTCCAAGTATACAGTTATGTCATCTACCAAAAACTATCAATTTTTACCATATCTTTTCCTGAAATATGTAATATACCTTGGGTTAATACTTACAGAAAAAAACATTACGTGAAAGTGGAGATAAGAAGTATCCTTCCTTGTGTCTGACTTCAGTGGGCATGCTTTCTGGCATTACACCATTAAGTATGATGCTGATTTATGGCTTGAGATTTATCACATCAAGAAAATATTTGTATGCCTGACTGGTGGTGCTGCAGTGGATAGAGCATAGACCAGGGACACTGAGGTCCCAGGTTCAAAACCTCGAGGTCACTGGCTTGAGCGCAGGCTCACCAGCTTGAACACGGGGTCACTGGCTTTAGCCCAAAATTTGCTGGTTTGAGCCCAAGGTTGCTGGCTTGAACAAGAGGTCACTGGCTTAGCCTGAGATCCCCAGTCAAGGCACATATGAGAAGCAATCAATGAACAACTAAAGTGACGCAACTACAAATTGATGCTTCTCATCTCTCTCTCCCTTCCTGTCTGTCTCTCTCCCTCTCTCTCTCTCGCTCTCACTAAAAAAAGTCTGCCCTTGTTTTAGTAAGATGTTAATCATAAATGATAACATTTTTAATATTTTTCAAGTGCCTTTTACATTGACTGAGATTGTGAACATTAGAGTTATCAGGACTGTAAAAGGTTCATAACAAACCTAGAAATCCTTGAACATTTTCTATCTTTTCTCTTGAGTAATGGATTCTCTTTTCCTGCTATACTTAATTAAGTCTCTTCACTTAGGAGAAGTCACTCACTTCTAGCATAGTTATAAATTCCTTGCAGAAAAGTGGGCATCTCTCTCCAAAGAGAGCTATTTCTTTTCTTATAAAGAGCAACTACTAATTTTGAGGTGTTTCATGTGCCTCAACTCTCACCACAGCCCTGTGCGAGCATGCACTGGCTGCCTTTCACTGGCCCATCCAGACCCACTCCCCGTGTCGCCCCTGCTCTCTGTCCTGGAAGGCAGACCTGGCTGGATTCCATCAGTGAGCTCTCCCATGCCCTCTGCCTTCCCGGAGCTTCCACACAATGAAGAGACCAGGCCAAACAGAAGAGAGTAAAGTTGAGGTATGTATTCCCCACAGAGCAGTCCCAATGGTGGGATTCAAATACTTTAACAACCGCTTCTCTGCCCTAATGGCCATCTTAAGTATAAAAAAATTATATAATGAAAGGTCATTTATTATTTCATGCATTTAATATTTAAATAAGAACAATAAAAGAGGTACACAAAACTAGGTTATACGAGTTTTAAAATATTAATGAAAAAATATTAAATAATACCTGACAAAAAACAGTAAAGCTGTTACTTAGATATTTCCATATTGCTTCTTGATTGGCATCCTTACTTGCGATTTTTTCACCTATAGACGGAATGAACATTACTACGGATGCTTAGGATATGCTGTTGCGCAGATGAATGTTAAAATAAAGAGTAAGGAATTTAAATTTGTGATTTCCACATTGGGTGGCTTCCCAGGCGCCCACCTTAGAGAGAATACAGGTGCCACTTTAATAACCAGTTCGCAGAACTCAACAACAACAACAAAAAAATAGCTATTGGTTCTGCCCAACCAGTGTGAACCAGCTGAATTCCACTACTGGGCGGTCCTGCTACAGGGTCACTGCAGCTCACTGTATGGAGAGGGCAGGCCCCCGCTTCTCTCAGCACAGTGCTCACGGCTTCTCAGTCTGTGCTGGGTAACCACACTCTCCCCCCTCAGCCCCGTAGCCCCCCCCCCAGTTACTAGCCCTGGGGAGCTGTGCTTGCCCTTGCTTCCCCCACTGCCTACCCACACCTTTGTAAATATTGCCTGAACCCTTCCCTACATATCCTACTTTTAGTATGCCAACAGTTTCCTGCTGGGACCCTGGGTCATGAAGAGAGGGATTCCTGTTACCAGGTGAAACAAGACAGCCAAACTCACACCCAGACTGTCTGGCTCCACAGCCCTGCTCTTAACTACACTGCTCTACTCCTTCAAAATTTCACAAAGAGCCGCGGGGACCTCTTCTCACTCTTCCCTCTGGAGTCCAAAATGTTCTCATTCTCTTTGTGTGAGCCTCTTTCAAAAAAGGTGACCCTTTGTTGCCTTTCTCTATCGGCATCATCATTGGTCCCAGAGTATGGTGGGTACAACACAGGTTCCTGTGGCCATCAGTCTAGAAATGGTTAACAACCTTTAAACACTCTGCTAATAATGCTGACTCGTGCTCATTTGGGTCTTCCTATGAGCATTTTAAGTTCAGTTTGCCTATGCCTCAGTTCCCTATTGATGCAGCTGGGGGCTGGATAGGGTCATCTGCTGGGAGAGAATGGAATCTTCCCTGGCTGCCCAATTCCAGAGTGAGGAGAGACTGAAGGCCCTTAACCTTGGACAACTGGCTCTCCCCAGCCTGATTTGGCCAAAGCAACTTGCTGTAAGCTCCTTAGTTAAAGACATTAGGGTGTTTTCTGGTAAACTGGTAAATCCAGTAGGCTTCAGTGGGTCCATACAGTAACTCAATCCTTCAGAAAAATGGCCCATTTGGTGACTTGGTCATACAATGACTTGGCTTTCAGCAAATTGACTAGGAGCCAAATGTATGACTTCCAACACCAAGCAAATGAGGTGGGAGCTTTATCCATACAAGAACCCCCTTAAGACCTTCCCCCAAGGAGCCCTGTGCTACAATAGGAGAGGGAAACAGGAGACCAGGGTTCAGGAAGCAGTTGAGATCTTATCCTTACACACTGTGGGCACACATCAGTCTTAAGCGTCCCTCTGACTGGCCTCTCCTAGTTCTTTTTCTCCCCGTTCCCTTTCTAAGGGGTCTGAAGGGTGAGGGCTGTGATCAAGTTTGGGTTGGGTGATGAAGCGGGAGAACCACTTCAGGTCCTTTCTGTGGAGCCCTCCCACCCTCAGCAACCCCCCGATACCTGCGTGACGTGGTCTTTGTTTGGAATAGTGGTAGCCAGGGAAACCTCAGTAAGATTCTCTCAGCAGCTTTCTCCCCAGGATTCCCAGAGGGAATGTTTACAAGTGCTGCCAGGGCAACACCCGTTTCAACCAATGGCAAACAGAGCCCAAATTTGAGCTCTGACTACTTCTTTTAGTAAAGGAGAGCGCTAGTCAGTCACAGGCACAATCTGACTTCCAAAGCAAGACGCAGCTGTAGTGGCCATAGCCAGCTTCTGCCCAGCGGGAGATGAGCTCGCAGGGCTGTGCCAGGGAGCCTCGTAGCTGGTATGTATGGGGTCCTCATTCTGTGCCAGTCACTGTGGGAAGGGCTCAGTACTGTGAAGTCATTGACTCCTCACAGCAGCCCTGTGAGGTAGGTATTAGTGTTTTCATCACAACTGAACAAACTGAGGCTTAGAGAGTGTTAAAGAAATTTCCAAAAACTCAAATCCAGAGCTGTCCAACTACTTCACTGAGCTTTTTACTTGTTTTTTTCCCAAATTCTCAGTTTAGGACCTCCCTTGTGTGCTTAGTTACTTTTAAAGATGTCTTTTTTTTTCTTTTCATTGGTCCACTTTTATTTTTGTTTTTATTTTATTTTATTGTTGTGAGAGCAGGGGAGATAGACTCCCACATGCACCCAAACCAGAATCCACCCAGCAATCCCCTTCTGTGGCTGACGCTTAAACCAGTCAAGCCACTGGCTGAGAGAAGAGGAGAAAGAAGAGAGAAGCGGAGGGAAGAGAAGCAGATGGTCACTTCTCATGTATGCCCTAACCGAGGAGTGAACCCTGGACATCCGCACACAGGGCCAACGCTCTATCCACTGAGTCAACAAGCCAAGGCTGATTCATATTTTAAAAAAATAATTTATTGAGCCTGAACAGGCAGTGGTGCAGTGCATAGAGCATCAACCTGGGATGCTAAGGACCCAGGTTCGAAACCCTGAGGTTGCCACCTTGAGCGTGGACTCACCAGCTTGAGCGCGAGGCCACTGGATCATGGGATCATGGACATGACAACCCCATGGTCACTGGCTTGAGCCCAAGGTGTCTGGCTTGAGCAAGGGATCACTGACTCAGCTGGAGCCCCCCGGTCAAGGCACGTATAAGAAGCAATCAATGAACAACTAAAGTGTCACGACTATGAGTTGATGCTTCTCTCTCTCCCTTCCTGTCTGTCTGTCTCTCTCTTGCTTGCTCACAAAAATTATAATAATAATAATAATAATAATAATAATAATAATAAATTTATTGAGGTAAAAGTCACATTACATAAAAGTGAACAATTTTAAAGTGAACAATTCAGCAGCACTTAGTATATTCACAGTGTTTCCCACCCCCCACATTTCACCATCTCTGAAATGGGGATTCATCATATAATCAGTAATACATTATGGTTTACTTGAGAATATTTTAAAAAATTCTTCATAGTGAAAAATAAATGAAGGTACACCTTTCAGTTGATGGTGTCTTAGATTAGTTGAAATATGGTACTTGGTGGTCTTGGATTTTTGAGGGAATATACATGATGTTTGGTGCACCTCACTCATTTAACGAGTGTTTTCAAAAATGTCATTTATGAATCCAGAATGAGCTTATATTACATACATCAAGGTCCCACATACAGGGAGCCCACTGATGAGACAGCACAGTGAAGCTGGGGAGTGGGATTGGGAGGGGAAAAGATGGAAGACAGTGTGGCTTAGTTGGAGGAACTCAATCTCTGATCTCAGAGGGCTTTGTCGGGATCCAGAACAAGTCTCCCCAGAATGCATCACCCTGGCATGCAGATTCTTTTGAGCTGAAATAAAGCCCAACACATCCCCAGAAGAGGGTTTTGTGTGAGTGTGTGTTTATCTCCTCCTTACCCACCTGATGGAATTCCTGAACAAAACCTGCTTCAGGAAGGGAACCTTAGCATGTCCATCTTAGCACATATGAACCAAGTGTGGCAGACACGCTGATCTCTGCAATGTCTGTCAGACTCCCTTCTGGATCCTGTTGTTTCTGGGTGGCCCAGCAAGAATTTGTTCACCACGTCTTTGCTCTTTTTCATCTACCTGTGAGTTGCCTACTTCCCCTTTGAAGTCCCAGAGCCCTGCCTCCCTCTCCTTAGTCCAGAATGGCATACATACCTCATTTTGCCTCACTGTGTGATAAGGTGTCAAGGAACTGCAAAACTGTTGATACTTGTATTTGAAAAAGAAGAACCAGGCCCCCTACCCCTCTTTTCTGAGGAAAAAACCCCCCGAAAACCTGTATTCTGTAACATTTTATATGCTTCCTAATAATCATCCTTCTGAGATTCTTTATATGTACAGAACTTGTAAACTAAGCAAGTGGGCACTAGCTTATTAGGTTTCCTAAATGTAAAATGACATTTATTGCTACTGTGTTGGTATGTAAAACATTTATCACTACTGTGTTATCTTGTGGTCTTGATATGTAGGAATGTTTTTCCTTTTAATAGGTCCTATAGTTAAATATTGCAAGCTTATCAGTAAATAACCTTTGTACCTAGCACGTCTCCTTTTCCCCCCAACCAATATTTGATCATGTCTATATAACCAGCCTCAGAGCTATATTCTAGGCTGCACAATTTGGGTGAGCTGTACCCCATGTATAACTTGTTGGGTTAATATTAATATTAATAAAGCTCCTCCTAATATTTCTATTTCTATCTTGGTGTCTCTATGTAACCCACGGATTAAGCTACTTTTTAACAACTGTCTTTGGAATTTTTATGTAAATTCCACATGTGCACATATTACAGTTGATTTTTCTCCTGTTAATCTGTTGTATGTCATTTGAATTATTTGACCACCCAGAAGGACTGAAGGCAGGGGAAAGTTTCCACATCCCCAACAGTTTCATTTCCAGCCCTGGCAGTAGGCAGTGTCATGACCAGAGGTTGCTTCACCTCTCTGAGCATCTTCATGGGTACAATGGGGAATCTTTTTTTTGTAACAGAGACAGAGAGAGAGAGAGAGAGAGAGAGAGAGACAGATAGGGAAAGACAGACAGGAAGGGAGAGAGATGAAAAGCATCAATTCTTTGTTGCAGCTCCTTAGTTGTTCAATGATTGATTTCTCAGATGTGCCTTGACTGGGAGGGGGGGTGCATGGGCTACAGCAGACCGAGTGACCCCTTGCTCAAGCCAGCAACCTTGGATTCAAGCTGGTGAGCCTTGCTCAAACCAGATGAGCCTGCGCTCAAACTGGTGACTCGGGGTTTCAAACCTAGGTCCTCTGCGTCGCAGTCTGATGCTTTATCTACTGTGCCACTGCCTGGTCAGGCCAATGGGGATCTTAATAGGAGGCACTTAAAAAGGTCGGTAAGGCCTGACCTGTGGTGGTGCAGTGGATAAAGCGTCGACCTGGAAATGCTGAGGTTGCCGGCCCGAAACCCTGGGCTTGCCCGGTCAAGGCACATATGGGAGTTGATACTTCCAGCTCCTCCCCCCTTCTCTCTCTCTGTCTCTCTCTCCTCTCTCTCCCTCTCTGTCTCTCTCTCCTCTCTAAAAAATGAATAAAATTAAAAAAAATTAAAAACAGCAAATGGAGCTGAAAATTTAAAAAAAAAAGAAAAGGTTGGTAAGATGAAATGAGGCTATTCCTATAGAGCACTCAAAACAGGCCCACTCTGAGTGTTCAGTAAGCATTAGTTATTGTTATAAAGTACTGTACCTTAATTCTGCGGGTTGCGTAGAGACACCAAGGCAGGATAAAGAAGAAGTTTTAGGAGGAGATTTATTAATAAGCTGGCTACATATGACTTACATGGGGTACAGCTAACCCAAATCATGCAGCCTCAAATATAGCCCTGAGGCTAGTTATATAGACATGACCACATACAGGTGGGGGGAAAGGAGGGGAACATGACACAACAGTCAATCATTAACAAGCTTACAACATTAGTTTATAGGGTCTATTAAAAGGAAGAAAACATTCCTACATGTTAAAACTTACAAGGTAACACAATAGCGATAAATGTCATTTTACATATCAATACAGTAGTGATAAATGTCATTTTACATATTAAAGACATTCCCAAATCTTCTAGTGTCTACCCCCTCCCATCCCTGTCACCACAGCAAAATAGTTAGTTTAGGATAAGGAGAGAGGCCAAATGAAAATACCCTAAAAGTGTATTAGGAAACCTAATAAGCTAGTCCCCGCTTGTTTCGTTTGCAAGTTTTTATACATATAAAGGATTTCAAGAGGGGTGATTATTAGAAAGCATATAAAATGTTACAGGATGCAGGTTTTTCAAGCAAGGGGAGTGGGCTCGTGATCCCTTTGTCTAGAGGTATCCGGCACTCTCAGGACTCCAGGAGGGGAGGAAGGGTTAGGATCAGTGTAGGATGTGTAAACTGTAACAGTGGATTCCGTCTGATCTTTTTCGTCTGATTTTTGCTTAACTCATCTTGGCTTGTAAAACAATAACTGGCCCACCTGACCCCTAGATGTTTGCCCAGGCTTCTTGAAGAAGCCGCAGGCATCCGGTGTTTGATTAAGGGCTTATCGGAAAGGCAAGGCCGCAAGCATCTGAGGCAATCAATGGTTGCATTCGCCGGGTAAAATAGACACTGGAGACGTTTAGAGAGTTTAAACAAAGTTTTATAGAAAAGTGAGCTCAGGTGACGGTCACCAGTCACACCGAGCACCTACAATTTAGGGTTTTTTTATAGCGTAGCAAGCAAGCGGTTCATACAGAAGTGAATTTTGCGTTTAGTACTTGGCTCCCCCAAATTAAATTTTAGTCAGATGTGCCTTAGTAACCAGTCATACAGTTGAAAGCCCCCAGCTGGAAAAGTCCCTATCTATCCTCCAGGATTGGGTTGCACTAATTATCCTGGGAGTTTTACGACTTTCCTATCTCAAGGACTCATCTATTCCTAGCCATCCTGGGAGTCTAACACCTTCCTTACCTCAAGGACCGGGAATAGATTATGTCACATCAATCACCCTGAGAACTGTTACAACTCCCCTCCTTGAAATTAAGCAGATGTTTGCCCATCAATTACCCTGAGAACTGTTACAACTCCTCTCCCTGAAAATAGGTATAAAACTTGCCTGCTGAAGTGGCTCGGGGCTCTTGGCCATTTCCTTGCCTTGGGCCTGCTCGCGAGTGTAATAAACTTTTCTTTGTTTTACTCTGAGTCTAGAATTCTGTTGGTGCGTCCTCAGTCAACATAAACATTGTCTCCTAAAGGATCTTATTGAAGGGGAAGAGGAAGTTCTTTGTTGTCTAGCAAGAGTGGCCTCAGTCCTTCCAGAGAACTATAGTTAAACTATGATTAGTTACTAACTTTTGCCCCTTTAATCTCTTACTCTGGGTTTGTTTGTTTTTTTCTTTTCAGAAAGGAGGGGTAAGGCCTGACTCTTCCTTCTAAAATACTGTTACTTTTTGCAATTCTTTGGCACCTTATCACATTATCACAATCCCGATGATAAAGATACTCACCACAACAGACAGAACCTGTAACCAATACAAAACGATATTGAAAGTAAACTGTAATTGAAATTTTTTTAAAAAGTAGAGAAGTCAGAAAGAGCCCAACCACTTCCCTGAAGCTGGGAGGATGTGCCTGGGACAACAGAGACAGGTGTGCCTTGGCCGGTCACTGTGTAGGCCCAATGCCAGGCAGCCAAGCGGGAGGAGGACTTGTCATTGGTAATCATGCACACTCCAGATCTACGAACGCTACTGATGGTGGTCTGGCTTCTGTTGGCTGGTCTGACTCCCACACAGCTCATCAGACCAACTTCTAGGAACGTGCTGGTGCTGCAGCAGGCCCTGGTCCACAGCCCTGCCCTTCCCCTCAGTTCCCTGAAGGAGGGAGAGAAAGCTGGAAACACTAAGCCCCACAGTACCTGCATTCCAGAAAAGGCAGAGCTCCAGCTTCCTTTGTGTGAAATTTTTGTGGGCAAGGGCAGTAAGACTCTCCTAAGAATCTCTGAGGCCACCAGTAAGAAAGCCAGGGTGGGATGTGAGGGCGATCTGGCTGTGACATCTGTCACCCCATTGATCGCCAGGGTTGATTCGGCTGATCTGGCTGGCTAGGCGGGTGTCCCCTTCCTCCCTCACCGCTCCATGTGCGTCCCTCCCGAAGCTGCGCACTCGGTGGAAGAGGACGACCTTCCCTGCTAGAGGAGAGGACCGCTCTTCAGTCAAGGGTATACGAGTAGCTGCGCTCCCCTGCTAGAACCTTCAAACAAGTCTCAAGAAAGCCAGGGTGAGGACCTGGCCTTGGAGGGCTGGCAGTGGGATTCTTTTTTTTTTTTTTTTTTTAATTATTTTTTTTTTATTCATTTTAGAGGAGAGAGAGAGAGAGGGAGGGAGAGAAGGGGGAGGAGCAGGAAGCTTCAACTTCCATATGTGCCCCGACCGGGAAAGCCCAGGGTTTCGAACCGGCAACCTCAGCATTTCCAGGTCGAGCGAGGCTTTATCCACTGCGCCACCACAGGTCAGGCTGGCAGTGGGATTCTTAAAGCCAGGGGACAAAGAGAGGAAGGCAAAAGATGAGAAACTCCCTGTACACAAAATGCTCTCATGGGGGAGAAAGATTTCCCAGCCAATTATAAAGGCTCTTCTCTGAAAGTAGCTCAATCTTCCCCGGGCCAGAACTCGATCTCCCAGCCAAGCCCCTCACTGAAGCGCAGATTCTGGCCTCCAGGGCACTCCAGACTAGAGGTCTTTTGAATTTTCAGGCAGCACTGAGGACAGTTTCTTTCAATCCTCGCCCTGCTCTCTGCGGTGCAGGTAAGTGTGGAATAGTGGCCCAAGAGGGAGGGGAAAATGCAAGGAGCAGGCAGAGCCAGGTAGGAGGGCCTGGCCAGAGGCTCACCCAGCCCAGCCTCTTACTCTTCAGGAAGGAAACAGACTCTGCGGACTTTCAAGCCCCAAACCCCAGAACCACCCTGATGTCCCCGCGCCACCCTGAGCCTCCTCTGTCTGCCTGGGGGTCAGCCCCGAGCCCTTGCTCCTGACCAGCGATGCACCCACTGTCCAGTGGCCAGAACCGAAGGACGTGGAGCCTGTGCGCAAAAATGAGTCACTGCTGAACCCCGTGGGCCTTCCAGACAGAGATCAGGGAGCCTCCTTCAGCCAGCAGGTCGTCCCCAGGTGAGTGTGCGTCCTGTCTGGTCCTGGAAGACAGAGGGTCGGCTGCCTGGGTCCTGAGGCTGCCTGGCTGGACAGACCTTGGAGTGGGGGCGAAGGGCAGACCCTCACTTGTCCCACCTGTGGGTTGGGAGGCAGGGGGAATTCTGTAAAATGGATGTGGTGCTCACAAAAGAGAATTGTTTTGAAGACTTTTGCAGGTCTCCACACTGTTGGCTGGAGTGGTTGACATCAGAGCACAGGAAGATGGACCCTTTCTTTAGGACTCCACACCACACCCTGGGCCTTGAATTATATTTTTTGCCACCTGGGTCCCTTCAGTCATGTTCACTTCCTCTGTGTCAGCCCTCTCCACTTTTATGCCCTCAAGCTTACCCTATCCCTCCCTTCCCTTATTTATCTTCTTATTCTTTTTCCATCTCCCTGCCTCCACCTAGCAAGTATGTCAGTTCTTGGGGACGAAGCTCTGGCTAACTGCTGACACTCTTGTCTAATGAACACAGTCAACCAGCACATTATCTTTAAGTACCTGCAAAGTGCAGAGATGGCAGGCATGTGGGGAAGTGGAGCTGGATAAGACCAGATTCCTACCCTCAAACCACTTACAATCTAGTTGGGAGCATAAGGTGTGCTCACATGAAAAGGTAATTAGCTGCCTGACTGGTAGTTGTGCAGTGGATAGAGCAGGGGTCCCCAAACTATGGCCCGCGGGCCACATGCAGCCCCCTAAGGCCATTTATCCGGCCCCCGCCGCACTTCCGGAAGGGGCACCTCTTTCATTGGTGGTCAGTGAAAGGGGCATAGTTCCCATTGAAATACTGGTCAGTTTGTTGATTTAAATTTACTTGTTCTTTATTTTAAATATTGTATTTGTTCCCGTTTTGTTTTTTTTACTTTAAAATAAGATCTGTGCAGTGTGCATAGGGATTTGTTCATAGTTTTTTTTTTATAGTCTGGCCCTCCAATGGTCTGAGGGACAGTGAACTGGCCCACTGTGTAAAAAGTTTGGGGACCCCTGGGATAGAGCATTGACCCAGGACACTGAGGTCCCTGAGTCGAAACCCGAGGTCGCTGGCTTGAGCGTGGGTTTGTGGACTTGAGCACAGAATCATCAACATGATTCCTAGGTCGCTGGATTGAGACCAAAGGTCACTGGTTTGAGAAGCCCAAGGTCACTAACTTGAGCCCAAGGTCACTGACTTGAGCAAGGGGTCACTAGCTTGCCTTGAGCCACCCCCCCCCCGTCAAGGCACATACAAGAAGCAATCAGTGCACAACTAAAGTGAAGCAACTATGAGTTGATACTTTTCTCTCCTCTCTCTATGTTTTCCTCTCTCTCTTAAAAAAGAAAAGTTAACTAGCAAATCAAATGTATCAAGAAAAGCCCTGGCCGGTTGGCTCAGTGGTAGAGCATCGGCCTGGCGTGCAGGAGTCCCGGGTTCGATTCCTGGCCAGGGCACACAGGAGAAGCACCCATCTGCTTCTCCACCCCTCCCTCTCTCCTTCCTCTCTGTCTCTCTCTTCCCCTCCCTCAGCCAAGGCTCCATTGGAGCAAAGTTGGCCCGGGCACTGAGGATGGCTCTGTGGGCTCTGCCTCAGGCACTAGAATGGCTCTGGTTGCAACAGAGCGACACCCCAGATGGGCATAGCATCGCCCCCTGGTGGGCATGCTGGGTGGATCCCGGTAGGGCGCATGCGGGAGTCTGTCTGACTGCCTCCCTGTTTCCAACTTCAGAAAAATACAAAAAAAAAAAAAAAAATGTATCAAGACATCTTGGATTTGAGCAGCTTTGAAGTAAATGAGGCTGACTGACCTTGCTTCAAATCTAAAGTTCTACCAGACTGTAATGGGGAGAGGAAGGAATTGGTAGGGGCCTAGAACCTTTCCTAAGCTGAGGCTCATCCACCACCAGCAAAAGCCACAGACCCTGAATGCAGCACAGGTCACTCCCAGATGGGCAGACCTCTGAGAGTCATCATGTCACAAAGACCTCTCCGGACATTCCAGCCATCCTTGAGCATGCAGGGCTGCCACAGGATGAGTGCCTCATTGAACGTGCCTTGCTTAGAATGCAAGTACCATGGCAGAGCTGTTCCTAGATGCCTGGACATTTGATGGGGTTGCCTTGTTGTTCTGATCCACAGTCATCCGACTACGCTGGGCTTCTCTTACAGGCACTAAATGAAAAGTCCAGGGTTGCCCTAGAAACCTGACCTACCTGACCCCAAAGACTAGGCTCTTAGTGATAAGAGAGGAGAGTGAGTTTCAAGGGGCTGTGCTGTTTTTTGGCCTGTAGAAACAAATGGTATTAGACCTAGAAAGAAAACTCAACATGGATGGACCTTGATAACATTATACTGAGTGAAATAAGTAAATCAGAAAAGCTAAGAACTGTATGATTCCATATGTAGGTGGGACACAAAATTGAGACTCATGGACATAAATTAGAGTGCAGTGGTTACCAGGGGGAGGGGAAGGGAGGAGAGGAAGGGGGGTGGGGAAGGGGGAGGGGCATAAAGAGAAACAAATAAAAGGTGACAGAGGATGATGTGACTTTGGGTGATGGGTACACAACATAATCAACTGTCCAGATGATGTGGAGATGTTTTCTCTAAATCTATGTACTCTAGTTGGCTAATGTCACCCTGTCAAATTTAATTGTTTACATAAAAATTAATAAATTAAAAAAAGAGAGAACTCTGATGTGCTAACTGAGACTGACACTCCCCAGCTGTGTGGTAGGTGGCACTCAGGGGGACAGGCAAGGTACACCCAGGAAACTCTTAAACACCTGGGAAAGATTTTTGTTTTATTGGGGCGGAAATGCTCAGTGTTTCCATTTTCTTCTCTACCTTTTCTCTACTGCTTTTGGAGTTATAATCCTTTGGGGTAATAAATGAAATTGCATGCTTGTTTGTAAATTTTATTACATGACCACTCTCTAGACCATATATAATTATTGGTTTCTCTATGTTTTCTGGGACTGAAGAAATTACCTGCCAAGAAACAAAACAATAGATTTTTCTTTAAGATTTTATTTAATAATTTTACAGAGAGGTGGGGACAAAAGTATCAATTTAGAGTTGCTTCACTTTAGCTGTTCATTGATTGCTTGTCATATGTGCCTTGACTGGGCAAGGCCAGGGCTTTGAACCATGGATATCAGCATTCCAAGTCAACACTCTATCCATTTAGCCACCACGGGCCAGGCAAAAAACAACAGATTTTTTTGTGTGTGTATTTTTCTGAAGCTGGAAACGGGGAGACAGTCAGACAGACTCCCGCATGCGCCCGACCGGGATCCACCTGGCATGCCCACCAGGGAGTGATGCTCTGCCCATCCGGGGTGTCGCTCTGCTGTGACCAGAGCCACTCTAGCGCTTGAGGCAGAGGCCATGGAGCCATCCCCAGCGCCCGGGCCATCTTTGCTCCAATGGAGCCTTGGCTGCAGGGAGGGGAAGAGAGAGACAGAGAGGAAGGAGAGGGGGAGGGGTGGAGAAGCAGATGGGTGCCTCTCCTGTGTGCCCTGGCCGGGAATCGAACCCGGGACTCCTGCACGCCAGGCCGATGCTCTACCACTGAGCTAACTGGCCAGGGCCAGATTTTTTAAAACATGTGCTCAGCCTGACCAGGTGGTGGCGCAGTGAATAAAGCGTTGGCCTAGAATGCTGAGGACCCAGGTTCAAGACCCCAAGGTCTCCGGCTGGAGTGCATGCTCATCTGGCTTAAGCACGGGCTCACTAACTTCAGTGCGGGGTCACCGCCTTCAGTGTGGGATCACAAACATGACCTCATGGTCACTGGGTTGAGCCCAAAAGTCACTGGCTTGGAGCTCAAGGTCACTAGCTTGAACAAGGGGTCACTCAGGCAGTTCGACTGGAGCCTCCTCCCCCCCATCAAGGCACATATGAGAAAGCAATCAATGACCAACTAAGGTGTCGCAACGAAGAATTGATGCTTCTCATCTTTCTCCCTTCTTGTCTGTCTGTTCCTGTCTGTCCCTCTTTCTCTCTCTCTTGCACTAAAAAAAAAGTGTGTGTTCAAACTAATAAAGCAGCACTTACATGGGTTTACAGAAGTCAGATCTGGGTAGGCCATTTTCTCAGCGATGCCTTGAAAAGAACTATTAGGTCTCTAATCCCGAATCAAGTTCTGTGGTGATCCCAAAGGCCACAATGATTTGGCTCTTCATTGCAAAAGAGCCTCTGAGTGGTGAGGGAGATATATTACAGCCATCAACATCAGACACAGTGCATGCACAGATATGCCAAAGAAACCCTTAACAATTAGAGATTATGCAAACATAGCTCTGGATTTATTCTTTACAGACATTTCCTTCTTTTGCCTTTTATCAACCATGCACCAAAATGTGAAGGTTATAAGAACATTTTCAACCATAGTTTAGTGTGCTGTAGGATCTACTTTCTCTGGAAAGCAAAGAAGAGCACATTGCAAAAGAACAGTCTGGAGTATACAAACCTCAGAGAAGAAATACTTGGTTAAGAGGTGTAGAGGAGGTGGGGGGAAGAAGGGAGCATACAAGCAGACACAAACCAGAAGACTCAAACCCAGCAGCTGAGTGCGTCTCTTTAGTTGTCTAAAAATAGGGGTGGTGAACATGCAGTGCAGTGTACAGATGATGTGTTATGGAATGGTCCACCTGAAACCTATAGCATTACTAATGTCACCCCAATAAAGTCAATTTTAAAAATCAATTGGGCCTGACTTGTGGCGGCACAGGAAATAGAGCATCGAGCTTCCTGCTCCTCCCCACTTCCTCTCTCTTTCTCTCTCTTTCTCTCTTCTAAATTAAATAATATCTTATAAAAAATCAATTGTATATATGAATTTTGTTTTTATCAAGATAGAGGGACAGACAGAAACAGACAGGAAGGGAGAGAGATGAGAAGCATCAATTCTTCGTTGCGGCACCTTAGTTGTTCATTGATTGCTTTCTCCTATGTGCCTTGACCGGAGGGCTCCAGCAGGGTGAGTGACCCCTTGCTCAAGCCAGTGACCTTGGGGTCATGTCCATGATCCCACACTCAAGCCAGCGACCCTGCACTCAAGCTGGTGACCTCAGGGTTTCAAACTTGGGTACTCAGCATCCCAAGCTGACACTCTATCCACTGTACCACCACTTGGTCAGGCAAATTTAATTTTATAAATGAAATTTTAAAAAGAAAAGACAGAATCTTAGCCCTAGCCTGATAGCTTGGTTAGTTAGAGCATCATCCCAAAGCACAGAGGTTGCTGGTTTGATCTCCGGTCAGGGCACATACAGGAGCAGATCAATGTTCCTGTCTCGCGCTCTCTCCCTTCCTCTGTGTCTAAAATCAATTAATCAATAAAT
This sequence comes from Saccopteryx leptura, assembly GCF_036850995.1. Taxonomy (NCBI): domain Eukaryota; kingdom Metazoa; phylum Chordata; class Mammalia; order Chiroptera; family Emballonuridae; genus Saccopteryx; species Saccopteryx leptura. The sequence continues at coordinate 111,562,786 of NC_089516.1, read as the reverse complement.
AAAACCCCACAGAATCATCAGACATTATTGAAAATATTAGATAAAGGCATTTATTTTTCAAAAAAGACTAGAATCTTAATTTTAAAAGTAAAAATATATATATAAAAGTACAGAAATGTCATTTCTTTAATATGTCCTTTTCTCCTTTCTTTCCTTTGATTGTGACTGGACTCACCCAGCACCTTCCCTCACCTGCCTCCCTCTCCCTTGTACGGCCACTCCCTTAATCATTAAGCCTCCAGGACGACGTGGTTCTGATCAGCATCAATTTTTTTAAAAAGATTTTAAAAGTCTGCATCAACATACAAAAATCTCTATTATTTTCAATATTGTTTTACATTTTCCAGCCACAGAACTATCAGAATGATATGAAATCTTAAAAACCAAGTGATGTGTAACTCTCACCTCACTCCCCACCCTTAGCCAGAAGCTTACTGTTGAGGATGGTGGAGGCTTCGATCTCATCTGCTCATCACCTTCCCTTAAAACAAGTGGCAACCACTGAGAGGGGTAAGCAGGCACTCAGTCCTTGCAGTGGCCTTGAGCTGAGTTTTCCTCTCTGTTTCCATCAAATACCTTCAGAGCAAGTGTTGAGGTTAGTGTTGTCTGTTTTGTTTACAGTGCTCTGGGAATACATTAGTTGTCATCATTTGTTCTAAGAGGGAACCCAAGACTGCTGCCACCACCTACACTTAGTTACAGACTGGGTCCAAGGGTCCTCCTGACACCACATTTGGATAAGTGCCTTTGGGGAACCTGGGGGTGGACGGGACAGCTGTTCAGGGGGTGCTTACAAACCAGCCATGACCCCTTCCACATGCATGGGGAGGTACAGCTACAAACTAGTCCATATACGTGACTAAATGACAGTATCGGATACCCAGGGATATATGCAGATGACATACTCTCTTCACTTGAGAGACGGGAGACCTGAGGCTCAGAGAAATGAGGTGACTTGTCTAAGGTCACAGCTGACAGGTACCGGAGCCTGTCAGCTGACGGTCCTCCCAGTCCTCCTAATACTGCACATCAACTCAGAAAGGGTTTAGTCTTTGCTTTCTCATCCAGAGGCACATCACTGCGGTGGATTGGGATAGACAAATTCCTCCAGGGAAGGTACAGAGTTCAGGTTTACAGAGGAGCCCAGGAAGTATCTGGCATCTGAACTATAATGAGAAAAGAACTAGGAGTGGGAGAAAGCAAGGGGATTGCTCTTATATACTCCTGAATAAATAGGAATTAAAAAACAAACACTTCCTGGCATCTTCCTTGATGGGGGCCCTGCTATTGTTTTCAGGTTTTCTGTCTCACTATTATTGACATTTTGGGCTGCCCAAAACTCCTCGGGAGGGACTGTCCTCTGCATGGTAGGAGTTTAGTTAGCATTGCTGATCTTTAGCAAGATAGAGAGAGAGACAGATGACAGGAAGATGAGAAACATCAATTCTTTGTTGTGGCACTTTAGTTGTTCATTGATTGCTTTCTCATATGTGCCCTGAAGGGGCGGGAGTCTCCAGCCAAGCCAGTGACCCTCACTCCAGCCAGCGACCTTTGGGCTTCAAACCAGAGACCTTGGGGTCATGTCTATGATCCCATGCTCAAGCCGGTGACCCTGCACTCAAGCTAGATGAGCCCGCACTGAAGCGGCTACCTTGGGGGGCTTTGAACCTGGATCCTCTCTGTCCCAGGTTGACACTCTATCCACTGCACCAATGCCTGGTCAGGCTAGCAATGCTGGTCTCTAACCACTAGATATAAGTAATACCTCATCCAACTGCCCACTTTGTAACAATGAAGAAAAAAAGAAAAGAACTCCTACCTTTCCAAATGTGCCTTTACAGACAAACTCACCCTGGTTGAAAACCACTGCTTCAGTCCACCTTCCTCAGAGCAGCCAGGCAGATGTTTGTACCTCACCATCCCCGGCTCCTGCCCCCTGCCCCGCAGAGGCTGCCCGTCTCTCCAGTGTCCTTTCCCTCCACTGTCCTTCCCACACAGCCATGCTCGTTTGTCCCCGCACTCATGCTGTTTTCTCGGCACGGTGTCCTCCTGTCGGTTTTGTTTTTGTTTGTTTTTTTTTAAGTGAGGAGGGGAGATAGAAAGACTCCCACATGCACCCAGACTGGAACCAATGCTCAAATCAACCGAGCTATCCTCAGCGCCCGGCGCCAATGCTTGGACCAACTGAGCCACTGGCTGCAGGAGAGAAAAAGGAAGAGAAGGGGGAGGGAGGGGAAGAGAAGCAGATGGCTGCTCCTCATGTGTGCCCTGACCGGGACTGAACCCGGAACTTCTGCATGCCAGGTCGACTCTGTTCACTGAGCCAACCAGCCGGGGCTGTCAGTTATTTCTCTCATAAATACTACACAACCTTCAAGATTTGGCTTGGTGCCTGACCAGGCAGTGGCGCAGTGGATAGAGCGTTCGAATGGGATGCAGAGGACTCAGGTTCAAGACCCCAAGGTCGCCAGCTTGACCGCGGGCTCATCTGGTTTGAGCATAAAGCTCACCAGCTTGAACCCAAGGTCACTGGCTCGAGCAAGGTGTTACTCGGTCTGCTGTAGCCCCACAGTCAAGGCACATATGAGAAAACAATCAATGAACAACTAAGGCAGCGGTTCTCAACCTGTGGGTCGCGACCCCAGCAGGGGTCGAACGACCAAAACACAGGGGTCGCCTAAAGCCATTGGAAAATACATATTTATTATACATATACCTTTTTAAATAAAATATGTATTTCCAATGGTTTTAGGCGACCCCTATGTTTTGGTCGTTCGACCCCCGCCAGGGTTGCGACCCACAGGTTGAGAACCGCTGAACTAAGGTGTCGCAACGAAAAACTAATGATTGATACTTCTCATCTCTCTCCATTCCTGTCTGTCTGTCCCTATCTATCCCTCTCTCTGACTGTCAAAAATAAATAAATAAATAAATAAATAAATAAATAAATAAAAGATTTGGCTTGGCATGGGCATCACGTGGAAAACTATCCTTAGCCCTCTCCCTCGCCTGCAACCGCCCCTTCGCTCCCACAGCACCTTCTGCAAACTTTAGGGCATAGCACTCATCACCCCATCTTGTAACTGTGTCACTCTGTGAGCTTCCGAATGGCGAGGCTGGGTCTTACGCAGATCTGAGGCACAGTGCCCGGCGCGTAGCATTTCCTCAGCAGTGTTTGTGGAGTGAACTATAAAGAACAGTTGAAAGCACAGTAGGTTGTGTCAAAACACCAGGACTCTAGGCCCAGTTCTGCCACTAGCTGAGAGATTGCTCCCCACCCCTGAACTTTCCTTTCCTCGTGTGAGGAATCAGAATTTGGACCAAATGTCTAAGGGTCCTTATAATTTGCAATTCCTGATAGTAAAATGTTCCTTTTTTTCCCATAAATGTTTCACTTAAAAATGTTTTTCAAAGGGCAGCGCCATCTTCGTCCCTCTTCTGAATGTGCATAGCTTTCTCTACCCTTTTTCAGTCTTTTCCTATTCACTATTTCACTTGACCCTAGAAATAATTATGGAAGCCTGGTAAATGTAATTTCAAACAAGACCATTCTTCTAAAGGGACAGAAACTGTGAGATGTTCCCATTATGCAATACTGAAGACTGTATTAATCCATGCATGAAGAGGCCTTTCCAGGTGGTATGACAATCAGGCTAGTGCTGGGCAGGAAATCAGAACATATGATCACCAAAGACCTTATATTGTTAGTTTTGAATTATGTGAACATGTGGATATACTGTCTGTTTAAAATGAAAGATAGTGAATACAATCAAATGAATGGCATTGTTTCCCATCCCAACTGGCCTTATGAGGCGACTTATGTACCCAAGGTCAGTAGATAAATCACATGTCAGAGCTGCTGTATGAAAACCCTTCTGGCTAATTGCACATGCAAAAAATCAAGAGAAATGCAGGCTACAAAGCACCACTAGAATTGAGATTCAGAGTGCTTTACTCTGGTTCACTACCTGGAGATAGAGTATAAAAATCTGGCTAATTTCATAGCATGTCACAAAAAAGGGGGTGAAGAATTCAGACCCTAATGTTGAACCTGACCAACTGATTTCTACCTGTCATTTTTTTAGCACGCGCACACACACGCAAGAGAGAGGAGAAAGAGGGAGACAAACAGGCAGAGAGATGAGAAGCATCAACTCGTAGTTGTGACATCTTAGTTTTTAATTGATTGCTTCTCATATGTGCCTTGACCCGGGGGCTACAGCCAAGCCCGTGACCCCTTGCTCAAACCAGTGACCTTGGGCTTCAAGCCAGCAACCATGGGGTCATGTTTATGATCCCACGCTCAAGCCAGCGACCTCAGGGTTTTAAACCTGGGTCCTCAGTGTCCCAGGCTGAAGCTCTATCCACTGCACCGCCGCCTGGTCAGGCCTAACTGGAATTTTATTTATTTATTTTATTTTATTTTATTCATTTTAGAGAGGAGAGGGAGAGACAGAGAGAGAGAGAGAGAGAGAGAGAGAGAGAGAGAGAGAGAGAGAGAGGAGAGAGAGAGAGAGAGAAGGAGGGGAGGATCTGGAAGCATCAACTCCCCATATGTGCCTTGACCAGGCAAGCCTAGGGTTTCAAACCGGTGACCTCAGCATTTCCAGGTCGACGCTTTATCCACTGCGCCACCACAGGTCAGGCCTATTTTTATTTTTTTTATTTTTTTTTTGTATTTTTCTGAAGTTGGAGGCAGTCAGATAGACTCCCGCATGCGCCCAACTGGGATCCACCCGGCATGCCCAGCAGGGGGCGATGCTCTGCCCATCTTGGGGCATCGCTCTGCCGCAATCAGAGCCATTCTAGCACCTGAGGCAGAGGCCACAGAGCCATCCTCAGTGCCTGGGCCAACTTTGCTCCAATGGAGCCACAGCTGCAGGAGGGGAAGAGAGAGACAGAGAGGAAGGAGGGGGGGAGGGGTGGAGAAGCAGATGGGCGCTTCTCCTGTGTGCCCTGGCCGGGAATTGAACCCAGGACTCCTGCATGCCAGGCAGATGCTCTACCATTGAGCCAACCGGCCAGGGCCCTAACTGGAATTTTAAACACTAGATTCACCCAGAAAAGGAACTAGAAAACTTGTATTTACATATGTGATACTAGTAGCAACTGCCATTTACGAATCATTAGGCACTGAGCATAGTGAAGGTACTTGGTACACACTTTGTCTATAGTTTGTAAGCCTCAGTACCTTCTAGTTTTGGTGCGGTTTTTTTTAAGTGTTAAAGCTACCTTGGATAAATTGGTTGATCTTGTGTAGTCATTTTTTTTTTAAGTGAGAAGAGGGGAGATAGTGAGACAGGCAGCTGCAAGTGGGGAAGAGAGAGAGAAGGGAAAGATGGAGGAGAAGAGAAGCAGATGGTCGCTTCTCATGTGTGCCCTGACTGGGGATTGAACCTGGGACATCCACACGTGGGGCTGATGGTCTAGCCGCTTAGCCAATCAGCCAGGGCCATCATATTTTGAAAAGGAAAGAAAACCTTTGACTTTACTTTTCATTTTTATTTCAGAGTACATAACATACTGTATGCTACATAATACACTGCATAACCTTCCAGTAGGAGTAGACGGACATCGCTCAGTTATTTTTCATCAATCAGGAAAATGCTTCCTTAATCAATATTCTCCAAACCCTGAAAAACAGTTTCAAAAGGGAAATGTGAGAATTTTGTTCCCATCAAAGACGTGCATGCACTCATATTTCCAGCGCCACCAAGTGGCGCTCTCCGTTATTAAAGAATGTTCACGTACCAAATTTCTTGCAACAAATTGAACTGAATTTTATAATCACTAAATTAAGAAAAAATAACTTACAATTACGTCTAGTTTCCCTTTTCTGACAGCAGCAAACATATCACTTTATATGAAAAGACTTTCCACCCACAATGAGAACTAAAGTCAGGAAGTATTTACCATCCGGATCCTTCTATAAAGCACCCTCAGGGAGTCAGAGAACAGTAAGGTAAAACCGTTTTTATAAAATACCAGCTAACATGAGGAAGATACTGTTAGCCTCATTCCAATCTTTTTACAGATGAGAAAAGAAGGCTTGGAGAGGTTAAAAGTCGTTTAAGTCAGTAAGGAAGTAGCAGAGCTAGAATTCAAATTCAGGGCCCCCAACTCCAGAACTCTTGCCCCGTGTAAGCATGACACTATTTATTCAGAAGACCCACTCTATCTTACTCTGTTCACAACCAAATACTTAAAATCAGTGAAGACATTTCTTCCAGGTGTTCAAATAACAGTCCAGGTATTTTGTTTACTATTGCAGAAAGAATCACCTTGAGAGAAATTAAAATTGTAGAGTCCTAGAAGTCACCCTGTAGAAATCCTAAGTTGTTTGGTCTGGCCAGGGGCCTAGGAGTCCGCATTGTATCTCATATGCCAGACTATGATAGTTATTCTTAGACCACACTTTGAGAAATACTGTTCTAGGTGACTAGATAGCTGTCAGCATGGTCTTTAGACTTGATTCTCAAATAACACTATACTGAGAGACAGACTACCTCAGTTGACTCCTCAGTGTTATTTAACCAGTGACACTCTGTTCTCTCATCTATAAAATGATGGAATTAATATTCACCTAGTTTCACTATGTGAAATAAATGAGCAAAAAGAAAATATACAAAGGTAACTAAAAATTTAAAAGAGTAATAAAGAGGAACTCCCAGAAGATATTAAAACATTCTATTCTATTAGGTCGATCCATATGGAGATGCTATTACTTGGTCATTTTTGATCCACAAAAACAGCAATTTCATATGATTAAATCAAATATAAAATTATATTGATTCTTAACATATGTATGATATTGGTGCAGGAACTGGGAAACCAACGAAGTACAGAAGAGCACATTCGTGAAACAGGAGCATGTGTATATGGAAACTTAGTTTACTGGAGTAGTATTTCAAATAAAAAAAAGAACTGTTCTATAAATGGATAATTGTGACAACTATCTATTTCTTGGGAAAAAAGGAAAGTTAAATCCTGGCCACACCTTATACCCCAAAATACCCTGTAGATTGGTCAGAGCACTAAGTGTAAATGAAGAACTGTAGCAGTATTTGGAGAAATGGGAAGGATACATTTTTATAATCTTGAATAGGAAGCTCATTAGTAAGCAAGACTATTTAAACCATAAAGCCAAAAATGATAAAATACAAATTGAACACCAAAATTAAAAACTACTATCATACCTGACATGTGGTGGCGCAGTAAATAAAGTGTCGACCTGGAAAGCTGGTTCAAAACCCTGGGCTTACCCGGTCAAGGCACATATGAGAGTTGGGAGTTGATGCTTCCTGCTCACCCCCACTCCTTGTGTCTCCCTTTGCTTTCTCTCTCTCTCCTCTCTCAAATGAATAAATAAAAATCTTAAAAAAAAAACAAAAAACTACTATCATAGCCCTGGCTGGATCAGTTAGTTAGCATGTCATCCTGATACACAAAAGGTTCTGGGTTCGTTCCACAGTGAGGGCACATACAAGAATTAACTAATGAATGCATAAATAAGTGGAACAACAAATTGATCTCTCTCTTGCTCTCTAAAAATCATTTAAAAAATTGTTAAGCATTGGCTGGATAGCTCGGTTGGTTAGAGCATCGTCCTGAAGAGCAGAGGTTGCTGGTTCGATCCCCAGTCAGGGCACATACAGGAACAGAGCTATGTTCCCCCCCTCGCTAAAATCAATAAAAATTTTTAAAAATTAAATCTACTGTCATAAAGTGATAAAGACAAGAGAAGACTAGGAAAAATATTTGTACATATAAAAGAAACAAAATTAGTATTCATAATACATAAAGAAACCTAGTAAATAAAAAGAAAGAGAACAGAGCAAGTCAAGTATATAGGCAAACAATCCACAGAACTAGAAATACAAACAGCATTAACTATGTGAAAGGCTGCTCAACCTCACTAGTAGATGCGAAAATGCAAATTCAATTAGCACATCAGGAGCACCCACCTCCACCCTGACAGATGGCTAGCACTGGAGTCATCTTACCTTTGACACGTAGTAACGATTAACTCCAGACACCCGCTTATCTCTTTCCATCAAAGTCCACTGATAGGAATAGTAGGCAACCCTTTTTTCCTACAATTAAAATAAATTATTGCAGTTTTAAGATGAATGACTCAATAGAGGAATATTAAAACTGTAATAAGTGACATTCTAGAATGGAATTAGCACTGAAATAAAAATCAAATTAATAATATAAGACCAGAATCATAACAGACCTCTAAACTTTAGAATTAAGATGGTAACTTACACTTTCTACTTTAACCTGCATCATTTATTTTCTTTCCTCCCTGCTCCCATGCTCTTTTAAAGACAGCCTGTTTTTTTGTTTGTTTGTTTTTTGTTTCTGGTACCTACTGGGAAGATCACACATGAAGGATGATCACAAAACCAAAAAGCAAATAACAAATACATTTATTTACCCTTTGTACTCTAGAGACGATGTCAAGGGCTAGGAAGAGGGGGGAAAACAGGATCTTGTGGTACATCTCCAGTCAGAGTACATTATCAAGACTCAACCAATGAATGCATAAATAAAGTAGAACAAAAAATCGATGTTTCTCTCTCTCCTCCTCTCTCCCTCCCTCCTTTCCTCTCTTTAAAATCAGTCAATATATTAAAAATTTTAAAAGATGAAGTCTTAAAAACTAGTTAAGGTTGGCGAAGAAATAATGAGAAGCGATCAAGATGAGAATGCTAGGAGTTAAAAACAGAATCGAGCAAGAAAGGAGACCAGAAGTCGGAAGCAGTGGGAGCAAGGCTGACGCCTCCGTCTTCTGCTAGGAGCCTGGACCTAACTTCTCCTCCTCTCCTTTTCCAGGCCCCGAATCTCTGCTCGGCCCTCCGGCGCCCTCTTCTCCGCCCAGCAACTGGCTGCTTCTTGCTAGAGTAGATTGTTGTTTCTTCCTGGCTTCATTCCCTAAACCTCCACTTTCAGGCAAATACGGAAAAGGGGGAGAGGACGCGCCCTTGGTATTCTCCATCTCAGCCAGAGGGTGCTGGTGCTACTCTGCTCCCTACCTCACCGCCCTTGACGTAACGGCGGGCCGCAGAGTCGCTGGCCGCCTAGGGACGCCACCTTACCTTGCCCCCGTTAGTGAAGCGGTGGATGCGCGCGGTGGCAATCCCGGGGATGAGTAGGCACACGCCCATGACGGCGAGCCCGGGGAGAATCTCGAACCACATCGCGGCAAAGTTACCGAAGCCAAAAGAAATACAGTCCAAAGCCTTAAAAGTGACCGGCTCTACTCATTCCCACCAAGCCCCGCGGCAGCCAGCGGCTGGGCGGGGTCACGTACACTTCCGGAGGAAACGACGGTGGCCGTCAGGGCTGTAGGCTGGCGCATTCTCCCGCCCGTCTTCCGGCGGGCCTCTCTCTCCAGTGCGCCTAGCTCCCGGTTCTCTGCCGAAACCCCGACGTGCAGTAACGTGAAGCATCTCCACGCGACCCACAATCCGCAGCCGTTTCAGGGTCGGGACTGGAAAATGGCAGAGCAACTTTCTCCAGGAAAGGCGACAGACCAGGTGTGCACCTTCCTGTTCAAAAAGCCTGGGCGAAAAGGGGCTGCAGGCCGCAGGAAGCGCCCGGTCTGCGACCCAGAGCCCGGAGACGACAGCAGCAGCAGCAGTGACGAAGGCAGCACTGTAGTTCGCCGGGAAAAGAAGCGGGCGACCCACAATCCGATGATCCAGAAGACCCGTGGCAGTGGGAAACAGAAGGTGGTTTACTGCGACTCGAGTAGCGAGGAGGAGGTGGCGAACGGCAATGAGCCTGAGACTCTCCGTGTGGTCTACAAGTCCACCCGCTCGGCGAAACCCGTGGGGCCAGAGGACATGGGGGCGACTGCTGTCTATGAGGTGGACACGGAAAAGGAGCGTGACGCCCAAGCCATCTTTGAGCGCAGCCAGAAGATCCAGGAGGAGCTGAGGGGCAAGGAAGATGACAAGATCTATCGCGGCATCAATAACTATCAGAAGTATATGAAGCCCAAGGATACGTCTATGGGCAATGCTTCCTCCGGCATGGTGCGGAAGGGCCCCATCCGAGCGCCCGAGCATCTCCGTGCCACCGTGCGCTGGGATTACCAGCCTGACATTTGTAAAGACTACAAAGAGACAGGCTTTTGCGGCTTCGGAGACAGCTGCAAATTTCTCCATGACCGATCAGATTACAAGCATGGGTGGCAGATCGAACGGGAGCTGGATGAGGGTCGCTACGATGTTTATGAGGACGAAAACTACGAGGTGGCAAGCGATAGTGAAGATATTCCATTCAAGTGTTTCATCTGTCGCCAGAGCTTCCAAAACCCAGTTGTCACCAAGTGCAGGCATTATTTCTGTGAAAGCTGTGCACTGCAGCATTTCCGCACCACCCCACGCTGCTATGTCTGTGACCAGCAGACCAATGGCGTCTTCAACCCAGCGAAAGAATTGATTGCTAAACTGGAAAGACATCAAGCTGCAGAAGAGGATGGTACTTATGATTTCCCAGAAGACCCTGATGAGGGTCCAGTTCCCACTACTTAGTTTTCCCATTATTCTCCAATCTCAAAATAAATACTGTATTTTGGAAATCTTAATTTGTGTCCTTCCTTTCTAGGGAAAGTGACAAAGGAAAAGGCAGGTGGTGAAGTAGGTTCCTGGCTAGATGGCTTGTGAAAGCATCAAGGTAGGTACAATCTGTATTTTTACCTAATATAAATGTTGCCTTGTGTACCTTTTCAGAACTCTTTGGCATAAATTACAAAGATGGGAGATGTTCAAGAAAAGAGCTAGAATTCGCTTGAAATAACCAAGGCTGTGATGAAAAGAACTGAAACTGTTTACTATATCACATTTCTGTATCATTGAATGGTTTACCAAAGTACTTTCATGCATATTGGGAGCATGTGCTACTTCAAAATACACCCCAGCCAAGCTGTGTGTATGCAGGAATAGGTGAGAGGGAGAATTGGGCTGGGGGACTGGTGGCTTGCACCACAGAATGCATGTATGGAAAATGGTCCTTGCTCTCTTTGAAGCACCTACAGTAACCCCCCTTCCATGGATGATTGAAATGATCTCTGTTGCGCTGTCCAATATGATAGCTGCTGGTTTGTGTGGCTGTTTTAAGCACGTGAAATGTATCTGGTAGCCACCAGAATAGACGTTGCAGTCATAGACTGGGCTTGCAAACCTGCAGAGGGCAAACCTAATATTTTATAATGCGTTGTCTGAAACTGTCTTCACAGACCCTGTAATATAGCTGATCATGCCCTATTAAAATTAATCTAGGTACCTGTCTTCCCAAATAATTTGTGAACTCCTGTAACTAGCTGAGTGCTTGGCATATAATAAGTTCTTAATAAGTAAACCCAGAGAGATTTCAAAAGGGATATTAGAGCCAAAGCCTTTCATCCAAGCTGAGGAGCTTGACTGTTCTCTAGGTAATTGGGAGATCAGAGTTTTGGGGAGGGAAACACAATCAGACTTCTTTTTAAATGTCATGTTTGCAAGCTGTTAGATTGCAGGGAGACGCATGACAAGAGGTAGGAGGCCAGTTAGGCCAAGTGATTAGTAAATTTTTATTACTCTGGCTAGAGTTTGGACTGATCCCAGGAAAGAGATGCAAGAATAAATTGTGGGCCCTGGTGGGATGGTGGGGTTAGTTAGAGTATCTTCCTGATGCACAAAGTTTGCTGGTTCAGTCCCCAGTCAGGGCACATACAAAAATGGATTGATATCTCTCTTTAAAATCAATAAATAAAAACATTTTTTAAAAAGTGAATTAAGTGCCTTGGCCAGATAGCTTGGTTGCTTAGGGAATTGTCCCCAAGTGCAGTTCAATCTCCATTCATGGCACATACAGGAACAGATCAGTGTTCCTGTCTCTTGTCTCCCTTCCTTTTTTGCTAAAATCAACTTTAAAAAAATTTTAATGAATAAATTGTGGATTAGTTTTTTTAATTTATATCATGAATCCATTAATTTTTAGAGAGAGGGAGAGACACACAGAGAAGGAAACATTGATTTCTGTCACTCATTCATCTGTCATTGGTTGGTTCTTGCATGTGCCCTGACCGGGGATCAAACCTAAGCTACCCCAGCAGGGATCACATCATGAATCTGTTTAAAGATACTCTTCAAGCAGCTATTCTGTGTCAGGCACTGTGCTTGGCATAGGGACATTAGCAAACAAAATGGACACAGCTCCTGTACTCACGGAGCTAGACATAAAACAGTGACAGGTGCAATAAGTACAAGAAAAAAAAGCGCACTGGATCTCAGGATACACCCAATCCAAGCTTTGGAGGAGGTCAGAATCATAAACTAACTTAATACAAGGTGAAACAGTATATAGCACAGTGTATAAAGTATAGTGGAGTTAGAGACTAAGAATCCATGGGAGTCCGAAAGACCAGAGTAACAGGCTTTATTGAACGGAAGAAAGGAACCCTGCTGGGCACTTCTCCAGGGGAGAAGAGCACCGGTTACAGACTAGGGGGACAAATTATATGGGGTCAAGAAGAATTTCGAGCATGTGGGTGTTGAATCAAAAGTCCTGGTATGTCCGGAGCCCCTCCTTGGGGCGGCTTGTCAGCTTTTTGGAATTCCTCTGTCTCAGGGGCGATATAGTCCAGTAAGGGTGAGGTCTGACAGATAAGCGGAACATCAAGAGGGCAGTTTGGAATACACATATCTATCAGAGACATGAGATACTGGAGAAGCCTGCTGGGAAAAGGGCTTAAGAAAGCATCACACAGGAAAGATCATTTAAGGGATGAGACTTCAGAAGAGGAAACAGGAAAGAAGACGCTGCAGAAGCAGATGGAGCAGCAGGAGCGTACACGGCCATGGAAGGCAAAGGAAGGATGTTCTTAAAAAGTATCACGGAAAGCAATATGGCAATGAGGAGCAAAATAATCATTAAAATGGTTCATTTTTAAAAGGTATTCCTGAGAATTTATACTTACAAAGGTATACAGAAGTAGAGTAAAGCTTAATGGGAAAAGATATATGTTGAATAGAAACATGTCTAAAGTAATAGTCATAAAATGGGAGCATTGTTTATTTTTGATGGTGTGAGTCTACTTTTCTCTTTGGACTTTTCTGTCTTGCTTGAATTTTTCTTCTTTTTCTTCTTTTTTTTTAGAGTTTTACACTATGTTTGAATAGGAAAGTTATATTTCTGGCGAAAAAAGAAAAAGCTATACATTGAATTGTTATCTTACCATCTTATCTGTGGTGGCACAGTGGACAAAGTGTTGACCTGGAACGCTGAGGTCGCCTGTTCAAAACCCTGGACTTGTCTGGTCAAGGCATTTGTGGGAGTTGATGCTTCCTGCTCCTCCTCCCACTTTCTCTCTCTTTCTCTCTCTCTCTCTCTCTCTCTCTCTTTCTTTCTCTCTCTCTCCTCTCTAAAATGAATAAATAAAATATTTTTTAAAAAAAATGAATCATCATCTTTATATAAACTGACAAAAAGGGTCTGGAAGAAAACAAGATGAAAGGGAAAGAATGCCTTGATGACTAAGTCCTAGAAGGTCGCTACAACTGAGAGGGGAAGTGATTAAAACATAAATCAAGAAATGAGTCTTGCCTGACCAGGCGGTGGCGCAGTGGATAGAGCGTTGGACTGGGATGCGGAGGACTCAGGTTCGAGATCCTGAGGTCACCAGCTTGAGCGTGGGCTCATCTGGTTTGAGCAAAAGCTCACCAGCTTAGACCCAAGGTCGCTGGCTCGAGCAAGGGGTTACTCGGTCTGCTGTAGCCTCACGGTCAAGGCACATATGAGAAAGCAGTCAATGAACTAAGATGCCACAATGAAAAACTAATGATTGATGCTTCTCATCTCTCTCTGTTCCTGTCTGTCTGTCCCTATCTCTGACTCTCTCTCTGTCTCAGTAAAAAAAAAAAAAAAGTCTTAAAGAGCTGAGAGAAGAGGAGAACGTAACATTTGTCTACTATTCCACGTTTTTTAATACCTGTCTGAATCTTAAGGGAATATACAAAACATGCAAATGAGCATTATTTTTAGGATCTGCAGCGTTCAACAGATATTTTTTTTTCCTGAACAGAATTTATTATATCCAGAGATGGGGCTCAGTCCTTCTTGGCTACTGCCTTCTTCATGGCTACAAGGATGTTGCTCAGCTCCTCTTGCTTCCTCTTGGCACGGATGTGTGTCCCTACCCTTTTCTTGATTAATTTCAGGGCTCTCTTGTCCTTGGAGACCTTGAGCAGCTCCATGGCACACTGCTCATAGGGAGCAAAGCCACACACTTCTCGGATCATGTCCCGCACAAACTTGGTGTGCTTGGTGAGGCGCCCTCAGCAGCGGCTGTGCCTCGGCTTGCTCACATTCTTGGTCACCTTGTGGCCCTTATTGAGGCCCATGGCCATGGGGTAGCACAAAGCCATGGCTGCTCGTTCTCAATGACTGCTGTGGCGGAAGGCTCAACAGACTATTTTTTTTTTCTGAAGCTGGAAACGGGGAGGCAGTCAGACTCCCGCATGCGCCCGACCGGGATCCACCCGGCATGCCCACCAGGGGGCGATGCTCTGCCCATCTGGGGCATCACTCTGTTGTGACCAGAGCCACTCTAGCACCTGAGGCGAGGACACGAAGTCATCCCCAGCGCCCAGGCCATCTTTTGCTCCAATGGAGCCTTGGCTGTGGGAGGGGAAGAGAGACAGAGAGGAAGGAGAGGGGGAGGGGTGGAGAAGCAGATGGGCGCTTCTCCTGTGTGCCCTGGCCGGGAATCGAACCCGGGACTTCCACGCCAGGCCAACACTCTACCACTGAGCCAACCTGCCAGGGCTAGGCTCAATGGATTCTTAAAAGAGATCAACACCCTGTACACCAGTGGTGTACTCAAAGTATTCAATAGTTTTCATGTTTGGAAGTTTACAATTACATTTTTAAAGTCAGAATTGTTTGTTATCTCCTTCAGCTGGTGCAACTTCTTGGCCCTAGCTGGGTCGCTCAGTTGGGTAGAGCATCATCCTGACACTCCAATGTTGCAGGTTCGATCTCCAGTCAGGGCACATGCAAGAATCAGTCAATGACCGCGTGAATGAGTGGAGCAGAAAAACAATGTTCCTATCTCTCTCTCCGTCCCCCTTGCCCATTCTCTCTAAAATCAATACATTTTCAAAAACAGTACAACTTCTTCATAGGTGCAAATGATAGTTCTAACACTTTTTTATTCTTTTTTTTTTTTTTCAGAGACAGAAAGAGAGAGGGAGAGAGGGATAGACAGGGACAGACAGACAGGAATGGAGAGATGAGAAGTACCAATCATTAGTTTTTTGTTGTGCGTTGCAATAACTTAGTTGTTCATTGATTGCTCTCTCTTATGTGCCTTGACCATGGGCCTTCAGCAGACCGGGTAACCCCTTGCTCGAGCCAGCGACCTTGGGCTCAAGCTGGTGAGCTTTTTGCTCAAACCAGATGAGCCAGCACCCAAGCTGGCAACCTCGGGGTCTCGAACCTGGGTCTTCCACGTCCCAGTCCGATGCTCTATCCACTGCGCCACCGCCTGGTCAGGCTAACACTTTTTTTTTTTTTTGAGGTTAAAGCATGCCAGCAGAGATGAAATTGCAGCTGGACTCTGAAGGAGCTAACCTAGTCTGAAGACAAAGGGGGCTCCCCTAGGAAAATGACCTAGTGGGAGAGAATGACCCAGGCAGAGAGTTAGCTTTATACCAAGGACCTGAAGTTGCAGACTGGTTTCAGCTCAGAACTCAAAGTGGCCCAGGGTGGCGGGAGGACAAAGACAAGGCAGCCAGGCAGTCAGGGCCAAAGAACAAGCACCTTAAAAGTCATGTCAAGCACTCTGGCCTTTATCTGACTGTTCGAAGGGTGCCTTCAAAGGGGGTTAAGAAACAGCGCTCCCTGGTCGGATAGCTTGATTAGTTTAGCAGGGGTCTCAAACTCAACTCAGCATGTGGGCCGCAGAGCAAGATCACAGCCGTTAGGCGGCCGCACTAGGTCTACAAAAGGCAACTGTTATGCAACACTTTTCTCACTGCAGTTGAAAACAAAAAAAAATCAGTACAACAAGCACAGTCGTACATGCAGTTTACTCAGTGTCACAAAACGACCAGAAACTGTAGTTCGCATCACAACTGCTGTTAACTAAGCTAATATCTAGCTAGGATGCTAGAGAAATGAAAAATACAAGTAGGCCCCTAGGCTTACTTAACTTTATCCAAAATATTTTGAACTTTGTGGATTAGTCTGCGGACCACACAAAATTGTTCGGCGGGCTGCATGCGGCCCGCGGGCCGCGAGTTTGAGACCCCTGAGTTAGAGTGTCTTCCTGAGGCACAGAGGCTGCCGGTTCGTTCCGTGATCAGGGCACATACAGGGACAGATAGATGTTCCTGTCTCTCTCCTGCTCTCTTTAAAGTCAAACATTAAAAAAAAAAAAAAAAAAAAAAAAAAAAAAAAAAAAAAAAAGAAGTTATCATCTTTGAATCCCTGTGGATGATTTAAAAAAAAAATGAAAGGGCTCTGGCCGGTAGGCTCAGCGGTAGAGCGTCGGCCTGGCGTGCGGGGGACTCAGGTTCGATTCCGGCCAGGGCACATAGGAGAAGCGCCCATTTGCTTCTCCACCCCCACCCCCTCCTTCCTCTCTGTCTCTCTCTTCCCCTCCCGCAGCCAAGGCTCCATTGGAGCAAAGATGGCCCGGGCACTGGGGATGGCTCCTTGGCCTCTGCCCCAGGCGCTAGAGTGGCTCTGGTCGAGGCAGAGCGACGCCCCAGAGGGGCAGAGCATCGCCCCGTGGTGGGCGTGCCGGGTGGATCCCGGTCGGGCGCATGCGGGAGTCTGACTGTCTCTCCCCGTTTCCAGCTTCAGAAAAATACAAAAAAAAAAAAAAAAAAAAAAAAAAAAAACGAAAGAAAATGAAATGATCAGTTTTGAATTTTTATAAAGAATTCTGCAGTGTGGGAAATGGATCAAAGGAACCAGACATGAGTAGGGAGATCAGTCAGGCAGGTGCACTAGGCCAGGTGACATGATGGCAAACAAGACTGGAGACTGAGGGTAGTCATTTCCTAAATAGTACTGAGCACCCACTGTGTGGTCAGGTGTTGATTGATTTAAGCACTGGAGCTAAAATCATAACAAAAGCACTCAAGTCCCTCCTCTCAAAGAACTCATGAAAGACAGTAACAGGTTTATACATAAATATATATAATACCAGCTTGTGGTAAGCATTCTGAAGAATAATAAGACTGTAAGGGGATAAGAGCACAGTGTGGGGAATGTTATTTTATATAGGGTGGTGAGGGAGAGCCTGTTGAGAGGTGACATTTGAGCAGAGACCTAAACCAAGTAGGAATCTGGCATGCCTGGCCTGTGCTGGCGCAGTGGATAGAGCTCAAACCTGGAATGCAGAGGTTGCCGGTTGGAAACCCTGAGCTTGCCTGGTCAAGGCACATACGAGAAGCAACCAATGAACAGCTAGAGTGAAGCAAATACTTCTCATCCCCGCCCCACCCCCTGTCTCTGTAGAATCAATAAATAAAATGTTTTTTTTAAATAAGCAGGTATCTGGCAGAAGAACATTCAAGAGAATACTCACGTGCAAAGGCACTGAAGCAGGAAAGTACCAGACATGGCCTAGGAACAGTGAAGAACAAATATAATTGGAATGGACTCAAAGAAGACAAAAAATTCTAAAAGTGGCCCTAGCCAGGTAGCTCAGTTGGTTTATCCCAATATACCAAGGTTGTGGGTTTGATCCCTGGTCAGGGCATGTACAAGAATCAACCAGTGAGTGCATAAATAAGTGGAACAACAAATTGATGTTTCTTTCTCTCCCTTTCTCTAAAATCAATTTAAAAAAAAGAATATTAAAAGGAAAAAAAAAGTACTGAGTTAAGAAGCGAAACAAAGGATGTATCAAGTTCAGGTCCTATTTTCTTTTTTAGCTTTAATACAAAAAATGAAATCACAAATAGGGCCCATGATATGTTAACCTTCTAAAATTCTTATTCTCAATTAGACTAAAAAATTATTAATTTTGAACTAAAAGTTCCAAAACAAATTAGGTATGACTGTTGGGAAGGAAGCAGAAAGAGGGGGTTAGTTATGGATTTGCTTAGAGATATAAAGTTGTATTTAAACTTGGTGAAGCAGTCTTAAGAGTCTTTATTGGGTACTATTTACACATTTTTTTATTACAGTCATGCAGTAGGATTCCATTTGGGATTTCAAGGAAAGTTGGAATGCTTTAGTTCCTAAAAAAGAAAAAAAAATGTTTAAGGGGGAAAAAAGGAATGTGGCCCTACCAAGTTGGCTCAGTGGATAGAATGTCGGCCCGGCGTCGACTGGCGTCGGCCCGGCGTGTGGCCATCCCAGGTTTGATCCCAGTCAGGGCATGCATGAGAAGCAATGATCTGCTGCTCCCCCCCTCCCCCTCTCTCTCTTCCCCCTGCTCCCCCCTCCCCCCTCTCTCTCTTCCCCTCTCGCAGCCAGTGGCTTGGTTGGTCTAAGCATCAGCCCCAGGCTCTGAGGATAGCTTGGTTGGTCTGAGCGTTGGCCAGACAGGTCGCTGGGTGGACCCAGGTTGGAGAGCATGCAGGAGCCTGACTCACTATCTCCCCTCCTCTTAAAAAAAAAAAAAGAAAAAAGGAATGTAATAATTCTGGCCAAAAGGTCTCCTGGAATTCATGATAAATGAAAAGAATTTTGGCAGTTCCTGTATCATTATGCATCTCCCAAGCAATGTGCAATTCCTCACTACAACTTAGTTATTCACTGAAACACTGGTCTTATTACAAAACAAGTTAAACAAACAAAGCCTCCTTTAGTTCCCACCTTGATTCATTATTAGAATTCACCTTTCCTTTCACCTCACCCACAATCCCAGATATTGAATGGCAGATGTTGGTCTCACTGAAGAAAAGAACATTTGACAATTTAAACTTCAGCAAAATTGAACTCAGCTATCCTTAGTCACTGATTGATGACTCTTTCTATTTTTACATTTTTAAAGTAACACTATGTCCTTCCTGGAAGTTCTTTGCATTCCAGATTGTAACAGGGACTGAAGTACAAGTAAAAATGCAAAATGTCAAGTGTCAGTATAAGTTAGATGCATACACACATATGTAGGTAAGTCTGGTTCAAATTCCTGTTCAGTAACATACTGATCTTTATAAAAATTTTAAATAAATACTACTTAATTTAGCTTAAAGAAACTAAACTTTGCCTTAGTATCAAATTTAAAATGTGATCTGAAAATTTACATTCTAACAAATATAAGAGGAAGTATTTACAAAGCCTTTTACAACTCTGTAATAAATAATATTTCACTGTACCACTAAAAACAAAATACAAGCCTCACCAGTGGTGGCACAATGGATAGAGCATCAGCCCAGCATGTTGACGTCCGCAGTTTGAAACCCTGAGGTCACTGGTTTGAGCCCTGGTTTGTCGGCTTGAGCACGGGATCATCAATATGACCCCAAGGTCGCTGGCTTGGCTTGAGCCTGTGGTCAAGGCACAGACAAGAAGCAATCAATGAACAACTAAAGTGACCAACTACAAATTGATGGTTCTCACTCTCCTTCCTCCCTCTCTCTCTCAAAAAATCAATCATTTTTTTAAAATACAAAACTGACATCATGTATCATTTTCCAGGTCACACCCATCCCCCTCACTTGCACACAGGTAACCACTACACTAACTTATGTTAATCACTCCCTTGCTTTTTTTTGTGGCAGAGACAGAGAGAGTCAGAGAGAGGGACAGATAGGGACAGACAGACAGGAACGGAGAGAGATGAGAAACATCAATTTTTTGTTGCAGCTCCTTAGTTGTTCTTGGATTGATTTCTCAGATGTGCCTTGACCGGGGGGCTACAACAGACTGAGTGATCCCTTGCTTGAGCCAACGACCTTGGGCTTAAGCTGGTGAGCCTTGCTCACACCAGATGAGCCCGCGATCAAGCTGGCGACCTCGGGGTCTCGAACCTGAGTCCTCCGCATCCCAGTCCGACGCTCTATCCACTGCACCACCGCCTGGTCAGGCAATCACTCCCTTCCTTTTACTTGTTTATTTGTTTATTCATTTTAGAGAAGAGAGACAGAGAGAGAGAGAGAGAGAGAAAGAGAGAGGCCCTGGCTGGTTGGCTCAGTGGTAGAGCATCGGCCTGGCGTGCAGAAGTCCCAGGTTCGATTCCTGGCCAAGGCACACAGGAGAAGCACCCATCTGCTTCTCCACCCCTCCCCCTTTCCTTCCTCTCTGTCTCTCTCTTCCCCTCCCGCAGCCAAGGCTCCATTGGAGCAAAAGATGGCCCAGGCGCTGGGGATGGCTCCTTGGCCTCTGCCCCAGGCGCTAGAGTGGCTCTGGTCTCGACAGAGCGACGCCCCGGATGGGCAGAGCATCGCCCCCTGGTGGGCGTGCCAGGTGGATCCCGGTCGGGCGCATGCAGGAGTCTGTGTGACTGCCTCCACTTTTCCAGCTTAAGAAAAAAAAAAAAAAGAGAGAGATGGGGGAAGGAGCAGGAAGCATCAACTCCCATATGTGCCTTGACTGGGCAAGTGCAGGGTTTTGAACTTGCATTCCAGGTCGACGCTTAATCCACTGCGCCACCACAGGTCAGGCTCCCTTGCTTTTTTTTTAGTGTATCACCTCCTCTCTGTAGCCTGTGGAGGCTTGAGAGAGACATGAAGGGAAAGAGAGTGAGAGAAGCATCAAATCATAGTTACTGCCTGACCAGGCGGTGGCGCAGTGGATAAAGCGTCGGACTGGGATGCTGAGGACCCAGGTTCAAGACCCCGAGGTCGCCAGCTTGAGTGCGGGCTCATCTGGTTTGAGCAAAACTCACCAGCTTGGACCCAAGGTCGCTGGCTCGAGCAAGGGGTTACTCAGTCTGCTGAAGGCCCGTGGTCAAGGCACATATGAGAAAGCAATCAATGAACAACTAAGGTGTCCCAACGAAAAACTAATGATTGATGTTTCTCATCTCTCTCCATTCCTGTCTGTCTGTCCCTGTCTATCCCTCTCTGACTCTCTCTCTGTCTCTGTAAAAAAAAAAAAAAAAATCAAATTACTTTCACTTTAGTTGTGTGTTGATTGTTTTTCATACATCCCTTGACCGAGGGGGATCAGACCTCGGACTTATGCCAAGCTAGCATCCCCTTGCTCAATACAGTGACCTTTGGGCTCAAGCTGGCCACCTTTGGGATAGTGTGGATAATCCCCTACTCAAGCCAGCAACCCTGCACTCAAGATGACACAGATGAGCCCGCCATCAGAGCCGACAACCTAGGGGTTTCAGAACAGTGGCCTCAGCATTCGGGTCAACACTACTCACTGCACCGCCACCAGCTGAGTCACTCCCTTGTTTTTTTCCCATTTTCTCAGACTTCCTCTTTAACTATTTATCTCTTCTTCCCTCTCACCGAACCAAGGATAATGTTTGCTTAATATCTTGCCTTTCTCATCTCCCATTTACTCTCTTTTTGTAATAGCTTTATTGATATAATTCACATATATAAATATCATATCTCATTCACTATTTTAAAGCATACACTGAGTGGCTTTTAGTATATTCACAAGGTTATGCGAGCACCACCATCTAATTCAAGAACATTTTAAACACCCCCAAAAGACACCCACCCTCATTAGCAGTCACTCTCCATCACTCCCCCTCATCCCCCACCCCCACAGGCAACCACTAATCTCCTTTTTGTCCATATATTTGCCTTTTCTGGACATTTTTTCTTCTTTTCCAAATGAGAGGAGGGGAGATAGATAGACTCCCACATGCACCCCAACTGGGATCCACCCAGCAACTCTTGTTTGGGGCTGATGCTCTGCCTGTCTGGGGCTGTGCTCATAACCAAGCTATTTTTAGCTCCTGAGGTGGAGGCTTCTTGGAGCCATCCTCAGCACCCAGGGCCGATGTGCTTGAACCAATCCAGCCATGGCTGCAGAAGGGGAAGAGAGAGAGAGACAGAGAGAGAAAGGGGTGGAGAAGCAGATGGGCGCTTCTCCTGTATGTCCTGACCGGGAATCAAACCCGGGACATCCACATGCCAGGCTGACATTCGAACACTGAGTTAGTTTGACCAGAGCTTGGACATTTCTTATCGATGGAATCATATAATATGCAGCCTTTCTGACTGCCTGCTTTCACTTAGCATTTTTCCAAGGTCCATCCATGTTGTAGAGTGTATCAGTACATGCCTTAATGTGACTAAATACTATTCCATTGTATGTATATACTACATTTTGCTTATCCATTCATCACTTGATAGACATTTGTGTTGTTTCCACACTTTGGCTATTATGAATAATGATGCTATGAACACTCATTACACATTTTTGTGTGGACATTGTAATTTCTCTTGAGTAGGTACCTAGGAGTGGAATGCCAAGTCAAAGGTAACTATTTACTTGTGTTCTTTTAAAAATATTTATCTTTATTTATTGATTTTAGGAAGAGGAGAGAGAGAGAGAGAGAGAGAGAGAGAGAGAGAAGGGAGGGAGCAGAAGGAGCAGGAAGTATCAATTCATAATAGTTGCTTCTCATATGTGCCTTAACTGGCCAAGCCCAGGGTTTTGAACCGGTGACCTCAGCATTCCAGGTCAACACTCCATCCACTGCACCACCACAGGTCAGGCAACAAACATGTTCTTTACTAAAATGAAATTCACATAAAATTAATAAATTTAAAGTGAAAAACTCAGTGTTATTTACTACATTCACAGTGTTGTGAAGCAAACACCTTTATATCATTCTAAAACATTTTCATCACCTCAGAAGAAAACTCCGAACCCATTAAGCAATTGCTCCTCATTCATTCTCTCCTTCCTGCATTGCCTAGAAGCCACCAATCTGCATTCTGTTGCTATGGAGTTAGCTATTCCAGATATTTTATATAAGCAGAATAATACGTTATACAATCTTTTGTGTCTGCTCCTTTCACTTAACATATGTTTTCAAAGTTGATCCACATTGTAGCATGTGTCAGTACTTCCTTTTTAGGGACTGAACAATATTCCATTGTACATATTTACAATTTATCCATTCATCTGTTGGGACACTTCTGCATTTCCTACCTTTTGACTATTATGAATAGTGCTGCTCTAAAAAATGGGTGTACATAGAGTAGACTTGAGTACCTGTTTTCAATTCTTTTCAGTATTCTCACCTAGGAGTAGAATTGCTGGGTCATATGGTTATACTCTCTTTAACTTTTTGAAGAAACTTTGCCATAGCAGCTACACCATTTTACATTCCCACCAGCAATGTAAGAGGGTTCCAATTTCTCCACATCCTCACCAACACCTGTTTATTTCTTTATTTTTAAATGGCAATCCTATTAGGTGTGAAGTGGGATCTTATTGTGGTTTGGATTTGCACTTCCCTAATGACTAATGGCAAGCATCTTTTCATGTGCTTGTTAGCCGTTTGTGCATCATCTTTGGAGAAATGTCTATTTAAGTCCTTTACACATTTTTAAAATGGGTTGTTATTTTTTCTTTTTAGCAAGAGAAAGAGACAAAGACAGACAGGCAGGCAGGCAGGAAGGGAAAGTGATGAGAAGCATTAACTCATAGTTGTGGCACTTTAGTTGTTCATTGATTGCTTCCTTGTATGTGCCTTAACCAGGGGCGGGGGACTCCAGCTGAGCCAGTGACCCCTTGCTCAATCCAGCAACCTTGGGCTTCAAACTAGCGACCTTTGGGCTCAAGCCAGTGACCATGGGGTCATGTCTATGATTCCATGCTCAAGCCAGCAACCCTGCGCTCAAACCAGTGACCCTGCATTCAAGCTGGTGAGCCCGCGCTCAAGCCAGATGAGCCTGTGCTCAAGCTGGTGACCGTGGGCTTTCAAACTTGGGAACTGAGCATCACAGGTCAATGCTTTATCCACTGTGCCCCTGCCTGGTCAGACTGGTTTGTTGTTGTTGTTGTTTTTATTTATTTTTCAGTTGTAAGTTCTTTATATATTCTAGATACTAGGCCTTTATCAGATACATGATTTCCAAATATTTTCTCCCATTCTGTGGGTTGTCATTTTACTTTCTTATTGGTATTCTTTGAAGCAGAAAAGCTTCTAATTTTGATGTACAATTTATTTTCTTTTGTTATTCATTCTTCTTAAATTTTGAGAGTATGTTTGTTAAAGCTGGGGACAGTGAAACAGGGTAGGGCTTACGATGGAACAAGCAACAGGAGAGCTAGGCGGGCCTGCTCTGGCTCTCTGGAAGTGCTACAGAAATAAAATGAGTCAAGGCAAGGCTGCTCTGGCTCACTGGGAAGTCAGAGAAAAGGGGCCTTGGAGACAGGCTCAGCAGTGAGCCTGGAATGAGCTGCTGCTGGTCATTGCTCCCCTAGTTGAAGTCATGAGGTCCCTTAGAGAGTAAGAGATGCTCACCTATGGGGGAAGAAGATGGGGAGAGGAAAGGTGTGGGCATGCTCCCCTCCCCACCTTGCTTTCATATTTTTAGTATTATATTGAAGAATATATTGATAAATCCAAGGTCGCAGAGATTTACCCCTATGTTTCCAAGAGATTTATAGTTTTTGCTCTTATATTTAGATCTTTGATCTATTCTGAGTTAATTTTCATATATGACATGAGGTAAGGGTTTCATTTCATTCCTTTGTCTGTGGTTATCCAGGGATCCAGCTTCATTTCTTGAAAAGACCACTGAATGTTCTTGGCATTCTTGTAAAAAATTAGTTGACCATGGACACATGGGTTTATTTCTGGACTCACAATCCTATTCCATTTATTTTTCTCTGTCCTTATGCCAGTACAATAAAGTCTTGATTACTATAGTTTTATAGAAAGATGTTTTTGGTTTTTTTGTTTTGTTTTGTTTTGTTTTGTTGTTGTTGTTTTTTTTACAGAGACAGAGTCAGAGAGAGGGACAGACAGGGACAGAAAGAGATGAGAAGCATCAATCATCAGTTTTTCGTTGCAACACCTTAGTTGTTCATTGATTGCTTTCTCATATGTGCCTTGACCGTGGGCCTTCAGCAAACCGAGTAACCCCTTGCTCAAGCCAGCGACCTTGAGTCCAAGCTGGTGAGCTTTGCTCAAACCAGATGAGCCCGCACTCAAGCTGGTGACCTCGGGGTCTCGAACCTGGGTCCTCCACATCCCAGTCCGATGCTCTATCCACTGTGCCACCGCCTGGTCAGGCTATAGAAAGTTTTGAAGTCAGAAAGTATGAGTCCTCCTACTGTTTTGGATATCCTTGTTCTCTTGCAATTCCTTATGAATTTTTTAATCAACTTTTCAATTTCTACAAGTAAATCAGCTGGATTTTTTTTCAGCTGGGATTTTGAAAGAGATTGCATTGTAACTGTAGATCAATTTAGGTAGCGGTGCCATCTTAACAATATTAATTACTTTAATTTTTTTTTTTAGCAAGAGAGACAGGAAGGGAGAGAAATGAGAACCATCAACTCATAGTTGCAGCACTTTAGTTGTTTATTGATTGCTTTCTCATATGTGCCTTGACCAGGGGGCTCCAGCCGAGCCAGTGACCCCTTGCTCAAGCCAATGACCTTGGGCTCAAGCCAGAAGCCTTGGGCTTCAAGCCAGCAACCTTTGGGCTCAAGCTGGCAACCATGGGGTCATGTCTAGGATCCCATGCTCTAGCCGGCAACCCCTAGCTCATGTGAGTGAGCTCATGCTCAAACAAGTGACCTTGGGGGTTTCAAACCTGGGTCCTCAGTGTCCCAGGTTGACGTTCTATCCACTGCTCCATCACCTGGTCAGGCTCAACAATGCTTTTTAATTTTCAGAGTATAAGTATTGCACTTCTTTTATTAAGTTCATTCCTCATATTTTATTTTAGATGCCATTGAATTTAAAATTGTGTATCCATATAAACCCAATTTTCACATAGTTCACTGCAAGTATATAAAAATAAAATTGATTTTTCAAAAACATTTTATGTATTTCTTTGACAGTGGAGGCAGAGTGGATAAAGTGTTGACCTGGAATGCTGAGGCTGCTTGTTCGAAGCCCTGGGCTTGCTCAGTCAAGGCACATATGATAAGCAATCAATGAACAAGTAAAGTGAAGCAACTACGAGTTGTTACTTCTTGTTACTTCTCATCTCTCTCCCCTTTCTCTGTAAAATCAATAAATAAAACCTTTTTAAAAAATTGATTTGTTTTTGCCTGACCAGGTGGTGGAGCGATGGATACAGTGTCGGCCTGGGATGCAGAGAACCCAGGTTCAAAACCCCAAAGTTGCCAGCTTGAGCGCAGGCCCACCAGCTGGAGCGTGGGATCATAGATGTGACCCCATGCTCGCTAGCTTAAGCCCAAGGTCGCTGGCTTTAGCAAGGGATCAGTGGCTCAGGTGGAGCCACCCAATCAAGGCACATATGAGAAAGCATTCAGTGAGCAACTAAAGTGCCACAACAAAGAATCAATGCTTCTCATTCCCCTCCCTTCCTGTCTCTCTCACTAAAAAAATAAAATAAAATAAATAAATAAATAAATAATAATTGATTTCTTTTTTCTTTTTTTTTAATAATTGATTTCTTAATCTTGATCTGTAACTATGCTGAACTCCTCAGGATTTTCTGTATATTTAAACATGTCATCTGGAAAGAGGAATAGTTTTACTTTTTTCTTTCTTAATCTGGATGCCTTTTATTTCATTAGTTTAAACAACTGCCACAGCAGGAACCACTAGCACTGTGTTGTACAGAAGTGGTGAAAGCGGACATCCTTGTTTTGTTTATGATCTTAGGAGGAAAGAATACAGTCTTTGACCACTAGGTTTGTTGTCAGCTATGAGTTTTTTGTAGGTGCTCTTTATTTTTAATTTTGAGAAAGTTTCTATGCATAGTTTAAGTGTTTTTATCATGAAAAGGTATTGGATTTTTTTTTTTGTATTTTTCTGAAGCTGAAAACGGGAGACAGTCAGGCAGACTCCCGCATGCGCCCGACCGGGATCCACCTGGCACGCCCACCAGGGGCGATGCTCTGCCCACCAGGGGGTGATGCTCTGCCCCTCCAGGGCGTCGCTCTGTTGCGACCAGAGCCACTCTAGCACCTGGGGCAGAGGCCAAGGAGCCATCCCCAGCGCCCAGGCCATCTTTGCTCCAATGGAGCCTCGGCTGCGGGAGGGGAAGAGAGACAGAGAGGAAGGAGAGGGGGGGGGGTGGAGAAGCAGATGGGCACCTCTCCTGTGTGCCCTGGCTGGGTATCGAACCCGGGACTTCTGCACGCCAGGCCGACGCTCTACCACTGAGCCAACTGGCCAGGGCCAGAATTGGATTTTTTTAAAGATACTTTTCCTGTGTCTACTGAGATGATTATATGGGTTTTGTTTTTATTTAAAAAATATAGTGTATTACGTTTTTTGACCTCTGGATGTTAAATGAACCTTGCATCCCTGCAATAAATTCTACTTGGTCTTGCTGTATCATTATTTTTTTTTAATTTTTTATTCATTATAGAGAGGAGAGGGAGAGACAAAGAGAGAGAAGGGGGGAGGAGCTGGAAGCATCAACTCCCAAATGTGCCTTGACCAGACAAGCCCAGGGCTTCGAACCGGCGACCTCAGATTTCCAGGTCGATGCTTTATCCACTGCGCCACCACAGGTCAGGCTGTATCATTATTTTTTTATGATGTTGGATTCAGTTTGCTAGTATGTTGTTGAAGATTTTTTGTTGTTGTTGAGGATTTTTGTGTTCATATTCATAAGAGAGATTGGTCTGTAGTTTTTTTTATAATGTCTTTGTCTAATTTTGATATCAGGGCAGTGGTGGGATTCAGCCAGTTTGCATTGGTTCAGCAGAACCGTTACCTAATTTTTTGTTGAGTTCTGTGAACCAGTTGTTAAAATGGCACTTGTAATCAGGGTTCTCTCTAAGGTGGGCACCTGGGCAGCCGCCCAACGTGGAAATCACAAATTCCTTACTCTTTTTTAACGTTCATCTGCGCAACAGCGTATTCTCAGTGCCTGTAGTAATGTTCATTCTCTCCATTGGTGAAAAAAATTGCAAGTGAGGATGCCAATCAAGAAGCAATATGGAAATATCATAAATAACAGTATTATTGTTTTTTCTCAGATATTATTTAATAATTTTCATTAATATTTTAAAACTCTTATAATCCAGTTTTGTGTACCTCTTTTATTGTTTTATTTAAGTATTAAATGCGTGAAATAATAAACTACCTTTCGGTGTATCATGTTTTTATACTTAGAATTGCCATTAGGGCAGAGAACCAGTTGCTGAATGATTTGAATCTCACCACTGTATCAGGGTAACACTGGTCTTATAAAATGAGTTGGGGCCTGACTGGTGGTGGCGGAGTGGATAGAGGATAGACTGGGATGCTGAGGTCGAAACCCTGAGGTTGCTGGCATGAGCGTGGGATCATAGACATGACCCCATGGCTGCTGGCATGAGCCCAAGGTCGCCGGCTTGAGCAAAGGGTCACTGGCTTGGCTGGAGCCCCCTATTCAAGGCACATATGAGAAGCAATCAAGGAACAACTAAAAGTGATGCAAATGCAAGTTGATGCATCTCATTTCTCTCCTCCCCTTACTCTCTCAAAAAAAAAAATGAGCTGGGGAATGTTCATTCTCTTCTATTTTTTGGAAAAGTTTGTGAAATATTGGTATTAATTCTTCTTTAAATATTTGGTAAAATTCAGCAGAGAAGCTATCTGAGCCTCAGTATTATTAGCAACATTTTTAATGGTATTCCTTTATAATCCTTTATATTTCTATAAGGTCAGCAGCAATGACCCCTCATTCATTTCTGATTCTTGTAATTTGAGTCTTCTGTTTCTTAGTAAATCTAAGGTTTGCCAATTTTATTGGTCTTTTCAAAGCTCTCCTTTTTTAAAAAAAAGAGAACTAGCTTTTGGTTTCATTGATTTTTCTCCATTGCTTTCTATTCTCTATTTCATTAATTTCCACTCTTATTTTTATTTATTTATTTGTTTGTTTTACAGAGTCAGAGAGAGAAATAGATGAGGACAGACAGACAGGAACAGAGAGAGATGAGAAGCATCAATCATTGGTTTTTTGTTGCGTGTTGCAACATCTTAGTTATTCATTGATTGCTTTCTCATATGTGCCTTGACCACGGGCCTTCAGCAGACCGAGTAACCCCTTGTTTGAGCCAGCGACCTTGGGTCCAAGCTGGTGGGCTTTGCTCAAGCCAGATGAGCCCGCATTCAAGCTGGTGACCTCGGGGTCTCGAACCTGGGTCCTCCGATCCCAGTTCAACGTTCTACCACCTGCACCACCTCCTGGTCAGTCTCCACTCCATTTTTTTTTTAAAGAGATACTCCTTCTTTAAATTTTTGTTTGATTTTAGAGAGAAACATTGATTTATTGTTCCACTTATTTATGCATTCATTCGTTGATTACTGTATGTGCCCTTACCAGGGATCAAACCCACACTCTGGCGTATTGGGACAGTGCTCTGACCAACTGAGCTACCCAGCCAGGGCTCCACTCTAATCTCTATTATTCCCGCCTGACCTGTGGTGGCGCAGTGGATAAAGTGTCGACCGGGAAATGCTGAGGTCGCCAGTTCGAAACCCTGGGCTTGCCTGATCAAGGCACATATAGGAGTTGATGCTTCCAGCTCCTCCCCACCTTCTCTCTCTCTGTCTCTTCTCTCTCTCTCTCTGTCTCTCTCTCTCCTCTCTAAAAAAAAAATGAATAATCTCTATTATTCCCTTCCTTCTGCTAGCTTTAGGTTTAATTAGCTCCTTCTTTTCCATTGTCTTAAACTGGACAGTTAGGCTATTAATTTGAGATTTCTTTTTTTTTTTCTGAAGTTGGAAACAGGAGGCAGTCAGACAGACTCCCGCATGTGCCCGACCGGGATCCACCCGGCACGCCCACCAGGGGGCGATGCTCTGCCCCTCCGGGACATTGCTGTCGCGACCAGAGCCCCTCTAGCGCCTGGGGCAGAGGCCATGGAGCCATCCCCAGCGCCCAGGCCATCTTTTGCTCCAATGGAGCCTTGGCTGCAGGAGGGGAAGAGAGCGACAGAGAGGAAGGAGAGGGGGAGGGGTGGAGAAGCAGATGGGCACTTCTCCTGTGTGCCCTGGCTGGGAATCGAACCCGGGACTCCTGCATACCAGGCCGATGCTCTACCACTGAGCCAACCAGCCAGGGCCAAGATTTCTTTTCTTAATGTGAGCATTACAGCTATAAATTTCTCCCTAAGCAGTGTCTTTGCTTCATCATGTAACTTTTGGTATGTTTGTCTTCAATTTCATTCATCTAAAATTTCTAATTTTCAATTTGAATTATTCTTTGACTCATGGTTTTAGAGTATTAACTTCTACATATTTGTAAATGTTCTAGTTTTTCTCGTGTTATTGCTTTCTAATTTCAATCTATTGTGGCTATACTCTATATTCTTTCAGTTCAAGTTATTGAGGCTTGTTATTGGACTATCATTTGGTCCATCCTATATAATGTTCCATGTATAATTGGGAAGAATATATATTCTACTGTTGTTGGGTAGTATGTTCTATGGGTGGATTATACCTGTTAAGCCTAGTTGGTTTATAGCAGGGGTCCCCAAACTACGGCCCGCAGGCCACATGCGGCCCCTGAGGCCATTTATCCGGCCCCCGCCGTGCTTCCGGAAGGGGCACCTCTTTCATTGGTGGTCAGTGAGAGGAGCATAGTTCCCATTGAAATACTGGTCAGTTTGTTGATTTAAAGTTACTTGTTCTTTATTTTAAATATTGTATTTGTTCCCGTTTTGTTTTGTTTTTTACTTTAAAATAAGATACGTGCAGTGTGCATAGGGATTTGTTCATAGTTTTTTTTTATAGTCCGGCCCTCCAATGGTCTGAGGGACAGTGAACTGGCCCCCTGTGTAAAAAGTTTGGGGACCCCTGGTTTATAGTGTTGCTCAATTTTTCTCTTTCCTTGTGAATCTTCTGCGTAGTTGCTCTACCCACTATTGAACATGTGATATTGAAGTCTCCATATTCAAGGTACAATCCCTGTCCCACCAGAGGAGGCCTCCACCTCTCTCCTGCACTATCTCAGAACTTAGCCTCCA
Organism: Saccopteryx leptura; assembly: GCF_036850995.1. NCBI lineage: Eukaryota > Metazoa > Chordata > Mammalia > Chiroptera > Emballonuridae > Saccopteryx > Saccopteryx leptura. The sequence continues at coordinate 111,531,736 of NC_089516.1, read as the reverse complement.
CAACAGGTAGCTGAAAGCAGAGTGAGAAATGCTGATGTTCTTTCCTTTCTGGGACGATATCCGTACAACTGAGAGCTGCATAGAGAGGGAATTCTGTATTCCTGGCTACATCACTCTGGACTGGAGCTTCCCTCTATCTCACTGAGCTGGGAAGGGAGAGGGAGGGAGAGGACAGTCCTGATTCAAATACCACAAACTTGTTCTTATGGAGTCTTAGATTTTTTTGAATAGACATCTTCCTCATTTCATATGTCCACATAGGAAACGTGCAAACCTGTAGAGATTTTTTGTAACAGTTTATTTGAGCCTGACCAGGCGGTGGCACAGTAGATTGAATGTTGGCCTGGAACGTTAAGAACCCAGGTTTGAAACCTCAAGGTTGCCAGCTTGAGTGTGAAATCATAGTCATGATCCCATGGTCACTGGCTTGAGCAAGAGCCGCTGGCTCAGTGGGAGCCCCCGGGTCAAGGCACATAAGAGAAAGCAATCAGTGAGTAACTAAGGTGCCACAACTATGAATTAATGATTCTCATCTCTCTCCCTTCCTGTCTTTCTGTCTTTCTCTCTCTCGCTAAAAATTAAAAGTTGATTTGAGCAAAAACTGATAATTGGTGGGAAGCAAGATCTCAAATGCTCTGTAGAATAGCACTTTGCAGCTTCTTTTATGCATTTGGAATTAAGGATGGAACATAAAAAAGGTTACATGGGTATAGCAGGAGGCAAAGCAGGATTAGATTATATAGTTCAAATGATGTGTTCTGTCATCTTAAAGGTGTGTTAACATAGATGCACAAGACAGGGCTGCCTTAAAAACCTTTCACTAAAGCCTCACAAACAGCAAAATGGCCCCTCGCAGTGGCGGGCAGGCAATCTGCCATCCGCGATCCCCCATCTCTGGAGTGCAAGCACCCCTAGCCTTATACAGGCCATACACACGTGGCGCTGCCACGCAGTCACATACCAATCAGGCAAAGTGCTTGCAGCTGGTAACCCCGCCAGCAAGTCTAACACGGCTGCCGCACACTTCCATTGAGATTTAATCAACAAGTTTTGGTTTTACAATACTGGGTAAGGGAAATATTCCCCAGCCAGACATACTATCCATTCCTATTTAAACATTCAGGTGAAGTTGACAGAGCTTCTTTATATAATACCTGCTTAAACAATCCAACTTTTGCCTGACCAGGTGGTGGCACAGTGGGTAGAGCGTCGGACTGGGATGCGGAGGACCCAGGTTCGAGACCCCGAGGTCGCCAGCTTGAGCACGGGCTCATCTGGTTTGAGCAAAGCTCACCAGCTTGGACCCAAGGTCGCTGGCCAAGCAAGGAGTTACTCGGTCTGCTGTAGCCCCTGGTCAAGGCACATATGAGAAAGCAATCAATGAACAACTAAAGTGTTGCAATGAAAAACTAATGATTGATGCTTCTCATCTCCGTTCCTGTCTGTCCCTGTCTATACCTCTCTCTCTGACTCTCTAAAAAAAAAATAAAAAAAAAAAACACAAACACACACACACAAAACCTTTCACTAAAGAATTTAGAGGCCTGGGCCATGACTACCCACCAGGACCTGCCCAGACCCATATTTATCCACAGGTGTGTGCTTTTACAATTATTTTCAGACATGAAAAATGGTTGTTTTTAAAGAATAAGCATCCTACTAATCTTTACTAATCTTGTTTTGAGAGATTGGAGATACGAGAAGCATCAACTCATAGTTGCTTCACTTCAGGCGTTCATTGATTGCTGTCATATATAACCTGACAGAGGAGGGGCTTCAAGTTGAACCAGTGGCCTTTGGCTCAAGCCAATAACCTTGGGATCATGTCTATAATTTTGTGATAAAGCCAGAGACTCCATGCTCAATCTAGCAACCTCGGGGTTTCGAACCGGGATGTCAGTGTTCCGGGTTGACTCTCCAGTGAGCCACCACCAGTCAGGCACTAATTTTGTTTTTTAATAGTTTCACTGCCAAGAGTGGCTCTATGGAGAAAGGCATGCTGTCTACAGGAAGTCAGTCCTTCCTCCCATTTCCTCTTTTTAGCTCACCAGAAAGTTATCCTTTGGCCTTATCATTTTCCAGCCACATTCTGTTTTATGTTTTATTTTTTGTAAGAAATACAGAGACAGCCTGACCAGGCGGTGGCGCAGTGGATAGATCGTTGAACTGGGATGCGGAAGGACCCAGGTTCGAGACCCCGAGGATGCCAGCTTGAGTGCGGGCTCATCTGGTTTTAGCAAGGCTCACCAGCTTGAACCCAAGGTCGCTGGCTCAAGCAAGGGGTCACTCAGTCTGCTGTAGCCCCGGTGGTCAAGGCACATATGAGAAATCAATCAGTGAACAACTAAAGAACTGCAACGAAGAATTGATGTTGCTCATCTCTCTCCCTTCCTGTCTGTCTGTCCCTATCTGTCCCTATCTGTCCCTCTCTCTGTCTCTGAAAAAAAAGAAAAGAAAAAAAAAAGAAATACAGAGACAGGAAGGGAGAGAGAAGCATCAACTCGTAGTTGCTTCACTTCAGTTGTTCATTGATTGCATCTCATAGGTGCCTTGCCTGCGGGGCTCCAACCGAGCTGGTGACCCCATGCTCAAGCCAGATGCACCTGTGCTCAAGCTGGCAACCTCGGGGTTTTGAATGTGGGACCTCAGGTTGCTGCTCTATCCACTGTGCCACTACTGGTCACGCAAGCCACATTATTAATACTGACTAAATACACTGTTCCCCTTTCTTTGGGGTCATACAGGAAACTATAAAGGCATATGTGGGGCAGCTACGTTAGGCACACAGGGTTACCAACTGCAAGCACTGTGCTTGATTAGTGCGTGAGCACGTGGCAGAGGCACGTGTCTGGCCTATGTACGTCTATGGGTGCTTGTCCTGGGCGGCAATTCTCCCAGATCGCTCTCCCGACACCGTGAGTGCCATTTTCCTGCTCCCTTGCCCTACTGCGCATAGCGAGTTTTCCTTCGTTTATTAGCTCTTTCCTTTTTGTTGTTTATTTGCTCGCTAGTCCTTGCGAGCCTCCAATAAACGGGAATGGCCCGACACTTCCCGGCTCAGCAGTTCCTCTACCATCTGCCCGAATCCAGTGTGGACCTGCCTGGCCTCGGCCACCGGCATCACAGCATATCTTGGGGACATTATTTTAAGCTGCTTAATTTCAAGAAAGAGCAGACATGGAAGAAGCTCTAAAAACCAAATAGAAGTTACCCTTTGTAAAAGGACACTTACAGCCTGACCAGGCGGTGGCGCAGTGGATAGAGCGTCGGACTAGGATGCCGAGGAACCAGGTTCGAGACCTCGAGCTCGCCAGCTTGAGCACGGGCTCATCTGGTTCAAGCAAGGGCTCACCAGCTTGGACCCAAGGTCACTGGCTCCAGCAAGGGGTTACTCGGTCTGCCTGCCGAAGGCCCGCGGTCAAGGCACATATGAGAAAGCAATCAATGAACAACTAAGGTGTCTCAATGTGCAATGAAAAACTAATGATTAATGCTTCTCATCTCTCCGTTCCTGTCTATCCCTCTCTCTGACTCTCTCTGTCCCTGTAAAAAAAAAAAAAAAAAAAAGACATTTACATTTGTAAGGGAAATGTTAAAAAAGTCATGGTCTTTCCCTCACTCCCAGGAAGAGGACATCCTAATCTCTAGAAACTGTTACCAATAAAGGCAATGGCATGGATTTAAATTTGCATAACAATATTATCAGTGGTGGGATTAAAATAATTTAACAACCACTTCTTTACCCTAATGACCGTTTTAAGTATTAAAAAACGGTGTACCAAAAGGTATTTTATTATTTCATGCATTTAATACTTGAATAAGAATAAAAGAGATACACAAAACTAGATTATAAGAAAGTTTTAAAATATTAATGAAAAAATATTAAATATCTGAATAAAAACAATAAAACTGTTATTTATTTCTATATTGCTGCTAGATTGGCATCCTCACTTGCAATTATTTTCACCTATGGATGAAATGAACGTGACTATAGGTGTTTAGAATACACTGATCAGGGGTCCCCAAACTTTTTACACAGGGGGCCAGTTCACTGTCCCTAAGACTGTTGGAGGGCCACCACATACAGTGCTCCTCTCACTGACCACCAGTGAAAGAGGTGCCCCTTTCGGAAGTGCGGCAGGGGGCCGGACAAATGGCCTCAGGGGGCCGCATGTGGCCCGCGGGCCTTAGTTTGGGGATGCCTGGTCACTTCAGGGGTCTCAAACTCAACTCAGCATGTGGGCCGCAGAGCAAGATCACAGCCGTTCGGTGGGCCGCACTAGGTCTACAAAAGGCAACTGTTACACAACACTTTTCAGTGTCACAAAACGACCAGAAACTGTAGTTCGTGGATTAGTCTGCGGGCCGCGAGTTTGAGACCTCTACGGTAGATGAACGTTAAAAAAAGAGTAAGGAGCCTGATGAGGTGGTGGTGCAGTGGATAGAGGTCAGACTGGGAAACGGAGGACCCAGGTTTGAAACCCCAAGATCGCTGGCTTGAGCACGGGCTCATCCAGCTTGAGTGTGGGATCATAGACATGACCCCATAGTTCCTGGCTTGAGCCCAAAGGTCACTGACTTGAGCCCAAGGTCGCTGGCTTGAGCACGGGCTCATCCGGCTTGAGTGTGGGATCATAGACATGACCCCATAGTTCCTGGCTTGAGCCCAAAGGTCACTGACTTGAGCCCAAGGTCGCTGGCTCATATGAGAAAGCAATCAATGAACAACTAATCTCTCTCCATTCCTGCCTGTCTGTCCCTCTCTCTGTCACTGTCATACACACACACACACAAAGAGTAAGGAATGTAAGTTTGTGATTCCCACATTGAGCAGCTGCCCAAGCACACACGTTAGAGAGAACCCTGATTACAAGTACCATTTTAACAGCTGGTTCGCTGAACTCAATAGAAACTTAGGTATCAGTTCTGCTGAACTGGTGTGAACTGGCTGAATCCTACCACTGACTATTCCCCTGTTTGCTCTGTTTTTCCTGCTAACATCCCATAACTGGCTCTCCACTCCCAAGGTCTTGTCTTCAGCTAAATGTACTATTTAAGGTGTCAGCTTTTACCATTTGTGGAAGTTACTCAGTTTTCCTGGATCTTTTCCATGTCTACAGGAGGTGTAATGCTGGTGGTTGAGGCCAGGCAGATTCGTATTGAATTTGGGAAGATGGTAGAGGAACCATGGAGCCGGAAGGTGTAGGGCTGCTCCCATCCACTGGAGGCTGGCAAAGACAGGCAAGTGAATAAACGAAAAGGGAAAAGAGCTAATAAACAAAGGAAAACCTGCTTTTTGCAGTGAAGGGCAAGGGAGCAGGAAAACCACACCTCACAGTGGCGGGAGAGCGATCTGGGAGAATCGCTGCAGAGGGTGAGCCCCCATAGCCTTCCATATCCACACGTGGCGCTGCCACGCTCACGCACTAATCAAAGGGCTTGCAGCCGGTAACCCAGTGAGCAAGCCTAACAGCTGTTTGCCCAATAGGAGGTATACATGTTATTTTTATTTAAATTTTTATTTATTTATTCATTTTAGAGAGGAGAGGGAGAAACAGAGAGAGAGAGAGAAAGAGAAGGGAGGAAGGAGCTGGAAGCATCAACTCACATATGTGCCTTGACCAGGCAAGCCCAGGGTTTCGAACCGGCGACCTCAGCATTTCCAGGTCGACGCTTTATCCACTGCACCACCACAGGTTAGGCAAGGTATACATGTTATTAAACTTTAATTTGTTTTTCTCCTGCTAATCTGCCTCATTTTAATTTCACTATTAGATGAGCCACAAGAAGCAGCCTAAAATAATCCTTATGCCAAAGAGATATATTTTGGCCTGACAAATTCTGCTCTCTCACACTCCCACATATGAAACTTCAAATAAGTTTTACATTTCAGAAGCTAAGTTGATAGAGTGTTCCGTATTGCATTAAACCAGTCTCAGTCTTGAGACTAGGTCAGTTCAGTTAAACAGTTGTGTCTCATTTCAGGAGGTGGTCTCGCAGATAGGCACCCAAGTTGAGCCTATATAATGCAAACAATCAGGTGATTAGTAAGAGGTATGTCCTTAGAAACAAATGAAAAACAATGGTTAATGTTTGCAGCAAATGATATGTTTCTGAGCTAAGCGTGCCACCAGTCAAGATTTGTAGATGTCAGGGTTGAAACATCTTTTGATAGAGTGAAGGCAGGCAGTGACAATCAATTAGATTTTTTTTTTGGTTTTCAGTTTGAATGTCTGTGGTGAGCTTTCTGCAGTGGGCACGGCAATTGTCCATAGATTAGCTATTGTGGAGATTCCTCTGGGTTTACGTCAACTCATCTAGTTTCAGTTTGAAGGGCTTCAGGAACTAGGGCAGTTTTAATTCTCAATAAGTCCAAGTCAGAAGGGTGGGAGAAAACTAAAAATGTGAGTTTGGAGAGCTATAACCATGTATTTGAGGAAATGAGAATTTTAGTTTACAGGTAGAAAACAAAATCTCAGAGTCAATTAACTAGATTATAATATCCACAAGTATGTATTATAGTTTCTACTGAAACAAGTTTTCTCTCTAAAATCACATTTTAGCCTGACCAGTGGTGATGCAGTGGACAGAGTGTCAACCTGGGATGCTGAGGCCCCAGGTTCAAAACCCCAAGGTTGCCAGCTTGAGCACGGACTCACCAGCTGGTGTGAGGTGTCACCAGCTTAGTCTGGGATCATCATGATTCCATGGTCACTGGCTTGACCAAGGGGTCACTGGCTTGGCTGGAGGCCCCCAGTCAAGACACAGATGAGAAAGCAATCAATGAACAATTAATATGCCGCAACTATGAGTTGACGCTTCTCATCTCTCTCCCTTCCTGTCTCTGTCTCACTAAAAAATATTTTTTAAATCACCCCATTTTTACTAAAGACAGCCAAATTAAGGCTAATCTGTTTGAAAAATAAGTCTAGATTCAATAAGACTGTCCTGTTATTTACATAGGAGCACAGGAGCAGCAAGAAGAGCAACGAACTATACTATATAGGCTCTTTTAAATTGCTTTACTGGAACCTGACCAGTGGTGGTGCAGTGGATATAGTATCGACCTGGGATGCCGAGGTTCCCAGTTCAAAACTCTGAGGTCACTGGCTTGAGCCTGGGGCCACTCAAAGTTTGGTGGCTTGAGCAAGGAGTCACTGGCTCTGCTTGAGCCTCCTCCCTCAAGTCACATACAAAATGCAATCAATAAACTGCTAATGTGAAGCAACTGTGAGTTGATGCTTCTCACTCTCTCTCTCTCTTTCCGTCTGTCTCATACTAATAAACAAACGAACAAACAAACTGCTTTACTGGAATTTTTCATGAGGAATCTTCAGATTGAACTTTAAAATACCTCTCAAGGCCAGAAGACACTACAAGAACTTAGCCTCAGACTCTACCTGCAATACATATAGATTTGGGTGTTTCTGCATCTGCCAGGAAATGAACTTTCTTACTCACCTTGGTAAGGCTACTAGGATTCTTGTGAACAAGGTGGCAAGCCAGTGTTTCCAACGAGTTTATTGGCTTCTATAAGTCAATCAGAATTTCTTTAAGCTGTCTAGTCATAGTTGAGTCTATGCATGTTGCTCTGACTTTCTAATCAAAGCCTTGGTAATATGACATGTATAGAACACAGTTTCCAAGTGTGTTCTATCCAAGAAGAACAGATTCTTCTTGAATTTATACAAATAATGACATGAGCATGAAAATAAAAATACTCATTGAAAGCTTCTGAATTCTGGAGGGATCAATTAGGGGAAAAAAGAAATGTTTAAATTCTGCTTACGAAGCTGTAGTTTATTAAACTATTTTAAGTCATAGTTAGCTTAAGAGGAAAGGTTTCTGCCCTGGCCAGGTAGCTCAGTTGTTTAGATCATTGTCCCGACACACCAAGGTGGCTGGTTCGATCCCCAGTCAGGACACAGGCAAGATTCAACCCATGAGTGCATGGATAAGTAGAGCAACAAATCAGTGTTTCTCTCTCCCTTCCCCTGTCTCTAAAATTCCATCAATAAATAAACTTTAAAGAAAAAGAAGAGGAAAGGTTTCCTTAAATCTTGGAAAAAAACAAAAACTTTAAAACCAACAATATTTTCTTATTGATTTTGAGAGAGGAAGGCAGAGAGACAGAAATATTGATTTGTTAAATTTTTTTCCTTTTGTCTGACCAGGCGGTGGTGCAGTGGATAGAGCGTCGGACTGGGATCCGGGACCCAGCTTTGAGACTCCGAGGTCGCCAGCTTGAGCCCAAGGTCACTGACTCGAGCAAGAGGTCACTCGGTCTGCTGTAGCCCTCCCCCCCACCCCGGTCAAGGCACATATGAGAAATCAATCAATGGACAACTAAGGAGCCACAAGGAGGAATTGATGCTTCTCATCTCTCTCCCTTTCTGTCTGTCCGTATCTGTCCCTCTCTCTGCCACAAAAATAAAAATGTTTTTCCTTTCCATTGACTTTAGAGAGAGAGAGAGAGAGAGTGAGAGGAGGAATATGCCCTCATGGGGAATCAAACCTGAAACCGTAGCATGTCAGGACAATACTCTAACTGACTGAGCTTCCTGGCCAGGGCCTAGAACCAGCAGTATTTTAAACAAAAAGTCATAAAAACTATAATCATCCCTGTGCGGCAGCTGTGTTAGACTTACTCGCAGGTTTACTGGCTTCAAACACTTTGCCTGATTGGTACGTGAGTGCGTGGCAATGCCACGTGTGTATGGCCTATATAAGGCTAGGGGTGCTTGCACTCCAGAGAGATGGGGGACTGTAGATCCGTGCATTGCCTGCCCGCCACCGTGAAGGGCCATTTTGCTGTTTGTTTGCCTGAGAGGCTGTTTCCCCTGCCTGTGTGCTTGTCCGCCATTGTGAAACTTTATTAAACAAAATGACCCAACCTTTCCCGGCTCCGCAGTTTTTCTACAGTCTGCCCAAATCCAATGTGAACCTGCCTGGCCTCGGCCACTGGCGTTACATTTGGCGTAGTGGGCAGGATTTGGTTCAGACTGATAGGGAGCCGCCAACACTCTTGAGGGGTGGAATAGAGGAGTGGCTGCTCCTGGTGGCTCTCCTCCTGGTGGGGACCTTGGGTTGGATGTTTTTTACAATTCTGCCAGAAGAAACCAAGAACTTTGTGTGAGAAGCTGAGCGAGGCCGAAAGCTCCAGGATCAGCTGCACACTGAGCAGCAACAACAGTATGAACTGCAGTGAGCACTGGAGAGGGAGGCCGACTGGGTCCAAGAGTTGCAGTGTGAGGTGCAGGCTGAGCGCCAACGGCACCTGGAACTAGACTGGTCTCTGGACAAAGAGTTACAGGTTTCGCGAGTTGCAATTTGCCCTGGAAACTGAACTTTGGCAGCGACAGCTGTCAGAAGAACAACTACAGGTTCAGGAGCTCGAGAGTCAGCTTCAGGCTGAGCCAGGAGTCACAAGAGCCAAAGCGGGCATGGAAGACGGAGCTGCATTCCTGCTGGCAGAGTGGCTCTGAGTCAGCGGGAGCAGGTGTTTCCAACTCCTCCTCTTCTGAGGGGGAGGTTTGGGCTTCAACTGCTGCTGCAGAGTTGGAACCTGGCTGGTGGTCGCCAAGAAGGTCAAGGCCCAGCAGCCAGGAGTCCCTCAGTGGTAGCCATAGCCTCCTCCCCAGGTAGTGGAGCACTGTGGTCTGGCCCTACACCTGAGCAGAGCTGATCGAGTTGGGAGTGTAATTCAGGTAGAAAGCCACTGAGCCCCTGGCAGCCTGCTTGGTGCGGCTGTGGAACAAGGGGTGAATGGCATCATGCTCTCCAGAAAAGAGATGGACCGTAAAGCTGTGAGAGCTGCTGGCCATGCTGCCCCTCCCCCCAGACTAACAAGAGAGAGAACGGGCCTGGGAAAGTTACCTGAACACAGATGTGAGTAGATTTGATTGCGCCTGGAGCAGATAGAGAGAAAATAGATGGCAAGACTAATAAGGTCTTGTGGGAGCTGTGGTGACAGCTTCCGTCAGAACAGAGGTTCCAGCTGCTGAAAAAGCAGGGAAAGCAGGTGGCCCCAGCATCTGTCAAGAAAATGGCTGCTGTTCAGGTTACAGGACCCCCAAGACCCGTTGTTCCAGTTTGAATAGGGGGAAGGGTGAGGGACGCGTCCGACAGGGATGAGGGGGGCAAGAGGCCCCGTGTGAAACTGGCAGTCCACTGGTTCCCTTCTAATGTGCAGCAGGTGTTGGCATTAGAAGATAATAAGTGCTTTTTTTTTTTTTTTTTTTTTTTTACAGCACCAGCAGCTAGAAGAACCGTTAAGGTGACACAAGCCTTGAATGTGTTTGATCCCGCCAGGCCCTGTGAGCTTGTTGAGGGGTTTGATGGGGCTGGTGGCAACGGACAGCACACTATGGAAAAGTGCTGAGGCCCGTTAATAAAGAGCTGTATGGCCAGTTGCCTGTAATGGACCTTGACCGTGGTGATTTGCACAGACAGTGGGGCTGTGTATCATGGACTGACTCTTGGACTGTGACCAGAGTGGGGCACCAGCTCCCTTGATGGATAGACATGTCGCTCGTGGACAGTACTATGGGGGGTCCGTAGCACCTGTAGAGGCCCTCCTGCACTGGTTCTCATCCAGTTGCAGGTGCACCAAGGACACTTTACTGTTTCCATGGACACAGCCCTGGACTATACAGGCCCGCCCACCTGCCATGGGGTAGGGAGTTAGAGCTGGGCCTCCAGGTGACACCCTGGGCAGAGTGCTCAGGGAGACGTTGTGAAGGGCACCTTTGCAATTATTGTGTAACTTTTGCTGTTGCTGTAGTCTCTGTTTGCTGTAACATAGATTGTGAAGCGAGCAACCCTAAAGAGATGGAATGTGGGGCAGCTGTGTTAGACTTGCTCACTGAGTTACGGGCTGCAAGCCCTTCGCCTGATTAGTGTGTGAGCACATGGCAGCGCCACGTGTGTATGGCCTGTATAAGGCTATGGGTGCTCGCGCTCAGGGGGATCGCGGATGGCAGTTGCCTGCCTGCCACTGCGAGGGGCCATTTTGCTGTTTGTCTGCCTGATGGGCGGTTCCCCCTGCCTCTGTGCTTGTCCGTCGTCGTTGTGAGACTTTATTAAACAGAATGGCCCAACCCTTTCCGGCTCCGCAGTTTCTCTACCGTCTGCCCGAATCCAGTGTGGACCTGCCTGGCCTCGGCCACCGGCATTAGATAGAAGGAACAAGAGAGCCTAGATAGGGCTGCACTGGCTCAGAGAAGTCAGAGAGGGGTCCTTGGAGACAAGTTCAGGGGGTGAGCCCAGGACAAGCTGCCGCTTCCCATTGCTTGCATGGTTTAAAGCAGGGGTCTCAAACTCGCGGCCCGCCCACCAATTTTGTGCGGCCTGCAGACTGGCCCGCAGACTAATCCACGAAGTTTGATTAGGCTGCACAAAATTGGTGGGCGGGCTGCATGCGGCCCGCGGGCCCGAATTTGAGACCCCTGGTTTAAAGTCTAGTAGGGTCCTAGAGTTTAGGAGATGCTTGTCTATGGGGGGAGGGGGATGGGAAAGGTGCAGGCATGCTCCTGGGAGGGAAAGTGGGCTCCCCCCTTCTCTTAAGATAACATCGCTGACTCACAATCCCAAAATGTCCTGCAGAAAAGACCACCTACCTGGCCACAGTCAAGAAGACACCCAAACAGGATGCCTCCAGGAACTAAATGAGATTAAGAAAATTGTTGAAGCTTGCTCCAGAAATGATGGATCAACATAGGACATGACCCTGAACTCCTTACTCATGCTTACACTTCTTTTTTGCCTTTAAAACCCCTCAGTTGTAAACCATTGGTAATCTGGAATTTTAAGCAACAGCTTCCATTTCTCCTTGCTTGATGCCCTGCAATAAAGCTACCCTAATCCCTCCACTGCAATTCTTCGTATTCAGTATTTGGCTTTACTACGTGCTGGGTGAGTGAATTCTCTCATCTATACCTTCCTGTAAAGCCTTTGGCCGAGGCCAGGCAGGTCCACATTGGATTTAGGCAGACGGTAGAAAAACTGCGGAGCCGGAAAGGGTTGGGCCATTCTGTTTAATAAAGTCTCACAATGGTGGACAAGCACACAGGCAGAGGGGACCGCCTCTCAGGCAGACAAACAGCAAAATGGCCCCTCGCAGTGGCGGGCAGGCAATCCGCCATCCGCGATCCCCCATCTCTGGAGTGCAAGCACCCCTAGCCTTATACAGGCCATACACACGTGGCGCTGCCACGCAGTCACATACCAATCAGGCAAAGTGCTTGCAGCTGGCAACCCCGCCAGCAAGTCTAACACAGCTGCCGCACACTTCCATTGAGATTTAATCAACAAGTTTTGGTTTTACAATACTGGGTAGGGGAAATATTCCCCAGCCAGACATACTATCCATTCCTATTTAAACATTCAGGTGAAGTTGACAGAGCTTCTTTATAATATATAATACCTGCTTAAACAATCCAACTTTCGCCTGACCGGCGGTGGTGCAGTGGGTAGAGCGTTGGACTGGGACACGGAGGACCCAGGTTCGATACCTCAAGTTCACCAGCTTGAGCGCAGGCTCATCTGATTTGAGCAAAGCTCACCAGCTTGGACCCAAGGTCGCTGGCTCGAGCAAGGGGTCACTCGGTCTGCTGAAGGCCTGTGGTCAAGGCATATATGAGAAAGCAATCAATGAACAACTAGGGAACCACAACGAAGAATTGATATTTCTCATCTCCCTTCCTGTCTGTCTGTCCCTCTCTCTGACTCTCTGTCTCTGCCACACACACAAAAAAAATCCAACTTTCTTTTTTTTTAATTTATTGGTTTTGAGAGAAAGAGGAGGGAGACAGAAAGAGAGAGAAGGGAGAAGTGGGAAGCATCAACTTATAGTAGTTGCTTCCTGCATGTGCCTGGGCCGGGCATGCCCAGGGGTTCAAATCATGGACCTCAGAGTTCTAGGTCAACACTTTATCTACTGCGCCACCACAGGTCAGGCACAATTCAACTGTCATAATCTTATTAAGCACACATTTTACCCAATCTAAGTAAAGTAAAAGTCAGGGATTCACCAATGGGTTTTGGTACCTAGGCCCTTTTGTCAATCTTTTAGCTTCATAAATCGACCTAATAGCTGCCCCAAGCAATTGCTGGTCAGGTTTCTGATTGTGTTTTTTGCTATTCAGATTTTTAAATTTCTTCAAATTATGGTAAATAGTTCTGAAATGTTTGGGGCCCTTCAAAATTAGGGGATATGAAAAGGGTGTCTCTTTGGCCTGCCCAGCCTTAGGTTTTTAACCCAGCTATGTCTACTTATCCCATTCCTTAATAATTATCTAAAGATTTCCATCCTGCTAGGACAAGTCCTGCCAACCTCCCATTTCTGTTTCCTGTTTCTTTTGTGCCTATCAATATTTGCACCATTCACCTTATTTCTTAATAACCTTTTGTAAAAAAAAAAAATCTAAGAGTCTCTTGAGTTTCTCCTCAGACTCTTCCCATTCTCTTATTAATTAACCTAATGCTTTTATTAGCATCTATGAGACCCATGACAGAAGCTGAGACAGCAAATTCAATAAGACTCTCAACCTGCCCAACTGGTGGTGGTACAGTGGATAAAGCATCAACCCACAGTGCCAAGACCTTGACACTGGTTCAAGACCTGACGTTGCCAGCTTCAGGCTGCAGTCACCAGCTTATTGATCACAAAGTCGCTAGCTTGAGCCCAGGATCATCAGCTCAATCCTGAGGTCACTGGCTTGAGCCTGAGGTCACTGGTTTGATTCCTCATCAAGGCACATGAGAAGCGATCAATGGATGCACAACTACATGGAACAATGAGCTGATGCTTCTCTCTCTCTCCCTCCCCCCTCCTTCTCCCCATCCTCTCACCTGCTTGCTCTCTCCCCCCCCCATAAAAAAGACTTCTCAACCTGATTTTTGTTCCTAAGGCTAGTCATTATCATTCTTTGCATCCACTTTGAAATTTGGTCTTTCTATACATACCAATTAAACAGCTGTTATGATGAGAGCTCTCTAAAAAATTTCCAATTTAGAAGTTTTTCCAATCCAGCCCTGGCCAGTTAGCTAGTTGGTTAGAGTTGTCCCCAAATGCCAAGGTTGCGGATTCAATCCTTGGTCCAGCACATACAGGAAGCAACCAATGGAAACACAACTAAGTGGAACAACAGATGAATGCTTCTCTTTGTCCCTTCCTTTCTCTGTCTCTCTAAAAGCAATCAATAAAACAATAAAAAGGGTTTTCAGTTTGGAGTGTCGTTCTGGAGCACAAAGGTTGCCAGTTCGATTCCCCGATCAGGGCACATACAGGAGCAGCTTGATGTTCCTCTGTCTTTGTCCCCTTGCCTCTCTCTCTCAAAAAGAAAAAAAGTTATTTCCAATCGAAAGTACATATTGTCTGACCATTCCACAAGTAGAATCAAGTTATCTCAATAGTGACTGAAACCATTAAGTTTTTCAGCTTAATGAAGGAAGCAAGAGTGGTCCACTAGAGAGTACAAAGGATGCAGCCTTCACAACAGACAGAAGCTCACTCCCAGAGTAGCCTAAGACAGTGAAAGCCCTTCGTTACTACAGGTGGTAAAGCAACAAAGGTTAAGAAGATACAGGCCCCTTACGGTCGGGCACTCCTCATGACCAATTCCCCTGAGAGTTATCAAGATGAGACAAAAAGGTGAGAAGATGACAGTCTAATGCAGAGGTCGGGAACCTATGGCTCGCGAGCCAGCTGTGGCTCTTTTGATGGCTGCATCTGGCTCGTAGACAAATCTTTAATAAAAAAAATAATAACTAAAAATATAAAACATTCTCATGTATTACAATCCATTCATATCCTACCGCTCATGTCCATGTTTGCAGGTGTCTAGAGCCAATCACAGCTGTCCTCCGGGACAACACTAAATTTTTATTGGATAATGCATAACGTACACGGGTCATTGTATGGCTCTCATGGAATTACATTTTAAAATATGTGGCGTTGCCTGACCTGTGGTGGTGCAGTGGATAACACGTCGACCTGGAAATGCTGAGGTCGCCGGTTCGAAACCCTGGGCTTGCCTGGTCAAGGTACATATGGGAGTTGATGCTTCCAGCTCCTCCCCCCTTCTCTCTCTCTCTCTCCCCCTATCTCTCTCCTCTCTAAAAATGAATAAAGAAAAAAAAAAGAAAAAAAAAGATTTTAAAATATGTGGCATTCATGGCTGTCTCAGCCAGAAAGGTTCCCGACCCCTGGTCTAATGGCTAATGGCTACAGCTGCCCAGTCACAAGGCCCAGGTATTTCTGTGCTTCGAGTCCACTGGATACAGTGGCCTGGAGCACCCAGTCTATATGACTGGGTGCCAAATGCATGCCAGTCTGTGCACCATCAGGATGGCAGAGACAAAAGAGGTGAAATCCAAGCCTTCGGAAGAGAACAAGACAAACAATATACACAAAATAACCCTGACCATCTCGGAGAGAATGGTCAATAGAAAAAAGAAATAAAACAAGAGTCTCTAGACCCAAGAAGCCAGCTTCACGCTTCTCTTGCCAATCTAGAAAGAATAAGGACTCTCAGCACTTCTAACTTCCATAGAAACGCCACAGACAGCGACCAGGGAGGCTGACAGTGTAAGAACGCTTACCTCTAGGCAGCATCTTGTCAGACATCAAAGGATTCTAAGCTGCAGCAGTTCCCAGTAGCTAGTGATGTTCTACCCAGTGAGTTTTCCTGGCTTACCTGCCAAAACAGTCCGAAAAGAAAAATTTTACTCTGCCTGACCAGGTCATGGCGCAGTGGATGGAGCATTGATCTGGGACGCTGACGACCCAGGTTGGAAAACCTGGGCTCACCGGCTTGAGCCCAAGGTCACTGGCATGAGCAAGGAGACACAGGCTTGGCTGAAGCCCTCCATCAAGGCACATATGAGAAAGCAATCAATGAACCACCAAAGTGCCACAATTACGAGTTGATGTTTCTCATCTTTCTCCCTTCCTGTCTATCTCTTGCTATCTCTTTGTCTCTCACTAAAATTTTTTTTTTAAAAAAAGGCCCTGGTCAGATAGCTCGGTTGCTTATACCATCGCCTGAAGCACAGAGGTTGCTGGTTCGATCCCTAGTCAGGGCACATAAAGGAACAGATAAATGTTCCTATCTCTCTCCCTCCCTTTCTCTCTTGCTAAAATCATAAATCAAAACAAAAAGGAAAGAAAAGAAAAAGTTTACTTTACTTTTCAAGGTTTATCTGGCTGGTCTAATCCAATTGACATGAGACTTTCTCGGGAAGAAAACAAACTTTAGTAACATGCATACCTCCTGTAGACATGGGAGAGACCCAAGAAAACTGAGTGACTCTCACCAAAATGACAAAGCCATCACCATAAAGACCACCCTCACCTCAAGACAAAAGAAGACTTGCGGGTCGAGACAGTGATGGGGTTTCTGGGTACAGCACAGTACAAGGGGAGGACTCCGCTGACAGTGAAGGCAGGCCTGATCCAGTGAGAAAAACACCCTTACAGATGGAGATTTCCACTAAAAATATAAAATTCCTTTACAAATGGCAACTTCTACTTGGTTTTCAGAGCTTCTCCCAGGTCGGCTGTATCTTAAAAATAACCAGCCTAAAATAATATCCCAAAGAGGCATATATTGGGGTGGCAAATTCTACTTCCACACACTGGCGAAAAGGTTAGTACTTGTAGAAATTTGGATGAGGGAGCAGGGTGTCAGGATTGGTCTGCGGAACAGGGAACTTCTCTAATGAGGGGCTCTCGGGCACCGGGAGGACAGCTACAGAGAAAGCAATGCTTCCCTCTTTCTATTCCCTTCCCTCATCTGTGGCTCATTTATTCATTCGGTCAGCAACCCTTTACCAAATACTTACTTAAGGCTGTGCAGGCAGTGGACTAGGCCGTCGGGAAGCAGGGTGAGATGACATGGCATCCGTCCCCAGGGAGATGCCAGTTCAGTGGAGAGGACAGACAGAGAAAGCACAGGAGAGTCAAGCACTGACTGAGGCACGGACAGGCCACTGCAGAGTCACCAAGGGGCAGCTGGCTGTCTCTACCTGGGGGCTTGGTGGCTTCACGAAGCTGGTGACAGTTGGGTCAGGTTTGGAAGGATGAGCAGGAGTTTTCCAGGCAGACTGAGAGGAGGAAGGGCCTGCCAAGTGTTTTAGGTAGTTAGACATGAGCAGAGCAAGGACTATAGGCCAGGCACAGACGGTCACCAGCACAGCAAGCCCCAGGAGCCCAGCAATGGGCAAAACTGGGAAGACAAGGACCCCACCTCCAGGGTGACCATTCCTCCCTTAGCTGGTCAAGCGGGTTAGACCCCTGACTTCATATCACTGGTTGAGGGGTCAGACCCTCCCCTGACTTCTCCTCCCCTGGCATGTCACAAGTCATGTGGTTTCCGACCCCCGCAGAGGAGGAACAAAGGGCCCTGGAGAATAGCGATAATATCGGGGCCTCAGTTGGGTTTCAGATCCAGGCCCAGAAAAACAGCAAAACCGGACAAGTGATGCCACAGCCAACCTCAGGACCAGCTGCACTGACTAATGACCCCCTGCTCTGGTGCCCACCAATCAGTGCAGACCACCACCCTAAAAGACCACACCTGGAAAGTGGTGAATATTCTATTCAGATCCTCTCCTAGGACCTCCCCTAGAACCTAAGGGTTAAAAACCCTCGGGACGGATGACCGGATGACCGAGCAGATCTCCCTTCTAGGAGCAAGCCCGTGCTTTCACTCTCCATGCCTCTTTCTCCTAAGCTCTATGACAGTGGTTTTCAACAGCAGGTCTATGAAAGAGTTAACCACCCTGCTGTTGTATGAAGATTACAGACCCAATGATTATAGACTCTATAATCTTTACACAACATCAGGTGGTTAACTCTTTCATGGACCGGCACCAAATTTCTGGTGGACTGGGACTGGTCTGTAGACTGGCTGTTGAAAACCACTGCTGAAGTACCCCACAAAACTTGCAACCAGCGGAGCAATGGGCAGCAGCAGCTTGTCTCAGGTTAATCCCCTGAACCTGTCTCCAAGGTCCCCTTTTCTATGAGTTTCTTCCTACACAGCCAGTCAGTTCTTCCTTTACTTGCTTCACTGTGTCTCTTGACTGAATTCTTTCTCTCGGCCCTGGCTGGTGGCTCAGTGGATTGAATGTCGGCCTGGCATATGAATGTCAGGGTATGGTTCCTGGTCAGGGCACATAGGAGAAGTGACCATCTGCTTCTCCCCTTTCCTCTCCCCCTTCTTTCCTTCTTCCCCTCCAATAGCCAGTGGCTTGATTAGTTCGAGCATGGCCCCAGACACTGAAGATAGCTCCATTGGAGCACATCAATCTCAGGTGCTAAAAATAGCTCGTTACTGGAGCATCGGCCCCACAGGGGGCTGCCAGATGGATTCCTATTGGGGCACATTCAGGAATCTGTCTTACTATCTCTCTTCCTCTCACCTAAAAAGAATAGAATTCTTTCTCTCAAGAAGACAAGTATCGAAGTCTCATCACTCCCCCTGTAACATCTTTTTGGTGCCATGACTCTTCAATGGTCTTCTGGTTACACAAGTAGAGGGAATAACCTGGGCAAAGGCACAGAGATGTGAGGGAGTATTGTAGGGTTTTTTTTGCTGGAAGAGCAACACGATCAGACTGATTCATTCTTTGACTCAATATATGTGTGCTCTGCCCTCTGCGAGGTGGTGGGGATGACGGCAGTGACAAAACCAACCCCGTAACACATGGAGCTTACATTCTAGTTGGAGAGATCCATATGGAACAAGGGGATAAAAATAAAGCAATGGATGCTTTAATGGGAGTTCATTACAGTATTTTCTCTACTTTTAAGCATACTTGAACATTGCCATAATAAAAAAAAAAAATGTTTTATTTAAAAAACCCTTCAAAATATTTCTTCAGCCTGACCAGTTGGTGGCGCAGTGGATAGAGCGTCAGACTGGGGTGCGGAGGACCCAGGTTCGAGACCCCGAGGTCGCCAGCTTGAGCTCGGGCTCATCTGGTTTGAGCAAAGCTCACCAGCTTGGACTCAAGGTCGCTGGCTCGAGCAGGGGGTTACTCGGTCTGCTGTAGCCCCCCCAGTCAAGGCACATATGAGAAAGCAGTCAATGAACAACTAAGGTACTGTAATGAAGAATTGATGCTTCTCATCTCTCTCCCTTCCTGTTTGTCTGTCCCTATCTATCCCCCCATCTCTGTAAAAAAAAGAATATATATATATATATATATATATATATATATATATATATATATATATATATATATTTCTTCAGCTTTGGCCCTGTAGCTCAGTTGATTAGAGTGTCGTCCTGGTATGCCAAGGTTGTGGGTTCGATCTCCAGTCAGGACACATACAAGAAACAACCAATGAATGCATAAATAAGTAGAACAACAAATCAATGTTTCTCTCTCTCCCTCTTTCTGTCTTATACAATTTTTTTAAAAGAGTAAACTAATGCAAAAGTTGGCACAACACAGAGGATGCATTATGCTCAGATGGGCTTGGGAGTAAGATTCAAATTTCTCACACCTACAAAGTTCAGGGTCTCTCACACTGAGAAATAATAGTAACAAGCCCTGGCCGGATAGCTCAGCTGATTAGAGAGAGCATCATCCTAATATGCAGAGGTTGCTGGTTCGATCCCCAGTCGGAGCACATACAGAGACAGATAGTTTCTGTCTTCCTCTCATTCCCTTCTTTCTGTCTAAAATCAGTAAAATGAAATTAAAACTCTCAGCTCCCATTTAAAAAAATATCGGTAAACATCTCAACTGTTGGGAATCATGAGGTCCAGTAGAGGCAAACACAAAATTTATCTGTAAGGACATTTTCAGGCCCAGGCACATGGGGCTCCTACAGAGAGTAAGCCCACTGAAGATGGGCTCACAGCCAAGATTACATTACTGCCTGACCTGTGGTGGTGCAGTGGATAGAGCATCGACCTGGAACGCTGAGGTCGCTGGTTTGAAACCCTGGGCTGGTCCAGTGAAGACAGATAGGAGAAGCAACTACTGCGCATTGATGCTTTCCAGTCCTCCCCTTGACTTCCTCTCTACCCTCTCTCTGAAATCAATCAATAAAATATTTTTAAAAATTATTCTTAAAAAAAATCTTTAAAAAGAAATCTTTTTTTTTTTTAATAAGTGAGAGGCAGGAGGCAGAGAGACAGACTCCCACATGCGCCCTGACCGGGATCCACCCGGCAAGCCCCCTATAGGGCGATGCTTTGCCCATCTGGGGCCATTGCTTCGTTGCTTGGCAACAAGTCTATTTTACCTCCTGAAGCGAGGACATGGTGTCATCTCAGTGTCCAGGGCCAACTTGTACAAAGGAGCAATGGCGCAGGAGTGGCAGGGATAGGAGGAGAGACAAAGAGAGAGAGAGGGAAGGGGGAGGGGGTGGAGAAGCAAATGGGCACTTGTACCATGTACCCTGACCAGAAATTGAACCCAGGACTTCCACATGCCAGGCCAACATTCTACCTCTGAGCCAAATGGCCAGGGCTAAAAAGAAATCTTAATGGGAGTCATGAAAAAGTTAAAATCAATGACAATAAGTACATATAAAAGCATGGGAGATGCATCTAAAATGGGATAATGAAGAAAATTTATAGTGTGAAATTACTTTAAAAAATATTCCAAATTCATTCATTAAGTATTCCATTTGTGAAGCTAGAGAAAGTGCAGGATCAACATGAGAAAATAAAGAGAAAAAATAATAAAGAACAAAAATTGATAAACCAAACACACACAAAAAATGGACATGATCAACAAAACCAAAAGTAAGTTATTCAGAAAGACTAATATAACAGACATACCTTTATCAAGCTAGACCTATTAAAGACTCTGGCTGGTTAGCTCAGTGGGTTGCTGGTTTGACCCCGGTCAGGGCACATACAGGAACAGATTGGTGTTTCTCTCTCTCTCTCCCTGCTTCTCTCACTAAAATCAATAAATACGTTTTTTTAAAAAAAAAATAGTAATAGGTACAACAAAACAAATCAAACAAACAAAATAACCAAAGTAATCATTAATTTCAGGAAAAACAAAAAGTCATATATGGAAAGAAGCATAATAATATATGTTCCAGCCATGAACAACATTTAGATAGTCATAAGAATGCTAATACTGATGATTTAATGAAAAATATAACTTTGGAATAAAGGCAAGTACATGCAAGAATAAGACTTTGCATTTTGCTTTTACTTTCATGTATTTATTATTTTAAGTGAGAGGAGAGGAGATTGGGACAGAATCGCGCACGCGCCCCACCTGGGATTCCCCCGGCAACCCCATCTGGGGCATATGCTTGAATCACTGAGCTATGCTCAGCGCTCAGAGCTGATGCTCAGACCAACCGAGCCACTGCCTGCGAGAGAGCAAGAGGGAGGGAAGGGGAGAGGGAAATGAAGAGAAGCAGATGGTCGCTTCTCACGTGTGCCCTGACCAGCGATTGAACCTGGGTCATCCACATGCCAGGCCAACGTTCCATCCACTTAGCCAACTGGCCAGGCCCTAAGACTTTGCATGTTGAATAAATCTCTTTAAATCTATTACTGTTATTTTTTAAACTTTTTTATTTATCCATTGAATTTAGAGAGAGAGGAAGGGGGGGAGAGAGGCAGAGCCCCAGATGGTGGTTGCCAGGCAGATTCCGGTCAGGGTGCATGCGCAAGGCTGTCTCTCTATCTCCCCTCCTCTCACTTGGAAAAGAAAAAAAAATCCCTGCTTGCCTGATCAAGGCCCATACAAGAAGCAACTACTACTACGAGTTGA
The DNA here is from genome assembly GCF_036850995.1 of Saccopteryx leptura. Classification (NCBI taxonomy): domain Eukaryota; kingdom Metazoa; phylum Chordata; class Mammalia; order Chiroptera; family Emballonuridae; genus Saccopteryx; species Saccopteryx leptura. Next base: position 111,509,974 of record NC_089516.1, on the reverse strand, counting down.
TGCTTCCCGCTCCTCCCCCTGCCCCTTTCTATCTCTCTCCTCTCTCTAAAATCAATCAGTAAAAATCAACCTGACAGGCAGTGACACAGTGAATAGAGTGTCAGCCTGGGATGCAGAGGACCCAGGTTCGAAATCCCAAGGTCACCGGCTTGACAAGGGTTCACCAGCTTGAACATGGGGTCGCCAGCTTGAGCATGGGATCATAGACATGACCCCATGGTCACTGGTTTGAGCCCATAGATCTCTGGCTTGAAGCTCACAGTTGCTGGCTTGAGCAAGGGGCCACTGGCTTGGCTGGAGCCCTTCCATCAAGGCACATATGAGAAAGCAATCAATGAACAACTAAGGCGCCACAACTACGAGTTGATGTTTCTCATCTCTCTCCCTTCCTGTCTGTCTGTCCCTGTCTGTCTCTCTCTCTCTCACTAAAATAAAAAATAGAAATAAAAATATCAAACATAAAATCAAAAATTCAAATAAAAAACAAACAGAAAAACAAGCTATTAGAGCTAATGCATGTCTTACAAAGGATGGGTAAAGACGGCTTCGTTAGTAAAATATGAAAAGAGTCCTTCAGGTCAGGGAGGCACAATAAGCAGACACTCATAGTTTATGATAAAGAACAAAGTGTAGTCAAATTTACTGTTACTTGGAAACTTGCCTTCAAGATGATTAGTCAGGTAACAAGGCTTTTTACTTAGCTAACAGGATCTTAAATATTCTACAGCTTTTTTACTGTTATTTTTTATAGAACAAAAGAAGACCACATGTGTTTATTGAAACTTGTTTATTGCACTGATATTGCTAACATGGTATTTGTTTTACTATATATGCAATGAAAATATTAAAGTGACATGAAGGAAGAATTCTTTTTTCTCCCTTGTTGATATATACAACTAGCTCTAAAATGTGTAAGACCAAAAAAAGAGAAAAAAACCTCATGGACATGGACAACAGTGTGGCAACTGTGGGGGGAGGGAGGAGTGGGGAGGTGGTGGGGGCATGGGGGGGACAAATGGTGACTGATGGAGACCCGACTCGGGGCACTGAACACAGAATACACTGCAAGACCATGCGCTGTGCTGCGGAATGGCATGCCCGGAAACTGCATAATCTTGCTAACCAGTGACACCCCAATAATATTAGTATTTTTATTAATAAATTATTGTAAAATCTTTTTAAATTTATTGAATTATTATTTATATTAAAAGCAATCTATAGCAAAGCGCATGTGAACAGCATATTTTAGGTTCCCAAAGTTGTTTTCTCTTTGTCTAATACTTGTCCATTTTTCTATTTCAGTTGAGTCAACAGAATATTCTAACAGTTGTATTCTACATTTCCCCTCTCATACACTTTTTGACTCTACTTGTGTGCCCACATGTGTGTATTTGATGGAGGTGATGGATATAAGTGAACTCAATACTCATCGTCAATAAAATTCAGTAGATAACTCTCTCCTTTGTTTCTGTGTAAAGCTGAATGTAGAAGAATTTTGTAATTTAATTAGGCAAGCAATCTTTTGTTTTTGAATTTAAGATTTAGAAGAAAATCTAAATAACTTTTTTAAATTGTCGGAGAATGGTAGCCTGACCAGGCGGTGGTAGCACAATGGATAGAGTGTCGGCCTGAGATGCTGAGGACCTAGGTCTGAAACCCCAAGGTCACCGCCTTGAGCATGGGCTTATCCAGCTTGAGGTTGGGGTCGCTGGCTTGAGTGTAGGGTTATAAATATGACCTCATGATCACTGGCTTGTCCCCAAAGGTCACTGGCTTGAGCAAGGGGTCACTGGCTCGGTTGGAGCCCCCCCCCTTATCAAGGCACATATGAGAAAGCAGTCAATGAACAACTAAGGTGTCGCAACTACGAGTTGATGCTTCGCATCTCTCTCCCTTCCTTCTTGTCTGTCTTTGTCTTTCTCTGTCTGTCCGTCTCTCTCTCTCTCTCTCTCTCTCAAAATAAGTAAACAAACAAACAAATAGTAGGAGAATGGCTCATTTAAACTTATTCATTTTATCATCAAGATAAAGCTTTTCTATTTGAAATACCCTCATTATTCCCCAAGTAGGATGAACCTAACGTGGCCCTGTTCTTAGCCTGAGCTGTGGTGGTGCAGTGAATAAAGCATCGACCTGGAATGCTGAGCTCGCCGGTTCAAAACTCTGTGCTTGCCCAGTCAAGCCATATACTACTAGCAGTTGATGCTTCTCGCTTCTTTCCCCTTTCTCTCTCTCTCTCCCTCTCTAAAATCAATCAGTCAATCAAAATAAATGAAACCCACCATTATTCATTACTCATATGATTATGTGAACAAAGGTTTAAAGTATTTGAAACAACCAAAAGGCTTAGGATCTCTAATGTCCATAAAGAGAAAAATGTGAACTATGAGATATTTTAACATAGAAAGCTTTTTTTTTAAATTATTTTTATTTATTTATTCATTTGAGAGAGAGAGAGAGAGAGAGAGAGAGAGAAGGGGGGAGGAGCAGGAAGCAGCTTTGACTCCCATATGTGCCTTGACCGGGCAAGCCCAAGGCCTTGAACCGGCAACCTCAGCATTCCAGGTCGATGCTCCATCCACTGTGCCACCACAGGTCAGGCTAACATAGAAAGCTTTTTAAAAATCTTTGGGACACTGCTCAACTTGAAAATAAGAAACTATTCTGAATCATTTTCCCCTTTGGCCTTAGCAGTCGTTTACCAAACATAAAGAAGAAACATTTCTGATCTTAACTTTTTTTTATTCTTATATATTCTTTGATATTTTTTAAATTTGGAGTTTTTATAGTACCAAATCCCTCAAACCTGAATTTCTGTAAGTTCATTATTCTTCTAATTGTCTTCCTTTACTTCTATTGCTATAAAATGTGTTACTATACTTGTTTAATATTTGACATAAAATTTCTTCATATTTTTGTAATATAACATAATATTTCAAAGGCAATTCACATGGAGATGAAGAAGCAAATGTTCCTTAAATAGCTGTTTTCTGGACTATCTTTAACAATAGGACACAGAGAAGACTTCGTATGGTCCCTCCCTGTGTCATACACTAGTACATAGTAACTGTGAAGACAGCTCCCTTCTTGAAGCAGGTCCTATGTCTAAATACTTTAAGGCAGTTAGGGTTATGGTGAAAGGTTCTTCCTGAGTCTTTTCTTAAATGCTAACTAGCCTAGGCCCTGGCCGGTTGGCTCAGTGGTAGAGCGTCGGCCTGGCGTGCAGAGGTCCCGGGTTCGATTCCCGGCCAGGGCACACAGGAGAAGCGCCCATCGGCTTCTCCATCCCTCCCCCTCTCCTTCCTCTCTGTCTCTCTCTTCCCCTCCTGCAGCTGAGGTTCCATTGGAGCAAAGATGGCCTGGGCGCTGGGGATGGCTCCTTGGCCTCTGCCCCAGGCGCTAGAGTGGCTCTGGTCGCAACAGAGCGACGCCCCAGATGGGCAGAGCATCGCCCCCTGGTGGGCAGAGCTTCGCCCCTGGTGGGCGTGCCGGGTGGATCCCGGTCGGGCGCATGCGGGAGTCTGTCTGACTGTCTCTCCCCGTTTCCAGCTTCAGAAAAAAAAAAAAAATACTAACTAGCCTAAAATAATCAATATCCCAAAACAGATATTTCGGGCTGGCAACCTGTTTCCCCTTATAGGAGGACCACGTACTTAAGTATAGGTCTAGAATCTAATGTTAAAACACTAAACTTTTGATCTTAAAAACACTAAACTTTCAAGATTAGAGGACTAACTACTTTTACTTACAAATTGGGACCCAGAGATATACCCTCCTGACTCCCAGCCAGACGTGGGTAACTGCTTTGCATGCCGGGATTTGTAGTCCTCCAAAGAATCTTTCTAATTAAGATGGCAGATATGCTAATAACATGCAGAGAACAGCCTTAGGGGAATCTCGACCCGAGACCGGATTGGGTGATGGGGATTCGGCAGGCGGGAACGTAATAAAAGCAGGCTCCTTGAAGTCTCGCGAGATCTTGACGGCCCAGAGGAACACCGGTCTGTCATATCAGTTGGGTTGTCCATTGGGGGGCGGAGCTGTGACGGGATGAACTGGGAATCGTAGGTGCCCGGTAGGGGCATTTGGGCCGAGTTTCGACTTTGAGGATCAAAGCCGTGGCCATGAAGGAAGAGAAGGACCACAGGCCTAAGGAGAAGCGAGTAACCCTCTTGACTCCCCCGGGGGCCACAGGCAGTGGCTGTGGGGCCTCGGGGGACAGCAAAGGGGAAGATAAGCTGGATCGTAACAAGGAGAAGAAGGAGGCGCTGAGCAAGGTGCCTGGCTGGCCGTTGGCCCGGGAGAGGGCGGGACGCGTTCGCCACCTATGGAGGGTGGTTGGGAATCGGGCTGCCCTCTTCCTCTCCCGGTCACCCCTTCCCTTTCTTCACCTGACTGAGAATCGCATTATCCTCATCCACTCGACTAGAATGGGGGGAGCCCCTCCTGGCCAAGCCCCGGGGTGGGCCTGAGGGAAAGAGGGACATTTTGAGACAAGAACCGTTTAGCTCAGAGCTGTGAGATGATAATGGGAGGTGGGATTGATAAAGAGAATGAGGAATGGAAACGTTAATTGGGGGGTATTATTAAATAGTGAAGGGGCTATTAAGAGTGGGAGTAGTTTATGATGGAAGTATTAATGGAGGCGAGTTGAGAGAGTGCTGGCGGATTACTGGTCTGAGGGCCACATTGGGTTCATCCTACTTGGGAAATAATGAGGGAATTTTCGGTATCCCTTTGAGGTTTGAATTCTTTATGCTGAATGAGAAAGGATTTTGTTTTAGCATGTGTTGAATGTGGTAGGGAAATTGGTAGGGAAATACTAGTAAATCAAGAGTTCATGGTACCCAAAAAAGACCAGGGTTGGCCTACTAGCTTCTTACCTCTACATTTATTGAAAAATAAATGAGAGAAAATTATGCGAAAACCTAGTAAACTGCAGGACTTCGGGTTACCAGAACTTGAGATTTTCCTTGCTCCAGACCTCATTTCTACGAGCTTTTAAAAAACCGCGTCACCACTATGTTGGATTAATTATGAGAGGACTGTTTTCTTCTGGGTTTTTATAAGTTATCCCCCCTTTGAAAGCCCAGCTTTCTTCATGGATGGTGATCCCTTTAGGTATGACAGAAAATTGATGTGTACTAATTTGCTTTTACTTACTCATTTCTGAAGGTGGTAATTCGGAGATTACCTCCCACTTTGACCAAGGAGCAGCTTCAGGAGCATCTTCAGCCTATGCCGGAGCACGATTATTTTGAGTTTTTTTCCAATGATACTAGGTAAAATCAATAAAAGGGAGGGCGGGTAAATGAAGAAGGTTTCTTCCATCCCATTTGACTCTACGTATGTTCTGTGTTTGATTTTGAGTTTCTCTTTAATATATGCATTCTTATAATTCAGCCAGACGCCCACAAGCATATTTACAAAATTGCTTTCTTCTCTGCAGTCTGTATCCTCATATGTATGCCAGAGCATATATCAACTTTAAAAACCAAGAGGACATTATTTTGTTCAGGGATCGCTTTGATGGTTATGTATTCCTTGACAATAAAGGTGAGTCCTAACTGACAAGGTTTCTTTGTCATTTGTCAAGACAATATGTGTTAACACAGGTTTCTCAATGGTGTAATAGCTTTTCGAAAATCCTGGGTGATAAAGGCTCTAGGTGGCACAGGTGGGGACGGCTCAAAAGAATAAAAAAAAAGAAAAAAAATCCTGGGTGACAAAATGTGTAACATCTAAAGAGTTTTACAAATTTGATATAAGCCTAATACAATCTTATATTTATATATAGATGCGTGGCTTTTCCCAGCCCTCGGGTACTTTTATTAACCTGTTATTTCTGTAGTTTGATGAATTAAAGGAAATTGCCTCTTTTCTTCCTCCTGTGACAGATTTTTTGCCCTGGATTAGAATCTGCTCCTTTGACTATTTACTACTTTCAGCAGTAATATGAATAAGTGACTCTTTAAACTTGTCTGACAAGTTTTAAACTTCTATTTCTCATCTTGCTTCAAGGACCACAATTTGTTTATTTAATTCACATCCCTTTAAGCCTGCTTCACGTTCTACGTTGTATGTAATTAAAACATCCAACTTGACCATCTCCCTCTTTGTATCTAGGAGGATATAAGGGAAAAAAAACTGCCTAAACTCTTTTTTTTTTTTGTATTTTTTTTTCTGAAGTTGGAAACGGGGAGGCAGTCAGACAGACTCCCGCATGCGCCCGACTGGGATCCACCCGGTATGCCCTCCAGGGGGCAATGCTCTGCCCATCTGGGGCGTTGCTCTGCCACAACCAGAGCCATTCTTGCGCCTGAGGCAGAGGCCGAGGAGCCATCCTCAGCGCCCGGGCCATCTTTGCTCCAATGGAGCCTTGACTGCGGGAGGGGAAGAGAGAGACAGAGAGGAAGGAGAAGGGGAGGGGTGGAGAAGCAGATGGGCGCTTCTCCTGTGTGCCCTGGCCGGGAATCGAACCCGGGACTCCTGCATGCCAGGCTGACGCTCTACCACTGAGCCAACTGGCCAGGGCCTAAACTCTTTTTATTCACTTTTTCCTGCTTGCAATATTTAGCCACAGACTGTCTGGGCTGCCATCTGCCACTTTCCTTGGCTTTGCAATTATAGTGAATTATGGCTCTTCTATTGAGGTTTTTCTTTTTTTCAGTATTAATTCAAAGTTAATGAAAATGTAATCTTTGTCAGAGAATATGCTCATAAAATTAGGATTGCCACTATTTGTCTAACTTTATTAATCCCCACAAACTAGGTACTTCTCCACTCCAATTTTATTCCAGTAGATAGCAATGATTTCCTAGTGATTTAGCCTGGAAATCTGTGTTGTGTCTAACCTTTTCCTCTCATTTTTTATATCTTACATGTAAACAAATGATGAATCTTAAATTTTTTCAAAAAATTTTGTTAATTGATTTTAGAGAGGAAGGGAGAGAGAAAGAAAGAGAGAAACACTGCTTTGTTGTTCCACTCTTTTATGCATTCACTGGTTGATTCTTGTATGTGCCCTGACCAGGGATCAAACCCACAACTTGGTGTATCACCAGGATGGTCCAACCAACTGAGCTACCTGGCCAAGGCTCTAAATTTGTTTTTTAACATCTTGTTCATCTAGTCTTTCTAATACTTTCATACTTTATGTCTTTGTCACCTAATGCTTAGAAAACCACTGTCTCTAAACTCATAGGGTTCTCCATTTCTGTATAATTCCACCTATTATATTGCCATGAAATTTATTAATCTTTTAGAAAATATTGATTTAAAAGTCCAAACTCCTTGCCTGACCAGGCGGTTGCACAGTGGATAGAGCATTGGACTAGGATGCGGAGGGCCCAGGTTCGAAACCCCAAGGTCGCCAGCTTGAGCACGGGCTCATCTGGTTTGAGTAAGGTTCACCAGGTTGAGCCCAAGGTCGCTGGCTTGAGCAAGGGGTCATTTGGTCTGCTGTAGCCCTCCTGTCAAGGCAAATCTGAGAAAGCAACCAATGAACAACTAAGGAACCTCAAGGAAGAATTAATGCTTCTCATCTCTCTCCCTTCCTGTCTGTCTGTCCCTATCTGTCCCTCTCTCTGTCTCTCTCTCACAAAAAAAAAGTCCAAATTCCTTAGCCTCATAGTTAAGGTCCTCCGTAGTCTTGTCTCACTTGTTTTTTTCAGCCTATCTTCCCCAATTTCCTTCTGCTTCAGTCTGGTTTATCCATTCCTTTTCAAATATATCAGTTATTAAGCTAATCCAATTCTGCATTCACCAGGGTTTCCAAAATCATATTTCCTCCATACCTGCTTTGTGATACCTTAGGGTCAGTTCTATTTATTTTATTCTGGCTTATGTCTACATGTCAGTGATCTTTTAATATTTTTTCAAAATTTTTTTTGTTGATTGATTTTAGAGAGGGAGGAAGGGGGGAAAGAGGAGGGAGAGAGAGAGAGAGAGAAACATCAATTTGTTGTTCCATTTATTTATGCATTCTTTCGTTGATTCGTATATGTGTCCTGACTGGAGATGGAACCTGCAACCTTGGCTGGTGTATCAGGACGATGCTCTAACCAACTGAGCTACCCGCCAGGGCTACATATCAATGATCTTAATACATTGTATGATATTATCCTGAAGCAGAGACCTGGTGTATTTTTTTTTCAGTAGTCACTTGTGTGTGTGTGTGTGTGTTTATTAATTGAGTTAAAACTCACAGCCTGACCAGGTGGTGGCGCAGTGGATAGAACGTCGGACTGGGATGCGGAGGACCCAGGTTCGAGACCCCAAGGTTGCCAGTTTGAGCGTGGGCTCATCTGGTTTGAGCAAAAAAAAGCTCACCAGCTTAGACCCAAGTTCGCTGGCTTGAGCAAGGGGTTTCTTGGTCTGCTGAAGGCCCACGGTCAAGGCACATATGAGAGAGCAATCAATGAACAACTAAGGTGTCGCAGTGAAAAACTGATGGTTGATGCTTCTCATCTCTCTCCGTTCCTGTCTGTCCCTATCTATCTCTCTGACTCTTGCTCCGTCCTGTAAAAAAAAAAAAAAAAAAACCTCACATACCATAAAAGTCAATGGTTTTAGTATATTCACAAAGTTGTGCAATCATCACCCCTATGCAAATAAAGAATTTTTTCATCAGTCCAAAAAGAGTCCTATATCCGCTAGCAGTCGTCTCCCATTCTCCTCTCCCCTCCCCTACCCTGGCAACCACTAATCTAACTATGGATTTCCCTATTCTAGGCATTCCATGTAAACAGAATCATAACTCATTCCTTTAGTTTTGTTTGCATTTTAAATAATTGTGGGATCATTTTTCCACCTGTTGGCTAAGATCAAGTTTTAAAAATTGTGGTAAAATACACAGAAATAAAATTTAACATCGTTTTTTCTTTTTTTCCAAGTGAGAGGAGGGGAGACAGACATACTCCCACATGCACCAAGCAACCCCTGTCTGGGGCAGATGCGCTGCCCATCTTGGGCCATGCTTGCAACGGAGCTATTTTTAGCACCTGAGACAGAGGCTCCATGGAGCCATCCTCATGGCCTGGGGCCAGTGTGCTTGAACCCATCGAGCGTTGGCTGTGGGAGAGGAAGAGAGAGAAAGGGGAGGGGTGGAGAAGCAGATGGTTACTTCTCCTGTATGACCGTGAATCGAACCTGGGACATCCACATGCCAGGCCAACACTTTACCACTGAGCCAACTGGCCAGGATCAAATTTAACATCTTTTTTTTTGTGACAGAGACAGAGAGACAGATAGGGACAGAAAGACAGGAAGGGAGAGAGATGAGAAGCATCACTTCTTCGTTGCAGCACTTTAGTTGTTCATTGATTGCTTTCTCATATGTGCCTTGACCAGGGGGCTACAGCAGAGCGACTGACCCCTTGCTCAAGCCAGCAACCTTGGGCTCAAGCCAGTGGCCTTGGGCTTCAAGACAGTGACCTTTGGGCTCAAGCCAGTGACCATGGCGTCATGTCTATGATCCCACATTCAAGCCAGGTGAGCCCACGCTCAAGCCGGTGACCTCAGGGTTTTGAACCTGGGGTCCTACGCATCCCAGTCTGACGCTCTATTCACTGTGCCACCACCTGGTCAGGCCTAAATTTAACGTCTTAACCATTTTTTTTTGGGGGGGGGTGAGAAGCATCACCTTGTAGTTTCATCACTTTAGTTGTCATTGCTTCTCATATGAGCCTTGACGGGGGGTTCAAGCTAAGCTGTGACCCCTTGCTCAAGCTAGCAACCTTTGGGCTGAAAACCAGTAACTTGGGATGTTGATGATCCATGCTCAAGCTGGCAAGCCTGAGCTCAAGCTGGATGAGCCCGCGCTGAAGCCGGTGACCTCGGGGTTTTGAACCTGGGACCTCAGCATTCCAGGTTGACACTCTATCTACCTCGTCACCACCAGTCAGGCCCTATCTTAACCATTTTTAAAGGTACAGTTCCCTTGTGTTGACGTGTACAGTCACATTGTTGTGCAGTTGATCTTTAGAACATTTTCATTTTTCAAGGCTAAACCTCTATGCTGATTGAACAAGTCCCCACACCCCCTCCAGCAGCCCCTGGCATATACCAGGCTATCTCTATGAAGCTGGCCATTCTAGGTACCTCATGTAAGTGGGAGAATATAGTATTTGAGTTCTTATGATTGGTTTCTTTCACTTAGCATAATGCCCTCAAGGCTTATCCATGTTGTAGTATATGTCAGAATTTCCTTTTTAAGGCTCAGTAATATTCCATTGTATGTATATTCTGCATAGTGTTTATACATTCATCTATCAAGGGGCATTTGGGTCACTTACACAGACTCTTGGCTATTGTGAATAATGCTTTGGCAAATGTGGGCATACAGATAATCTGTTCAGGTCTCTGCTTTCACTTCTTTCGAATATATACCTAAAAGTGGAACTGCTAAGTCATATGGTAATTCTTTTTAAAAGGTTTTGAGAGCCCTGGCCGGTTGGCTCAGTGGTAGAGCGTCGGTCTGGCGTGCTGAAGTCCCGGGTTCGATTCCCGGCCAGGGCACACAGGAGAGGCGCCCATCTGCTTCTCCACCCCTCCCCCTCTCCTTCCTCTCTGTCTCTCTTCCCCTCCCGCAGCCAAGGCTCCATTGGAGCAAAAGATGGCCCGGGCGCTGGGGATGGCTCCTTGGCCTCTGCCCCAGGCACTAGAGTGGCTCTGGTCGGGACAGAGCGACACCCCGGATGGGCAGAGCATTGCCCCCTGGTGGGCATGCTGGGTGGATCCCGGTCGGGCGCATGCGGGAGTCTGTCTGACTGCCTCCCCGTTTCCAGCTTCAGAAAAATACAAAAAAAAAAAAGGTTTTGAGGAGCAAAAAAAATAAAAGGTTTTGAGGAGCCACCATTTTACACCCCCACCAGTAAAGCGAAAGCACTCTTAATTTCTACAAGTCGCATAGGCACTTATTATTCTATGGTTTTCTCTTCCTTTAACAGTAACCATTCTAATGGGTGTGAGGTGATAGCTCATTGTAGGTTTGATTTGCATTTCCCTAATGCAGATGTTCTCAACCTGTGGGTCTCGACTGGTCGAACGACCAAAACACAGGGGTCGCCTAAAGCCATCAGAAAATACATATTTATTATACAATACATTTTTAAATAAAATATGTATTTCTGATGGCTTGAGGCAACCAAGACTCTGTGTTTTGGTCGTTCGACCCCCGCCGGGGTCGTGACCCATAGGTTGAGAACCGCTGCCCCAATGAGTAGTGAAAATATTTTAATGTTTTCATATGCTTCAGCATATGAGCATCTTTTCATGATGCTTTTTCGCCATTTGTATATCATCCTTGGAAAAATGACTACTGAAGTCCTTTGAACTTTTTATTTTATTTATTTTTTAGTGACAGAGAGAGACAGGAAGGGAGAGAGATGAGAAGCATTAACTTGTAGTTGTGGAACTTTAGTTGTTAATTGATTGCTTTCTCATACATGCCTTGACCGGGGGCTCCAGCTGAGCCAGTGATCTTGGGCTCCAGCCAGCGACCTGGGGCTTCAAGCCAGTGACCATAGGGTCATGTCGATGATCTCACTCTCAGGCTGGTGAACCAGCGGTCAAGCTGCCAAGCTCGAGGTTTCAACCTGGGATCTGTGTCCCAGGTCATCGCTCTATCCGCTACGCCACCACCCAGCAGCCAGAAATCCTTTGAAATTTTTAAAATTGGGTTGTGGTTTTTTGTTGTTGTTGTTGAGTTATAGGAGTTCTGTATATTGACTCCTTATCAGATGTATGGTTTGAGAATATTTTCTCCTATTGCATAGGTTGCCTTTTCACTATATTGATTGTTCTTAAATGCACAGAAGTTAATTTTGATGTCCAATTTATCTATTTTTACTTTATTTGACTGTGCTTGTGGTATCCTGGTATATTTTTTAAATAACAGCTTTATGTAATATAATTCACATACCACAAAACTTACCCTTTAGAAATGATTTTTACTGCCACACCAGGTGGTGGTGCAGTGGATGGAGCGTCAGCCTGGGACACAGAGGACCCAGGTTCAAAACCCTGAGGTCGCAGGCTTGAGCACAGGCTCACCAGCTTGAGTGTGGGGTCACCAGCTTGAGCGTGGGATCACAGACATGACCTCATGGTCACTGGTTTGAGTCCAAGGTCACTGGCTCAGCTGGAGCCCCCCAGACAAGGCACATATGAGAAAGCAATAAATGAACAACTAGGTGCCACAACAAAGAATTGAAGCTTCTCATCTCCCTCCCTGTCTGTCCCTGTCTGTTCCCACCCCCCACCCCCGCCTCTCTCTCTCTCTCTCTCTCTCTCTCTCTCTCTCTCTCTCTCTCTCATTTAAAAAAAAAGATTTTTCTTGTGCTCCCCGCTGCTCAGGTATCCCCACAATCTCATTTTAGAACACGTTCATTACTCCAAAGAGAAACCCCATACCTATTAGCTGTCACTCCCAGCCCTCCCGTCCAGTCCTAGAAAACCAGTAATCTTGGTTTTCTCTATAGATCTTATTCTAGAGATTTCCAATGTTTTATTGAAGTGAAAATGAGCTTGTAGACTTCCCCCACACATATCAAAACACCGCACTTTGGAAGTGGAATTGAAATGAATGTCTTACTGCCCTGACGTACCTTTCCACGGGGGCTCCTTTGCTAGGGTGTGGGTTTAGCTGTGCCAGTGTGGGTGACGCCCGACTGCAGACACAGCTCAGATGACTGCCATCAAAGGAGGCCTAGAGAGCAGTGGGTTGGCTCTTGTATCCACTTGACGTTTTCTTTGTTTTAACAAGTGTGATATTTTTTTCTCAACAGGTCAGGAATATCCTGCAATAGTAGAATTTGCACCTTTTCAAAAAGCTGCAAAAAAGAAGACTAAGAAAAGAGATACCAAAGTTGGGACTATTGATGATGGTATAGTATAGCTCTACTCATGTAATGCTATTGCCATGGGGGTTTTGTTGTTGTTTTTTAAATATTACCTTTGTGGGAATTCATTGGACTCCAATCTTTTAAGTAAGAGAACATATGGGATCAAGTTAATATGAAATCTAATTCATCAGTGAAGCTTTGCTTAACTGTTAGAATGGAGGTAGGTATGCTCTAGAGTTTTCACTCTGGCTAGTTGGTTGGAGCGTTGTCCTGATGCACCACGTTGCGGGTTCCGGGTCATGGCGCATGCAGCGATCAACCCATGCATGAGTGGCTGGAACTAAGAATTGATGTTTCTCTCTCTCTCTCTCTCTCTCTCTCTTTCTCCCTTCATCTCTCTAAAATTAATCAATAAATAAAATTTATTTTCAAAAAGATAATGGAAAAAATCAGATGTTTCAGAGAACATGAGGCCTCTTACCATTGTTATAATTATTTGTTAGACTTTTGTTTTCTATTTTTATAAAGAGGAAGATTTCTCATTAAGAAATGTACTGGAAAAATTGATGTATTCAAGTAACTTAATATAAAGTAACTGAAGTAGCCAGTCCTATTTCCTCGGCTTTGAATATGGAATTAACTACACACACAGTAATTACATTGAACCGAAAAACAAACTAAAAACTGGAATGATTGCCACTTAAGGTAAACTGGATCCAGGCTTTTGTTGTTGTTTTTTAGTTAGAGACAGACAGACAGGGACAGACAGACAGGAAGGGAGAGGGATGAGAAGCATCAACTCGTAGTTGCAGCACCTTAGTTGTTCACTGATTGCTTTCTCATATGTGCCTTGACTGGGGGGCTACAGCAGAGCAGGTGACCCCTTGCTCTAGCCAGCGACCTTGGGCTCAAGCCAGCAACCTCAGGGTTCTGAATTTGGGTCCTCAGCGTCCCAAGTCGATGCTCTCTCCACTGCACCACCGCCTGGTCAGGCTGGATCCAGATTTTGAGATCTCTGTAACTTATGTTGGATAAAGGTTTAGCTACAATATTTTCTATCCAATTGATATTTTAGAATCATCTAGTTTGAGTTCCGTTATTTATTACTATAGTGCATATTTTATAAATCACACAGAAAAGACTCAACACACAGCTGCTTATTGATTATATCATAGATTCATACTTGGAAGACTAGACCAAGCAACACATTCTACACTACATAGAAACTCCCAATACAAGAAGTATAATGACTCATATTTGTTACCCCGTCTGATGTCAGAGGCAGCTTGAAAAGAACTGCAGAAATTACCATCACCTCCATTGCCACATCTAGGATAGCCCCCTAATTTACCTTTTTGGAACATCTCTTTTTCTTTTTCTTTTTTTCAGAGACAGAGTCAGAGAGGGATAGATAGGGATAGACAGACAGGAATGGAGAGAGATGAGAAGCATCAATCATTAGTTTTTCGTTGTGACACCTTAGTTGTTCATTGATTGCTTTCTCATATGTGCCTTCACCGTGGGGCTACAGCAGACCGAGTAACCCCTTGCCCAAGCCAGCGACCTTGGCTTTGCTCAAACCAGATGAGCCCGCGCTCAAGCTGGCGACCTCGGGGTCTCGAACCTGGGTTCTCCACATCCCAGTTGGATGCTCTATCCACTTAGCCACCTCCTAGTCAGGCTGGAACATCTCATTTTCATATGTTGAGTTCACTTAAAGTGAAGTATACCCACATAGGAAATGTTTATCCTCTATATACATAATAATTATATACTTTAACTACATATGCAACTATATGTAATATTTAAATACATACTGTAACTGTATATACATAGCAGATCTCCCACAAGTGTGACTCTGGATTAGCAGGAGCAGTGACTTTTATTTTAAGATTTTTATTTATTGACTTTAGAGAGAGAAGAGAGAGAGAGAGAGAGAAAGAAGGGGGGTGGAGCAGGAAGCATCAACTCATGTGCCTTGACCAGGCAAGCCTGGGTTTCAAACCAGCGACCTCAATGTTCTAGCTCTTTTATTTATTTACTTATTTATTTTTTATTTATTCATTTTTAGAGAGGAGAGGGAGAGACAGAGAGAGAAAGAGAGAGGAGAGATAGAGAGAGAGAAGGGGAGAGGAGCTGGAAGCATCAACTCCCATATGTGCCTTGACCAGGCAAGCCCAGGGTTTCGAACCGGCGACCTCAGCATTTCCAGGTCGACGCTTTATCCACTGTGCCACCACAGGTCAGGCAACATTCTAGCTCTTATCTACTGGGCCACCACAGGTCAAGCAGGAGCAGTGACTTTTAAAAGCAAACCATGGAGGCCCTGGTCAGTTGGCTCAGTGGTAGAGCATCAGCCTGGCGTGATGGAGTCCCGGGTTCAATTCCCGGCCAGGGCACACAGGAGAGGTGCCCATCTGCTTCTCCACCCTTCCCCCTCTCCTTCCTCTCTGTCTCTCTCTTCCCCTCCCGCAGCCAAGGCTCCATTGGAGCAAAGTTGGCCCGGGCACTGAGGATGGCTCCATGGCCTCTGCCTCAGGCACTAGAATGGCTCTGGTTGCAACAGAGCAACGCCCCAGATGGGCAGAGCATCGCCCCCTGGTGGGCATGCCGGGTTGATCCTGGTCGGGTGCATGCAGTAGTCTGTCTGACTGCCTCCCTGTTTCCAACTTCACAAAAATACAAAAAAAATTTTTTTAAAATTAAAAAAAATAAATAAATAAAAATAAAAGCAAACCATGCATCATCCCTGGAGGTTTTGTTATAATGTGTGGTATCTCATTTTCCCTGACCCCATATTACACTAGACTCCCTTTGTGATTATCTCTAATAGGAGTTCTGAGAGTAACCAGTAGTCTATCTTTGTATTATTATTTATTTATTTTAGATTGAGAGAAAACATCAATTTGTTGCTTTGTTGCTCCACTCATCTATGTGTTTACTGGTTGATTCTTTTACCTTTTTTTTTTTCAGTGAGAGAGAGAGATAGACAGGGAGGGACAGACAGATTGACAGGAAGAGAGAGAGATGAGAAGTATCAACTCAAAGTTGCAGCACCTTAGTTGTTCATTGATTGCTTCTCATACGTGCCTTGACCAGGGGGCTCCAGCCGAGCCAATGACCCCTCGCTCAAGTCAGTGACCATGGGGTCCTGATTATGACCCCATGCTCAAGCTGGTAACCCCGTGCTCAAGCCAGCGACCTCGGGTTTTTGAGCCTGGGTCCTCAGCGTCCCAGGTCGACACTCTATCCTCTGCACCACCGCCCAGTCAGGCTTATTGGTTGATTCTTGTGTGTGCCCTAACCAGGGATCAAACCCACAACCTTGGCGTATCACAACAATTCTCTAAATAGTCTATTTTGTGGGTACAGGTTTATTTTGAATGTTCCATGAAATAGGAAATTATCTTCTTTGATCAACAGCCTAGATAATAATTTCCTATTTGTTTAAAGTCTGCTATATTTTCTGTTTGCTTAAAAAATTATTTAGATCCAGAATATAGAAAATTTTTGGAAAGTTATGCTGCAGATAATGAGAAAATGACATCTACTCCAGAGACACTGCTAGAGGAAATAGAAGCTAAAAATAGAGAACTAATAGGTAAGTAGACAGAAGGAATTAAGGGCAACACTTTTTCATCAGAAGTCCTTTCTGACTCCTACTTCTGTCACTTGATAGCTGTGTGATCATGGCAAAAGCACTAACTTCTCTGAGACTCTGTGTCTTCTACTGTAATATGCAGATGATAATACCTATGTCTCAGGATTATGAGAATGCATTGATTAGATGGGGGAAATTCTGTGACCTATTTAGTGCTACACAAATGTAGCCTAAGTATAAAACGTTTGGAGACTCATGGCACCTTTAGATGTTGGTAAGCATTTGAAGATCGCTTGGTGTTTTCTATTAATAAGAAGCTAATATTCCTAAAAAGAAATTTGACCTGAAATAACAAAAAAAATGGATGTAGTTACTGCCAAACTGAAAACCTTGATAAATTCTAGCTTGGATGTTGGTTCTGGTAGTAAGCTATCAATACTGTATCAGCTTTAAACATAGGCATAGCCTCTGACTCAAGATGTCCACTCCTAGGAGTTTATCCAAAAGAAGTATGTTATCAAAAAGCTAGCTGCAAAGCTAGATAGCATTGTTCAGAATATTGGAGAAATGAATGAAATAGTCTTCTAAAAGTTGGTTTTATTAATGGACACATAGTATAAGCCCATCTCTGATCATTTCCTTAGAATAAACTCCCAGAAGTGATATTATGGGATCAAAATGATACCTGACTTACCCCAATACCTTCCCAGTTAGACAAGTCTATATTCCCATCTATAAAATAAGACAATGTCCTTTGCACTTAATTCTCACCAACACTGGGAATTACACTTTTTTTTTAAGTTTATTGTTTTATTTTGTATTTCCTCAGTTTTCTTAAAGATATTTGAAACTTGCAGAATTGGAAGGCTGAAAACTTCTTGCTGATAATATAGTTGTGAACTCTGTTTAAGGGGGTATCGTTTTTCCCACCTTGGGTGGTTGGCAGGGAATGTCAGAAAATGGAATCCTTTCTTGGGGTTGATAAGTATTATTAATAATCTGTTTACATTTATGTAGCTAAAAAGACAACCCCACTATTGAGCTTCCTGAAAAACAAACAGGTAAACTTTTGTTTTTATAGTTCTCTCAATACTTTTATTTCATTGGTTCACATTCTGTTAAACATTTTAAGAACATTGGGATCCCATAGGAGAAATAGCCATTATCCTTTAAAGACGTGGCACATTGGCCCCCTCCTTCTCTTCAGCTATTGGATCAAGGAATCACTCTGAACACCCAGAGAATCCTTAGCCTGTTCCAGAGACACTCTCTTGATTTTCTAAAAGCCTCTGAACCCACAGCAAGGCAGCAGTGGGAGACTGACATTAGCAGGCCCTGGTCTTTATTCTCTTTCATACACTGAGTGGGTGGGAGGGGTACAGAGGTGGAACGTAGGAAAGAAAGAGGATCCAGTTTAGCAGGGGCCCACCATGCCTTTGGGATTGATTTAAGTGTTTGGTGATGATTACCTTGTTTGAAGGTGTACGCTACTGTTTCTTTCTAGAGAATGAGAGAAGAAAAAAGAGAAGAAAGAAGAAGGCGAGAAATAGAAAGAAAAAGACAAAGAGAAGAAGAGAGGAGGAAATGGAAAGAAGAAGAGAAACGCAAAAGGAAAGATATAGAAAAGCTAAAGAAGATAGAAAGAGTTCCAGAAAGGGACAAATTAAAGGAAGAACCAAAGATTAAGGTGTGAAAATAGCTTTAACTGACTGCATGTGGCTGAAAATTGCTTGTATCTACTTCTTTATAAACATGCATGCATCTCGTGTGGTGTAAATGTAGTTTTTCAGTTTTGTTTTTATCCTTTCTGGGGGGGGGGGTTGAACCAATAGAAATCTTTCTATATTACTAATAGTATGATTTTTTAATTTTAAGATAATTTAAAAGGACTAAGTAGTTTACATGATATTTCTTCAGTGCAGATCTGTGGTTTTCTTTTTTGTTTGTTTTTTTTTTTTCATTGAAAATGTTCAGTTTTGGGATGATTATTCATTCTCTCAGTTCTTCATAAATTAGGGCTTAGGGCTGGCTGGCATGATTATGGTTTTTATTCAGCTTTTCCTTCATATTTGATACATGAAGTTGCCTCATCTGTTTGTTTTCCACTGTCTTCAGGTACACAGGTTTCTGTTACAAGCTGTGAATCAGAAAAATGTAAGGACCAAGTACATGATACAGAACACCTAGTATCATGTCACATATACAGGTCTTAGTTAATAAGTCCTTTTGGTGGTGGTGGTAGTGTTACCTGTAAAAAACCCTTCAGACTGACTTGAGTCTTCTTAAAAGCAAGCTATTTAAAATTCCTACTTTAAAAGGAAGCCCACATGACTTTATGAAGCTCTGCTGTGTACCCAGAAGCTTCAACACTGTATAGCCAGAGGACGACCATGCCTAAATAGCTTTCTCTTTTGTAGCTGCCTCTCATAACTGCCTGTGCAAGTACTAGAGATAATATTCTGCATTATGTGCTTTCCCCTCTAACGTGATTCCTGTGGTACCTTCTTGCATCTACCTGGGAATCTGTGAGCAGCAGATTGCGATGAATTCATTGCACATAGGAAGAGGAAAAGCTGCAGGAAGACCCCAGCCTTGCTGCTCCCCTTCGGAGGGCGTGGCGCGGGCCTTGCTCCAGCGAACTCGAGGCAGTGCTGGTACTTCAGAGAAAGTCTGAGAAAATCTCACAGAGATGGCGGCAGAGTTTCCTTTCACCTCCTGAAAATTCAGTTCATGTGGTTCCCCGAGGATCGCCAGGGCTCATTATTGTTGTTGAGGGGCTTGGCAACTGCGTGGGAAAGTTCCTAAATCTTAATTTGTCTAGCAGTCTGTCTGCCATTCCACATGTGACTAGACTTGCTATTCCTATCAGCAAGGCAAAGGTCGAGCTATCCATGCTAGAGACATCCATCGATGTTCTTATTCGAGTAATGACCATCTTGGTTTCTGACAAAGATGTTCATTAGAGAAATAAGAACACTTCCAGTAAAAGCTGTCATAGTATCCTTGCTTTACCCTGGTGCCTCGTAGCATCCAGTCTGGGCTCACCATTTGCAGTGGCTGGCTGTGTGCTGAAATACTTCATGCTTAAATCTTTTGGTGCTTGGGCTTTTGCTAGGGGACCTATATGATGCCTTCACCCTGAGATGAATCTTTGTATGATGCCTTTACAATAAGACTTTAAATTCATCTCTTTTGCCTAAAAATATCTCTGAGTATGTAATATTCGGGGATATTCTAGCGAGACGTGTCACAGTGGCATGAAAAAGAAATGTTAGTTAGAAAATTGGACTTTATAAACCACTTTTATTTCAGAATTGCATTCTGTCGTACAGATGACACTGTGCAGAGTTCCTACCCAGCAGAGATGGAACTCCACTGCTTTGTTGTATGAGGTATTTGGATGTTTAAATCCCATGCCAAATAATTCTTACTATCCATATCTAATGATAATGTGATTCATCATATAAGTATGTCACTCTCAGGGTTAAGGCAAAATTATTCTCACAATAGATCACTCCTTTGGTGACCAAGTTGTTTGTCATTCCAAGTACAATATAAGAACTACTCCATCAGTAATGACCTACCTAGCATTTTAAATTTGTGACATATTTTCACATCGAATTGTACTGACACACTGGTTTGCTACAAAAGGCATATTTGGAAGTGTCTGTTGGTTCACATAGAGGTTGACCCATTTGTGCACACAGTCAACTATACAGAATGTGTGTTGTAGAATTGTGCACCTGAAACCTATATAATTTTGTTAACCAGTGTCACCTCAATAAATTAAATTAAAAGAAAAAAAATAGTTTACCCATTTAAAGCCAAAGGAGTCTTGATACTATTGCCACAAAGTGATTAACCACTTCACTTGAGTGGGTAACACTTTCACATTAATAGCAACCTTAGTAAATCACTGCTCTTGTGTACTAGTCCCTCACCTGAAAGTCTGCGCACCTGCAGAAAAAGGGGCCTTCTATAGTTAAAAGTATTTAGTATATTGTTTTCATTGATAGAAGACAGTGTCCCACCCTTCAAAATGAAAATACATTTGTTCTTTTTAAAGCTGCTCAAGAAGCCAGAAAAAGGAGATGAAAAAGAATTGGACAAAAGAGAAAAAACCAAGAAACTGGACAAAGAGAATCTGAGCGATGAAAGAGCCAGCGGGCCAAGCTGTGCCCTGCCCAAACGGTGTGAGAGCGAGCTGAGAGACGAAAAGCCCCAAAGGTCAGTGGACGAGGGCTCTTTGCCGCATTTGTGTTCAGCCTATTTCCAGATGCTAGTCTTGCTGCTATGTCCTGGGCTGAATTCAGATCAGCTCTTTAACCAGGAGCCGGGGCGGGAGGAGGGGGTTTCAAATATTCCGCCCTAATCTGGGTGGATGACTTCGGGGTTTTGTTCACTGTTTATCAGCGTGTTAGCATTTCTTTACTCTGCTCCGAAAGTGTAGCCTCACTTTCAGTGGGCAAGTCAGAATCACTGTCCCTGCATTCATGATGATAAGGTCTTGGAGATGTTTCTCGTGCAGACCTGAGGATGAGTGTGGCAGAGACTACCGCGACAGGGAGCGGGATTACGAACGAGAACAAGAGCGCATTCTCCGGGAGAGGGAGCGCCTGAAGCGGCAGGAAGAAGAGCGCCGGAGGCAGAGGGAGCGCTACGAGAAAGAGAAGGCTTTTAAAAGAAAGGAGGAAGAAATGAAAAAAGAGAAAGAAGCTCTTCGGGATAAAGGAAAGAAGACTGAAAGTACAGAATCACTAGGCTGCTCAGAAAAAACTGACAAGAAAGAGGAAGTGGTTAAGAGAGATCGCATTAGAAACAAGGTGCTGCTTTTCGTTTCACTCTTTAGGAGTTTTTCTTTCTCTTTCTCTGCAAGTGGAAAGGAAAGGGCTAGCTCGTTGTTTACTATAGAATTTTTAAAGGAAATTCTATTATAGAGAATTTTATTATAGGAACTTTACCTGCCTGCAACTTCTTTTCAGTTTTGGTTGGGCGCTTTTATTATTGTAGAAATTTCAAACACGGACGAAAGTAGAACAGAATAATGCAATGGGCCCATCACGCCTGTTCATTAATCATCAAATGGTGGCCAACCTTCTTTCTACTTTACTACTTTACCCCATCCCGGCCCCTACTGGACTAAAGTAAATCCTAGATGTATTTCTTCTTTAAATACGCCAATGTTAGAGAGCAAGACGTTTCTTAACAGCATTTTCACATAAAAAAACTAACAGTAATTAACATCCTACCTACTCAGTGTTCAGATTTTTCCAGTTGTCTCATTTATATATATATATTTTTATGTATGTATTTTTTTTTTACAGAGACAGAGAGTAAGTCAGAGAGAGGGATAGACAGGGACAGACAGACAGGAACGGAGAGATGAGAAGCATCAATCATTAGTTTTTCATTGCGCCTTGCAACACCTTAGTTGTTCATTGATTGCTTTCTCATGTGTGCCTTGACCACGGGCCTTCAGCAGACCAAGTAACCCCTTGCTCGAGCCAGTGACCTTGGGTCCAAGCTGGTAAGCTTTTTGCTCAAACCAGATGAGCCCGCGCTGAAGTTGGCGACCTTGGGATCTTGAACCTGGGTCCTCTGCATCCCAGTCTGATGCTCCATCCACTGCGCCACCGCCTGGTCAGGCTCATTTATATTTTTATAGGTTTCAGACAAGGTCCACAAATAGTATTTTCTTGATATCTCTCCTTAAATCTCCTCTAATCTAAATAGCCTCCCTCCTTTTGTCTTCCTACATGTATTTGTTGAGCAAGCCCATTTGTTCTGTAGAGCTCCTAAGGGTCCAGATTGGCTAATCACATTCCTGTGGTGTCACTTAACATGTTGCTGTATCTTCTTTATTTCTTTGAAAACTGATGGCTGTGTCTAGGGCAGGGGTCAGCAAATTTTTCTTTAAATTTTTATTTATTTATTTATTTATTCATTTTTAGAGAGGAGAGAGAGAGAGGGAGAGAGAGAGACAGAAAGGAGAGAGAGACAGAGAGAGAGAAGGGGGGAGGAGCTAGAAGCATCAACTCCCATATGTGCCTTGACCAGGCAAGCCCAGGGTTTCGAACCGGTGACCTCAGCATTTCCAGGTCGACGCTTTATCCACTGCGCCACCACAGGTCAGGCCAGCAAATTTTTCTATAAAGGGCCAGATGGTAAGTAAATATTCTAGACTTTGTGGGCCATATGGTTGCTGTCACAACCACTAGACCCTGTAGGCAGAGACAGATGTAAAAGAATGAGCATGGCTGTGTGTCAATCAAATTTTATTCAAACAGGCAGCCCCTCACCTGGAGGCCTGAATATATTCAGGCTCAGTGTGTGGCAAGAACAGTTCATGGATAGCGTTGTACACTTCCTATGCATCACAGCAAGAAGCATACAGTGTCTACATATCCCGTTAGTGTGATGCTGTGATTGATTGGTGGCAGCTGATTGTGGTTGTGTAATAGGATGTCCATGTTCTTAGGATATACACGTGTGACCAAGTGTTAAAATTATTACTCTAGAAGAAAGGTATTAGGTATTCATTGTTTACATTTTACAACATTTCAATAGAGATAAAACCTTTCAAGATAAAAAGTTGAAAAAAAACACAACTGATCAATAGTTTAAGGCAGTGGTTCTCAAACTTTTTGATGTAGGGGCGCATTTAAAATCCTACAAATAATTGTAGGCGCACTATATACAAATTTCTGAGAAATATGTTAAATAATTAAGTCAAATATTAAAAAATATATAAAGTCCAAGCATGCTTTTATGGTAATTAAACAAAATAAATACGACAAAATTAAATTTATTCTGACATTAAAAAACATTCTTATCTTACATTTTTTGAGTTCTGCTTTTTAGAATTTGTAAAAAAGGGGTTAAAAAAAAAAGTTATCTTTATATATATAGATACATTCTTAGTAAGATTTAGTAAATTCGTCAGGTCCCGGTGCAAATGTGTTAAGGTTTTTCATTCTTGTGTTTATGAGAAATATGAGCCTGATGTGTCCTAGCAATTTCTTCAGTGTTTAGGCATCTATTTGAAAGGGAAACTCTCATTTCCTCGTCAATACATTGAAGAATTCCTCTTTTTACTCTTAATTGCGTTGAGTACAGAAAACCGCCACCATCCTGGCCTGACCTGTGGTGGCGCAGTGGATAAAGCGTCAACCTGAAAACACTGAGGTTGCCAGTTCAAAACCCTGGGCTTGCCTGGTCAAGGCACATATGGGAGTTGATGCTTCCTGCTCCTCCCCCCTTCTCTCTCTCTCTCTCTCTCTCCTCTCTATAATGAATAAATAAAGTTTTTATAAAAAAAAGAAAACCCCCACCATCCATATCATCTTAACTTGACACCAAACAAAGGATAAAAGAAACTTGCCTCCAGTCTTTCTGGAGAACAGGGGGGGGGGGGGTAGTGTAAACAATCCAGCACCACAGCTTAACAGCCTTTTGCAACCTAATCAGGCAAGTGAGGTGGGGGGTTGGGCAGACTGTCAGCTTACAGCCAATCCCCCACACCTCTGTGCCCCAAAAATCTAAACTCCAAAAACTCTGTTGGTTTTTTAGTCCCCAACAGGCACATATTTCTCTGAAATACCAAGGGCACACCTGGAAATCTTCTAGGGCGCACCAGTGTGCCCTGGCGCACACTTTGAGAACCACTGGTTTAAGGTGTTCCAAGCCTGATCCAGCTGTTATAAAAAATGTTATCAGCCATTCTCCTAATAATTTTGCCTAGATTAATTATTTCACAGGGGATGGAGGTGGAGTAGAAAATAGTGATATACAAATTCTGCCTTTCCTGTTGTATTTATTACCTGTTCTTTTATAAAGAAGGATTTCCCTCGTCAGCTTTTTGGTTAGCCTAAAATTCAATTTACACAGGAAAGGCAGGATAAATAGTTGATTCTTCCCTTTTACTTGCCAGTATTCAGAGTAATGAGTTGGTGTTCCGACAACTTGTAGGGGTTATCCTTGAGTTGTGGAGTCTTTAAGAACTTGTGGATTTAGAGTACTTGCTGTATTCCAGCTTGTCATTCCCAGTGAGCATCCTCGCTGATGTTTACATCATTCCATCTTTACACAGTAGGAGCCATCAGCCATTCTTTAACTACTATGCACGAGTCTCATATGTTTTAACATGTCATCTTGTGACAACAGTGAAGTATTTTGCTGGAATTATTCAATTGAGAATAATGCTTTCAGGCTAACTTTCATACCTCAGGGAGAAAGGGTAAGGCAGGCTCATGCAATATTTTGTGAATTCTAAAAAAGGCCTACACATTTAAGGATCATATTGTCACTAAACCAAACACATTGCTTGAACTGAGAGCTACATGATGATTTATTGAGGCTTATTTAGGAATCTGAGATGTAAAGTGCCACCTAGATAGGGTGGTTGGGTATTACAGTGTTCTACCTGAATTAAGAAACAATCATGTTTGTGGCAAGTTACATGGGGTCTGAGCTTAGAAGTTCAGGGAGGTCTCCACTTAAGATGTCATTCCTGTTGTTGCTTATACTTCTAAGATTTTCTTATATAAGGGTGCATTGAATTTTATTTATTGATTTTAGTGAAAGAGGAAGGGAGAGAGAAAGAGAGAGACAGGAACGCTGATCTGCTCCTGTATGTGCCCTGACTGACTGGTGATCCAAACTGCAATCTCTGCGCTTCAGGATGATGCTCTAACCAACAGAGCTGTCCAGCCAGGGCTATTATTATCATGCGTTTTAAAATCAGTTTACTGAGCCTGACTGCTGGTGGCACAATGGATAGAGCATTGACCTGGGACACTGAGGACTCAGGTCTGAAACCCTGAGGTCACCACCTCGAGTGCAGGCTCATTTGGCTTGAGTGCAGGGTCGCCGACTTCAATATGGGAGCATTGACATGATCCCATAGTTGCCAGCTTGAGCCCAAAGGTCGCTGGCTTGAGGAAGGGGTCCCTGTCTCGGATGGAGGCCCCCGTCCCCGTCCAGGCATGTATGAGAAAGCAATCAATAAACAACGACAATGCCAAAAATACAAGTTGATGCTTCTCATCTCTCTCCCTTCTTGTCTGTCTGTCTCTCTCACTAAATAATAATAATACAATAATAATGTCATTTTACTGATGGCGAGGAGAGATAGGCAATGGCTGTGATTTCTAAGTAAAAAAAAAAAAAGCTAATTCCGTTCCTCTTAAGATGGTTAAGAAAATTAGGTAACAGATTTATCAAAAATTTAGTCTAGGCATGTAAAATAATACTTATGAAATGGTTGCTTTTCTTTGGAGATAGAAGAAAGAAGCAGGTTGTTAGAAGTAAATTAATCACCAGCATTTACTGTCATGTATCATGCCCTTAGTTTTGGTCTTCTATGAGTTGTTTTCTTTGTTGTTGTTGTTGTTTTGTCTTTTACAAAGAGAGAGTCAGAAAGAGGGATAGACAGGGACAGACAGACAGGAACAGAGAGAGATGAGAAGCATCAATCATCACTTTTTCATTGCGACACCTTAGTTGTTCATTGATTGCTTTCTCATATGTGCCTTGACCGTGGGCCTTCAGCAGACCGAGTGACCCCTTGCTCAAGCCAGCGACCTTGGGTCCAAGCTGGTGAGCTTTTTTTTGCTCAAACCAGATGAGCCCGCGCTCAAGCTGGAGAACTCGGGGTCTCGAACCTGGGTCCTCCGCATCCCAGTCCGATGCGCTGTCCACTGCGCCACCACCTGGTTAGGCTTGATAGATAGCAATACCTCACTTGTGACTCTGAAAATGCCCCGTAAACACTTAGGATCAATATTGTAACATGAACATTTCCTTTTACTTTAGGATCGCCCAGCAATGCAGCTCTATCAACCAGGAGCGCGAAGCCGAAATCGACTCGGTCCTGCTGATGACAGCGCCAAGCCTGGAGAGTCAGCAATAGAAAAAAAGCAGGAAAGTGGTATTAGCCATAGAAAAGAAGGAGGAGAGGAGTGATACAGATCACACAGCCCTAGGTGTCCTCCTGACTGTGTAGGCAGCCAAAGAGCATGTATTAAGCAATCCAGAAGTGCCTCGGGGCAAAGGCGTAGAGAGAAAGGGGGTAGTTGTGCTGGTGGGGTGCACTGCAGAGGAGTATGTTTTGCATCAAAGCAGGAACCTGGCTGCAGGTTCAGATTGGAAGCACAATTTCTTTTCTTTGCAGTTCCTACAAATGAACTTTAAAGTGTCAGGCAAAGATAAGTTAGAGGGTAGGCATTGTAATTTGCAGGTGGAAAATGTCAAGCTAGGACTTCATTAAGGCATGACAGGAGGAGAGGACGAGAGCCGCCTCTAAAATCAAAAGGTTTTCTTAATCCTGGATGGAATTTTCTTAATTTAGTGGAGCAGAGTCACTTTGAAGTCATGTTCGGATCTAGTTCTAGTCACTGTTGGTGATAACTGTTGACTTTGTGTAACGTAGAAGCAGCAAGCATATAATTGTAGTACAAGGATGACAAATGTTTGCTTTGCAAAATTTAAATATTCATGTCACGTCTATAGCCTCTGTCCTAAAACTTTAAGATGAGTTTGAGATATTTGTTTGCTTATGTGAGCTTAGCATAAAGAATATTTTTACACCTCCCTTTTTGCCTCTAGCAATTTTTATATTAATAAGTAAAATTTAACCCTTGTTTGGTTCTTGACAATCTAGTCTTTGTTTTATCTTAGGTCTCGTGATCTGAATGCATGACCTGTTCAAGAAGGAAACTGCACCAATATTTGTTCCTGTTTAAATAACAACTTTTTGTCTTAATCTGTTTCACATTGGTGTCAATAAATATTAGCATCACTCCAGTATGAATTTAAATGTGTTTGTTTATTAACTTTGCTAAATAGCTTCAGTTTTGAAAAATTAAATTGGATACCAAATTAACCTTGTGGGGATTTTGAACGGAGAGGAATGGTATTTGTTTCTCCCTTCACTAGCGAGCAGCTGCCTTTATTTTGCCCAAGAAAATCAAGTCATGGTTCCCTACTCTTCCATCAGAACCAGAATGTTCGCACAATGTCCTTGAGCTGTTGCATAATTTTCATCCTGCCAGCTTCTAATGTGTCAGTTTTTCTTTACTTGTAAGTCACTGCCTGTGCTTTCCTCAGCTTTTAGAAACCAGTAGCTCTAGAGGCAGGGAAAGAGGAAGGGCCATCAAAGATGATTGAAAGAAAACAGTCCTCACTTCGGGGAGAGAGTAGTAAAAGAAAAGCTGGGAAAATTCTGAGACTGGCTGGCCATGTCCCTTGCCACAGAGAAGTGAAGGAAGATAAGAAAGGTGAAGTGGGCCCTGGCTGGTTGGCTCAGTGGTAGAGCATTGGCCTGGCGTGTGGATGTCCCAGGTTCGATTCCCAGCCAGGACACACAGAAGCGCCCATCTGCTTCTCTACCCCTCCCCCTCTCCTTCCTCTCTGTCTCTCTCTTCCCCTCCTGCAGCCAAGGCTCCATGGGAGCAAAGATGGCCTGGGCGCTGAGGATGGCTCCATGGCCTCTGCCTCAGGTGCTAGAATGGCTCTGGTTGCAATGGAGCAACACCCCAGATGGGCAGAGCATCGCCCCCTGGTGGGCATGCTGGGTGGATCCCGGTCGGGTGCATGTGGGAGTCTGTCTCTCTGCCTCCCTGCTCCTCACTTCAGAAAAATACAAAAAAGAAAAAAAGGTTAGTGTCTGTGACATATGTAAGCACTGAGGTCATCAGTGAAATGCAGACCATCTTGGTGGCAGAGGTTAGAGTTGGTCTGAGTGGAAGCAATGCTCCGGAATGCATCATTTGTGAGTTGGCATCACATGCCACCTTAGCCAGCCTAGCGCCAGCTGCCAGCTCTGCAGTCTGTTTCCAGCACTTCCCTCTTTCTTTCAGCTTGCCTGGCCAGTCCCACTTGGTGAACCACTTCCCCACTCCCCCTTAAATCTCTTCTCCTTTATGTCTCCATTTAGCAAACATTTACTAATCACTGACAGTGCCAGGCCCTGGGTGGGGGGTGTCAAAGACTCAAACAAGTCCTTGTCGCTGAAAAACCATGGCCCAGTGGCGGCAAGAGACAGCTGGAGATAACCAGAGCACAGTGCAGCACGAGAAGCGCAGTGGCAGCGCTGCCGGGGGAGGCTCCTGCCCCGAAGCTGCCACGTGTTGCTGCAGAAAATCCCTAAACTGCTAAGGCTATACAGCAGGGCCTGCCCTCCTGCTAAACCATTGTTTTTACTTTTAGATTTTATTTATTTTTAGAGAGAGAGAGAAGGAGGGGGAGCAGAAAGCATCAACTCCCATATGAGCCTTGACCAGGCAAGCCCAGGGCTTCAAACCAGTGACCTCAGTGTTCCAGGTCGATGCTTTATCCACTGTGCTACCACAGGTCAGGCGCTAAATTGTGTTTAAAGTCCACCTTGAGCCTGACCAGGCGGTGGTGCGGTGGATAGAGCGTCGGACTGGGTTGAGGAGGACCCAGGTTCAAGACCCCAAGGTCACCAGCTTGAGCACAGGCTCATCTGGTTTGAGCAAAGCTCACCAGCTTGGACCCAAGGTTTCTGGCTTGAGCAAGAGGTCACTCAGTCTGCTGAAGGCCCACGGTCAAGGCACATATGAGAAAGCAGTCAGTGAACAACTAAGGTGTCACAACGAAAAACTAATGATTGATGCTTCTCATCTCTCTTCATTCTTGTCTGTCTGTCCCTATCTATCCCTCTCTCTGACTCTCTGTCTCCGGAAAAAATAAAAAATAAAGTCCATCTTCACTTTCTTTGCCACAGTGCCTTCTGTCTTTCTCTAGTTTGCTTCCTTGTCTTGTTCTCTTTCTTGTGTCAGGGGAGAAGGTGAGGACCACTTCCTCATAATTCATAATTTCATGTTCTTAATAAAAAAATGCTGTAAACAGAAAAGCATTCATTCCACTTTTGTTTACTTTTCTTAGACATAGGTCTTGATTTCTCTGGAAATAAACACAGGATGGAGCCTGACCAGGTGGTGGTGCAGTGGATAGAGCGTCCGACTGGGACGCGGAGGACCCAGGTTCAAAACTCCGAGGTTGCTGGCTTGAGTACGAACTCATCTGGTTTGAGCAAGGCTCACCAGCTTGAGCCCAAGGTCACTGGCTTGCACGTGGGATCATCGACATGACCCCATGGTCACTGGCTTGAGCCCGAAGATCACTGGCTTCAGCCCAAGGTCACTGGTTTGAGCAAGGGGTCACTTGCTCTGCTGTAGCCCCTGGGTCAAGGCACATACGAGAAAGCAGTCAATGAACAACTAAGGAGCTGCAACAAAGAATTGATGCTTCTCATCTCTCTCCCTTTCTGTCTGTCCCTCTCTCTGTCTCTCTGTCTGTCACACACAAAAAAATCCAGGATGGAGCCTGACCTGTGGTGGCGCAGTGGATAAAGCATCGCCCTGGAATGCTGAGGTCGCCGGTTCAAAACCCTGGGATTACCTGGTCAAGGCACATATGGGAGTTGATGCTTCCTGCTCCTCCCCTCCTCTCTCTCTCTCTCTCTCTCTCTCTCTCTCTCTCTCTCCCCCCCCCTCCTTCTCTCCTCTCTAAAATGAATAAAGTCTTAAAAAAATAAATTAAAAAAAAATCCAGGATGGAAACAGCTCAGACATGAGTATCTAAACATTCATTGCGCATGTGCTACGTGCCGGCACTAAGACCACGGCAGTGAACACTGTCCTGCTCCCGTGCTTCTTTCAGCATGGAAGTTTGCTGTTCTGGTGAAAGCAGCGATGTTAAGGGGTGTGGGCAGGAAAACCTCAAGAGGCAAACTAAGATCTAACCCTATGGGAGTCATAGATGTTATCTTTAAACCACTTCCATCAGAGAAAAGTTAGAGGAGTTAGCCTTTTGTTGGTATGCAGAAGTTCTATATGCTATATGTTTTTATGAGGGCCCAAAATCTTCTTTAGTGTCTTCAGGGCTGTCCTCTACAGCAATGGTCCCCAGCCCCTGGGTCGCGGACCAGTACCGGTCTACAGGCCATTTGATACTGGTCCGCAGAGAAAGAATAAATAACTTACATTATTTCCGTTTTATTTACATTTAAGTCTGAACAATGTTTTATTTTTAAAAAATGACCAGATTCCCTCTGTTACATCCGTCTAAGACTCACTCTTGACACTTGTCTCGTAATTTCGACAATTATATTTAAAAGTACCACATTTTTTACACCAGTCGCATAATTTTATTTTGTACATTTATCCGTCCCACCCTAAAGGCTGGTCCGTGAAAATATTTTCTGACATTAAAATGGTCCATGGCCCAAAAAAGTTTGGGGACCACTGCTCTACAGCACAAACTTTTATTATGATTATTTATATAATTAAAGATGTCAAGGTAGCAAAGATAGGCTCACACTTGGTGAAATCTTGGAAAGTATATATTGATGCCTGGCCTGTGCTTGTGCAGTGGATAGAGTGTCAACCTGGAACGCAGAGATTGCCTGTTCAAAACCCTGGGCTGCCTAGTCAAGGCACAAACAACAAGCAAGCAGTGAACAACTAAAGTGAAGTAACTGTGAGTTGATATTTCTCGCTGCCTCCCCCTCCACTCTTTGTAAAATCAATCAATTAATAATACAGTATAAATTGATATCTATATACCTAGGATTAGCCATCCATAGGAATCTCACAGAGCTCAATTATTCCTTCACAAATATTTCTCACACTCCTACTACAAAAGGAAAAGTACGTGATAAAGCCCCGGGATTAGGAGCGTCTGGCCTGTTCAGAAACGGCAGAGGCCATTATGGCTGGAAAAGAGCGAGCAGGGGAGAGTAGTCTAAAGGAATGGAATAAAGTCATGGAGCTAATGGGCAAAATCTTACAAGTCAAAGCTAAACTTGGGCTTTTTGCACCGGCCAAGTAGTTCACTTGGTTGAAACATCACTCTGATATGCCAAGGTTGCAGGATCAATCCCTGGTCAGGCAACATACAAGAATCAGCCAATGAAATCATAAGTAAGTGGAACAAAAACTCGATGTTTCTCTCTCCTGCCTTCCTCTCTAAAATCAATCAATCAATACAATTTATTTTTTGATAGAGACAGAGAGAGAGAGTCAGAGAGAGGGATAGACAGGGACAGACAGACAGGAAGGGAGAGAGATGAGAAGCATCAATTTTTCGTTGCAGCACCTTAGTTGCTCATTGACTGTTTTCTCAGATGTCTCTTGACTGGAGGGCTACAGCAGACCGAGTGACTCCTTACTCAAGCCAGCGACCTTGGGCTCAAGCTGGTAAGCTTTGCTCAAACCAGATAAGCCCGCACTCAAGCTGGTGACCTCAGGGTTTCAAACCTGAGTCCTCCGTGTCCCAGTCCGATGCTCTATCCACTGTGCCACTGCCTGGTCAGGCAATCAACAGAATTTTTAAAAAAGACTTGGGACTGACCTGTGGTGGCGCAGTGGATCAAGCATCGACCTGGATGGAACGCTGAGGTCGCCGGTTCAAAACCCTGGGCTTGCCCGGTCAATGCACGTATGGGAGTTGACACTTCCTGCTCCCCCCCTCTCTGTCTCTCTTCTCTAAAATAAATAAATAAGCCCTGGCCAGTTGGCTCAGCGGTAGAGCATCGGCCTAGCGTGCGGAGGACCCGGGTTCGATTCCCGGCCAGGGCACACAGGAGAAGCGCCCATTTGCTTCTCCACCCCTCCGCCGCACTTTCCTCTCTGTCTCTTTCTTCCCTTCCCGCAGCCAAGGCTCCATTGGAGCAAAGATGGCCCGGGCGCTGGGGATGGCTCTGTGGCCTCTGCCTCAGGCGCTAGAGTGGCTCTGGTCGCAACATGGCGACGCCCAGGATGGGCAGAGCATCGCCCCCTGGTGGGCAGAGCGTCGCCCCTGGTGGGCGTGCCGGGTGGATCCCGGTCGGGTGCATGCGGGAGTCTGTCTGACTGTCTCTCCCTGTTTCCAGCTTCAGAAAAATGAAAAAAAAAAAAAAAAAAAGGAAAAAAAAATAATAAAATAAATAAATAAATAAAAATAATTTTTAAAAAAGACCTGCAAACACTTGGATTTCAAAAAAAAAAAAAAAAAGACTTGGGCTTTTTTTGTATATATTGCTTCTCATACATGCCTTGACCGGTGGTAGCTCAGTAGACAGAGCATCAGCCTGGGACACTGAGGTCCCAGGTCCAAAACCCCATGGTGACCAGCTTGAGCATGAGATCATAGACATGATCCCATGGTCACTGGCTTGAGCCCAGAGGTCTCTAGCTTGAGCAAGGGGTCATTGGCTAAGGTAGGCCCCACTCTCCACCGGTCAAGGCATGTATGAGAAGCAATCAATGAACTAAAGTTACGCATCTACGAGGTGATGCTTATCACTCTCAGAAAAAGAAAAAGAACACTGAATTGTATACTTTAAAATGATAACTTATGGTCTTATGGTATATTCTATCTCAAGAAAAGGAATGGAGGAGAGAAACTGCAAACAGTAAATACAGACAGATCTTTTAGTTAGGAAGGAGCGGTAGTTGGATGGAAATAGAGCTGGGGTCAAGAGCAGGTTTTAGCCTGACCAGGTGGTGGCGCAGTGAATAGAGCGTCAGACAGGGACGCAGAGGACCCAGGTTCAAAACCCCAAGGTTGGCCCTGGCCGGTTGGCTCAGCGGTAGAGCGTCGGCCTGGCATGCGGGGGACCCGGGTTCAATTCCCGGCCAGGGCACATAGGAGAAGCGCCCATTTGCTTCTCCACACACCCCCCCCCCCCCCCGCCGTCCTCTCTGTCTCTCTCTTCCCCTCCCGCAGCCAAGGCTCCATTGGAGCAAAGATGGCCCGGGCGCTGGGGATGGCTCCTTGGCCTCTGCCCCGGGCGCTAGAGTGGCTCTGGTCTCGGCAGAGCAACGCCCCGGAGGGGCAGAGCATCGCCCCTGGTGGGCGTGCCGGGTGGATCCCGGTCGGGCACATGCGGGAGTCTGTCTGACTGTCTCTCCCCGTTTCCAGCCTCAGAAAAATACAAAAACAAAACAAAACAAAACAAAAAAACCAAGGTTGCAGACTTTAGCGCGAGGTCACTGGCTTGAGCGTGGGATCATAGACATGACCCCATGGTCATTGGCTTGAGCCCAAAGGTCACTGGCTTGAGCAAGGGGTCACTTGCTCTGCCATAGCCCCCCCTCCCCATCAAGGCACATATGAGAAAGCAATCAATAAACAACTAAAGAGACTAAGGAGCCTGATCAGGCGGTGGCACAATGACAGAGCATCAGACTGGGATGCAGAGGACCCAGGTTCGAGACCCTAAGGTCACCAGCTTGAGTGCACGCTCATCTGGTTTGAGCAAAAGCTCACCAGCTTGGACCCAAGGTTGCTGGCTCAAGCAAGGGGTTACTCGGTCTGCTGAAGGCCCGCGGTCAAGGCACATATGAGAAAGCAATCAATGAACAACTAAGGTGTTGCAACGCGCAATGAAAAACTAACGATTGATGCCTCTCATCTTTCTGTTCCTGTCTGTCTGTCCCTGTTTATCCCTCCTTCTGACTCTGTCTCTGTAAAAAAAAAAAAAAAAAAAAAAAAAAAAAAAAAAAAAAAGAAGTTAAAGAGACTAAGGAGCCACAAGGAAGAATTGATGCTTCTCATCTCTCTCCCTTCCTGCCTGTCTGTCCCTCTCTCAGTCTCCCTCTGTCTCTGTCACACACACATACACACAAAGAGCAGATTTGTTTTATTTTGGGGTTTTTTGTTTTTTGTTTGTTTTTTTTGTTTTTGCTTTTTAGTTTATGTATTATTTTAGAGAGAGGAAGGAAGAGAGAAAGAGAGAGAGAGAGAGAGAGAGAAACACTGATCTGTTCCTATATGTGCCCTGATAAGATCAAACCCACAACCTTGGCATTTTGGTACGATGCTCTAACCAGCCAAGCTATCAGGCCAGGGTGAGTTATGGAAATTCTTTGATGGCTTAAATATTCTCAGTGACTAGGAAACAAAGCCACCAACTGAGAGTGAGAATGGAGGAGGAAGGGTTGTGAGTGTGATGAGAAAGGAGAGGTTTGAAAACTGGAGCAAACTCAGCCACTGCCTATCTGTGTACAGCCTGCAAGCTGAGGATAGTTTCTGCATTTTTTAGTACTTAAAAAAAATCAAAAGAAGCATATCTTGTGACACACAAAAATTCTTTGAAATTCAAAATTTTATTATCTGTAACTAAAATTTTATTGGAACCCAGGCACACTCATTCATTCACATTTTGTCTAGCTGCAAAGGCAGTTGAACAGCAGCAACAGACGCCATATGTCGCCTGCAAAGTCTGAAAGATTTAATATAAGAAAAAGTATTTCATCCCCGGCCTATGACCATGCTACTTAAAAGTGTGGCTCCACACTCCAGCAGCAAGCACAGACCTGGGAAGTTATCAGATATGCAGAATCAGATCTATATTCTTACAAGATCCCCAGGTAAACTGTATGAACATTAAGCTTCAGAAGCACTGCTCTAGTATGAGAAAGTGTCTGGACTCAAGAAATATAGGGGCCCTGGCCAGTTGTCTCTGTGGTAGAGCATTGATCCGGCATGTGGAAGTCCCAGGTTTGATTCCTGGTCAAGGCACACAGAAGAAGGTACCATCTGCTTTTCTACCCCTCCTACTCCCCCTTCTCTCTCTTTCTCTCTTCCTCTCCCACAGCCATAGCTTGATTGATTCGAGTATGTTGGCCCTGGGCATGCTGAGGATAGCTCTGTGGAGCCTTGCCTAGGGTGCTAAAAATAGCTCAGTTGTGAGCATGGCCCCAGATGGGCAGAGCATTGGCCCCAGATGTGGGTTTCTGGGTAGATCCTGGTCAGGCCACATGCAGGAGTTTGTCTATCTCCCCTCCTCTCACTTAAATAAAATACAGTGTGTCCATAAAGTCATGGTGCACTTTTGACCGGTCACAGGAAAGCAACAAAAGATGACAGAAATGTGAAATCTACACCAAATAAAAGGAAAACCCTCCCAGTTTCTGTAGGATGATGTGGCAGCATGTGTGCATGCGCAGATGATGACATAACACCGTATATACAGCGGAACAGCCCACGGCCATGCCAGTCGAGATGTGGATGGTACAGAGGAAAGTTCAGTGTGTTCTGTGGCTCACTAAATTCGAATCCGTGACCAAAGTGCAACGTGAATATTGGCGCGTTTATAACGAAGCACCACCCCATAGGAATAACATTACTCAGTGGAATAAGCAGCTGAAGGAAACCGGCAGTTTGGTGGAGAAACCCCGTTCTGGTAGGCCATCAGTCAGTGACGAGTCTGTAGAGGCTACGGGATAGCTACCTATGGAGCCCTAAAAAATCTGTGCGTGAGCCCACATCAAACTGCACTGAATAGGTATGAAACTGGGATATATATGTATATATATATATATATATATATATATATATATATATATATGTATGTATGTATATGTATGTGTGTGTATATATATAGGGTTTTGAGGCAGCATTGAAGGCCCACTTGAAATTAGTGGTCATGAACCTGACATGAGACCAGTCGGCTTCCTCCTGCCTCACTCAGCTGACAGAGGGGCAGGATGGTGAGCAGGTAGAGAACTGGATTTACCAGGGTTATGGTTTCACCAAGCAAGTACACGAAAGGGCAACCTCA
Source organism: Saccopteryx leptura (assembly GCF_036850995.1). Classification (NCBI taxonomy): domain Eukaryota; kingdom Metazoa; phylum Chordata; class Mammalia; order Chiroptera; family Emballonuridae; genus Saccopteryx; species Saccopteryx leptura. Next base: position 111,473,958 of record NC_089516.1, on the reverse strand, counting down.
GGGTTTCAAACCTGGGTCCTCTGCGTCCCAGTTCGACGCTTTGTACACTGTGCCACCTCCTGGTCAGGCACAAAAAAATAGTCAGCTAAAGAAGTTGCAGATTGTTTGCCCCCAGGATAAAGCTCAGACAATAGGGTGGTTAACTATTTTGTGGACCGGCACAAAATTTCGGGCAGACTGGTCGCTGGACCAGTGGTTGTAAACCACTGTCTAGGCCTACCCTGAAAGGCCCTGGATATGTGCTCTTGGCCTCTACACTTTTACAAATATAGTTCCTTCCCAGAAAGCTGTCCCTCGCTCCCCTTCTCTGCCCTCTCCTATTCCTGTCAGGATTTCCCTCAAGCAGCTGCTTCTCTGAAGACCTTTTCCCCCAACCTCTACCGCCCAGTCTACCCAACTATTGCACACAGTAAGGTCATTCACCTTCTCAAGTGAATGCACGTATCTCTTCCAAACCCTTCTCTCTTCTCCAAAAGCCTTTATTCTCCACAGTTGGCTGCTCAGCCTCCTGATTTCCTGTGATTAAGCCAACGACTGTGTGCCATTTGGTTCTCCTTCTCTCCATCTCCCAAGTTCTCTCTTCTATATAACATCCTACTTTTGCTACAGGAAGGTGAAAGGGCAGTTATTCTAATATATGAATATTTGAAATTAAATGAAAATGAAACGATTCAGATATTTTCCAGAAAGAAACAATGGAAGGAGAAATCAGTGACTAATAAAAATTAGCTATGGGAAAATAGCCTATGGGGGAGGGGAGAAGGGGCAGAGCCCAGAATAGCCGTTAGGCCAGGGGTCAGGAACCTATGGCTCGCGAGCCAGATGTGGCTCTTTTGATGGCTGCATCTGGCTCACAGACAAATCTTTAATAAAAAAAAATAGTAACGTTAAAAATATAAAACATTCTCATGTATTACAATCCATTCATTTCCTACCACTCATGTTCATGGTTGCGGGTGGCTGGAGCCATTCACAGCTGTCCTCCGGGACAACACCAAATTTTTATTGGATAATGCGTAACATACACGGGTCGTTGTATGGCTCTCACGGAATTACATTTTAAAATATGTAGCATTCATGATTCTCTCAGCCAAAAAGGTTCCCGACCCCTGCACTAGACCATGGTACATGTTTCATCTCTGGCTTTGTCTGTAGACCCATATAAATGTGTTTTTAACTTTATATTGAAATACAACACCCACTGCCTGACCAGGTGGTGGCGCAGTGGATAAGAGTGTCAACCTGGCATGCTGAGGACCCAGAGTGAAAACCCCAAGGTCACTGGCTTGAGCGTGGCATCACCAGCTTGAGCATGTGATTACTTTATTTTACTTGATTTCACCAGCTTGAGCGTGAAATCATCGACAGCACCCCACGGTCACTGGCTTGAAGTCCAAGGTCACTGGATCGGTGGGAGCCACCCCCCCCCACCCCCCACCCCGGTTAAGGCACATATGAGAAGCAATCAATGAACAACTAAAGTGCTGCAATTAACGAGTTGATGCTTCTCATCTCTCTCCCTTCCTGGTCTGTCCCTGTCTGTCCCCTCCCCTCTGTCTCTCTCACTAAAAAAAATAAAATAAAAAAATAAAAATAGCCTGACCTCTGGTGGCGCAGTGGATAAAGCAGCGTTGACCTGGGAACACTGAGGTTGCCGGTTGGTTCAAAACCCTGCACTTGTCTGGTCAAGACATATATGGGAGTTGATGCTTCCTGCTCCTCCCCCCTTTCTCTCTCTCTCTCTCTCTCTCTCTCTCTCTCTCTCTCCCTCCCTCCCTCCCTCCCTCCCTCCTCTCTAAAATGATTAAATAAAAATAAAAATAAATAAAAAATAAAATAAATTAAAAAAAATACCTTTGACCTCGCAGATCCTCTGAAAGATACTGAGGACCCGCCAGAGTTCCCTGGATTACAGTTTGAGCACTGCTGCTATGTTATCAGCCCTCGGTAAATGGACCACAGTTTATCCATTCACCTGGTGATAGACTAGGACAGTTTACAGTTTGGAGCTATTAGAAATAATTCTGCTATAGCAATTTAGTACATACCTTTTGATGCACATTCGTTCACCCCTCTGTTGGGGAAACACCTAGGAGAGGAAATGCAGGGTCATATAGGATGTAAATGGAAGCATGTAAAATATTTACATAATTAAAAAACAAAATTCGCCTGACCTGTGGTGGCGCAGTGGGATAAAGCGTCGACCTGGAACACTGAGGTCGCCGGTTCGAAACCTTGGGCTTGCCTGGTTAAGGCACATATGGGAGTTGATGCTTCCTGCTCCTCCCCCTTCTCTCTCTCTCTGTCTCTCTCACTCCTCTCTCTCTAAAAAATCAATAAATAAAAAATATTAAAAAAAAATAAATTTGCAAAAAAAAAATTCTCTTCATCCATCCTTCCCCTTCCATGTGGGAAATGGCTGTTCTTTTCAAGGCAAACTCCTCTCTTTATACTCTCAGCGCTACCCCCCACATCCTCCAAAATCCCCCCACTATCCATTATTCCTAGGTTTCCTTACATCTTTATTCTCTCTCCTTCTCGTCTTCCTGTCCATCATCAAGCAGAAATGACCAACTCTTGAGCCCACCACCGTCTCTCACTGCCCTCCTTGTCTCCTTCCCTTCACACCCAAACATCCTAAAAACATCCCCTTCAGGTTCCGCCCCAGCTCACCACACTCTTTCCCCTTCTTGCCACTTTCCTGCCTGTTTACTGCCCAACTTTGGTGGGCACCAAGAAACCCCTTACATCACATTCTGGAGCCTGTTCATAGTCCTTGTCCTTTCTGACCCCTGAGACCCAGCTCTGTTGAACCCGTTGCTGAAACTGGCTTCCCTGGTTCCAACCAATCAGAATGTACTGCGTATCAACCCTTGTGACTGGAGGTGGGCTGGTCCTCCTAGCTGGAAAACCCTTCCCCCTTAGCTCCCCATGTGCTGATCCCACCTGTATTGGTTTGCTAGAGCTGCCATACTAACATACTACAGACTGGGGGGCTTACACAACAGAAATTTCTCACAGTTCCAGGAGCTGGAAGTCCAAGATCAAGGGGTCATCAGGTTCCGTTTCTCCTGAGGCCTCTCTCCTTCATTTGCAGATGGCTGACCACCTTCTCATTGTGTCTTTTTTCAAATGGTCTTTCCGCATGAGAATGCATCCCTGGTATCTGTGTCCTAATCTCATCTGATAAGGACCCAGTTCGACTGGACTAGGGCCCACACTAACAAGCCTCATCTTCAGCACCTCAGTAAATGCCCTACCTCCAAATAAGGTCACATTCTGAGATAATAGAGATTAAGGCTCCAACATATGAACTTTGGGAAAATACAATTCACCTCATAACACCACCACTACTCACCTTGCAAGGACGAGTTCAAATGTTACCTCTGCCTCTTAATTGTCAATCATCACCCCTTCAACGTTCTTGTAATAGTTTGTGTGTGTTTTTGTTTGTTTTTTTTTGTTTTTGTTTTTATAAATTTTTATTTTATTTATTCATTTTAGAAAGGAGAGAGAGAGGGAGAGAGAGAGAGAGAGACAGAGAGAAAGAAGGAGGAGGAGCAGGAAGCATCAACTCCCATATGTGCCTTGACCAGGCAAGCCCAGGGTTTTGAACCGGCGACCTCAGCATTTCCAGGTTGACGCTTTATCCACTGCGCCACCACAGGTCAGGCTGTGTGTGTTTTTTATGGTTCCTAGCACTATCTGCCCTGTTACAATACAAGGGAATGAACGCAATCATGGGTGCTCTTCACTGAGCTTGGTAGCTATTAATATCGGGTATATATCCTACCAGTGACTTGAAATCCTCACCACAGCACTATGAGTTAAGAAATATTATTTATCCCAATTTTACAGCAGATGAAACTGAAGCGCAGATGGGCTGCCCTGGCCGAACAGCTCAGTTGGTTGGAGCCTTGTCCCGATATGCAGAGGATGCCAGTTTAATCCCCGATCAGGACACATATAGGAACAGATCAGTGTTTCTCTCCCTTCCTCTCTCTCTAAAATAAAAAATAATAAAAGATAAAGACCTGAAGCACAGATGGGCTAAGTTATGTGTTCCATTGCCTAGTTAAAGTCACATAGCCAGTATGTTGCAGTGTCAGTCACACCCTAAATCTGAGGTAAATGAAAGCTATGATGATGATGATGCTAATTTAATCAATTAAGGGCTTATCTGCTGCAAATGAATGAACGAATACATAGATAGATAGATAGATAGATAGATAGATAGATAGATAGATAGATAGATATAGATGATAGAAAGAATAATCCAGGTTACAAAGTCTGAGGTCTCTCTCTTCAATTAAATGTAAAATTATCTGGATGAGGGTCTGAATTTTAAAACTGGATGGGATTAATGTAAGAAAACTTGCACTGTTAAAAACCGGTAACTGTGAAATTGGGTTCAAGCTTCCCATGGTTTCTGGAATCCCACTCTAATTCTAAGGCACCAGCATGCTCAAGGCAGAAACATGGAACCACATCTTGTTACTTTTATGTTTCAATGTCTCTTGATTTTATTTCTTCCTTTTTTATTTAGTAACTTTAGAGAGAGGAAGGGAGAGGGAAAAAGAGATAGAAACATCAATCTGTTCGGGTGTGTGCCCTGACCTGGGACTGAACCTGCAGCCTCTGTGCTTAGGGAAGCTCTAGCCAACAGAGCTAGCTTATCTGGACAGGGCTTGATTTTAGTTCTTCTTATTCAACATCGTGGGGACTGTCTTACTTTGGGCCACCATCATTTCTTGTCCAGACTATTTCCAAAACCTCCTATCTACTTTGTTCTACCATGTCACTATACTCCAATCCAAGAATTCATACCATTTTTGTGCTGTGGAACCCTTTGGCAATCTCATGAAGTGTAGAGATTTATTTTCGGAATGTTTTTAAAACAAAGTACATATGATTACAAAGAAAAACCAATTACACTGCAAAACAGCTCTCAAAATATTTCATTTATTTTACTTTATTTTATTTATTAAGTGAGAGGCAGGGAGGCAGAGACAGACTCCTGCATGCACCCGACTGGGAAACACCCAGCAAGCCCCCTACAGAGCGATGCTCTGCCCATCTGGGGCCGCTGCTCCATTGCTTGGCAACCGAGTTATTTTAGCACCTGAGGCGAGGCCATGGAGTCATCCTCAGAGCTTGGGGCCAATTTGCTCAACCAGTTCGAGCCCTGGCAGTAGGAGGAGTAGAGAAAGAGATAGAACAGAGAGAGAGACAGAGAGAGGAGGGGAAGGTGGAGGAGTGGAGAAGAAGATGGTGCCCTGACCCAGTAGCTTAGCGAGGCAGGCCAAGGGGGTCTATCATACAACCGGCGCCACCCACAGAGGGGCGCCAAATGGTCTCCAAGACAAGCAAGAAAAGTGTAGTAGAAGGGGAGGGGGGCACCAATAAAGTGTCGTGCCCTGGGCACCAGTTATGTTCACTACATCACTGCCCTGACCGGGAATTGAACCCAGACTTCCACACAGCAGGCCAACGCTCTACCACTGAGTCAACCAGCCAGGGTCAAAATATTTTCTAAATAAATGAGTATAGCAACACATGGGCTTCTTAACACAATTCTACTTGTGGTCCTAATAACTAGTGAAACTTCAAACAAGGGAGAGGGAGACATCTACATTGTAGGAGTCCAGAACGTGTCTCCCCAGAATGTGCCACCCTGGCATGTAGATTATTTTGAGCTGAAACAATAAAAGTCCAACAAACTAAAGAAAAGGCATTTTTTTAACCTCTTCCTTTACCTGCCTAAAGGAATTCAGATAGAAAAATCTGCTTGAAGGAAGGAGCGTAATATGATGTAAGTGTGGTCGATGGGGAAGAATATAGAAAGTCTGTTAGACTTCCCATGTTTCTGGTGGCCAGGCAAGAATTTATTTACCAAATGTTTATTCTTTTTCCCCTACCTGTGAGTTGCCTACTCTCCCTTTGAAGTCCCAGACTTGTCTCCTTCTCCTTAGTCCAGAATGTTATATGCCTCAATTGCATAATGAGTCCCTGAATCTTATAGCCTTACGAAACACCCTATAGGTAATTATGTAATAAGTTTGGTCATTTATCTCCTGTTAATATCTCATTTTAATTTGATTAGTCAAACCTAAAGAGTTTAGAAATATGGAGGAAAATTCTTTTTACACCCCCCCACAGCATCAACTTGAATGTGGTATGATCTGAGATTTCTATTGGTGAGCAAGACATTTGGTATTGCTAATTACCACTGCAGTTTGTTGCCTATATTTGTATATAAACTGCTACACTTCTGAGTTGAATGAAAACTAAGTGAACCATCCAAGTTCATGTATTCTGTGAATTCTAAACATGAACCCTTGTGGACCACAGGTTGAAAACTCTTACCTTACTCTATTGGTGCAAAACCACTGGAGGTGACTGCAAAGACATATAAAAACTTCTTTGTTTTCATTTTTAAAAACTTTGCTTAGCAGGCTTCTCTGTTTTTGAAAGTTCTTTCTTTATAAATAAGAAAAAGATGAAAATGGAAACAGTAACATCCAAATTGTTGCCATGACTTCCTGTATATTTTGCCAAAGGTGGACTACAATGTTAGTCTGGGCTTCTCAGCAAACAAGGAAACAGTTCTGTCCAGAACTTTCTAAGCTTAAAACCTTCATCGAAAACCTCTTGCCTACACTGCCTACAGTTCCTTGGCTGTCTCTAGGCTTATAGGGCCCACTCACCTGGTCCAGCCCCCGCTGGTATCTCCTGCTTCCTCTAAGAGCACTGTCCCTTCCTGTCCCACACCGCGTAGCCAGGTGGATACTACAGTTGACCCTCAACAACACGGGTTGGGGGTGTTTGGCCGACCCCCCACGCAGTAAAAAAAAAAACCCATGTGTAACTTCTGACTGCGCAAACACTCAGTCCCCCTTTGGTATCCGCAGGGCGGGGGTGGGAGGTTTGTTCCAGGACTCCGCCCTCATACCAAATCCACACATGATCAAGTCCCTTATATAAAACAGCGTAAAACAATGCACACAGTCCTAGGACAATGCAGGCGGCGGTCCTCCAGACCCGCACCCCAGGATTTCAAACCGTGGATCAAAAACACTATTTTGCTTGAACCCACGGATGTGATAACAGGGGAAACTTGAGAGCGGACTGTATATGGTTTGCAAAACATCCACGTAGAAGTGGGCGCACGCAGATCAAAACCGTATCGTTTAGAGCCAACTGTACTTCAAGCTGCGCAGAAACCGCGTTCCCACCCAGAACCTCCAGGGCCCAGCTTCCGCGCGCGCAAGCGGAAATCTCGCGCGCTCAGACCTGACGCCCCGCCCCCTTCCCTTGGAGTTAGGCCCACCCACTTAGCGCTTTCACCTCCCCGAAGGGCTTCTGTTTTGGTCTTGATAATGGCGGTCGTCCTTACCCACGAAGCAGGTGCCCCTGACACGCCGACGGGCTCGGAGGAACCCACTTACGGAAGACACGCAAAGCGAAGTCCATTTTGCTGGAAGGAGCCCGGTTTCCCACGGCGCCGCGGGAGCGTCTGAGAGGAGGGGCCCCCAGGAAGGGTGGGGACTGCTCGCGTCAGACCGAAGCCCCGCCCGCCAGTCCCACTAAACGCGTATTTCCGCCTGCTTCGTCCTTTTTCTCTCCGCCATCGTGGTGTGTGCGGTTGTTTCTTCCTCGCCATGGTAAGTCCATCCATTACCATCCGCGCGGGGGTGGCTTCCCGAGATCGGAGGTCTCCCGCAAGCTCGCACGCGGGGTGGGCGTCGCCAAGGTGCGGGGGTCTGTTTACGGGCTTTTTGCAGGGAAGATGAGTTTGGTCCCTGCTCCAGTTGGGCCTGGCGGGAAGCTAGTGAGCAAGCACTTGGGAAGGGGCGGCCTGCGCTGGCGCCACGAGGTGGGGGGGGGGCTGTGCTCCAGGCCGCGGCCCAGGTGGTCGTTGCCCTTTCCCTTTGCGCTTCTCCCGGGGCGAACTGAGGTCCTGGGACAGAGAAAGAGGTCGCGGGGGGGCACCCCAGAAATCGTGGCTCGACTGCGCAATGCCTGCGACGCGTACCTGGCATCGAGGATACGATGTGGGCTGCTGGTCTTCGCAAAGTGTTTTTTTTTTTGGGGGGGGGGATTTTTTTGTTTGGCGGCCAGGCGCCTACCACGTTCTGGGCTTCCAGGAGTTTTTTAGTTCTTTGTTCACTCGGTGGAAGCCACTTGAACAGGAGTGCTCTTATGTGAACCTATCTGCCCTTTGGGCATTCTTCGTAAAATGCTAACGGCGAACATTCACTGTTCGGGGTTTTTCCTGTGACAGTTCCCTGAGAAGTTAAACTTGTTTATAGGCTTCTACATATGGAGAGGACCAGTTATTTGTTTTTTTTAATAGTTTTAGTAGATGGTAGAAGTTTTAATTTACAACTACTACTGCGAGCGAGGAGATAGAGCATAGTCTTTGTCTTCTTTATAATGGCCTCTGTTACACAAGGGTGTCCTGGACCACACTGGCCAGACTTAGGCCACCATCCATACTGTTTCTCCAGATTGTCCTGTGGGTATGGGGGGTGTTGGTTGCAGTTGGGCTTAGATGACCGAGTTCTTCATGAAAGCCCCCCAAAATGCAAAGAGAAATGGGAAAAGTCACCCTTGGAAAAGTGCCACTTTAAATAATTAGAATTAATAAAAAAGATCAGTGGTTTGGGAATAAATACTGAATGTGGGGGGTATGGATGTCAATCTTAATTACTTTCTTGGTGACTCTTGGAGGTGAGTACTCCTGGTTTAAGAAGGGCACTGAGACCGACTTGCATGTGTTATATTTTGCAAGTGATAACATTGTTTGGTTTATTAAAAATTGTATTTCTTGAAAACAAAGTTTCCCAGTTCTAGCCATGCCGGATGTGGGCCTCCTAGGGTAGACGGGAAGATCCCCTCCCCTGGCCTCAGAAAGGATCTGGGTTGAATTTCAGCTCTGCACATTAGTACTCCTATGGAGGCAGATTCCGTACCTCCCTGACCCTGGTTTTGTTTTTTGTTTTTAAACGATGGGAATTATGGTATCTGCCTCCAAAGAACTTGCAAGGAACAAAACAAACGGCATGAGGAGTTGAGAGAGCTGTTTTCAGTATATGCTAGGCATTCAGATGTTTGTTGGATTGAGGGAGTTGATGACGTTGAATATAACTTCATATATGTTTATATTGTTTTTAGAAGTTAAATTTATTGGGGTGACACTGGCCCATAGGATCACATGGGTTTTAGGCGAACATCTCCCTGGCACATTACACATTGCATTGAGTGCCCCAACACCCTGTGACCACCTTCTGTCCCGTGTGTTTGGCCCTTCCTAGCCCCTCACCCCTTTCCTCTGTTAACCACCATACTTTTATTATGCGTCTCAGTTTTATATCCCACATATGAGTGAAATCAGAATTCTTTTTGACTTGAGCAAGCTATGGTATTACTGTCTAAATTGATTGCCTGTCCTTCCCAGTCTTCTCACAAGACTTTCAGGATCAAGAGGTTCCTGGCCAAAAAACAAAAGCAGAATCGGCCCATTCCCCAATGGATTCGGATGAAAACTGGTAATAAAATCAGGTAAGGGCACCACCCTCCAGTGTTTGTTATTTTGTTTTGAATGTAAGATTGCTTTGGGGGCATAAATATCCAATTAAAAGTTCTATGCAATCCAAGCTAGACCTAAAACTCCGGTCTCCTGCGTGCCTTCAGCCCCGCTGCTCTTGGGAGACCTGGTGGGCCTTGGGATGGGTGGTGAGGGGCAGAAAAATGAGCATGGAAATGATAAGATTTACTAAAGGGTTCACAGCCAGCGACATGTAAAAATTGCCACCCACTATAGCTCTATATGCCAGTTGTTTGCTACGTTTGATTTATTGGATACTAGACACTAGTCTTTATTATTTTTGCATATTAATATGTATAAGGGATGTTTCATTGTTACAGGTGCAACTAGAGTTTAAAGCACATGGTGTTGCCATCATACCATACTGAGAAAGGAGCGTTGAATCACTTGGTGAAGTGGTTTGTGTGACAGCTCAACCCTTCTACAAGTTTGATGGATTTCTGTTGAGAACGTCAGGCATCCATAGTAAAGCCCCCCTTTTATATACATATGTTTATCAACGGGAACATGAGTTTCTCTGTCTGGTGATGGTGGGACCTGCCTTTATAGATTTTTTAAGAAATGTATGTGACAGTCAGTGCCTAGCTCAATAGAAAGGTGCCTGCAGTTACTGATACTCCCCTCTTGCTCTGGATTCCTAGATCTGGGGAAGTATTTTGTATTTTATATTCAGCATTACATACTCTTGACCCAGAGAATTGGCACACTAGGATGATTTTTCTATTGACTCAGCTGTCTTCTAATTTTTATTTATTCACTTTTTTTTATTGAATTTATTGGGGTGACATTGGTTAACAAATTATACAGGTTTCAGGTGCCCAGTTCTACGACACTTAACTGTACATTGCTCTGTGTACTGAGTTGGGAGTACAGAGACCACAAGTCAAGTCTCCCTGTATCACCATGTCCTCCCACCACTCAACTTCTTTTTAAAGATTTTACTGATTTTACAGAGAGAGGACAGGTGGGTGGGGCAAGAAGCACCAGCTCCTAGCTGCCTCACTTTAGTTGTTCATCCATTGTCCTGTGTGCCAGCAACCTCAGCGTTCCAGATCAACGCCTCATCCTCTGCACCGCCACAGGCCAAGCCCAACTTTTCAAATGTATTGAAAGCAGGTTGCAATTACAGTGCTTCATTGTGTGGAAGTACTGCCATTTATCCTGCTGAAAGAAAACCATGTTTGTTTTTGATTTTGCCTTAAAGCAGGTAAAATCATGACAGACTAACATGGACAATTAGGTTTGCCAATCACTTGTTTTGGTTTTGAAGTGAGTGAGAATGTTTGTGTAAATTACGTAGAAGCCCGCGTGTGTGTGTCCCATTGTGTAGAAATGACTGTAAACTGATGTAGTTCAGAGAGAAGGGGGGTTCAAGTATACACGTCTCTGTCTTGGTCTGCTCCAGGTCAGTTGGATCAAAGTCGGTGAGTACCCACTTGGAGAGGGGTGAGCCTCTCCACTGCGCCCGTCCCAGTTAAGAACCAGTGTGTTTCCTACCCTGGAATCATTTTGAGAGGTAAAAAATTGATTTGACTAGTTCTTATACATCTAGCAAATCATTTTTTACTCTCCAAAAAGAGCTCCAAACTTGTAAAGGAAAGAAAAGTGGGACTGGGACCGTTTGCTTTTCAAGGATTTCATGGTACATAAAAGGCCAAGTTTGTGGTATATGAGAGCAATTCAGTTGAGATTAAGACTGCTTTGTAACTTGCGATTTCCTCCTCTGTAGGTACAACTCTAAGAGGAGGCACTGGAGGAGAACCAAACTGGGTCTGTAAGGAACCACACATGAGATGGCTCACATTTATGCTGTGTTCACATTGCCTACACCTCATAAATCACTGGAAAGAGCACTGCTGTCGGACACTTGGCTGTTTTAATTGGGAGATTGTTGGGGAAATGAGTGTTCTCTACGATAATTTTTTTTTTTTTTGCAATAGGATCTGGATCAGTAATAAATGTGAGACCTTTTAAACTGCTATTGTATTCTGGTTTGTGAGTATTCACTGACACCAATGTTCTCTGGCTACTAAGTACTTCAGTATTGCTAGTGTGAGTAAGGAACTGATTTTTATTTTTAGTTTTATTTCATTGTAATTAAATAGCTCCACATAGATGGTGAGTTTTTTATACCTTCAGTTATGGGAAGTGCATATATGTCATCCTCGTACCTGAGGGAAGCACATTCTTTTAATTTTTTTTATTGATTTTAGAAAAAGGAAGAAATGCGAAGTGTTAGCAGTAGTTGCTTCTTGTACGTGTCTTAACCCGGCAAGCCCAGAATTTCAAACCAGCGACCTCAGTATTCTGGGTCAACAACACTAACCACTGCACCACCACAGGTCAGACGCACATTCTTTTTAAAATAAATAGCTTCTTTATTTGCTCTTCCTTGGCACGAGTAGATATCCTCTCAATCAGATGGACAGACTGGTCTGCTGCCTGGTTTTATATGGCCTATAAACTAAATTTCTGCAATTTTAAATGGCAAAAATCCGAAAGAGTATTTTGGCACTTAGGAAATTAAGTTTACTGGATGTTTATGTGCTGGGCACTGTTCTAAGTACTGGGGATTGATCAGTTGGTAGTCAGATAATATCATATGGTAGATTAATAATAGGCCATTATACATGCCATAGCAAATGTCTGGAAAAGACAGGAAGCAACAAGTGTCCTCATTACCTCTGGAATTAGGATGAAACCAGCAAGTAAAGGAATTCTTTAAGTCTGAATCTCACAGTTCTTATATATATCTTCCTTGTTTAAATTGCTGGCATGTGGTTTCTCCTAATTCGAACTTGACTTACACTGTATGTAGTGGTACCTCTCAGCAGTTGTAAGGCTGTGGTGTCAGCAGACTGCAGGACCAGTTCAGAGAATTGAGTTGTCTGCTGTTAAGCCAGAAATAAAAAAGATCTAATCTTTTTATTTTCTTTTTCAATTACACCTAATACAACATTATGTTAGTTTTAGGTGTGCAACATAGTGATTACACATTTATACAATTAAGCAATGCACAGAATAAATCTAGTACCCATTCAACACCATACGTAGTTAGCGATATTATGGCTGCACCATACTTCCTGGGACTGTTCTGTAACTACCAATTTCTACTCAATCCCTTTACCGTTTTCACCCAACCCCATGTCCCATATGGCAACCATCAAAATGTTCTCTGTATTTGAGTTTATTTCTTAGATTCTACATATAAGTGAAATCACAGCATTTATCTTTGACTTCATCCAGCACAAACCCTCTAGGTCCATCCATGATGCTGCAGGTGACAAGATTTTTATTTATTTAATTATTTTGGATTTTTCCGAAGCCAGAAACAGGGAGGCAGTCAGACAGACTCCCACATGTGCCCGGCTGGGATCCACCCGGCACGCCCACCAGGGGGCGATGCTCTGTTGCAACCAGAGCCATCCCCAGCGCCTGGGCCAATCCCGCTCCAATGGAGCCTCAGCTGCGGGAGGGGAAGAGAGAGGGGGAAGGAGATGGGTGCTTCTGTGTGCCCTGGCCGGTAATCGAACCCGGGACTCCTGCACAACAGGGCCAAGATTTTTATTAATTTAAACTTCCAAGTCATTTCACTGTATTCATCACTTGATCCATTTGTCTATTGGTGGACACTTAGGTTGCCTCCCTGTCTTGGCTATTGTAAATAATGCTTCAGTGAACATGGATGTATATGTCTTTTCAAATTAGAGTTTTGGGTTTCTTCAGATAAAGACCCAGAAGTGTAATTGCTGGGTCCTTCGTGTCTTTTTTTTTTTTTTTTTTTTAATTTTTTTAGAGAGTTAGAGGGATAGATAGGGACAGACAGACAGGAATGGAGAGATAAGTATCATCAGTTTCTCGTTGCGACACCTTAGTTCATTAATTGCTTTCTCATGTGCCTTAACCGTGGGCCTTCAGCAGACTGAGTGACCCCTTGCTGGAGCCAGGGGCCTTGGGTCCAAGCTGGTGAGCTTTTGCTCAAACCAGATGAGCCTGCGCTCAAGCTGGCGACTCGGGGTCTCGAACCTGGGTCCTCTGCATCCCAGTCCAACGCTCTATCCACTGTGCTATCCCCTGGTCAGGCCCTTCGTGTCTTGTTATAGCCTTTGTTTAGTCTGGTATAGTGTTATCCCAGCTTTTTTTGTTGTTTCCATTTGCATGAAATATCTTTTTCCGTTCCTTAACTTTCAGTCTGTGTTTTGTTCCACAGTGGGTCTCCTGTAGACAGGACATGTAAAGGTCTTGTTTTCTTTTTTTATTTAGACAAAATTAATAAGGTGACATTGGTCAGAGCACATAATTTAGAGAAAACATCGCCACATCATCTGGACAGTCGATTATGCTGTATACCCATCACCCAAAGTCACATCATCTGTCACCCATATTTGTTTCTCTTTAAGCCCCTCCCCAAGGTCTTATTTTCTTAAGCATTTAGCGACCCTATGTCTTAATTGGAGCATTTCTTTTTTTGCATTCTTTTATTTTTTTTACAGAGACAGGGACAGACAGACAGGAACGTAGAGAGATCAGAAGCATCAAGCATCAGTTTTTAGTTGCAATACCTTAGTTCAGTGGTAGTCAACCTGGTTCCTACCGCCCACTAGTGGGTGTTCCAGCTTTCATGGTGGGCAGTAGCAGAGCAACCAAAGTACAAATAAAAAAATAGATTTAACTATTGTAAGTTTTATAAAGATTTATTCTGCCAAACTTGGCGAAAATCCGACATAAAGTACTTGGTAAGTAATAATTATATGCTGTAACTGCTTTATAAATTTTATAAAGTAAAGTTACTTCCCTACTTTTAAGTCACCATTACTGTGATACCGGTGGGCAGTTAGAAAATTTTACTAACAGACAAAAAAGTGGGCAAGAAGTAAAAAAGGTTGACTGCCCCTGCCTTAATTGTAAATTGATTGCTTTCTCATATGTGCCTTGATGGGGGGCTACAGGAGACTGAGGAACCCCTTGCTCCAGCCAGCGACCGTGGGTCCAAGCTGGTGAGCCTTGCTCACTCCAGATAAGCCCGTGCTCAAGCTGGTGACCTCAGGGTCTCGAACCTGAGTCCTCTGCATCCTAGTCTGACACTATCCACTTTGCCACCGCCTGGTTAGGCTTAATTGGAGCATTTCATACATTTGTATTTTAAGTATTGATAGGTACGTATTATCGTTTGGTTTATATTTTATCTTAAAGAGGACTCTTAACATAACTTTTGGGGGTAGGATGGGTGGAGCAGCATCAACTTGTAGTTGCTTCACTTTAGTTGTTCATTGATACTTCTCATGTGCTGGCCACCTTGGGGTGTCAAGCCTGGGACCTCAGCATTCCAGGTTGAGAATATCCACTGCATCACCCCCAGTCAGGCTAATACAACATTTCTTACTGGTTTGGTGCTAATGAACTCCTTTAGCTTCCCCCACCACCTGGACAGAGAAGGAGAGACAACGAGAAGCATCAATTCATAGTTGAGGCACTTCAGTAGTTTATTGATTGCTTCTCATGTTTGTTTATTTCTTTTTTATTTATTTATTTATTTTGTATTTTTCTGAAGCTGGAAACGGGGAGAGACAGACAGACTCCCACATGCGCCCGACCGGGATCCACCCGGCACGCCCACCAGGGGGCGATGCTCTGCCCCTCCGGGGTGTCGCTCTGTTGCGACCAGAGCCATCCTAGCACCTGGGGCAGAGGCCAAGGAGCCATCCCCAGCGCCTGGGCCATCTTTGCTCCAAAGGAGCCTCGCTGCAGGAGGGGAACAGAGACAGAGAGGAAGGAGGGGAGGGGGAGGGGTGGAGAAGCAGATGGGCGCTTCTCCTGTGTACCCTGGCCGGGAATCAAACCCGGGACTTCTGCACGCCAGGCCAAGGCTCTACCACTGAGCAAACCGGCCAGGGCCACTTCTCATGTTTCTTTTTTTTTTTTTAATTTTATCATTTTAGAGAGGAGAGGGAGAGACAGAGAGAGAGAAGGGGGGAAGGAGCTGGAAGCATCAACTCCCATATGTGCCTTGACCAGGCAAGCCCAGGGTTTCGAACTGGCGACCTCAGCATTTCCAGGTCGATGCTTTATCCACTGCGCCACCACAGGTCAGGCCCTCGTGTTTCTTGACTGCGGGGTGAGGTGCATGCCAGCCAGCCAGTGACCTTGGGGTTTCAAAGCTGGGCCATCGGTATCCCAGGTTGACACTGTCCACTGAGCCACCACCTGGTCAGGCCCTTGAATGTTTTCTTGTCTGAGAAAATAGCTTTGCTGGGTAAAGTCATCTTTGTTGTAGGGCCTTGGTTTCTATCACTTTGAATCTCATGCCAACTCCTGGCCTGCAGTTTCCATAGAGAAATCAACTGACAGTCATGGGAGTTTTCTTGTAGGTAACTGCTTTTCTCTTGCTACTTGTCTCTTTGTCTTGAACCTTTGCCATTTTAATTATGATGTGTCTTGGTGTGGGCCCCTTTGGTTTCATTTTTTTGGGGGGGACTCTGAACTTCTGGACTTACTTCCATCACTGGTTAGAGCAGTTTTCCATCAGTTCCGTGGGGCAGAGTCTGGGGGAGTCACCAGGGCGGGTGAACCATGCGGCTGTGGGCTCTGCCTGAGAGCTCAGTAGAGGAACATTGGCTTCTGCTGGGGCTTGGGCGCTTTAAGAGGAGCAGCCCGGCCTCAAGTCACAGTCCCAGCTGGTTTTCACAGCTAGAAGTTATGGGGACTTACCAACACTGGAACCCTGGGCTGGGCTGGGTTGGTGATGGGGGGGCTGTGAGGGTGATCAATGCCTGCATTTTTATTTGGAGACGGGGAGATGAGAAGCATCAACTTGTAGTCTTGGGGTTTCAAACTTGTCGTCGGCATCCCTGGTTGACAATTATCCACTGCGCCACCACCTGGTCAGGATGTAGATTCCCTGATTTTTAACCAGACCAACCTGTTCTGCATCTCTGCCTCCTACCAGTCTCCACATGGTTTCTGTATATCCTTAATTACAGGACTTCTGTTCAGCTAGACTTCAGGCACTTCTCGATGATGGTGGTTCTGTAGTTTCGTTGCAATTTTAATGTCGAGGACTTGAGTACAGCATTTACCTACTCGGCCATCTTGACTGGAAGCCTATTTTTGTTTTTAAAAGTTAATAAACATTTAAACAAATAAATACCTGAGCCTCACTATTCAGAAGAAGTTGGGACCTCCTCAGAGAAGCCCAGAGAAGTTGCAACAAGGCCGAGGTCACACCTATGACAAAGTGAGCTTTCTGCAGACCTTGAATAGGTAAGATTAGAATTGGAAGAGAGGCCTGACCTGTGGTGGCGCAGTGGATAAAGCATCGACCTGGAAATGCTGAGGTCGCCGGTTTGAAACCCTGGGCTTGCCTGGTCAAGGCACATATGGGAGTTGATGCTTCCTGCTCCTCCCCCCTTCTCTCTCTCTCTCTCTCTCTCTCTCTCTCTCTCTCTCTCTCTCTCTCCCTCTCTTCTTTCTAAAAAATGAATAATAAAAAAAAGAATTGGAAGAGAAAGTGGCATGGCCATCGGTGTTGATTATGTATAAGGGGTTTCTTTTGAGCCTGGGGTTTGGACACAGGTTCTGGATCCAGTAGCCTCTCACTACCTTGTAAAATTGCTAGTTGTTTCCTCATCTGTGCAGGACTAGATGCATGCTTCCTGAAGGGAGGAATGAGAATGTAGGATTTATATTTATAAGAAGTGCAGTATAAGATGTCAGCTTTTGCAAGATACAGAACCAACCCTGTGATGATTCCTTCGAGGGCCTACTGAGAAGCAGGCAGCAGCAGAGTGGCGGTCAAGAGTTGGCAGATTCAGCAATGGCTGGATAGCTCAGTTGGTTAGAGCATTGTCTGGAAGCGCAGAAGTTGCTCGTTTCATCACCAGTCAGGGCACATGCAGGAACAAATTGATGTTACTGACTCACTTTCTTTCCCTCCTTTCTCTCACTAAAATAAATTAAGGAAAAAGAAGTTGGCCTGACCAGGCGGTGGCGCAGTGAATAGAGCGTTGGACTGGGATGCAGAAGACCCAGGTTTGAGACACCAAGGTCGCCAGCTTGAGCCCAAGGTCACTGGCTCAAGCAAGGGTTTACTCGGTCTGCTGAAGGTCCGCGGTCAAGGCACATATGAGAAAGCAATCAATGAACAACTAAGGTGTCGCAACAAAAAACTGATAATTGATGCTTCTCATTTCTCTCCATTCCTGTCTGTCTCTCTAAAAAAAAAAAAGTTGGCAGATTCAAATCTTGTTCTTCACCATCCACCATCTGTGAGCCTCAGTGCCATCTCCCTCTGGGGCCAATGGGAGGGACTTCCCTCAGAGGGTTGGGAGGACTATTTCCCCGTGTTTAATATGTACCTTAATTTGGGGGCCTGAAATTTGAAAGAATATATATTACATAGTTATTAAACTTGTTTTATTCATCATAAAATTCATGAAAACTCCCATCCATTAGCTTGTCCTCATCAGTCTTCAACGAGTCAGTCTTAACAATGAGCGCAAAAACAAGCACGAAAAAGTGGAAAATGAAAGTAAAAAATTCTGCAACCACTCTATAAGACGCACCCAGTTTTTAGACACCAAATTTTTTCAGAAAAAGGTGTGTCTTATGCTTGAGGAAATATGGTAATACTCAAAAGCACCTGATTCAGTTCCTGACTAGGAGGAGTGAGCAGGGTGAGAATTTTGCTGTGGCTCCCACCCCAGCAGACATGTGCTACCTGCTGGATAAAGCTAAAATAAGACCGGGATCAAAGAGTGCTGCAGAGGGACAGCTCACCCTGGGAGGAGTCAGGCAGAGACAGTGCTCACTGATGCCTCCTTGGGCCCGCGGGTGTGAAGCTGTTCATGAGGCCACTGGCAGGAGCAGCAGGACAGGATGTGGCTCTCAGCCTGACCATGATGAAATTGTTATCTTGGTCAATTTGAATAATTTACATTCTAGAAGAGCTGATAATACAGGTGTTTTGGAGGTTTCATAAAGACAGATGCATATAATAGTATTAGTGAGGGAAATGATAGAAAAACAAAAAAGCAAACACTGGCAATATAGGCCAGGCCAGAGTTACATTCTAGAAGAAATGAAGAAAAAGGGAAAGTTTAAAAGCCAACACCCACCGTGGCTGGATAGCTCAGTTAGAGCATCATCCCAAAGCACAGAGATTGCCAGTTTGATCCCCAGTCAGGGCACATACAAGAACAGATTGATGTTTCTCTCCTTTCTCCAAAATCAATAAACATTTAAATAAATAAAAGTCAACACCCTTCTCCAATAAAACATCACTATTAATACTGAAATTAGCCTGACCAGGCGGTGGCACAGTAAATAAGAGTGTCAACCTGGGATGCTGAGGACCCAGGTTTGAAACCCCAAGGTTGCCAGCCTGAGCAGGGGCTCAACAGACTGAGCGTGGGGTTGCTGCTGCCTTGAGCGTGGGATCACAGACATGACCCCATTGTTGCTGGCTTGAGCCCAAAGATCACTGGCTTGAAGCTCAAGGTCACTGGCTTGAGCCAGGGGTCACTTGCTGTGCTGCAGCCCCGCAGTCAAGGCACATGAGAAAGCCATCAATGAACAACTAAGGTGCCGAAATGAAGAATTGATGCTTCTCATCTCTCCTTTTTTGCCTGTCTGCCCCTATCTGTCCCTCTCTCTGTTTCTGTCTCTGTTGCTTAAAAAAAAAAATAGTGGAATTATAAGCTATTTTAAAGTTCTATTGAATTATAATATACAGGAAAGTGTGTTTGTGGCCCTGGCCGGTTGCACAGTGGATAGAGCATTGGCCTGGCCTGTGGACATCCCAGGTTCAATCCCTGGTCAGGGCACACAGGAGGAGCGCCCATCTGCTTCTCTCCTCCTCCATCTTCCCCTTCTCCCTCTTCCCCTCCTGCAGCCAATGGTTCGAAGTTTTCAGCAACAACCTGGGCACTGACGATAGCTGGGTTGGTCCCAGGGTCAGCCTCAGGCATTAAAAACAGCTTGTATTTGGAGGTCAGCCACAGATGGGGGTTGCCAGGTGGAACCTGGTCAGGGCACTTGCAGGAGTCTCACTATCTCCCCTCCTCTCACTTAAAAAAAAAAAGTGCATTTGTATGTGTATAGCACGATAAATTCTCACAGGGTGAATCCAGTTTTGTCATTACCACCCAGATCAGGAGACAACATGATCAGTATCCCAGAGGCCCGTCCTTGGGACCCCTTCCAGTCAACATTGGCCCAAGTGTAACCACTGTCCTAACATCTACCAGCATACATTAGTCTCACCTGTTTTTGTACTTGACATAAATGGAATACTAAACTGAACTTTGGTGTCTTGCTTCTTTTGCTCATTCACCATCTCATCCCTGACCCTAGTTATTGTGTGCAGTTGTGCTTGATCCGTTTTCTTGCTGCATGGTGTTCCTGTGTGTGAATATACAATTTATTTTCCCATTTCACTGTTTACGGGCAATTATATAGTTTCCAGTTTGGGGCCTTGAGCTGCTGTGAACATCCTTGTATATATCCCTTGTCAAACATGTATGCATCTCACTACAGCTGATTTAGTTTTCATTTTTATATTTCTCAGGATGTATAAATGTTTTTATAATAAGAAAGCTAACCTGCCTGACCTTTGGTGGTGCAGTGGATAGAGCATCGACCTGGAATGCTGAGGTTGCTGGTTAGAAACCCTGGGCTTGCCTGGTCAAGGCACATGCAGGAAACAACTACTAGGAGTTGATGCTCCCTGTTCCCCCCAGCCCTCCCTTTCTCTAAAATCAATAAATAGCCTGAGCAGGCAGTGGCACAGTGGATAGAGTGTTGGACTGGGATGCGGAGGACCCAGGTTCGAGACCCCAAGGTCGCCATCTTGAGCGTGGGCTCATCTGGTTTGAGCAAAGCTCACCAGCTTGGACCCAAGGTCACTGGCTTGAGCAAGCGGTCACTCGGTCTGCTGAAGGCCCGCGGTCAAGGCACATATGAGAAAGCAATCAATGAACAACTAAGGTGTCGCCATGAAAAACTAAGGATTGATGCTTCTCATTTCTCTTCGTTCCTGTCTGTTTGTCTCTATCTATCCCTCTCTCTGACTCTCTCTGTCTCTATAAAAATAAATAAATAAATAAATAAATATAAAAATAAAATAAAATCAATAAATAAAATCTTTTTTAAAGAAAAGAGAAAGAAAAAATGAAAGAAAAAGAAAGGAAAGGGAGAAAAAGAAAAAAATGAAAGAAAAGAAAAAAAAAAGAAATAAGGAAAGAAAGCCTGACCAGGTGGCGGCACAGTGGATAGAGTGTTGGCCTGGGACGCTGAGGACCCAGGTTTGAAACCGAGGTCACTGGTTTGAGCCTGGAGTTATAGGTATGACCCCAAGGTCGCTGGCTTGAGCAAGGGGTCACTCACTCTTGTGTAGTGACCCCAGTCAAGGCACATATGAGAGCAATCAATGAACAACTAAGGTGCCGCAACAAATAATTGCTTCTCATCTCTCTCCCTTCCTGTCTGTCTGTCCCTATCTCTCTCAAAACAAAAACAAAGCTAGTTAAAATTTCTACAATAAGTATGTGTTTATAATCTTTTAAAAAATTTCTTCACTAACAGAGAGGTAGAGAAGAACAGAACAGGAAGGGAGAGAGAGAGGCATCACCTCACTGTTACACTTAGTCGTACATTCATTGATTGCTTCTCTTATGTCCTCTGACCAGGGATGGAACCACAACCTTGGTGCTTCAGGTTGGTGCTTTATCTAGTACATCACCTGGCCAGGGCCAAAAACATTGTCTCTTTAAAGAATAGGAAAATTAAACATAACTTTAATGTTAGAATAGAACCACTCACATATGCTGCTTTAAAAAAAAAAAAAAGTGGGGCCTGACCTGTGGTGGCACAGTGGATAAAGCGTCGATCTGGAAATGCTGAGGTCGCCGGTTCGAAACCCTGGGCTTGCCTGGTCAAGGCACATGTGGGAGTTGATGCTTCCTGCTCCTCCCCCTTCTCTCTCTCTCTCTGTCTCTCTCTTCTCTCCCTCTCTCTCTCCTTTCTAAAAATATGAATAAATAAAATATAAAAAAATTATTAAAAAAAAAAAAGTGGCCTGACCAGGCAGTGGCACAGTGGATAGAGCGTCGGACTGGGATGCAGAGGACCCAGGTTCAAGACCCCGAGGTTGCCAGCTTGAGCGCGGGCTCATCTGGCTTGAGAAAAAAAAAAAAAAAAAGTTCACCAGCTTGGACCCAAGGTCACTGGCTCGAGCCAGGGGTTACTCGGTCTGCTGAAGACCTGTGGTCAAGGCAATTATGAGAAAGCAATCAATGAACAACTAAGGTGTCGCAATGAAAAACTGATGATTGATGCTTCTCATCTCTCTCCGTTCCTGTCTGTCTGTCCATATCTATCCCTCTCTCTGACTCTCTCTCTGTCCCTGAAAAAAAAAAAAAGCAAAGGAGGAGAGCCTGACCAGACGGTGGCGCAGTGGATAGAGCGTCGGACTGGGATGCAGAGGACCCAGGTTCAAGAACCTGAGGTTGCCAGCTTGAGCGTGGCTCATCTGGTTTGAGCAAAAGCCCACCAGCTTGGACCCAAGGTCGCTGACTCGAGCAAGGGGTCACTCGGTCTGCTGAAGGCCCGTGGTCAAGGCACATATGAGAAAGCAATCAATGAACAACTAAGGTGTCACAATGTGCAACAAAAAACTAATGACTAATGCTTCTCATCTCTCTCCATTCCTGTCAGTCTGTCCCTGTCTATCCCTCTATCTGACTCACTCTCTGTAAAAAATAAATAAAAAAATTAAAAAAAAAAACACCTTAACCTGTCCAACAAGGCTGCAAGGTCTGGCCCTTCCTACTTAAAAAAAAAAAAAAAAAGGGGGGGGCAGGGGGCAGGGGGCAGGCAGCCTTCAAGAAGAACCAGAACTGCCCCCACTGGATGCTCAGTTGGTTAGAGCATTGGTCCAAAGCACTAGAGGTTGCTGGTTTAATCCCTGCTCAGGGCACATACAGGAACAGATCAATGTTCCTGTCTCTGTCAATCTCTCTCATCCTCTCTCTCTAAAATCAATAAATTAAAAAACTTTTTTTTTTTTTTTTTTTGCCTGGCCTGTGGTGGCGCAGTGGATGGAGCGTCGACCTGGAATGCTGAGGTCATTGGTTCGAAACCCTGGGCTTGCCTGGTTAAGGCACATATGAGAAGCAACTACGAATGAGCTGGTGCTTTCTGCCCCCCCCCACTTCTCTTTCTCTCTCAAATCAACAAATAAAACTAATAATAATAAATAAAACATTTTAAAGAAGAAAAACTGGAACGAGGGCTTTGTAAGCCATTGAGAAACCCTGGAGGCTGCTCTTTCTCCTAGGACCTTTCTTACAGCTCCTCTCTGCTCGGCCGCTTTACTCTTGTCACTCTTGGCAGAACTGCTTCCCCTGCTTCTCTTAGCACAAGGCCAAACTGGCCTCCCCTCTGACTCGGGTTAAGCTACCAGAGGAAATGGCTGAGAATTGTTGACTCCCAACAGCATGATCACAAGAGGGTGAGCCTGCTCGCCCAGTCAAGAGTCAGTCAGCTATGGCTGAGGAGGGGACACGGTCTGCTATAATCCTAACTGCCCTGGCACTGGGCTGTGTGGCCTCCAGAGAGACCGGTATGGGCTGAGATGTCCGCAAGAGCATTTACTTCGGTGAAGCTCCGAGCTGTAAACGACCCCTGCGCTAATCCTGGTGTTGCCTCAAACAAACCCCTTACATCTCTGTGCCTTTATCCTCTTCTGTTTGTTACTGTTCACCCAGTGCTTTCCACGGGCCTTTAGGTCAGTTTTTGTTTAAGTTTGCTCTTCTGTGAGGTATTTTCAGAGGCTTCCAAGAATGCTGAGATGTAGGAAAGATAACATGTCAAATAAACAAGAGAGAATCCTGAGACAAATTAGGCCTGTGAGCTGTGTGATTTGAAAAAGACATACCCTTTTGACCTAAAACCAAATTCTTGGCTTTGGACTGCACAGTCAGGAAGCCAAGTTAGAATCAAATATTACCTCTCCAGAGCAGGTGTCCCCAAACTTTTTACATAGGAGGCCAGTTCACTGTCCCTCAGACTGTTGGAGGGCTGGACTATAAAAAAAACTATGGCCTGACCAGGTGGTGGTGCAGTGGATAGAGCATCAGACTAGGATGCGGAAGATCCAGGTTCGAGACCACGAGGTCGCCAGCTTGAGTGCAGGCTAATCTGTCTTGAGCAAAAGAGCTCACCAGCTTGGACCCAAGGTCGCTGGCTCAAGCAAGGG
The DNA here is from genome assembly GCF_036850995.1 of Saccopteryx leptura. Taxonomy (NCBI): domain Eukaryota; kingdom Metazoa; phylum Chordata; class Mammalia; order Chiroptera; family Emballonuridae; genus Saccopteryx; species Saccopteryx leptura. The sequence continues at coordinate 111,450,094 of NC_089516.1, read as the reverse complement.
GTTACTTGGTCTGCTGAAGGCCCACGGTCAAGGCACATGTGAGAAAGCAATCAATGAACAACTAAAGTGTCGCAATGAAAAACTGATGATTGATGCTTCTCATCTCTCTTCGTTCCTGCCTGTCTGTCCCTGTTTATCCCTTTCTCTGACTCTCTCTCTGTCCCTGTAAATAAATAAATAAATAAATAAACAAAAATTAAAAAAAAAAAAAAAAAAAAAAAAACTATGAACAAATCCCTATGCACACTGCACATATCTTTTTTTTTTTTTTTTTTTTTTTTTTGTATTTTTCTGAAGTTGGAAACGGGAGGTAGTCAGACAGACTCCCGCATGCGCCCGACCGGGATCCACCCAGCATGTCCACCAGGGGGCGATGCTCTGCCCCTCTGGGTTGTCTCTCTGTTGCGACCAGAGCCATTCTAGCGCCTGAGGCAGAGGCCACAGAGCCATCCTCAGCGCCCGGGCCAACTCTGCTCCAGTGGAGCCTTGCTGCGGGAGGGGAAGACAGAGACAGAGAGGAAGGAGAGGGGGAGGGGTGGAGAAGCAGATGGGTGCTTCTCCTGCGTGCCCTGGCTGGGAATCGAACCCAGGACTCCTGCACGCCAGGCCGACGCTCTACCAATGAGCCAATCACCCAGGGCTGCACATATTTTAAAGTAAAAAAAAAAAGGGAACAAATACAATATTTAAAATAAAGAACAAGTAAATTTAAATCAACAAACTGACCAGTATTTCAATGGGAACTATGGGCCTGCTTTTGGCTAATGAGATGGTCAATGTGCTCCGCTCACTGACCACCAATGAAAGAGGTGCCCCTACCGGAAGTGCGGCGGGGGCCAGATAAATGGCCTCAGGGGGCTGCATGCGGCCTGCGGGCTGTAGTTTGGGGACCCCTGCTCCAGAGACTAAGGGACAACTCCCATGTGCTGATCTGGAATCACTCCTCGAAGGAGCCCTTCTAACTGTCCTACACAATGTGGCCCAGCACCTGTCTCTCTGAGTGTTCTCTGAGACATGTATTTTGTTGAGTTCCAAATAGCACAGGGTAGAGGTAGTTTATTCTATTATTATCAATTCATTATTGTGGTTGTGATTGAAAACATTTGAAAAATAAAGTAACCATACGGGAAACTGAGTACAGCTAGCTATATAGGAACTCTAATATTCATGCAACTTTTCTGTAAATCTACAATGTTAACTTAAAAGAACCAACGAGCCTGATCAGGCAGTGGTGCAGTGGGTAGAGTGTCAGCCTAAGACACTGAGGACCAAGGTTTGAAACCTCAAGGTCACCAGTTTGAGTGCAGAGTTGCTGGCTTGAGTGTGAGATCATAGACATGACCATATAGTCACTGGTTTGAGCCCAAGGTTTCTGGCTTGAGCAAGGGGTCACCCGCTCTGCTGGAGCCCCCAGTCTAGGCACATAACAGAAAGCAATCAGCCTGATCAGGTGGTCACACAGTGGATATAACATTGGACTGGAACACAAGAGGACCCAGGTTTGAAACTCCGAGCTCTCCAGCTTGAGGGCGGGCTCATCTGGTTTGAGCACAGCTCACCAGCTTGAACCCAAGGTCACTGGCTTGAGCAAGGGGTCACTGGCTCTTATGTAGTCCTTGGTCAAGGCACATATGAGAAAGCAATCAATGAGCAACTAAGGTACTGCAACAAAGAACTGATGCTTCTCATCTCTCTCCCTTCCTTCTTGTCTGTCCCTTTCTGGCTCTCTCTCTTTCTCTCTCTCTCTCTCTCTCTCTCTCTCTCTCTCTCTCCAAAAACAAAAATAAACACCTTAGCCTAAGGATGAAATTGATTACATATGTATATTCTATTTAAATATTTAAAAACAATTTTAACTACATTTGAGATTAAATATTATATTTGTACCCAGTGTATAACATTTACATAACTTACTAAGTGTTCCTTCAAATAAATGTAATACTCACCTGACACCAAATATAGTTACAGTACCCAAGTGGCTCCATATATAGCTATTATATTCCCTATGCTGTACTTTATGTCCCTGTGACTATTTTGTAACTACCAATCTGTATTTCTTTATTAAAAAAAAAATTAAGGCTTTATTTATTTATTTTTTGACGAGAGAGAGAGAGAGAGAGAGAGAGAGAGAGAGAGAGAGGAGGTGAGGAGCTGGAAGCATCAACTCCCAGATGTGCCTTGATTAGGGAAGCCCAGGGTTTCAAACCAGTGACCTCAGCATTCCAGGTTGACACTTGATCCACTGCGCCACCACAGGTTAAGTCAATTTGTGTTTCTTTTTTTTTTGTATTTTTTCTGAAGCTGGAAACCGGGAGAGACAGTCAGACAGACTCCCGCATGCTCCCAACTGGGATCCACCCGGCCTGCCCACAGGGGGCGACGCTCTGCCCACCAGGGGGCGATGCTCTGCCCCTCCGGGACATCGCTCTGTCGAGACCAGAGCCACTCTAGCGCCTGGGGCAGAGGCCAAGGAGCCATCCCCAGCGCCCGGGCCATCTTTGCTCCAATGGAGCCTTGGCTGCGGGAGGGGAAGAGAGAGACAGAGAGGAAGGAGAGGGGGAGGGGTGGAGAAGCAGATGGGCGCTTCTCCTGTGTGCCCTGGCCGGGAATCGAACCCGGGACTTCTGCACACCAGGCCGACGCTCTAATTTGTATTTCTTAATCCTTGTACTTTTTTTACCCAGCCCCCTAATTCCCCTTTCATCTGGCAACCATCAATTTCTTCTCTGTATTAGTTTGTTTCTGTTTTGTTTGTTCATTTACTTTTTTCTGGTTTTACATATAAGTGAAATCCAGAGGCCGATTTAACGGTGGGCAAACCAGGCGCGCACCCTGGCCCCAACTTCTGAAATGCCCCACAAAACCCCAACTTTATACTTTTTTCTAATGAAGGGACCCAATATTTTCTTCTGCACACAGGGTCTCAACCGACCTTAATTCACCTCTGGTGAAATCATAAAATATTTGTCTTTCTCTCTGTCCCATTTCACTTAGCATAATACCCTCTAGGTCCATCTATGTTTTTGTAAATGATAAGATTTCATTCTAGCCTGACCAGGCAGTGGCGCAGTGGATAGAGCATCAGACTGGGATGCAGAATGACCCAGGTTCGAGACCCCGAGGTCACCAGCTTGAGCGAGAGCTCATCTGGTTTGAGGAAAAGCTCACCAGCTTGGACCCAAGGTCACTGGCTCGAGCAAGGAGTTACTCAGTCTGCTGAAGGCCCACGGTCAAGGCACATATGAGAAAGCAATCAATGAACAACTAAGGTGTCGCAAAGAAAAACTAATGATTGATGCTTCTCATCTCTCTCCGTTCCTGTCGGTCTGTTCCTATTTATCCCTCTCTCTGACTCTCTCTCTGTCTCCGTAAAAAAAAAAAGAAAAAAAGATTTCATTCTTTTATTTTATTATGGCTGAGTAATATTGGTTTGTATATATATATACCACCTCTTTATCCAATCGTATATTGGTGGACACTTAGGTTATGTTCATATCTTGCTGTGTTCATATCTTTCTATTGTAGATAATGTTGCAATGAGCATAAGGATGCATATATTCTTTTTTAGGGGACTGGACACACAAGGACAGACCGGAAGGGAAAGAGATGAGAAGCATCAATTCGTTGCAACACCTTAGTTGTTCATTGATTGCTTTCTCATATGTGCCTTGACTGGGAGGGAGGGGCTACAGCAGAGACAGTGACCCCTTGCTCAAGCCAATGACCTTAGACTCAAGCAAGTAACCATGGGGTCATGTCTATGATCCCACGCTCAAGCCAGCAACCCTGCGCTCAAACCAATGACTTTGAGTTTCGAACCTGAGTCCTCAGCATCACAGTCTGATACTCTATCCACTGTGCCACCACCTGGTCAGGGTTGGGTGCATGTATCTTTTTGAATTAGTGTTTTTGTTTTCTTTGGGTAAGTACCCATAGGTGGAATTGCGGGATTATAAGGCAGTTCCATTTTTCTCATACGTGCCTTGACTGAGGGGCTCCAGCTGAGCCAGTAACCCCTTGTTCAAGCCAGTGACCTTGGGCTCAAGCCAGAGACCTTGAATTTCAAGCCAGTGACCTTTTGGGCTCAAGCCAGTGACCATGGGATCATGACTATGACCCTACTCTCAAGCTGGTGACCCCTTCCTCAAGCTGGTGAACCCGCAATCAAGCCAGTGACCTCGTGCTTCAAACCCGGGTTCCCAGAGTTCCAGGCCAATGCTCTCTCCTCTGCTACACCACTTGGTCTAGCAAGGCAGTCCCATTTTTAATTGTTTTTCTTTTTTAAAAATTTTTTATTTATTTATAAATTTTAGAGAGGAGAGAGAGTGAGCAAGAGGGAGAGGGAGAGAGAGAGAGAGAGAGAGAGAGAGAGAGAGAGAGAGAGAGAGAAATGGGGGAGGAGCAGGAAGCATCAATTCCCATATGTGCCTTAACCAGACAAGTGCAGGGTTTTGAACCAGCGACCTCAGTGTTCCAGGTCGATGCCTTTATCCACTGTGCCACCACAGGTCAGACATCCATTTTTAATTTTTTGAGGTATCTCTACACTGTTTTCCCCAGTGGCTTCACAAATCTGCATTCCTACCAACAGTGCACAAAGTTTCCCTTTCCTCCACACCCACACCAACACTTGTTTGTTGATTTATTGATGATAGTCATTCTGACGGGAGTGAGATGATATCTCATTGTGATTTTTCCTCTGAAAATTAGTGACATTGAACATATTTTTATGAATCTATTGGTCATCTGTATGTCTTCATTGTAGAAATGCTGTTCTTTTTTTGGGGGGGGGGGGGGCGAGGTATGTGCTTTGACAGAGCAAGTTCAGGGTTTTGAAACGGCAACCTTAGCATTCCAAGTCAATGCTTTATCTACTGCGCCACCACAGGTCAGTGTGGAAATGTCTACTCATGTCCTCTGCCTATTTTAAAATTGAATTGGGTTCTGTTATTGATTGTTTGTTTGTTTTTGGTGTTAAGTTGTATGGGTTCTGTACATATTTTTGTGGGTTTTTTTTTTTTTTACAGGAACAGAGAGAGAGTCAGATAGAGAGATAGATAGGGACAGACAGACAGGAACAGAGAGAGATGAGAAGCATCAATTATCAGTTTTTCGTTGCGGCACCTTAGTTGTTCATTGATTGCTTTCTCATATGTGCCTTGACCGCGGGCCTTCAGCAGACCTGAAGTAATCCCCTGCTCGAGCCAGTGACGCTGGGTCCAAACTGGTGAGCTTTGTTTTTTTTTTCTCAAGCCAGATGAGCCCGCGCTCAAGCTAGCAACCTCGGGGTTTTGAGCCTGGTCAGGCTAACAGATATATCATTGGTGAAAATCTTCTCCCATTTAGTAAGTTGTCTTTTCATTTTGGTGATGGTTTCCTTTGCTGTGCACAAATTTTTAGTTTGATGTAGTCCATTTAGTTTATTTTTTCTTTTGTTTCCTTTGCCCAAGGAGACATATCCAAATATATAACTAAGAGCAATGTCAAAGAGTTTACTGCCTATGTTTTCTTTTCTTTTCTTCTTTTTTCTTGGAGGGGGGGCAGAGAGAGGGACAGACAGACAGGAAGTGAGAGAGATGAGAAGCATCAATTCTTCGTTGCAGCTCCTTAGTTGTTCATTGATTGCTTTCTCATATGTGCCTTGACTGGGGGGTGGGGCTATAGCAGACTGAGTGACTCCTTGCTCAAGCCAGCAACATTGGGCTCAAACTGGTGAGACTTGCTCAAATCAGATGAGCCCGCGCTCAAGCTGGCGACCTTGGCATCTTGAACCTGGGTCCTCCTCATTCCAGTCCAACACTCTACTGCGCCACCTCCTGGTCAGGCCTGCCATGGTTTTCTTTTTGGGGGGAATTTATGTATTTATTTATTTATTTTTAAAGACTCTATTTATTCATTTTAGAGAGGAGAGAGAGAGAGAGAGAGAGAGAGAGAGAGAGAGAGAGAAGGGGGGAGAAGCAGGAAGCATCAACTCCCATATGTGCCTTGACCAGAAAAGCCCAGGGCTCTGAACCAGCAACCTCAGTGTTCTAGGTCGACGCTTTATCCACTGCGCCACCATAGGTCAGGCCTCCCTATGTTTTCTTATAGGAGTTTTATGGTTTTGAGTCTTACATTTAATCTTTATTCCATTTTGAGTTTATTCTTGCGTATAGTGTAAGAAAGTGATCTAGTTTGATTTTTTGCATATATCTGTATACTTTTCCCAACACCATTGATTCAAGAGACTATCGTTTTACCCCATTGTGTATTCTTGTCTTCTTTGCCATAGATTAATTGACTGTATAATCATCAGTTTATTTCTATTCTGTGCCTTTGATCAATGTGTCTGGTTTTATGTCAGTTCCAGGCTGTTTTGATTACTATGACCTTGTATTGTTGGATATCAAGTAGTACGATTCCTCCAACTATGTTCTTCTTTCTCAAGATTACTGTGGCTATTTGTATACATTTTAGGATTATTTGTTCTAGTCTGTGGAACATGTCATTGGTATTTTGATAGGAATTTCTTTGAATCTGTAGATTGTTTTGGATATCCATGAGCACAGTATATGCTTCCATTTATTTGTATCTTCTTCAGTTTCCTTCTTCAGTGTTTTATAATTTTCTGATTATAGGTCTTTTACATTTTTGGTTAAATTTATTCCTAGATAGTTTTTAAATGCAAATTTGAAAATGAAATTGTTTTCCTAAGTTCTCTTTCTGATAGTTTGTTATTGGTGTATAAAATGCCAATGATTTCTGAATATTAATTTTGTAGCCTGCTACTTTACTGAATTTATTTATTCTTAATAGTTTTTTGGTGGAATCTTTAGGGTACTCTACATATAGTATCAACATTTGCATTTTCCAGTGTGGAGGTCAAGGTGGTATGCCCATGGGACAGTGAGTTCCTGGTATGTTTACAAATCACCAAAACCTGTTGAGCTCTACCTGTGATAAACACCGGCCTTAACATGTGTCCACATGGATTGGTTACTTATAGATTGACAGAGAAAATGTACTATTTCTGGGTTGCTTGGTCTTAGCACAACCCTCTGTAGGTGCTTTGATTAAATGCATGGGGGCAGCAGAGTAACATGGAAAGCTCATCACATACCTTCCACTTAGACTTTAGGGGAGTTACTTAACCTCCCTGAGTATGTATGAAATTGAGGTTAATAACTGTGTGACCTGGGGTGGTGCAGTGGATAAAGCGGTGACCTGGAATGCCAAGGTTGCCAGTTTGAAATCCTGGGCTTGCCCGGTCAAGGCACATATAAGAAGCAGCTATTATAAGTTGATGCTTCCTGCTTCTACCCTCCTTTTTCTCTCTCCCTCTCTCTCTCAAAAAAAAAAAAAAAAAAAAAAAGAAAGAAAAGAAGAGAAATAGAGGTTAATAATATTGCACTACAGACTGGCTATGACAATTTAAAAAGACAGTGTGTCAAAAGTGCTTCGTCTTATATCAGAGTTTAGTAACTGACATTTTGAATAACACTGGAGACAGTATATTTTCCATCATCTATTGCTGGGTAACAAACTACCCCAAAACTTAGTAGCTTAAAACAAACACTTTGTTTCCATCACATTTTTGTAGGTCAGAAGCTTGGGCAGGCCCTGGCTGGGTGGCAGGGGCTGCAGGCTCCACCCCCAAGATGGTCTCTTCGCTCATGTGCTGGGCACCCTGGGGCCCCTTAGCCTCTCTTCACACGGCACCTCATCCCCTGTGGCCTGGCCATGTGGCTTCGGCTTCTCACAGTGTGGTGATCTCAGAGCAGTCAACTGCTTATGTGACGGCTGGCTTGACTTAGTGTCTCAACAGGCAGGAACTGAAGGTTGCCAGTCTCTTAAAACCTGGGCCCTGACACTGGCAACAGGACCAGCTTCATGGGCATGCGACCTGTGCAGTCACACAAAGCCTTGTGCTTAGTCTGATGCGCTGATTTTGCTATCTTGACATTTTAAAATACATTTTTTTCTTAACAGTATAGTTGGCATACAATAGTATATTAGTTTCAGGTGTACAACATAGTGATTCAACATTTACATATGATGTGATCACCTGGGTAAGTCTAGTAACCATCTGTCATCATACAGAGTTTTTGCGATATTATGGACTATATTCCCTGTGCTGTATACTACATCTCCATGGCTTAAAAATATAGGACACTTCACAAATTTGTATGTCATGCTTGTGCCGGGACTATACTAACCTTGTCTGTATTGTTCTTTTCTTAATTGATTCATTTGAGAAGGGGGCGAAGAGAGAGAGAAGAAAGCACTCATTTTGTTGTTCCACTTAGTTGTGCATTCACTGGTCACTTCCCATATGTTCCCTGACCCAGGACTGAACCTGTAACCTTGGTGTTTTGGAAGGACATTCTAACCAACTGAGTGAACCCGCTGGGGCCTCTATAATTTTCATTTTAGTTCATGTGCTGCCGAAGAGAGCGCTATCATCTTGAAATTCTTTTTTTTTTTCCACTTTTTTTTTGTTTGTTTGTTTGTTTTTTGTATTTTTCTGAAGTTGGAAACGGGGAGGCAGTCAGACAGACTCCCACATGCGCCCGACCGGGATCCACCCGGCATGCCCACCAGGGGGTGATGCTCTGCCCATCTAGGGTGTCGCTCTGTTGCAACCAGAGCCATTCTAGCACCTGAGGCAGAGGCCACAGAGCCATCCTCAGCGCCTGGGCCAACTCTGCTCCAATGGAGCCTCGGCTGCAGGAGGGGAAGAGAGAGACAGAGAGGAAGGAGAGGGGGAGGGGTGGAGAAGCAGATGGGTGCTTCTCCTGTGTGCCCTGGCCAGGAATCGAACCCGGGACTCCTGCACGCCAGGCCTATGCTCTACCACTTAGCCAACTGGCCAGGGCTCATCTTGAAATTCTTAATAAATTTTTATAGGGGATCTCAGCTTGGGCTGCCAAATATATCTCTTTTGCTGTATTTTATTGATCTAAGTAGTTACAGAACCTACCTGGATTCAAGAGAAGAGGATAGATCGTACATGTCATTCGAAAGAGTATCAAAGAACTTGTGATCATCTTTTTTTTTTTTTAATTTTTACTTTTTCTGTATTTTTCTGAAGCCGGAAACGGGGAGAGACAGTCAGACAGACTCCTGCATGCGCCCGACCGGGATCCACCCGGCACGCCCACCAGGGGGCGACGCTCTGCCCACCAGGGATCGATGCTCTGCCCATCCGGGGCATTGCTCTGTCACGACCAGAGCCACTCTAGCGCCTGGGGCAGAGGCCGAGGAGCCATCCCCAGCACCCGGGTCAAGTTTTGCTCCAGTGGAGCCTCGGCTGCGGGAGGGGAAGAGAGAGACAGAGAGGAAGGAGAGGGGGAGGGGTGGAGAAGCAGATGGGCGCTTCTCCTATGTGCCCTGGCCGGGAATCGAACCTGGGACTTCTGCACGCCAGGCCGACGCTCTACCACTGAGCCAACCAGCCAGGGCCAACTTGTGAACATCTTAATCTGTCACATCATGGTATAAGATAAGGTAAGATTACTGGAATCAAGAAATCTGGCCTGACCAGGTGGTGGCGCAGTGGATGGAGCATCAGACTGGGATGCAGAAGGACTTGGGTTCGAGACCCCGAGGTCGCCAGCTTGAGTGCGGCTCATCTGGCTTGAGCAAAAAGCTCGCCGGCTTGGACCCAAGGTCGCTGGCTCCAGCAAGGAGTTACACGGTCTGCTGAAGGCCCACAGTCAAGGCACATATAAGAAAGCAATCAGTGAAGGTGTTGCAACGAAAGACTGATGATTGATGCTTCTCATCTCTCTCCATTCCTGTCTGTCTGTCCCTAACTATCCCTCTCTTTGATTGTCTTTCTGTCCCTGTAAAAAAAAGAAAGGAAGGAAGGAAGGAAGGAAGGAAGGGAGGAAGGAAAGAGAGAGAGAGAGAGAGAGAGAGGAGAAAGAAAGAAAGAAAGAAAGAAGAGAAGAAAGAGAAAGAAAGAAAGAAAGAAAGAAAGAAAGAAAGAAAGAAAGAAAAGAAAGAAAAAGAAAAGAAAAGAAAGAAAGAAAGAAAGAAAGAAAGAAAGAAAGAAAGAAAGAAAAGAAAGAAAGAAAGAAAGAAAGAAAGGAAAGAAAGAAAGAAAGAAAGAAAGAAAGAGAAAGAAAGAAAGAAAGAAAGAGAAAGAAAGAAAGAAAGAAAGAAAGAAAGAAAGAAAGAAAGAAAGAAAGAAAGAAAGAAAGAAAGAAAGAAAGAAAGAAAGAAAGAAAGAAAGAAAGAAAAGAACGAAATCTGAAGGCCCTGGCTGCTTGGCTCAGTGGATAGAGCATCGGCCTAGCGTTTGATTGTCCTGGGTTAGATCCCCAGTCAGGACACACATGAAAAGCAACCATCTGCTTCTCCTCCCTTCTCTCTCTCCTCCCCTTTTGCAGCCAGTAGCTCAATTAGTTCTATCAGGATAGCTCAGTTGATTGGAGCATCAGCCCCACACGGGGGTTGCCAGGTGGATCTCAGTCTGGGCGCATGCAGTAGTCTCTCTATCTCTCCTCCTCTCACATAAAAAAAAGAAAGAAAGAAATCTAAGGTCGAGTCCCAGTTTTACACATAGATACATAGAGACCATTATCATACGGTATTATAAGTATAATGAAAAAGAAGTACTGTATTCAAGATTACTGCACAAGATTACTCTCTACCCAGCAAAGCTATCATTTAGAATTGAAAGACACATATAAAGAGCTCCCTCAACAAGAAAACCTTAAAAGAGTTCATCACCACCAAACCAGTATTATATGAAACATTGCCTGACCAGGCAGTGGCACAGTGGATAGAGAGTTGGCCTGGGATAATGAGGACCCAGGTTCAAAACCTCGAGGTGGCCGTCTTGAGCACAGGCTCACCAGCTTGAGCATGGGGTCGCCAGCTTGAGCTTGGGATCATACACAAGATCCCATGGTCACTTTAGCCCAAAGGTCACTGGCTTGAGGTCAAGGTCATTGGCTTGAACAAGGTGTCACTGACTCTGCTGGAGCCCCCCCCCCTGCTGTCAGGGCACATATGAGAAAGCAATCAATGAACAACTGAAGTGCTGCAATTATGAGTTGATGCTTCTCATCTAGCTCCCTTCCTGTCTGTTTCTGTCTGTCTGTCTGTCTGTCTCTAAAAAAAAAACACCAAAACACATAAAAGAAATGTTAAAGGGTCTTCTTTAAGAGAAGAAAAGATAAAAACATGAACAATACATTGGCAATAAATACGTATTTGTCAACAATTTAATCTAAAAAGCAAAAAATAAATAAATCAAAACCAAAAACAAATAAGCAGAACAGAAACAGACTCAGATATGGAGAAGATTTTGATGGTTCTCTGGGAGGGGAGTGGGGGATGGGTGAAAGAGATGAAGGGCGTAAGAAGCACAAATTAGTTGTTACAGAATAGTCATGGGACTAAGTACAGCACAGGGAATATAGTCAGTAACATTATAATAACTATGTATGGTGTCCAATGGGTACAAGAATTATTGGGAAGATCTCTTAGTAAGTTATGTAATATCTAACCACTGGGGTGCACACCTGAAACTAATATTGTATGTCAACTGTAATGGAAAATTTTAAATAGATAATTAAAAAATAAAAATATTCTCAGGAGAGAAAACAATAAAATATCATTGATCCCCATCCCCCAAAATTAAAAAACCAGAAAGAGTGGAGAGAGGTTAAATTAATCACCAATAAAAAAAAAAGAAAAAAAATTAATCACCAATGGTCAATGATTTAATGAATCATAACTGTAATGAAGCTGACATAAAAACTCAAGAAGATAGGGTTCCGGAAGTGTCAGGGTTGGGGCAGGGGAGATAAAGAAGTATTCATAGTGCCCAAAGGAAGTATTCTGAACTCACGTATTTCTAGATAGTGAGTGAGCCTGCTACTAAGAAGCCATTTAAGCTTTTGAAACTTGTTTTCTTCCTTTTGAAATGAGGAAGTTGCCTCTAAATCATGAGCCTCTAATGCCACATTTGTAACTCTAAATGTACTTCTGATATGGTATTCATTGGAAAAAGTGTTTCACAGGGCTCCCCAGTGGGAGGAGGGCATGGAAAAAGAAGGCGAAGAGCCACAAAACAACTGTTAGTTTAATCAGAAAGCCCATCCTGTAGATATAAATTTAAGGTCAGCTGCCTCCAACTCCCACTTGTTCATTTCACAAACCCCCAGTACAGACCACAAGGCAGACACGCAGTGCTGGGTGCCGGGTGCTGGGTGCCGGCCTGCAGCAGTGAGCCCTGTCAGCAGGCCCTCATCCTCGTGGGCTCAGTCAGTCTGCAGTGGGCAGGCGAGTGTGCAGACAGTTGCAGCCCAGTGTTGAGTGCTGTGGCAAGGAAGGCTTAGGTCCTTAGGAACCTGCCCTGAACATGCAAGTGGGGACGGGCTGAAGAACAGCAAGCTGAGCCCTGAAGGCTGAAGAGGAGTTAGGTCTGGGGGTGGAGAATGGCTTATGTCATGTCCTATGCAGAGGAAATGGACTCCAGAAGAGCCCAGTTAAGAGAAAGCTGGGAGACTTAGGGAACTGAAAGTCAGTCTGTCTGCTGGCAAAATAGAAAGGGAATATATTGGGGCGAGGGGAGGTGCCTAGAGAAAACTAGTGATGAGGCGGGAGAGGATGAGGCTAGAGAGATAAGCCAGGCCAGATCATGGGGAACCTCTACGCCTTGAGAGGGAGCTTGGATTCTACCCTTAGACCCAGAGAAACATTGAAGGGTTCAGAATTAAACAGTGGCTTCTCCAGTGTAGGGGGAGGAAATCAGAGGTTAGTGGACTGCTGAGAGCAGGCTGCTTAGGGGAGGGGCGGGCTGTGCTAGAAGTAGAGACTGGTAAGAGGCTGTGGTTTGTCGTCCTGGTGAGAAATGATGGTGACCGGAACTAGTGCAGAAGCAGTGGACATGGAGGGAAATGGACAGATAAGAGAGATTTAGTAGAATCAGCCAGCCTGGCAATTGACTGAGTGTAGGGGAGGAGAAAGAGGAAGTTCATAAAGATGATGCCCAAGTTTCTGGCTTGAGCAACAGGATGGATAGTGATGTCATTTGCTAAGAGGGAAAGACCACAAGAAGTGTTTCCTGGTAGGAGGGCAGAGGGACCACTCTTTCAATTTGAGATGTGCAGTTGACCATTGAACATCATGGGTTTGAACTATGGGGGACTATACTTTTGCAGATATTTTTCAAGAAACACCAATTTGTTGTTCTACTTATGCTTTCATTGGTTGATTATTGCATGTTTCCTGACCAGGGATCAAACCCACAACCTTGGTGTATCCGGACGATGTTCTAACCAACTGAGAGCTACCAGGAAAAGGCCTTATGATTTCTCTTAGTAACATTTTCTTTTCTCTAGCTTAGTTCATTGTAAGAATATAGTATATTGTGCATACAACTTACAAAATATGTATTAGTCGACTATTTATGTTATTGGTAAGGCTTCCAGTCAACAGCAGGCTATTAGTACTTAAGTTTGGGGGGAGTCAAAAGTTATATGCAGATTTTCAACTATGCGGGGGTAGTTGCCTCTAATTTTCTCGTTGTTCAAGGGTCACTTGTATTTAGTTTGCTAGACTTCCAAGTGAAGATATTCAATATACAGTTGGGTTGTGGATATAAAATGCAGGAGAGAACTGGAGGTAGCCATGGGATTAGGGAAGGGGATTTGTTTTGACCTGGGAGTGACAGATTGTATGCATAATGTCCTGAAGGACAGAGAAGAGGGGAAGGGAACAGGTAGAAAGACAGAGATGCATTCAAATGGTCAATGGATCAAAGCTGCCTCGGGCTGGGAAGGGATGAATCAGAACAGACTAGGGATTTGTCTCACAGAGGAGAGCGAAGGAGTTCAGAGTTCACACTCTGGAGTCAGACCATCAGGGTTGGAACATGGTTCTATCACCTTTTTAGCTGTGACATCTTGGGCAGGTCACTTACTCTCCCTGAGTGTGTTTCCTCGGCTATAAAAATGGGGAAATTATGAGAACCTATGTCTAAAATGTGGCTTGATATTAAAAGTGGTAATGAATATGCTTATCATTGTGGCTGGCAGGTAATTAAAACTGCATAAATGGTAGCTGCTTTTGTTATTTTAATAGGAACACAGGAGGGAAAATGGGTGCACATACAGGTAAATTCATAGGTTTGCTCTCAGGAAGTTGAGCAAACTACTTTTATCTTTTTTCTTAAATATGTTTCTATCTTTGGATGAAATACAAGGTGAGGTTATCTACAGGATTAGGAAGGTATCCGCGAATGCCTCTGAGGTGAGAAAAGCACTTATTTGGCACTGATTTAGCAGTGGTTAGGAGATAAGACAGTCACTGCTGATGGAGTGTCAACAAACTGCTGCTTAAAGTCCTAAGACTTGCTTTAAATTAAATTAAAAATGGAAACAGCAGAATGATTCCTAATTTTGTAGCCTAGTACTACAACTTGTACAGAGTACACGTTCAGAAGTACTTGTTCAACTAAGTTTTTTTCTGATCTGGTTTCTTAATACACTTTTTTAAACAATAGTTTTAGGTTTACAGAATAATTGAGAAGATAATAAAGAAAGTTAAAGTTCATAGTTTTCTTTCCAGATTTCCTTAGATCTTATCTAACATCCTCTTTCTTCTCTTTTCTTTCCTTTTTTCTCTTTCCTCCCTCCCTCCCTCCCTCCCTCCTTTCTTTCTGTAAAGCCAGAAGCCACAGCCAGGGCCACCATCACAGCAACTGCCTGGCCAGTGCAGGTTCGCATTGGATTCGGACAGTCGGTAAAGAAACAACGGAGCCACAAACTGGTGGGCCATAGTCTTTAATTCTAGCTTGCACACGGCGGGCAAGTAAAAACACACACTGGGCTCCAAAACCCAGTCACATTCAGTGCTCACAAAGCCACTGACTTATCCGAGTTTCCTAGAATCAAAGGTTTCTAGCTCACCAGACTTATTCTCCTCTGTTCCCCATCTCCTTCCTTATCCCAGATACAAACTCTACACAAACTGGCATCTCACTCAGCACTCCGCCATCTTAGCTGCTTCTCCTGGCCTCCTCCACGTGGCCTCCTTCTGCTGCTGGCTCTACTCTTTCATGCTAATCATCCCAGGAACCAAGAGCGCAAGCTCCCGCTCCGACCCCATTTTATAGTGTAGAAATCCAAACCCTTAATCCAATATACATAACAGGGAAGTCTCTAATACAAAGTCACTTCTCTGAGGCATGATAGGATTGTACCACCTCACACCAAAAAGGGTGGGAAAGGCTTAATCCCAAAACCAAGCCCCAGGCTACAAGGATTCTCAACACACATTAATATCACCTGGGCGAAGGCCTCCCCGTGGGCAGCGTAATCTCCAACAAAGTGAGCATAATACATTTTATCTGCCCAACACTTTCTTTCTTTCTTTCTTTCTTTCTTTCTTTCTTTCTTTCTTTCTTTCTTTCTTTCTTTCTTTCTTTCTTTCTTTCTTTCTTTCTTTCTTCCTTCCTTCCTTCCTTCCTTCCTTCCTTCCTTCCTTCCTTCCTTCCTTCCTTCCTTCCTTCCTTTCTTTCTTTCTTTCTTTCTTTCTTTCTTTCTTTCTTTCTTTCTTTCTTGCTTGCTTTCTGGAGAGAGAGAAGCAGACAGACAGGAAGGGAGAGATGAGAAGCATCAATTCATAGTTGTGGCACCTTAGTCGTTCATTGATTTCTTTCTCATATGTGCCTTGATGGAGAGCTCCAGCCAAGCCAGTGACCCTTTGCTCCAGCCAGTGATCTTGGGCTTCAAGCCAGCGACAATTGGGCTTCAAGCCAGCGAGCTTTGAGCTCAAACCGGCGACCATGGGATCATGTCTATGATCCCATGCTCAAGCTGGAGACCCTGCATTCAAGCTAGTGAGCCTGCGTTCAAGCTGATGACCTTGGGGTTTTGAACCTGATTATCTCAATGTCCCAGGTGACACTCTATGCACTACAGCACTACCTGGTCAGGCCTAACATCCTTTTTTTCTGTTCCAAGATGCCATCCAGGGTACTACTTTACATATCAGTGTTATCTCTCCTTAGGCTTATCTTGGCTGTGATAGTGTCTCAGACTTTCCTTGTTTTTGATGACCTACAGTTGTGAGGAGTATTGGTCTAATATCTTGTAGGGTGCCCCTCTTTTTCATATTTTATTTGTTTATTCATTTTATAGAAGAGAGAGAGAAAGAGGGAGAGAGAGAGAGAGAAGGAGGGAGGAGCAGGAAGCATCAACTCCCATATGTGCCTTGACCAGGCAAGCCCAGGGTTTTGAACTGGCGACCTCAGTGTTCCAGATCAACACTTGATCCACTGTGCCACCACAGGTCAGGCCCCTCTTTTGCATTTTTAAAAATCACTTTGAGACAGACAGGAAGAGAGAGAGAGAAGGAGGAAAGTGAGACGCATCAAGTCATAGTTGCTTCACTTGAGTTGTTCACTGATTGCTTTTTCATATGTGCCTTGACCAGTAGGCCCCAGCTGAGCCTCTTGCTCCAGCCAGCAACCTTGGGCTCAATCCAGTGATGTTGGGGTTCAGTCTAGTAACCTTTGGGCTCAAGTCACTGACCTTGGGATCATGTCTATGATCCCACACTCAAGCCAGCAACCCTGTGCTCAAGCTGGTGAGCCTGCACTCAAGCTGGCAACCTCAGTGTCCCAGGCTGATGATGCTCTATCCACTGCACCACTATTGGTCAGGATATCAGATTTTGTTTGATGTTTTTCTTATGATGAGACTGGGGTTATGACTTTGGAGGAGGAAGATCACAGAGGTAAAGTGCCATTCTCATCAGATCATATCAAGGCTATGTACAATCAACATGATTTATTGCCACTGATATTGGCCTTGCTCACCTGGCTCTAGTGATGTTGGTCAGGTTTCTCTACTGTAGAGTTCCTCATTCTGCTACCTTACCAACTGTACTTTTTGGAAGGAAGTTAAAATGTGTAGCTCTCTCTCTCTCTTTCTCTCTCTCTTTTTTTTTTTTTTTTTTTACAGAGACAGAGAGAGAGTGTCAGAGAGAGGGATAGATAGGGACAGATAGACAGGAATGGAGAGAAATGAGAAGCATCAATCATCAGTTTTTCGTTGCGACACCTTAGTTCATTGATTGCTTTCTCATATGTGCCTGACGGAGGGGGGGGGGTGGCTATAGCAGACCGAGTAATCCCTTGCTCAAGCCAGCGACCTTGGGTCAAGCTGGTGAGCTTTTGCTCAAACCAGATGAGCCCGTGCTCAAGCTGGCGACCTCGGGGTCTCGAACCTGGGTCTTCTGCATCCCAGTCCGACGCTTTATCCACTGTGCCACCACCTGGTCAGGCTAGCTCTCTCTTTTTAAAAACATTTTATTAGCACTGGCTGGATAGCTCAATTGGTTGGAGCATCATTTCAGAGCATGATTGCTAGGTTCGGTTCCCTGGTCACAGCACATACAGAAGCAGCTTGATGTTCCTGTCTCTATCTCTCTCCCTGCATCTATCAAAAAAATTGTATTTATTGGGTGACATTAATGAAATTATGTAGGTTTCAGGTGTACAATTCTGTAGTACATCAGCTGTATATTGTATTGTGTGTTCACCACCCGAAGTCATGTAGCTCTCTTAAGGAGTGGGGAGTTACATTCCCTCTTTTTAATGGAGGAAATCTCAACATGGGAGATTTTTTTCTTTTCTATTTATTTATTTGTTTGTTTCTTCTATAATATTTTTACATCAAAATTGACTTATGGATATTTCTTTTGTACTTCCTGTTATAATTCAATACTTCTCCAGCCCTAGAATTAGCTATTTCTCCACGACCCAAGATCTGGGCAGCAAGTGTATTCCAACTTAATAAAACTTGAATCTGATCACAAACTCACCATCTTGGAGTAACACGTTGCTTTTTGTATGAGTCAGGGCTCAATCAGGGAGGCAGGGCCAGTAGGAGATATATATACTGCTCACAAAAATTAGGGGATATTTAAAAATGAATATGAAGCTATAAATTATCCCCTATTTTTTTTTTTCATTTTTCTGAAGCTGGAAACAGGGAGAGACAGTCAGACAGCCTCCCGCATGCACCCGACCGGGATCCACCCGGCACGCCCACCAGGGGCGACGCTCTGCCCACCAGGGGGCGATGCTCTGCCCATCCTGGGCGTCGCCATGTTGCGACCAGAGCCATTCTAGCACCTGAGGCAGAGGCCACAGAGCCATCCCCAGCGCCCGGGCCATCTTTGCTCCAATGGAGCCTTGGCTGCGGGAGGGGAAGAGAGAGACAGAGAGGAAGGTGCGGCGGAGGGGTGGAGAAGCAAATGGGCGCTTCTCCTGTGTGCCCTGGCCGGGAATCGAACCCGGGTCCTCCGCACGCTAGGCCGACGAATTATCCCCTATTTTTTGTGAGCAGCGTATGAAGAGATTTATTGCGCCTGACCGGACAGTGGCGCAGTGGATAGAGTGTCGGACTGGGATGTGGAAGACCCAAGTTCGAGACCCCGAGGTCGCCAGCTTGAGCGAGGGCTCATCTGGTTTGATCAAAAGCTCACCAGCTTGAGCCCAAGGTCGCTGGCTTGAGCAAGGAGTTACTCAGTCTGCTATAGCCCCGCAGTCAAGGCATGTATGAGAAAGCAATCAATGAACAATTAAGGTGTTGCAATGCAAAACAAAAAACTAATGATTGATGCTTCTCATCTCTTCGTTCCTGTCTGTCTGTCCCTATCTATCCCTCTCTCTGACTCTCTCTCTGTCTCTGTAAAAAAAGAGAGAGAGAGAGAGAGAGAGAGAGAGAGAGATATTTATTGCAAGGAATTGGCTTCTGCGATGGTAAGGCTCAACCAGGCAAATCGGGAGTTCATAGGGCAGGCTTCCAGGAAGGCACCCTGAGCTGCACGGGCCTGGGCGGTCCTCAGGTGGGACTGTAGCCTAACCAAGCTGACATCCCGTTTTTTCTTTTCCCTTTTTAAACTTTTCTATTGAATTTTTAGTAAGATAGGGAGGGAGGAAGGGAGGGAGAGAGAGAGAGAGAGAGACCTGTTCCATTCATCCAGTCATTCATTAGTTGACTCCTGTATGCACCCCGACCTGGGACTGAACCTGCAACCCTGGCGCATAGGGACAACATTCTAACCCACTGAGCTACCTGGCCAGGGCACTAACATATCTTTTGTCTCTTTTGCTTTTAAGGTCAAATCTATGATTCCATTGTCATTCAATACCTATTTATTGAGCACCTTCCATCTACCAGGAACTATGGATACTATGATGAATAAAACAGAGTTGGTGGCCCTGGCTGGTTGGCTCAGTGGTAGAGCATCGGCCTGGAGTGCAGAAGTCCCGGGTTCGATTCCCGGCCAGGGCACACAGAAGCACCCATCTGCTTCTCCACTCCTCCCCCTCTCCTTCCTCTCTGTCTCTCTCTTCCCCTCCTGCAGCCAAGGCTCCACTGGAGCAAGGTTGGCCCAGGCGCTGAGGATGGCTCTATGGCTTCTGCCTCAGGTGCTAGAATGGCTCTGGATGCAACAGAGCAACGCCCGGATGGGCAGAGCATCCCCCTTTGGTGGGTGTGCCGGGTGGATCCCGGTCGGGCGCATGCGGGAGTCTGACTGCCTCCTCGTTTCCAACTTCAGAAAAATACAAAAAAAGAAAAAAAAAAAAAACAGAATTGGTCTCTGCCCTCATGGAATTTAAGTTTGGTGGGGGCAGGGGATATATATATATATATATATATATATATATATATATATATATTAATAACCTCTTGAGCCTGACACGTGGTGGCGCAGTGGATAGAGTGTTGACCTGGAATGCTGAGGTTGCCGGTTTGAAACCCCAGGCTTGCCCAGTCAGGACACCTATGAGAAGCAACTACTATGAGTTGATGCTTCCCTGTCCACTCTCTCTCCTCTCTCCCTCTCCCCCCCTCTTTCTCTCTCTCTCTCTCACTGCTTTCTAAAACCAATAAATAAAATCTTTAAAAACTTGTTGTTATTGTTGATTTTACAGAGAGAGGAAGGGACAGAGAGAGAGAGAGAGAGAGATGATCTGTTCCTGGGCTAAGAAAAAAAATTGAAAGCCAGTGACCTGCATGGGGATCTTTGAATTTCTCAGCTGAAGTATGCCTTTCCTTGGAGGTTTTCTTCAGAAACACTGCTTGTGTGATGCGTTTTCCCCAACTTGTCTCCCCTGGCACATCCACCCTCAGCGTGTCTGGCAGAGTGGTTTTTGTAAAATCCCATGTTATTCCTCTGCTTGGAAACCTTCTATGGCTCCCAGCTACCTTTAGGTGAAAATTGATGTTCCTCTTTTAACATGACCTATGATACCCTTAGTGATCTGGACCCCCACCCACTTCTCCAGCTTTGCCATCAGTTACTCCCTAGCTCCCACCTTCCCACCAAACAGGCTGGCTTACATTTCCTGACACTTGCACGCTCGCCTATACATACTCCAGCGCTCCGCCAGGAGGCCCCGCCCCCTTCTCCACGGACTGTCTCCCACCCACCCAAGCCTCAGCTCAGAAATTACCTTCCTCCCAGAAAGGTTTTCCAGCACCTTTCAGACCCCATCCTCCAGCAGCACACCCTCCCCCCAATTTACATGTCACAATCCTGCTTCTGTTTCCTTTTCTTGTGTGCACGCCCCACTAGAATGCAGATTCACACCATCTGCTTCACTCCGTTTTGCTCCCCTGGAAAGAAATTTCTCAGGGAATCTGTTCTTTCTCTTGGGGTAAGCATACCAGCCTTGCCTCGAAAAGCATACCAGAAATGCCAATGGCTTGATGTGAGGCATGGAGAGTTTTCAGCATGGGAGCTCGTCCCCTGCAGCCAAACCTCAATTTTACATGGAGGAGGTAGGCTAGGCAATATCACATGATGAGAAAAATCTGTGGGGAAGAATAGCTGACTACAGGAAAAACTATAGAAAGCCGCTTTCAAATCTTCTAGCTGATTTGGTTTTTATTTTGGAAAGAGCAAGGCGGATGCTGGTCTCAGGTCACCAAATCAGCTAATAGTTAAGACATTTAGGTTCCAACTTTGCCTATCAAGAGGGGACCACTGCTATACGCTGTCTTTTAGTGTTGAACAAAGGCACACGCCAATCTTCCCTTCAACTCAGGAACCCACAGACTCAGCCCGTTGGTAGGAGGTCCCGCCCTGGCTGCCCACCTTGGCAGCTGGCTGTCAGGGCCAGTTGTGGAGCAGAAACCACAGTCTTGCACCAGTTAGCCAATTTGTACCTATAAAATGGGCACAAAAGGCGCAGGGGGTTATGCCAGCTGCTGATGCCAAATACCAAAAGCTGCTCACCCTCTTTGCTTCAAATATCAAAGTTCATTAAGAAGAAGAAAAAGGAAATGCTACATTACACTGTATAAATACGTTTAAGGTGTGATTCCTAGAGACACGGACAGGCTGAAAACATGACTAGGAAGGGATTGGATCATATCATGCATGAGAAGAATTATTAAGGGAAGGGGGCATATTTAGGGGGCCCAGAGGGGGTAATTAAAGGTCAATGGGCCCATCAAGCAGAGGTGGCGATCTGGATGGACGGGCTCAGGGGGGTGTTTCTGTATTCTGTGATGACTCAGTTTCTCCCTGGTGTGCAAGGACTGAGATGGGAGGGCCAGGGCCATGGCAGCCCATTGCAGGGGCTACCCAAGCCTCCAGGAATATAGCATTAGTTTTAAACTACACTGTTTTCTAAGGCAACATGAAGTTCTAGCTTCCGAGTTCTTTCCCCTCCTTTCAGTTTGAGTCAACTGTCCTGTATTCTACTCAATTCCACTTCTAAATGGGAACCGTTTTTCAAACTACAACTTAGGTATTAAGTATAATTTTTTTAAAAATGCTGATGATTAAAACCTTATCTCAAAAAAAAAAAAAAGTGCCAATGGGTGTGTCTCATTGGAGGGCAGAAGTCCGGGTAAGTGACATGACTCACCTCAGAATATCAGAAGTGTACATTTGGAGGTTTCCCCCTTTTCCCACCTCTCTTCCCCCTACTCACGACTCCTCTCTGAGGGGATCTGGGCCACGAGGGCGACAGACAAGGTGAACTTGGCTGAGTCAAGGGGAAGGAGACCCTGCAGTGCACAGCTCAGACATTCACTCTGAGAACGAGGCCCGGAGCCTGCCCCAGGCACCGGCTCCCGGCCATGCCACGGGCGGTGACCTCTTCTCTGAACATGAACAAGCTTCCCCCTCAGTGGTTAATGCAAAAGAAATAACTCAAAGGACAGCTTTGTCATGCGAAAGGAAAACAGAATTCTACTTTAATATGCTTAAGAGGTCATGCGTGATACATTTGAAAAGGTGCCCATAAGGCCTGGTTGTCTCAGGAATAGGGGGCCAGGGGCTGACTCTGGCAATGACAAGTGACCCGCTAACAGCTAAGTCAAGCCTGCTCGTTAGGCGCTTCCTCTGCACCAGTGATTCACAGTCTTAATCATTCTTTTAGCAAATGCATCCTAATAAACCAGAACTACTGCCAGATCAGAAACGGCTACTGCAAGCTTAACTTCTCGTCTCCCAAAAGCGGGACCACGCTGCGGCCGCTAACTGCAAGTCCTTTTGGGATCCGGCGCCAGTACTGCTTTGGCTTGGCTCTCTCGCGGTTGGGGTGGGGCGCCCGGTCCCGGGTCTCCCGGCCAGTAGCTGCAGGAGACCTGTGACTGGAACACGAGACAGACCCGAGGTGGTCTGCTCCTGGAAGGCCCGGCGCACTCGGGTCGCTCCGAGGCACCACCCCTTCGTCGGAACCCCGAACAACCCGGGACCGAGGCCTCGCCGCAGTGTCGCGGGCCCTCCGCGCTCTCCTCTACGTTGCCCTCAGCGGTCCTGGAAGAAGGGAAATACCTGGCGAAAAAAGCCTTGAATTTGCCCCACTCGGTTGCCGGTGGAGTCCTTCTTGTCGGCCAACGGCGCCCGTCCCGCCCTTGTCTCCGCGGCCGTCGCGCGCACTGCGTGCAGAGACCTTCGCAGCGACCGGCCGGCGGCACCGCTGCTGTTGTTGTTGGCGTTTTTCCGCTCGCTGCCGCTCGCCGTCTCCCAATCCTCGGCCCCCGACAGCTCTCGCAGGCTCCAGGGCGCGCTGGGCGGCAGGTAGTAACAGGCCCGATGGCCGCTGTGGTCACGGCGCTTGGGGTCAGCCCCCAAGGCGCCAACCAGCACCTTGATGACCAGGTAGTGGCCCTGCAGGGCCGCCAGGTGAAGGGGCGTGAGGCCGCCGCTCCCCGGGGCGCTCACGTCGAGCTGCAGCCCGTGGCGCTGGGCGAAGTCGTGCACCAGGATGAGCTCCTCGTGGCGCCCGTGCTTGGCCAGCCAGTGCAGCACCGAATAGCCGGTGATCGGGTCGCCCCGTAGGAGCAGCCCCGGCTCGGCTTCCAGCAGCTCCCGCAGCGCCTCAAAGCGGCCCTCGGCGGCCGCCAGAATCCACGCGTGTTCCCGCGGCTCCAGGCACAGCCTGCTGCCGCCCGCTCCGTTCGGCCCGCCGGGGGACGGCTCCTCCGCGCGCTCCTTAGACGGCCACCCGGCGGGCGCCTTCCCCTGCAGCCCCAGCAGCTCCCGCAGCACTCCCCGCCGGCGCCCCGAGCCGGCTCCGGAGAGCATCAACGACGAGCCGTGAAAGGCGGGCTCCCGGGAGGCGGCGGCGCTGCCCCAGTACCTGCCCAGGCTGCCGGCGTCCGCTCTCGAGGGGCGGGGCAGCGGGGCGCTCCGCAGGCTCCGTGCGCTCAGCGCCAGGGAGGCCCCGGGCGCCGGGGGCGCGACCCCTCCGGAGTGGGCCATGGTCCTGCAGCTCGCCCGCCGAGGTCCCTGTTCCTAGCGTCCGCGGTCCTTCCTGGGCCCCAGTAGCAGAGGAACTGCGCTGGCGGAGGAAGCAGCTTGAGCAACTGGGCTCGGAGGGAGGTGGGAGGGAGCAAGCGAGTGAGCAGAGGGGAGGGCCGGAGGGCGAGGGCTAACCAGCCGAGGGAGGGCCCCGGCGCGGGCGCAGGGGGCGTGCAGGGCTGGGAGCAGCGGCCGAGGCCCCGGGCTAGCCCCTCGCGGGCGCGCCCCGCACCGCCGCCACCTCCGCTCCCGGCGCGGGCGGCCCCGCCCCAAACGGCCAGGTGAGCGGGGCAGCCCCGCCTCCGGCCGGCGCGGGCAGCCGGCGGACGGACGCGGAGAGGGAAGCGAGCGGTTCGGAGCGTCGTGCGGCGCAGCCCCGCTGCCCTAGCAGCGGACCTCAGATTCCCAGCAGCTGCTGAGATGAAGAGACTCGAGGGCGCCCCCTCCCAGGCGGGTTGAGCTGGGCTATCAACCGGGGCCTCCGGGAGCAGGAGCCGGGAGCTCCAGGGCGCTCGCTCCCCGCCCCCTTTCTTCGCCCGTCCTTATCTCCTCCAGAGTCTCCCTGTACTTTGTCCCCGAATCGCCTTTGTCCCGCGCCTAGCATTCACCTAGGCGGGCTGGCTACCCCATGTGACGCTGGCTCGCCAGCTCTGGCCTCGTGCGGCCTAGACCCTTCCCGCAGCGCCCCGAGCTACGCGGGAGACTTGGGCCCGGGCAGAGCCTTTCCAGGGAACCGAGAAGGGGTATTCTATTCCTGTCTCCCTGCGGGTCCCTGCTCCGCCCTCTTCTCTCCCCTTTAACCTCTTCCAGGTTGGCTTGAAGAAGCAGGTGCAGGTGAATCTGAGTCAGCGGTCACGGACACGGGAACGCCCTGCCCTCTTCAGAGATGTGACCTGCTCTCTCTCGCTCTCTCTCTCTCTCTCTCTCTCTCCCTCTCCCCGGGACCTGCTGATTTCTGCAAATTCAGAGCTTAGGGGCTTTTCAAAGAGGAGGGTATTTTATGTTTTTACTCCTAACTCTGACCTCTTTGCTCTTCTCTTTCTTCGATAAATGGTAGCTCTTGCCTCTTGCCCTCCCCACCCCTGCCTTAGGGAGTTCAGTCAGTGAGTAATCAGGAACCATAGAAGGTTCTTGAGCTAGAGAGCGACACAGCTATGATTAAGGTGGTATTTAGGAAAATGACTATGGGAGAAGTAGAGGCAGAAAAGCAGGAGGCTGTCCCAACAGTGTTGGCCAGAGGGGATGGGGCCTCAGGCCAAGCCAGCCCACTCCACTGGGGTCCAACAGTGATGGAAGGTATCAGAGGCTTTTCCTCTTTCACCCTCAATGACTGGGATCAGCACTAAGTATCTCCAGCTTTCCTTTATGACAGCCTATGCATTTGTAATCCATTTTTGGATATACTATGTGCCAGACACTGTGCTAGATGCAACACTTTTAATTTCTTTTATATTGATTTTTTAGAGAGGAAGGGAGAGAGACGAAACATCGATCTGTTCCAGCATGTGCCCTGACTGGGGATCGAACCTGCGATCTCTGCACATCAGGATGATGCTCTAACCAACCGAGCTGTCCTGCCAGGGCGCAGACCACAGACGCAACACTTAATCTTCCCAATGACCCCAAGAGTATCCTTATTATCCTCAGTTTGCAGAGAGGTTAGACCACTTGCTCAAGGTCATCCAGCAGGAAGTGGCAGAACAGGTCTGTGTAACA
This sequence comes from Saccopteryx leptura, assembly GCF_036850995.1. Taxonomy (NCBI): domain Eukaryota; kingdom Metazoa; phylum Chordata; class Mammalia; order Chiroptera; family Emballonuridae; genus Saccopteryx; species Saccopteryx leptura. Next base: position 111,424,603 of record NC_089516.1, on the reverse strand, counting down.
CCATAGCCTTTTCCTGGCACAGATCTACTGATATTCAAGCCAGATTTATTGGCTGCAAACCACTCACACAAGCCCCAAGTTTCAGCCAAAGGGATGGACATGTCCTATCCTGAGTACGTCTTGAACTTGCCCTCCTTTACCTAGAATATCCTCCCTCACAGCTTCTGTCTAGTGAAGTTCTTCTCCCTATTCTTCAAAGCTGGCCTCAGTTTCCACCTTCTGCAATAAGCCGCCTCCGATCACCGCAGTCCAGAGTGACCCCTCTCCCTCCCCCAATCATCTGCTTGTATTACTCCTTTGGCACCTGGCACAGACCGCCTTATGTTGTATTTCTCTCCCCCTGTCCTGACAAGCCAATTAAACTGTAAACTCTTTGATAGCTGTGTCATACTATCATTGTGCACCTAGTAGGTGTGTGAGAAATATTTGTTACCTTGTTCCGGTTTGGCAGCCTGGGAAAAGGTGATTGTGCGTACATGTGGCGGGGTGTATTGTATGTGGGAATGTCAGCAGGGTGCGTCTGCAGCCGGAACCTTGCTGCCCACTCTCACACTCCTGCCTGGACTGAATCTGGAGGACACCAAAAGCAACTCATGGGTGTGATCAGTTCATTAAAAGAGTAATAGCGATCGGTGGTTCATTCGCAGGGCTGACTAGCCAAAGCCACCTCCTGGTCTTTGCTGACTCCTCAGAGACCAGGCCCAGGCTCAAAGTGGGCCCCACGCTTTCTGGCTTTCATTTTCAAAATGAACCCTGACTGACAAGCAGTTACTTCCGTTGCTCTGGAAACTCCCCTCCACAACCCCAAATCTGTAAACACCAAGCCACACACATGCACACACACTTCCAGAATATGCAAACAGCTGCAGCAATATTTTTTTTTAATCAAAATGCCAGCATGGAGAATGCAGGATGGAAGAATGCTTGGGCTATTAATTTTCCTGACCACTAAGCAGGCATTTCCCTTCCTTATCAGCACTAATATCTCTTGTTCGAAGACTGCAAAGGCAGTTGCCCGACCAGCACCACAGACGCATGACGCACGTGCTCTTGCTTAATTCTGTTGCCAGAGGCCAAAGCCACGGCACTTCCCTAGCAACTCATTTCATTTTTCTTTAGCAAGTGCTTCCTATTCTAGGCCACCAGTTGCATACGAAGCTCCCCAGAATCCCAGCACCCCTCTCTATTTCAGTAGAAAGGGTCTCTGGGATTTGATACCTGGGAGTGGGGTAGAGGGGACAGAAACAGAAGGTATGGTACCAACCCTCCTGAAACAAAGGTGTCAGTCACCTGAGGCAGCTGCTCTCCTTCAAAGGAGTGGGGCAACACCCCCCCAAGCCCTGGGAACAGCCTTCCCAAAAGTTAGATGTGGGGCATTTGAATTTGAAATGGTGGTGAGACAGGATAATAGGAAGCTAGCCAAAATTCCTTGACTAGTAGAATGGGGAAACTGAGGCAGATAGCTGCATGAATTGGCTGAGCAATTATCAGCCATTGTTGTTCAGATAAAATATATTATGCTCACTTTGTTAAAGATGGCGCTGCCCACGTGGAAGCCCGTTGCCCAGGTGATAGTATTAGTTGCCCTTCTTGCTTGGGATGGGCGTGATTATGTTAATATGTGTTGCGGGAGGGCTTTTGCACCAAAAGGTTTTAAAAGGAAGAGAGATCACGATCACGTTGTTGTTCCAGGGGAAGAGTGATTATGTTCTAGGAGGAGCCCATGCTGGACGAGAGCAGAGTAAGGCCACGTGGAGGAGAGGAGAGGCAGCCAAGATGGCGGAGTGCTGAAGGAGAAGCCAGTTAGTGCAGAGTTTGTGCAGAGAGAAGGAGATGGGGAACAGAGGTGAATAAGGCTGGTGAGCTAGAAACCTTTGATTCTAGGAAACTCGGATAAGTCAGTAGCTTTGTGAGCACTGAATGAGTGGGTTTTGGAGCCCAGTGTGTGTTTTTACTTCCCGCCGGGTGCAAGCTAGGATTAAAGATGATGGCCCACCAGTTCTTGGCTCCGTTGTTTCTTTACCGACTGTCCGAATCTAATGCGAACGTGCATGGGCCAGGCGGCTGTGATGGTGGCCGTGGCTACTGGCTTTATACAGATCTAGGCCTCAATTGTGTTTTGGCTCCAGGCCCAGGTGGGTGACCCAGGGACCTGGCTGGTGGCCCCTTGCCCCAGGGCTGACACACCTGGAAAAGCTGATGAATATTCTATTGAAATCCTCCCCTAAACCCCCACTCTTTAAAAACCCTCAAAACAAAGGACCCAGCAGCTCTCCCTCCTACCAACCCCTCTCCCTTCCTCTCTTTCCTCTTTTTCCTCCACTGCCACATTGCCTAAACTCTAACCCTGTCCGACCTGCACCAGAGCTACTGTGGGCCGTGGCGGCAGGTCCCCGGCTAACCCGCCTAGGCTCTCCTGTTGCTTTTTCTGTTCTGGGCCCTTCCTTGTTTCACTGTCCCGAGGTTTAAGAAATGTATTCTCAAAATCACTTGAACTTGTGTTGTGAAATTTTCCCTGCACAAAGTCAAGAACCGACACACTACCTGCTGGCCCTAGACAGACCTGAAGGGCAAATAGCAGCCTCTCCAATGTATTTGCGGGTTTGTTTACAGATCCTGGACTATTGGAACTGGAAGAGACCCTAATGCTTTATTGGTCAGTTCTTCATCTTCCAGATGACGTTCAAGTAACTGTGAGAGAAGATGACAGGAGGTAGAGGAGCTTAAAGTTGAAGTGTTGGGCATTCATTGAAAATCAATCTCGAAGAAGAGAAACTGGCTCAGAAAGCGTATTGGAGTCCATGGGGAATCATAATTGCTCTGCAAAAAAATTAATTTGCACGCAGCTTTTCAGGAGCATGCTCCAGGGACGGAGGAGCCAAAAGGCACAAGTGTCTTTGGCTCTCAATGGAATTTGCCAGTGTGGCTTATGGACCCTGAAGAATCCAGGGATGCAAACAGACAAGGGGGGGGATGTGAAGCCAAGTCCCTCAGGCTTTCATAACCCTCACCGATGGAGGGAGCGGAACCATCTTGAAGTTCCAGATAGAAAATATATCCTTCCAAAGACCTGCTATGATAGCATCACATGATTCTCAGCGAGAGAGCAGGCCACAAGAGATAAAATTCCTTTCCTATGAACAACAGTGTGTGGCTGTGAGAGTGTGTAAGTGTGTGTGTGAGAGTGTATGTCTGAGTGTGTGTGCATGCACGCACACTGCCAGATGTCACTGTCTCTGGTTGTCATTTTCTCCTTTCCAGTTGCCAGGGCTGTATGTGACAAGGCCCCTGTGAAAGGTTTATCATTCTGACTACCTTTCATATTTAGTAAACACTTAAAAAATTATTTCCTAATACTTGGAATGACTTTTTCCTCCAGTCCTTCATTGAAGTGTGATGTATTTTTGACCAAAAAAAAAAAAAAAAAGGTTATTACATTATATTACTTTGGGATCTTGGTAAGCTTGGAATAATAGACGTGACAGGACCAAGTTGACATCTGTAAACCATGAGACCAGGGCTTCTGAAGTGACTAAGGAGATGCAGGGAGCAGAAGGAAATGCTCCGGGCTGAGTGCAGGCAAGAAACCTTCCGAAACTCAGGGCGCAATGGGTTCACTGAATTCCAAGGGTCAAGAATGGGCCCATGGCCCTGGCCGGTTGGCTCAGTGGTAGAGCGTCAGCCTGGCGTGCGGGGGACCCGGGTTCGATTCCCGGCCAGGGCACATAGGAGAGGCACCCATTTGCTTCTCCACCCCCCCCTTCCTCTCTGTCTCTCTCTTCCCCTCCCGCAGCCAAGGCTCCATTGGAGCAAAGATGGCCCGGACGCTGGGGATGGCTCCTTGGCCTCTGCCCCAGGCGCTAGAGTGGCTCTGGTCGCGACAGAGCGACGCCCCGGAGGGGCAGAGCATCACCTCCTGGTGGGCAGAGCATCGCCCCTGGTGGGCGTGCCGGGTGGATCCGGTCGGGCGCATGCGGGAGTCTGTCTGACTGTCTCTCCCCGTTTCCAGCTTCAGAAAAAAACAAAAAAAACCCAAACAAAACAAAACAAAACAAAAAAAAGAAAGAATGGGCCCTGAAATGTGATGAGGAAAAAATTTTCGTTACACCTTTTATTGATACTGTGATGAAAACAATGTCACGTCCTAGGAAAGACCTAAAGTATTCCCATGTGGAAACACAGGAGGGCGCTCTAACCAACTAGAGATTGAGAAAACCAGAAAGTTTGCATAGATTTCAACGTGGGAAGAACAAGCCACTAGAGACCCTTTGTTGATGTGAATTCAGGTTTTTACCCAGGAGCAGACTGCTCAGCCTTGGCCCTTAAATGGATACAAAGAAGGAAGCACCAGTGTCAGGGGCTGTGGTCAGAAGGCCAAGTGTCATCTTGAAGAGGATGTGAACAAGCTGGAGAGAAGAGGATGATGAGAACAAAGTGTTTCCTTACTTTCATCAAGAGGAGTTGGAGTCTGTAATATGTAAAACTTGGAATAATAATCCTTAATGGTTTCCAAAGTGCTTTTGTTATTTATTTTTTTATCTATGTATTTATCTATCTATCTATCTATCTATCTATTTGAGAAGGAAAGAAGAGAGAAAGAGGAAAACCATCTCTACTCGTAGTTGCTTCACTTTAGTTGTTTATTGATTGCTTGTCATGTGCTTTGATGGGGGTGGTGGCGCTGCAGCCGAGCCAGTGACCCTTGCTCAAGCCAGTGACCTTGGGAATCATGTCGATGACCATGCACTCAAGCTGGTGAGCTGGAACTCAAGCGTATGAGCCCACATGCAAGCAGGTGACCTCAAGGTTTCAAACGTGGGACCTCAGTGTCCCAGGTCAACACTATCCACTGCACCACAACAAGTACGGCTGCTTTTATATTTTAAATTATCTCTTTGACCGAGGTAGCAAGCTTGTGAGGTAAGTAGAAAAGAGAATATTTATATCCAATTTATGCACAAAACAGAGAGGTTAAGGGACTTGCCCAGAGTCACTCAACTCAAAAGTGGTAGAGTGTTATAATGTAATTCATGAGTTTCACAGAGACACCAAGGCAGGGTACAGAAGAAATATTAGAAGGAGTTTTATTATTAAGCTGGCGACATGCACGGGGCGTTATCAAACCCAAATCGTGCAGCCCAGAATTCAGCTCTGAGGTTGGGTATATAGACATGATCACATACTGGTTGGGGGGAAAAGGAGGGGGCGCACGGTACAAAAGGATTTACAAATAAGCTTATTGAGTTTTTACTGTCTTGTTACAACTTTACATATAGGATCTATCAAAAGGAAAAACATTCCTACACATTAGGACCATAAGATAACACAGTAGTGATGAATGTTTTACATACCTGACAAAGACATTTCCAAACCTTCTAGGATTTACAACCTATCCCTGTTGCCACAATAGTGGGAAATGTTTAGTCTGATAAGGAGAGAAGCTAAATGAAGTTACTTTTGCTAAGAGTGTTGTGGTTAGCTTATTAGGAAGTCTAAAGCTAGTCCTCGCTTGCTTAGTTTACAAGTTTTGTACACACAAAGAATAATGATGTTTATTAGAAAGCATATAAAATGTTACAGAATACAGATTTTTATGCAAGGGGGGTTCATGATCTCTTTGTCTAGAGGTATACGTCACTCTCATGACTCCAGGATGGGAGGAAGAGTCAGGATTAATGTAGGAATTTTTATTTAAGGCACGTAAACATTGTTTCCTAAAGGCTTTTAAGAAAAAAGAGAGAAGAGGAAGGGGTTTTCAGATAGGTTCTATCTTCTCTGCTCTGTCTAGCAAGTGGCGTCAGTCTTTCTGGAAAACTATAAGAACTAGTTAAACTATGACTAGCTGACTTTTGTTCCCTGTAAGCTCTTCTTGTTTTTTTTTTTTTCCCTCAGAAAGGAGGGGTAAGGGAGCCTGACTCTTCCTTTTAAAATACTAATGTTAAGAATTTTGTAGTTCCTCGGCACCTTGTCACCAGAGCAGTTTGTGCTCTTGCCTCGATGTCCTGCTGCCTTACTCACTTGGCTACGGGAGCAGAGACAGCTCTTAGCAACATCGTGCAGTAAGTGCATGTTGTCTTGGTTCTTTCTGCCTTTCATTTCTGACATACAGAAACCCTGTGCCCCAAATCACTCAATGCAGCACTCCCAAATAATAAGAGTAACAGCTACCTGCTAGTATTGAGCACTTGGGTTCCTGGTAGGCTCTGTGCCAATCATTAAACATGCATTATCATACATGAAAGCTGAATACCCAATAGCTAAAAGGTGGAAAGAACCCCAATGTCCATCAACAGAAGAAACAATAAACAGAATGTGGTATATCCCACCTGACCTGTGGTGACACAGTGGATAAAGTGCCTGCCTGGACCACTGAGGTCGCCAGTTTGAAACCCTAGGCTTGCCTGGTCAAGGCACATATGAGAAACAACTATGAGATGATGTTCCCTGTTCCCTAACCTCCCCCGAACTTTCTCTCTCTCTCTCTTCTTTCTAAAGTCAATAAAATAAAATATATATATTTTAATGTGATGTATCCGCCTGACCAGGTGATGGCGCAGTGGATAGAGCGTCGGACTGGGATGTGGAGGACCCGGGTTTGAGACCCCCAGGTCGCCAGCTTGAGCGTGGGCTCATCCGGTTTGAGCAAAGCTCTCCAGCTTGGACCCAAGGTTGCTGGCTTGAGCAAGGGGTTACTCGGTCTGCTGAAGGCCCATGGTCAAGGCACATATGAGAAAGCAATCAATGAACAACTAAGGCAGGTGTTGGGAACCTATGACTCAAGAGCCAGATGTGGCTCTTTTGATGGCTGCATCTGGCTTGCAGACAAATCTTTAATAAGAAAAAATAATAACATTAAAAATATAAAACACTCTCATGTATTACAATCCATTCATTTCCTACCACTCATGGTTACGGGTGGCTGGAGCCAATCACAGCTGTCCTCCGGGACAACACCAAATTTTTATTGGATAATGCATAACGTACACAGGTCGTTGTATGGCTCTCATGAAATTACATTTTAAAATATGTGGCGTTCATGGCTTTCTCAGCCAAAAAGTTTCCCGACCCCTGAACTAAGGTGTTGCAACGAAAAACTGATGATTGATGCTTCTCATCTCTCTCTGTTCCTGTCTGTCTGTCCCTGTCTATTCATCTTTCTGACTCTTGCTCTGTCTCTGTAAAAAAAAAAAAAAAGTGGTGTATCCATGCAATGGAATATTATTTGGTTGTAAAAAGGAATAAATAATGATACATGCTACAACATGAAAGAACCTTAAAAGCATTATGCTAGCCTGACCAGGCGGTGGCACAGTGGATAGAGTGTCGAACTGGGATGTGGAAGACCCAGATTTGAGACCCCGAGGTCGCCAGCTTGAGCGAGGGCTCATCTGCTTTGAGCAAAAGCTCACCAGCTTGAGCCCAAGGTTGCTGGCTCGAGCAAGGGGTTACTCGGTCTGCTGAAGGCCCACGGTCAAGGCACGTATGAGAAAGCAGTCAAATGAACAATTAAGGTGTTGCAACATGCAGTGAAAAACTAATGATTGATGCTTCTCATCTCTGCTTTCCTGTCTGTCTGTCCCTGTCTATCCCTCTCTCTCTGTCTCTGAAAAAAAAAAAGCGTTATGCTAAGTGGAAGAAGCCAGACATGAAATGCTGCATATTGTCTCATTCAATTGATGTGAAGTGTCCAGAAGAGGTAAACCCATTAGAGACAGAAAGTGAGTTAGTGATTGCCTGGGCTAGGGAATGGGGTGAGGGAGAGCTAATGGAGAATGACTGCTAACGGGTACAAGTGTCTTTTGGGGGATTAAAGTGTATCTTCTACTCTGAAACTCTTTCGCCTGCCCTGTGGTGGTGCAGTGGTTGGGACATTGACCTGGAACACTGATGTTGCTGGTTCAAATCCTGGGGCTTGCCCGTTCAAGGCACATACGAAAGCAATGAATGAATAACTAAAGTGAAGCAAGTATGAGTTGATACTTCTTACTGCCTGCCCCCGGCTCTGTAAAATCAATAAATAAAACTTGAAAAAAAGAAACTCTCTACAACATAACCAACCAACTCCTGTGTTGTACCAAGGTGACAAAGGAAGTGTCACTTTCTGACTTGTTATAAAATAGAATACTGTACAGTTTTTACTGTGTATCAAAAGTCTAGTTTCCATATTATATTGATGAGCCTTATAGCACATGGCCTATATCAGACTTCATTATCTTTGCTGGGATAGCTTGCCAGTTTTCTCAGTAAACTTTCCTTTAAATCCATCTTCACTTTTGAAAAAAAACAAACTGTTATCAAAGCAGTACTTGATAGTGTATTTCCAGTTTTTCTAGAAGACAATTTAATTTTTTTTATTATTATTTTTTTACAGAGACAGAAACAGAGAGAGAGAGGGATAAATAGGGACAGAAAGACAGGAACGGAGAGAGATAAGAAGAATCAATCATCAGTTTTTCGTTGTGACACCTTAGTTGTTCATTGATTGCTTTCTCATATGTGCCTTGACCGTGTAAACCCTTGCTCGAGCCAGCAACCTTGGGTCAAACCAGATGAGTCCGCCCTCAAGCTGGCGACTTTGGGGTCTCGAACCTGGGTCCTCAGCATCCCAGTCCAATGCTCTATCCACAGCGCCACCACCTGGTCAGGCAAGACAATTAAAAAAATTAAACCAGCCCTGGCCGGATAGCTTGGTTGGTTAGAGCAGTGGTCCCCAACCCCTGGGCCACAGACCGGTACCAGTTTGTGGGCCATTTGGTACCGGTCCGCAGAGAAAGAATAAATAACTTACATTATTTCCATTTTATTTATATTTAGGTCTGAACGATGTTTTATTTTTAAAAAATGACCAGATCCCCTGTTACATCCCTCTAAGACTCACTCTTGACACTTATCTCGGTCACGTGATACATTCATCCGTTCCACCCTAAAGGCCGGTCCATGAAAATATTTTCTGACATTAAACCGGTCCGTGGCCCAAAAAAGGTTGGGGACCACTGGGTTAGAGTGTTGTCCTGATACTCAGAGGTTGGTGGATCCCTGCTTGCTGCACATACAGGAACAGATTGATGTTTCTGTCTCTCTTTCCCATTCACTCTTTCTAAAATGGATAAATTAAAAATCCTTTAAAGAAAATTAAACCAGTCATTTTTAGTTCAGACTATGTCTTCTCTTTTACATCATTCCTTTAGTAACCATCACCCCCATATAGTTCTTTGTTCCTGGCCAAGTAGCTCAGTTGGTTAGAGCATCATCCCACTACACCAAGGTTGTGGGTTTGATCCCCAGTCAGGGCACCAATGACTGAATAACTGAGAGGAACATCAAAATGATGTTTCCCGCCCCCTTCCTCTCTTTCTCTAAAAATCAATAAACGTATTTCAAAATTCTGTAATAGCTTTTTGTGGATTTCATTACTGAAATACACAAAATTGAAATGGAATCTAGCAAATACAAAGCTGAAATTGTTACAAACATTTTATGTACCTGCAAATCAAACTTCCCACATTATACCGTTTATTCTGTACCATTTGTTCAAATCTTCAGCAACATTTTCTAGATGCCTTTCAGTAGTATTTGCTGACAAAGGAATGGATTTTAGTTTGTCACCATATTGTTTCGCATGTATTTTTTTATTTTTGTATTTTTCTGAAGTTGGAAACGGGGAGGCAGTCAGACAGACTCCCGCATGGGCCCAACCAGGATCCACCCGGCATGCCCACCAGGGGGCGATGCTCTGCCCATCTGGGGCGTTGCTCTGATGCGACCAGAGCCATTCTAGCACCTGAGGCAGAGGCCATGGAGCCATCCTCAACGCCTGGGCCAACTTTGCTCCAATGGAGCCTTGGCTGTGGGAGGGGAAGAGAGAGAGAGGAAGGAGAGGGGGAGGGGTGGAGAAGCAGATGGGCGCTTCTCCTGTGTGCCCTGGCCAGGAACCGAACCCGGGACTCCTGCATGCCAGGCCGATGCTCTACCACTGAGCCAACCGGCCAGGGCCCACATGGATTTCTTTTGACCATTTTTTACCATGATAAGAAATACAAGTGTTTTCCCAAAGGGATCTGTGAACTTTTGTTTTTCTTTATTAAGAGACTTCAAGTGAAGCTTCTGTTAAACATGTATTTTATGTTTAGTGAGATTTAATAAAGTACTACATTGAAAACAGCAGGATGTGAAACATCGCTGAAAAATAGTAGAGGTTTACCTTATATTCTGAATGCTCAGTTTCTAAAGGAACTTTAAGAATTAGAACATCACACAGCATCCAGAAGTCTCCTTTGCACCCCCTCTCTTTTATTACCCCTTCAGTTCTTACTGCTGTATAACAAATCACCCCAGAATTTAGTGTCAAAAAGTAACCATTTTATTGTGCTGACAGACTCTAGATCAAGAAGTCAGCCAAGCCACATGGTGGCTTGTCTCTGCTCCATGATATCTGGGGGCATTGGCTGGGAAAACACGATAGCTTGGGGTGAGGGGAAAGCTGGCCTGGAATTGTCTGGAGATGTCTCTCCTCACATGTCTGTCATTCTGTGAGGGCTGTTAGCTGGGACCTCAGGCAGGGGCCCTGGCCGGAACACTAACAGGTGGCCTCTCTATGTGGCCTACGATCTAGCTTTGGCAGTTGGGCAGCATCACTTCCACCATGCTGTTGATCTCTCAGATTCAAGGGAAGGGGACATAAACTCCTTCTCTCAGAAGGAGCAGTATCAGAGAATTTTTGAACTTGTTTAAAAATAACCACACAAAACCATGACCAGGCGGAGGTGGAGTGGATAGAACGTCAACCTGGGAATGCTGAGAACCCAGGTTTGAAACCCCAAGGTTGAAGACTTGAGCATAGGCTCACCAGCTTAAGTGTGGGGTCACTGGCTTGAGCGTGAAATCATAGACATGACCCCATGGTCGCTGGCTTGAGCTCAAAGGTCACTGGCTTGAGCAAGGGGTCACTCACTCTGCTGGATCCTCTGGTCAAGCACATATGAGAAAGCAATCAATGAACTAACGTGTCGCAATGAAGAGTTGATGCTTCTCATCTCTCCCTTCCTGTCTGTCTCTCCTGTCTGTCCCTCTCTCAAGCTCTCTCTATCTCTCTCTCTCTCTCTGTCACTTAAAATAAATAACTTTTAAAAATGGCCACAAAAAGCCCTGGCTCAGGGCTCAGTTCGTTAGAGCACCACCCAGACCTGCCGAGGTTGTGCTTTTAGCCCCCAGTCAGGGCACATGCAAGAATCAACCAATGACGGCGTGAATGAACGAAACAACAAGTGAACATTTCTCTCTCTCTCTCTGTCTCTCTCCCTTCTGCTTTCTCTAAAAATCAATCAATACTTTTAAAAAAATGGCCACTAAAAGGCCTGACCAGGCAGTGGCATAGTGGATAGAGCATTGGCCTGGGATACTGACGACCTAGGTTCAAAGTCCCAAGGTCACTGGCTTGATTGCGGGCTCACCAACTTAAGCATGGGGTGGCCGGCTTGAGTATGTGATCATAGATATGATCCCATGTTTGCTGGCTTGAAGCCCATGGTTGCTGGCATGAGGCCAGGGTCGTTGGCTTGAGCAAAGGGTCAGTGGATCAGCTGGAGCCCGTGGTCAAGGCACATATGAGAAAGCAATCAATGAACAACTAAGGTGACACAACTACGAGTTGGTGCTTCTCATCTCTCTCTCTTCCTGTCTGTCCCTGTCTGTCCTCCTCCCTCCCTCTTGCTAAAAAAAAAACAGGTCACAAAAAATAACCACCATCTTACCTACCACCATAGACCATTAAACATCCATTTTGAAGATGCTTAGATTGTAAAGATCTTGTTAATTATGACTCCTTCATATTATTATTAACTAATATTTCAAGAGAAATACACACAAAGTGAGTATGTTATTTATTTTTTAGACAGAGACAGACAGAGTCAGAGAGAGGGACAGATAGGGACAAACAGACAGGAAGGGAGATGAGAAGCATCAATTCTTCGTTGCGGCACCTTAGTTGTTCATTGATTGCTTTCTCATATGTGCCTTGACAGGGGTGAGGGTGGGGAGCTCCAGCAGAGTGAGTGACCCCTTGCTCAAGCCAGTGACCTTGGGCTCAAGCCAGCGACCATGGGGTCATGTCTATGATTCTACACTCAAGCCAGCAACCTTGGGGTTTTGAACCTGGGTCCTCTGCCTCCCAGTCCTATGCTGTATTCACTGTGACACCACCTGGTCAGGCAAAATGAGTGTGTTATTAACAAAAAGAATGTGAATCATATTTTAAATGGGTTTCTTTCTCTTTCTTTGTGTGGCTTATTTCTTATCTTCAATTTGTTTGCTGTTGCTTCTACTTTGTATGGGGCTGATGAAAAACTCATACTAGCACTGGAAGGTTAGTGAGTTCCGCCATTTTTTTTATTGCCCACTTGTACTTGTATCCTTCATATCATCTTCATTCAGTCTGGCATTTATTTGTAGGAATCTTTTCAAGCCACTTTTCCATTTGGGGAAGATTGGTTTAGTTAAAACCAGATGTCATAATCTGTAAATTCACAACCTAACGCAGAATTCACATAACCCTGGGACAGGCTAAATAGAAAATGAAAGGGGGTGGGTGCCACTATCCACCCTTTTGTTCTGTGGAGTTCCCACTCCTGCTTTCAGATGTCTGTCAGTGACCCCCAACAAATAGACGAAATGAGGGTGTCATATTTTGTATACATTACAGTTTAATTTCTTTTATCTTTTTGTTATAAAATAAAGTAGCCCTGGCCAGATAGCTCGGTAGGTTTGAGCGTTGTCCTGAAGCATGAAGGTTGCCGGCTTGATCCCTGGTCAGGGCACATACAGAAACAGCTAGATAGTCTTATTTCTCTCTTTCTTCCTTCCTCTCTCACTGAAATCAATAAATAAAATTTAAAAAGTTGTTTCTTTTTCTTCTTTTTTCCAAGTGAGAGGAGGGGAGATAGAGAGACAGACTCTAGCATGCACCCTGACTGGGATCCACCCAGCAACCCCCATCTGGGGCCAATGCTCTGCTCATCTGGGGACATGCTTACAATCGAGCTATTTTTAGTACCTGAGGTGGAGGCTCTATGGAGCCATCCTCAGTGCCTGGGGTTGGTGCACTCAAACCAATCAAGCCATGGCTGCTGCAGGGGAAGAGAAGGGTGGAAGAGGGGTGGAGAAGCAGATGGGTGCTTCTCCTGTGTGCCCTGACCAGGAATCGAACCCACAGGACATCCACACACAGGGCTAATGTGATACCATTGAGCCAAACAGCCAGGGCTATAATTTTTTTAAATATATTTTTTTAATTTATTGATTTTAGTAAGAGAGACAGGAATACTGAGTTGCTCTTGCATGTGCCCCAATTAGGTAATGAACCAGTAACCTCTGTGCTTCGGTACGACACCCCAACCAACCAAGCTATCTGGCCAGGGGCAAGAATAGAAAACTGAAATACAAGTTCTAATATTTGCTTCCCACACCGCAGTGAATCAATCATCTTGCACACCCCACTTTAGAGACAACTGGTTCATTGATTGCATTTTACCAATGAGACAGCTGAGTAATGACAGGTAAGGAAACTTTCTTGAGGTTACACAGCTGCTATGTGATGGAGACAGTATTCAAATGGTTCTGTTTGACTCCAATGCCTACACTCCTTCTATTATGACCAAAAGCTTCTAGCTGGTTCACAGACACACAGTTGTTCGTTCTAGACACCAAAATGGAGGAAGACTACTGAATCTTACTCTTCCAGCCGAGGGCATGTTTCTCTCTGAATGGTCTACGGCAGAGTAAGAGTTAGGATTAGAGAGAGCATGTGGACATAACTGGAATCTAACTCCCAGTCATTGGGCACTTACTATGTGTAAGACATACACAGAGCTGAGCTCTGCATCCTGCCCACAGCCTTAGGAGGGAGCTATGAATGTTACTTCCACTTTACAGATGACAAAATGGAGCAGGTGGCCATGCTGGCATTCCAAGTCAAAAATGGAATAAAACCTGGAAACATTGTGATGCCTCTAGTCCATCTGCTCAGAGACAACATTGTTATAGTTAGCACACAGTAAGAGTTAGTCACATGCCAGGCACTGTGCCAACTACTTTCCATAAATTATATCTCACTTAATTCTCACAACAGCCTCAGAAGAAAGGTACTACAGTGGTACCTCTTTATTCATGATTTCACTTTCCCTGGTTTCAGTTACTCACTGTCAGTCGAAGTCCAAAAATATTACATGGGAAATTCGAGAAATAGACACTTCATCTGATTTAAATTGTGCACCATTCTGAGTAGTGTGTTGAAATTTTTGCCATCCCAGTCTGTCCTACCCAGGACGGAAATCACCCTTTGGTCAGTGTAAACTGTATGCACTACCTGGCCCTCGTCACTTAGTGACCAGCTGGTTATCAGATCTGTTGCCATAGAGGGGGTGGGTGGAGAAAGAGAGGGAAAGGTATATTCACATAACTTTATTATAGTATGTTGTCATAATTGTTCTATTCATTTTTTTTTTCTTTTTTTTTTTTGTATTTTTCTGAAGCTGGAAACAGGGAGAGACAGTCAGACAGACTCCCGCATGCGCCCGACTGGGATTCACCCGGCACACCCACCAGGGGCGAAGCTCTGCCCACCAGGGGGCGATGCTCTGCCCCTCCGGGGCGTCGCTCGGCAGAGGCCAAGGAGCCATCCCCAGCGCCCGGGCCATCCTTGCTCCAATGGAGCCTCGCTGCGGGAGGGGAAGAGAGAGACAGAGAGGAAGGAGGGGGGGTGGAGAAGCAAATGGGCGCCTCTCCTATGTGCCCTGGCCGGGAATCGAACCCGGGTCCCCCGCACGCCAGGCCGACGCTCCACCGCTGAGCCAACCAGCTAGGGCCATAATTGTTCTATTTTGTTAGTTACTGTTTTGATCTCTGACTGTGCTTAATTATAAATTAAACTTTATCATATGTATCTAGGTTTAAAAAAACACAGTAGATCTAAAATTTGGAACCCTCCTTAGGCAACTTGGTGGTCCCCCACTCCCGGGAGGTCACCATATTGATATCGAACTTAGTGCGGACACCCGATCGGCATAGCGCACTACAGCCCAGAACTCCTGGGCTCAAGCGATCCTCCCATCTCAGCCTCCCGAGTAGCTGGGACTACAGGCGCGCGCCACCACGCCCGGCTATGGTTTGGAACCACGCACAGTTTCAGGCACCCACAGAGGGTCTTGGAACAAACAATTCCCCAGTGAATGGGGGGGGTGACTTCTGTATTATAGATTATCCTCATTTTATAGATGCAGAAACTGAGTCTCAGAGTGGTTGGGTAACCTGTTCAAGGTCGCCTGGCTGCTAGCCTGTGGCAGGGCTCCCAGCAGTCTGGCATCTCTTCCATCATTGCTCTGGGTAGGAAATGGACAGACTCTCAGCAGAGCCAGCCTTTCTCGAGGAGTCCACTAGCCATACTGTCGGCATCTTGTCACTGAGCAGATGGAACCCACAGAGGCCTAGAATGGTGCCAGCCTGGGGGTCTGGTGCCAGTCCGAGAAGATACTAAAACAAATTGAACATTTAGAAATCTTCATAGAAATTTTATATTGGTACAGCATCCAAGCGCATGATTCAGTTTTTTTAAATTTTACAAAAGCGTGTGTCCATGACAGATTGGAAATTTAAAATACGAATAGCCTCCTTTTGATGAAAAGGAGGCACCAAAAGCCAAGAAGAAAGCCCCTGCCCCTCCCAAAGCCAAAGCCAATCAAAGCAAAAGCTTTGAAGGCAGAGAAAGCAGTGCTGAAAGGCATCCACAGCCACGCACACACTAAAAAAGTCATGTCACCCACCTTCAGATGGCAGAAGACAATGCGACCCCAAAGGCAGCACGGAAGAGCGCCCCCAGGAGAAAGAAGCTTGACCACTGTGCCATCATCAAATTCCCCCTGACTACTGAGTCAGCCATGAAGAAGATAGAAGACATAATGTTGTCCATTGTTAATGTCAAGGCCCAACAAGAACCCGATCAAGCAGGCTCTGAAGAAGTTCTATGACAGTGACGTGGCCAAGGTCCACACCCTGCTCAGGCCTGCTGGAGAGAAGAAGTCTGGCTCCAGACTAAGATGCTTTGAATGTTGCCAACAAAATTGGCATCACCTAAACTGAGTGCAATTGGCTAATTCTAAATATAAAAAATTTTCAATGTAAAAAAAAAAAAAGGAAGAAAGAAATAACTTTTTTTTTTTTTTGTATTTTTCTGAAGCTGGAAACGGGGAGAGACAGTCAGATTCCCGCATGCGCCCGACCGGGATCCACCCGGCACGCCCACCAGGGGCGACGCTCTGCCGTGACCAGAGCCATTCTAGCGCCTGGGGCAGAGGCCAAGGAGCCATCCCCAGCGCCTGGGCCATGAAAGAAATAACTTATTGTTCACCACAAGTAGTTTGAAAAGCACTGCCTGACCTGTGGTGGCTCAGTGGATAAAGCGTCGACCTGGAAATGCTGAGGTCACCGGTTCGAAACCCTGGGCTTGCCTGGTCAAGGCACATATGGGAGTTGATGCTTCCAGCTCCTCCCCCCTTCTCTCTCTCTCCCTCTCTCTCTCTCTAAAAATGAATAAATAAAATTAAAAAAAAACAGAAAAAAAAAGGAGTAGAAAAGCACTAAGATAGACAAATCCTGTCTATTATCCATTATTATCCATGCCCGTGACCTGTCATTTTGAGAGCAGGAGTGGTCAACTTCAAGCCATAGGAGCAGTGAGCCGGTTTCGAAAAGATTGTGGGGATGGATTGATTCACCCCAAGTTGAATGCTGAGGGTTTGTCAAAGACAATAAAAGCCTGATCTTGTTCCTCTTGGGAGATCCCCAAGAAGAATGAGGCAGTTGGCTTTAAATGATAATGACGTTGGCTTTAAGGACGAGGCATCAGTTTTATTTCAAGGGCTTCCTCGGTAGTATTCCAAGCAGCCATCTCTCAACAGAGGGCATCAATGCTCTGTCCTCTCCATCCAGAGGTGCCATTGCTGTCCTCCCTCAGTTTCAGTAGATCTTGCCATCTTTCCAGATACAGCTGGACATGACCTAGTTATCTGCTGTGGGATAGGACAGGAAGGAATGGGAAGTGGAACTAGATTATAAAGTGAGTTTTAGGGGCTAAGCTACAGGTCCAGGCAGGTGACCAGTCTATAGCTTTTCCCTTCCACCTTCTGCTGGATCAAATGCTACTTATCCCAGCTCTGCTTCCTCCGGCTGTAACACCCAGCCCAATGCTTTTGCATACAGTACCCTGAAAGGTTCTCAGACAATTCTGTGTCAATTTTGCATCTAAGTTCAAGGTCCCCAAAGCAAACACGGGGGAAAGTTCTAGCAGCCAGAACTGAGGCATTAAAGTTGACCCCAGGCAGAGTCCTGGAGTGCTAGGCTGGAGCTGCTAACAGTCGCTCTGGCTTAGCGCCTGCGGCAAGGCTGAGCTTGTAGCAGGAGGGTTGGTTGATTCTCAGAAAGTGGGGGGAGGAGCAGAGTGTGGGAACCAGCAGAACCTGAGCCCACATTGTCCCTTTACCTGGAATGCAAAGCGCTTCCCAATCTGACCCGATTGTGATGCTAACAGTTAATATCCAGTGAGCACTTTTTATGTGCCAGCTACCATTCCAAACTGACATGTATAAACCCACTGAATCCTCAAACTAATCTTATGAGTTCCAGTCTTAGCTCCATTTTACAGATGGGGAAATTGAGGCCCAGAGAAGTTATGAACTTAAGTGATAGCTAATATGTGGTGGAGTTGAAATTCAAACCCAGGGAAGTGTGGCTCAGAGGGGCAGATGTTTAGCCAATAGCTTATCCTCTGAAACACAGGGTGGGAAAAAAGTAGGTTTACAGTACTTCATATGGAAAATAATACCATAATTAATAAATAACAATACAAAGATCAACTCTGTTCTGTGTACACACAAATCTACTTTTGCCCACCCCTGCGTTTGCCTTGTCATAGGGACCTTAAATGCCTTAACCCAGGGATCAGGAAACTATGGCTCGGGAGCCAGATGTGGCTCTTTTGATGGTTGCATCTGGCTCACAGGCAAATCTTTTTTTTTTTTTTTTTTTGTATTTTTCTGAAGTTGGAAACGGGGAGGCAGTCAGACAGACTCCCACATGCACCCGACCGGGATCCACCCAGCATGCCCACCAGGGGGCGATGATCTGCCCATCTGGGGCATTGCTCTGTTGCAACCAGAGCCATTCTAGTGCCTGAGGCAGAGGCCAAAAAGCCATCCTCAGCGCCCGGGTCAACCTTGCTCCAATGGAGCCTTGGCTGTGGGAGGGGAAGAGAGAGACAGAGAGGAAGGAGAGGGGGAGGGGTGGAGATGAAAATGGGAGCTTCTCCTGTGTGCCCTGGCTGGGAATTGAACCCGGGACTCCTGCACGCCAGGCCGATGCTCTACCACTGAGCCAACCGGCCAGGGCCGCAGACAAATCTTTAATAAGTCGACTCAACATTTGTAGCGTGCCTTTATTTTTATTATTTATTTATTTTTTTACAGAGACAGAGAGTCAGAGAGAGAGATAGATAGGGATAGACAGACAGGAACAGAGAGAGATGAGAAGCATCAATCATCAGTTTTTTGTTGTGACCCCTTAGTTGTTCATTGATTGCTTTCTCATATGTGCCTTGACCACGGGCCTTTAGTAGACCGAGTAACCCCTTGCTTGAGCCAACGACCGTAGGTTCAAGCTGGTGAGCTTTTGTTCAAACCAGATAAGCCCATGCTCAAGCTGGTGACCTCAGGGTCTTGAACCTGGGTCCTTGGCATCCCAGTCTGACGCTCTATCCACTGCGCCACTGCCTGGTCAGGCAACAAATCTTTAATTAAAAAAAAATAACATTAAAAATATAAAACCTTCTCATGTATTACAATCCATTCATTTCCTACCACTCATGTTCATGGTTGCCGGTGGCTGGAGCCAATCACAGCTGTCCTCCGGGACAACACCAAATTTTTATTGGATAATGTGTAAGGTACACAGGTCGTTGTATGACTCTCACAGAATTACATTTTGAAATACGTGGCGTTCATGGCTCTCTCAGCCAAAAAGTTTCCCGACCCCTGCCCTAACCTGTAGGAGTGGCTCTAATGGTGGAGATTTCAGACACGGGGGAGCATGATAGGGGAGAGAATTCTAGTCTTGGAGTCCTTCCTTGAAGGCACACTCAGTTGTGCTATCTGAGCCCCACATCTCATGATAGCTCCTTTGTGAGACCAACCATTCCCGCCACTTATAGGAAATAAATGAGAGAAGATAGTCTCCTGCTTGCGCTTGTGGCATCTTTGTAAATGATCCAAGACCTCCAAGCCTTGGCTTCAAAGCTTCGATGGCCCTTGCTTGTATGGTTTGAGTTCATTTGAACATTGTTTCCACTAGAATAATCAGAGAACCTAGTGAGATCTCAACTTGAAGCATTTTTTGTTGTATTTTGTAGTGTTCCTCACTGTCCTTTTTTCTGTTTCTGGAGATAAAAAAATACGGCCTTTGTGGCCTGGTCAGTGGCACAATGGATAGAGTATTGTCCTAGAGTGCCGAGGGTGCTGGCTTGATCCTGAAGTCATAGCTTTGAGCCCTAGTCAAAGCCCATATGAGAAGCAATCAGTTTTCTTTAGTTTTATTTAAAAAATTTTTTATTACCCTGACCTGTGGTGGTGCAGTGGATAAAGCATCGACCTGGAAATGCTGAGGTCGCCGGTTCGCAACCCTGGGCTTGCCTGGTCAAGGCACATATGGGAGTTGATGCTTCCTGCTCCTCCCCACCTTCTCTCTCTGTCTCTCTCCCTTTCTCCTCTCTAAAATGAATAAATAAAATTTAAAAAAAATTTAAAAATAAAATTTTTATTAATTTTATTTTATTGTGTTAACATGGATTCAAGTGTCCCACTCAATAAAACATCCTCACCCCCACCCCAGTGTCCCTATTTACACCCCCTTTGCTCCCTCTCCCCCAACTCCCTTCCCCTTCCCTCTGGGACTTGCTGTCCTGCTATCTGTATCTATGTGTTATGTATATATAATTTCTCTAATCCCTTCACCTTCTCTGGTCCCATCCCCTTATTCCCCTTCCCTCTGACAGCTGTCCCTCTGCTCCCTGTGATCCTGCCTCTGTCTCTATTCCATTCCTCAGTTCACTTTGTTCATTAGATTCCACATATAAGTGAGATCATATGATATTTGTCTTTCTCTGCCTGGCTTATTTCACTTAGCATAATAACCTCTAGGTTCATCCATACCATTGCAAAAGGTAAGATTTTCTTCTTTTTCACAGTTATGTACTATTCCATTGTGTATGTGTACCACTGCTTTCTAATCTACTCATCCACTGACGGACATTTGGGCTGTTTCCAAATGTTGGCTACTGTAAATGATGCTGCAACAAACATGGGGAACCACATATTTTTTTGAATCAGTGATATGGTGTTCTTAGGATATGTTCCTAAAAGTGGGATAGCTGGGTCAAAGGGCAGTTTCATTTTTAATTTTTTTGAGGAATTTCTATACTGTTTTCCACAGTGGCTGCACCAGTCTGCAGTCCCACCAGCAGTGCAGGAGGGTTCCGTTTTCTCCACATCCTCGCCAGCACTTATTCTGTGTTGTTTTGTTAATGAGCGCCATTCTGACTGGTGTGAGGTGGTATCTCATTTTGGTTTTAATTTGCATTTCTCTGATGATTAGTGACATGGAACATTTTTTCATATGCCTATTGGCCATGTGTATGTCCTCTTTAGAGAAGTATCTATTCAGTTCCTTTGCCCATTTTTTAATTGAATTGTTTACCTTCCTGGTGTTGAGTTTTAGAAGTTCTTTATAAATTTTGGATATTAACCCCTTATCAGATGGATTGGCAAATATGTTCTTCCATTGTGTGGGTTGTCTTTTTATTTTGTTAATGGTGTATTTTGCTGTGCAAACCCCTTTTAGTTTGATATAGTCCCATTTCTTTATTTTGTTTATTATAGTCCCATTTGTTATTTCGTCTTACTTGCCATGGAGATAAATCGGCAAAAATATTGCTACAAGAGATATCAGAGAGTTTACTGCCTATGTTTTCTGCCAAGATGTTTATGGTTTTGCAACTTACATACAAGTATTTTAGCCATTTTGATTTTATTTTTGTGAATGGTGTAAGTTGGTGGTCTAGTTTCATTTCTTTGCATGTACCTGTCCAATTTTCCAAACACCATTTTTTTTATTAATTTTAATGGGTGACATTGGTAAATCAGGGTACATATGTTCAGAGAAAACATCTTTAGGTTATTTTGACATTTGATCATGCTGCATTCCCATCGCCCAAAGTCCAATTGTCTTCTGTCACCTTCTAACTGATTTTCTTCGTGCCCCTCCTTCCCCCAACCCCCTCCCTCTCCTCTCCCCCACCCCGTAACCCCCACACTCTTGTCCATGTCTCTGAGTCTCATTTTTATGATACATATAGTTCTTAGTTTTTTTCTGATTTACTTATTTCGCTCAGTATAATGTTATCAAGGTCCATCCATGTTATTGTAAATGATCCGATGTCACTATTTCTTATAGCTGAGTAGTATTCCATAGTATATATGTATCAAAGCTTTTTAATCCACTCATCCACTGACGGACACTTGGGCTGTTTCCAGATCTTCGCTATTGTGAACAATGCTGCCATAAACATGGGGGTGCTTTTCTTCTTTTCAAACAGTGCTATGATGTTCTTGGGGTATATTCCTAACAGTGGTATAGCTGGGTCAAAAGGCAGCTCGATTTTTAATTTCTTGAGGAATTTCCATACTGTTTTCCACAGTGGCTGCATCAGTCTGCATTCCCACCAGCAGTGCAGGAGGGTTCCCTTTTCTCCACATCCTCGCCAGCACTTATTCTATGTTGTTTTGTTGATGAGCGCCATTCTGAATGGTGTGAGGTGATATCTCATTGTGGTTTTAATTTGCAGTTCTCTAATGATTAGGGATGTTCAGCATTTTTTCATATGCCTATTAGCCATCTGTATGTCCTCTTTGGAGAAGTGTCTATTCATTTCTTTTGCCCATTTTTGGATTGGATTGTTTGTCTTCCTGGTATTAAGTTTTACAAGATCTTTATAAATTTTGGTTATTAACCGCTTATCAGATGCATTATCAAATATATTCTCCCATTGTGTAGTTTGTCTTTTTATTCTGTTCTTATTGTCTTTAACTGTGCAGAAGCTTTTTAGTTTGATAAAGTCCCACTTGTTTATCCTGTCTTTATTTCACTTGCCTGTGGAGACAAATCGGCAAATATATTGCTGCGAGAGATGTCAGAGAGCTTACTGCCTATGTTTTCTTCTAAGATGCTTATGGTTTTACGCCTTACATTTAAGTCTTTTATCCATTTTGAGTTTATTTTTGTGAGTGGTGTAAGTTGGTGGTCTAGTTTCATTTTTTTGCAGGTAGCTGTCCAATTTTCCCAACACCATTTATTAAAGAGGCTGTCTTTACTCCATTGTATTCTCTCCCCTTCTTTGTCAAATATCAATTGACCATAAAGGCATGGGTTTATTTCTAGGTTCTCAGTTCTGTTCCATTGATCTATATGCCTGTTCTTATGCCAGTACCAGGCTGTTTTGAGTACAATGGCCTTGTAGTATAACTTGATATCTGTAAGTATGATACCTCCCACACTGTTCTTCCTCTTCAAAATTGCTGAGGCTATTTGTGATCTCTTTTGGTTCCAAATAAATTTTTGGAATATGTGTTCTATATCTTTGAAGTAAGTCATTGGTATTTTAATCAGTATTGCATTGAATTTATAAATTGCTTTGGGTAATATAGACATTTTAATGATGTTTATTCTTCCTAACCATGAGCATGGTATATACTTCCACTTGTTTGTATCTTCCCTGATTTCTTTTATCAATGTTTTATAATTTTCCGAGTACAAGTCTTTAATCTCCCTGGTTAAATTTATTCCTAAATACTTTATTTTTTTGGTTGCAATGGTAAAGGAGATTGATTACTTAATTTCTCTTTCTGACAGTTTATTGTCAGTTTATAAAAATGCCCCTGATTTATGAGTATTAATTTTATATCCTGCCACCTTGCTGAATTCATTTATCAGGTCTAGTAGTTTTTTGACTGTGACTTTAGGGCTTTATTTTTTTTATTTTTTGTATTTTTCTGAAGCTGGAAACTGGGAGAGACAGTCAGACAGACTCCCGCATGCGCCCGACCGGGATCCACCCGGCACGCCCACCAGGGGCGACGCTCTGCCCACCAGGGGGCGATGCTCTGCCCCTCCGGGGCATTGCTCGGCCCTGACCAGAGCCACTCTAGCGCCTGGGGCAGAGGCCAAGGAGCCATCCCCAGCGCCCGGGCCATCTTTGCTCCAATGGAGCCTCGGCTGCCGGAGGGGAAGAGAGAGACAGAGAGGAAGGAGGGGGGGTGGAGAAGCAAATGGGCGCTTCTCCTATGTGCCTTGGCCGGGAATCAAACCCGAGTCCCCCGCACACCAGGCTGATGCTCTACCGCTGAGCCAACCGGCCAGGGCCACTTTAGGGCTTTCTATATACAATATCATATCATTTGCAAATAATGATAGTTTTACTTCTTCTTCTCCAATTTGGATATCTTTTATTTCTTTTCCTTGTCTGATTGCTGTGGCTAGGACTTCCAGAACTATGTTGAATAAGAGTGGTGAAAGCGGGCACCCCTGCCTTGTTCCTGATCTTAAGGGGATTGCTTTTAATTTTTGCCCATTGAGTATGATGTTGGCTGTGGGTTTGTCATAGATGTCCTTTATCATGTTGAGATATGTTCCCTGTATTCCCACTTTGTTGAGAGTTTTGATCATGAATGGGTGCTGGATTTTATCAAATTATCATGTGGTTTTTCTCCTTCCTTTTGTTTATGTGATGAATCACATTGATTGATTTGCAAATATTGTACCAGCCTTGCCTCCCAAGAATAAATCCCACTTGATCATGGTGTATTATTTTTCTCATATATTGCTGGATCCGGTTTGCTAATATTTTGTTGAGGATTTTAGCATCTAAATTCATCAGGGATATTGGCCTATAATTTTCTTTCTTTGTGTTATCTTTGCTTGGTTTTCAAATCAGAATTATGCTTGCCTCATAAAAGGAGCTTGGAAATCTTTCTTCCTCTTGAATTTTTTTGAAATGGCTTGAGAAGGATAGGAGTTAGTTCTTCTTTGAATAGTTGGTAAAATTCACTTGTGAAGCCATCAGGTCCAGGACTTTTCTTTTTTGGGAGTTTTTTGATAACTGTTTCTTTTTTTTCTTTTTTTTTTTTTTTTGTATTTTTCTGAAGCTGGAAACGGGGAGAGACAGTCAGACAGACTCCCGCATGTGCCCGACCGGGATCCACCTGGCACGCCCACCAGGGGGCGATGCTCTGCCCCTCCGGGGCATCGCTCTGTTGTGACCAGAGCCACTCTAGCGCCTGGGGCAGAGGCCAAGGAGCCATCCCCAGTGCCCGGGCCATCTTTTGCTCCAATGAAGCCTCGGCTGTGGGAGGGGAAGAGAGACAGAGAGGAAGGAGAGGGGGAGGGGTGGAGAAGCAGATGGGCGCTTCTCCTGTGTGCCCTGGCTGGGAATCGAACCTGGGATTTCTGCATGCCAGGCCGACGCTCTACCACTGAGCCAATCGGCCACGGCTTTGATAACTGTTTCAATCTCATTTGTTGTAATTGGTCTGTTTAGGTTTTCTGATTCTTCCAGATTAATTTTTGGAAGATTATATGTTTCAAGGAATTTGTCCATTTTCATCTAGGTTGTCTAGTTTTTTGGCGTACAGTTCTTCATAATATTTTTTTACAATATTTTGTATTTCTGTTGTGTTAGTTGTTATTTCTCCACTCTCGTTTCTAATTTTATTTATTTGAGTCCTCTCTTTTTTTCTCTTGGTGAGTCTGGATAAAGGTTCATCGATATTGTTTACCTTTTCAAAGAACCAGCTCAGGTTTCATTGATCCTTTGTATTGTTTCTTTAGCCTCTATGTCATTTATTTCTGCTCTGATCTTTATTATTTCCTTCCTTCTACTAGCTCTTGGCTTTACTTGCTGTTCTTTTTCCAGTTCTTTTAGCTGTAGGGTCAAGTTGTTTATTTGAGCTTTTTCTACCTTCTTGAGGTATGCCTGTAATGCTATAAACTTCCCTCTCAGGACTGCTTTTGCTGTGTCCCATGAATTTTGAGTTGATGTATGCTCATTATTGTTCGTTTCTAGGAATTTTTAAATTTCTTCTTTGATCTCATTGTTTACCCATTCGTTATTTAATAACATGCTATTTAGTTTCCAAGTGTTTGAGTATTTTTTCAGTTTTTCTGTTGTGGTCGATTTCTAGTTTCATGCCATTGTGATTGGAGAAAGTGCTCGATATGATTTCAATCTTCTTAAATTTGTTGAGACCACTTTTGTGCCCTAAAATGTGGTCTATTCAAGAGAATGTACCATAAGCACTTGAAAAGAATGTATATTCTGCTGTTTTAGGATGAAAGGTTCTGAAGATATCTATTAAATCGAGTTGATCTAGTATGTCTTTTAAGTCTGCTGTTTCTTTGTTAATTTTCTTTCTTGAGGATCTATCCAGTGATGTTAGTGCGGTATTGAAATTTCCTACTATTATAGTATTGCTGTTGATCTCGCCCTTTAAATACATCAAAGTCTGCTTTATATATTTAGGTGCTCCTATATTAGGTATATAGATATTTATAATGGTTATATCTTCCTTTTGGATTGCTCCCTTTATCATTATGTAGTGACCCTCTTTATCTCTTACTATAGTCTTTGTTTTAAAGTCCATTTTGTCTGATACAAGTATTGCTACCCCAGCTTTCTTTTCATTTCCATTTGTGTGAAATATTTTTTCCATCCTTTTATCTTCGGTCTGTGTGCATTTTATGATTTAAGGTGTGTCTCTTGTAGACAGCATATGTATGGGTCCTGTTTTCTTATCCACGCAGTTACCCTATGTCTTTTGATTGGATTATTTAATCCATTTACATTTAAGGTTATTATTGATATGTAATTGTTTATTGCCATTTTATTCTTTAAAACTGTATTCCTCTTTTGCTATATTCTTTTTCTCCTTTGACCTGTTTACAACAGGCCCCTTAGCATTTCTTCCAGCCTTGGTTTGGTTGTAGTGAATTCCTTGAGGGTTTTTTTTTTTTTTTTTTTTTTTTTTGTCTGGAAAGCTTTTTATTTCTCCTTCAATTTTAAATGATAGCCTTGCTGGATAAAGTAGTCTTGGTTGTAGGCTCTTGTTCTGCATTACTTTGAATATTTCTTGCCAGTCCCTTCTGGCCTCAAGTGTTTCTGTTGAGAAGTTGGAAGTCATCCTTATGGGGGCTCCTTTGTAGGTGATAGTCTTTTTTTCTCTAGCAGCTTTTAATATTTTCTCTTTATCACTTAGCTTTGGTATTTTAATTATGATGTATCTTGGTGTTGATATCTTTGGGTCTCTTTAATGGAGTTCTCTGTTCTTCTTGAACATGTGAGATGTTTTCCTGCCTTAATTGAGGGAAGTTTTCAGCTATAATATGCTTGAACAAAGTCTCTATCCCTTGTTCTTTCTCTTCTTCTTCAGGAACCCCTATGATGCAGATGTTATTTCTCTTCATGTTGTCACAGAGCTCTCTTAGAGTTTCCTCAGACTTTTTGAGCCTCTTTTCTTTTTTCTGCTCTGCTTCCGTGCCTTTATTTATCATGTCCTCTAACTTGCTGATTTGATTCTCAGCTTCATCCATCCTGCTTTTAATTCCTTCCATTGTGTTCTTCGTTTCTGATATTGTTTTTGTCATTTCTGACTGACTCTTTTTTATTATTTCAATGTCCTTTTTTATATTTGCTATCTCTTTATTTAAGTCAGGGGTCCCCAAACTACAGCCCGCGGGCCACATGCGGCCCCCTGAGGCCATTTATCCGGCCCCCGCTGCACTTCTGGAAGGGGCACCTCTTTCATTGGTGGTCAATGAAAGGAGCACATTGACCATCTCATTAGCCAAAAGCAGGCCCATAGTTCCCATTGAAATACTGTTCAGTTTCTTGATTTAAATTTACTTGTTTTTTATTTTAAATATTGTATTTGTTCCCGTTTTGTTTTTTTACTTTAAAATAAGATATGTGCAGTGTGCATAGGGATTTGTTCATATTTTTTTTTTATAGTCCAGCCCTCCAACAGTCTGAGGGACAGTGAACTGGCCCCCTGTGTAAAAAGTTTGGGGATCCCTGATTTAAGTGTTCGTAATGACCATCTATTGTTGTTCTAAGATCTTTGAGCATCCTTACAATCGTTATTTTAAACTCTGCATCTAGTAATTCGGTTATATCTGATTCATTCAGGTCCTTTTCTGGGGATATCTCTTGATTCATTTGTGTTGCATTTCTTTGCCTTCTCATTTTCTCTGTGTAAAGGAAGGTTTGGGCCACTGGAGTCCACTGGGTGTGGTCTCTGTTCCCTAGGTATGGTCTATCTGCAGGCCCGCCACCCCCTCTGCTGTTGCTGCCTTGGGTGTTTGGGTTTGGGCGTTTCCAGTGCCTGCCCACTGGGGCTGTTACTGTGGTTTCTGCCTCTCCTTCACGGGAGTGGCTGTGATCACGTGCTCAGGTGTACAAGCCTTGGTAGCCTTGGCCTTGGCCTTTGCCTTGCCCCTGTGGGTGGTGTTATGCTTGGTCCTGAGGGCAGTGGTGAGCACCTTTGCTCAGCTGCGGGTCTCTGCCTGTTTCTGGGCTTTTGCCCCACACTTGCAGGAAGAGCTCACTCGTGGGACAGCTACAATCCTTGGCTCCACAGGCCAGGGGGGACTGCGTGCCCACGTTTAGTAGCGAGACTCCAACTGTTCTGGACTTTTGTCTCCACCCCTGCAGGAGGAGCTGGCTCCCAAGTCAAGCCACAAGCTTCAGTTCCATGGGCGGGGCAAGACTGTACTTCTGTGCCCTTGCTCAAGGGCTGGTCTCCACCCCTTCTGGGGTTCCTACCTTTCTCCCGCAGGCTGGATTACAGGCTGCCTGCAGCTGGGCTTGACCGCTTTTGCATGCCCCTCCCCAGCCAGGCAAGACTGAGCTCACACCTGGGCCCAGTGGTGGCCAGCCAGCTTCTGCCCTTGCTGACAGGACTGCGCTTCCATGTCCCACCGCCGCCTGCCCTCTGGCAAGCCCTCAGCCATGTGGGTGTGGGCGCTGCCGCTCAAACCCTAACACTCACTACTGTAGTCCCGAAAACTCCTTCCTTCTAAGCAACTCTGCTCTGAGTGCCATGGGAGAGCTTTTTTGGCTGGTGTCCTGTTTCCCTTTGCTGGTATTGCTGTTTCCAGGGGAAATATTCACTTTAGATTTGTGGAGTGACTCATCCCAGGGGTTTGGGTGACTGTCTCCCAAAATGTTTCTCCCTGTGCCTCCTAGATTACACTCTTCCTGTTACTTCGGTCCTCTCCTCTCTCCCCATCCCCCGGAGCTCCAGGTGAGTGGTTGTGAGAGGTGTTCTGCGTGCTCCCTTTAAGAAGAATCCTGGGTCTGAGAAATCAGTATCTTTCTCACAAACAGTATCCTGACTTATTTCCAGCTAAATACTGTCCATACACCTCTTCTAGGCTCTGGGGATGCAGGCTGGGGCTTTGTTCCTGGTGTTCAGGACCCTTCCCTCTCTGCTAAACTCACTTCCCGCCATGAGAGTCTCTCCTGGCTGCCGTTCGCTCTGGGGAGCTGGGCAGCCCTCTCCACATTTCTGCTTTTCCTACCAGTCTCGGTGTGGCTTCTTCAGTGTTCCTTGGTTGAAGAGTCCTCTTAGTTTAGTCCAAAGTTGGTTTTTCCTGATGATAGTTCTTAAAATTAGTTTGTAATCCACTTTGGTTCTGGGAGGTGGATGTTGGTACGTCTGCCTACTCCAACGCCATCTTGTCTTCTCCCAACATCATTTATTAAAGAGACTGTCTTTACTCCATTGTATTCTCTCCCCTTCTTTGTCAAATATCAATTGACCATAAAGGCATGGGTTTATTTCTGGGTTCTCTGTTCTGTTCCATTGATCTGTATGCCTGTTCTTATGCCAGTACCAAGCTGTTTTAATTACAATGGCCTTCTAGTATAACTTGATACCAGGAAGTGTGATATCTCCAATTTTGTTCTTCATTTTCAAGATTGCTGAGGCAAGTTGTGTTCTTTTTTTGGTTCCATATACATTTTTGGAATATTTGTTCTATATCTTGGAAGTATGCCATTAGTATTTTAATAGGAACTGCATTGAATTTATACACTGCTTTGCGTAGTATAGACATTTTAATGATATTTATTATTCCTATCCATGAACATGATATATGCTTTCACTTGTTAGTATCTTCCTTGATTTCTCTTTTCCATGTCTTATAATTTTCTTTTACCTCCTTGGTTAAATTTACTCCTAGGCACTTTATTTTTGTTGCCGTAATGAAGGGGATTGTTTCCTTATTTTCTTTTTCAGTTTATTCTTGGTGTATAAAAATGCCACTGATTTCTGAATATTAATTTTATATTCTGCCACCTTGCCAAATTAATTTATCAGGTCTAGTAGTTTTCTGATGCAGACTTTAGGGTTTTCTTTGTACAGTATTATGTCATCAACAAATAATGATAATTTTACTTCTTCTTTTCCAATTTGGATGCCTTTTATTTCTTCTCCTTATCTGATTGCTTAGGCTAGGACTTCCAGAACTATGTCGAATAAAAGTGATGAAAGCATACACCCTTGCCTTGTTCCTGATCTTAAGAGGATTGTTTTTAATTTTTGCCCATTGAGTATGATGTTGGCTGTGGGTTTGTAATAGATGGCCTTTATTATGTTCAGGTATGTTCCCTGTATTCCCACTTTGCTGAGAGTTTTGATCATAAATGGGTGCTGGATTGTACCAAATGCTTTTTCTGTATCTATTGATATAATAGTGTGATTTTTCTCCTTCCTTTTGTTTATGTGATGAATCATATTTATTGATTTGCGAATGTTATTCCAGCCTTGTCTCCCTGGAATGAATACCATTTGGTCATGATGTATGATCTTTTTGATGTAATGCTGGATCCGGTTTGTTAATATTTTGTTGAGAATTTTAGAATCTATGTTCATCAGCAATATTGGCCTACAGTGAAATTTATCCATTTCACTTTCTTTGTGGTGTCTTTACATGGTTTTGGAATGAGAATAATGCTTGCCTCAAAAGAGTTTGAAGATTACACTAGAAGGAATATACAGCAGGCTGGAGGAAGCAGAGGATCATATCAGTGATTTTGTGTGTGTGTGTGTGTGTGTGTGTGTGTGTGTGTGTGTGTGGCAGAGACAGAGAGAGTAAGAGAGAGGGACAGATAGGGAGAGACAGACAGGAAGGGAGACAGATGAGAAACATCAATTCTTTGTTGTGGTTCCCTCAGTTGTTTATTGATTGATTCCTCATATGTGCCTTGACTGGGGGGTTACAGCAGACCAAGTGACCCCTTCCTCAAGCCAGTGACCTTGGGCTCAAGCTGGTGAGCCTTGCTCAAACCAGATGAGCCCACACTCAAGCTGACGACGTCGGGGTATCAAACCTGGGTTTTCCTCATCCAAGTCCGACGCTCTATCCACTACGTCACCGCCTGGTCAGGCTTGAATTTTTTTTTTCCTTAATAAATTTTTATTAATGATAATGGGACGACATTAATAAATCAGGGTACATATATTCAAAGAAAACATGTCTAGGTTATTTTGTCATTAAATTATGTTGCATAGCCCTCGCCCAAAGTCAGATTGTCCTCCGCCTCCCTCTATCTAGTTCTCTGTGCCCCTCCCCCTCCCCCTAACTCTCTCCCTCCCTCCCTCCCATGACCTCCCTCCCCCCACCCCTGGTAACCACCACACTCTTGTCCATGTCTCTTAGTCTCGTTTTTATATTCCACCAATGTATGGAATCATGTAGTTCTTATTTTTTTCTGATTTACTTATTTCACTCCGTATAATGTTATCAAGATCCCACCATTTTGCTGTAAATGATCTGATGTCATCATTTCTTATGGCTGAGTAGTATTCCATAGTGTATATGTGCCACATCTTCTTTATCCAGTCTTCTATTGAAGGGCTTTTTGGTTGTTTCCATGTCTTCCACTGTTCCATGGCCACTGTGAACAGTGCTGCAATGAACATGGGGCTACATGTGTCTTTACGTATCAATGTTTCTGAGGTTTTGGGGTATATACCCAGTAGAGGGATTGCTGGGTCATAAGGTAGTTCTATTTGCAGTTTTTTGAGGAACCATCATACTTTCCTTGATAATGGTTGTACTACTTTACAGTCCCACCAACAGTGGATGAGAGTTCCCTTTTCTCCGCAGCCTCTCCAACATTTGCTACTACCTGTCTTGTTGATAATAGCTAATCTAACAGGGGTGAGGTGGTATCTCATTGTAGTTTTGATTAGCATTTCTCGAATAACTAATGAAACTGAGCATCTTTTCATATATCTGTTGGCCATTTGTATTTCTTCCTGGGAGAAGTGTCTGTTCATGTCCTCTTCCCATTTTTTTATTGGATTGTTTGTTTGTTTGTTGTTGAGTTTTATGAGTTCTTTGTAAATTTTGGATATTAGGCCCTTATCTGAGCTGTTGCTTGAAAATATCATTTCCCATTTAGTTGGCTGTCTGTTTATTTTTATATCAGTTTCTCTTGCTGAGCAAAAACTTCTTAGTCTGATGTAGTCCCATTCATTTATCTTTGCCTTCACTTCTCTTGCCATTGGAGTCAAGTTCATAAAATGTTCTTTAAAACCCAGGTCCATGATTTTAGTACCTATGTCTTCTTCTATGTACTTTATTGTTTCAGGTCTTATATTTAGGTGTTTGATCCATTTTGAATTAATTTTAGTACACGGGGACAGGCTGTAGTCGAGTTTCATTCTTTTGCATGTGGCTTTCCAGTTTTCCCAACACCATTTGTTGAAGAGGCTTTCTTTTCTCCATTGTGTGTTGTTGGCCCCTTTATCAAAGATTATTTGACCATATATATGTGGTTTTATTTCTTGGCTTTCTATTCTGTTCCATTGGTCTGAGTGTCTATTTTTCTGCCAATACCATGCTGTTTTGATTATCGTGGCCCTATAATATAGTTTAAAGTCAGGTATTGTAATGCCCCCAGCTTCATTCTTTTTCCTTAGGATTGTTTTGGCTATTCGGGGTTTTTTATAGTTCCATATAAATCTGATGATTTTTTGTTCCATTTCTTTAAAAAATCTCATAGGAATTTTGATGGGAATTGCATTAAATTTATATATTGCTTTGGGTAATATGGCCATTTTAATTATATTTATTCTTCCTATCCAAGAACAAGGAATATTTTTACATCTCATTGTGTCTTTTTCTATTTCTCTTAATAATGCCTTGTAGTTTTCGTTATATAGGTCCTTTACATTCTTTGTTATGTTTATTCCTAGGTATTTTATTTTTGTTGTTGCAATAGTGAAGGGGATTATTCTTTTCAGTTCGTTCTCAATTGTTTCATTGTTGGCATATAGAAAGGCTATGGACTTTTGTATGTTAATTTTGTATCCTGCGACCTTACTGTATTGGTTTATTGTTTCTAATAATCTTTTTGTGGAGTCCTTCGGGTTTTCGATGTATAGGATCATATCATCAGCAAAAAGTGATAACTTTACTTCTTCTTTTCCGATATGGATGCCTTTTATTTCTTTGTCTTGTCTGATTGCTCTGGCCAGAAC
The DNA here is from genome assembly GCF_036850995.1 of Saccopteryx leptura. Lineage (NCBI taxonomy): Eukaryota > Metazoa > Chordata > Mammalia > Chiroptera > Emballonuridae > Saccopteryx > Saccopteryx leptura. The sequence continues at coordinate 111,391,910 of NC_089516.1, read as the reverse complement.
TTCTAGCACCACGTTAAATAAGAGTGGAGAGAGTGGACAACCCTGTCTTGTTCCTGATTTAAGGTAGAAAGTCCTCAGTTTTATGCCGTTTAATATGATGTTGGCTGATGGTTTATCATATATGGCCTTTATCATGTTAAGATATTTTCCTTCTATACCCATTTTGTTGAGAGTCTTAAACATAAAATTGTGTTGTATTTTATCAAAAGCCTTTTCTGCATCTATTGATAAGATCATGTGGTTTTTGTTCTTTGTTTTGTTTATATGGTGTATTACGTTAACCGTTTTGCATATGTTGAACCATTCTTGAGATTCTGGGATGAATCCCACTTGATCATGATGTATTATTTTTTTAATATGTTGTTGTATTCGGTTTGCCAGTATTTTGTTTAGTATTTTAGCATCTGTATTCATTAGAGATATTGGTCTGTAGTTTTCTTTCTTTGTGCCATCCTTGCCAGGTTTTGGTATGAGGGTTATGTTGGCCTCATAAAATGTGTTTGGAAGTATTGCTTCTTCTTCAATTTTTTGGAAGACTTTGAGTAGAATAGGAACCAAGTCTTCTTTGAATGTTTGATAGAATTCACTAGTATAACCGTCTGGGCCTGGACTTTTATTTTTGGGGACGTTTTTAATAGTTTTTTCTATTTCCTCCCTGCTGATTGGTCTGTTTAGGCTTTCCACTTCTTCCTGACTCAGTCTAGGAAGGTTGTATTGTTCTAGGAATTTATCCATTTCTTCTAGATTGTTGTATTTGGTGGCATATAATTTTTCATAGTATTCTACAATAATTCTTTGTATATCTATGATGTCTGTGGTGATCTCTCCTCTTTCATTTTGGATTTTATTTATTTGAGTCCTGTGCCTTTTTTCCTTGGTGAGTCTTGCCAAGGGTTTGTCAATTTTGTTGATCTTTTCAAAGAACCAGCTCCTTGTTTTATTGATTTTTTCTGTAGTTTTTCTGTTCTCTATTTCATTTATTTCTGCTCTGATTTTTATTATCTCCTTTCTTCGGCTGGTTTTGGGTTGTCTTTGTTCTCCTTTTTCTAGTTCCTTAAGGTGTGAAGTTAAGTGGTTTACTTCGGCTCTGTCTTGTTTGTTCATATAGGCCTGAAGTGATATGAACTTTCCTCTTATTACTGCTTTTGCTGCATCCCAGAGATTCTGATATGTCGTATTTTCATTTTCATTTGTCTGTATATATCTTTTGATCTCTGCGCTTATTTTTTCTTTGACCCATTCATTTTTTAGAAGTATGTTGTTTAGTTTCCACATTTTTGTGGGTTTTTCCCCCTCTTTTTTGCAGTTGAATTCTAGTTTCAAGGCTTTATGATCAGAAAATATGCTTGGTACAATTTCAATTTTTCTAAATTTGCTGATATTGTCTGTGGCCCAACATATTGTCAATTCTTGAGAATGTTCCATGTACACTAGAGAAAAATGTATACTCTGTCGCTTTGGGATGAAGTGTCCTGTAGATGTCTATCATATCCAAGTGTTCTAGTATTTCGTTTAAGGCCACTATCTCTTTATTGATTCTCTGTTTGGATGACCGATCTAGAGCCGTCAGCGGTATATTGAGGTCTCCAAGTATGATTGTATTTTTGTTAGTTTTTGTTTTAAGGTCAATAAGTAGCTGTCTTATATATTTTGGTGCTCCTTGGTTTGGTGCATATATATTAAGGATTGTTATGTCTTCTTGATTCAGTGTCCCCTTAATCATTATGTAATGACCATTTTTGTCTCTGAGTACTTTTTCTGTCTTGTAGTCAGCATTATCAGATATGAGTATTGCTACACCTGCTTTTTTTTGGGTGTTGTTTGCTTGGAGTATTGTTTTCCAGCCTTTCACTTTGAATTTGTTTTTATCCTTGTTGCTTAGATGTGTTTCTTGTAGGCAGCATATAGTTGGATTTTCTTTTTTAATCCATTCTGCTACTCTGTGTCTTTTTATTGGTAAGTTTAATCCATTTACATTTAGTGTAATTATTGACACTTGTGGGTTCCCTACTGCCATTTTATAAATTGCTTTCTGTTAGTTTTGTATCTAGTTTGATTCTTCTCTTTTGTTTTTCTATCATTTGTTTTTGTTTGTTTGTGTTCCATACTTCTTTCCTCTGTTGCTACCTTTTTTAAGTCAAGTGTTTTTGTGGTGGTTTTTTCTAGGGTGGTTACCATTAAGTAATGAAAAGGGTACCTACCATATTCATTGTAGTACCCTATCTTATGAGTATTTCTGCACTTCATCATCCTTTGCTACTGTTAATCTCCATTCTCTCCCCCCTTTTTTTTCTTTGTTGTCACAGTTTAAGTTTTGTTTTATTGTGTTCTTGGTGGAGCTGTTACTTGTGGTGTTGTTTTCTTTTGTTCTTTGAATCTGGTTGGAAAACCCCCTTTAGTATTTCCTGGAGTGGGGGCTTTCTGCTGAAAAATTCTCTCATCTTTTCTGTATTTGTGAATGTTTTTATATCTCCTTCGTACTTGAAGGATAGCTTTGATGGGTATAGTATTCTGGGCTGAAAGTTCCTCTCTTTCAGGGCTTTAAATATTGGGGTCCACTCTCTTCAAGCTTGTAGAGTTTCTGCTGAGAAATCTGATGATAATCTAATAAGCCTTCCTTTATATGTTGTACTCTTCTTTTTCCTGGTTGCCTTGAGAATTTTTTCTTTGTCATTGGTTTGTGTCATCTTTATTATGATGTGCCTTGGAGTGGGTTTGTTGGTGTTAAGAAAACTTGGTGTTCTGTTTGTTTCTTTAATTTGAGGCTTTAGTTCTTTCCAGAGGTTTGGGAAGTTCTCGTCTATTATTTGTTTGAGTATATTCTTCATTCCATTTTTTTCTCTTCTCCCTCTGTTATACCTATTATTCTTATGTTATTCTTTCTGATGGAGTCAGACAATTCTTGTAGGGCTTTCTCGTTTTTTATTATTTTTGAGTCTCTTTCTTCTTCTCTCTGTTGTGCCTCAAGTTGTTTGTCTTCTATTTCACTAATCCTATCTTCTATCTGGGCTGTTCTGTTAGCTAAGCTTGTTACCTCGTTTTTCAGCTCGTGAATTGAGTTTTTCATTTCTGTTTGATTTGTTTTTATAGTTTCAATTTCCTTGGTAATATATTCTTTGTGTTCATTGAGTTGTTTTCTGATCTCCCTAAATTGCCTTTCTGTGTTTTCTTGTATATCTCTGAGTATTTTTAAGATTTCTATTTTAAATTCTCTGTCATTTAGCTCCAAGGCTTCCAATATGTTAAGTCTTTTCTCCATAGATTTTTCCACATCTACTTGTGTTACCTCTCTTTCTTTTGTATCCATAATATTCAATTTCCTCTTTCTTATTGGCATCTGAGGGTGGTGTTGTTGATAGCACTAATTAGAATTAATAAAGAGTAAAAAAAAAAAAAAAAAAAGGTAAAACACCCCACAAAAAAAAAAACAGTAATAATTTATTATTTCCCACTTTTTTCTTTGTTCTCTTTCCCTCCTCTCCCTTCCTCAGGGAAATATCGTGATGACCTGTGAATTATATTATGCTAAATGGAACAAAAACTGCCTATAATGGAGGGCCTGATTTGGGGTGAAGAGTTCAAGGGGCAAAAAAAAGGGAGTAGGGACCTACTAAATGCAAAAAAAAAAGGAAGAAAATCTTAGACAAGCATAAGATGATTTGCTTGTAAGTGATGGTCGACTAAGAGATATAATGAGAAGGATAAGAGGGAACCAGAAAAAAGGAGAAAAAAAAGAATAATAAAGAAAAAAATAAAAATAATAAGTAAAAATCTGTTGTATTAAGTGGAGTGAAGACTAAATACAATGGAGACCTTGGGTTGGGAGGAATGCTAGTGAGTTAAAAAGCAACGTAAAAAGTACCCAAAATGCTACAAAAATAAACAAACAAACAAACAAAAACAAAAGCAAAAAAGAAAAATAAAACCAAAAAAAACCCTTGAGTCCCAAATTAACTAATTTGTTCGTGATTGAGGATTAAATGGGAGGAAAAGTAAAACAAGAAAAGAAAAAACGAATAGAATGTAAAAAATAAGAAAAAGAGAAAAATGAAGGAAGAAAAAAAAGGAAGAGAAAAAAAACAAAATAAAGCAAAACAAAAAAAAAAAACAAAAGAGGAGAGAGTGAGAGTTAAGTGTTTTGGAGTTTAACCTTAAAGGAGGGTGAGGATGAAGATAAGAAATAAAATGTAACACTCATGGGTAGTGTAGTTCAAGAAAAGGGAAGCATAAGATGGGCAGAGAATAGAAGGACCGAGGTGGAGGAAATAGAAATAATAATAATAAAGGCAATAAGATAGAAGAAACAAACAGTAAAAAAAAAAATTAGTATAACAAGTTGTAAAGTCTGTGGATTTTTCTTGATTTTGAGAGGTTAACTTCTTCCTTTTTCTTTTCTCTCCCTCTTCCTGGTCGGTGACTCTGTACCACAGGCTCTGCCCCTGTGTCACACTTAGGTAGGGATTTGCAGTTGATGAGATTCTATGGCAATGTCATATAATTGGCTTTAGTCTTGCTGGTAGTCAAGGCTTGTTGGCGTTTGCAGGGTCCAACGATGAGAGAGTTTGCTTTCCCGGAGTCTCTCTCCTAGTCCCCCCTTCCTGAATTAGCAGCCTGGTGATCCAGCTATAAGGCTGCAACTGCTTCTTCCTGGGGAGTAAGAGGCTCAAAGAGCTAGGAAATCCCCACTCTATCCCCACTAAGCGCAAGGCTTTGGGAAAGGCTCTGGCAGTCAGAGCCTCCAGTGTAATCAGGCGGGGGTGGGAGTCAATTGTTGTCAAGGTGACTGTTCAGCGCCTAGCATTCAGTTGGACCACTCAACCCAGGCTTTCCACACTTTGTAGCCTGTTTTGACTGGGAAGAAGTGGCACTAGTCTCTGCTTTCGACTAGTGTAGTAAAGATCTTATTATCTGCCAAGTCCCTCTTGTTAGCATTTATCCCTGAATATGGAGGCTCTATCAATCAGAAGTTGCCCCCGCCCCTTTAGTGAGAGGCACTAAGAAATATCATGCCTCTTGTCTTGGATCGCTGAACTGAGAGAGATCTTATGAATTAGAGCCCGTGGGTGCGCAGATTTCATGGGTTAAGCTAATTTCAGTGATTGGGTCCGCAGCTGTGCTCCCGAAGGTATTTCAGGCTGCCCGTGCGCCCCTCCCCCAACGCTTGATTGTTAGCTTGAATGGCTGGGTGAGGTGCCCCGCCCACGGAGAGAATCTCCCAAGTAGGGAAGACCGCCCTGGCACCTCTCCTGCTTGCCCCACCTCTGGCGGCTGGGGCGCACCGTGCGCAGGATAATGGGGCACCCTGGGTGTGCGGGCCAGTAGGGCGCTCTGGGCATGTAGGATGCCCAGGGCATGCGCGCAAATGGGGTGTTCCGGGCACCGGTGGCTGGGGACTCTCACTCGCAGTGCGCGGGCTGCTGGGAATGTTAGCGGTGCTCGCTCGGCAACCGGACCGGGCGCGCGCAGGCGGCTGCTCGCTGCTCCCGAGTGTGGGCCGACTCACCACAGGCGCACTTCCTCCGCGGCTTGAATGAACGTCCCTGCGGTAGTTAGCTTCCTCCAGATTCAAGTGATAACAGTCCTTTCGCTTTCAGTTTGTGTGGAACTCCGGAATGCTCCGAGGATAAATTTTTCTGTTTCTAGTTGATAAATTTGTTGTGATTTTGGGGAGATCTGTCGGACGCGCTGCTCACGGCGCCATTTCCGTGACGTCACTTCAATATATATCAGGCTTGAATTTTTTGAAATAGCTAGAGAAGGCTAGGTGTTAGTTCTTCTTTGAATGTTTGGTAAAATTTGCCTGTGAAGCCATCTGGTCCAGGACTTTTGTTTGCTGGGAGTTTTTTGATAACTGTTTCAATTTCATTTGTTGTAATCTAATCAATTTGTTTGAGTTTTCTGATTCTTCCAGATTGAGTTTTGGAAGATCGTATGTTTCTAGAAATTTATCCATTTCACCTAGGTTGTCCAATTTTTTGGCATATAGATCTTCATAGTATTTTCTTATAATTCTTTGTTTTTCTGTGGTGTCAGTTGTTACTTCTCCAATTTCATTTCCAATTTTATTTATTGGAGTCCTCTCTCTTTTTTTCTTGATAAGTCTGGTTAAAGGTTCATCAATTTTGTTTACTTTTTCAAAGAACCAGCTCTTAGTTTCATTGATATTTTGCATTTTTTTAGCCTCTATGCCATTTTTTCAATCTGTGATCTTTATTATTTTCTTCCTTCTACTTCCTCTGAGCTTTATTTTTTGTTCTTTTTCTAGTTCTTTTAGATGCAGGATCAGGTTGTTTATTTGAGCTTTTTCCTGTTTCTAAAGGTATGCCTGTAATGCTATGAACTTCCCTGTCAGTACTGTTTTTGCTGTGTCTCATAAATTTTCAGTTGTATGTTCATTTTCATTTATTTCAAGAAAGTTTTTATTTCTTCTTTGGTCTCATTGTTAATCCATTCGTTATTTAATAGCATGCTATTTAGCTTCCAAGTGTTTGAATGTTTTTCAGTTTTTCTGTTGTAGTTGATTTCTAGTTTCAAGGTGTTGTGATCAGAGAAGATGCTTGATATGATTTCAATCTTCTTAAATGTACTGAGACTCGTTTTGTGTCCTAACATGTGGTCTATCCTAGAGAACGTACCATGAGAACTTGAAAAGAATGCATATTCTGCTGCTTTAGGGTGAAAGGTTCTGAAGATATGTATTAAATCCCATTGATCTAGTGTGTCATTTAAGGCTGCTGTTTCTTTGTTAATTTTCTGTCTGGAGGATCTGTACATTGATGTTAGTGGGGTATTAAAATCCAGCACCATTATAATATTGCTGCCAATCTTGCCCTTTATGTCCAACAAAATCTGCTTTATATATTTCAGTTCCCCTATATTAGGCATACAAATATTTACAATGGTATATCCTCCTGTTGGATTGCCCCCTTTATCATTATGTAGTGACTTTCTTTATCCTTTCTATATAGTTTTAAAGGCTATTTTATCATATGTAAGTGTTGCTACCCCAGCTTTTTTGTTTCCATTTGCATGAAATATTTTTTTCCATCTTTTCACTTTCAGTCTATGTGTATCTTTTGTTCTGAGGTGGGACTCTTGTAGTCAGCATATGTATCTGTCTTGTTTTCTTATCCATGCAGCTACCCTATGTCTTTTGATTGGAGCATTTAATCTATTTACATTTAAGGTTATTATTGATATGTAATTGTTTATTGCTATTTTATTCTTTAAATCTACAAATCTTTTTTTTCTCAATTTCTTTTTTATTTGATGCTTTTTACAGTAGGTCCCTTAACATTTCTTGCAGTACTGGTTTGGTTGTAATGAATTCCCTGAGCTTTTTTTTTTTTTTTTTTTTTTTTGTCTGGGAAGCTTTTTATGTCTCCTTCAATTTTAAATGATAGCCTTGCTGGAGAAAGAAGTCTTAGTTGTAGGTTATTGTTTTATATCCCTTTGTATATTTCTTGCCATTTCCTTCTGGCCTCAAGTGTTTCTGTTGAAAAGTCAGATGTCATCCTTATGGGGGATCCTCTGTACTAATTAACTGCTTTTCTCTTGCAGAATTTAGTATTCTTTCTTTGTCTCTTAACTTTGGCATTTTATTTATGATATGGCTTGGTGTGGGACTCCTTGGGTTCCTCTTTCATGGGACTCTGTGTGCTTCTTGAACTTGTGTGACTTTTTTCTTCATCATTTTAGGGAAATTTTCAGCTATGATTTCTTTAAAGAGGTTCTCTATTCCTTGTTCATTCTCTTCTCCTTCAGGAACCCCTATGGTGTGGATGTTTCTCTTCATGTTGTTACAGAGCTCTCTTAGAGTTTCCTCAGATTTTTTGAGCCTCTTTTCTTTTTGCTGCTCTGCTTCTGTGCTTTTGGTTTACCTTGTCCTCTTAATCGCTGATTTGACCCTCTGCTTCCTCCAGCCTGCTGTTTATTCCTTATAGTGTAATCTTCATTTATGATATTGTATTTGTCATTTCTGACTTGTTTTTTTTATGATTTCAATGACCTTTTTGATGATTGCTATCTCTTTTTTTAACCTTTTTAAGGACTTTATTAATTTTTCAGAGAGAGAGAGAGGGAAAGAGGAAGAGAGAGTGAGAGAGAGAAGAGGGAGGAGCAAGAAGCATCAACTCCCATATGTGCCTTGACCAGGCAAGCCCAGGGTTTTGAACTGGTGATCTCAGTGTTCCAGGTTGACGCTTTATCCACTGCGCCACCATGGGTCAGACGATTATTGCTATCTCTTTATTCAAGTTTTCATTCTGACCATCCATCATTGCTCTAAGATCCTTGAGCATCCTAAAAATCATTATTTTAAACTCTGCGTCTGGTAGTTTAGTTACTTCCATTTCATTTCGTTCTTTGTCTGGGGATTTCTCTTGTTGGATCATTTGGGTTGCATTTCTTTGTCTCCTCATTTTGTCTATGTATTAGGTAGTGCTCTCTGACTTTGAAATTTTTGTGGTGTCTTTATGAGGAAAATGGGCTCAGTGGTACTGACCTCCAGGCCACCTGTTCTCCTTGCTCTAGGAATGCTTCTTAGGGGTATTATATTTCCTCCTCTTTTGTGTGAATATTGAATGTAGTTGATGTTTTCCTGGGTATGGTTATCCTTTCAAGCTGGCTGGCTCTAAGGGTCAACCTTGACCATGTGTATTACACATTGTGCAATGTCTGTCCTATTAAGCATATTTATTCTCTACAGTGTCTGGTACCTGCTAGATTCCTCCTTTGGGTGTGCTGCTTGTGTAGCTAGCTGAGTCTAGGGTTGGTGCTGTCTGCCACCTACTACCAGTTGTATTGGTTATAGATCTTTTTGGGTTGGCATCAGCCATTTTTTGTAACTCACAGTGGGCTACCTGTCTGCAGCTACTGCTGTTTTTGCTGTTTGTGTCAGCATTTTCTGTGTTTGGGTAGTGTGGGAGGTGCCAACCTGTGTATAAGGATCAGCTTCCTCCTGCTTAGAGATAACAGCAGCTCCATAAAAGCCCCAGGATCCATAAAATTTGCCTCTACTTCTCAGCTGCTCCACCTTCTCTTGCCGCTGCCTGATCTTCCCAGAGTTTTCTGTGGAAAGACTGTAGTGTGGGCTCAGACTGGCCTCACCCAACCAACCCCTCTACAGGTTGCAAGCTTGTTGGTGTAGGGCAGCTGAGGTTGTGAATACAATGTTAGTGTGACCTTCTACTTCAGGGGTTTTTTGGTCAGGAGCTGAGTATGGGAAATGTGGCCCCTACTCCAGAGCTTGATCTCTTAGTGTTGGTCAAATAAGTTTGTAAATATGATGTATATGTTTTCTCACTTATAGTTTGCATTGGGTGAGGGGGACAGGCTGTAAGCAGCAGGATCCTTATAGCCTAAGGCTTAGTTTTATTTTATTATTATTATTATTTTTTTTTATTACATGGACAGAGAGTCAGAGAGAGGGATAGATAGGAACAACAGACAGACAGGAACGGAGAGATGAGAAGCATCATTCATCAGTTTTTTGTTGTGACACCTTATTTGTTCATTGATTGCTTTGTCATATGTGCCTTGGCCCCAGGCCTTCAGCAGACCCAGTAACCCCTTGCTCGAGCCAGCGACCTTAGGTCCAAGCTGGTGAGCTTTTTGCTCAAGCTAGATGAGCCTGCATTTAAGCTGACGACCTCTGGGTCTCGAACCTGGGTCCTTCCGCATCCCAGTCCGATGCTCTATCCACTGTGCCACCGCCTGGTCAGGCTAAGGCTTAGTTTTAAAACTAAGCTTTTCCCCACTCCCTTGTCTGTTGCATGATGGTGGGTGGTGCACTCTCATGAGGAATCCCATTATGCCTCAGATAAGTGGCTGTGTATCAGAGACTTTCTTGTTTGTATATTGGATAAAAAAATTTTATTTCTACACTATAAATGAGAGCAGAGAAAGGCCACGTGGAGGAGAGGAGAAGTAGCCAAGATGGAAGAGTGCTGAAGGAGAGGCCAGTTTGTGCAGAGTTTGGCTAGAGAGAAGGAGATGGGGAATAGAGGTGAATAAGGCTGGTGAGCTAGAAACCTTTGATTCTAGGAAACTCAGATAAGCCAGTGGCTTTGGGAGCCCTGAATGGAAAGGGAAGTGTTTTCCCACTGTATATATTTCTTGCCCACCAGGTGCAAGCTAGGATTAAAGCTAATGGCCCACCAGTTCTTGGCTCCATTGTTTCATTACCGTTTGTCCAAATGAAATGCGTACCTGCATGGGCCAGGCGGCTGTGATGGTGGCCATGGCAACTGGCCTTACACTCAGCCACTGCTGGATACTCAAATTTTATTTTTCCCAAACAACGTGAGCAGCATGTTCAGATTGAGTGGGGCTGACAGTTCCTTCTGTAGAAGTTCTTACAGCTGGTGAGACAATGGTTTCAAAAAGGAATATTGAGAGAGTCTTCTTCTGGGGCTGACTTGTGGTCCCCCAGGAAGTGACTAAGCCCCTCGACCAGACCCAATAATAGGCTCACAGGAGCCCACACTTTAAATGTCCATGCTGCAAGCCTCTCTCCTTTCCCCTTGTGGAATCTAGCCCAGCAGGGTAGGATATTCAGCATCCAGGCTGGCTGACTGGGGAGCTCCACCCTATCCAATGCACATGAGCCGCTGTGCTGGTGCTGATCACAGAGAGCAAAACTCACTTCAGCTGGGCCAGTTGTGAGGAGCCCTTTCTTAGGATACCACTCTAGCAAGGGTAGTTAAGTCCTGAACTGATGCTCTCTGCATCTGGCCATTGAATGTGCCAGTCCTGGGTCTCCCTGGCAGGAACCCGGTGCAGACCAGTGGGTGACATTGCCTATGACTGGCCCTCAGAAACCTTTTTTTTTTTTTTTTCATTTTTCTGAAGCTGGAAACAGGGAGAGACAGTCAGACAGACTCCCGCATACGCCCGACCGGGATCCACCCGGCACGCCGACCATGGGGCGACGCTCTGCCCACCAGGGGGCGATGCTCTGCCCATCGTGGGGGTCGCCATGTTGCGACCAGAGCCACTCTAGCGCCTGAGGCAGAGGCCACAGAGCCATCCCCAGCGCCCGGGCCATCTTTGCTCCAATAGAGCCTTGGCTGCGGGAGGGGAAGAGAGAGACAGAGAAGAAAGCGCGGCGGAGGGGTGGAGAAGCAAATGGACGCTTCTTCTGTGTGCCCTGGCCGGGAATCGAACCCAGGTCCTCCGCACGCTAGGCCGACGCTCTACTGCCCTCAGAAACCTTTTTGAAGCTACAAGCAATCAGAATTTGTGGCTGCCTCTGCTGGGCCAAAGTGCTCATAGAAATACCAAGCTGCACACATAGTCTGGCTTTTACCCACAATAGGCCTGGGGGAAGGTCCACTTAAAAGGTCAAGATTATCTGAGTCCTGCCTCCTGAAGCCTCTTTCTGCTGGCTGCTTGTGTGGCTCTTCCGCTGAATAAACCTCTGCTAGATTCTAGAGCAGAGGTCGGGAAACTTTTTGGCTGAGAGAGCCATGAACGCCACATATTTAAAAATGTAATTCTGTGAGAGCCATACAATGACCCATGTACGTTAGGTATTATCCAATAAAAATTTGGTGTTGTCCCAGAGGACAGCTGAGATTGGCTCCAGCCACCCTCAACCATGAACATGAGTGGTAGGAAATGAATGGATTGTAATACATGAGAATGTTTTATATTTTTATCCTTATTTTTTTATTATAGATTTGTCTGCAAGCCAGATGCAGTCATCAAAAGAGCCACACCTGCTTCGCAAGCCATAGGTTCCTGACCCTTGTTCTAGAGCCTGCAGCAATTCAGGGATTAGGAAGGGTGGAGGGTGTAGCTCCACCTCTTGGACTCAGGTGTCAGTCTGTCCAGACTTTTTTGTAGACCTCAGTAGGGTGTGGCCCCAGGAGTCCAGTGGATATGGCCTCTGAGGCCAGAGGTGTGGTCTGCCCACAGACTGAACAGTTTCTTCTGAGTCTCCTATATGGGCAGAAGCTCCAATCATAGACTCAGGAGAGTATGGGGAAAGCTCCAGCCTCAACACCAGAAAACTGAGTCACTGATGTGCCCCCTGCTTCCTGACCTCTCAGAATGACCTGCTGCCATCTCTGGCATGGAGAGACTCCCGAGGGAAGAGCAGCTGTTTTTCCCCAGGCTGATGCCACTAAGAGGGGACTGCTCCACTTAAGAAAGATGGAAACTGCATTACTGGAGAATGACTCAACAGAGGGGTTCTGGTGGCCATCCCCCCACAGTGTCTCTCTCTGGGCCTCCAACTTCACACTCTCCTCACACAACTCCAGTCCTCTCAGCTCTCCCTCCACTGGAACCCCATATAAATGGCTGTGAATGAGATTTTCTGTGATGGCCCTTTAAGACAGAGTCTGTGTCTCCAAGTTCTCTGTCTCTTTCTTGCAGACAGAAAACTGGTTGTTTTCTCTGCCAAATACTGTCTGGGTGCCTCTTCTAGGCTCTGGGGTTCTAGATGGTGCTCCTGTCTTGCAGCTGAGGACCTTCACCTCTCAGGAAACCCTTCCCTCAGTGAGAGTCCCTTCAGACCCTCAGCTGCTGCTCATTCCTGGGAGGGGGGCAGCCCTTTCCATGTCTCTGCCTTTCCTACCAGTCTTGGTGTGGCTTCTTCTGTGATCCTTGGTTATAGACTCCTTTTCGTTTAGTCCAAAGTTGGTTTTTCAAGATGATGGTTCTTAAATTAAGTTGTAATCCAATTTGGTCCTGGGAGGTGGTAATTGGAATGTCTGCCTAGAGCATTGTCATCTTGAACTCCTTCTCTCTTTCCTTCTTCCTTCCTCTCTTTATGTCTGTCATTGTCATCTGCTTGTTCTGTGGCTTTCACCTGTCAGGGGAGGCGTGGGCAGTCACTCACAATTGGTCTGCAAAAAGCAGTGCTGGGGTTTAGGTCTGGGTTGAAAGATGGGGCAAAGAGGCCCTCAAGCGGTGCTCTCAAGAGAAGACACTGTCTCTGGGTCAGCTCTTCCAGTGGGTGGCGAGCGGTGCCCGCACACAGCAGGGAAGGAAAGAGGGAAAAATCATGGCAACTGGTCCTGAGACAAGATGGTGAGAAGCTAGGAAAATTCCTTGGCAAGTAGAATGGGGAACCTGAGGGAGACAGCTGAATAAACTGGCTGAGCAATGCACAGGCAGATGCAGAATGTCACCTCCTTAGAGATAATATCTAGGCCTCAGTGTTGTTTTGGCTCCAGGCCCAGGTGGGGTACCCTTCAACAAGGTGTACTGGCTGATGGCCCCTGCCCTGGAGCTGGGTGATCAGTGGAGACCATGACCCTGGGGCGGTATGCCTAGAAAGGCTTATGGATATTCTATTAAAAATTCTCCCCTAAACTCCCAGTCCTTAAAAATCCTCAGAACAAAAGACTTTTCATGCTCTTTCTCCTGGAAGCACAGCCAACCTTTTCCTTCCCCCTTTTCCCCTTCTTCCTTCTCTTTCCCCCTTCTTCCCCACAGGCACACATCTCCTAAACTCTAAGGATCCCCATGAGATTTGCAACCAGTGGAGTGGTGGGAAGCAGCAGCTCTTCCTAAACTAACCCCTTGAACCTATCTCCAAGGCCTCCTGTAAGGCCAGGAGCTGCCATCATGGCCATTCACATGCAGATTCCCATTGGATTCAGACAGATGGTAATGAAACAGCGGAGCCAAAAACTGGTGGGCCATTGTTGGGCAGATAAAATATATTATGCTCACTTTGTTAAAGATGGCACTGCCCACATGGAAGCCTGTAGCCCAGGTGATATTAATGTGTGTTGGGGGCAGGCTGTGGGCAGGCAGGATCCTTGTAGCCTGGGGCTTGGTTTTAGGACTAAGCCTTTCTCACCCTTTTTGATGTGAGGTGGTGCGATCCCATCATGCCTCAGATAAGTGACTTTGTATTAGAGACTTCCCTATTTTGTATATTGGATTAGAGGTTTTGATTTCTGCACTATAAAGTGGGGCAGGCCAGAAGCTTGCTCTCTCGGTTCCTGAGATTAGCATTAGAGAGGAGAGAGCAGAGAAGGCCACGTGGAGAAGACCAGGAGAAGCAGCCAAGATGGCGGAGTGCTGAGTGAGAAGCCAGTATGTGCAGAGTTTGTGCACGGAGAAGGAAAGTGATGGGAAACAGAGGTGAATAAGTCTGGTGAGCTAGAAACCTTTGATTCTAGGAAACTCGGATAAGTGAGTAGCTTTGTGAGCACTGAATGTGAGTGGGTTTTGGAGCCCAATGTGTGTTTTTACTTGCCCGCCGGGTGCAAGCTAGGATTAAAGATGATGGCCCACCAGTTCTTGGCTCTGTTGTTTCTTTACCATCTGTCCGAATTCAATGAGAACCTGCATGGGCCAGGCGACTGTGATGGTGGCCGAGGCTACACGCCATACACCTCTCTGCACAAACTCTGCACAAACTGGCTTTTCCTTCAACACTCCGCTATCTTGGCTGCTTCTCCTGGCATCCTCCACATGGCCTTTCTCTGTTCTCCTCTAATGCTAATCTCAGGAACCTAGAGAGAGCAAGCTCCTGGTCTGCCTCACTTTATAGTGTAGAAACCAAAACCTTTAATCCAATATACAAACAAGGAAGTCTCTGATAGAAAGTCACTTATCTGAGTCATAATGGGATTTCTTATGAGAGTGCACCACCCCACATCAAAATGGGTGGGAAAGGCTTAGTCTTAAAACTAAGCCTTAGGCTATAAAAATCCTACCTACTTACAGCCTGTCCCCCCACATCCAATGCAAACTGTAAGCGAGCAGACATATATATCATATTTACAAACTTATTTGACCAACACCTCCTTGTCTCTGATTTCCCAGTGTAGCCTCATTTCCTTCCCATAAAGTTTCTAGAAAGCCAGGGCAGCCCCTACCTAGTCTCTCTCCTGTTGCTTCTTTATTCTAGGACCTTACTTGTTTCACTCTCCCCAGCTTTAATAAACTTACTCTCAAAATCACCTGCACTCGTATTATGAAATTTTTCCTGTACGAGATCAAGAACCCACACACACACTACAGCTGGCCCTAGACAGACCTGAAGGGCCAGGTCCCCCGTCAGGTTGCAATCCCAGTGCCATGGCTAATGGATTTTTTTGCCATCATTTATTTTTAGCAAGAGAGACAGATACAGAAAGAGAGATACAGAGAGAGGGGCAGAGACAGAGATGACAAGCATCAATTCTTCATTGTGGCACCTTAGTTTTTTATTGATTGCTTTCTCATATGTGCCTTGACCCAGGGCTACAGAAGAGCAGGTGACCCCTTGCTCTAGCCAGTGACCTTGGGTTCAAGCCAGCAACCTTAGGCTTCAAGCCAGCGACCATGGAATCATTTCAATGATCTTATGCTCAAGCCAGCAACCCCTCGGTCAAGCTGGTGAGCCCACGCTTAAGCCAGCGACCTTGGGGTATCAAACCTGGGTTCTCTGCATCCCAGTCCGACACTCTATCCACTGTGCCACCGCCTGGTCAGACTTTTTGTGCCATCTTTGGCATCCTGCTACAGGTTGCCAACCCGTTGAAGAAAAATAATCTTGCCTATCCCTGCTAGAACTGTGTAGGGACCGGGGTCAACTGCTCTGGGTGCTCGAGGCCCTGAATAACCTACTGTAAGGTCGGTGGATAATAGGGGATGGTCACATGAGGAACCCAGACCTGCGAACTTTGGCTGGGACCGCCCACAACCAAGCGCACCAAAAGAGGCTTCACAGGAACTCTTTGGAAAAAAGCAACCATCTTCCAGCTGATAGATACGTGAATTCCAAACTGCCCTCTTGATGTTCCGCTTATCTGTCAGACCTCACCCTTACTGGACTATTGCCCCTGAGACAGAGGAATTCCAAAAAGCTGACAAGCTGCCCCAAGGAGGGGCTCTGGACACACTAGGACTTTTGAGTCAACACCCACATACTCCAAGCCCCCAAGGAGGAGCATTCTTTCTTTCTTTCTTTCTTCATTCATTCATTCATTTTAGAGGGGGGAGAGAGAGAGAGAGAAAGAGAGGGAGAGAAGGGGGAGCATCAACTCCCATATGTGCCTTGACCAGGCAAGCCAGGGTTTTGAACCGGCAACCTCAGTGTTTCCAGGTTGATGCTTTATCCACTGCACCACCACTGGTCAGGCAGAAAGAGCATTCTTGACATACCAGAACTTTTGCCTCAGTATACCCTCAGGCTCTCCCAAACACTATATAATTCGACCCTAGTCTGTAACCGGCACTCTTCTCCCCGGGAGAAGTGCCCAGCAGGGTTCCTTTCTTCCGTTCAATAAAGCCTGTTACTCTGGTCTTTCAGACTCCCATGGATTCCAGCACCAGCCAGTGAGATTTCACCATGTCATATTAGCCTGACTTCCTTAGAGGACCCCTTTAAATATCCCCCATGTGGTTTAATCCTTGTGATTTCCCTGGCCTCCATCTTTCCTCGGGGCCAGGGAACCTTGCTGGGCGGGATGCACTGTACTCAATAAAGCCTTTTGTTATTCCACACTTTGCAGCTCCGAGCCCTTTCCTTCCTTTTCGGTGGGGAAAAATACCTTACATTTTGGTGCCAAAAACCCGGGAGGAGTTGAAGTCCGCAAGGACCGCTCCTCTTCCTCATCCCCTCCAAGAAAGAACCAGGATCTTCGACCTTCCACCCACTTTGGCGCACGGTGCGGTAAGTCCCCTGCCTTCAACCACCCCTGAGTTCTTTCCTCCGAGACTCCCTGTCTGAAACCATAGCTACGTCAGGGAAGTCTTTCCGCCTAGTGCGTTTGCTTGTGGAGACGTCCTGAGCACATCAACTTTACCTTTTCTGTCCATGGCCAGACCTTGAGTTTTAGGACGCTAATACTCAAATTTGACCACTCCAAAGACTGAGGGCAGCTGTGGGGGCACAGGAATCTCCCTCCTTAAAGAAGAAAGTGTTCTCCGCTGTGGCCAGGCCACAGAACCCACTGAATTAGCCTCCTGAAGGGACTTTTGGTAACACCTTCACCAATTTAACTATCGCCAAAAAAGTTGGGAACTGATTGGGAGATCTCTTACATACACGGCTTCTAGTTATTTGCGCACCCATCCTTAATCTATGTGCCGCCTGTTACACCACGCAGGCCTTTTTCTGGCCAGAGAAACCTCACCTAAAACCTCCACTCCTGATCTTTCCTTCTCCATGGACTCCCAACTCTCTCTCCCTCCTGTCTGACCCCCACAGACACCCCTCTCTCGGGACTTTTCTCTGGTCCCTCTGTGGACCTCTTTTGTGCTCGGGTCTCTTCCCTCTGAGAGCCCCCTCCCCTTCCTTTGCAAAATTCTGTTTCTTATTCACCACTACCATCTCTCTTTCTCCTCCCCTGCTGGTCAGAGGCCCTTCCTTTCTCCACTGTGTTCTTAAACTCTTCTTCTGTCAGGCCATTCTCAGCCTGGCATTGGCTCTTACACTGGTTTTCAGGACATCCAACCCCAATTTTCTTGCAGGAAGTTCTGGCCCTGTGCTGCCTTTGGCTCCAGTGTTTCCTGTGGGATCTGGATGCTGGGCTCTGCATGAGCCCTCCTCCTTTTATTTTCAACCCCCGAACCCCATCTGGAACCTGTGAACACGGCATTTAAAGTTTTTAATGGTCCCAATTAGTAGAAACAGGCCAAGGCTGTTCGCCAGGCCCACATGCAGCTGAAGGTAACACTCCAAACCCCGGCTCTTGTGGCAACCCTGAGGCCAATAGAACAACAGAGGCAAGGCACAGAAAGTGTCCGACCCAAATCCAAGCCACAAAGAGAAACCCCACCAGCAGCTTGCTTTAAGTGTGGCAAGCAGAACCACTGGTCCTGGCAGGGCCCCTGCCGGTGGCTGCTCACTGAACCCTGCCCTGACTGCAAGCAGCCCAGTCACTGGTAGAGTGATTGCCCCTTTGGGCAACAGGCTATTCCTCAGTGCCTCTACATGGAGGACAAGCCGCCCGAATGGGAAGGCCAATCCAGCCAGGTGGGTGCATCACTCGAACTCCTAGGACACGGCCTGGACTTGGAGAACCCAGGGTATGCTGCAACTAGTGGGTAAGTCCATCTCATTTCTTGTGGACACGGGGCTACCTTCTCTGTTTTGCCATCATACTCTGGACCTCTAGTTCCCTCACAGCTCTTGGTTATGGGAATGGATGGGATCCCTTCCTTTCCCCTTTTACACCACTCCTGACACGCAGTTTTGCCTCAAGCTTGCCTCCTTACAGGACCACGGGCAGTCAGAACCACTGGACTCCATTCATCTCCAGCTCACCAAAAGGCTGGACCCTACAAATCCCCCTATTACTCCTCTTTTTTTTTTAATCCTTACAGGACAGCATCCACGAAGTTTCTCAACTCACGGCCACACAGATGTTCCTCCTGACACCCCTCAAAGCCACCACCTTCTGATCTCCTTCTCCCCACGATGCCCCTAATCAGCAGGAATTAGCCAGACGAATAAACGGCACCCCTTTTCTATTTAAC
Source organism: Saccopteryx leptura (assembly GCF_036850995.1). Classification (NCBI taxonomy): domain Eukaryota; kingdom Metazoa; phylum Chordata; class Mammalia; order Chiroptera; family Emballonuridae; genus Saccopteryx; species Saccopteryx leptura. Next base: position 111,373,478 of record NC_089516.1, on the reverse strand, counting down.
ACAAAAGGTCAGAATGTAAGGTCGGTGGATAATGGGGGATGGTCACGTGGGGAACCTAGACCCGCAAATTTTGGCTAGGACCACCCACAACCAAACACGCCAAAAGGGGCTTCACAGGAACCCTTTGGAAAAAAGCGACCATCTACCAGCCAGTGAGATTTCACCACGTTATAGTAGCCCGACTTCCTTAGAGGACCCCTTTAAATATCTCCCACGCGGTAAACCTTGCGACTTCCCTGGCCTCCATCTTTCCTCGGGGCCAGGGAACCTTCGGGAGGGGGGATGCACTGTACTCAATAAAGCCTTTTGTTATTCCACACTTTGCAGCTCCGAACCCTCTTCCTTCCTTCTCGGTGGGGAAAAATACCTTACACCTACCACAGGATGCTTCCCATGCATTTGGAAGTTTGGCTGCTCCCTTAACACACAAGGAAAAATCTGCCCTGGTTTGGCCACAATTCCAGTTGGCCAGCTGGCATCATCAGAAATTCTGTTCTTAGGGTCCCCTGGCAGCCAGTTTGGCAAGAGCATGCTGGGAAGAATAATCACTTGATTTGTTTCCTGTCTGCCAGATGCTCAGAGCTGCAGGAAATCCATGCGGATGCAATAAGTGGACAGGGTTTTATTCACGGAGCTCCAGAGGGAGGACATACTCCTTCCAGAGACAGATAGGGTCCACGTGCCTAATCTGGCCAGTTGGGTCGTTTTCACACTCCTCCATACTTTTTAAAGTATAATTAAATGCCAGGGCTACCTCATGCCTCTCTTTCTGTGTTCATATTACGCTTGTTTACTCAGGGCTCATGGAGACTGAAGATTTTGTAAAGGAACCAAACAGACCACATTTATATGCAAATTATGCTTATTTATGAGTATAAAATGAGTAAGAGGATAGATCAATGAGGCTTCATTACCAAGACAGGAACTTGATTCTAGGCTACAGGAACAGCAGGACAGTGCACAGGGCAAAGGGGGTGAGGACCAAGACGCCTGATCTGTACAATGGGATAGGCCAGGCGACAACCGGTCTACTGTGCTGAGGTTTTGGAGCCCATCTGTAGGTGTGACCAGGAGTGAAGGGACACGTGACTAGAAGTGATTGAACGAACTGGGAATGTGTAACTGGAGGAGGGGAAGAGTCATGGGAAACATGACAGCTGTCTTTAAAAAACCAAAGGGCTGGCCTGGCCTGTGGTAGTGCAGTGGATTAGGTGTCAACCTGGAATGCTGAGGTCACTGGTTCAAAACCCTGGGCTTGCCCGGTCAAGGTGCATATGTCAAGCAATCAATGAACAACTAAAGTGAAGCAACTCAGTTGATACGTTTCATTCCCCCACTCCTCTCTGTAAATTCAATAAATAAAATCTTAAAACAAAACAAAACCAAAAACCTGAAGGGAAAGAGGGAAGGGACTCAAGGCAGAGTGGAGGAATGGAAAGTATGGGTTATGAACTCAAGAACAGCTGGATTCATAGCTCTGCAATTTATTCAGCTTGCTGTCTTTGCTAAATCACTTAATCTCCCTGAGTCTCTGTTTCTTCATCTGTGCAGTGGAGAGGATAATACCTTCTTCTTGCGCTGTTGATAGGATTCAGTGTGTGGGGAGTGTCTACAAAAGAGTGCTTGAAATTTGAAAAACATTTGGCAATTTATATTACTGAGTTTCTGTGGTCCAGGACCACAGAGCCTGGTCTGTGGGTGAGATTGACAAAGAGACAGATTTTGATGCAGTGTGATTAAGAAGGGCTACTTAACGATTAAAGAGGACGTAAAATGCAAATGACCACTTTGAAAAGTAGCCAGTTCATCACTGGAGATGTTCAAGCGAAAGTTAGACCAGCATTTCCTGAGAGGCTGCCTGGGGCAATTGCCTAGTGCAATTTCTGAATATGGAAAAAACAGGAGTGCATCGCTTCTAGGTCTTTTCCAACGTTTAGGGTTGAAGATTCTGTACTGAGTCTCCGCAAAGTCCTATTACTGTAATGAACTGTCCACACTCCACTTCTGCAATCGATTCCGTCCCCCTCACTTACCGCAAGACCTTCCTCCAGCAGTCGCCCCCTCTCCTGTATTGTCATTTTCCCTCTCTCTAGTGGGTCTTTTCTATTAGCGTTATCAGACAGGGGACCTGGCCTTTCAGGTCTGCCTTGGGCCAGCTGGTTATGTGTGGGTTCTTGACTTCTTGCTGGAAAATTTCACAACACGAGTGCAGGTAGTTTTGCAAATAAGTTTATTAATGCTGGGGACAGTGAAACAAGGAAGGGCCCAGAACTGAAGAAACAACAGGAAAGCCGAGGTGGGGCTGCTTTGGCTCTCTAGGAAGTCAGAGAAAAGGGGGCTTTGGAGACAAGTTTAGGGGGTTAGCTGGGGATGAGCTGCCGCTGCCCATTGCTGCCCTGGTTGCACGTTTTGTGGGGTCCCTTAGAGTTTAGGAGATGCTCGCCTGTGGCGGAAGAAGAGGGGAAGGGAAAGGTGAGGTGTGCTCCTGGGAGGCAGTGTGCACTGGGTCCTCTGTCTTAAGGTCTTTCACAGGTGGAGAGCTTAAGGGGAGACCCAGGGGAGGATCGCAATAAGACATTTGTCATCTCTCCAGGTTTATCCTTTTAGGGGGGTGATCTTCACTGATTGGTCAGTGCCAGGGGCAGAGGGCTCATTAGTCAATGCGACTGGTCCTAAGGTCAGCCAGTGGCATCACTTGTCTCTTGTCTCATTTTGCTGCTTTTCTAGGCCTGGAGCTGAAACACAATTGAGGCCTAGGTGTATTTTTAAATTTTATTTATTCATTTTAGAGAAGAGAGAGAGAGAGAGCGAGAGAGAGAGAGAGAGAGAGAGAGAGAGAGAGAGAGAGAGAAGAGGGGGAGGAGCAGGAAGAATCAACTCCCATAAGCCCAGGTTTTGAACCGGCAACCTCAGCGTTCCAGGTCGAAGCTTGATCCACTGCGCCACCACAGGTCAGGTCAGGCCTAGATGTATTTGATGTGGGTCAGAACCTCATTGTCTGGAGGCTTAATGCTTAAGAGCTATTCTCTGGCCCTCTTGTTCACTCCCCCGCTAAGGGGCTCTAACCTGCATTGCTAGCAACATACCAGAGGAGGAAAAGTCAGGGAAGGGTCTGAACCGCATGACCAGAAATATGAAATCAGGGCGTAAACAACATGGCCATCAATGTGTTAGTGGAGCAAAGGTCCCTCTGGGGGCAAAATCCTTGTCTTCCCAGTTTGGCCCCTTGCTAGGCACCTGGCGCTTTCCACCCTGGTAACCTTCGCTGCCTGGCCTGTAATTGTTGCTCTGCTCGTGTCTGTCTAACTGCCTACCACATTAACACACAACTATGCTGTTTGTTCTCCAATTGAAGGAAAAGAAAAATGGTTTCCTTTAACTAATGCCCTATTTTTCTCCTTCCCTCTTTTTATTTTTTTCCTTTTTCATTGTTAAGTGAGAAGAAAGGGGACAGTAACACAGACTCTTGCATATGCCCCAACCAGGATCCACCTGGCAACCCCTGTCTGGGTCCGATGCTCAAATAATCTGAGCTATTTTTAGCACCTGAAGCTGACACACTTTAACTAAGCGAGTTGTCCTCAGCTCCCAGGACCAACGCTCAAACCAACTGACCCACTGCCTATGGGAGAGGAAGAGGTAGAGAAGGGGAAGAAGGCGGAGAGAGAAGCAGATGGTCACTTCTCTTGTGTACCCGGGTGTAAGGCCAGTGGCCAGAGCCACTATCGCAGCAGCCGCCTGGCCCATGCAGGTTCGCATTGGATTCGGACAGTCGGTAAAGAAACAGCGGAGCCACAAACTGGTGGGCCATAGTCTTTAATCCTAGCTTGCACCCGGCAGGCAAGTAAAAATACACACTGGGCTCCAAAACCCAGTCACATTCAGTGCTCACAAAGCCACTGACTTATCCGAGTTTCCTAGAATCAAAGGTTTCTAGCTCACCAGACTTATTCTCCTCAGTTCCCCATCTCCTTCCTTATCCCAAATACAAACTCTACACAAAGTGGCATCTCACTCAGCACTCCACCACCTTGGCTGCTTCTCCTGGCCTCCTCCACATGGCCTTTCTCTGCTCTCCTCTGCTCTCTCTTCTAATCATCCCAGGAACCAAGAGCGGCAAACTCCCGCTCCGTTCCCATTTTATAGTGTAGAAATCCAAACCCTTAATCCAATATACATAATAGGGAAGTCTCTAATACAAAGTCACTTCTCTGAGGCATGATAGGATTGTACCACCTCACTCCAAAAAGGGTGGGACAGGCTTAATCCCAAAACCAAGCCTCAGGCTACAACAATTCTCAACACACATTAATATCACCTGGGCAACGGCCTCTTTAACAAAGTGAGCATAATACATTTTATCTGCCCAACACCGGGCTGCGGATCAAACCTGGGATGTCCATACACCGGGCCGAGGCTCTATCCAATGAGCAACTGGTCAGGGCCTCTTCTTCCTCCTCTCTAAATTGCTCAAAAGAGCAATCTGCACTTGCTGCCTCCTCTTTTTCCTCCAATCTCCTCTTTTACATACTCTAATATGTCTCTCCTCACACCACTTCACCAATGTTGTTCTTCTTGAGATTATTGTGAGATAATAGAACATATATATTGGTCTCTTCCCCTGGTCCCTGGCACAGAGATCCTGAACTCTTGTAATTTCCTATTTGTCTTTGATTCTGTCCAGGAATAGAGCTCCTAAAATCCTTGTAAATTTCTAAATTATAAGAGCACTAGGGAGAATGTGCCCAGCTCGAGACCGCTGCCCGGCCTTCAGTGCCCTGAGATCCGGGCCGGGAACTTGCTGCTGAAACGCTGGCAGGGGTCATAGAAACAGGCACCTGGATGTTCATCCCGAGTCCCCGACACCCGGCGGGAAGGTGAGCCGTCTGCTTGTATAAATATTTTCCTCACTGTTCATCCCTCCTCCTCTTCTTCCCACCCTGCAGCCATTGTTGTCCACTCCGGACACCTCCCAGTTTCCTCCCGGTCCCCGTGTTCCTTCTCCATTTCTTATCTAGACCCGTGGTAACTGGAGGATGGAGCCTGTGCGTCTTTCTAAAAAAGGATCTGTTGAGCAGAAAAATGTATTATGCTCACTTTGTTAAAAATGGCGCTGCCCACGTGAGGCGGTCGCCCAGGTGATATTAATGTGTGTTGAGAATCCTTGTAGCCTGGGGCTTGGTTTTGGGATTAAGCCTTTCCCACCCTTTTTGATGTGGGGCGGTACAATCCAATCATGCCTCAGAGAAGTGACTTTGTATTAGAGACTTCCCTATTTTGTATATTGGATTAAGGGTTTGGATTTCTACACTATAAAATGGGGACGAAGCGGGAGCTTGCTGTTGGTTCCTGGGATGATTAGCATGAAAGAGCAGAGGGAGCAGAGCAGAGAGCAGAAAGAGGCCATGTGGCCAGGAGAAGCAGCCAAGATGGCGGAGTGCTGAGTGAGATGCCAGTTTGTGCAGAGTTAGTATCTGGGAGAAGGAAGGAGATGGGGAACAAAGGTGAATAAGGCTGGTGAGCTAGAAACCTTTGATTCTAGGAAACTCGGATAAGTCAGTGGCTTTGAGAGCACTGAATGTGAGTGGGTTTTGGAGCCCAGTGTGTGTTTTTACTTGCCCGCCGGTGCAAGCTAGAATGAAAGAAAATGGCCTATCAGTTTTTGGCTCCACTGTTTCTTTACCGACTGTCCGAATCCAATGTGAACCTGCATGGGCCAGTGTTGGGCAGATAATATGTATTATGCTCACTTTGTTAAAGTGGAGCTGCCCACGTGGAGGCCGTTGCCCAGGTGATATTAATGTGTTTGTAGCCTGAGGCTTGGTTTTTGTATATTTTGTATATTGGATTAAAGGTTTGGATTTCTACACTATAAAATGGGGACGAAGCGGGAGCTTGCGCTCTTGTTTCCTGAGGTTAGCATGAGAGAGCGGAGAGAGTAGAGCCAGCAGTGGGAGGAGGCCATGTGGAGGAGGCCAGGAGAAGCAGCCAAGATGGCGGAGTGCTGAGTGAGATGCCAGTTTGTGCAGAGTTTGTATCTGGGATAAGGAAGGAGATGGGGAACTGAGGAGAATAAGCCTGGTGAGCTAGAAACCTTTGATTCTAGGAAACTCGGATAAGTCAGTGGCTTTGTGAGCACTGAATGTGAGTGGGTTCTACCCAGTGTGTAGTTTTTTACTTGCCCACCGGGTGCAAGCTAGAATTAAAGAAAATGGCCTATCAGTTTTTGGCTCCACTGTTTCTTTACCGACTGTCCGAATCCAATGCAAACCTGCATGTGAATGGCCCCGATGGTGGCTCCTGGCTTACAGCTGGGCTGTTCTGATGGTGGCCCTGGCCCTAGCTACTGGCTTTACAGGGTCGTTGTGAAAGAGAGGGAAACGGGTGCTCTCAGTGCCTAAAATGCCACCATTCCGAAGACCCAAACTTCCTTTACAACCGTTTCTTCTTGTTTGATCATCTTGTTTTCTTAGAACTGCGAGAAGGGACTTGACTCTCACATGGATACAATGTACAGAGTACCTACCTCGTCTATCCCAGGCGCTGGGCTGTTTTGTAAGGTACAGAAAAGCTGAAAATTGATATTGATATTCTGGGAGGAAAGGTCAGGCTTTCCTGTCCCGTTCCTCCTTTAGGGAGGGGAGGGAGAAGAATGGAGAAGTTTCTGGCTTCGAAGAACAATGGGTCATTCAGTTTTAAATCTAAAATAAAGGTTAACCTAGAAACTTCTTCTCTTTCAATAGAGACAGAATTTACATACCACCTTGCATTGACTGTGATTCCTCCCCCCTCCTGGAATCTTGAGGGTAAAATACCTCTAGGCTAGTGAGGGAAGAGGAACCCTGAAAGATTTGTAAACACCTTTGTGTTACCTTGAAAGTTTTAATGTTTCTGTGTATCCCCTAAACAAATGTGCCAGCTCATACCATGATGTCATGCTCTCCCCTGCTCCCCCCCCCCCCGTGTGATCAGGGGTATATAAACAGCCCTGTTGGGCAGATAAAATATATTATGCTCACTTTGTTAAAGATGGTGCCTCCCACGTGGAGGCAGTCGCCCAGGTGATATTAATGTGTGTTGAGAATCCTTGTAGCCTGGGGCTTGGTTTTGGGATTAAGCCTTTCCCACCCTTTTTGATGTGGGCTGGTACAATCCAATCATGCCTCAGAGAAGTAATTTTGTATTAGAGACTTCCCTATTTTGTATATTGGATTAAAGGTTTTGAATCTACACTATAAAATGGGGGCAGAACGAGAGCTTGTCGCTCTTGGTTCCTGGGATGATTAGAGGAGAGAGCAGAGCAGAAGGAGGCGACGTAGAGGAGGCCAGGAGAAGCAGCCAAGATGGCGGAGTGCTGAGTGAGATGCCAGTTTGTGCAGAGTTTGTATCTGGGATAAGGAAGGAGATGGGGAACTGAGGAGAATAAGGCTGGTGAGCTAGAAACCTTTGATTCTAGGAAACTCGGATAAGTCAGTAGCTTTGTGAGCACTGAATGTGAGTGGGTTTGGGAGCCCAGTGTGTGTTTTTACTTGCCCGCCATGTGCAAGCTAGGATTAAAGACGATGGCCCACCAGTTTGTGGCTCCATTGTTTCTTTACCGACTGTCTGAATCCAATGCGGACCTGCATGGGCCAGGAGGCTGCTTTGATAGTGGCAGCCGTGCCTACTGGCTCTACAAGCCCCTGAACTATTTTTGAGACTGCACGATTTGGGCCTGCAGATGCCCCATGTCAGCCATATGCGGCCGGCATATTAATAAATTTCCTCCTCTAATAAAACTCTTCAAAATTAAAAAAAAAAAGCCTGACCTGTGGTGGTGCAGTGGATAAAGCGTCGACCTGGAAATGCTGAGGTTGCCGGTTCGAAACCCTGGGCTTGCCTGGTCAAGGCACATATGGGAGTTGATGCTTCCAGCTCCTACCCCCCTTCTCTCTCTCTCTCTCTCTCTCTCTCTCTCTCTCTCTCTCTCTCTCTCCCTCTCCTCTCTAAAATGAATAAATAAAAATAAATTAAAAAAATTAAAAAAGCACTAGGCACAATTTTTGTTCCATTGAGGTGACGATTGTTCTTGACGGCCTTCTGGATGGCTCTTGGCTGGGGTCTGGTCACTAGAAAGACCAAGCCATGACTGGAAATTTGGAATTTTCAGCTTCACCCTTCATCCTACAGAGAGGGGAGAAGCACTGGAAATGGAATTAATTGGCCATGCTTATGTGAAGAAGCCTCATAAAATCCCAATGGTAGGCTCACCTGTGGTGGTACACTGGATAAAACGGCAACTGGAATGCTGAGTTCATAGGCTCAAAACCCCGGGCTTCCCTGGCCAAGGCACAAACGGGAAGCAACTACTACAAGTTGATGCTTCCTGCTCTTCCCATTCCCTTCTCTCTTTCCCTTTGCTCTAAAGTCAATAAATAAAATCTTTTTAAAAAATTTTAATGGAGTCTGACCAGGTGGTGGCACAGTGGATAGAGCATTAGCCTGGGATGCTGAGGACCTGGTTCAAAACCCTGAGGTCACCAGCTTGAGTGCGGGCTCCCCAACTTTAACATGGGGTCATCAGCTTGAGCGTGGGCTCATAGACATGAACCCATGGTCACTGGCTTGAGCCCAAAGATCACTAAATTGAAACCCATGGTCACTGGCTAGAGCCCAAGATTGCTGGATTGAGCAAGGGATCACTGGCTTGGCTGGAGCCCTGGGTCTAGGCACATATGAGAAAGCAATAGTGAACAACTAAGATGCCATAACTATGAGTTGACACTTCTCATCTCTTTCCCTTCCTGTCTGCTTGTCCCTGTCTGTATCTGTCTGTCTGTCTCTCTCTCTAAAAAATAATAATAAAATAATCCCAATAGTAAGGGTTTGGGAAGGTTCCAGGCTAGTGACCACACCCACACCAGATGACACACCCAACTCCAGAGACAGACGCTCCTGCGCTCAGGGCCCTCCCAGACCTACCCTATGGATCTCTACCTGGCTATTCTTCTTTATCCTTTATCATATCCTTTAATAAACTGGTAAGCCTAAGTATTTCCCTCAGTTCTGTGAGCTGCTCTAGCAAATTAACTGAACCAAGGAGGGGGTCATTAGAACCCTCTGACCAGAAGCACAGGTAATATTCTGGGTTTGTGACTGGTGTCTGAAGTTGGTGGGCCAATCCGGTGGATTGAGCCCCTATACTGTGGAATCTGATGCTATTCCAGGTATAAAGTGGTCTGCATGAGTGAAATGGCAGGCCACCCAGGTGGTGTGTCAAATAATTGACGGGAGAAAAATCCTCCACACATTTGGTGCCCAGAAATGAAGTGTTTTGGATTCAGTAGTTGCACAATCCAGAGTTTCCATTTACAGAGACCAGGCTGAGCAGCTGGAGGCTCTGGCTCCCCAACCAGAAAGTCAACTTTGTGGGGAGAAGGGCTCCCATTGTGTATCTATCCCCAGCTCTTAGACTATGGGTAGGTGCTAAGTAAGCATCATGTATAACAGGCGCCGGGAACCCAATTTTTGGCTGAGAAAGCCATGAACGCCACATATTTTAAAATGTAATTCCGTGAGAGCCATACAATGACCCGTGTACATTACGCATTATCCAATAAAAATTTGGTGTTTTCCTGGAGGACAGCTGTGATTGGCTCCAGCCACCCGCAACCATAAACATGAGTGGTAGAAAATGAATGGATTGTAATACATGAGAATGTTTTATATTTTTAACGTCATTATTTTTTTTTATTAAAGATTTGTCTGCAAGTCAGATGCAGCCATCAAAAGAGCCACATCTGGCTCGCGAGCCATAGGTTCCCGACCCTTAAGTGTATAACATGCACAGGTGGGGGGTAAAAGAAGGGAACGGGTGGGGGAAAGAAGGTACTGATGAAGGTTATCAGCAGGCCCTTATCCTAAGAATGGGTTTTAGCACTTACCAAATCCTTCATACTTTCTGTTCAACTCATAAGTTTTTAACTGATTCATTTTTATTTCTTTTAAATTCCAATATGGAGATAGATTTTTCTGGGGAGGGGGAAGGGAAACATTTCAGATCTGACTAAAGTCTCCTTTCGCGCCCCTCCTCCATCCTAAGCCCCCGGGAATAACCTTAATTAACTACAAGCACGGTTATTGCTTTGGTGTGATCTTTCCAGAGCCAAATGCATGCGATTATGTGTATGTATATGTACAGATATAGAGCGGGGCTTGATAGTTGTTCTTTTACATAAATTAGATTACGGTATTTCTTGTTGTTCTACAACTTACATTTGTCACTTGCCAGTCCATCTGGGAGATTAGCAAACATTTACTGAGCATTTACCCTGTGCCAGGCACTGTTGTAAGAGCTGGAGAGATCTCGGTGTACAACACAAAAATCCCTGCCCTCATGGGAGACAGTCAATAATAAACAAAATAAGGGAGTAAAGCATATGGTAGTGAAGGTGTTTGTTGGAGGGGGGAAAATGATGCTCAGAGACTGAATTTATTTTTCTAGCATTTTATTTAACACAGGTTCACCACAGGAATTATCATAATTTCACAAGCCAAAAGCATACAGGATAATGTATCTTAATAAGCCGAGAAATAAATGATGTAATCCAAACCAATGATAGATTGATCCCACTGTTGTTCTAGTTAAGGGGAGATGAAAGGAATAACGTCCAAATTTAGTTGCGGTGGACCTTTATACGAGTTGGTGTTTGCAAGCGATGGCTCAGCGGAGAGCAGAAGTCTAGCCACCAGCGCAAGAGTGAGGGTCCCTAGCTGCTAGAGCATGTTGCTGGGGAATGACGGCACCGTGTTGACAGGCGAGATGTTCTCTGTAGGGCAGCTGCATGGAATTTGATGCTGCTGGTACCAGAGTCACTGTTGCCACGGCAGGAACTGATGCCCAAAAAATCTTTGGAGAGCTGTTTAGATAAGCAAAGCGTAGCCTTGACCAGGCCAAACATTCTCAGCCCATCTCACAACCTCTGGGTATATTGATAGTCAAAATGTTCCCTTGACACAATTGTTTCTTTCCTTTTTTTCTCTCTTCTTTTCTTTCTCTCTGCTCCTCTTCTCATCTTTTCTTTTTTTTTTTTTTAAAGATTTTATTTATTGATTTGAGAGAGAGAGAGAAGTGGGAGTGGTGAGCAGAAAGCATCAACTCTCAGTAGTTGCTTCCAGTATGTGCCTTGACTGGGCAAGCCCGGGGTTTCAAATCGGCGACCTTAGCATTCCAGGTCAACACTTTATCCACTGCGCCACCACAGGTCAGGCCACAGTTGTTCCTTCAAATGTTATTTTCGATAAGCCCCAGCAGGGCCCCTCAGTAGCTGAGCTACTGAGTGCTTGTCAATGACAACAGATGAGATGACGACATTCTGACATAGCTCGCCTCACTCTTACAGTGAAACAATTTTACTTTTGAAAGGTATATAAGTGTCTAATCACTGTTGTACACCGAAAACTAATATAATATTGTATGTCAAATATAATTGAAAATACATTTTAAAGTAACTTTACTTAAAATAACAACTTCATTTTTAGATCAAAACAACTTTACTCTGAAAAACAGCTTCAATTTTTGTCATAAAAAAGTTGATTGAAATCATATGAAACTGATACACGGCAGGATGAGCAGATGTTCAGTAATTAAAAGTTTTCCCTGCTCTATAGATAGGTCATAAAAAGTTATTTCTGGTAATATTTCTCATTATGGACAAGGCCCCCAGTTTAAGTGCACAGGGTCTTGGTTGACTTCAGCTCAAAAGGATTCAGATGCTAAAGTGTCACATCTTGGGGAGGCCTGTTCTAAACCCCCACGGGCCTCACCAAGAAGATCTGAAGGAGGTGAGCAAGCAGGACAACCAGATGTCTGGGAAAACAGCATGCCAGGCCAGGAGCCCGGCTGGCATATTGGATGAGCAGCATGGAGGTCAGCTGATTCCCACAATAGGTGAGTGGCGGGGTGAATAGCTGGAGATGGGAATTCTGGCTTTTGCTTTGAGTTCTGAGCAGAGAAGTGACATGATCTGATTTATGTTACCAAGAAATGGGAAGTGGCTGCATTCTGGGTGTGCATTGAAGACAGAGCTGAAAGGATTTGCTGATGAATTGAATGTGGGGTGTGAGACAACCCCAGGGCTACGGCCTGAGTGAAAGCATGGTGTCACCATTTCTGAAATGAAGAAGGTTGTGGGCAGAGCGGACTTTGGGGGAAGGTATCAGGGATTTGGTGTTGAGCCTGCTAAATAGGACATGGCAATTAGACATCCAGGTGGTGATGTCGAGGAGGCCATTGGTTATACAAATGCGGGGTTCAAGACAGAGGTGCCAGCTGGAGACTTGAATGTGGGAGTTGTCCAGTACATAGAGTCCAGAACCATGCCCAGTATGTATCTAAAGCCATGGGTCTAGTTAGACCACTAGGAAACACTAGGAAAGAAAAAAGATCAGACAACACAGCCCTGGAACCTTCCACCATTTAGAAGTCAGGAGATAAGGAGAAACCTGCTGAGGAGACAGAACTGAGGTAGGATAGTAAGAAACCAGGAAAATTCCTTTGCAAGTAGAAATGGGAAAACTGAGACAGATAGCTGAGTAAAAACTGGCCGAGCAATTTACAGCCAAATGCAGAATGTCACTTCCTTATAGATAATATCTAGGCTTCTATTGTGTTTTGGCTCCAGACCCAGAGGCTCAATGACCTCCCCTTCCCAGTGGCTGATGGCGCCCTCTCCTGGGCTGATGAATATTCTATTGTAATTCTTCCTTAAGACACGGCTAAATTCCCACTCTTTAAAAAACCCTCAAAACAACTCTCCCCACCCCATCACACCTGCAACTTTCCCTTCCCTCTTCCTCTACTTCCTTTCTCCCCCCTTCTCACCAGTGTGCACCTTCTGAATTCTAAGGCCCTTCATGGGACTTGCAACCAGCGGAGCAGTGTGCAGCATCAGCTCGTCCCAGGCTAACACCCTGAGCCTTTTTCCAAGGCCCCCTTTTCTCCACTCATTTCTTTACCATAAGGGTTTAGAAGGCCAAAGCAGCCCCACTTAGGCTCTTTCCTGTTGCTTTTTCTATTCTAAGCCCTTACTTGTATCACTGACCAGAGCTTTAATAAACTTATTCTTAAGATCACTGGCCTTGTGGAATTTTTCCTGCATGAAGTCAAGAACCCATGAATTACTGGCTGGCCCTAGACAGACCCGAAGGGCCAGGTCCCTGTCTTGTAACAGAACCAGTGACGTAGGAGAATACAGTGTTCTGGAGGAGAAGGGACAAGTCAACTTTATCAGTTATGCAAATGGGACAAATCAGAGAAGGATGGAAAAAATTGATCCTTGGCCCTGGCCGGTTGGCTCAGCGGTAGAGCGTCGGCCTGGCATGCGGGGGACCTGGGTTCGATTCCCTGCCAGGGCACATAGGAGAAGCGCCCATTTGCTTCTCCACCCCCCACTCCTTCCTCTCTGTCTCTCTCTTCCCCTCCCACAGCCAAGGCTCCATTGGAGCAAAGATGGCCTGGGCGCTGGGGATGGCTCCTTGGCCTCTGCCCCAGGCGCTAGAGTGGCTCTGGTCGCGGCAGAGCGACGCCCAGGATGGGCAGAGCATCGCCCCCTGGTGGGCAGAGCGTCGCCCCTGGTGGGCGTGCCGGGTGGATCCTGGTCGGGCGCATGCTTGAGTCTGTCTGACTGTCTCTCCCCGTTTCCAGCTTCAGAAAAATACAAAAAAAAAAAAAAAAAAAAAAAAAAAAGGAAGAGCCAGGTAGAGATCCATAGGGCAGGTCTGGGAGGGCCCTGAGCGCAGGAGCTTGTCTCTGTGGAGTTGGGTGCATCATCCGGTGTGGGTGTGGTCACTAGTCTGGCAGCTCCCCAAACCCTTACCATGGGATTTATTTATTTACTTATAATTTTTTAAAACATTTATTAATTTTAGAGAAAGAGGAAGGGGGAGAAAAAGAGAGAGTGAGAGAGAAAGGAACCTCAATTCATTTCTGCATGTACCCTGACCAGGGATCAAACTGGCAACTTCTTCTCTTTGGGAGGATGCTCTACCAACTGAGCTATCTGGCTAGGGTTCACTGGGATTATTTGTTTGTCTGTTTGTTTGTTTTAGTGACAAAGAGAGGGACAGACAGGGGCAGACAGACAGGAAGGGAGAGACATGAGAAGCATCAACTCATAGTTGTGGCATCTTAGTTGTTCATTGATTGCTTTCTCATATGTGCCTTGACTGGGGAGCTACAGTAGAGTGAGTGACCGCTTGCTCAAGCCAGCTATCTCTGGCTTCAAGCCAGTGACCTTTGGGCCCAAGCCAGCGACCATGGGGTCATGTCTATGATCCCACACTCAAGCCAGCAACCTTGGGATTTCAAATCTGGGTCCTTAGTATCCCAGGCTGACATTCTATCCATTGAACCACTGCCTGGTTAGGCTAAAAAATAGTTTATTTATTGATTTTAGAGAGAAGAAAGAGAGAGAAGGGAAGAGGAAGGGCGGGAAGCACAAATTTGTAGTAGTTGCTTCTCATATGTGTCTTGACCGGGCAAGTCCAGAGTTTTGAACTGGTGACCTCAGCGTTCCAGGTCGATGTTTTGTCCACTGTGCCACCACAGGTCAGGCTACCATTGGGATTTTAAGGAGGCTTCTTCAAATAGGCATGATCAATTATTAACTCCATTTCTAGTCCTTGTCCTTCCTCTGGAGGAAGAAGAGAGAGACTAAAAATTCCCAATTTCTAATCATGACTTGGTCTTTCTGGTGACCAGCCCCCATCCAGAAGTCCTTGGGCAATTTGCAAAAATTAGGTCCTCTGTCTTACTGTATGTAAATGAGTTTCCTCATTTGTAGAGGAAGGTGATAACAATGATAATACCTACCTTTGGGGTTGTAGTGACAATTAAATGGGGTCCTTCATTGCCTGTAAAATCTCCTAGAACAATATCTGACATAGTAGGTGCTTAATAGAAGACAGTTATTTTTACTCTTATTGATATCATATTTTATTTCATTTAATGGTCATAACAGCCTTGCAGGGGAGACTTAACAGAATGGGCTTTGCAGTCAGACAGACCTGGTTTGAATCCCAACCTGGAGACATAACTATGTGACCTTTGTAAGTTACTGCACTGCTCTGTGCCTCAGCTTCCTCATCTATAAAGTGGGGGTCATATCACAGTAATTACACCTGCCCCCAGTAGAGGACTAAGAATTGAAGTAGCTCTTCCAAAGGCAGCCCAGAGCATGGTGCCTGGCACATGGCGAGCCTTAGTGAGAGAGCTGGATTTGGTTTGGTTTTGTGATCCTGATTTGGCTGTGACCTTCCTGGCTGGCCTTGGGCTTCTTTGTCCTCTCCCTGGAGTTTGTTTTCTTCAGCTGTCGTTAAGAGATCAGTATCTGGCCCTCTCTTCCTGCAAATGGAGACATTCAGCCTTCTTACTCCCCTTGGCTTCTGCCTGAGAGGCTGCGGCAGGTGCCCCACAGGGCATCTGCTGGGCCCGCCCATCCTCTGGACCCCCTTTTAGCATTTGGGTTACTCCTTTCTACTGAGAATGGGACTTAGGGGCTCCCGGTTTTTTTACTTTGGTGACTAAACATTGAATGCTATGTTTACTTGTCACAATATTATTGAGATGGCACAAGTCCAGCTACCTTGCCCCTGCAGCCTCAGCTCTGGGGTGAGGAAAAGGCTGCAGCAAGAATCACTGTTGTGCCTGACCAGGCAGTGCTGCAGTGGATAGAGCATTGACTGGGATGCGGAGGGCCCAGGTTCGAGAACCCGAGGTCGCCAGCTTGAGCGCGGGCTCATCTGGTTTGAGCAAAGCTCACCAGCTTGGACCCAAGGTCGCTGGCTCGAGCAAGGGGTCACTCGATCTGCTGAAGGCCCGCGGTCAAAGACATATGAAAAAGCAATCAATGAACAACTAAGGAACCGCAAAGAAGAATTGATGCTTCTCATCTCTCTCCCTTCCTGTCTGTCTGTCCCTATCTGTCCCTCTCTCTGACTCTCTCTGTCTCTGCCACAAAAAAATTAAAAAAAAAAAAATCAAATCACTGTTGTGCCTCCATGGCCATTTCCAGGCCCACAAGTAACATTTCTCTGATAAGTGTAGTGTCACAAAAAAGAGTTCATGCGCTGTTTTCTCCAGAGCCCAGATTGCCTTCCCACCCACTCCTGCCACTAGGGCCCAGCTTGTCACTTCCCTCCTTCAACCGGCACCTCAAACTGCCATCCTGATCTAGCCTCAGTTCGGCAGCCACTGCCCCTGGGCAGTCTTCAACCTGCGCCTTTGCCCGCCCTGCTTGGCAGCCACAGGGAGGACCCTAGTGGAGTAGTGGTGCTCCAGGAAGCCCTTGCCTGTTGTCTGTCTCCCCTCAGCACCTTTCTCTCTCTGACGCAGAAACACACAGCCTGAGCCTCTTGGACCCCATGTCCCTGCACTGCCCTTCACAGAGCTCTTGGCTCCAAGTGGGTGCTCTCCATGAGCTTGGCTGCTTGCCAGCTGGCCTACTCTCAAGCTGGCTCTGGGGAGGGAGTCCTGTCCAGGGCTGGTCTGCACTGCTGTTGTACGAGAAGCAGCCCACAATATATATTGATTTTCACACTCCTGAGTGGACATGCCTTGTGAATTTGCTACCTCCACTCGTTGCCCTTTAAAAACTGGCTTAAATGGGCAGACAAGAGGAGAGGAATACCTTATTGTGATTGGAGCCCTAGATCTGCCGGCCACCACCTGTGTGGCCTTGGGCCATTACAACCTCTCAGAGTCTCTATTTCTTATCTCACAGGCCTTTTGTTAGGATCAAATAAGATCAATAAGATAGATGTGAACACTTCTGGTAAACATTCTGGTGATGAGAGATGCTGTTGCCTCTGCTTGCTGTGGGGGCAGCATTTCATTTTTTTGTTTTTTAGCATGAGAAAGAGGGGGAAAGACAGGGATGGAGAGACAGGAAGGGAGAGAGATGAGAAGCATCAACTCATAGTTGTGGCACCTTAGTTGTTCATTGATTGCTTTCTCATATGTGCCTTGACCAAGAGACTACAGCAGAGTGAGTGATCCCTTGCTCATGCCAGTGATCTTGGACTCAAGTTAGAGACCATGGGATCATGTTTATGATCCCACACTGAAGCTGTTGCAGCTCCTTAGTTGTTCATTGATTGCTTTCTCATATGTGCCTTGACTGGCGGGGTACAGCAAACCGAGTGACCCCTTGCTCGAACCAGCGATCTTGGGCTCAAGCTGGTGAGCCTTGCTCAAGCCAAGCTGGATGAACCCACGGTCAAGCTGGTGACCTTGGGGTCTCGAACCTGGGTCCTCCTCATCCCAGTCCAACATTCTACCCACTGCGCCACCCCCTGGTCAGGCAGTGACCTCAGAGTTTTGAATCTGAGTTCTCAGTGTCCCAGGCCGAATCTCTGTCCACTGCACCACCACATGGTCAGGCTAAAAATTTTTTATTGATTGATTTTAGAGAGAGAGTCAGAAACATTAATCTGTTCTTGTATGTGGCCTGACCAGGGATTGAAACTGCAACCTTTGCGTTTCAGGATGACGCTCTTACCAACTGAGCATCCGGCCAGAGCATGGCTGCAACATTTTAACTAAGACACAAAACACTGATTTTGGGGGGGGAAAAGATAAAATTTGCCTTTTATTCCCCTTGGAAGGACTTCACTTGAGCAAGAGTCCCCTCCTGTTCCTGCATCACTAAACCCTCTCCCCACCAATAGAGCATTGTCATGCATATTCAAGCATAAAGTAATGCTTTCTTTAAAAAGACCACAACATGCCTGACCCACGGTGGCACAGTGGATAAGACATCTAGCTGGAACGCGGAGGTAGCAGGTTCAAAATCCTGGGCTTGCTCGGTCAAGACATATATGAGAAGCAATTACTACAAGTTGATGCTTTCTGCTCCTCCCCCCTTCTCTTTCTCTCTCTCTAAAATAAATAAATAAAATCTTTAAAAAAGACTATAACTTTCTTGACCCAATGTCCCCAACTATCTACCACCCCATTTCTGTGCTCTCCTTTGCAGCAAGATGCCCTGGAATTCAAGTTGTCTTTTCTAGCAGTTCCTAATTCTTCACCTCTCATTATCTCTCTCTTTCTCTCTCTCTTTTTACAGAGACAGAGAGAGAATCAGAGAGAGGGATAGATAGGGACAGACAGACAGGAATGGAAAGAGATGAGAAGCATCAATCATTAGTTTTGCATTGCAACACCTTAGTTGTTCACTGATTGCTTTCTCATATGTGCCTTGACCATGGGGCTACAGCAGACCGAGTAACCCCTTGCTTGAGCCAGCGACCTTGGGTCCAAGCTGGTGAGCTTTGCTCAAACCAGGTGAGCCCACGCTCAAGCTGGAGACCTCGGGGTCTCGAACCTGGGTCCTCTGCATCCCAGTCCGACGGTCTATCCACTGTGCCACCACTTGGTCAGGCTGTCATTATCTCTTGAACACATTCCAATAAAGTTCGCATCCCACCAGGCCTCAGAATACACACTTGTGAAGGCAGGACTGACTTCATACTTTATAGGGCCTTATGAAAAATGTAAACATGGGGCTCCGTGGGGCCCCTTGTTCAAAAGTATATTTGTTTCCTGGAGTTTTCATAACAAAGTACCATAAATTGAATGGCTGAAAAACAACAGAAAAAACTGCTTGGCCAGGTGGTGGTGCAGTGGATAGAGCATTGATCTGTGACATTGAGGGCCCAGCTTTGAAACCCTGAGGTCACCGGCTTGAGCATGGGATCATAGACATGACCCCACAGTCACTGGCTTGAGCCCAAAAGTCACTGGCTTGAAGCCCAAGGTCGCTGGCTTGAGCAAGGGGTCACTCACTCTGCTGTAGCCCCCTGGTCAAGGCACATATGAGAAAGCAATCAATGAACAACTAAGGTGCCACAACGAAGAACTGATGCTTCTCATCTCTCTCCCTCCCTGTCTGTCTGTCCCTGTCTGTATGCCTGTCTGTCTCTTTCACTACAAAACAAAACAAAACAACCTCCCACCCCCACCCTTATTCTCTCACAGCTCTGGAGGCTGGAAGTCTAAAGTCGTGGTGTCATCAGGGTGGGTTCCTTCCGGAGGCTTTGAAAAAGAATCTCTTCCATGACTCTCTCCTAACTTCTGATGGCTACAGACAATTCTTAGCATTCCTTGGTTTGTAGATATATCTGTGGGAGAGGAAAAATAAATTTCCTTCCACTCTTTTAAGTTCTTCTGGCTAGTCTAATAATTAAATTGACATGAGACAGATTAACAGGAGAAAATGACTAAATTTCTGCCATATGTATACACAGGGCTTCATAAGAATATGAGACCCTGGGACAAATCTTGGGAACTCAAGTCTTTTTTAAAAAATTTATTTATTGGCCCTGGCCAGTTGGCTCGGCGGTAGAGCGTCGGCCTGGTGTGTGGAGGTCCCAGGTTCGATTCCCAGCCAGGGCACACAGGAGAGGCACCCATCTGCTTCTCCACCCCTCCCCCTCTCCTTCCTCTCTGTCTCTCTCTTCCCCTCCCGCAGCCGAGGCTCCATTGGAGCAAAAGATGGCCCGGGCGCTGGGGATGGCTCCTTGGCCTCTGCCCCAGGCGCTGGAGTGGCTCTGGTTGCGACAGAGCGACGCCCCGGAGGGGCAGAGCATCGCCCCCTGGTGGGCGTGCCGGGTGGATCCTGGTCGGGCGCATGCGGGAGTCTGACATCCCGTTTCCAACTTTGGAAAAATACAAAAAAAAAATTATTTATTGATTTTTGGGCAGTAAAATATATTATGCTCACTTTGTTTTTTTTTTGTTTGTTTGTTTTTTTGTGGATTTTTCTGAAGCTGGAAACAGGAGGCAGTCAGACAGACTCCCGCATGCGCCCGACCGGTATCCACCCGGCACGACCACCAGGGGTGATGCTCTGCCCACCAGGGGGCGATGCTCTGCCCCTCTGGGGCGTCGCTCTGCCGTGACCAGAGCCACTCTAGCGCCTGGGGCAGAGGCCAAGGAGCCATCCCCAGCGCCTGGGCCATCTTTTGCTCCATTGGAGCCTTGACTGCGGGAGGGGAAGAGAGAGACAGAGAGAAAGGAGGGGAGGGGGTGGAGAAGCAAATGGGTGCTTCTCCTATGTGCCCTGGCCGGGAATTGAACCCGGGTCCCCCGCACGCCAGTCCGACGCTCTACCGCTGAGCCAACCGGCAAGGGCCTCTTTACCTTTTTTTAAAAGACATTATTTCTTGATTTTAGAGAGAGAGAAGGAGGGAGAAGTGGTAGTAGTTGCTTCTCTTATGTGCCCTGATCAGACATGCCCAGGGTTTCAAACCAGCAATATCAGAATTCCAGGTCAAAGCACTATGCACTCTGCCACCACAGGTCAGGCTAGATCTTTACCTTAATTACATCTTCACAGACCCCTTTTACAAATAAGGTCACACTTTGAGTGGATATATCTTTAGGAGAAGGGTCATTATTCACCCACTACAAAAAGTTATTAAGAATTGAGATGGGCCCTGACAGGCTGGCTCAGTGGTAGAACACTGGCCCGGCGTGTGGATGTCCCAGGTTGACTCCTGATGAGGGCACACAGGAGAAGTGACCATCTGCTTCTCCATTCCTCCTCCTCTCCCTTCTATCTCTCTCTCTCTCTTGTCCTCCTGCAACCATGGCTTGACTGGTTCGAGTATGTCAGCCCTGGGTGCTGAGGATGGCTCCTTGGAGCCTCCACTTCAGGTGCTAAAAATAACTCCATTGTGAGCATGGCCCCAGAGCATCAGCCCCAGATGGGGGATGCTGAGCGGATCCCGGTTGGGTGCATGTGGGAGTCTTTCTCTCTATCTCCCCTCCTCTCACTTGGAAAAGAAGAAAAGGGGAAAAAAAGGAATTGAGATGGTCACCGAAGAGCATTAGATCAATGCAGGACCCTGCTGAAACCAGGGCCCCACTAGACAACAAAGATTGCATGCCCATAAAATTGGAGTATGCCAAGGTCATCCACGCCCTCCCTTCCTGCTGTCAGATCCAGTGGTGATTCCTTACCTTCCTGGGCCTTTCAGCAGCATTTGACATAGTTGATCACTTCGTTTTCCTTGCAACTCTTCTTTCCTTGGCTTCTGGGACAGCAAGTCCTGCTGGTTTTCCTTTGATCTCAGTAGCCAGCCAGTCAGTGCCTCCTGCTGGCTCCTCCTGTCTTTTTCTCCTGAAGTGTGGAGGTTGCAGAGCCACAGAGCTTGGGTTTTGGACTTCTGTCTGTGTACTCACTCTCTCGAGGATCTCATCTCATCTCAGGTCTTTAAATGCCTCTCTGCATGGACACCTGCTGCTCTGACCCCTGCTCCAACAGCTCTGACAGCTGCCTCTTCAGCAGCTCCAGTTTGAGAGATCTAATGGGCCTCTCAAATGTAATACATCCAAACTGAAGTCCTCCTGAGCTCCCTTCCTGTGCCCATTGCCTCTTTTACTGGCACTTCCAGCCTAATTGCAGCTTGGGTGAAAATACTTGCATCACCCTAGCACTTCACTTTCCTCTCATGCTGCAACACGCAGTCTCGGTGAACACTCCTAATCCCATTTAGAATGAAATCTCCGCCACTTTCTGTGGCCCCCATGGCCTTATATGATTTGGTCCTTCTCTGCCCCACCCACTCCATCTCCTACCAATTTCATCCCACACCCCAATCCCCTCAAACTGCTTTATTACTCCCCAATCCTGCATGCTTGTTCATTGATCACACCAAACACATTCCCACCCCAGGGCCTTTGCACCTGCAGTTCCCTCTGCCTGGTGTGACCTTTCCCCATTCATTAGCAGGCCTGTTCCCTCACTTCATTCAGTTCTGTTCCACTGTCACTTGGTTAGGAAGGCCTTCTCTGGCCACCCTCATCTAAAAGCACCCTTCTCTCCCTCTCTATCATCATCCCTGTTTCATTTTTATTCCTTTGTTCTATGTAACTAGATCTCTCCAACTAGAATGTAAGCTCCATGTGTTACGGGGTTGGTTTTGTCACTGCCATCATCCCCACCACCTTGCGAAGGGCAGAGCACAAATATGTTGAGCCAAAGAATGAATCAATCTGATCGTGTTGCTCTTCCAGCAAAAAACTCTACAATGCTCCCTCACACCTCTGTGCCTTTGCCCAGGTTATTCCCTCTGCTTGGCAGGCCCTTCCTCCTCTCAGTCTGCCTGGAAAACTCCTGCTCATCCTTCCAAACCTGACCCAACTGTCACCAGCTTCATGAAGCCACCACGCCCCCAGGTAGAGACAGCCAGCTGCCCCTTGGTGACCCTGCAGCGGCCTGTCCATGCCTCAGGCAGTGCTCGACTCTCCTGTGCTTTCTCTGTCTGTCCTCTCCACTGAACTGGCATCTCCCTGGGGACGGATACCATGTCATCTCACCCTGCTTCCCGATGGCCTAGTCTGCTGCCTGCACAGCCTTAAGTAAGTATTTGGTAAAGGGTTGCTGACCAAATGAATAAATGAGCCACAGATGAGGGAAGGGAATAGAAAGAGGGAAGCATTGGCCCTGGCCGGTTTGCTCAGTGGTAGAGCGTTGGCCTGGCATGCGGGAGTTCCGGGTTCGATTCCCAGCCGGGCACACAGGAGAAGCGTCCATCTGCTTCTCCACCCCTCCCCCTCTCCTTCCTCTCTGTCTCTCTCTTCCCCTCCCGCGGCCGAGGCTCCATTGGAGCAGGGTTTGCCCAGGCGCTGAGGATGGCTCTGTGGCCTCTGCCTCAGGTGCTTTAATGGCTCTTATTGCAGCAGAGCGACGCCCCAGATGGGCAGAGCATCGCCCCCTGGTGGGCATGCCGGGTGGATCCTGGTGGAGCACATGCGGGAGTCTGTCTGACTGCCTCCTGGTTTCCAACTTAAGAAAAATACAAAAAAAAAAAAAAAAAAAAGAAGAAGAAAAAAAGAGGAAAGCATTGCTTTCTCTGTAGCTGTCCTCCCGGTGCCCGGGAGCCCCTCATTAGAGAAGTTCCCTGTTCCGCAGACCAATCCTGACACTCTGCTCCCTCATCCAAATTTCTAGAAATAGGTGCTAACCTCTTGGCCACAATAACTTCAGTTTCCAAACTCCAAAATTAGTAACCATTATCTGATTAGTTTTATCATGTATTTTAGAGATAATATGACTGAATTTTTGAAATTTGTAACATGTAGGGCCTATGGCTGCTCTGGTGAGGTTTCTGTTAGGGTGAATGTGAGCAGGAACTAGAGCTTATGGACCTAATATATATTTAGTAGGGGATGCTTAGAAAGTATGGTACAGACAAGTGCAGAGAAAACCCATGCATGATTCTACATCCCAGATACTAAGCATTGATAATGTTTTGGCATAATTTCCTCTAGTATGTACATAGTCATCAATACACGTGCATGTGTGTACATTAAACATAATATACATCTGTAAGTGCATATGTAGAATACATGAATGAAGTCATGCTGAGCCTTCCATTTCTACCAGTGGCATCTTCATATTGTAGCAGGTTCCTGCCCACTGTCGTAATTCCATGACTAGCTGACAATTGGGTGTCCGAGGCCCCCCGTGCTGCCTTCATCCACAAGCAGGACCTCTCGAAGTGCAAATGTGCCCGGTGGGCCAGGGTCATCTATGGGTAAATGAAGCAATGGTGGACAAAACCAGTAGCTGGGGCAGCTCTCCTACCTGTCCCCAAGATCCTTCCCGTGAGGGTCCGGAGCAGATGGGGCACCAGTATCAGCTCTCGGGAGAGCTGAGACATGGGGATGAAGGAAGAAGACATTTCCACAGGGTGGAAACGTGGAGTCCTGCCTGGAGAAAGGCAGCTGAGCTCACTGCCAGGATGTCCCCTCCGGCAACTTTAGTTGCTGTGTTGCTTTTTCTCCCTGGGGAGAGATGTGCCTGGGACTCCATCTTGGTTGGTGTTGACAGACACTCATATTTTCTTCTCTATATTAAAAAAAGCAAAAAAAAAAAAAAAAAAAAAAAAGTCAACCCTGTCCCTGGGCAGATACTGTAGCGTGGTTGGTAGGACATCGTTACAAAGCACAGAGGTTTCCAGCCTGATCCTCCGTCAGGGCACATACAGGGACAGATTGATATTCCTGTCTCTCTCATTCTCTCCCTTGCTCTCTCTAAAATAAATAAAAGAAAAATTTATTTTTTAAAAATCAATCCCAATTTTCTGTTTTCATTGCCTCTCTCAAAGCAACACTTTTCCTAGAGTGAAATTATTGTAATAGAAAAGACACTTAGTTTTTCTCTCCCCCCCCATCAAGTGGAACCTGGAGGTAAGAACTTGGTGAGTCACAAGGGGGCAGCAAAGTTCCTACTCCCAGAGGAAGACAAGAAAGCCTTTCATCACTAGCCAATAAGAATCAGTCTTAAGCCATATAGCAATAAAGGATCAGCCACTGAATTCACCACTAGTCATCACCTACTCCAGTGTCAATATTTGAAAAAGAAATAGGAACTTAAATCTCAGTTTAGCCACTTATATGCCCTTGGGCCAGTTGCAATGTATTTGACCCTCAAGTTCCTTAGCCATAAACTTAAGGATACCTGCTTCCCAACATCACACCTTCCTCATATGGTTGTGTTGATAATTAAACTAATTAAAGTAATAGGTAATATGCTCGCCATTTCATAAGTGTTCATATATTAAATAGTAGTATTACTATAAAAACAGACAAGAAAAGAGTGTTATTGAATGCCTATTATGCTCTGACCAGTTTTCTCAGTAGAGCCTTGACCCAGCATATAGATGTATTGGGTTCAATTCCTGGTCAGGGCACACAGGAGAAGTGACCATCTGCTTCTCCATCCCTTCCCCCCTGCTCCTCCTCCACAGCCATGGCTCAATTGATTTCAGCAAGCTGGCCCAGTGGCTCCCCCTCCACAGCCCTGGCTCAATTGATTACAGCAAGTTGGCCCCATGGCTCAGTGGCCTCAGGTGCTAAAAATAGGTCAGTTGCCAAGCAACAGAGCAACACCCCAGATAGAGCATCACTATGGGGCTTGCTGGGTGGATCCTGGTGGGGGCACATGCAGGAGTCTGTCTCTCTGCCTCCCCTACTCTCACTTAATTTAAAAAACAAAAACAAACAAACAAACAAAAATACCTATTATGTGCCAAGCACTTTGAATCGTTAGAGCAATCAAGTGAGGAATGATGAGATGTTAAATGAGAGGTTGCATGACACACGAGAGGTTAGATGACATAGTAAAGGCCAAATAGCTAGCAACAGTAACAGCAGTTAATGCACAGCAAACACTATATACCAGACACTTGCTGTTCTAAGTGCTTCACTTCTTAACAGCAGTCTTATGGAGTGGGTACTGTTATTATGGCCATTTGACAGAAAGGGAAACTTAGGCACAACAAGTAACTGGCCCAAAGTCTCACCATGAGTCTAAGCATAGAGCTGAGGTTAGAGCTCAGGCAGTCTAGCTCCCGAGCCTGGGATCTTTCATTCCATCTGGTAGAGATGGGGTTTAAACCAAGGTTTGGCCCAAGCTAGCTGCTATCACAGCCTGCTCAAAGTTCTCATTAAAAACAAAACACAGAGCCCTGGCCGGTTGGCTCAGCGGTAGAGCGTCGGCCTAGCATGCGGAGGACCCGGGTTCGATTCCCGGCCAGGGCACACGGGAGAAGCGCCCATTTGCTTCTCCACCCCTCCGCCGCACCTTCCTCTCTGTCTCTCTCTTCCCCTCCAGCAGCCAAGGCTCCATTGGAGCAAAGATGGCCCGGGCGCTGGGGATGGCTCCTTGGCCTCTGCCCCAGGCGCTAGAGTGGCTCTGGTCGCAACATGGCGACGCCCCGGAGGGGCAGAGCATCGCCCCCTGGTGGGCAGAGCATCGCCCCCTGTGGGCGTGCCGGGTGGATCCCGGTCGGGCGCATGCGGGAGTCTGTCTGACTGTCTCTCCCTGTTTCCAGCTTCAGAAAATAGCAAAAAAAAAACAAAAAAAAAACAAAAAAAAAAACTGATGATTGATGCTTCTCATCTCTCTCCATTCCTGTCCGTCCCTGTCTATCCCTCTCTCTGACTAACTCTCTGTCTCTGTAAAAAAATAAAAAATTAAAAAAAATTAAAAAAAAAATTAAAAAAAAACAAAACACAGAATCCCTGCTTAAACCCCACTACACCCCTTTCCAGCCACTGCCATTTTTCCCTCTTCCTCATCATAACTGCACTTCTTTTTTACAGAGACAGAGAGTCAGAGAGAGGGATAGATAGGGACAGACAGGAACGGAGAGAGATGAGAAGCATCAATAATCAGTTTTTCGTTGTGACACCTTAGTTGTTCACTGATTGCTTTCTCATATGTGCCTTGACCGTGGGCCTTCAGCAGACCAAATAACCCCTTGCTCGAGCCAGCAACCTTGGGTCCAAGCTGGTGAGCTTTTGGTCAAACCAGATGAGCCCGCGCTCAAGCTGGCGACCTCAGGGTCTCGAACCTGGGTCCTCAGCATCCCAGTCCGATGCTCTATTCACTGCGCCACCTCCTGGTCAGGCCATAACTGCACTTCTTAGGTTGTCTATACAGATGGTCCCCAATTTATGACGGTCTGACCTATGACTTTTTAAATTTACAATGGTGTGAAAGCAATACACATAATCAATTATATGAGATTTTTGTGTCTGATGATTTTGCCCATTGCAGTAGGCTAAGTTAAGTGTTCTGAGCAAGTTTAAGGTAGGCTAGGTTAAACCATGATGTTAGGTAGATTAAGTGTATTAAATAGATTTCTAATTTCCAATATTTTCTTTAAAATTTCTTTGTATTGATTGATTTCAGAGAGATAAAGAGAAAGGGGAGACAGAAAGAGAAAGAGAGAGAGAGAGAGAGAGAGAGAGAAAGAGAGAGAGAAAAGCATTCATTTGTTGTTCCGCTTAGTTGTGCATTTGTTAGTTGTTTCCATATGTGCCCTGACTGGAGATCGAACCGGCAGGCAACCTTGGTGTTTCTGGATGACCTCAGGTGCTGGTCCGCCAGGAATTTTGTGCTGGTCCATGAAAGAGTTAACCACCCTGATGTTGTATCATGTTGTATAACTCCTTCGCATACCTGCATGCAATTTCTGGCACACTGGCAATAGTCCACAACCTGGCAATTGGAAAACACTGCTCTAACTGACTGAGCTAACCAGCCAGGGCTTTTTCTGCAATATTTTCAATTTATGATGGGTTTATCAGGAAATAACCCCATTGGTAAATTAAGGAGCATCTGAACTCCCTCCCTCCATCTCTTCCCCTCTCACTGCTACCTCCTCCCATGCTAATCTAGCTCCTGTCACCACCACTCCACAGAAACAGCCATCAGCAGGTCACAAATGATCTCCATGTCACCGAGCCCAGAGACCATTTTTCATAATTTTCAGACTCTGACACTGCTGACATCCTTGGCTCCTATACCATCACTCTCCCTTGGAGTCCCTCCCACCTCTGTGGTAGTTCCTCCTCTGTCTCCTCTGCAGCCTCAACCTTCTCTCCCTGACCACTAAATGTGGATGGGCCTCAGGCCTTGGTCGTGGGTGTCTTCCTCTCTCTGTACTCCTCCATCTTTACTCTTCTCTCCATACTGTTCTCAGCGTCAATAACACCTCCGTGCCAATGACTCGAAATCTTTATGGCTAACCCAAACCTGCCTCTGAACTCCAGACCATGTGTCCAGCTGTGTCTTGGATATCTCAACCTGGATGTTTCAAAGGATTCTCCAACTCAACCTCAGCTCCCCTCCAGACCTCTGGCCCTCTTCTCTTCCAGTATTTCATATATCCATTCCCGTCCTTCACTCTCCCTGTGTAACCCACCACCAAGTTCTGTGGCTATGGATCTTCGTATCTCCAAAATTTATCCAGTTCCCTCCATCCTCACTGTCACCACTATACTTATCTTTCTGACTGGAATACTGGATAGTTGACTAATTGGTTTCCCTGTTTCTACTGACCCCTGTCTAAAATACATCAATGATTGACCTTACTGGGTGGCTCAGTTCGTTAGAGCAAGGTTGTGGGTTTGATCCCCAGTCAGGGCACATACAAGTATCAGCCAGAGTGAATGCATAAATGGGTGGGAACAACAAATCAATGTTTCTCTCTCATCAATCAATACATAAAATCAAAAAATAAAATAAAATGTCAGTGGTTTCCCTTCCTCTTAAAATAGAGGTCTCAGTGCTTGGCATGGCTTCTGAGGCCCTATGAGGTCTGCCTTTGCCTCCTCTCTAGGCTCACTACCCTCAAACTCCCCTTGCTCTCAGGACTCTAGTTTCACTAACATGCTTCATGGATGTCCAGCAGCTTCCCACCACAGGACCTTTACACGTACTGTCCTTTTTATTGAAATAAGTCTGGACCCTCTCTTTGCCTGTTGAAACTTATTTATTTCTTTTATCTCAGCTCAGTGATTATAGCCTTGGTACAGACCTCAAGATTCCTATTATATGTTCTCAGTTAATTCTCCTTCCTAGACCTGATTATGGTTGTAGTTTTCTATGTCTGTATGTGATCCTTAATTGTTGACTTCTACTGGAGTGTGAGCTCTGTGAGGGCTGGATGGCGTCAGTCCTTCTCTCAGCGGCACCCATTCCTAGCACACTGCTGAGTACATAGCTGCTTCCTGATAAACATTTGTAAAATGAAGGAATGAAAATGAACCTCCCCCCCACCCCAAACCTCTACCATTGCATCTACCACCTGGGACCCAGACAAACATCCTGGCTATTTTGCGCTGTTTTTATTAAGAAGAAGAACCAAGTTGGTAAATGCAGTCATATATGCAAGTCAAGGACTAAATACCAGTTAAATGTGTTACTTCTTCCAAGGATGTTTACACCAGAGGAGTGGAAACACTCACCCTTTAGCCATGTTGGGAGATGCGAGCTGGAAACACTCACCCTTTAGCCACGTTGGGAGATGGGAGCTATGTCGGAGATGAGGGGACTCTTTCTTTCAGGTATGACTCAAGTCATATCCCAAGTCCCCAGTCTACCTTAAATAAGGGTAAGGTCATAAAGCCACACTCATATTGACAGTGAGTGGCTGGAGTGTCCGAGTAAATCCACATGTCTTCTGAGAGACTCAGCTTGCTTCACACCCACTAGTTTCATTCTGTTTACTGGGTGTTTATGGAACACACACTGTATGTCAGGCAGTATGCTGGCTCTGGGATCCAGTGGTGACTAGGACTGTCATGATCCCTGCCCTCTATCAGAGAGACAGACAAGTAGGAGATTAAAGGGCAACACAAGAAGTTCTGAGGGGCATAAGCATTGGGTGCCATGGAACACAGAAGAGGGGACCCAGTCACAGCCTGTGGTTGGAAGGGAAGTGCACTCAAAGAATGAGTAGGACCTCACCAGGGAATCAGCAACAGGGAGTTAGGAAGAAAAGCTTTGCCAAACAGAAGGAAGCACACGGGCAAGGCACAGATGTGTAAAATCGCATGGAACAGGAAAACTGAACAGAACTGGGCTAGTTCGGTTTTGCTGCGCAAGGCCGGTGTTGCCAGGAGAAGGCACTAGCAAGGCTGATCACACGGGCTGGGGCGCCGTGACAAGGCAATGAGGGGGCAAGGCAGCTGCAAGGGTTTTCACAGAGGAGTGACACACTTGTGGTTTGGAAAGTTCTTTTGGCTGCGGTGTTGAGAACGAACTGGAATTGGACCCACACAGCGAGGGGCACCTCACTCAGACAGTGGAGACGGGTAAGTCAGAGGGTAGCATTTCTCGGGAGTAGTCACATATCTGGGAATTGCTGCCCCGCCTATAAACCACCATTCCATACTCTGACAGTAAGACCCATTGATTAATATCAAACTTACCCAGAAACCTACAGGATGCAGTAGACATGAACTCATAAGCAACAAAAAAAACCAACTCAGGTTTCACCTACTTGCCCCAGGAAGCATCCCTAGCCATTTGTCACAGGCCTGTCCTCCCCTTCCTGGACAGAGATGCCCACAGGAGGGAAGGAGTCTCCAGGAGGCAATTGTTAGTTTTAAATTTTTTTCATGTCTTATTTGGGAATGATTTCAAGCTTACACAAAAGTTCAAGATTGATACATAGAATCTCCATAGAACTCCAGTTTTAAAAGTCTCCATGTCCCACCCAGTAGCACCTCCAGCCCTACCAAGTGTGTCAGTGAGAACTTCTTCTCCACCACCATGGACTTGAGGCTGTCAAGACAGGGCACTAGGTGAGGTGGGGAGCAGCTAGTCCTGTGTGATCTGGAAGGCAGCGTGAAGGTGGCGGGACTCAAGGGCAGACCTAGGTCAGGAGGTACTGCCCAGGACTGAGCTTGCCAAAGATCAACTGTCTAACTTAGCTTGGGGCTGGCCTCATCGTTGTCCCACCTGATGAACTGAGATACATTTTTTTTAAATAATCTTTTTTTTTTAATTTTATTTATTCATTTTAGAGAAGGGGGAGGAGCAGGAAGCATCAACTCCCATATGTGCCTTGACCAGGCAAGCCAGGGTTTTGAACCAGCAACCTCAGTGTTTCCAGGTTGACGCTTTATTCACTGCGCCACCACAGGTCAGGCTGAGATACATTTTGGAGGCTGAATGGATTAGCTCAGCCCAGCAGGGAGTGAGCCAGAGTCACCTCACAGAAAGACTTGGGGGGCACAGAGGTGCCATGTGTCCTCTAGAGCAGTGGTCCCCAACCTTTTTTGGGCCACAAACCGGTTTAATGTCAGAAAATATTTTCACAGACTGGCCTTTAGGGTGGGATGGATAAATGTATCACGTGACCAAGACAAGCGTCAAGAGTGAGTCTTACACGGATGTAACAGAGGGAATCTGGTCATTTTTTTTAAAAAATAAAACATCGTTCAGACTTGAATATAAATAAAATGGAAATAATGTAAGTTATTTTTTCTTTCTCTGTGGACCAGTACCAAATGGCCCATGGACCGGTACCAGTCCACGGCCCGGGGGTTGGGGACCACTGCTCTAGAGACCTTATAACCTGTCCGCTGAAATGCGTGCCTCTGGGCCTGGCACAGAGAAGGGATGGCAATTCTCACTGGTTCCCTGTGGAGGTTAATGCAGTGTTTTGAAAACATTTTTGAGTGTGACCTACACTGCAAAATGCATTTTTCATCACGACTGAGATACATACACTTTTCACAGATGCATATTATCATAAAAGTTTCAAAATAATACTGTTACTTATCTATGGTGCCCTCTGATGTTTTTCTCTTCTCTTCTATTTTATGGAAAAGAAAATGCTTGGTTTCAAAAGCCACTAAAGGGTTGCCACTTACAGCTTGAAACATATCGAATTAAGACTCTCAGGTTCTAAATAAGATTAACTCACAAAAGCTAGTAAAAAACACATTTTTATCTATGATGCTAGAGATGTCAGAGAAGTGGTTTCAGGGAGATTAACTGGGAGAGATCAGGAGGGAGATTTCTGGGGTCATGAATTGGCCTGAATTAGATACATATATATAGGTGTATGTAAAAATATGTAAAAATTAATTGATCTAAGCCCTGGCCGGTTGGCTCAGTGGTAGAGCATCAGCCTGCCATGCAGGAGTCCCGGGTTCGATTCCCAGCCAGGGCACACAGGACAAGCGCCCATCTGTTTCTCCACCCCTCCCCCTCTCCTTCCTTTCTGCCTCTCTCTTCCCCTCCCGCAGCCAAGGCTCCATTGGAGCAAAGTTGGCCCGAGCACTGAGGATGGCTCTGTGGCCTCTGCCTCAGGCGCTAGAATGGCTCTTGTTGCAACAGAGCGACGCCCCAGATGAGCAGAGCATCACCCCCTGGTGGGCATGCCGGGTGGATCCTGGTCGGGCACATGCGGGAGTCTGTCTGACTGCCTCCCTGTTTCCAACTTCAGAAAAATACAAAAAAAAATTAATTGATCTATATACTTGGGATGTATGTACTTTATTATAATGCCACGAGAACATGTCCTGGAATTTAAGGACAAAAGTTTATGTGGGTCTCAGTATAGAACTCAAGTCAGGGCAGCAATCTAATATGAGCTCTGGGAGTTCAGGATTGTGAAGCCAGGCAGATTTGAAACTTTGCTCTGCTACTTGAAGCTGGATGACTTTGGACAAGCAATTTACCTTTTCTGAGCCTCACTTTTCTCATCTTTACAATGAGGGTAATATACATTAAGATGATGCAATGAGATAATGAGTATAAAGCAGTTTCCTTTGCCCTGGCCAGATAGCTCAGTCGGTTAGAGTGTTGTCCCAAACCACCAAGGTTGTAGGTTTGATCCCCGGTCAGGGCACACAGAAGAGGCAACAAAGTGGAACAACAAATGAACGCTTCTTTCTCTCTCTCTCTCTCTCTCTCCCTTTCTCTGTCTCTCTAAAGGTCAATCAATACAAAATTATTTTAAAAATAAATAAATCAGTTGCCTAGCTCCTTGTACATTGTCAGTATTGAGTAAATGGGAACTGCAGTACTGAGTAAATGGGAACTGCATAAACTGTTAATGCTTTTCCTCCTCTATTTTTCCTAAATATCCCGAACTCTGCAGTCTGGCTTTCTTGGCTTTTCCGGCCCACAGAGTGAAAAATAGCACTGTTTAGCTCACAGTTCACATGACACTATTCTAGCCATAGCCAGAGACTATATGTGTTTCTCAGTTCAAAATCCAAATCTCTGAGAAGAAAAAGAAAAATACTTGATTTACCTTGGTGTATTCTAGTTCAGTCAGTCACGGCAGGGAGGGTGGATAGGGGCTCAAGTTGGAACCCTGCAATCTAAACATGTGGACTGTTGTGGGATGAATTGTCCTGTCTCCCCCAAATGTTGAAATTCTAACCCCCATGCCTTGGCCAAATGGCTCAGTTGGTCAGAGCATCGTCCTGATGCTTAAAGGTTGCCAGTTCGATCCCTGGTCAAAACACATATAGGAACAGATCGATGTTTCTGTCTCTCTCTTTCTTGTCTTTTCTTCCCCTCCCTCTAAAATCAATAAAATAAACATTTAAAAAATGAAAATAACCCCCAGTATCTCAGATGGGACTTTATTTGGAAACAGGGTCTTTACAAAGGTAATCACATCAAAATGAAGTTAATAGAGTGTCCCTAATCTACTAGGACTGCTGTCCTCACAAAAAGGGGAAATTTAGACATGCGCAGAAGAAAGATGGCGTGAAGACACAATGGGAGAATAGCGTGTAAAGACGATGGATTGAAGTGATGCATCTACAAGCCAAGGAACATTGAAGATTGCCTGCAAACCACCAGAAGCTAGGAAGAGGCAAGAAAGGGTCTCCCTACAGGTTGCAGAGGGAGCATGGCTTTGATCACACTTTTATTTTGGACTTTTAGTTTACAGAACTGTGAAATACTGCATTTCTATTGTTTTAAGTGGCTTAGTTTGTGGTATGTTGTTACAGCAGCCTTAGGAAACCCATGCAAGGCCCATTCTGTGGATGGACAGGAGTCATGCCCAGAGAAGTGCAGGGATGACTCCACCAAGAAGTAACCATTTTCATCTGGGACCTCTGCAGTCACGCCCCTTGCAGAACTTGCCTGTAGGGTTTGATGACAGCATCCCCAGCAAGTAGTCCTCAAGTAGATTCAAGGGAATGCTGCTGCACTCAGAATTTCAAGGGTACTTGGATTTTTTTTTAATTTATTGATTTTATTTATTTATTTATTTATATTGATTGATTTTTAAAGAGAGGAGAGAGAGAGAGAGAGGTGGAGGGAGGAGCAGGAAACATCAACTCCCATATGTGCCTTGACCAGGCAAGCCCAGGGTTTTAAACCAGCAACCTCAGTGTCCCAGGTCAATGCTTTATCCATTGCACCACCACAGGTCAGGTTAGGCAGCTGGAATTTATTGCCAAGTGCTAATTTAAAACCTTCAGCTTCTCACTTCTGCTGTAGGTTTGAGGGTTGCAGACAAGGGAGTGTGGGTATATGCGGGACACTAAATTGAGGGTCAGAATTTAGAAGTGAAACACCAACATTTCAAATACAAACTTGCCTCAAATGGGGCCTACTTTTATATAAGGTTGGCCCTGTCTTCTTGATCCCCAATTCTCATATATATTCTTTTTTTTTTTTTTTTTTTTGTATTTTTCTGAAGTTGGAAACGGGGAGGCAGTCAGACAGACTCCCGCATGCGCCTGACCGGGATCCGCCCGGCATGCCCACCAGGGGGCAATGCTCCGCCCATCCGGGGGCGTCGCTCTGCTGCAACCAGAGCCATTCTAGCGCCTGAGGCAGAGGTCATAGAGCCATCCACAGCGCCCGGGCCAACCTTGCTCCAATGGAGCCTTGGCTGTGGGAGGGGAAGAGAGAGACAGAGAGGAAGGAGAGGGGGAGGGGTGGAGAAACAGAAGGGTGCTTGTCCTCTGTGCCCTGGCCGGGAATCGAACCCGGGACTCCTGCATGGCAGGCTGATGCTCTACCACTGAACCAACCGGCCAGGGCCTCATATATATTCTTATCAAATAACTGTCAACAAACATTTATAGCGTTCCACTTATTTATTGTGTTAAGTACAGTGAAGACTTGTACTGTTACTGAGGGACGTAAAAGATGTGAATATTTGGAGAGACACACCATGTTCAGAATAAGAAGACAATATCATGAAGATGTCATTTGGGGCATGTAGAACTCATAGTTGGGAGATAATAGAAAAAATGTATATTGGCCTCTTCCTCTGGTTCCTGGCACAAAGCTCTTAAAACCCTTGTAATTGAATTGGGTGATAAGATTGATTGTCTTTTCCCTAATGAGGCAACTCTTTTTTTTTAAATGTTACTTATTATTTTAGAGAGGAAGAGAGAAAGGGGGAAAGGAGCAGGAAGCATCAACTCGTAGTAGTTGCTTCTCATATGATTCTTTTTTTTTTTTTTTTTTGTATTTTTCTGAAGTGAGAAGCAGAGACAGACTCCCACATGTGCCCAATCGGGATCCATCCAGCAAGCCCACTAAGGGGCAATGTTCTGCCCATCTCGGGCATTGCTCCGTTGCAACTGGAGCCATTCTAGTGCCTGAGGCAGAGGCCATGGAGCCATCCTTAGTGCCCAGGCCAACTTTGCTCTAATGGAGCCTTGGCTACTGTAGGGGAAGAGAGAGATAGAAAGGAAAGGGGGAAGGTTGGAGAAGCAGATGGGCGCTTCTCCTGTGTGCCCTGGCAGGAAATCCAACCTGAGATTTCCACGTGCCAAGCGAATGTTCTACCACTAAGCCAACCGGCCAGGACCTCATATGTTTCTTGACCAATCAAGCTCAGTGTTTCTAACGGGCAACCTCAGCATTTCAGGTCAATGCTTTATCCACTGTGCCGCCACAGGTCAGGCATAATGAGTCAACTTTTGATGACCTTCTGGATGGCTTCTGGATAGGGGCTGGTTATCAGAAAGACCAAGCCACTAATAGAAGCTTGGAATTTTCAGCCTTGCTCCATATTCTTTTGAGAAAGGAGAAGGGTTGAAAATGGAATTAGTGATAAATCATGCCTATGCGATGAAGTTGCCCTCAAATCCCAAAAGTGTGGGGTTTAGAGAGCTTCTAGGTTGGTGAACAGTTGTAGGGGCAGGGAGAGTGGTGCATGTGGCGAGGGCATGGAATCTCTGTGCCTTTTGCCACACACCCTGTCCTATACACTTCTCCCATCTGTATCCTTATCATATTCTTTAATAAACTGGTGAGCATGTTTCTCTGAGTTCTATGGTACACTATTGCAATTTAACAGAACCTGAGGAGGGTGTCGTGGTAACCTCTGATTAATGGCTGGTCAGTGAGAAGCACTTGGACACAACCTGGACTTGCCATGGGCATCTAAAGTGAGAGGGGGGTAGTCTTGTGAGCTTGAACTCTTAACCTGTGATATGTGACACTATCAGCTAGTGTCAAAATTGAGCCGACTTCTCAGTCACTCTACTGGTATCTCAGAATTGCTCGCTGGTGTGGGACAGTCACCTCCCACCATGGGAACTGTGTCCAGAAATGAAATAATATTTAATGATGGCTTAAAAAATATGTGGTGCTAGAATGTAAATACTGTTTTGCAATATTTTTTCATTTAACAATATATCTTTGAGTTCACTCCATGTCAGTGCATACACAGATATACATAAAGAAACAATATTTTCGAAGAATGTATGTCAAACAGAGGTTGCCTCTAGGGAATAGTTTAGGTTTGGAGGTGGCTGATGAAAGGGAACTTTGTTCTTTCTTTGATTTGTTTGTTTGTTTGTTTGTTTGTTTGTTTTTGAGAGAGAGAGGAGACAGACAAGGACGGGCAGATGAAAGGAACAGAGATGAGAAGCATCAATTCTTAGTTGTGGCACCTTAGTTGTCCATTGATTGCTTTCTCATTTGTGCCTTGATGGGGGGGGGCTCCAACTGAGCCAGTGAGCCTTTGCTCAAGCCAGTGACCTTTGGGCTTCAAGCCAGTGACCATGGGGTCATGTTTATGATCCCACGCTCAAGCCAGCAACCCTGTGCTCAAGCCGACGACCTTGGGGCTTCAAATCTAGGTCCTCAGCATCCCAGGCTGATGCTCTATCCACTGCACCATCATCTGATCAGGCTCTTTTCCTTTCTTTCCTTTCCTTTCCTTTCCTTTCCTTTCCTTTCCTTTCCTTTCCTTTCCTTTCCTTTCCTTTCCTTTCCTTTCCTTTCCTTTCCTTTCCTTTCCTTTCCTTTCCTTTCCTCTCCTCTCCTCTCCTCTCCTCTCCTCTCCTCTCCTCTCCTCTCCTCTCCTCTTCTCTCCTCTCCTCTCCTCTCCTCTTCTCTCCTCTCCTCTCCTTTCCTCTTCTTTTTATGAGAATGGGTTCATGTATTATTTGTGCAATTAATAATAAATTTATAGTTTAGGACTAGAAGTCTGAAAGACTGATTTATTCAGTGTTTTCCTTCTGTTGTCCTTATATCATTGTATCTGCTTTCATTCAATTCCTCATTTCACTCAGTTATTATTGAGCACCTATTACATGCACAGTGTTGTGATAGACCCTGAGGGTATATGACAAATTTAAAACATGGTTTGCTCTCTGTTGGCAAGCAGCTTTAAATTTTTGTAGGAGAATTGCAGGTCAATCCCTCCCTCAAAGTAATAAAATTCGCATATGATGGATAGGATAAGACCAGACATTAAGAAATACTTTAGGGGGAAAAACATTTTCTAGGCCTAAAGAAAGAAGAGCGAGAAATTGATTGTAACTTAATGGAGAGTTATAGTAGTCCCCTTTACCCACCGTTTTGCTTTCTGTGTTTTCAGTTACCCGCAGTCAACCGTGGTCCAAAAATATTAAATGGAAAATTCCAGAAATAAACAATTCTTGAGTATTACATTGTATGCCATCCTGAATAGCATGATGAAATCTCACATTGTTCTACTCTTTCCCACCCAGGACATGAATAATTTCTTTGTTGACTGTCTCCACACAGTATATACTCTCTACCTATTAGTCACATAGTAACTGGCTCATTATCAAATTGGTTATCTCAGAGAGAGAGAGAGAGAGAGAGAGAGAGAGAGAGCACATTAACATAACATATTACAGTAATTGTCATAATAGATGCTAGTTATAGAAAATACAATCAAGCAAAAAGAGATCATAAAGGTCACCCATTATTCCACAACCTAGAACAACTACTATTAATGCTTTCACGGTTATTAGTTCAGATCAGATTTGCAGTATGGGAAGATCACTGTGGCTCCCGCGTAGAGAACAGATGGACAGAGAACAGGGGCGGGTGCAGGCAGGGCCTCCAAGAGGGTGGTAGCTGGCATGAGTGATGGCGGTGGTTGCTTGAAGCAGTGTGGTAGTTTTTCCAATGAAGAGTAGGGCACTGATACAGACTCTCGTAGTATCAGGACAGATACTAGGGAACCAAGAATCAAGCAAAAGTTAATCATCATCAAGTCCTGACCTATCTCCGTCTAGAGTCTCTGAATCTATCCCATAAACGCTGTCCCGGCTCAGGCTTCATCCTTTCCCTCCCGGACCACGTACCAGCCACTCCTGTGGTTTCCAGTCTCTCCGCCCCCAGTTTCTTCTCTGTACCTATTACCGCAGAGATTTTTCTTAATAACAGCTTTAGTGAGATATATTTCAATATCCTACAATTTACCTTTTTAAAAGGTACAATTCAACGGCTTTTGGTATTTTATGGATATGTGTAACATCACTATCTAATTTTAGAACATTTTCATCATCTCAAAAAGAAACCCTATAGCCTTTGGCAGTCACTCCCAACTCCCTTCCAACCTTTCCAGCTCTAGGCCAGTACTAATCTCCCTTTCTCTATAGAATTCCCTATTCTGGATACTTCCTATAATTAGAGTCATACAAAATATGGTGTCTTGTGACTTTTTTTTTCTTTACTTAGCATTGTGTTTTCCAGGTTCAACTATATTGTAGCATGTATCAGAACTTCATTCCTGTTACGATTTTTTTATGGTTCAGACTCGCAAGGAATAAGACACATCAGATGAAAGTGGTACAAGCAGAGGGCTGAAACTCAGAAGCGGAATCAGCCCTGAGAAACTGCGTCACTGCATATTTCTTGAGTTCCAAAAGCCACAGCTCAGCAGATAAAGCTAGAAAGCTACAAAGCCTTTTTTCTCAACCATACCAACCCCAATCCTGCACGTCTACTGTTTCCTTCGTGAGCAAGGACACAAGAAGAGTCAGAGGCTCAGAGCTTATCAATCATAAAGGACATCTGGTTCTTGGAGGCATTCCTCCAAAAATCCTGCGTACTTGCATTCAAGTAACCCCAGGCCAGTCTCCTGTTATGGTCAACACACTCCTAGATCTCCTGTCTCCAAGTAACCCCTGCTCTGAAGTTAACTACCGTTCATATTTGTGCAGGGTCTTTTCCTTCACACTCCTTTTTTAAAATGTTTATTTTCTTGATTTTAGAGAGAAGGGTAAGGAGAGAGAGACAGACAAGAACATCGATCTGTTCCTGTATGTGCCTCAATACGGGATCGAACCAGCAACCTCTGTGCTTTGAGACAATGCTCCAACAAACCAAGCTATCTGGCCAGGGCAGAACTTCATTCCTTTTTATTGCAGAATAATATTTCGTTGTACAGACATACCAATTTCATTCATTCATCCACTGATGAACATTTGATTGTTTGCACTTTTTGGCTATTATGATTAATACTGCTATGAACATTCATGTTAAAGTCTTTGGGTGAAAATATGTTTTCATTTCTCTTGGGTGTATATGTAGGAATGAATCAAGGGTGGCTACTTTGATTCCAACATATGGACAGGATAAGTGGTGGTGCCATTCTTGAGAGGCAGAACATGTGATGAAAATCAGGTTAAAGGTTAAGGGGGGGAGGAGATGATGTTTTATTTCTTAGATTGGTTGAGTTTGTTTCTTTTATTTCCTTTTGAGAGAGAGGGAGAGTGAAGAGAGAGAGAGAGAGAGACAAAGTCAGGGGAGGGGAGAGGGAGAGAGGCATAAACTCATTCCACTGAGTTGTATAGCCGTTGATTGCTTTTCTCATATGTGCCGGAACCAGACTCAGGCCAGTGACTTTGGGGTTGAGCCAGGACCTTTGGGATGATACTCTATCTACTACGCCACTGGTCAGGGCCGAGTTTTGTTTCTCTTGAAATACCCAAATAGGGATGCCAGATGGGCAATTGGATACATGAGGCCAGAGCTCCAAGGAAAGCTTCGGCCTGGAGGTGCAAACATTTGCTACATTGATATTGCCCTTAACAGACTATCTTTGACAATAGTTAGCAGAAGAGCATTTCACACGACTCTTTATTGTAGTGATCTCTGAAAAGAGCTGAAGGCATATAGCATTTGAGGCAGGGGTCCCCAAACTACAGCCCTCGGGCCACATGCGGCCCCCTGAGGCCATTTATCCGGCTCTCGCAGCACTTCCAGAAGGGGCACCTCTTTCATTGGTGGTCAGTGAGAGGAGCCTAGTTCCCATTTAAATACTGGTCAGTTTGTTGATTTAAATTTACTTGTTCTTTATTTAAATATTGTATTTGTTCCCGTTTTGGTTTTTTTGTTTTTTTACTTTAAAATAAGATATGTGCAGTGTGCATAGGGATTTGTTCATAGTTTTTTTTTTTATAGTCTGGCCCTCCAATGGTCTGAGAGACAGTGAACTGGCCCCCTGTGTAAAAAGTTTGGGGACCCCTGATTTGAGGTTAAACTCAGGGAAGGTGATCCTGCAAAGTCTGTCAAATCTACAGGTGGTCTAATTTGAAGAATAGAACTTAGAGTACCTAGGAGAGGTTATGACTGTGTATCCCTTATTCAGGGTGTTTAACATGAAGCCTGCAGACCCAAGCATGGCCTGGGAAAGGGGGAGGAGCTGTTGGGGCCTGCTTTAGATTTTTAGCAAAAATATAACCTAATGTACTTAACAAATACAGCACCCACTGTTTTCCAGAACTGTCCTAAGTATTTTATAAATTTAAACATATTTTAACACTCATAACAACACCATAATATAGGTACTCTTATTATCATTATCTGAATCTTACAGGGAAAGAAGAATCCAAAGCAAAAAGAGGTGGAACATTTTGCCTAAGATCACACAACTAGCGAGAGACATACTGAGATTTAAAACCTAAAGAGTATGGCTCCAGAGTCTGTGTTTTTTTGTTTGCTTTTGTTTTTGTTTTAGGCCAGCCACATGAATTAGGAGCTCCTGACCAGCTCAAAGTAAAGACTTTAAAAAGTTTTAGCCCTGAGCCCTGACTGGTTGGCTCAGCAGTAGAGGATCGACCCGGCATGTGGAAGTCCCAGGTTCAATTTCCGCCCAGGGCACACAGGAGAAGCGCCCATCTGCTTCTCCACCCCTCCCCCTCTCCTTCCTCTCTATCTCTCTCTTCCCCTCCCGTAGCCAAGGCTCCATGGGAGAAAGGTTAGCCCAGGCGCTGAGGATGGCTCCATGGCCTCTGTTTCAGATGCTAGAATGGCTCGGTTGCAACAGAGCAACGCCCCAGATGGGCAGAGCATCGTCCCTCGTGAGCATGCCGGGTGGGTCCCTGTAGGGTGCATGCAGGAGTCTGTCTCTCTGCCTCCCCACTTCCCACTTCAGGAAAAAAAAAGTTCTAGCCCTGAGCTGACCTGTGGTGGAGCAGTGGATAAAGTGTGAGCCTTGAATTTTGAGATCTTCTGTTTGAAGCCCTGGGCTTGCCTGGTCAAGGCACATGTGACAAGCAATCAATGAACAACTGAAGTGAAGCAGCTATGACTTGACACTTCTTGCTCCCTCGCCCCTCTCTCTCCCCTTTCTATAAAATCAATAAATAAAATCTGTTTTAAAAAATTATTTTATAGGCCCTGGCCGGTTGGCTCAGCAGTAGAGCGTTGGCCTGGCGTGCGGGGGACCCGGGTTCGATTCCCGGCCAGGGCACATAGGAGAAGTGCCCATTTGCTTCTCCACCACCCCCTCCTTCCTTTCTGTCTCTCTCTTCCCCTCCCGCAGCCAAGGCTCCATTGGAGCAAAGATGGCCCGGGCGCTGGGGATAGCTCCTTGGCCTCTGCCCCAGGCGCTAGAGTGGCTCTGGTCGCCGCAGAGTGACGCCCCGGAGGGGCAGAGCATCGCCCCCTGGTGGGCAGAGCGTCACCTCCTGGTCGGGCGCATGTGGGAGTCTGTCTGACTGTCTCTCCCGTTTCCAGCTTCAGAAAAATACAAAAAAAAAATTATTTTATAAAAAGTTCTAACCCTAGTCGGATAGCTAGAGCATCATCCTGAAGTGCAGAGGTTGCCAGTTCGATCCCCGGTCAGGGCACATACAGGAACAGATCAGTGTTCTTTTTTTTTCTCTCTCTCTCCCTTCCTCTCTCACTAAAATTTTTTTTAAAAAAGTTCTTAACATGGAAGAGAGTGAATGTGGGGGGGGCAACGGCTAAGAAAATAAATTAAAAGTTCTAAACGTGGAAAAGTTCACTTGCTACATATGGAGCATCTTCTTTGAAAGGCAAACACAATTTATATAATGGATTCAAGCCGTCAGAGAAATTTGGTGAGTCCAGCTGTCATTGCCTCATGCCTCATGCTATGAATTTTGTAGGTCCAGTTTACCACATGATGTGACGGAGAAAGCAATGAAGAATTTTCTCTGTGCTCATGTCTTTAATCATGAGCAGTTTATGAGCTATTTAGAAGAGATTGATCCCAAGTATGGTGATTTACTGAGCTGCCATCTCCAATCAAGGACTTTTTGGAATAAAAGAATCTCCAAATCCAATTTGTTAGACCTCCAGTTAGTCACAGGATTATGTTTTCTTAGGGATGCAACAAGACATCTGAGCACATTGAACTTGAAACTGCAGGGGACAAACAAAAGCTCTGTTGGTTTGTTCAAGGAAATTCAGACTCCAGCTGGACATGTGGATTGGGCAGATGGTAACTGGAAACCACTCACTTTCCATTGAGGAGCTGTCTTGATTTCGATGCATTCATAGATTTTGAAGAATGCTGTACTATGTCTGGTGGAAAATCAGTTACAGTTGTGTGAGGATTCCCTTCTCTGGATGTGGGGGGAGGGGTGTAAAGGAGAGTTTGGACAACTGGGATCCCAAGAGCCCAGGAGGGAGTCTCTTACTTTAGGCCAGACATGCAGAGCCAGGAATCTATAAGTCAAAAACACCAGAGTTATAACAGCAAGATCAGAGCCAGCTTCCAGGCTTGAGCCGTTCTTGGCAGGCTCCAGGCAGGGTTGATCGTCTTGCATTTTGTATAGCAGCTGTGGTAAGGTGCAGAGGGTCCAACTGAGTTTCCGGTACAGTGATGGGATTGTCAGTTTGATAGGTTTTGTTTTTTTCTAATGTAACAGTTTTATTGAGATATAATTCACATACCACACAGTTCATCTGGTTCATAGGTTTGGATGAGTACAGACAGTCCTTTATTTTCAAAAACAAAAAGTATATAATTTCAAAGACATTTATGGCTGCCTTGGGAGTGCAAATATTAGGTTGTCATTTATTTATTTATACTCTGCCTACAACTAAGTTATCAAACCCACTACTATTGTGTCAACATTCAGCTCAGCTAACTAGACCCACCAATTTTTCAGGTAAACATTATTCCAAGCTCTTGGGTGGGATGGCCAAGCTCTGGACAAGATTAAGGTCTTCCTGATGAAACTGAAAGTGTGTTCTCTTTATTATTGTTCGTTTATTTATTTAACTTTTTTTCCATTGATGAGAGAGAGGGGGGAGGAAAGGAGAGAGAGAGAGAGAGAGGCATCAACTTGTTGTTTCACTTAGTTGTATATGCATTAATTTCTTCTCTTAGATGCCCTGACCACAACTTCTGGTGCCCAGGGTTGATGTTTTATCCACTGAGCTACCCGGCCAGAGTGTGTGTTCTTTTTCTTAAAGCTGCCAAAACTGAAGCCCTATTGAGAGTCTGTCACTGGAGTCAGAATGAGACATGCCCAGACTGAATAGCTCCCACTGTTGCAGTTTATTTTGTTAAATATCAGTGTTCTATTTTCATTGAATCAATCGAAATTGACCAATGACCCACAATAGGTCTATAAATATCACTTTTGAGGAAATATAGTTAATAAAACTTTTGGTGGATGTTTTTGTATTACTGTCCCTACAATCCATATTGTTGAATAGCCAACAAGACATATTTCACAATTATTATTAATTTATGTGGTCTGTACATATTAACATCTTTTACTATGTAACCTACAATGGAAAAAAATGTGGATACCCCATATATCTTTTTTTTGTTTTGTTTTGTTTTAGAGAGAGAGAGAGAGAGAGAGAGAGAGAGAGAGAAACAGACACAGCAGACAGGGACAGACAGAGAGGAAGGGAGAGAGATGAGAAGCATCAACTCATAGTTGTGACCCCTTAGTTCATTAATTTCTTTTTCATATGTGCATTGACCGGGGGCTCCAGCCAAGGCAGTGACCCCTTGCTCAAGCCAGCAACCTTGGGTTTCAAGCCAGCGACCATGGGGTCATGTCTATAATCCCATGCTCAAGATGATGACCCTGCGCTCAAACTGGTGAGTTCGCACTCAAGCCAATGACCTTGAGGCTTTGAACTTGGGTTCTCAGCATCCCAGGCCAACACTCTATCCACTGCATGACCACCTGGTCAGGAAATGGATATCTCACTTTAAACAAACTTTCATAAAAGTTCAGTTTTCTTATCTAGATTTGTAATCAGAACTAAATGTAAGGTTATTTAAATCTGTAAACCAGGTGTCGGGAACCTTTTTGACTGAGAGAGCCATGAATGTCACATATTTTAAAATGTAATTCCGTGAGAACCATACAATATGTTTAACACTAAATACAATTAAATGTGTGCACTTTATGTAAGACCAACACTTTTAAAGTACAATAAGTCTCTGAATTATTTTTTTTAATATTTATTTATTTATTTATTGTGGCAGAGACAGAGAGAGTCAGATAGGGGCAGACAGACAGGAAGGGAGAGAGATGAGAAGCATCAATTCTTTGTTGCGGCTCCTTAGTTGTTCATTGATTGATTTCTCATATGTGCCTTGACCTGGAGGGCTACAGCAGATGGAGTGCCCCCTTGCTCGAGCCAGCGACCTTGTGCTCAAGCTGGTGAGCCTTGCTCAAACCAGATGAGCTTGCGCTCAAGCTGGTGACCTCGGGGTCTCGAACCTGGGTTCTCCACAACCCAGTCCAACGCTCTAGCCACTGCGCCACTGCTTGGTCAGGCCTGAATTCTTTTTAATAACATTGTTATGCTGTTGCTAACCAATGATGAATAAAGTACTTCTTACCATTAATGCGACTTCTGGTGCTGCATG
This sequence comes from Saccopteryx leptura, assembly GCF_036850995.1. NCBI lineage: Eukaryota > Metazoa > Chordata > Mammalia > Chiroptera > Emballonuridae > Saccopteryx > Saccopteryx leptura. Next base: position 111,328,778 of record NC_089516.1, on the reverse strand, counting down.
ATTTTGCTGATGGCTTTGTAGTCTGGTTGATACATAGTGAGGTTAAGCTTCATGCAGGCGTTGAGACTTCCATCCATTAAACGTGATCATAGGTTGGTCTTAACATTCTTTAGATGTGAGAAAGACTGCTCACATGCATACATAAAGCCAAACATTGTTAGTACAGCAATACTCACATGCTGCAGTGTGTGGTATGTGATGGGAAGTGCGTTCCAAGTTTTAACAATCAGCTGGTCCGTGGGTTGAAGTTTTTTCATTTCTCCCCACTTGTGTTTGCTCGCCAACTCTGCTTGCTGTTGTGCAAGTCTTTCCAAATCTTCATTCAGTGACTTGAACTTATTCTCTCACATGTCTAAGGCCTTCAGGTCAACAGCTTGTAGCTCAAAATCTCTAATGGAGACACCGGGGATGTAACTCAGGTCAGTGCTGTCCAGTGCACACTCGTGTGGATGGGTGATGAACTTAAAAAAATGAGTGTGACATCTTCTTTATCCAGTCATCTATTGATGAGCTTTTTGGTTGTTTCTATGTCCTGGCTACACTATGGAATACTACTCAGCCATAAGAAATGATGACACGGGATCATTTACAGCAAAATGGTGGGATCTTGATAACATTATACGAAGTGAAATAAGTAAATCATAAAAAACCAGGAACTGCATTATTCCATACGTAGGTGGGACATAAAAGTGAGACTAAGAGACATTGATAAGAGTGTGGTGGTTATGGGGGGAGGGGGGAGAGGGAGAGGGAAAGGGGGAGGGGGAGGGGCACAAAGAAAACTAGATAGAAGGTGACAGAGGACAATCTGACTTTGGGTGATGGGTATGCAACATAATTGAAAGACAAGATAACCTGGACATGTTATCTTTGAATATATGTATCCTGATTTATTGATGTCACCCCATTAAAAAAATAAAATTATTAAAATAAAAAAAAATGAGTGCGCTCTCGAAATTCTCCAAAGCGCACCTTGAATGACTGCAGGAGATTAGATGTGAAGCTTGCTAGCTGCTGGAGATCAAGATGTGGAGCAGGGTCACTTGCTGTGCATGCATCTTTAAACTCTCCCAGTTTTTCAAAGTGTAGTAAATGACCTGTTTCAATGTCGGTGATGAAGAGTTCCAGCTTTTTGTCAAATGCAAACACTGCTTGTTGAAGGGATAAGATGTATTTCCAATGCCTTGCATTTTCACATTGAGCTGGTTCAGATGTTCAGTTATGTCCACGAGATAATAGAACTTCAGGAGCCACTCAGTGTTAGCTAACTTGGGATGCTTGATGTTTTTCATTTCAAGAAAAGTCTGGATTTCACTCAGACAAGCCATGAAACGGCTGAGCACCTTCCCTCTTGACAACCAACGCACACTGCTGTGTAGAAGCAGACCAGGATAATTATTCCCAACTTCATCCAGCAGTGTTTTAAACTGGCGATCATTTAAAGTTTGGGCAACAATAACATTGACCACCTGAATGACCAGCGACATCACCTCACCAAACTACTCACCACACATCTGAGCACAAAGCACCTCTTGATGTAGGATGCAGTGAAATCTTAGGATGGGTCTCTTTTCATGTTCATGAAGAAGTGCTACAAATCCTCTGTTTTTCCCCACCATGCACGGAGCATCATCAGTACACACCGCAATAAATTTATCTATCCTTAACTTTTTTTCTTTAACGAACTCAGTGAAAAACTTGAATAAATCCTCCCCTCTTGTTGTCTCTTTCGTAGGCAAAACAGCAAGACTTTCCTCACATAGTGTGTCACTGACAGCATACCTTGCAATCACGCTGAACTGAGATAAATGGCTTACGTCTGTTGACTCATCCAAAGCAAGAGAAAAGAATGGTGCTGCATCTATGTCCTTCACTTGTGTTGCCTCAATTTGATCTGCTATCATGATGGTATGATCATGAACAGTTCTTGCCGACAGCAGCATGCCTTTTATTCATTTGATTATCTTGTCTTTATCCGAAAAGTCATCAAAAGTTCATTGGCAACATCAAGCATGAATGTTTTGGCACACTCCTCATCTGTGAATGGTTTTCCATTTCTCACAATTGCTAAAGCACCAGCAAAGCTAGCCTAATTCCAGTCACCTTGTTGGGTCCAAACATAGAGTTGCTGCTGACTAGCTTGCACTCTGCACAGTAGCTCTTGACATGCTTTCTTCCTGCTGTCCCCCACTGGATATTTCAATGCAAATGTAGTATGGTGTGTGTCGAAGTGCTGCTTTATATTTGACTGTTTCATCAATGCAATTTTATCATTGCATATTAGACACACTGCAGAACCTGCTCTCTCCACAAAGGCAAATTCCTCTGTCCATTCCTGCTAAAAAGTACGATACTCATCTTTTTTTTCTTTTAGCCATCTTCTTCGTCAAAAGGGTTTCTGCAATTAGCTAGCTGACTACTTGATTAAAAGGAGGGAAGTTTACTTCCTGACCTCACAACAACCTGTGTACGTTATGCATTATCCAATAAAAATTTGGTGTTGTCCTGGAGGACAGCTGTGATTGGCTCCAGCCACCCACAACCATGAACATGAGCAGTAGGAAATGAATGGATTGTAATACATGAGAATGTTTTATATATATATATATATATATATATATATATATATATATATATATATTTTTTTTTTTTTTTTTTTTTTTTTTTGTATTTTTCTGAATTTGGAAACGGGGGGACAGTCAGACAGACTCCTGCATGTGCCCGACCAGTATCCACCCGGCACACCCACCAGGGGGCGATGCTCTGCCCATCTGGGGCGTTGCTCTGTTGCAACCAGAGCCATTCTAGTGCCTGAGGCAGAGGCCATAGAGCCATCCCCAGCACCCGGGTCAACTTTGCTCCAATGGAGCCTTGGCTGTGAGAGGGGAAGAGAGACAGAGAGGAAGGAGAGGGGGAGGGGTGGAGAAGCAGATGGGTGCTTCTCCTGTGTGCCCTGTTCAGGAATCAAACCCGGGACTCCTGCACACCAGGCTGATGCTCTACAACTGAGCCAACTGGCCAGGGTGAGAATGTTTTATATTTTTAACGTTATTTTTTTTTTTATTAAAGATTTATCGGCCCTGGCCGGTTGGCTCAGCGGTAGAGCGTCGGCCTAGCGTGCGGAGGACCCGGGTTCGATTCCCGGCCAGGACACACAGGAGAAGCGCCCATTTGCTTCTCCACCCCTCCGCCGCGCTTTCCTCTCTGTCTCTCTCTTCCCCTCCCGCAGCCAAGGCTCCATTGGAGCAAAGATGGCCCAGGCACTGGGGATGGCTCTGTGGCCTCTGCCTCAGGCGCTAGAGTGGCTCTGGTCGCAACATGGCGACGCCCAGGATGGGTAGAGCATCGCCCCCTGGTGGGCAGAGCATCGCCCCTGGTGGGCATGCCGGGTGGATCCCGGTCGGGCGCACGCGGGAGTCTGTCTGACTGTCTCTCCCTGTTTCCAGCTTCAGAAAAATGAAAAAAAAAAAAAAAAAAAAAGATTTGTCTGCGAGCCAGATGCAGCCATCAAAAGAGCCACATCTGGTTCGCGAGCCATAGGTTCCCAACTCCTGCTGTAATCTCTGAGAAGGGCTTAGAGAGCTGGTATTTTATCTTTATTGTTTATTGAAGGCTAATCTATTTATTTTGAAAACCAATAGAGGTTGTGGTTGGTAGAGATTCTGTTATGACAATTGAGAAGCTTCACCTCTGGTTTCAGCTAAATGGAAGGTCACAGGGACCCCTGAAGTTGGACCATGGAAAGAATTACACTGAATCCCAGATCTTTCTTAAAAAGCAGTTTTGACTATTTTGACTATTTGCCAGAGTCAAAAAGTGCTCTGTCGAGTCCCTGAGTTTCACAATATGGAGAATGGCATTAACCAATAACCTGTCCTCGTCATTAACAAAATAAAACCCCTCAATACTATTCCAGCTCAGCAAAGGCCACATGGGCTTTATAGGGCCTCTTCGAGGAGCAGGAATGGGGAATACCATATGAAAGCAAGCTTCAATAAAAGGTGTTAGTTCCTTCTGAGAAGATCACCTCTGCATTTGAAGCATGGTTATTTCAGCTTTGCTTACTTTAGAGATCTCTTCAAAGTCCCCATAGTTCATGTCTCTGCAGGGAGAACTGTAGGTTCTTTCTGGAACCTACCCTTGCCCCCATATAGACATCCATTCATGCTCACCCTCAGTTTTTGACTGCCATTCAACATAACGGACTCACACCTTTCGAATCCACCGCTGAGCCTTTGTTGACCATCTGACATTTCTCAAACTCTTTCTTGTTACTAGTGTTTTATTCTCAGGTCTCATCCTAATAAGAAAATTTCTTTTGTCTTGTTCATTCATTCAACTCCTAATGCCATTCAGACCTCAACTTAGTTATTACCACCTCTGGAAAGCCTTACTTAATTGCTTGAGTCTGAATTAGGTACCCATCCCGTCCTAGGGTCCCAGAGCATCCCATTGTTCTCTTCATAACTCTGTAGTATAATAGCCTGTTTACCTTTCTCTCCCTCCACTCCCACCGAAAATGGAAGTTCCATAATAGCACTTGTTCACTGTCATATCCCAGCATTATGTACAGTGCCCAGCAGTGCTTCCCAAACCTTTGTTGAATAAACAAATAAGTGAATTCATCCCTCTGGTTTACCCACCCTTTTAAATCCTTCCTTGATCCCTCAAGTGGGGATTGACAGTATATAATGTCTGATTTTAAGTAATGTGACTTCTCCTTGGGTTCGCTCGGTTGAATTAGCTGCAAGTCAATATGCCTCCAGGTGACTAATCCTACTTTATAAAGTTATTTAATATTTATCAAATGAGTACATAAAATATGTGCTAAAGTCAATGCTTACAATTTTATCTTAATTACTTATGTCAACAAAAATTCCCAAGAGGTGAGGAGGAGGAGAAACTTTATTCACATGAACAGTTTGCAAGCTGGGAAAACAGCATGGGGGAAACCGGAAATGTGCTACAGCAAGACAAAGGGAAGGCTACCTTTCATAAAGAAAGTTCTCTCTCAGTTATCCAATTGGCCCAATCTCATACAAATGAGGTTTTGAAATCTGTACAGTTCTCTTTTTTTAATGAGGAAGAAAGCAAGTAGAAGTTATCTAATAAATATTCACAATTATTGTCAGAACTCGTTTTATAAGTTGGTTCTTTTTCTTCCTTTTATTTATTTTTTCTTTTTTGTGAGAGGACAGAATATAGTGAGGCAGACTCTCACATGCGTCCTGACCTGGATCCACCGAACAATGCCATCTGGGCCCAATGTTTTAGTACTAAGCTATTTTTAGTGCCTGAGGCTGATGTGCTCTAACAGAGCTATCCTCAGTGCCTGGGGCTATGCTTGAACCAATTGAGTCACTGGCTGTGGGAGGAGAGGAGGGAGAGAAGGGGCAGAGGGAGGGGAAGAGAAGCAGATGGTCACTTCTCCTGTGTTCCTTGACCAGGAATCAAACCTGGGACATACATAAGTCAGGCTGATGCTCTATCCACTGAGCCACCAGCCAGGGCAACTTGGTTCTTATTTAGTGTTTCAGGCAATGTTATCTTTCTTTTCAATTATATTTTCCATTTAATATTATTTTGTATTAGTTTCATACGTCCAGCATAGTGCTTAGACAATCATAACCATATACTCTACAAAGTGTTCCCCCCGACATTTCCAGTACCCACCTGGCACCATACATAGCTATTTCAGTATTTTTGGCAATATTCCTTATGCTGTACTTCTTAATCCCGTCACATTTGTTCACCCAGCCCTCCAAACCTCCTCCCCTCTGGCAACCATCAGTCTGTTGTTTGTATCTATCATTCTGTTTCCATTTTGTTAGTTTATTTTGTTCATTAGATTCTACATATAAGTAAAATCATATTTATCTTACTCTTATTTCACTTAGCATAACACAATTTAGGTCCATCCATTCTGCCCCAAATGGTAAGCTTTCATTCTTTTCTTTTTTTTTTTTTTTTTTTTTGTATTTTTCTGAAGTTGGAAAAGGGGAGGCAGTCAGACAGACTCCCGCATGCGCCCGACCGGGATCCACCCGGCACACCCACCAGGGGGCGATGCTCGGCCCATCTGGGGCGTTGCTCTGTCGCAACCAGAGCCATTCTAGCACCTGAGGCAGAGGCCATAGAGCCATTCCCAGCGCCTGGGCCAACTTTGCTCCAATGGAACCTCAGCTGTGGGAGGGGAAGAGAGAGACAGAGAGGAAGGAGAGGGGGAAGGGTGAAGAAGCAGATGGGCGCTTCTTCCGTGTACCCTGGCTGGGAATCGAACCCGGGACTCCTGCACGCCAGGTCGACGTTCTACCACTGAGCCAACCGGCCAGGGCCAGCTTTCATTTTTTATGGCTAAGTAATATCCATTGTATATATATACCATTGTTTTTTTATCCAGTCTTCTATTGATGGGCACTTAGGTTGCTTGCATTATTGTAAATAACACTGCAATGAACAGAGGGGTGCATATGTCATTTCAAATTATTGTTTTGGGTTTCTTTGGATATATACCCAGAAGTGGAATGGCTATGTCCTAAGGCAGTTCCATTTTAAAGTTTTGAGCTAATTCCATATTATTTTCCACAGTGGCTGCACCAATCGGCATTCCCACCAACAGTCCAGAAGCTTTCTCTTTTCTCTACATACTTGCCAGCACTTGTTTGTTGATTTATTGATGAGCGCCATTCTGACAGGTGTGAGGTGATATCTCATTGTGATTTTTAATTTGCATTTCTCTGATGATTAGTGATACTGAGCATCTTTTTAAAAAATTAAATTTATTGGGGTGACACTGATTAATAAGATCATATAGGTTTTAAGTGTCCACTTCTATGATACATAATCTATATATTTCATTGTGTGCCCACCACCCAAAGTAAGCTTATCTTCCGTCACCACATATTTGGTCCCCTTCCACCTGCCCCTTCCTTCTGGTAACCACCATAACTGTTGTCTGTTTCTATGAGTTTCAGTTTTATATCCCACATATGAGTGAAATCATATGGTTCTGACCTGGCCAGGTAGCTCAGTTGGTTAGAGCAACATCCTGATACACTAGAGATTTGTGGGTTCAATCCCTGGTCAGGGCACATACAGGAATCAACCAATGAATGCATAAATACATGGAACAACAAACCAACCTCTCTTTCTCTCCTTCTTTCTCTCAATGTTTCTCTCTAAAATAAATAGATAGATAGATAGATAGATAGATAGATAGATAGATAGATAGATGTAAATGAAGATAAAATTGTGCAGTTCTGATTGGATGGGGCAGGTTTCAGTCCATTGGTCAAAAAACACAATAAGAAAACCCTCATAATAGTGGACTCACCTAGCATGAGTATAGTACAGGAGGTTGAAAGCTCAGTCTGTGGCTTTTTCTCTGAACTGTAGCGTGCATGGGAGGCCTCTACCAGCAATGATTGCTAGACTCTGGTTATGAATTTGGGCCCGGTTATCCACAAGAAGTCCATTTTGGCAGATATTCATCTTCTTGGGGTTCACACTCCCAATAGGCGCAAAATACCAGACAGATTTTTCTTTTGAGGTCTCTCTTGGCAGATGATGATAGAATCATGTCAAGCAGCTTACTAAATGTCCCTGAATGTCTATTTCCCATGGTAGGGGGACTATCTGTTCAGGTGATTGAAATGCAGATTCAAATTATTAGAATAGAAATTTAAAAAGAGGAGGGCAGACTCTTGGCAATGCTGTTTGTCCCACTATAATATTTGAAGTAATTAATTGAGAAGATGAGGTTAGAGGTGTTACCTAGCCATGAAGAGAACTTATGAAATGGTAGTACTTTGGTGAATTTACTAAGATCCACAATCTGTTCTACACTTTTGCAATTTAAAACACCTCAGCCTCAGAAAAGCTAATTTAAGAGTCAAATTCACATCAATTAAAATAGAGTGCCAATTTACTAATTCCCAAAGAAATGCAGAACACCAAGGAAAAAAATATAAAAAGAAATATTGATAAATTTTGACTGCATAAAGAGTTTAAGCTTCTTTTTTTAAGATTTTATTTATGGATTTTACAGAGAGAGGAAGGGGGGCTGAGCGAGAAGTATCAATTCATAGTTGCTTCACTTTAGTTGTTCATTGGTTGCTTCTCCTATGTGCCTTGACCAGGCAAACCCAGGATTTCAAACCAGAGACTTCAGCATTCCAGGTCAATGCTCTACCTACTGCACCACCACAGGCCAGGCTTAAACTTCTTTTTCTTCTTCTTTTTTAAGTGAAAGGAGGGGAGATGGTGAGACAATCTCCCACATGCGCCCTGACTGGGTTCCATCAGCAAGCCCCATCTGGGGTCAATGCTTAAATCAACCAAGCTATCCTCAGCACTTGAGGCCAATGCTCAGACCAACTGAGCCACTGACTATGGGAGGGGAAGAGAGAGAGAGAGATGGGAAAAGGGAGGGGGGAGAGAAGCAGATGGTCGCTTCTCCTGTGTGCCCTGACTGGGGACCGAGCCTGAGATGTCTGCACGCTGGGCTGACGCTCTACCCACTGAGCCAACTGGCTAGGGCCCAGGCTTAAACAAAAGTCAATCATAGGCCCTGGCCAGTTGGCTCAGTGGTAGAGCATCGGCCTGGCATGCAGGAGTCCCGTGTTCGATTCCCAGCCAGGGCACACAGGAGAAGTGCCCATTTGCTTCGCCACCCCTCCCCCTCTCCTTCCTCTCTGTCTCTCTCTTCCCCTCCCGCAGCCGAGGCTCCACTGGAGCAAAGTTGGCCCGGGCGCTGAGGATGGCTCTGTGGCCTCTGCCTCAGGTGCTAGAATGGCTCTGGTTGCAACAGAGTGACGCCCTAGATGGGCAGAGCATCGCCCCCTGGTGGGCATGCTGGGTGGATCCCGGTCTGGCGCATGCAGGAGTCTGTCTGACTGCCTCCCTGTTTCCAACTTCAGAAAAATACAAAAAAAAAAAGTTAATCATAAATAAAATGAAAGGTAATAGGTTAATATCCATGTAATATAAAGAGCTCATATGAATTAACAAGAAAAATAAGAGTTTCAATATAAAAGTAGGCAAAGGACATGCACAGAAATTCATAAAAGAAAAAAATACAGTTGACTGATAACTGAACATTTCAATACATCTTTCTCCTGTTAGTGGTGTGCTGGAGCCTACTTGAGATGTCATATTGATAGCTTTGAAATCAGTCATGCTGAAAATATTTACACAACAGAAATCAGTAGGTGCCGCATAACTTTTTTTTCTTCTTCTCGGAGAGACTGTTGTTAATCTTTTATCAGCACACTACAGTGTGCATTCAATCACTCTCTCATGCCCCGATCCTTTCTAAACTACATTTAAACATTTTCAAGTGTCTTTACCATCTTTAAAGAAACTCCAACCCCTACATCCTTCTCCGGCTACCATACCATTTCTGTTTTCTTTCACAGCAAAACTTCTTCAACAAATTGACTCTAATTGCTAAATCCATTAACTCATTTCCCAATCATCTTTCAACACACTTAAGGCCTTTATTATTATTTTTTTCTACCACCACTCCTGTGAAACAGCTCTTGTTGATCTCTATGAGTTCTGTAAACCCTAAATTCTACGGACAATTTTCCCTTATTTTCCTTGACCTCTTGGCAATATTCAATTCTGTTTACCATTACCTTCTTTAACTCTTCTTGCCCTTGGGTTTCATGATCCTGGGAGTCCTCCAACCTCTCTAGCTTTCCTTTTCAGTTCCCTTCTCAGGTTCTTCTTCCTATTTTCTACCTCTAAATGTTGGCATTTTCCATAAATTAGTCTTGAGTCCTACTCTACTCTCTACCTAAGTAATTTCATTCATCCCTATGGCTTTAAACATTACCTATACACCAAGGACTTCTAGATTTGGATCTCCAACACTGGACTCTCCAATTGCCTGCTTGACATCATCCCACAGTCTCAAAAGCATCTCAGATTCAACATTTCCCAAACTGGAACCAAATGCTTTCTCTTTTTTCCTCAAACCACAGGTTCTCCAGTGTTCCCCATCTCAATACAATGCAACACCACATAAGTCAGAAACTTAGCACTCACCTTTGGCATCTCTGTACTCCTCATCTCTCACATCACCAAATCTGGGCTGTCTTTGCCTTCTTAATATCTCACAAATGAGTTCTCTTCTTTCCATGACCTTTTAGCTAGACTACTGAACTAGCCTCCTAACAGGTCTTCTTGCATCCATTCCCTCCCGCCTTCAATACACTTTCCACACGAAATCCAAGGGAACTTTTCAAAACAGGAGTCTGATCATGGCACACTCCTGTCTTTAATTCCTCTGTGGCTTTCCATTGCTTTTGGGGGGGGGGACTCCTGACAATGGCCTAGGGCCCTAAATTATTTGGCTTTATGCCCATGTCTTCAGCTTCATTTCATATCACGCCAGTTCCTCTGTACTCCAGGCACACCAGCTTTCTTACTGTTCCTAGAACAGAGCCCTCAAACATGCTGTTCCCTTTGCCTGAAATGCTCTTCATACTCTATTCTCTCTTTGCCTTGTTGACACCTATGTAATCTTCAGATCTCAATTCAGACATCACTTACTCCATGAAGCCTTCTCTAGTGACATGCTGGACTGAGTCAAATCTTCACCCCCCTCATCATTATAGGTTCTCAGGGCACAGTAAATGTCTCCTTAATTGCTCTTATTGCAGTTATATTTTTGCATTTATATGTGTGATATTTGATTATTATCTGCCTTTCCTACTAGACCATAAACTCCATGAAGCGAGGACCAAGTCTGTTTTGCTCACCATTGATCTTCAGCACGTAGTCTAAGACTTGACACAAAATAGATACTCAATATTTGTGGAATTAATAAATCATTTAGTAATCCTTGTGTATAGGAATTACATAAAAGTAGGCCAGCTAGCCTGACATGTGATGGTGAAGTGGATAAAGCATCAACCTGAGATAGAGTGTTGGCCTGGAAACCTGAGGACCCAGGTTCGAAAACCCAGGTCACGGGCTTCAGTGTGGGTTCACCAGCTTGAGTGTGGGATAACCGGCTTGAGTGTGGGATCCTAAACATGATCAAAAGTCACTGGCTTGAAGCCCAAGGTCGCTGGCTTGAGCAAGGGATTACTGGCTCAACTGGAGCTTCTGTTCAAGGCACGTATGAGAAAGCAATCAATGAACAACTAAGGGGCTGCAATTATGAGTTGATGCTTCTCATCTCTCTCCCTTCCTCACTGTCTGTCTGTCCGTCTTTCTCTCGTAAAAAAAAAAAAAAGCATTAACTTGGAATGTTGAGGTTGCCAGTTCAAAACCCCGGGCTAGTTAGGTCAAGGCACACACGAGAAGCAATTCCTACAAGTTGATGCTTCCCACTCCCCCCTTTCTCTCTCTCTCTCCTCTCTCTAAAATCAATAAATAGAAAAATTTTAAAAGTAGGCCAGTCTCAGCCCTGGCCGGTTGGCTCAGCGGTGGAGCGTTGGCCTGGCGTGCGGGGGACCCGGGTTCGATTCCCGGCCAGGGCACATAGGAGAAGCACCCATTTGCTTCTCCACCCCCCCCCTCCTTCCTCTCTGTCTCTCTCTTCCCCTCCCGCAGCCGAGGCTCCATTGGAGCAAAGATGGCCCGGGTGCTGGGGATGGCTCCTTGGCCTCTGCCCCAGGCGCTTGAGTGGTTCTGGTTGCGGCGGAGCGACGCCCCGGAGGGGCAGAGCATCGCCCCCTGGTGGGCAGAGCATCGCCCCTGGTGGGCGTGCCGGGTGGATCCCGGTCGGGTGCATGCGGGAGTCTGTCTGACTGTCTCTCCCCGTTTCCGGCTTCAGAAAAATGCAGAAATTAAAAAAAAAAAAGTAGGCCAGTCTCAGCCTGCCCTGTCATGGTGCAGTGGATAAGGCATCGACCTAGAAGGCTGATGTCACCGGTTCAAAACCCTGTGCTTACCCAGTCACGGCATATACGAGAAACAACTACTATGAGTTCATGTTCCCTGCTCTTCCCTCCACCTCCCTCCCTCTCTCTCTCTCAAACCAATAAATAAAAATCTTTAAAAGTAGGTCAGTCTCCTTTTATCATGGCTGCCAGAAAGCTAAGAATCATATTTAAAGCTTAATCACAATTGTCTTAACCACTAGAAATAGCATATTTAAATTTTCTCTCTCTTTCTCTTTAAATGAGAAGAAGGGAGACAGAGAAACAGACTGCTGCATGCGCCCTGAATGGGATCCACCTGACAACCCCTGTCTGGGGCTGATGCTTGAATCAACAGAGCTATCCTCAGTGCCTGAGGCCGATGCTTGGACCAACCAAATCACTGGCTGCAGGAGGGGAAAAGTGAGAGTAGGGAAGACAGAGAGGAAGAGAAGCAGATGGTCTCTTCTCATGTGTGCTGGGGATCGAACTGGCAAGCCCTGTGTTTTAAGACAATGCTCTAACCAACTGAACTATTCCGCCAGGGCAAGCCCAGCCTCTCTTGAGTGCCCAGTGTACAAAGCCAGTTTAGGATTATCACAGTAGCCTCCTACCTGGTCTCCCTGTCTCTAGTTTGCCCTCATTCAATCAGTTCTTCATGTGATGACAAGTAATTTGTGTAAAAATGGATCTTGCTGTGTATAGGACTGCTCAAAACCCAGTCACGCAGTGGTTCTGCAGCTGCGATGGACCTCAGAACTGCCTGGGACGCTGGTTACAACCCCCTACTACCCCCATACAACATATTCTGGTTCCGGAGTCCCGAGGCAGCATCAGGGCCTGTGCATCTATAAGAAGCATCTGTTGCTGTTGCTTCAGGTTATCATCCACTAAGAAACACAGCTTCAAAATCTCTTTATTCCTTAAAGTTTGAAACATCAGCATCCTTAGCATTGGCACAGAAGGTCTTTAATGGTGGTCCTTCTTCATGCTGACTGTTTTCTCTATGCCACTCCACTCTCATGTCACGGTCACCATCATATCTAGCTTAAACTGCTACAACAGTCTTCAACTCTTGAGTACTAATTGCTTTAATTGCTCTCTGCACCAATCTTTTCTCCAAGCTGGAGCCAGAGTGACTTTTCAAAATTGCAAATATGTTCCTATCGCTCTCTTGCTCAAAACTCTTCAGTGGCTACTCGCCATCTAAGGGACAGTTAATTTCTCCAAGTGGTTCAGGTGGTATAGCATCTGCATGTCACGATGTTCTTTCCAGAATGCCGTGAAATAATTAAATCGCACCATATGAAATAAAATGCTCTTCAAAAGAACACTTCTGCTAGCAGAAAATATGTCTGCATTATGTGTGTGTGCAATATAAAATCATGTCCATAAGCACAGATGTCCTTGAGAAACTAAACTGTTGAATTAAGCATGATCAGCACTGGGACTGTCTGTTTAATATTCATTTGCTACTCGTTCGTTCGTTTTGTTGCTTGCTAGTAAGTAGATACACAGGAGCATCTGCCAAAGATTTAGGAAAAATTTATGGTTAAAAAGTTAAGACAGAGATTTCTACCCATTAACTGATTGTTTTAAAAGTTTTTATTTATTGATTTTTAGAGAGAGGAGAGAGAGAAAGAAAAAAAAAGGTGGGAGAAGCGGGAAGCAACTCACAGTTACTTCTCATATGTGCCTTGACTGGGCAGGCCTGGGGTTTCAAACTGGGGACCTCAGCGTTCCAGATCAACGCTTCATCTACTGCACCACCACAAGCCAGCATTCTTAACTGATATATATATATATATATATATATATATATATATATATATAGATATATATATATATATATATATATATATATATATATATATATATATACACACACACACACACACACACACACACACACACACATATATATATATCATTGTGAAAATCCATCCCATTGCAGGTATTGTCCCCGGAGAGCACAGCTTGAGAAGCCCTACTCTGGGACATGAAATCTAAGCCTTTCCACATCTGATCCCATCTTCTCTTCCAGCCTCACTTCTAGCCACTGTCCCTCACTCCACCCCTCTTTCTGGCAGGGCAACTCTTAGAATTCCCTAAAGGTTTTCTGTCCTTTTTTGTTTCTGTGATTTTACACATGCTGGTCTTCTACTGTCCCGCACCTCTGCCCCCTTGCTGGCCAGATAAACTACTCATACTTTGAGACTCAATCCAAGTGCCTCTACTTCGAGGCCTTCCCGCATCTCTCTGGGCTCCTACCTTCTCAAGGTCTTGCCCCTGACTGATCACATCACTGATCACAATACTAGTTATTTGGGGAACTATCTGGCAACTGGTCTAGGAGCTCTGTTAGGTCACGGTAGGGGTTCTTGTCATCCATTTTTTTCTTGAGTTTTTTGGCACTTAGCACAGAGGCTGATGTACAACAGGGACTCAGTGCATATTTGTGAAATAAGTAAGTAAAATTGCAAAGGTTGCGAAGTTTACATTTAGAAGCCCACAACTCCCAACAGGGGTCCCCTCTCCATCTTTCTGTACCCCTCCCCCAGGCCTAGGCACTCTGTACCCTCATGCAGCCCACTGTAGAAATCTGCTGGGTTCTATCATTATTGCTACAGCTCAGGCTTCAAACTTCTCCCTTGACATCCTACCAAACCAGTCCTGTGTCTCATCCCTCTGGGGCTAGATTTCAGATAAACCAGTGGTTCTCAAACCTTAACACAAAATATAACCCCCTGGAGGACTTGTTCAAACACAAATTGCCGGGTCCCAGTCCTGGAGGATCTGACTCAGTAGGCTGGGCTGCGGGGCTGAGAACGTGCGTTTGTAATAACTTCCCAGGTGCTGCTGCTGCTGGTCCAAGGACTACATTGTGAGACCTACAGGAATAAAGAAATGTAAAAGCAAGGGCAGCAGGCAATAGTGCACGAATGAATCCTTAATTTCTCTGGGCTCAGCCCCTTCACTGAATTTCAGATTCTATCAGCAACTAGTTAATCCCTAATCATTTTCCCTCTTCACCTTGTCCTCCTCCTCCCACTTTCTTCTGATCTTACTTTTCAGATTGTTCTTAGAGTTTCTTTACTTTAGACCAGGGTAGTCAACCTTTTTATACCTACCGCCCACTTTTGTATCTCTGTTCGTAGTAAAATTTTCTAACCGCCCACCGGTTCCACAGTAATGGTGATTTATAAAGTAGGGAAGTAACTTTACTTTATAAAATTTATAAAGCAGAGATACAGCAAGTTAAAGCTTATAATAATAATTACTTACCAAGTACTTTATGTTGGATTTTCGCTAAGTTTGGCAGAATAAATCTTTATAAAACAACTTACTATAGTTAAATCTATCTTTTTTTTTTCTTTTTCTTTTTCTTTTTCTTTTTTTACAGAGACAGAGAGTCAGAGAGAGGGATAGACAGACAGGAACGAAGAGAGATGAGAAGCATCGATTCTTCCTTACAGCACCTTAGTTGTTCATTGATTGCTTTCTCATATGTGCCTTGACCGCGGGCCTTCAGCAGACTGAGTAACCCCTTGCTCGAGCCGGCGACCTTGGGTTCAAGCTGGTGAGCTTTTGCTCAAACCAGTTGAGCCTGTGCTCAAACTGGCGACCTCGGAGTCTCAAACCTGGGTCCTTCCACATCCCAGTCTGACGCTCTACCCACCGCACCACCACCTGGTCAGGCTAAATTTATCTTTTTATTTATACTTTGGTTGCTCCGCTACCGCCCACCATGAAAGCTGGAACGCCCACTAGTGGGCGGTAGGGACCAGGTTGACTACCACCACTGCTTTAGACCAACTCAATTATCCTTCTCTTTCTCCTTTCATAAATGCATGACTTCAGGACAACCCTTTCCAGAGCTGTGAGCTCCATTTCACTGTCCTCTCCCCACTGGGAGCTTCCCCCACCCAGTCTGAGCACCTCCCACTGCAGCAGCCAGTGACCTTCTCGAGGCTCCGTTGCAGGTAGGGCCCACTTCCATCTATCAGGGGTAGCCATTTCCCCTCCCCAGGGAGTCTGGTTCCACAAATGTCAGCATGCTAATGACAGTCACCTGCTGGCTCTGGGAAGTCTGCTGCTTGCTCCAGCTTCCTTACTGACAGTGAAAACACTGGAAACACCACATTTACAGGCTTCCGCTCATTTATTCACTCAACAAACTTGATTGAGCACCTGCCAGTCACCTCGCTGGGGTCAAGGACCCCGCTAGGACACACAGAACACCAACACAGGTTCATGGCAGTGCCTGGGGGTACACAGCATCTGTTCATGAAGTGGATCTTTTGGCCCCATTCATTAAGGGGTGGGGGACAGACATTCAAGGAAGAAACTGACCATTCACGAGAAGCTTGCTGTCTGCCCATCACCAAAAACTGGGAGACACAAACCCAGTGTGTTTCCAAGTGTCTTTGTTGAAAGAAGCATTACAATCCACACCTCTCAGCCACTGGCCCACTTCATGGAGAGAAGGTGTGTGAAGTCAAGAACATAGGAGCTAACACCTCTCTCCACGCACCGTATTCACACTGACATACACACCCGGACACATACGCACAATACCACATATGCAAACAGACACGACATGCGGGCAGAGTGGGGCACACTGGCGGGCCACCAAAGATTCCACGCGAAGGTGCTGGGCAGAAAGGTCCGGGGCTTTGGGAATGGTCGTCGCGGAGCGCTAGGCGGGAGGGCAGAGCATCGGAGGCGAGCAAGGTTCCTCGAAGCCACGTACTCCGCCTGCCCAGCTCCGCAGGCTCTCTCCAGATCTGGGCATCAGCTCTCAGTTCTGCCTTCCAAACGTATGCTTCTGGTCCTGCCACCACCCGAGGCCAATGTCCAGACAGACCTAGTAACCTCGGGCCCGTCCCCATCCACCACCCCAGCCTTTGCCAAGGAAGACCGGTCTCTCTCCCAGTCACTCATCCTGGAAGCGGTCGGTCAATTCTGACTCTCCGCTCCCATCCGCTCCTGGCTCAGCCTCACAGCGAGTCCTCGTATACAGACTCTTTGTGTCTCTTCTTTCTTCTGCACTCCCCCCACCCACATCCAAATCCCCGCTCAGGGCGCGCTTCAGTGGTCGCGTCCTGAGTGCCAAGCCCGGAGCTGGAACCCGGGATGCTCTCTGCGCTCCGCACACGAGGAGCCCCCTGAGACGGGGCTGAGAGCACTGTCCCGGCAGGTGGAGTCAAGGGCCAGGAAAGCGCTTCATGTGGCCGCACCGTTTCTCTGTCTCCCTTCCTTCTCCCCAGGTCCGGGCTACTGGGTCGGGTCCCTTCTCCTCCTCTCTCCCTGGCTCCTGTTTTTTTTTATTCCGCTTTCCTCCCTCTTGCCTCCTTCCCAGCCACTCCAGCCTTGGGCTGCCTCGGGGCCGTCTCCCGCGCCCCCATGCCGGACCCTTGCAGACCGGGTTTCGCCCACAGGCCTGCCTCCGCCCGCGCTCCCGGGCGCCACTCTACGTCTGGGTTTCCCTTCGAGAGCAAGGCAACTGCCCTTTTGAGGAATGGACTGTTCCGCTCCCTCGGGCCTCGGGCATGTCAAATCTGCCAGGGTTCAGCAGTCCCAGGGAACTAGCGAGGGGTCAGTCCTGGAGGAGGAGGGAGAGGGCGTCGGGGCTGCAGAGGCGGAGAGGTGCCGAGGGCAGGGGGGGGCAGGCGGCGGCGGCTGGCAGGAGGAAAAGGCAATCAGACAGGCATAACCTCCGCCTTCGGGGGTTCTCCCCTCTGTGCACCGCCCGCCGCCAGTCCCAGGCTCACACAAGGTTAAGGGACAATTAGAGGCGGGACAGAGCCCCTGGAGGCAGCTACCTCTCACTCCCCACTGTCCCACTCCACAGAGCTGGGGTCTTCACCCCCAAGCCCTCCTCTGACTCCGGCGGTCCGGACCAGAGAAGCGGTGGGCGGTTTGAACCTCAGCTCCCAAGCTGAGCGTCAGGGGCTGGGTGGGAAGAGGAGGCATGGGCCTGTCTGGATTAAGTACGCGACAGTGATAGCTCGGCTCCACGAAATTTACAGCCCAAGACACCCGAGGCTCAGATAACTCAGGGCAGAAGGGACGCTTTGTCTCAGGACGGCTGGCCTTGGCCTCCCCGTGTCACAGCTCGGTTGCGGGGCCGCAGTGCGGCTCCCCACCGCCCCCTTTCTCCGCTCCCCCTTGGAGCGGCAGGTGCCGCAGCTGCCCCCCTCCGGCCTCAGCAGCGCTCCCGGGCCGCGAGGAGGCGGGGGCAGGTGTGCTGCGGCACCGAGCGCCGGCGGCAGGCGCTCGCATCCCAGCACCCTGACATCTCGGTGAAGAAGAAGAGGGGTCCAGAGGGCCCGGAGGAGGGGAGGAGGACTGCAGAGCTCCGCCGCCCGGCTGCGCGCGGGAGGTAGAGGGGCGGGGGCTCCGCTCTAGCCTCCGGGGGTCTGGGGACTCCGGGATGTAAGGCGAGAGCAGGGGGGTGTGACAATTCAGCAGAGGTCGGGACATACCACTGAGCCCAGGGAAGGGGGGGCAGGACGTGGTCACCGAGGGGAGCCCCCGCCCCCCTTCGAAGGCCAGCGACCGAGGTTGTAAGGAGAACTGGAGGCGGGCTAGTAGGGAAGCGAAGCTTTAAATCTGTCTCCTCCCCAGACCCTACCTCCAAGGGGGTGGGCGATAGAGGGGAGGTTGGGGTTGGAGCAGCAGCGAGGGGGCTCCTCCCTTGCACCTCCCCCACCGGACTTGGTCGCGCCCGAAGTGTAACACTTTCTCTTTGTCGGAGGAGCTCCACTGTTTCCTGTGCTGGAGCTCCGGTTGCGGCGGCGCCCGTGGCAGCCCTGGCGGACGCAGGAGCGATGGCAGCGAGCGACAGAGCTCGCCAGGAGGTGAGTGCGGGCTTTGGGTGCCGGCACTCGGGCCAGGGCCCCGGGCAGGGCGGAGGAGACCCGGCCGCCGCCGCCACCACTGCGAGGAGGGCAGCGGGCAGCACCCTGGAGCGAAGGCGCGGCGGGACTCCCGCGCCTGCGATCAGCGGCTCAGTCCCCCAGCCTGTCCTCGGGAACCGCGGCGGCGGCGGGCGGCTGGGGGCTTGGCCACGGCTTCGGGCGGGCGGCTGAACTTGAATTGCCCAAGATCTGCAGTAAGCGCCGCCGCTTCCCTCGCTGCAGCCGCGCTCCGGCCGTTGGGGCGTTGCCGAATGAATGGCTGCACGAGCCGCCAAGCCCACCGCGCCCCTGGCCCCTAGCCTTCCTAGACCGCGGGGCCGCGCCCCTGCGCGCAGCCACTCGTCGCGACCCGACTTCAGTAAGAACAGGGGCGCGGGGCTGGGGTTAGCGGGCGGCGGGAGGCTGCGAGTGGTGAAAGGGGCGGGGAGGTGACTAGCTGGGGGAGGGGTTCTCCATATGCATTACATATGTGACTGCGTCTGTGAGTGTGGAGCACTGTGTGCGTCTGAGTGCACGCGCGCGCACCCGTGCCTCCCGGGCGGGCGGCGGCGCCCGGCTGCTCTCTGACCCGAGATAGGTCTGCCAGGTTCTCTGAGTGTGGGCACCTCCAGGGTGTGTGTCCAGACGCCTCTCTGCTTGTGCTGCGTGCCTCTGGGTCCCATTCGTGCGTTTGTGTGGGGTGCAGTTCGCTGGCCTGTAGGTGGCTGGCTGCGTATTCTGGCAGGTTTCTGAGCACCTGACCCAGGTTGCGCGGGCCTCCGGGGTCTGTAATGCTGCGTGTTCAGTGTAACTGGGCTTATGAGTCAAAACCTGTGGAGCTAGCTCTTACTATTGGGACTCAGGAAAATAACTGTGAGGTTTGCAAAAGCAGTGCCGTCTTTCTTTTTGTTGGCAACAGACTCTGGAAAAAAAATCTTCATTTAAAGAGCTGAAGTTTTCCAGCCTGAGATATACAGAGAAATCATGTTGAAGTGACCTGAGGCTCCATGTTTGTTTTTTCAGACGAGAAGTTTGGTTGCAAAGGGAAGGGATGATTCCATTTGGGGAAACAACCTAGCCTTTCTATGCATCCATGGGTTTCTGGAGTTTTTAGAAGCCCACAGTTACCAGCACCCTGAGGCGAGGAGGGGGAGTGAAGTAGAGAGAGGTATGTCCCGTGACATCCCGTGACATCATATACTACTTGATGAAAATCACGAAACACAGACACACACACACACACACACACACAAATGTTTTAAAACCTTGTGGTTTATTTATTAAAGGAAATAGTCTGTGCAATGCAATTCCAGTGAGGAAAAAATAGCTTCTAGGTATTTCATGTAATTGAAATTGATTTGTTTTCAAAATCTGAAACAGGAATCCAAGTATTTTTCTCTACAGGATAAGCATGAATTTATCCCACCCTCTTGTTTCTGTTTGGAAGGGCAGAGTGATTTCTTTGGAAACTCCCCCAACTGTGGCAGAGCCTAGCACTGAGCTCTGTATGCAGTCACAGCGTGGAAGGATTCAGAGCGGATAGGGTGCTCTGGCGTGATGGAATTTGAGCGAATTCTCTTCTCCCCCAGATTGGCACAGTAATATTTATCACTTTAGTGTTTTGAGGGTTCCCAGAGTGCTTTTCTCCTCCTCGTTACCTGCATTTTAGAGATGGCATGGCTTAAGTAGAAGAATTAGTCCCCTGGATTACATTTACCCCATTCTTGTTACCAAAAAGGATGTTAATGATTTTTCTTGTCAGCTAATTAATTTGCATTGACCTGTCTGTACTCTCTCACCAGTGTGCTTGCCTGGATTAGGATTGCAGCATAGTTGTTGCAAAGGCGAACATTCTAGAACGTTGTGTTTCAGTTGGCAACCCAGAGATCCCTTTTGTTGTGCAGATGAGGGAGGGGTGTTTTAGGGCCGTATGATTTGCTTTGCACGGATCCAGCTTGTTCTGGCCAGCCTTGCTGTGCTGTATGATGAAGAACATAATTGCACACCAGATTCTGAAGCTCCAAGAGCAGCCTGAGCACTTGAGACCTTGTTATCATGATAAATGGGTTTCTGGGAAAACTGACATCACTCCCCATGCCCCCCAGCCCCAGCCAGTGAAACTCTTGTTTAATGTGTCATTTGTCTCTCTGTTCTCCTTTGTGTCTGCAAGGAGTTGTAATTCACCAGGGGAAGATGGAATGAACTCAGGAGACCTTGGATGTTTGGTTGTAGCCTGTTTTTTTCCTGGGAACATGTATCCAGGATTTGGGAAGAGAAGACTGGATAGTAAACCTAAGTGTGCCTGGCTTAAGAGTTCTGTTTCGTGAGCTCTGAGACATGGTGCCATATAAGTAGTCCTCTGGTGTGTGTGTGTGTGTGTGTGTGTGTGTGTGTGTCCTTTCCAGAGTCAGTTGAGGGTCACTCTGGCTAGACTATAACAGTCCCTAAAGTTGTTGGGTAGGGTCCTTATTTGGGCATGCATGCAACTTGCAAGTTTTGTTCTCCTGTACATAATACAATCCCACCCTGTTTGAATAAACACTACAAAGATTTTGCATGACAAAATGATTTCTCTATTGTGACCACAAGTGTTTATTTCATTGACTAAGTGTCCAGCACGATGGCTAGCCTTGGTCAACTATACAAAAAAAATAGTAGACCCAGTTCTTGGCTTTTAAGCTTACAGTCTAGTTGGAGAGACAAATTATGGACACAATAATTAGAGAACTACAGCAGATTCTTGCGATGGTCCCACCCCCAACCCCGGTCTGTGAGGTGGTTTATTAATATACATACATACTCTGAAAGAGTACCTGACTTGTCCAAGGTAACCTAGCCAGGCTCAGTGTCGGCCCGAGGCTGCATCTCCTGGCTCTCGCACTGTTTCTTTCAGTGTAGCATTTTGAGTTACAGACTTTAAGTGCTGGCCTATAGAAAGAACCTTGATTCTGACTTGAAATACTCCCACAACGTGGGCAATGATGCTTTCTTCCGGTAGTAGCCAGGTGATGGTCTTTCTCCCTAAAGAAAGAGCTTGCAGGGGCCAGGTTGGCCCCAGCTGGGGTTGGCCTGGGGCAACTGTCCACAGGTGGCTGCACTCTGGGCTTGCTATCAAATGGCACTTCTCCTTTTATCCCTCAGCCATCTCCACCACCTCACACTAAAAGTAATATTGTACCCTAAACAGGGAGAACAAACCCCAATATCCACTCATACGTCTACTGGAGATATAGCACTGAAAAAAATTTATATAGCCCCAAATATTCAAACTTTTTTTTTTTTTTTTTTACAGAGACAGAGAGAGTCAGAGAGAGGGATAGACAGGGACAGACAGACAGGAATGGAGAGATGAGAAGCATCAATCATTAGTTTTTCATTGCGCGTTGCGACTCCTTAGTTGTTCATTGATTGCTTTCTCATATGTGCCCTGACCTCAGGCCTTCAGCAGACCCAGTAACCCCTTGCTGAAGCCAGCGACCTTGGGCTCAAGCTGGTGAGCTTTGCTCAAACCAGATGAGCCCGCGCTCAAGCTGGCGACCTTGGAGTCTCGAACCTGGGTCCTTCCACATCCCAGTCCGATGCTCTATCCACTGCGCCACTGCCTGGTCAGGCTCAAACTTCTTGAATCTAAGACAAAAGTATATGGATGATTACTGTACTATTCCCCAAACTTTATGTTTTTGAGATGTTACAAAATAAAACGTGTGTGTGTGGGGGGTATGGAGCCCTGGCCAGATAGCTCAGCTGGTTAGAGCATCGTCCAGAAGCGCAGAGGTTGCTGGTTCAATACTCGGTCAGGGACGGAAGAAACGGATGTTCCTATCTCTCTCCCTCTCTTTCCCTTCCTGTCTCTAAAATTAATACAATAAACATTAAAAAGAATAACAAAGTAAAGCAACTATGAATTGATAACTTCTCGTACCACCCTCCTCCTTTGTCTGTAAAATAAATAAATAAAATCTTTTAAAAAATAATCAAGGCCCTGGCTGGTTGGCTCAGTGGTAGAGCGTCGGCCTGGCGTGCAGAAGTCCCGGTTCGATTCCCGGCCAGGGCACACAGGAGAAGCGCCCATCTGCTTCTCCACCTCTCCCCCTCTCCTTCCTCTCTGTCTCTCTCTTCCCCTCCGCAGCAGAGGCTCCATTGGAGCAAAGATGGCCCCGGTGCTGGGGATGGCTCTGTGGCCTCTGCCCCAGGCGCTAGAAGAGTGGCTCTGGTCGCAACAGAGCGAAGCCCCGGAGGGGCAGAGCATCGCCCCCTGGTGGGCAGAGCGTCGCCCCCTGGTGGGTGTGCCGGGTGGATCCTGGTCGGGCACATGCGGGAGTCTGTCTGACTGTCTCCCCGTTTCCAGCTTCAGAAAAATACAAAAAAAAAAAATCAAGTAAAGCAACTATGAATTGATACTTCTCGCTGCACCCTCCTTTGTCTGTAAAATCAATAAATAATATCTTTTTTAAAATCCCCCAAAAGTTGGGGAGGCATTACAGTGCACGCCCCCTCGAAATGCACATGGCCCCTTCCCTCAGGGCATTTCCGATCTGGTAGCAGAGGCCCACACCAATAACGAATAACCGCCACGTGGTAAGTGCTGCGCAGGCGCTGCCGCCGCGATGAGAAGTCATTACAAAGGGCCCTCATCCAGCAGTGGATGCGGGTGGTGTGTGACAAGGGAGGCTTCCTGAGGGTTTCAACTCGGAAAAGGGTAGGTGTGAAGATGGGTGAGATCTTGCTTCTGCTACTGGGCTAGGAACATTTCCTTTGTTAATTCACACAATTTTATTGGCATTCATTTCTTCACCATGTGTCCACTGGGCAGCGACTCTGCCCAGCCCTGTGCCAGGCCAGGTTAGTGCGGCCAAGGCAAATAGGGTGCTGCCCTCTCAGAGCTTCCAGCTGGGGGGCGGGAGTCAGCCCCGTTTCCTTTCCCCATCCTCAATGCCGGAAATGTGTGTTAGCAGTGCTCTGATTCCAAAACTGCATTGCTGCTGAGTGATTTGTCTGTATAGTACAATGAGATTTTGGTCTGCAGTCATGTGCACAGCATTTAGTTTGTGGAGTCTCTACTGTAAATTTTCTGTTAATTGCTGGCTTTGTTACTCAGCACGGCCCCTCCCATTGTGTGCTGAAGGGAGCGAACCGTTGTATTAGCCTGAGCAAAACTATGATAGTTAGGAAGCTAAGTCCCCTGGAAAAAAGTATTCCAGAATGAAATGGGACTGATTGCTGGACTTGCCTGGGCTTCTGGATTATCAGAGCTGGGGTTTCATGTTAGCTTGAACAATTGAGAAGGGCTCTTACCGCGTGAACATTAAAAGCGTATTCAAGAAAGAAAGAGCAGAGCAAAGAAAAGGAATACCATGAATAAGTGTAACATGTTTCTTTCAGCAATTTCAAAATGCTTCCATCTGTATGACTGTGCTTTCCCCAACAGCTTCCTGGACAAGTATTACTGTCTTCTTCATTTTATGGGTCCAGGAAGATCAAGTGACTTACTCCAAAGTGTTATCGCTGGTCAGTGGGTAAGACGACGGAACACTTACCAGATGACACAGATTCATTCAAAAGAAAAACAACAAAACAGAAAACAAAATCCTGGTCTTTTCATGATAATTCTAAGAAATAAAAATCCTGCCCTATCCTCTCTTCTTTTTTCATGGGGTTCCCCGCCCCAGCACACTCAGGGGGTCAGAGGAGAATATACTTGGGTGCTTTGAAGAGTTTTGATGTTAAGAAGATTCTCAGCTTAAATACAAATAGCACAGTCATGGGATTTTCTTTCTTTTTTCCCCCCATATTGCTTTGAATAAAAGTCTTGGAGCCACCAGCTATGTAATGATGGATTATTTTAAGTAACAACTGGAAGGGGGGGGCAGAATAAATTAGGAACACAGACCCCCTCCTCCTCGGTTTGGCAGGAGGAGGCTTCTGCTGCCAGGGTTTGGGATTTGGAACCGTGGGTTTCTCTGTTGCCTGCACAGAGGAAGGAGGCCACATGCTCAGGAGGGTGAGACATAATGTTATCCTCTCCTTCAGTGTCTTCTTGTTAGAGGCAGCCATCTGCTGAATTATGCAGTGTGCTCTCAGTGGCCCTGGACTTGGGTCATCCATTCCACTCACTTAAAGGTAACTGGGGAAGAGATTTGCGGGCCTCCTCTCGAGGATAAGACTCAGGGCTCAGGTTTCTCCCGCCATGGCCCTCTCTGACCCCTAACGAAGGCCCTGGGGTAACAGGAGCAGAGCTCTGCTCTCACGGCCCTTGATGAGGTGTGAGGTAGCCTTGGGTTTCCTTTCGCAGCAGAGGCCCCCAGCTCGGAGCACTGGCGACGAGGCAGGAACTAGGTTTTTTCAGATCCCTTTTAAACGAGACCAGATGGAGGCAGAGGCAAGTTCAGTCTCCCCAGAGGACAGTCGGGCTTTCGTCCAGAGGCCTGTGAGTAAACCTTTTTTTTTTTTTTTTTTTTTTTACAGATTGGAGATAACAATGTCCAGAACACCTAGAAAACTCTGTTTAACTAGCCTAGCTTGAAGGGAATCTGTCTGGCTTTTGTGGGAAAGTTGACCCACTCTGAGCAGGGAGTCGTCCCTGGACTGAGGAGGATATATTTTTTTCTTAAGAATTTGGCTTGTTGGGTCAGGTAACCCTGGGGTTCTTGAGCAGAGCTAGGCAGTTGGCCAGGCCGAGGCTTAGGTCGGAGTCAGAAGAGAGGGAAATGGGAGAGAGAATGCGGAAGAGGAGCCAATGGCCCTCCATGACACCCACTTCTACGTCAGTTGCCTTCTGTGGGCCACAGCCACCTTGGTGAGCCCATACACTTCCAGGTCATGTTTCATGACCCTTCTCCCTCCAACTAAGCATCAAGCCACAAACCCAATGTCCTGGAATTTCACAGCATAAAAATCTATATCTGCCATTTGAGGCAGCTTTTCCATTTGAGAATGGCAGTCTGCTTGGCAGGGCCCTGGATCCTAGCCCCGCTCCGCCACTAAATCACTCTGACTCGGGACAAGTCATTTCCTCTCTCTGAGTCTCTGTTTCCCCTTTTGTAAAGAGCGGATTGGATTAGGTGATCTTTAGGGGCATTTCAAGCTCGAATATTGTATGGCTCTTATGTTTCCTTGCTCCCTAGCCTAATTTCTCTTTGGTCCTTGTCTGTTTCTGCTTCTGAATGAGGTGGCAGCATGTTGCTCCACCCCTTCCTTGCTCAGACTCCTTGAGCTGGGTGGGGAGAGAGTTGGGGAGAAGGCAGGTCTGGGCTTTTAGCTCAGCAGAGTCTCTATAAGTGGATTAGAAACAACGCTCCAGATACTGTGTGTCCGTGTAGGTGTATATAGCCCTTGTCTTTCTATAAAGCTATGTGCCTGCTGACTTTTTGTCTATTGAGTCCTATTTTAAAGGCACAAGGAGAGCTGGCTGTTTAATGGAATCTTGCTGTGAGTCCTTTTATAGAATGAAAAGCCACTCTGTAATTGATCTGGTGAATTAAAATCCAAAGTTTCAGCCTTCTGCTGGTTTCGCCAACATGGGCCCTTTCCCTGTGTGGGGAGGATGGTCTCCGTGCATCCCCCAGGGGCCCCTAAGGTGCTCTCTCACTGAAGGGCATATCTGGGGCCAGCATTTGCAGGCTTCACTTCTCCTTGGCAAAGCACCCAGATTACTCTCTCCCAGTTCAGGGTGTCAATACTACTGTCTTCATCAACTCAAAGGAAATTCTGACATTTGATGTATGAGGCATATTGGAGGGTTTTTGTTTTTTGTTTTTAACCTCTGGGAACTTATCAGTGCTTTTGTGGTTCTTATGGCCTATAATACAGTGGCGATCACACCTTTGACAACAGTGGAGGCAGCAGATAGGGCTGTTGCCCACCTGATTGCGTCAAGACCTTTTACTACGTTTCAGGATATGTGATTTTACTTCCGGTTCACGTGAATATTTATAAAAATGTTACACTGTATAATCATGTTATGTATATATAATGATGCTATTATAATAAGGAAAATAGTAGAATTTTATTGTATCACTGGTAAAATGAATGTTTTATATTACAGTTAAACTGCCTGAAAGCTGAATACTCACCTGAATTTTCTGATTATCTGTATTTAAAGCACCTTTTTCATTGTAGTTGAATGTTTGCTATAATATCTGAGGCTACTTTCCTGTGTAGGAAAGTATTATGGAGCTTTCTTTAAAAAAAAAACAAAAACAAACATTTTTATTCTGATTATAAAAGTAAAATACGTCTATTGTAGAACATTTGGAAAACACAGAAAAGCAACACCACTACAGCCCCTCCACCCAAACTAACCATTGTCACCAACATGTTGTATTCTTTGAAGTTTTTAAGAATGCATATATACCACTCCCCAATGATTGGGATGATCCTGTTTATACTGTTTTTTTTTGGGGTTTTTTTTGTAATAGTATTCGGTAATCCTTTCCCCATGTTATTAAATATTCTTAGAAGCTGCTTTTATCAGCTTTTTAAGATTCTATCATGCATCATTGAATTATTCATTGATTTTGATCGGTTTGAAGATTTGCAGGATCTATCATAGATTGGTCTTCAGGTCTGGGAAGGGCAGGTATGAGAGATAAGGCCCACCAGTGAGTGACACATGGGGACAGTCTTATTTCCGTGTTTCTTTCCTTTCCTAACATCAACATGCAAAGGCCAGAGGAGAAAGTTTAGGGAAAGCCCAGTCATCAACAATGACTTTTTGCTTTGGTCTCATCCTTTAGAATGACAGCTACTAACTTAGTCACCTCGGTTTTATTTATTTCTTTTTTAATTGAATGTATTGAGGTGACACTAATAAAATTATATTAGTTTCAGGTATACAATTCTATGAGACATTATCTGTATATTTGTGTAGGAGACGACCCTGCACCAATACAAATGGCAGTTAACTGCAGAGCAAGGGTTACTTGGAGACGAGATCTTGGAGTATATTAGCCATGGAGAGACACTGGCCTGGGTTACTTGAATGCAAGTACGCAGGATTCTTGGAGGAATGCCTCCAAGAACCAGATGTCCTTTATGATTGATAAGCTCTGGGACTCTGACTCTTCTTGTGTCCTTGCTCATGAAAGAAACAGTAGACGTGCAGGGTTGGGGATGAAACGGATGGGAAAAAAGGCTTGTGTAACTTTCTAGTTTTATCTGCTGAGCTTTTGGAACTCAATAAATATGCAGTGGCAATTTTATCTGGGCTGATTCCGCCTAACAGTTTCAGCCCTCTGCCCAGTTATCTGAATCTGGTGTGTCTTTTGCCTCGCGAACCCGAACTGTAAAGAAATTTGTAACATATTTGTATTGTGTGTCCACCACCCCAAGTCAGGTCTTCCATCACCATTTATCCCCTTTACCTTCTCCGTCCCCACCTCCTTTCCCTCTTGTAATTACCACACTGTTGTCTAGGTCTACTAGGTTTTCTTCTTTGCTTACTCTCTTCACCGTTTTCACCCAGCCACCGGCCCCCATCAGCCTCCTCAGTTTTAAATGGAGGCAGGAGATGCTCTGCTGACACAGATAGGCACATGCTCAGTTCCCAGAGGCCTCAAATACTGTGTACTTACTAGACCACTAAAATCGGAAGGGAGCAGGAGAGTGAGGGGCACAGAGTTTGCCCACTTGCATGTTTATGGGACTCTTTATTTTCAGAGTAACAGCAATGGGAGAAAAATGGACAGCTGGAATGACCATTACTCATTCTTCATAATATGAACCTTGACTATTCAATTAGAAAATGAAATTGGTGTATCCTCAGAGGAGGGGGCAGAAGAAAAAGAGAGTGGTGTTTCTGCCAGTGATATGAAATGTGGTATAACGGATTTCAAAACCACAAGTGACTGCAGATGAGGAGAAAACAGGAAGTGTAATTGGGGAGGGAGTGGGGCTCTCCCAGAACTCAGGAGTGCTCTTTCATTTTGCCTGCCTCTTAGCTCCTCAAAGACTCTGCCTCTTCATCGTCCCTGCTGCAGCGCTGAGTGAGAACTCTCTTGCCTTGTATTAAAAATGTTTTTAAATTGCATAGGTAATGTGTGAATACATTCATGCGATAAAAGAATCACACAATACAGAAGTGTACTGACTATCCCCTGAGAAACCGCTCTTTCCATTATCCTCCCCTGAGATAGCCATGGTTCTTGGTTTGGTGGCATTTTTTTCAGTCCCCTTTCTATGGACTACGTACATTTATGTTCAGGTGCACATATATACACGGTATAGAGCTTTTTGGTATACATGGGCTCATACTGTGCTTATTGTTCTAAAACTTCTTTTATCTACATTATAGTGTGTCTTAAAGATATTCACATCAGTACCTATAGAGTGACCACATTCTTCTTCTTTTTATTTATTTATTTAAAAAATTAAATTTAATGGGGTCACATTGGTTAAGAACAGAACATGTTTCAAGAAAACATTTCTATAGCGTTTGAACTGTTGATTGTGTTGTGCACTAACCTCATTCTTCTTAGCGGCTTCAGAATATTCCAGAGTAAGCCTGTGTCATAATTTAGTTGAATATTTTCCTATTATTGGACATTTACTTTTTTTCTGGTTTTTTAGTACTATAAACAGTGTTGTAATGAATTTCCTTGTAGTACATGGACCTTTGTACAGACGTATGAGCTCCTGTAGAATACATTCTCGGGAGGATTTACGGTTACTGGAGACAGGCCATTTAACATTTTGGTTACTGTGGCCTTTCCAGCATCTCAGTTCAAGCATTGAACATGGCACCACCTGCGACTCAGAATGATAACTGGGTGTCAAACATGCTGAGCCAAGTTGTTAGTTCCATCCATCTCCTCTTATGAACATTGTAATCCAGGGAACATTTAATTAATTGCAGTCAAAGTAGTGAGGACCTCAGTGAATCAGGCCACCTTCTGGAGAAAGAGGGAGAGAAGACATCGGAGGTTTAGTGAGGGAGGGGGAGAAACTTCCCGGGGCTGTCCTGGGGTCCGTGTACATTTCGTCCGGTGTCCTTTCCTTTTTACTTCTACATGTTTAGCTGAGCTATGACGACTAATGTTCATAATGATGACCTTCATGCTTTATAAGATGCATCAAAACAAGAGTGAACGGTGTTTGCTAGACAGGATTGCCTAAAGCAGGAACTATATATACAAATACTACATTTTTGAACCTTTCTCAACTACAAGCATTGAGATAAAAAGTTTCCTGCTGCTCAAAAAAACAACTCCCCAAAACAAAAACAGAAAAACATGACCCCATGTTCCCTAGTCCCCATACCTTCCAGTTAATTTAGTTACATTGGACACTAGGTTAAAAAAATTACAGAAGAAATAAGGGTTCTTAAGGGATTGTTAAATGTCACCAGTGACCTTCATCAAATCTCTGTAATTGTTCCTGATTTCAGTCTTGGCCTCTGGTGATAGAAAGCTATTGGGTCGCCTGACCAGGTGGTGGCACAGTAGATAGAGCGTTGGACTGGGATGCGGAAGACCCAGGTTCGAGACCCCGAGGTCGCCAGCTTGAGCGTGGGCTCATCTGGTTTGAGCAAAGCTCACCAGCTTGGCCCCAAGGTCGCTGGCTTGAACAAGGGGTTACTCGGTCTGCTGAAGGCCCGCGGACAAGGCACATATGAGAAAGCAATCAATGAACAACTGAGGTGTCGCAACGTGCAACAAAAAACTAATGATTGATGCTTTTCATCTCTCCATTTCTGTCTGTCCCTATCTATCCCTCTCTCTAGCTCTCTCTCTGTCTCTGTAAAAAAAGAAAAGAAAAAAGAAAAAAGAAAGCTATTGGGTCATCTCTTCCTTATCTGACCATGTTCTCCTCTTGGAAGAGCCCTCTTCATCTTCCCATTCCCTACTTGTGGCCGCTTCCTGTATTCTATCTTCAGCTCTTCTCTCCCTGTACTGTCTCTTGGAGAACACGTCTAGTTTCATACCTCTCACTCTTAAATTTATACGCCAGTCTGGAATTCTCCTGGAGCCTAAAATTCCATCTTACTAAGAACTTATTAAATTTCTTCTCCTAGATATCTCACATAAAATCAAAACTATCTTATTTTCCTTAATGCAGCCATCCCTTGCCATATCACGGTTTCACTGTTTTGCTATATTGCGGGATTTTGCGTTATATAGGTATTTTTATGTATTTGTTAGTTTTATTATCTTTGCGGTAAAATAAGCAAAATAAGTCTGGAAAAGGTTAATAACAGTGTGGGAAAGGTATATAAGAGTGTGGGGAGGGTTTATAAAGCCTTAAAATATATATAAAAAATAAATATAAGGTTGTGACATTGCGGATTTTTGCCTATCGCAGAGGGTTCTGGAACCAAACCTCCATAATAGATGAGGGACCACTGTATAGGAAACGCTTCTACAAATTCAGAAGAGAAAGGCAATTGTCTAGTGTTTTTGGCAAAGACATGTACAGGAAACTCACATAAAATCATACACATGCACAGTATACACATAGAGTTGAACAATAAGAAATAATAATAACATGCAAATTAAATGACACGTGTCATTTTTTAGTGGTTCAGTTCACAATAGCTAAAAAGCCTCAGAAACTCAGTGTTGGTTTATGTATGGGTAAACAGACACTCTTGTATAATGGTGGTGGAAGTAGATATTTGCACTATTCTCTGTTGAGTCATTCTCAATGTGTACCAAAGTCTTTCTAATGTGTGTGCCCTTGGGCCCAATGGGCTTCAGTTCTGGGAATTTAACTTAAGGAAATAATGAGAGATCTGCTGATCTGTAAGAACAAGAATTATTGTCTATGTTGTTGAAAACTCGGAAGCATGCTAAATGTCTAGCAAAGGAAGACTAGTTAAGAAAATCTGGTGAATTCTTACAATGGAATGCTATTTGACCAAAAAGTAATGTTTTAGATGTATACTTAATATTATATTGTTGTCTGGCCACCATGCAGTACATCTGAAAATAATTGAAAATAATGTTGAATGTCAATTGTAATTAAAAAAATAACATTAAAAAAAGAAGTATACTTAATGACAAAAAAAATCCATACTATATTGAGTGTCAGGTTATTAAGTCAGTTTATGAAAAGGAATATACAGAATTATCCCTATTTTGTCAGGAACAAGAGATATACAGACTGGAGGGAATACCTGTAAATGTTAACAGTGATTATTTCTGGGCAGTGATGTTATGGGTGATTGTGATTTTCTCCTTTATGATTTTCCATGTTCTAAAATACCTTCAGTGAATATTGATCACTTTTATAAAATAAAAACCCTGATAAATGTGATTTCTTTTAGTAGTAGCTTATTTAAAACTAGACTACTGGACTTCCCCACTAAACAAGCCCTCCTTCCTGGCTTCCCTCTTTCTGGCCATGGTGCCATCAATTCAAGACCCCAGGCTTAGAACATCCTCAGAGCTTTGATTTCTTCCTCACTCCCTCTGCCAGTCACTCACTGAGTCTCATCCCTTCTTTTTTTTTTACAGAGACAGAGAAAGAATCAGAGAGAGGGATAGACAGGAACAGACAGACAGGAACGGAGAGAGATGAGAAGCATCAATCATCAGTTTTTTGTTGTGACCCCTTAGTTGTTCATTGATTGCTCTCTCATATGTGCCTTGACCGTGAGGCTTCAGCAGACTGAGTAACCCCTTGCTTGAGCCAGCGACCTTGGGTCCAAGCTGGCGAGCTTTGCTCAAACCAAATGAGTCCGTGTTCAAGCTGGCGACCTCGGGGTCTCGAACCTGGGTCCTCCGCATCCCAGTCCGATGCTCTATCCACTGTGCCACTGCCTGGTCAGGCGAGTCTCATCCCTTCTTTAGGACGTCTCTCAAATCTGCTCTTCCCTCTTGAGTCCCAAGTCAGATCAGTTCACTTCAACCAGCATTTATTGTCACAATGCCTGGATGCCACTCTGCCAGTTCAGCATTATTGGAGCCATATGCTAATATGTCTTCCTGCCCCTACTCTCTCGCTCCTTGGATCAATTAAGCACCCTGCCTCTGGAAAGATCTTTCAAAAGCACTCAAACATGTCCTAAACCTCATCATGGCTGGGGAGTAAAGCCCATACCCTTGATTTGTTCTTTAGGGCTCTTTCCAGCACGGTGCTAGGTGGGAGGTGATAAGCAGGCACATAGGAGGTGCTTGCGAAGTCTTTGACAGTGAAGTAAATCTTTTAGAATAAGGCGTGGTGTTCTCCCCACTGCCCTTCACTGTCTTGAATTTGAAAATTCCTTTTCCTTGCCTTTTGGCACTTGGAGCAGAGGCCTTGGAGCACTTGAAGTTTCACGGTGCTGCATTTGGAGACAGGAAAAGGCATCCAGGGGTGATAAAATGTTCAAGAAACTTCAAATCTGATGCCTACTATGTAGGAGGCTCCATCAAGAATGCATATTGGCTTATAGGTCTTGTGTTCCTGCAGTGTTGACTAAGAACAAACAGTGGGAAAGTTACATCTACTGTATTTGTGGGCTTTAATAAAAAGAATAAGGAGAAAAGGGTGAGGGGATGTGAAAATGGCTGAATGTAGAACAAGCCCTGAGCGATGTGGGCCACTCAGGAAACCCAGCTGTCCTCAGGTGCCCCACTGGGACCCAGAATACTCCAGTCTGGACTGAATGATGGCAGATGGTTGTGTTTCAAGGATACTGCACTGGGAGTGTGTGGAGGGTGAGATGTATGAGGGTAATGAACTTGCCAGGTGACAGTCACTGGCACCTAGCCCTGTCTTTCACTCTTGGAGTGTCTAATGGCACTAATGGGGGTGGGATCCCAAGCTGGATGAAGGAGCTATCTGGGAACCAGTTCTGACAGTGTCAGCTGCTGAGACTCCCCCACCAATGTGGCCCACCCCTCCCAGTGTGAAGGCACACCCTTATGGACCCAGTCAAAGCAGGTACAGTCCAGGCTCAGAGCTGCCTTCTAACAGCCTGGGACTTTGGCACAAATCTCCTGGCACTAACCATGCCCTTCTTGGATTACTCTTGGCACCTTTCTGGTTATGGAAATCTTGGTGTAGCCCCACTCAACAGAAACTCTTGACGGCTTCCCTAGCCCACCCCTCTTGTCTGTCCAGCTCGCTGTCTCCAGCTTTCCTTCTCCCTCTTCCCCTCCCTTGCTGCCGTTGGCAGTTAGCACATTTTTTTTAGTACATGCAGGCTCCTTTTGTCCTTCCCCCTGGCACCTTGGAAGCCTGCCCCAGTTTGACGTTCTCTGTTTTGTAAAACCATTAACAGTAAGAAGCTTTGGGACATGCAGGCAAGCAAAGACCTTCTGCTTTCCAGGGCTGCAAATGGCTTGGCTGGTTCCAAAGGAAACAAGGGGACCAGAGAAACAAGGAGGCAGTCCCTCTTGCTGGAGTGAGCCCTGAGTATGCCATGACATCACGTGTTATTTGGGAAGTCTGATTGGAAGGATTACCTCCCAAAGCAATAAGAACAGCAGCTCCTGTTGGTGGGGTGCTCACCTCGTGCTGAGTGCTTGAGGAGCATTGTCCTATGTAATCCTCACACCAGTCCTGTGAGGTAGGAACTACTACCTCCTGATTTTACAGATGGGGACACTTCGAGAAGTTACATAACTTGTCCAAAGTCAGAAGGTCAAGGAGGTGGGACTCTTAATTCAGACGTGCCTGATTTCAAAGCTTAGTCTCTTTTTTCCCCCCACTTAAATGTTTTTCAATTACAATTTACATTTAATATTAGTCTGTATTAGTTTCAGATGTACAGCAAAGTGTTTATAAAAAATCATATCATTTACATAGTGGTCCCGCCCCCCGCCCCCGCTGCTTCAAGTACTTGCCTGGCCCTGTACATAGTTATGATATTATTGACTCTATTCCCTATGCTGTGGTCTACATCTCTGTGACTGTTCTGTAACTACCAATTTGTACTGCTTAATCCCTTCACCTTTGTCACTCAGCCCCCAACCACCCACCCCTCTGACAGCTGTCAGTCTGATCTCTGTATCTATGAGTCCGTTTCTATTTTGCTTGTTTGTTTTGTTCATTAGATTTCATATATAAGTGAAATCATATGGTGTTTGTCTTTTTCTGACGGGCTTATTTCACTGAGCATAATGTTCTCCAGGTCCATCTATGCTGTTACAAAGGGTAAGATTTCCTTGTTTTTTACAGTTCAGTAGTATTCCATTGTGTATTCCAGCTTTTTTATTCACTCGTCTACTGGTGGACACTTGGGCTATTTCCATATCTTGTCAAAGCTTAGACCCTTGACCTTTACACAGTACCACCATTGTAGATCCCTAAAATGCCCTAGAGCAGGGCTCGGGAAACTATGGCTCGCGAGGCAGATGTGGCTCTTTTGATGGCTGCATCTGGCTTACAGACAAATTTTTAATAAAAAAATAATAACATTAAAAATATAAAACATTCTCATGTATTACCATCCATTCATTTCCTACCGCTCATGTTCATGGTTGCGGGTGGCTGGAGCCAATCACAGCTGTCCTCCGGGACAACACCAAATTTTTATTGGATAATGCATAACATACACGGGTCGTTGTATGGCTCTCATGGAATTACATTTTAAAATATGTGGCGTTCATGGCTCTCTCAGCCAAAAAGGTTCCCGATCCCTGCCCTAGAGAGAAGAGTACCGGAAATCCCTTTGTAATATTTACTGAACACTTACGCATGTACCAGGCATTGTTCTATGTTTTGTTACATGTATGAGCATATGTGAATATCCCAATCACCTGTAAGATAAGTAATATTATTTCACATGACAGACAGAGATGGAAACAGTCTCTGAGAGGTCACCCGGCTTGTAAATGATTTGCGTTGAGAGTCAACCCAAGTCTCTGAGCCTCCGATGCCAGCGGTCTCATACCCTAAGCCTACTCTGCCGCTGCCTCCCTGGAGTTTGCTTTGTCTGAAACTATGGTGCCATTCACTATGGAGCCTAGGTGGTGTTACTTCTTAACACGGAGACTATTTGGATGGAGAAGTGAGGCCCAGATTGGTTGTAAGCACGGTTTAATTTTCTCTACTCCCTCCCCTTCCAAATTAGGATGAAGATTGCCGAACTGTCCCCCTGGATGGACATGTGGGGTTTGACAGCTTGCCTGACCAGCTGGTAAATAAGTCAGTCAACGAAGGTTTCTGCTTCAACATCCTGTGTGTGGGTGAGTATTTCCATAGCAGATAATCCTATTACAAGATATGGATCCTTAAAAGCTAGATGTGGTTTTGCAGGTAATTAAGTTAAATACTATGCCATTCTTACCTACTTGCAAGAATGTTTCCCCCCACCTCCTTTCTTCTTTTATCGCTCTGCTTGTTCTTGTAAACAGCTGGCTATAATGACGTTTTCCCCCAGGTCAGACCAGAATATGGGGTCATAACTTGGGGAAACTGAGCTGTGTGACACCCAGTGGAAATTCTGCAAGGGAGCTGGCTGGCTCAGCTCTAGCTGCCAGCTTCATTTGGACTGCAGAGAACAGGAGCCAGGGCAGAACTGGGAGGGAGGAGATGGCTGCAGAAAGATGCCTGCCTACCAGCTGGGGGCAGTGGGTTGGGTCTCTCTGTTTCCTCTGCAGCCCTGCTGTGCTTGCTACAATTGGAGCTCAAGTGCGGGGACCACACAGCTGCGTGTAAATTTCTTTCATTGCCTTTAAGTATATCTCTGCCCGTACCTTTAGTCTCATGTGAGAACCACATCTTAGTCACGCCTGATACGCTAATCATAGCACAGAGAGAGTTCAATAATGTGAAGGGAATGAAGGAGTTAATCCCACAGGAACCACTTACTACACTTCTCAAACACTATCTCATACGTATTATCAGTTTGGGTCCTTACTACGGCTTTGAGAAATGAGCAGTGAGTAGTGTTTGTATCAACAACGAACAGGTGGAGACCCAGAAGCGTGGAGAGTGTAAGGGACTTACTTGAAGCAACAGAGAATAAGTGGAGATAAGTACCCAGGCCTGGCTGACCCTTTGTCCCTCTCTCTGCTTCTCTAACTGCTGCTAGGAACACGTCTGGAGAACACAAAAGCATTTTGGAAACTCAAGCACCAACCAAATATGAGGAACTGAAGTTCTTTGACATTCTTTTTTTTTTATTTTTATTTTAGTGAGAGGGGATGGAAGGACAGACAGACAGGAAGGGGGAGGGATGATAAGCATCAACTTGTAGTTCTGGCACCTTGGTTGTTCATTGATTGCTTTCTCATATGTGCCTTGACTAGGGGGAATACAGCAGACCGAGTGACCCCTTGTTTCAGCCAGCGACTTTGGGTTCAGACCAGCATCCTTGGGCTTTAAGCCAGCAACCATGGGGTCATGTCTATGATCCCAAGCTCAAACTGGCAAACCTGAGCTCAAGTTGGCAACCTTGGGGTTTTGAACCTGTGTCTTCAGCATCCCAGGCCAATGCTTTATCCACTGCACTACCGCCTGGTCAGGCTTTTTTTTTTTTTCTTTGACATTCTTTAAGAATTTCTCCTTGGACCTTAAAAAAATCCCCAAATTGCAAACACGATTATAGCATATAATTTTCATTATACAGTGCAGTAACGCATACCTGCATATTTTCATTGACCTACTTCCAAACCTTAATAATTACATAATACCATAATAAAAGCAATTTTCATGCTGGTTGAAACACTCAGACATTTCTGCTAATTGCCGTTTCTTATTTTGTATAGAGCGTATGGGGAACTCATTCATGTTGAGGATCTGAGCCACTTCTGAATCGGATATTTTACTTTTTAATGTAGTTAAAAGTTCTGTTTTCTAACAAGGGTCATTCATTTTCTTCTCCCTACTCCCAGCACTGTTCTAGATCATCTCCTGTAGGAGACACCTGCACAGTCAAGGGCAAGTGGAGAACAATGAAGTCACTTCTAAGTCTGGATGGCAGGCAGTCAGCTAGGATCACTCAGTAGCTAAATGACTAACTCCCACACACCAGCTTTGGAACCTATGAAATGAAAATATGTGCTTCACACAATTTCATATCATGGGCCTTAGAGTCCAGATCTAGGCTGTTAATTCATCAGATGCCAGAAATCCTCTGGTGGTTATGACGAGTTGCTACTAGTCTCGAGAAGGATACAAAATAAATAGAAGTCATGATGATTGACATCCAGATCGAATGCGATCACATCTATTAGCACTGCCAGATCTCTCCAATCTTTGGCTGATGCCCCATTTATTTTACATAGTATTTGATTAGCGAAAATTTCCACGCAAGCGTACTGGATTCTCTTGGCATCCCTCCCAGAGCTCTGTGTGACCTATACTGAAGATGAGGAGATAGATGAGAAGTGAAATGACAGACCCACACAAAGCAACCTGTCGACCCATCGGGTGGGCTGGTAGTGCTTTCGGAGGGAGGCCGTGTAAACCAGAATAGCTCTCTGAGGGTGGATGTGTAGAATAATTGGACATGCAGGTCACTGGCGCCCCTACGGCCCAGAGGAAAAGGCCGCCAAGCTCATGGCAGAGCGAGTGGGAGAAACCCTTATCCTTGAGTTCCTGTCCAGGCATCTTACGGCTATGGCTGCTTCAGCGTGTTACCTGCTGGGATGGCCTTGCTCAGCTTCCTGGGACAGACCCTCCCAGAGGGGATGGCTAGGAAGGAGACCTTCATCCCCACGCAGTCACCCTGTCTCTTTCTTTCTCCTCATGTCAAGTTTCAGAAAATAGCTGCCCTAATAGCATCTCTCTCAGCCTTGCAGGTACAACCATTAGATGTACCAGCTTGGACTGGTTTTTTATTCTTCATTCCTGATCCAAAAGAGACTACGACTCATGCAGTCTGCTATCCGACTGTGCTTACAACCCTGTGATTGCTCAGAGAACCCACAATTTGGGCCACGGTCACACGCAGCTGAGAGCGGCTCTAAGGCTGCACTCTCAGCCCAGCCATGGGCTCGCTCCTATTGCTGACTCGGCGAACAGTCCGTAGCTTGGCTGCTGAAGGTGATCTTTTCTCTCATAGGACTTTCAGTGACCACGCTCTCCTGCCTGCCTACCACCTGTGCATAACTGTCAGGTTTACTCCCTTAATGACTGTTTGGGTATAGAATATGTTCCCTCAAAGGATTTTCTTTTCTTTTCCAACAGGGCATTTTAAACGCAAAATTATGGTAGCACTAGCTTCCATTGTTAACAGAGACCTAGGCTACTTTTAGCACAGTATTATTTCTCTTGGTGCTGAGCTGCTGGGCATCGGCACAAGCCCAGCAGAGTGGGTACCCGCCATGTGTATGTACCTGGGTGCACGTGCACGTGTATATGGTCTGTGCATGGGCACATGTGTATGTTGGGATTGGGAGAGAGAATTTTTATGAATCCAGAGCCCGATTTATATGTCAAGGTACCAATAAATGCCACCTATAATCACTGTTTTTAAAGGGCTAGGCACACGGGCGTAAGCATATTATAACTCCTCCAATAGATTCTCTAGGGTTGACACTAATTACTGAGTGGGGTGAGGTCTCCCTCCCGACATAGAAGTGCCTACTAGTCCCGTACCTTTGGAAATATCTATGATCCTAGGATGTAGCACTGGAGGCCTCAGAGGAGCCACCAGATCAGCAGGACAAATATTCTGCTGGGAAAGAGCCCCAGAGACTCAGCCCTCCGAATGTGCCAGCAGTGGTCATGCCTGGGAGGAGCACGAAGGGTCATAACGATAATATACTTTGAAGCTGCTCGGGATTCGAGGCGCAACTGTGCTCTGTGGAACTTGGGGGGGGGGCGCACAAGAGAATCAGGATTGAAGTTCACTAAAGGAGCAGTGGAAGGGTAGCTAGCACTCTGTCAGGGTCAGGGGTCCATTGGAGGGGCATGCGGGTCAGTGTCTCACCATCTGCACGCAGGAGAAGGATTGCCACAGTTTGCAACATTTGCCTATTTCCATAGCGTCCTTTCTCCCACTGTAGCTGTTTCTTCGTTTCTCCCACGGTAGCTGTTTTTTTGCTGCCGACCTGACATCACTGCGCATGGGCTCGGGAAGAGCTGCAGGAATCTGGGCAAGCCAGCCCAGCACAGCAGTTTGCCAGGGCAGTGTAAGATCAAGAAGGAGAAGGCAAGGTCACTGAGCCAGGCATGACCTTGTCCCTGGCCATAGGTTCCTCTGGCCAAACGGAGCTCCTGGAGCATTTCCGTTTGGACACCTCCCTTTTGAACTCAGAGGCATTTCTTTTGGTTTATTCCAACATCCAGAGCTGGGAGGGACTTTAGCTCCATGTGACTGTGAGCTTTATGTGAGCAGGGATTGGGACTGTCTTGTTCATTGCTGTATCCTCAGCCCCTAAAACTGTGCCTGGCCCCTAACACGGGCTTTGTTAATATTTGCTGAATGACCGAATGAACCAACATATCATGCCTATGGGATGCATTGGGGCATATTGGTTGTAAACATATTAGAAATTGCTAGGATCCCATGATCCTAGATATAGCACCGGAGGCTTCAATGTTAAACTGCCTTGATTAACGCACT
Organism: Saccopteryx leptura; assembly: GCF_036850995.1. Classification (NCBI taxonomy): domain Eukaryota; kingdom Metazoa; phylum Chordata; class Mammalia; order Chiroptera; family Emballonuridae; genus Saccopteryx; species Saccopteryx leptura. The sequence goes on along the minus strand of NC_089516.1, from coordinate 111,288,564 downwards.
GACTCTGCCACTCACTACTTTGTAACCCTAGGCCAGTGCTTCATTTACATTATATGGATGAGGAAGGGAAGGCACAGAAAGGTTGAGAACAGGGGAAAATGCACCTGGCTAGGAAGTGGCTTGGTTAACCCATCTGTAAATTAAAAGACCATAATATATCTACCTCTTAAGCTTATTTCAGGGATTAAATTTAAAAAAATGAAGTATTTACAGCACTGCCTGGCACATAGTAAGTGCTCCTTAAATGAGAGCTATTGTTATTACTATTCTAACCTGCTCATCTGTGGCAAAGGAGACGGGGCCCAGAGAGGGGACCGGGCTCTGCTCAGGTCACACAGTTAGTGATAACCTGGCTGGAACCCTGCATCTCATCACTGGCAAGGGCTTATTGCACAAGGTGCCAGAGGATACAAATGTTACCAGCAGAGGAGGAAAAGTGCTAAGGTTTTCTTTGTTTTGGTGGTTTTTAACTCAGGGTACAGAGGTCAGCATCGGACTATCCCGGGAAGTATAATTTGAAAAGGCATATTTCATAGTATGTGTTTTACACTGCAACTCTTTTTTAAAAATCTGGCGCTTCCAGAATACTATCTGCATTCAGCACAGTGACTTGAAACCCTCTTGGCTGGTGGTGATGGCTTCCGAAGGGTTAAGAAACCCTGCTCCGTTATGAGGAGGGAGGAGCAGAGAGAAATTGACCCCTGGGGACTCCTCAGGTTTCCTGCGGAATCCAATTGCCAAGTCCCCACCTTCCTGCAAGGGTGTGGAATTTGCTGACCTGATCTGAATTAGGCCACATGTGCCCTCCCTGGGAAGGGACAGCATCCTAGGCTCAGATTGAGCTTGTGCCAGCTACTGAGAGAGGAGGCCACCTCCCCCCTAGGCTCCACATTCATGGAGAACTGGATGGGAGCACTCAATAGCCATGGGCCGAGCTCACTTGATTTTGTGCCCTCTCCTCATGTTGCATTTATCACGATTCCCCAGACACCCACGGGTTCTTTTCTTCCAGACATTCGTCATTGGGCATCTAGTTTCCACAGCCCTTTTGTGCTGGCAGGCATTGGGATGGTCATTTTCCCTGCTGCCCCGCCCTGCCTGCCTGCCTGCCTCTATTTCTTCAGCTGAGCAAACAGGGTGGGCCCCGCACTCTGCAGTCCTGCTCCAGAGGCTTGTATGAGCCTGTGCTGGGCACTCTCTGGAGTACAAGAAGCTGTCCCCTCCCCTGCTCTCTGAGAATCCTTAAGACCGGAGAACCAGGGAGCCAGCTCTGGGTGCTGGAGTGGCGGCAGGCCCCACCATTCTCTGGTTGCTGCAGGGCGTTTAGCAAAGAGCTCAGGGAACAGAAGAGGGCGTGGAGATGGAAAATTCATTTGTTGCCTTCGAAGACAAGCTAACGTGAAGCTTGAACCTGCGCGCCCAGCGGGAAGGCGGGTTAGGGTGAAGGAGCCACCCTTCTGCTTCCACCTCAGAGATGCTGGCCCCGTTTGCAGTTAGTTGCACCCCCCCTTGGACGAGGAGGGGGTGATACATTCCGTTGCTTGGCCAAGTCTGTCACCTCCCATTGCAAAGGCCTCACCTCACCAATTTTTCTTGGGACCCAAATATTTCCTGTTCCTTTAGGGAAGAACAAAGGGGCCTCTTCTGGTAGAATCTTTGCTGCTAATAGGTATAGCAGACCCTGGCTGGAAACATGATCTGTGTGAAGAACCATTTTCCTGCACCCTGACAATCAGCCCCATTAGTCAGACCTAGCTAGAAAATTGGGTTGAGGGCTGGGTAGCTGGCAGAATTGAATGTTCTCCTTGTTCTGTCTCTTACCAACTCGCCACACACAGAAGCTCTCATCTTTAACAGATATTTTAGAAAGCACCTCCTGCATTCATAGCTTATTTTGGGGGGAGAAAGGACATATGGAAGATGCAAAACTAGACATACCCAGAGGGTGGAAGGTAGATGGACCATTTGCAGTTGCACATTATAGAGCTCTCACTCTAGGCCTGGCCTGCCTTGCAGATATGTGCTGTCAGTCATAAGGGGGGATCACCCAATGCAAACCACTCCTGACTGTAAAGACAGCCAACACTCACTTCTCAAGTGTTGGGAGGAGGAGGGGAGACGAAGGGTGAGGATGGCAGGATGGCAGGGTAGGCTGGGTGTTTGAAGGGCACTCCAAAGTAACTGACTGCTGGATCTTGTATTCCTGAATCATTTGGGATGGGGGTGGGGACTCAGACACAGTCTGGATCCGAGGAGATTGTACGCAGATACAGTGCCCAGCCCAGCTTTTTTTTTATTTTTTTATTTTTTTTTATTAAGTTCGACCGTCTTCTCAGCGCTCCGCCAGGGCCGTGGGCCGACCCCGGCGGGGCCGATCCGAGGGCCTCACTAAACCATCCAATCGGTAGTAGCGACTGGCGGTATGTACAAAGGGCAGGGACTTAATCAACGCAAGCTTATGACCCGCACTTACTGGGAATTCCTCGTTCATGGGGAATAATTGCAATCCCGATCCCCATCACGAATGGGGTTCAACGGGTTACCCGCGCCTGCCGGCGTAGGGTAGGCACACGCTGAGCCAGTCAGTGTAACGCGCGTGCAGCCCCGGACATCTAAGGGCATCACAGACCTGTTATTGCTCAATCTCGTGTGGCTGAACGCCACTTGTCCCTCTAAGAAGTTGGGGCCCAGCCCAGCTTGTGGCCTCACATCTGATGTCTAACTTCATGCCACCAGTTTCCCTCCAATGTCCTCATTCCCTGAACTCTCCTTTGCTTATTGCAGTGGCTTGACATCACTTAGATCTTCCAGAAATAACGTCCCCAAACCTTCAGCAGTCCCCCACGGCCTTTCCCCTACTTGTCTCTTTGGTGTGAAAGTCAAGACTTTTGAAATCCCACTGGTTTAATTTATTAGTACCTTGCAGCCTATTAGTTAAACAATCAAATGACTGCCTTGTTTGGAATTTAAGGGGAAGAATAATTTGTAGCCTGCTGAATTCTCACCCTGTTCTCACCCTGAACCCCCTGAGAGGAGAACCTAGGGCCACACAGTCTCCCCACTGGGGTACACGTCCAGGCATTTGCAGAGTGCTGTCTGGTCCTGGCAGGGAGGTGACATGGTGACTGAGAGGATATTTATTTGATGAAGGACTAATGTCCTTCTCTTTTTAAAATTTAAAATAAGCCTTCAATTTATTTTTTTTTTAGCAAACAAGCGAGAGAGAGAGAGAGAGAGACAGAGGAAAGGAGAGGAATGAGAAGCATCAACTCGTAGTTGCAGCACCTCAGTTGTTCATTGATTGCTTTCTCATATGTGCCTAGACCAGGGGCTCCTACCAACCCATTAACCCCTTGCTCAAGCCAGCGACCTTGGGCTCAAGCGAATGACTCTGGGCTTCAAGCCAACGATCATGGATCATTTTGATGTTCCCACACTCAAACCAGTGACCCTGAACTCAATCAGATGAGCTCATGCTCAAGCCGGCCACCTTGGAGTTTTGAACCTGGGATCTCATCTAAACATTGCACCACCACTGGTCAGGCAACTTTTACTTCTTATTACAAAACCTATTCATGTTCCTCTTAGAAAGTTCAGAAAATGCATAAAAAACATAAAGAAAGAAATGAAAACCACATATAACCTTACTACCCAGACATAAACATTGGTAAGAATATATTGTATTTCCTCCCAGTCTTTTTCTAATCATAACTGCCTCTCAATCATTGCCTAACATTTTCTTTTTCTAACTATGAAAGCAATGTGTACTCAGCTGTCAAATAAAAAAAAAAAAAAATGAGGAATGGCCTGACCAGGCGGTGGCGCAGTTGATAGAGCATCGGACTGGGATGCGGAGGACCCAGGTTCGAGCCCCGAGGTCGCCAGCTTGAGCGTGAGCTCATCTGGTTTGAGCAAAGCTCACCAGCTTGGACCCAAGGTCGCTGGCTCAAGCAAGGGGTTACTCGGTCTGCTGTAGCCCCCCGGTCAAGGCACATATGAGAAAGCAATCAATAAACAACTAAGGTGTCGCAACGAAAAACTGATGATTGATGCTTCTCATCTCTCTCCGTTCCTGTCTGTCTGTCCCTATCTATCCCTCTCTCTGACTCTCTCATCTCTGTCTCTGTAAAAAAAAAAATGAGGAATGAAAGAAAAATTACTCCAATCCCACTCTCTTGAGATGACTATTGCTAATATGGTGATGCAGCTCCTTCCAGTTTTGTTTCACTTATCTGAGATCAAACAGTCCATGCAGTTCTGTATGCTCTTTACTTAGTATCTTATCATGTCCTCTTCCTCATGTTAATGAATATGCATCCAAAACGTGATGTGGACTAGCTTTACTGTCACTGTGCGAATGGACCGTAATCTATTCTTTTGCTTTTCAGGAGAGACAGGTTTGGGCAAGTCCACACTCATGAACACCTTGTTCAACACCAAGTTCGAAGGGGAGCCGGCCACCCACACAGAGCCAGGTGTTCATCTTCAGTCCAATACCTATGACCTCCAAGAGAGCAATGTGGGGCTGAAGCTCACAATCGTTAGCACGGTGGGCTTTGGTGACCAGATCAACAAAGAAGACAGGTAAGAAGCGGGTGGGATGGGGAGGCTGGTGGGAGGCCACCGGGAATAGCTCACCACAACGGTCCTCCAGAGACCACAGATGCCATGGCCCTGCCTAGACCTCCTCTCAGAATGATGTGGGTGGGCAGCAGATTCCCTTGTAAGTGCCATCTCCACCCTGGGCACCCTTCTATAGCAACTGTTCTACTCCTTGCATTTTGCCAAAAGAAGGCTGTCTTTACAGCATGCGCCAGTGAGGTCTCCATTCCATTTTTCAGGCATTTGTTGAACTCCCACCTTGTGTCAGATACTGCTGTGCTCTGAACAATCTGAAAAGCAATGACTTTGTCTCTGCCCTTGAGGCACCCACAGGAAATACTGGTTCTAAACAAATCAGTTACAATGAGTGTGATATGGTCTGTAAAGGACAAAGATAAAGAACAAGTTACAATGAGAACATGAAGGAGAAGACAGTCAATTCCTTGTGGGGAGGTCAGGGAAACCTTCACAAACGAGGTGTTCCCTGAGCTGGCCCTTAAAGAATGAGCTGTTTTTCCAGACAGACAAGGCCAAGGAGGGGAGGGCATCCCAGGTGGGGGAAACTGCTTGTACAAAGGCAAAGAGGTGTAGAAGATTGTGGCATATTCTAGGGAACTGAAGGTTGCTCTCTTTGGCCAGACCAGAGGCAGAGTTACTGTAAAGCAAATGAAACTTAAGCTTCAGGGCCCTCATTTACACAGGCCCCTTTTCAAAGTACTATAACTAATTTTTAGTCATAATGTTATATTATCTTTCTTAGGGGGCCCTTCAATTCATATAAGGTTAAGACCCCACAAAACATGGGTCTTCCCCTGAGCTAGTGCCTGGAGTAAGCTGGGGGAAAGGAGGGAGGTGAGCCTGAAGATGTAGCAGGAGCCAGCCCCTGGAGGGATTTGTAGAAGGTGCACAGGTGGAGCCACTGAAAGGTTTAAAGAAGTAGAATGAATGGTGTCATCTGATCAGCCTTTGAAGAAGGTACTTTGAAATAGACTAGAGAGTAAGAAGATCAATTAGGAGACTATTGGACCAATTGAACTAGGCCAGAGGTGAATCAGGTGATAAGATAGGGATAAGGAGACAGATTTGATAAACATTGAGTAGGTAGAGCCAGACTGGTGGTGGTGCAGTGGATAGCGTGTAGACTGAGGACCCAGGTTTGAAACCCTGAGGTCACCAGCTTGAGCGCAGGGTCACTGGCTTGACTGTGAGATTATCGACATGATCCCATGGTCATTGGCTTGAGTTTGGGACTATCGACATGATCCCATGGTTGCTGGCTTGACCCCATGGTCTCTGGCTTGAGCAAGGAGTCATTGCTTGATGGTGCCCCCGGGTCAAAACACGTATGAGAAGCAATCTGTGCTTCTCATCTCTCTCCTTTCCTATCTCTCTCTCTCTCTCTCTAAAAAAAAAAAAAAATGTTAAGTCAGTAGAATCAATAGGACTTGGAGTGGTGTTGTGAAGGCAAAGAGGAATCTAGAATGAGGCCCAGATTTCCAGCTTTGAAGAGTAACAGATGGTAGAGGCATTCAGTAAGAGAGGATAAGAAAACCAGCTTTAAAGGAATCAGCTCTGCCTGACCAGGTGTTGGCACAGTGAATAGAGTGTCGGACTGGGATGCGGAGGGCCCAGGTTCGAGACCCCGAGGTCTCCAGCTTGATTGTGGGCTCATCTGGTTTGAGCAAAGCTTACCAGCTTGGACCCAAGGTCACTGGCTTGAGCAAGGGGTTACTCAGTCTGCTGAAGGCCCACGGTCAAGGCACATATGAGAAAGCAATCAATGAACAACTAAAGTACCACAACGAAAAATTGATAATTGATGCTTCTCATCTCTCTCCATTCCTGTCTGTCTGTCCGTATCTATCCCTCTCTCTGACTTTATCTCTGTAAAAAAAAAAAAAGAAGGAATCAGCTCTGCATTGGACATGTTGAGTTTGAGTTGTCTATGGACCATCAAGATACATGATGACCATCTGGGCTGGGAATAGAGATTTCAGTTGACAAGGTGTTGATGATATGTCCCAGCTGTGGATACATGAAAGATCACCTAGGAATCAAAGTTGAGTTATATGAACACTAGGCTAAAGACAAAAACTTTGGGATGTTAAGTCAGTAGGGGAAAGAAAAGACATCCTAAAAAGAGGCAGAGCAGGAATAAGCAGAGAAGTAAGAGGAGGTCTGAGGTGTTTGAGAGTGGTGTGTGAATGAGGGGTGGGGAGAGCTCAGAGATGAGGATGTGGTGTGGGCTGGGGCCAGGGATGGGGTGGGGGTCAGGCACCATCTGCATTTAACAGGATGTCACATGGTAATCACACATGCTCTTCCCAGAAAATGCCATTCATCATTTTGAGCAGTGTCTACTCATTCTTTGAGGATTCTCTTCCTTCGTAGATGAACGGTATCCTCAATACTCCTAGTTATTCATTAAAGTTACAACAGCCACACTCATTTCCTTACAATGAATAAGTGTATTTATATTTACCCTCTTAAAAATTAAACTGATTGCTGTTTTCTGTTTGAAATTCTAAGCAAAGGACACCCCTGCTTTTTATAGGCTTGTTTTTTGTGCTAATCTTATTTGCTTGAGAATGAATTAGGCAATTAGGAGAGGAGATATTTGGGTCACAATATAAGTGCTTGATCTGAACTGCTCATTGCTCAGGATCACCTGTTAAATTTCTCTCAGTTTTCAATAATATACATTCAGCACGTCTAACATTAAAAACATCTTTTTATTTTAAAAAAAGATGTTAGAGAGAGAGAAAGGGAGTGAGAGAGGGAGAAGCGTGAGAAACATCAACTTGTAGTTTCTTCACTTTAGTTGTTCATTGATTGTTTCTCATATGTGCCTTGATGGGATAAAGGGGGGCCTCCAGCCGAGCCAGTGACCCCTTGCTCAAGCCAGCAACCTTGGGCTCAAGCCAATGATTACCTTCTCAAGCCAGCAACCCCCCACTCAAACCGGTAACCTTGGGGTTTGATCCTGGGAGCTCAGCATTCCCAGTTGATGGTCTATTCACTGTGCCACCACTGGTCAGGCTGAAAACGTCTTGTACTGGTTTGGGAGGACTGAAATGATACAGCCCCTTAGAGGCTAATCTACTCCCATTATATCTGTAACGTCCTTATTGTCTTTCCTGATTATAAATATGATACATACTCAGACAAAATCAGATATGGTAGTCCCCCTTATCTGTGTTTTCACTTGCCACGGTTTCAGTTGCCCGCAGCCAACCACAGTCTGAAAATATTAAATAGAAAATTCAGGAAATAAGCAATTCATAAACTTCAATTATTTATTATTATTATTTTTTTGTGATGAGAGAGACAGAAAGACAGGCAGACAGGAAAGGAAAGAAATGAGAAGCATCAACCCATAGTTGCGGCAACGTAGTTATTCATTGATTGCTTTTCATATGACTTGGGGAGGGGGGCTCCAGTCTAGACAGTGACCCCTTGCTCAAGCCAGCAACCTTTGGGCTTAATCCAATGACTATGGGATCATGTTTATGATCCCACACTCAAGCTGGCGACCCCATGCTCAATCTGGTGAGACCACACTCAAGCCGGCAACCTCGGGATTTTGAACCTGGGTCCTCAACATCCCAGGCTGATGCTCTATCCACTGCTCTACTGCCTGTTCAGGCAGCAATTCATAAGTTTTAAATTTCACACTATTCTGAATAGCATGATGTAATGTTCCATCATTCCACTCGGTCCTGCCTCATCCCTTTGTCCAGAGTATCCATTATGTATATGCTATCCTCCCATTAGTCACTTAGTAGTTTTGGTGATTAACTTGACTATCATGCCATGACAGTGCTTGTGTTCAAGTAATACTTATTTTACCTAATAATGGTCCCAAAACACAAGAATAGTGATGCCTGCAATTTGGATATACCAGAGAGAAACTGAAAAGTACAAAGGTAAGGATAGTAAGATATTTTGAGAGAGAGAAGTATCACATTTGTATAACTTATTACAGTATATTGTTATAATTGTTCTATTTATTATTAGTTACTGTCGTTGATCTTTTATTTTAGAGAAAGAGACAGACAGACAGGAAGGGAGAGAGATGAAAAGCATCAAGTCGTAGTTGTGACACTTTAGTTCACTGATTGCTTTCTCTCTTTAGTTCACTGATGTGCCTTGACCAGGGGGCTTCAGTCAAGCCAGTGAACCCCTTGCTCAAGCCAGCAACCTTGGGATCATGTTGATGATCCCACGATCAAGCTGGTGAGCCTGCACTCAAGCTGGCAAACTCAGGTTTTCGAATCTGGGACCTCAGTGTCCCTGGTTGACACTCTTCACTGCATCACCACCAATCAGGCTGTTGTTAATCTCTTACTGTGCCTAATTTATAAATTAAAGTATCACAGGTGTGTATGTGTAGGAAAAACAGAGTATGTACAGGGTTAAGTACTATCCGCAGTGTGAGGCATCCTCTGGGGGTTCTGGATGTATGCCCTGTGGATAAGGGGGTACTCCAGTTATAAAAACTCAAATAAGTAGAAACAAAAAGCCTCCCTGAAACTGGGCTGGGGTGCAGAGGCAGAATAAGCTCAGGGGTCTGTAATAAAAAAAGTGTTTTCTCCATAGTGACCGGATCATTTGGGCATACATATGTCAGCGCAGCTGCATGACACAGAGAGTCAGCACGCCTGCTTTACCCAGGTTGCACGCGTTAACTTGAGAAGAGCAGTGGTCAATGTCATACCCTGGAGAAAGCCACCACTGAAAAGATACTGAAGCAAAAGGGACTCGAGAAGGAGACAGAAGGAGTGGCTGGAATGGGGTGTACTTAAGAACTTAGGCTTTCGTTTCAGATGGACATGGGTTCAAATCCCATCTTGCCTTTTATTAGCCCAAAGATCTTGGACAAATGTTTTGTGCCAGTGTCAGAATCAAAGTTGTGGCTGGATTAGTCCTTGTGGTCCTTAGTGTGATTGGAAGATACCCTCAACATTAACCACCAGGAAACCTGGGGGGTATTATTCACAGGTCCTGGAAAGTGCATGATAGCGGTCACACAGTAGTGTTGTAGATAGAGAGAGAGAGAGCATGGGCCTGGGGTTGTGCTTCAGTTGAGGTTGAGGGTACGGCCAAGGTTTTGTGTGTGCTCACTCTTCATGGGTGAATTTAAAACATAAGGCAAGAATTGAAAGTTCAGGAAGAGAAAAAAGTAGTGGTACAAAAGTGCAGTTAGAAAAATCAACCAAGATTCCTAAAGTAAAGGAGCTTGGGGTGGGGGTAACAGCATCCTGACTCTCTATCTTTAAGTGGCTGGTGATGTGTTTATTTAGATAGCTGACTTTGAAGTGGATGCCTTAGCAATTGAAGCTTAAGTCAGGCCCTTGCATTATAAAAAAGAAAACAACAAGGCACAAATTCTCTATGCCTCAGTCTTCTCACCTGTAAAGTGTGGATGATGATAACACTGCTCTCTACCCTAGAGGGTGTGGTGAGGCATAGTTGACATGTATCGTGTATGAAAAGCTTAAACAGTGAGTGCTTGGCACAGAGTAACTAATGAACAGAAAATGTTGTTATGATCATGATTTTATTGGTAGAAGAGTCAAGGGACAGTTGTCTTGTGTAATGTATGGGTGGAAATGATAAATGGTGTCAAGGAAGATAAGGACTGAAAAATATCCATTGCATTTGGCAACAAGAAGGTCATTAACACATTTAAGAACAATAATTCCAGGGAAATTGTGAATAGAAACTAGATTGCCATGAGTGAATGGGAGGTAAGGAAGGAAGTAAAGACATCAGAATAGCAGAAAGAGTAACAGAACAGAAAAGTGAATCCAAGATCAAAGTCATGTGTATATGAGAATTTAGCATAAGTGAGTCAGCAGGGAAGGAATTGACTATTCACGAAAATATGCTGAGAAAATAGGCTATCCATTAGGAAAAAATAAGAAGAGACCCACACAAACATCATTCACAAAAATAGATTCCAGTTGGATTCAAAACTAGTTCTAAAAATATAAGGAGAAAATATAGGGGAATATTTTTATGCCATTGGGAATATCTTAGGAGTCTTTTCTAATTGTAACACGAAATCCAAAAGTCATAGAAGAAAAGACTTACAAATTTAAATTCATTAAAACAAACAAACAAACAAACGCCCCACCTCTTTGTATATTGAAAGACACCATAAACAAAAGTAAAAACAAATTACAGATGCGGAGAAAAAATTTGCAACCTATGTAACTGACAAAAGATTTTTCTAAAATGTAAAAATCTTCTACAATTCAGTGAGAAATAAACCAGTCATTAACAGAACAGAAATACAAGCGGCCAATCAGCATATGAAATGATGCTTACCAACAGTTAGGGAAATGCAAAATGAAAAACTGAAAATTCTTTTATGTATCAGATTTGCAAAATTTAAGGATAAAAATATAGGGGGTCTTCAGGTTACGACACAGTTCCATTCCTACAACAGTGACATAACCCGAATTTTGGTATAAGTCAAAACATACCCTAGCCAAAGTCACTTACGTATCCTAACACAGCTGTAAAATCATAATCTAGAACATAAAAACACAACTAAGCCACAGAAAAAGGAAAAGGACATAAATATACTGTAGTATTCTTCTGCTACACGCAACCAGACTAGTTCACCCATGTAGTCATAAGTATGACTCTAACAGCGTAAGCCGAAACACTCATGTCTCAATTTTTTAAAGTTTTTATGAAAGTGAGCATCATAAACTCAAAATGTCGTATATTGAGACTGTCATAACCTAAACGCCCCTGTATCCACTAACACCAGGTAATTTCATTCATTTTGCTAGGAGTGTAAATTGATGTAGATTTTTTGGAGGGCAGATTTGACAGTATCTATTCCTTATGATCCCGCAGTTCTTTTAGGTATACAGCCTAGAAAAACAACTGCATGTGTTCGTGAAAGGCATACAGAGGCCCTGGCCAGTTGGCTCAGTTGTAGAGCATCTGCCTGGCATGTTGAAGTTCCAGGTTCAATTTTGATCAGGGCACTCAGGAGAAGCAGCCATCTGCTTCTCCCCTCCCTACCCCCCCCTCTATTTCTCTCTCTCTATCTTTCCCTCCAGCAACCATGGCTCAATTGGTTGGAGCGAGTTGACCCCGGGTCTTGAGGATGGCTCCATGGCGTTGCCTCAGGTGCTAAAATAGCTTGGTTGTTGAGCAACAGAACAGTGGCTCAGATAGGCAAAGCATTGCCTGGTAGGGGCTTGCCAGGGGGATTCCGGTCAGGGCACATGCAGGAGTCTGTCTGTCTGCCTCCTCTCTTCTCACTTAAGGATAGAAAGAGAGAAGGAGGGAGGGAGGGAGGGAAGGAGGGAGGGAAGGAAGGAAGGAAGGAAGGAAGGAAGGAAGGAAGGAAGGAAGGAAGGAAGGAAAGGAGGGCTGGAAGAGGGAGGGAGTAAGTGAGGGAGGGAGGGAGGGAGGAAAGCATACAGAAAAGATGTTCATGGTAGCATTCATCATGGATTTTTTTTTTAAGTGAGAGGGGGAGAGACAGACTTCTGCATGCACCTCAACTGGGATCTACCCAGCAACCTCCATCTGGGGCCAATACTTGAACCAACCAAACTGTCATCAGTGCCCAGGGCTGACATTCAAACCACTTGAGCCACCGGCAGCAGGAGGGGAAGAAGGAGAGAAGCGAGAGAGGGAGGGGAAGAGAATCAGATGGTAGCTTTGCCTGACTGGGGATTGAACACAAGACATCTGCATGCTGGGCCAACATTCTATCTACTGAGCCAACTGGCCAGGGGACTCACGGAATTTAAAAAAATTAAACAGTCTAATTTCCACCAACAGAGCAACTGAATGAGCTATTGTACAAATTATACCATGAAATTCTATTTGGAAGTTTAAAAGAATGAAATAGCTCTATATGTACTCACGTGGACATGTGGTTAAGTAAAAAAAGAAGTTGCAGGATATGATTATGATGTCGTTTGTGTAAATCATCCCCTTCCCAATAAAACAAACATTTCTCTCTCTCTCTCTCTCTCTCTCTCTCTCTCTCTCTCTCTCTCTCTCTCTCTGTATATAAAGGCATATAAAAAGGTCTGCAAGGATCATCAACAAACTAAAAGTAGTCATGATCTCTGAGGAGGGGAGAATAAGTACATGTATTGCTCACACACTTAAAAATAAGAAAGAATAAAGTTTTAAAAAGAAGAAACAGATAAAGTAATGAAGTGGGTGTAGACTGCTTATTTAAGAAGCTTTTCTGAACTGGGAAAAGCAATGTCTGGGGGAGACGAGGTCAGGAATGACATTTTTAAGGATGGAGAGATGACGAAGGCTTGTACAGGAGCAGGAGCTTTAAGAATAGAGCAGAGGGGGCATGTGCGAGAGAAACAATCCACAAGACTTAGTAACCAAATTGAGATGGGGGTGTGATTCAGTTTATAAAATACTAAATGTCAACTCTGCCAGGTACAGTGCAGTGCCAGGGATACTAAAAAAGAAGGCACAGTCTTTAGTTAAGGATCACATAATTCAGAGGAGGGGTCAAATACATATGCAAATTAACATAGTGTAAATATTATAACAGAGGCATGTGGAAGGCGGCTGTGGGAATAGGAAGAGTACAACTGGCCAAGCCTGATGGTGGAAATGTAGGGTGGAGGTTGCTGAAAGGAAAGAAGAGCTGATCAAGAATGGCTCGACTAAGTCTTGAAGTTTTGTAGGCTGAGTGTAAGTTAGTCAGCTGGCATATAGTGGCTATTCAGTAGATGTTTGTTGAATGAACAAATGAATGAATAATATATACATTGATGAGAAAAAATAAAACACTAAAGAGAATGCCTCTAAATTTTCATCATTCAAAACCAAAAGTATTTGCCTGACCAGGCGGTGGTGCAGTGGATAGAGCGTCGGACTGGGATGCAGAGGACCCAGGTTCGAGATACCGAGGTCGCCAGCTTGAGCATGGGCTCATCTGGTTTGAGCAAAGCTCACCAGCTTGGACCCAAGGTCGCTGGCTCAAGCAAGGGGTTACTCGGTCTGCTGAAGGCCCACGGTCAAGGCACATATGAGAAAGCAATCAATGAACAACTAAGGTGTCACAACGAAAAACTGATGGTTGATGCTTCTCATCTTTCTCCATTCCTGTCTATCTGTTCCTATCTATCCCTCTCTCTGACTCTCTCTCTGTCTCTGTAAAAAAAAGAAAAAAGTAAAAAACCAAAAGTATTCAATGAATGTGTTAAGTAGAATGCTGGTAAAGGTAGAAAACATCAATAATGTGTCAGCAGTGAATAAGAAGTACATTTTTTAAAAGAATAGCTTATTCTTTCGAAAAACATCTGCATCCATCCATTAACTATTTATTGAGCATCTATTATAAGCCAGGCCCTATGGTAGGTGTAGAAGACAAACTTGGCTGTTAAAGTAAAAAACAACATCAAGGAGTATTTGGGGAGAAATGTGTGAGTGAAGAGGATCAGGTTAAAGAAAGATTTTTTTGTTTTGTTTTTTGTTTGTTTTTGAGATGAGAGAAGACTTAAGTATGTTTATAAGTTGAAAAGGAGTCAATAAGAAGTGAGGAGCTGATAGATAAATCAAGGTTCTAAGAACCTGAAAAGATGACATCAAGGTCACAGGGGTGACAGGCCCTTGACAGGATGAAGGACTGTATTCTCAGAGACTAGAGAGAAACCAGGAAATGTTTGTTCATTTTTAGAGGGAAGGAGTAAAGCAGGGAGTTGGGGTAATGTGAATCTACTGGCCTCAATTTTGTTGGTAAAATAGGTAAAAAGCCTCTTGTGAGACTGAAGGGATTATGAATAAGGTTTGGAGCTTGAAGAAAGTAGTAAAAGTTTGGAATGGCCAATGAAGGCAAGGGAAGGGAGCCAATCAAAGCCAAGTAAAGGGATTGGCATGTTGCTCTGACCCAGGGGTTGGGAACCTTTTTGGCTGAGAGAGCCATGAACGCCACATATTTTTAAATGTAATTCTGTGAGAGCCATACAACGACCAGTGTACAAACGCATTATCCAATAAAAATTTGGTGTTGTTCCGGAGGACAGTTGTGAATGGCTCCAGCCACCTGCAGCCATGAACATGAGTGGTAGGAAATGAATGGATTGTAATGCATGAGAATGTTTTATATTTTTAACGTTATTTTTTTTATTAAAGATTTGTCTGCGAGCCAGATGCAGCCATCAAAAGAGCCACATCTGGCTCGCGAGCCATAGGTTCCCAACCCCTGCTCTAAAAGCCCATATGAGGTTGAAGGCCATGAATGTGTAGTGTAGCCAAGACCCATAGTTTTGCAATTGCTTCTAGCCAACTTCAGCAGTGGTGTAGGAGCGGAGAGAGCCGATCCTAAAGTTTATTCATTCAGCACAGCAGTTTTGCTAGGCAAGGAGTCTAGAAGGCCGGGGTGCAATGGAAATGAGGGTGTTGGTAAAAAAAAAAAAAAAAAATGTGGTTCAGGTAATCAATTTTGGAGTTGAGCCTGAGCTGAGAAGGAGCTGAGGCCAGGAAGAGGCTTATGTCCTCTGAGATAAAGAAGTCAAGGTACCAGAGGACTCAATGGGGGAAAGATCAGGTTTAGGAAGTTTGAAGGCAAAACAGAGCTGGAAAATGTGAGATTGTGGTCAGTTAGTGGAGCGTGGGAGAGAGGTTGTCTTGGGTGAAACTGGTCTGCCTAGTGGTAAGGTGTGGAGGTGGTGGAAGGAGAGGGAGCTGAAGGTTGTGAGGTTGAGACAGTCAAGGAGTAGAGGCCGAAGGTTAATGGGTTGTTGAAAGTGCGGTCACCCAGACTGGGGAGAAAGACTGTGGGTCAGATGCCACCAGAAGAGGATGAAAGAGGTCTCAGATGAAGAAATGGCTTCATACTGAGGTAAAGGAGTAATAATTTAAAAGTGGTTCCGAGCCTCTGTGCCCACCCCACTGACACCAAGGTACACCGATTGTGGGAGAATGAGACGCCCGCACTCCAGGTACTGGAGGCTTCCAGGTACTGACGTCCTCAGGGTTGTGGTATTCTCAGTGAAGAAAGATTTCCATTAAGGCAAAGAGGTAGGCACGTTCTATAAAGAAGCAGATGATATAGGCCAGTACTTCTCTGTAGGAGACGACCCCGCACCAATATAAACGGCAGTTAACTGCAGAGCAAGGGTTACTTGGAGACGAGATCTTGGAGTATATTAGCCATGGAGAGACACTGGCCTGGGTTACTTGAATGCAAGTACGCAGGATTCTGGAGGAATGCCTCCAAGAACCAGATGTCCTTTGTGATTGGTAAGCTCTGGGACTCTGACTCTTCTCGTGTCCTTGTTCATGAAAGAAACAGTAGACGTGCAGGGTTGGGGATGAAACGGATGGGAAAAAAGGCTTGTGTAACTTTCTAGTTTTATCTGCTGAGCTTTTGGAACTCAATAAATATGCAGTGGCAATTTTATCTGGGCTGATTCCGCCTAACAGTTTCAGCCCTCTGCCCAGTTATCTGAATCTGGTGTGTCTTTTGCCTCACGAGCCCGAACCGTTAAGAAATTCGTAACACTTCTCAAACTTGAATGTTGCCTCCAAGTCTTGGAGCCTCCTAATAAAATGCAGATTTTGATCTTGTAGGTCTGGGCTGGGCACTGCAGATTTTGCATTTCCGACAAGCTCTTGGATGATACTTGGGCTACTAGTCCAAGAGCTATACTCTCATACATTGAGTGACAAACATGCAGGCAATTTTATCATGGTTCAGGGGTTTCAGAGGGCACAGTGGACATGTTTTGAAGACAGGTATAAGAGGATAAGTCCATAAAAGATAGAGCAGAATAGAGATGACTGGAGAGGGAGGAGGAAGTGACTGGAACGATGGTGATAGAGTGAAGTAGTTGTTGTCACTTTTGGCATTGTTCCAATAGATCTGACTTTGGTTTCTGAGATGGTGGTTGGTGTTCAAGTACAATATCTGTGACCAGGTCTTGTAGGTTTCCAACATGGAGCCTCCGATGGCTCTGTTAGCAGAAAGCTGGCACGTGGGGGAGGAGGGATAGGAGGATGAGTTCCAGGTGTCTACTAAGTGGGTTAGGAAGATGGTGGTAAGTTAGGCCATGGAAGGAAGTGAGACCACCCAGAGACAGTATGTATGTAATGTGTAGAAGGACAACAGAAGATGGTTCAGGATGGAACCTCAGAAACAGGCCAAGAATTTAAGGAAAGGTGAGTGAGAGGGAAGAGGTAGAACATGACGGTGGCAGTGAAGCCAGAGGAGAATGTTTCAAGAAGGGACTGATCCACATTTTCTTTTCTTTCTTTTTTTTTTTTTTTCATTTTTCTGAAGCTGGAAACAGGGAGAGACAGACAGACAGACTCCCACATGCGCCCGACCGGGATCCACCCGGCACGCCCACCAGGGGCGAAGCTCTGCCCACCAGGGGGCGATGCTCTGCCCATCCTGGGCGTCGCCATGTTGCGACCAGAGCCACTCTAGCGCCTGGGGCAGAGGCCATAGAGCCATCCCCAGCGCCCGGGCCATCCGTGCTCCAATGGAGCCTTGGCTGCGGGCGGGGAAGAGAGAGACAGAGAGGAAAGCGCAGCGGAGGGGTGGAGAAGCAAATGGGCGCTTCTCCCGTGTGCCCTGGCCAGGAATCGAACCCAATCCTCCACACGCCAGGCCGACGCTCTACCGCTGAGCCAACCGGCCAGGGCACATTTTCAAGAAAGATGAACACTGAAGTGTTCACTGAGAGATAAAATTATTGTTTTTCTATAATGTGCTTGTTTAGGAAACCCAAGGTAATCAACTAAAAAACAATTCTAATGACTCAGTCAGTAGCCAATATCAAAATAAACATTCAGCTAGCCATAGATATTTTATCAATGAACAATAACCAATTATAAAACATTATGGAACAGAAGACCCCATTCACAGCAAAAATAATAATAATAATAACCCTGTACTGTACCCTACCCACAAGACCCCACGTCATCTCTCCTCTGCTGCGTCACAGGCTTCATCTCTTATTACTCTTGTTTTCATTGAGGTGAAACTCTCATAACATAAAATTAACCATTTTAAAGTGAACAATCCAGTGGCATTTAATACATTCACAATGTTATGCAACCACCAACTTCTGTCTAGTTTCAAAATATTCTCATCACCCCGAAAGGAAATCCATTAAATAGCAACTCCCCATTTTCTCTTCCCCTTAGCCACAGTAACCCTTATTCTATTTTTTGTCTCTATGAATTTGAGTATTCTAGGACCTCAGATAAATGGAATCATGCAATATTTGTCCTAAGAACTATATGATTCCATACATAGGTGGGACATAAAAATGAGACTCAGAGACATGGACAGGAGTGTGGTGGTTATGGAGTCGGGAGGAGGAGAGGGAGGGGTAGGGGCACAAAGAAAACCAGATAGAAGGTGACGGAAGACAATTTGACTTTGGGTGATGGGCATGCAACATATTCAAATGTCAAAATAACCTGGAGATGTTCTTTCTGAACATAATGTACCCTGATTTATCAATGTCACCCCATTAAAATTAATAATAAAAATAATTTCCACAGAGAGGAGAGAGAGTGGATGGGGGGCGGGGAATGAGAACTATCAACTCATAGTTGCTTCACTTTTTTAGTTGTCCATTGATTGTTCGTTGTACGTATATGCCTTGATTAAGCAAGCCCAGGGCCTTGAACCAGCACCTCGGCATTTCAGGTCAACGCTCTATCCAGTCTACCACCACAGGCCAGGCAAAGTTTGTCCTTTTGTGACTGACTTCTTTCACTCATCATGGTGTTTTCAAGGTTCATCCATGAAGCAACGCATATCAGAATTTCCTTTCTCCCTTTAAATGGCTGAGTAAGAGTCCATTGCATGAATAGTCCGCATTTGGTTTATCCAGTCATCAGTTGATGGGCATTTGGGTTGTTTTCACCTTTTGGCTATTGCGAATAGTTTATTGTTCTTGAGAAGTGTTTTCACTAACTCCTAGCTCCCTTGCCCTCTTCCTATTGTTCAAACCTGCCTCAGGGCCCCGTGACCTCTGTTGTTCCTCTGCCTGCATTGCTCTTATCCCAGCTTCTCCTTGGCTCTGTCATTCTCATCTTTGCAGCACAAATGTCACATACTTCCCTGATCACTATATTTAAAGAAGCTGAACTCTGAGTCACGTTATATCCTATTATCCTATTTTATTGTCTTCATACTAAATATTGCTAACTGAACTGAATAAGAAGTAACGTCCAAAACAGTGGTTGTTTTGTGCCTTTGAGCCCTTTAACAACCTACAGAGACCTCTGACCTCATTCTCAGAATAACATTTTTAAATGCCTAAAATACACCAATTATACCAAAAATACATATACTGAAATATATTAAGATTGTGATTTAGCAATTCATGTACTTCTCTATTAATTCCTGAAATAAAAATATCTGTAAGCTGGTCTAATAAACAACTATTATAATTTAGAAGTTTGATGAGTAGATATGCCGTTTTGCGATATTTGCTAAAACTGTAATAGGAAACAAATATCAGTGATTTCTTTTGGTTATGAAATCGCAGGTCGGCTGAAATTACTGGAGATTGTTACCTACGTTGGTACCTCAAGAAAATGCTAAACTTTAGTTCACGCTTATTGAAAAAGGTGTGCTTGTTTTTCCTGTCCAAATTCATAGATACTATGAATTCTATCCAGTGACCCCTTAGAGGTCTGTGGGTCCCAGTCTAAGAACTGCTTCCCTAAAAAGTAAAAGATATACAGTAATAATGGGGAGGGGTAATAATAGGGAGGGGCAGGGTGTGTTGGAGCTGGGTTTTGTAGGAGATGGAAGAGATCATAGTAAACCAGGGAATAACTAGCTGGAAGAAAGCTCCCTGTCTACCCTTTACCCTCATGGAACTTGGTTGTGAAGGAAGTAGCAATTTCCAGTTGAGAAGGATATGGGAGAAGCAACACCTCTGAACAGGGGACAGCTGTCACTTAGTGGAAGAAGGCATTTTGGGAAGAGATTGCCTATGGAAGTACGGGCTTTTATTTACCTCAGACTGGAGTCCAGTGAGCACAGCAGAGTGGAGTAGGATGATGAGACATTAGGAACGGAGGTGGAACCCTTACTATATTCCAGATTCCATGCTGGACACTGAAGAGACAAAGATGAGTCAGTCACCTATTTCGGATTAGATGAACCAAATCCTATCAGCTGATTGGCTGGTTTGGCTGGTCTGACTCATACACCTCCCCAGAGACCCTAAGAGCCAGAAGCAGCAGCACAAAGATAGGCCCCCACTGGAGATTTGGGAAGAAGAAAGCTAAAAATGTACACTTTTCTTTGATCCTTTTGGGAAAGCAAGTTACTGAAGTAAAAAAAAGTTATGTAATGGAGAAAAAAATAAGTAGCGCCATGATTAGGGAATTCGAACCAGCCAATCATCCAAAAATTAATTAGGTAAGTCTAAGGGATGTACACCCCACCCTTACTCCCAGTTCTTCAGGAATCTTCTAAGGACCCCTGCAACCCAGAGATTCTTTGATGTAATTACCCTTCAGAGCAATGATGGGCTCAGAGGGATCAATAGAAGAAAGAGAGAAGCGTATTTTTAAATTTTGGCCTTGGGCTCCAGAAGTACCCTGTGCCTGGATCTTTCCTCTCTATGTAGCTCCCGGAATCCAGGACTCTGTGATTCTCTTTTAAAAAGCTATTTTCCCTTCTCTAAAAGGGGATCTTTTTAAAAAGCTCAGATTAGGGGTTCCTGCAGGCAGGAGGCACTGGCTGGGTCCCGCTCCCCCTTTGATCATGTTCCCTCTGGCAGTGGGACCTGGAAATTCACTGCCAGGCCAGCCCGAAGGGAGAAAGCCCCAGATGCAGAGACAGCAGATGGAGAGATCATAACAGAGGCAGGGCTGAAGCGAAGCTGACTGGGGAGGGCAGAAAGAGGCTGCAGGGTCCGCAGGAATGGCCCTGGGCAGAGAGAAGCTTCCAGGACAGGGAGGAGCCCAGAACTGATTGACTGTTGTTTAAGAAGTCCTGCAGAGTCCTGGTCAGATAGCAGTTGCTTAGAGCATTGACCTAATATGCAAAGGTTACTGGTTCAATCCCCAGTCTGAGCACACATAGAAACAGACCAATGTTTCTGTCTCTCCGTCTCATATCAATCAATCAATCAAGAAGTTCTGAAGAGACCTGAGAGTTGCAAATGGGGCTGTGTGTAGAGACGCAGTGAGCTTGGGTGTGTGTATATGTCAATAAAGGCTGTGGTAGGGGAAGTATCTTTATCAAATTTTGCCAAAGTGCTTTGATTTTAAAGTCACAATCTTGGAGGACATGAGAACTGGAAAAATATCTGGACCTTAGGGGAGCCAAGTGGGTAGCACCACTGAACCTGGCAAGACTGGGTAGGACCCAGAGCATTCTGACCAGATTTCCCAGGAGCGGGGTCAAGGAGAGGACCTGGCCACCACTGGGTGCCCAGCACAGAAAGGATTTCAGGCATAATTGGGGAAGGCTGTATGGAGGAGATGGGCATTCGGCTGAGCCCTGAAGTCTGGGAGGGCAAGATTAGGATGAAAAGAGAGAAATGGACATTCCAGAGGGAAGGCGCACAGATGGGCATAAGTTTGGCTCCTGTGGGGACCAAGGAGGTGACCAATCTGACGGGATTGGCCCACTGATGAGAGATGAGAAATCCAGCTAGGTACGAAGAGTCAGATTACCAAGGACATTTTCAACTTCTACAAGGGCCTGTACCAAATTCCCCATTTTTGGAATGATTGAACCGTTTTCCTACTCTCCCCTTTAGCTACAAGCCCATTGTGGAATTCATCGATGACAAATTCGAAGCCTACCTGCAGGAGGAGCTGAAGATCCGCAGGGCCCTGCATGACTATCATGACACCCGCATCCACGTCTGCTTGTATTTCATTGCCCCCACGGGCCATTCCCTGAAGTCTCTGGACCTAATGACGATGAAGAAGCTGGATAGTAAGGTATGGAGGTGTGGGAGAAGGTAGGGGGGAGGCTGGGCAAGCCCTATCACTCTTACTGTTTTCTTACACAAAGTAGAAGCCAGGTTGCAGAAGAAGTTTTATGGCCTCGTTATCCTCTCTTCCATCCTCTCTCCCTCCATAATGATGTTTCTATTGATCCAGAACCAGTACCAAATACTGTGTTTTCCCAGCACAAGGCATAGGTTCACCCTGAGCCATCTTTCTGCCCTGACCCTCTGGGGCATAAGTGTGCATGCAAACAAGATGGTTGACCTGGTTTAGGGACTCAGGCTTTGGCAATAGAAAGGTGTTTTTTCTTTGTCCCCATGTTAACTTGGCTGAACTAAAATTAAACTTGCAAAATTGACTATAAAATTATTATTCTTTTCTTCTTCTTTTCCAAGTGAAAGCAGGGGAGATAGAGAGATAAACTCCCATATGTGCCCTGACTGGGATCTACCCAGCAACCCCTGTCTGGGGCCAATGCTCTGCCCGTCTGGGGCCATGCTCACAATGGAGCTATTTTTAGCACTTGGGGTGGAGTCTCCACAGAGCTGTCCTTAGTATCTGGGGCTGACACTCGAACCAATTGAGCCATAGCTGCGGGAGGAGAAAGAAGGGAGGAAGAGGAGAGGTGGAGAAGCAAATGGTCACTTCTGAGTGCCCTGACTGGGAATCTAACCTGGAACATCCACATGCTGGGTCGACACTCGACCACTGAAGCAGCTGGCCAGAGCCAAAAGTTATCATTCTTAGTATCAATATTGATTTTTATAATTGCAGCTAACATTTGTTACACTCTCATGTGCCACAACTATGCTAATTACTTCATGGAGCATCTCATTGAATCCTCACAACCCTATGAGCAAACACTGTCGTTATCCCCCATTTTACAGAGGAGAACATTGAGGCTCTGAGAGGTTAAGTGACTTACCCATTGTCATTTATCTGGGTATTGGTAGGGTCTAGATTGGAATTTAGATCTCTGGCACCATATTCTGTTGCCTCCCTACCTGAGAGAGATAGCTGCAGGGATCAAGCATGTCCTGCTTTCAAAGAAAAGGAAAAATGCAAATCCCACTCCAGATATAAATTAGATAGCGACTCTTCATTTTAAGGGTTATGTGCTGTACAAAAGAATTAACCATGAAATTCTTTAGAAAAACCTAATTACTAGAACATTTTCCCCTAATATTTAATAGGTGCATGGCACTGTGATGAGCATTTTATATGTGTTATTTTATCTTATCTTTATAATTACTCAGTGTGGTGGATACTGTTAGTATTTCCATTGTACACACGAGGAAACAGAGGCACAGAGAGTCAAAAATCTTGCTCAGTGTTAGACAGCTTGTAATGGGTCGGGGTCCAGACTGAACTCTCTCTGACGCCAAGGTTTCTTTGTTTGTTTGTTTCTTTGTTTTGTTTTGTTTTACTAAACTAATTTATAGGGTGGGGCAAAGCTAGGTTGGCAGTTATGAGTATGAGAAACACAGTTTGTTATTATTTATTAATTATTGTATTATTTTCCGAACGAACTGTAAAATCTCCTTTTGCCCCACCCTGTATGTGCAGTTATTTAGTAGCACTTCCGCTATAAAAGCTGAATTTCAGCTATAATGAAAATAGAAGCAATTTTTCATTTTTCACAGCCATGAGCTCACTGCCCATGACTAACGGACTGCTCTGGAAATGTCGCCACACCCTGCACGCCCCTCATAGGGCAGCAGAGCGCCTCACGGCTGGTGGCCTGGTGAGTGGGCAGGTTAAGTAAACAGCCTTTGGCATATGTTTATAACGCGCCGATGGAGACGGGATGAAAAGCAATGAGGAGAATTGTCTCTGCCTGCCGTTCGCCCTTGGCAAGGGCTTTGGGGAAACCCCCAACCCTCCCAAAAAAGATTTCAAAAAAGGTGCCTCCACAGACCAATGTCCCCTTGCCCTGACACCTGAAACCCTGAGTGATATCAGTCTTTAGAGGCTCTCCTGAGGCAAGTACAAAGGAGGCAAAATTTGCCTTCCAAGCCTACAGCTCCCAGAACCCCTTGCAGATCTCTTTTCAGGGCCGCAGCACTGTCTGCGCCCCATAGAAGCTGCTGGCAGGAGTGACTGTGTTCTCTTTGTGAACCTGAGCTTGGGGGTGCTCTGTCCACTAAACCATGTGCATTTCAAGTTTATCATCTGCCAGTAAAAGCCTTGTTCATTTCTGGAGGAATTTTAAGGATCAAGGTTCAGATGGCTTGAAGTTGGGGGCAGAAGTTGCTGTTTGAAATTAGGCATTTATGCTTGTTTTTTGTTTTTTTTGTGTTTTTTTTTTTTTTTTTTTTTTTTTTTTTTAGCGAGAGAGAGAAAGAGAGGAACAGACAGACAGGAGGGGAAAGAGATGA
The DNA here is from genome assembly GCF_036850995.1 of Saccopteryx leptura. Lineage (NCBI taxonomy): Eukaryota > Metazoa > Chordata > Mammalia > Chiroptera > Emballonuridae > Saccopteryx > Saccopteryx leptura. Next base: position 111,264,628 of record NC_089516.1, on the reverse strand, counting down.
GAAGCATCAATTCTTTGTTGCGGCACCTTAGTTGTTCATTGATTGCTGTATCATATGTGCCTTGACCGGGGGGCTACAGCAGAGTGAGTGACCCCTTGCTCAAGCCAGCAACCTTGGGCTTCAAGCCAGGGACCATGGGATCACATCTATGATCCCATGCTCAAGCCGGTGACCATGCGCTCAGGCTGTGACCTCAGGGTTTTGAACCTTGGTCCTTAGCATCCCAGGCTGACGCTGTATCCACTGTGTCACTGCCTGAGCAGACTTTTTTTCTTCCTTTTTTTTTTCTTTTGTGACAGAGTCAGACAGAGGGACAGATAGGGACAGACAGACAGGAAAGGAGAGAGATGAGAAACATCAATTCTTTGTTGCGACACCTTAGTTGTTCATTGATTGCTTTCTCATATGTGCCTTGATGGGGGGAGACTACAGCAGACCTAGTGACCTCTTGCTCGAGCCAGCGACCTTGGGCTCAACCTGGTGAGCTTTGCTCAAACCAGATGAGCCCGCACTCAAGCTGGTGACCTCGGGGTCTCGAACCTGGGTCTTCCACGTCCCAGTCCAACACTCTATCCACTGTGCCACGCCTGGTCAGGCATCTTACTTTTTTTTTATTTAAAATTTTATTTATTTATTTCAGAGAGAGAGAGAAACATCGATTTGTTGTTCCAGTTATTTCTGCATTCATTGGTTGTTTTTGTATGTGTCTTGACCGTGGATTGAACCTGCAATCCTGGCGTATCAGATTGATATTCTAACCAACTGAGCTGCCCAGCCAGGACTATGCTTGCTTTCTTCATTCAGAAATTATGAGACTTGGGCAGCATAGCTCTTTTTTAATATGTCTGAGATCAAATTGGTAACTGAGAGGGTCTTCATCTAACTGGGCTGATTCCTCAAGGCTTGCTGCCAGAGGGAGGTCCAGGTGTGTATGTTCACTGAGCTCCATGTGGCCTCCCTGTCCTGCCATGCCCTGTGGGTCTCTGTCATGCTGGCTGGTGCTAGCATGCACTGGATGGGTTGGGACAGTTTACTGTTAGCAAGGAGTGGCTATCTTTCCCCTTGTCAACCACAGATTTCCAACTGTCATCTTTCTACTTGAAATTACCAGAGCAGTGACCTTGGTATTAAAATATCACACACACACACACACACACAAAGATATCACACAGCTCATCAATTTGGATGTGAGCTGGTAGACAGCTCATGGTTAAGACTGTGGGGTTAGACATAAAGCTAAACTTGGATTTGGATCCCAGTTCTGCTACTTACCTGCTCTGTGGCCTTGGACAAATTATTTAACCTCTTTATGCCTCAGTTTCTCATTGGTATAATAGTGATAATGATGCCTCTTGGGAGGGTTACTGTCAGGATTGTGTTAGTCTGTGTGAAGCACTTACTTCAGTGCCCAGCACTTGGTAAGCACTCATTGTCATTGATTATATTACGATTTGGCTACAGAGGTGGCCAGTCCTAGAGCGCTGGGTTGAGCTGCCCCTATGGCTGCTGGTGAAAGTCCTGAGCTGTGCTGCTATTGTAGTTGTAGATTGCCAATCATGTTCCCACTCTGCTCCTCCCTTCCTTAGGTGAACATAATTCCCATCATTGCCAAAGCAGATTCCATTTCTAAGAATGAGCTAGCAAAGTTCAAAATCAAAATCACCAGCGAGCTTGTCAGCAATGGAGTCCAGATCTACCAGTTTCCTACAGATGACGAGTCAGTGGCAGAGATCAACGCAACCATGAACGTGAGTGGGGGGAGCACAGGGGTTCTGTGTGCTGGCCGTTTGCCCTTTCTTGTCGTTGTCGTTGTTGTTGTTGTTGTTGTTGTTCTTCTTCTTCTTCTTCTTCTTCTTCTTTGACCAAACAGCTGTCAGACATCTTCACCACCCATTTTAGTGTAATCGATTCTTGGTTATCTGAGTCTCAGGTGTTGGGGAGAGACCATCTAGAACGAAGCAGCTCCTGTTTTCTAGTGGTGGCTGCTTCAAAGCCTCAGGGGTGCAGAGATTTAATAGCCAAAGACTGAAAGAGGGAAAAGCTGACTCCAGGAAGAGTCTGGCGTCAGGTGGAGGGATTCAGACCTGTCCTTCCACCCTCCTCTCTGATGCGGCTCTGGTCTATGCCAGGTAGCCCCCAGGGGACTGCTGAGAATGCCAAGATTCTCTGTCTCTGACCAAAACAATGCCACGACAATTGATGCAGTGAAAGAAGGAAAGGCTGAACAAAGTTGGCTGGCTTTGGACACTCAAGGATAATCTGTACTTAGATAATCAAGCCCTCTGCCTCTGGGAGGAAAAATGATATATGGCCTCCAATTTTTCTGGTGACTAGAGGAATGTTATTTTTTTTAAGTTTCAGGGTTATGCTTTGGTTTATTAAGTGTGAATGAATCAAAAAAAAAAAACAAAAAAAAAACACGACTTGCCATCTTGCCACTCATCCCGCACTCCCTCCCACTAGAGGAATGTGATGAAGAAGGCAAGGACTCAAACCTCCTCATGCTTCTTTCCAATGTGTTGATGCTGTTGCTGTGAAATCTTCAATGTTATGATTCAAGGAGACAGCTAGAAGCTTTCAGAAAGCCTCTGCTTTGGGAACAGATTTCTTTTTTTCTACTGAAAGGCACCCGTTTTTTCCTAATGACATAATGCCTGGATATCGCCAAACTCAGGAAAGCCTTGTAATAAAAGCAATTTTTAGAAACTTTCCTGCTGCCGCTGCCCCGTAAGTTATCATTACAGCAGCAGCCGCCACCTCTGTGAACCGGCAGACCAATCAGCGTAGTGGGGCAGCCAGTCACGGTCTCGCCTGACCTCCTGCCTATCAGTACATCCGAGATATATTTGCTACTAGAAGCCCCTCATCCTCTTTGACAAGTCTGGCCCAAGAGGACAGCAATGTGTATTATGCTAGGTGAAGTTATACCTATGACCAGTCGTAAATTAAAAAAAAAAAAAAGATTAGTGTTTATTCTCTCAAGAAGCCAGAATGTTTGAATGGGAACCAGGCTCTGTTACAATGAGAAAAGCTGAAAGGGTTGTAGCCTGCAGAAAAATGGGACCCTAGAGAGAAGCATTATTTGGTGTCACTGGCACTGATGTCTGGAGGCGCCTGTCACCTCAGAATATAGGGCCGCAGGGATAGTTTCAAACTTGAATTCCCTAAGTCACCAGGCAACGTTCAGGCTTGCAGTTTGCTTTGCTAAGGGTGGCGAGGGGATGAGAGTTCTCAGAAATCTCCAGGTGGCACGCGGCACTACATCTCCCTGCTTTGTGGGTCAGGATGACAGTCATTCTGGCCTGTGCTCTCAGCTCAGCTCCGTCCTCCTGTTTGGACCGAGGGCAGGCGCAAACTCAAGGTTGGAAACTTCCTGTGCTTGGAAGCAGCAGTTCTCACCAACACTGTTTGGGCTGTGAAAGGATTTGGGGTCTGGTCTTACAGTAGTCCGAAGTTTGCCAGTATTTCACTTTGAAAAACTAAGTATTTTTCCATTTTCAAAATTCAAGTATATTACCGTATTTCCCCATGTATAAGACGCTCCCTTGTATAAGACACACCTTAATTTTGGGGCCCAAAATTTGAAAACAATTGTATTACATAAAATTATTGAATTCAAGTTTTATGCATCATAAAATTCATACAACTCTTCAGCAAGCTCAAACAAGCAGGAAATGCAAGTAAAAAAACTACAACCACTGTATAAGACGCACCCAGTATTTAGACCCCAAATTTTTTGAAAGAGGGTGCGTCTTATACATGAAGAAATACGGTAGTTTCACATGTACAACATACATAGTGATTCGACATATATATTCCTTATGACGTGATCACCTCCATAAGTCTAGTAACCATCTGACCATACAAAGTTATTAATATAATATTGATTATTTTGTTATGCTGTACATGACATCGTGATTTTTTTTTTTTTCTTTCTCATAACTGGTAGTTTAGTGGATTAAGGGTTAGTTATCCTTATAAAAAAACATCACTCATCATTCATTCCCTGGCATTCCACCATGATTTTCTGAGTGGGAAAGAGAGGGTTGGCTTCCGGTTAGTGGGCCTGGACTCCAGGGGCATGCATGCCAGTACTACGTGTTATATGTGTTGCAGTGGTGGACAGGATAGGGAGTCGCCGTTATAAAATGCACACACAGGGTTCCTTCACCTGTCCGCCACCGTCACAACTGTGTCAGAAGTCCACAGGGTCTTTGGACAAGCCATGGTCTATGAAACTGCATCATCAGAGATCTGGGCTTGGGTGGTAGGAGGAATGGGTGCTGGTATTTCAATTCTGGATTTGACTCCAGCCCCACAGCCTCAGTCACCCCAGCCGCTTATCATGGGAAGCGGATTAGAAGAGTGGAAGAAACCTCTTGCCTAAGTGGAGAAGACTGTACAGCCCTCCCGCCACTCACCACTAAGGATTTTCATGGCAGGAAATGAAAATAATGAGGTCTCAGCTTCCCCCTTGACGAATGGGTAGCTCTGAAAACCCTGATTTCAAATTGAATGGGCAAGACGAGGGAGTGAGAGATCTTGTGGCATAACTCTCAACCCATAACTCTCAATGCTGTAGACTTTAATACTAAAAATTGCTGTGTTGTTCAAATTAAATATTGTTTGAGCTGCTCAAACCATGACTGGGGACCAGGCAATAGGTCCAATTACTTTACTTGGCTCACTTGATTGACTTCCTGTGAGGTCTTGAGTTTGACCCCCTAAAGGCATTCGATCACATGGGTGACTCATAGGGCCACAAGGAGACCCACAGGCACAAGCCTGTTCCTTCTTCTGAGGCAGCAGTGCCATTTCCCTTGTTGGCACATGCTTTTGTGGGAATCACCTAGGGTTGACTTGAGAGAATCTTGCCATTCTCTTATTCAGTCACCAGTAGGAGCCTGAGATGGGGCAAGCATAACCAGCAGCTCGCCTGGGAGACACTGTTCAGCATTGGGAGAAAGCCACAACCACATGGGATATTGTCAGGTGAGAAGAGAGGGGCCCGACAGTCTCGATTTCACTGGGCTGAGGGGAACGTTTATCTACCCTCCCTAAGTATAATGGATGTAGCGGAACCAGAATAGAATAATTCATGCCAGTTGGATCATCACTTTATTTATTTATTTTAAGTTTTTGTTTTTTTTTTTAATTTTTATTTATTGATTTTAGCCAGAGAGGAAGGGAGAAAGAAAGAGACAACATCAATTTGTTCCTGTATGTGCCCTGACCAGGGATCGAACCGGCAACTTCTGCACTTTGGGCTGTTGCTCTAACCACCAGAGCTATCCAGCCAGGGTAGATCATCAAACACTTTGAAATGCACCGAGAGGAATTTAAGGTAGACATGAGACAGGAAAGGTAGTGAATCTGGCATTAGACTCACAAGAGGAAGCTAGAAGCTATCTCTAGTTTCTGAGACTGGGGCATGTGACCTCTGGGAGTGCCTCATCAGAGGTCTTCCGGGTGAGAGAGTTGCACAGACTCCCCTGAGGAGTCTGCTGCTGCATGCTGCTGCACTGTCTTGCATCTCTCAGAGTTCCCTCCCTGGGCCCACACATACCAGTGTCACCCCTCGAGGTATGATGGCAGAGGGTACCTTCTCTCTGCTCTTGACTCCATTCTGGTTGTCATAGTCATCAGTCTCTAAAGAGCAGCAGAAGGAGGGCCAGAGCCTGTCCCCAAGATTGCTTGCAGTTCATGGTTAGCAGGCTTCCAGCAAATGCCATTTAGCCAGGAGGCAGGGTACAGGCCGTCCCGGGTGACTGGAGGAGGTTGGCATCTCAAGCACGGTGTCCTTGGTACTCCCTGGGAAGATTTGGGCACAAGAGTTAAGGACCAGGGAAACTCATTTAATCTTTCTGTATGCCAACTCTCCCACATTATGAATGGGGTTGATAATAACTGCCCTGTAGGACTGTTGTGAGAATCCAGAGAAATCTGCCGGGGAGCATTGGGAGATTATATCCTTGCACATACTTATCAGAACAGACTTTGATGCCAGTTGCACGGGAGTGGGCCGTGGGAGGTCTCTGGAGCCCTCTGGAACTGCCTGGGCTGTGTGATTTGGAATAAGGGGATAACATGACAGCAGTTTTCAGGAAGAGGGGAAGCAAGTAACCCTGTTCTAACAACGTCCTTTTTTTTAAAGATTTTATTATTGGCTTTAGAGAGAGGAGAGAGAGAGAGAGAGAGATAAAAGTGATGGGGGAGGAGCGAGAAGCATCAACACATAATAATTGCTTCTCATATCTGCCTTGAACTGGGCAAGCCCGGGGTTCCGAACCAGCAACCTCAGCATTTCAGGTTGATGCTGTATCCACTGCACCACCACAGGCCAGCCTAACAATGTCCTTTGGAGATAAAAATAATAGGCCTAAGGGAATCCTGATATTTTTTATGCTTTGATTCTCTCTTTTTTTTCTTTGTTTCTCTTGAGCCGAGAGAAATACCTCCCACTTCACACAGCCTCTTCCTCCATCACATTCAGTTGAGAGCCCAGGACATATGAGAATGATGCAATGCAGTTTCTCTTTCTCACCTCCTCCCTCAGTCTGGCCCTTCATCCAGCCCTTTGCCATCGCTGCCCCTGGCTTTTTTGTGTCATGTGGCCAAAGCTTTGTGGTCTCTGCAGGAAGGGCAACATTGGACCGGAAAGTGTTTGAGGGTGAATTGGAGGCCCCCGACATGTCTTAGGTCCCTGAGTAGGAACGAATTGTGCCCAGATGACCCCTCAGCAAAGCTAGATGGCAGAGCTCAGAGATCTCTGACCACTGGGCAGAGTTTTTGAGATGTCACTGTCCCCCTAATGCCGCATGTGTCACAAGCCCAATGACCCTCTTGATCATTCATCCCCCTTCTAGGACTGATGAAACATTTCTTACCTCTACCCCTTCCCCACCTTCCACATCCATAACCTTCTCTTTCCCTCTTTCCTGTGTCCCTCTTTCAGGGATGGTCAGTGGAGGGGGAGGGGGTGAACCAAGATGATATTCTGAGCACCTCTTTGCTAGATGGCCAAGCACCTGGGGACATTAGCAGAGGCCCTGGAGCTGAGCTCCTGATGAAGTCCTGTGTTTTTCATTCTGAACAACATTCTTGGGGTGCACAGTTAGAAGAGAATGGAGAGGAAGGATTGGTTGTGAGATCAGTGCACAGATTAAACAAACAAAACACATTTGTGGTGGGTTTCCTAGAATTGAAGTGCCTCTTATTACCTGACTTTGCACAACCAGTCCACCCTGGCCTTTTAAGTCAGAGAGACCTGTATTCCACCTCTTACTCTGCCCCTTACTACTGTGTGCTGCTGGTAGGTCACTTAGCCTTCCAAACCTCAGTTTTCTCTTCTGTAAAATGGGATAATAAAAATACCTACCTCAAACATTGTTATGAAGAGCCAATGAGATAATGCAATATAGAACACCTGGTATGGAGTAGAGAGAGTGAAGTGAATTGCTTCTGCTAATATTAGTTCTATAGCCACAATACTGTTAGTATAAATGCTGCTGCCCACTCTGTGAAGCCCACTTTGACTTCCCATGAAGTTACCTGCTCTGTGTTCCTTCAGCCCTTGAGCCTCTGTTTATAATCTAGACCCTACTGTATTATCGTTGTTGGCATGTCTCTCCCTTACCAGACTGTGCACTCTCTGTGCGCAGGCGCCGACCTTGTTCAATGTTGTATTCTTTTTAATGTCTAGCAGGAGCTCCGTAAATACTTTTAGAATGGAATATTGAGGCAATGGATGAAAATACGTGCGATTGAAGCCTGTTTTGCCAGGCAGGCTAAGAAAGCTCCAGTGGACTTTTTACTTGTGCTTGTAAAGTCCTTTCGGGTAAAGCCCGGCCCAGTATCACCTGGTTTGTAAACTATACTTAATCAGCAGTTCCATTTGGCCCATGGTCACTCAGCACTTATGACCTGGCCAGCTCGCTGCCGAAAGGCACTTTCCCAGGCCCCATACCGTGAACTGGGGGCAGCTGCCTTTTCTCTGACCCACACAGCCTTCATGAGCCAGGCCTCAGCCCTGATTACCCCCGCAAGCACCAAGCTCAGGCCCCTGTTTATACCTGGTCTTTCTTTCCTCTCTGCAGTTTCTATGACCTTGCCACTGCCATTCAAGCAGTATTTATGAAGCACCTACTGTGTACAGTGCACCAGAACATATATTTGAGCCCTTGGTCATACTCTGTCGTATACAGTCTGAGGGATAAAAATTGAGCTTCCCCAACAAGATTGTAAGCTCCTAGAGGGTGAGGAGGGAGTATGTCTTGTATTGCTTTTGTCTCCCTTACAGCACCTAAAACAGAACCCAGCACAGTCATGATATGTGGATCAGTGCTTACGGACTTGACCTGTAGGCTCAGGAGTTCAGTGTGAGCTCCCCTCCAGGGAAGGATGAGAACAGGAGCGCACACCTCAGTCGGCAGTGTGCTTTCAGTCCACACCTGTTCTTGGGGCTCTCACACCATGGGGCGGGGGCAAGGCCTATGGATCCCAGTACGCCTGTTAGTTAGCCTCTCGATCCCCACACAGCCTTCCTCATCCTACTCACCCACCTTCCAAAGGCTCGTGCCCTCAGTAGCTGTGAATACTGAAGAGCTAGCTACTCTGTGAGTCCGCTTATTAATCTGATTTTCTATCTTTGTTCCCTATGCATTCGGCCGTTCATTGTTACCTTTTATTGTGAATCTCTGAACAGCTGAAGCCTAGACTAAGCTTCTTATCTCCAGGCAGCTAGGGAGTTTAAGAAATGCCTCTTGATGTTGACAACAGTGAGGGACACTGCAGCACGAGGGTCTGAGGCCCAGGAGATGAGCAGCAGTTGTATATTGTGGGAGCTCTGCCTTTCTCCTGGAGTCTGAGGCTTTGTTTGCCTTCCGTTTCAGGCCCACCTGCCTTTTGCTGTCGTTGGCAGCACAGAAGAAGTCATGGTAGGCGACAAGATGGTGAGGGGCCGGCAGTACCCTTGGGGCACGGTGCAGGGTGAGTGAGTCTCCGGGAGACAGGGAGAAGGGCGCTCCTTCTGTCTGTCTCTGCTTGACACCAGCCACTGTGTGACCAGTCCTTAATTTGTTCCCAGTCTCGACTCTTTCAGCTTGGGCTTGCCATGAGCAGGCTCTCTTTGTCTCTAATATAGAAAGCTCTCCTAAAAAAACATATGTACTTGAGCCCAAAGGTCACTGACTTGAAGCCCAAGGCCACTGGCTTGAGCAAGGGGTCACTGGCTTAGCTGCCCCCTCCCCCCCGTCAAGGCACGTATTAGAAACAATCAATGAACAACTAAGGTGCCACAACTAGGAGTTGACAGCTAGTTATGACCTTTGCCTCTGGTTTAGATGACCTAGATTACAATCCTAACCCTACAACTTCCTAGCTATATAATCTGCCCCACTTCACTGAGACCTGGTAAAAACTATTCCTTCCTCTGCCTGGTAAATTCCTGTCTTCCTTCAAGAGTCATCTTAGCAGTTACCTCTCTGGTAAAATGTTCAGTCTCCGACGAGGTCTTGGGCTTCCCTCTTCTGGGCTTTCATTGCACCTCGGTTATATACTTTTCTTTCTGTAATTTTTGCATCATGTTGTATTTGTCTATTTTTAATCTATTCTTCCACTAAACTTCTGAAGGCAAGACTCCATAGCTTCATTTCTGAATTCTCAGTGCCTCATACAAAACTGGGAACTGAGATTCCACAAATACTCACCAAACAGGTGGCTGAATATGCGCGCCCCGTTGTCCTAAAAGCGATGGGGGCAAACACTTCCGGGATGTCTAATTGGTGAATTGGGGTTGAGATGTTACTGAATGTTTTCGTGGATTTTTTTTTAATGGTATTGCTGTGTGGTTTTTTTTTCTTTGTTTTTTTTTTTTTTTTTTTTTTTGGTATTACTGTCATTCTTGTAACTTTTCATTTTCCATATCGATTAAAAAAAAAACCAAAAGGCAAATTTGCAGGCTCTATATACAAATCGAAAGGCGATGTGGCTGCAAGACATTTTGCCTCTCGTTTCACCATTTCTGCTCTTTCTGGTGTTCCTTTCGATATCCTTTCAATCCCCTAACCCTGCTCTTCAGTTGAAAACGAGGCCCACTGTGACTTCGTGAAGCTGCGGGAGATGCTGATTCGGGTCAACATGGAGGACCTCAGGGAGCAGACCCACAGCCGGCACTATGAGCTGTACCGCCGCTGCAAGCTGGAGGAGATGGGCTTCAAGGACACTGACCCCGACAGCAAGCCCTTCAGGTATCCCAGCCAACCCAGCCCGGCTCCGCCCAGCCAGCCCCGGGGGTGTGGAAACCTTATCCTGGAGCCTCCACAAGGGAGTGAGGCGACCAGGAGCAGCAGGACTCAGCCGCTGGCCAGTTTCACCTGTCAGTCCCTTTCTGCCTTCCCCTGGGAGCTGTGGCCAGGCGGTCTTGGTAAACACTGGGCCGGGAAGAAGGCCCAGAGGCCCAGCAAGGCCAAGGGTCTCACTGCTCCAAGTGCGCATTCCCGGCAGCTACAGCCAGCTATCCCGGAGGGGGCCTGAGCTGGGGCCTTCTTCCCACTGTGGCATTTGTTTCTGTCCTCTGCCTCACTGTCTTCATCAGACTCCTGCTGTTCTGTCTGGTGTCCAGTGTGTTCTTTACCCTCCTGCCCATGATCAAGACCAGACGGGATCAGGCAACAGTCATTGTACATGCACTGATGAACTTTAGGCTCTTCATTCACTGTCAAGTGCAAGGTTTGTTTTGCCAACAGGATATTAATAGTCATTGACATACTTCTTAAATCAGAATCTAAGATGCTTCCGGAGAAGATGAACTTTCTGAAAGCAGTTTACTCTGCTAAAAGGAGCAGTGCGCCAAGTATAAGTGTCTGGTCTGTATGCATGATGTCTGATAAAGCCTCACATTTTAGATGGCCATGTGGTGCCCTTTACCAGGACTGAGTCTCTTTTCAGGAAATGTCAGGCCTTAATAAGCAAGTGAGGGGAGGCGTGTGGGCTGAGAAGGCTGTCAGACGACCTTTGAGAGCCGCAGTACCTGCTCGCACTGCTCACGGTGGAAACCCAGCCTGGGGCAAAACACAGACTGTCGGGGCTGCCTGGTTCCAGAGGGGCAGACTCAATCCCCTTCATGGACAGGGACCCCTGGAGCTCCTGGGGCTGGAGCAAGGCGTGCTTGTCGCTCCAGTGGGTGCCTTCATGGCTTTCTCTACCCTTCCCTCCGCCAGCTTCACTCTGCATCTGTGGAGGAGGAGGTGTGCCTCTGCCTGTTCTTCTAGCGCCCTCCCCCGCGCCTTGCTCCATCCTGACCACCTGTTACCTGCGCCTTCACTCTCTGCACTCCTCTGCTGTCTCCTCCCTGTGCCGCATGCAAATATTCGCAGCCTAAAGAAACTCACCCCTACCCCCTCCTCCCCACCAGCCTCTGCCCTGTCAAGAAGTTTGACTGACAGAAAAGAGAAAACTTTGCTCTGTGTTTATTGGCTTCTGACCCCAACACCACTGTAGTGCCTCCTTCCAGGGTCAACAAACACACACTCATGACCAATTACAGCGTGGCCTCTAACTCCCATCTTTCTTTTTTTGTAATCTCACCTTTTGATACCCTTCTTTGATGTCTCCTTCCTGAAGTTCTTTCTGCCTTTGGCTTTTCTACCACTGGTCTGGCTGGTTTTAGTCCCATCTCTCTTGCTATTCCTTCTCAGCTTTGTAGGCAGGCTCATTCCTTTTTTTAAATTTTTCTTCTTTTCCAATTGAGAGGAGGGGACATAAAGAGACAGGCTCCTGCATGGGCCCTAACTGGGATTCACCCAGTGACCCCCATCTGGGGCCGATGCTCTGTCTATCTGGGGCTATGCTCGCACCCAACCTATTTTTAGCACCTGAGGCAAAGGCTCTGCGGAGCCATCTTCAGCACCCGGTGCTGATGTGCTTGAACCAATCAAGCCATGGCTGTGGAAGGAGAAGAGGAGAAGAGAGAAGGAGGGGGGAAGGGTGGAGAAGCAGATGGTCGCTTTTCCTGTGTGCCCTGATTGGGGAATTGAACTCGGACAGCCACACACTGGGCCAGCGGTCGACCACTGAGCCAGTCAGCCAGGGTGGCAGGCACATTTCTTCACCTGGTTCTTTTAAATGTGGTGCCCCAGGATTCTTTCCTAGGTCTCTGCTCTTTTCACTCTCTATTCTCTTTGCAGCTGTTTGTTCCTTTTATCGCAGCCCTCATTACCACCTAGAGATAGATGGCTCCTAAGCTGAAATCTTACATTTGAGCTCCAAACCCATTGATTTAACTGCATACTGGATGTTTTCGCTCAGACATTCCAGAGGTGACACACTTGAAACTCGGGTTGTCTAAAATTTAAGTTACCTTCTTCCCTCTGAACCATACTTCTTTGCCAATGTTCCATGTCACAGCTCGTGGTACCACCACTCAGCTTGTTGCCCAAGCCCAAAAAACTGAAATAATCTTTGAGTCCTCCCAGGTCCTGGGATTTCTGCTTTCCTTACTGACCCTCAGGTCCTCCATTCCTTACCAGCTCTCTTTATTTTTTTTAATTTAGTGAGACAAGGTGAGGCAGAGACAGACTTCCGCATGTGCCCCAAAAGGGACCCACCCGGAAAGGCCACTAGGGGGCGATGCTCTGCCCATCTGGGTCCCTTGCTCCATTGTAACCAGAACCATTTTTTAGCTCTTGAGGCAGAGGCCATGGAGACATCTTCAGCGCTAGAGGCCAACTTGCTCCACTAGAGCCATCGCTGCAGGAGGGGAGGAGAAGAGAGAGATAGAGAGAGAAGCAAGAGGGGGAGAGGTAGAGAAGCAGATGGGCACTTCTCCTGTGTGCCCTAGTCGGAAATCGAACCCAGGACATCCACATGCTGAGCCGCCGCTCTACCACTGAGCCAACCAGCTCTTAACATGAAGATCTTGTCATTTTTTACTTGGATTGTTGGAAAGTCTGTCCTTAATGCAATTGGTTTTCAACCTTACATTTGGGGACCAGTGAAAATAGGAGAATTATTCCAGGGACCACTAAGGCAGAAATGATCCTGAGCATAAATTAATTCACCTAAGATCATTAGGTCTATAATCTCCATACAACATCAGGGTGTTTAACTCTTTCACAGACCAGCATGAAACTTCTGGCAGACCAATTCATGGACTGGTGGTTGCAAAACACCACTTTAGCCCTGATTGGATGGCTCAGTTAGAGCACTGTCCTGAAGCACAGAGAGGTTGCTGGTTCGATCCCGGTCAGGGCACATGCAGGGACAGATCATCGTACCTCTCTCTCTCTTTCTCTCTCTATTTCTTTCTCTCTCTCCCCCTACTAAAATCAATAACTATAATTTGAAAAGGAAAAGAAAAACACCACTTTATGCAACAGCCAGAGTTGTCTTTCTCATTTTAAAATTGGATCAAGTCAGGTTTGCTTAAAACCTTAGAGTGGATAAATGTCCAAGTCTAATATGACATCCAATGACTGCTCTCTCTTGCCAGACTCAGGGACCACACCTCCCACCACTCCACAGCATCCAGCAGGCTCTGTAGCTCTGTCAGACTGGGCCTGGCTCCACAGCACACAGCAGACTGTAGTTCTCACCACCCCGCAGCACACGGCGGACTGGAGCTCTCACCACCCCGCAGCACACGGCGGACTCTGTAGCTCTCACCACTCCGCAGCACACAGCGGACTGGAGCTCTCACCACCCCGCAGCACACAGCATACTCTGTAGCTCTCACCACCCCGCAGCACACGGCGGACTGGAGCTCTCACCACCCCGCAGCACACAGCGGACTCTGTAGCTCTCACCACCCCGCAGCACAAGGCAGACTGGAGCTCTCAGCACCCCGCAGCACACAGCGGACTCTGTAGTTCTCACCACCCCGCAGCACATGGCGGACTGGAGCTCTCACCACTCCGCAGCACACAGCATACTCTGTAGCTCTCACCACCCCGCAGCACACAGCGGACTCTGTAGCTCTCACCACCCCGCAGCACACGGCGGACTTGAGCTCTCACCACCCCGCAGCACACAGCGGACTGGAGCTCTCACCACCCCGCAGCACACAGCATACTCTGTAGCTCTCACCACCCCGCAGCACACAGCATACTCTGTAGCACTCACCACCCCGCAGCACACGGCGGACTTGAGCTCTCACCACCCCGCAGCACACAGCGGACTGGAGCTCTCACCACCCCGCAGCACACAGCGGACTGGAGCTCTCACCACCCCGCAGCACACAGCATACTCTGTAGCTCTCACCACCCCGCAGCACACAGCGGACTCTGTAGCTCTCACCACCCCGCAGCACACAGCGGACTCTGTAGCTCTCACCACCCCGCAGCACACAGCGGACTCTGTAGCTCTCACCACCCCGCAGCACACGGCGGACTGGAGCTCTCACCACCCCGCAGCACACAGCATACTCTGTAGCTCTCACCACCCCGCAGCACACAGCGGACTCTGTAGCTCTCACCACCCCGCAGCACACGGCGGACTGGAGCTCTCACCACCCCGCAGCACACAGCATACTCTGTAGCTCTCACCACCCCGCAGCACACAGCATACTCTGTAGCTCTCACCACCCCGCAGCACACAGCATACTCTGTAGCTCTCACCACCCCGCAGCACACAGCATACTCTGTAGTTCTCACCACCCCGCAGCACACAGCGGACTCTGTAGCACTCACCACCCCGCAGCACACAGCGGACTCTGTAGCTCTCACCACCCCGCAGCACACAGCGGACTCTGTAGCTCTCACCACCCCGCAGCACACGGCGGACTCTGTAGCACTCACCACCCCGCAGCACACGGCGGACTCTGTAGCTCTCACCACCCCGCAGCACACAGCGGACTCTGTAGCACTCACCACCCCGCAGCACACAGCATACTCTGTAGCTCTCACCACCCCGCAGCACACAGCGGACTCTGTAGCACTCACCACCCCGCAGCACACAGCGGACTCTGTAGCACTCACCACCCCGCAGCACACGGCGGACTCTGTAGCTCTCACCACCCCGCAGCACACAGCGGACTCTGTAGCACTCACCACCCCGCAGCACACAGCATACTCTGTAGCTCTCACCACCCCGCAGCACACAGCGGACTCTGTAGCTCTCACCACCCCGCAGCACACAGCGGACTCTGTAGCTCTCACCACCCCGCAGCACACAGCGGACTGGAGCTCTCACCACCCCGCAGCACACAGCGCACTGGAGCTCTCACCACCCCGCAGCACACGGCGGACTCTGTAGTTCTCACCACCCCGCAGCACACAGCGGACTCTGTAGCACTCACCACCCCGCAGCACACAGCGGACTCTGTAGCTCTCACCACCCCGCAGCACACAGCGGACGGACTCTGTAGCTCTCACCACCCCGCAGCACACAGCGCACTGGAGCTCTCACCACCCCGCAGCACACAGCGCACTGGAGCTCTCACCACCCCGCAGCACACAGCGGACGGACTCTGTAGCTCTCACCACCCCGCAGCACACAGCGGACGGACTCTGTAGCTCTCACCACCCCGCAGCACACAGCATACTCTGTAGCACTCACCACCCCGCAGCACACGGCGGACTCTGTAGCTCTCACCACCCCGCAGCACACGGCGGACTCTGTAGCTCTCACCACTCCGCAGCACACAGCGGACTGGAGCTCTCACCACCCCGCAGCACACAGCATACTCTGTAGCTCTCACCACTCCGCAGCACACAGCGGACTGGAGCTCTCACCACCCCGCAGCACACAGCGGACTCTGTAGTTCTCACCACCCCGCAGCACACAGCGGACTCTGTAGCACTCACCACCCCGCAGCACACAGCGGACTCTGTAGCTCTCACCACCCCGCAGCACACAGCGGACTCTGTAGCTCTCACCACCCCGCAGCACACGGCGGACTGGAGCTCTCACCACCCCGCAGCACACAGCATACTCTGTAGCTCTCACCACCCCGCAGCACACGGCGGACTCTGTAGCTCTCACCACCCCGCAGCACACAGCATACTCTGTAGCTCTCACCACCCCGCAGCACACAGCATACTCTGTAGCTCTCACCACCCCGCAGCACACAGCATACTCTGTAGTTCTCACCACCCCGCAGCACACAGCGGACTCTGTAGCACTCACCACCCCGCAGCACACAGCGGACTCTGTAGCTCTCACCACCCCGCAGCACACAGCGGACTCTGTAGCTCTCACCACCCCGCAGCACACAGCGGACTCTGTAGCTCTCACCACCCCGCAGCACACAGCGGACTCTGTAGCTCTCACCACCCCGCAGCACACAGCGGACTCTGTAGCACTCACCACCCCGCAGCACATGGCGGACTGGAGCTCTCACCACCCCGCAGCACACAGCGGACTCTGTAGCTCTCACCACCCCGCAGCACACAGCGGACTCTGTAGCTCTCACCACCCCGCAGCACACAGCGGACTCTGTAGCTCTCACCACCCCGCAGCACACAGCGGACTCTGTAGCTCTCACCACCCCGCAGCACACAGCGGACTCTGTAGCACTCACCACCCCGCAGCACATGGCGGACTGGAGCTCTCACCACCCCGCAGCACACAGCATACTCTGTAGCACTCACCACCCCGCAGCACACAGCGGACTGGAGCTCTCACCACCCCGCAGCACACGGTGGACTGGAGCTCTCACCACCCCGCAGCACACAGCGGACTCTGTAGCTCTCACCACCCCGCAGCACACAGCGGACTCTGTAGCTCTCACCACCCCGCAGCACACAGCGGACTCTGTAGCACTCACCACCCCGCAGCACATGGCGGACTGGAGCTCTCACCACCCCGCAGCACACAGCATACTCTGTAGCTCTCACCACCCCGCAGCACACAGCGGACTCTGTAGCTCTCACCACCCCGCAGCACACAGCGGACTCTGTAGCTCTCACCACCCCGCAGCACACAGCGGACTGGAGCTCTCACCACCCCGCAGCACACAGCGCACTGGAGCTCTCACCACCCCGCAGCACACGGCGGACTCTGTAGTTCTCACCACCCCGCAGCACACAGCGGACTCTGTAGCACTCACCACCCCGCAGCACACAGCGGACTCTGTAGCTCTCACC
Organism: Saccopteryx leptura; assembly: GCF_036850995.1. NCBI lineage: Eukaryota > Metazoa > Chordata > Mammalia > Chiroptera > Emballonuridae > Saccopteryx > Saccopteryx leptura. Next base: position 111,247,547 of record NC_089516.1, on the reverse strand, counting down.
ACCCCGCAGCACACAGCGGACGGACTCTGTAGCTCTCACCACCCCGCAGCACACAGCGCACTGGAGCTCTCACCACCCCGCAGCACACAGCGGACTCTGTAGTTCTCACCACCCCGCAGCACACAGCGGACTCTGTAGCACTCACCACCCCGCAGCACACAGCGGACTCTGTAGCTCTCACCACCCCGCAGCACACAGCGGACTCTGTAGCTCTCACCACCCCGCAGCACACGGCGGACTGGAGCTCTCACCACCCCGCAGCACACAGCATACTCTGTAGCTCTCACCACCCCGCAGCACACGGCGGACTCTGTAGCTCTCACCACCCCGCAGCACACAGCATACTCTGTAGCTCTCACCACCCCGCAGCACACAGCATACTCTGTAGCTCTCACCACCCCGCAGCACACAGCATACTCTGTAGTTCTCACCACCCCGCAGCACACAGCGGACTCTGTAGCTCTCACCACCCCGCAGCACACAGCTGACTCTGTAGCTCTCACCACCCCGCAGCACACAGCGGACTCTGTAGCTCTCACCACCCCGCAGCACACAGCGGACTCTGTAGCTCTCACCACCCCGCAGCACACAGCGGACTCTGTAGCTCTCACCACCCCGCAGCACACAGCGGACTCTGTAGCACTCACCACCCCGCAGCACATGGCGGACTGGAGCTCTCACCACCCCGCAGCACACAGCATACTCTGTAGCACTCACCACCCCGCAGCACACAGCGGACTGGAGCTCTCACCACCCCGCAGCACACGGTGGACTGGAGCTCTCACCACCCCGCAGCACACAGCGGACTCTGTAGCTCTCACCACCCCGCAGCACACAGCGGACTCTGTAGCTCTCACCACCCCGCAGCACACAGCGGACTCTGTAGCACTCACCACCCCGCAGCACATGGCGGACTGGAGCTCTCACCACCCCGCAGCACACAGCATACTCTGTAGCACTCACCACCCCGCAGCACACAGCGGACTGGAGCTCTCACCACCCCGCAGCACACAGCGGACTCTGTAGCACTCACCACCCCGCAGCACACAGCGGACTCTGTAGCTCTCACCACCCCGCAGCACACAGCGGACTCTGTAGCTCTCACCACCCCGCAGCACACAGCGGACTCTGTAGCTCTCACCAGCCCGCAGCACACAGCGGACTCTGTAGCTCTCACCACCCCGCAGCACACAGCGGACTGGAGCTCTCACCACCCCGCAGCACACAGCGGACTGGAGCTCTCACCACCCCGCAGCACACAGCGGACTCTGTAGCACTCACCACCCCGCAGCACACGGCGGACTGGAGCTCTCACCACCCCGCAGCACACAGCGGACTCTGTAGCACTCACCACCCCGCAGCACACGGCGGACTGGAGCTCTCACCACCCCGCGGCACACAGCGGACTGGAGCTCTCACCACTCCGCAGCACACAGCAGACTGTAGCCCCGTCAGACTAGGTCTGGCTCCCTAGTATACCAGTCTCTGTCCACATGTGCCTTATAACATGCTGCTCTCTTTGGAGGATATTTCCTCCTTTTTTTTTTTTTTTACCAGAATACTTCTTATTTATCTTTTAAAATCAATTAATTAATTATTTTTAAGTGAGAGGGAGGGAGGGAGATTATTTCATGTCCCCTGACAAGGATCCACCCAGCAACCCCCATCTGGGGCTGATGCTCAGATCAGCCAAGCCACTGGCTGCAAGGGGTAGAAGGAGGGGAAGAGAAGCAGATGGTCGTTTCTCACTGTGCCCCGACTGGGGATCAAACCTAGGATGTCCATCCACCAATCTGGTGCTCTGTCTACTAAGCCAACCAGCCAAGGCTCCTATTTCTTTAAAACTAAGTCCAGGCTGGCAGCAGCAAGACTTAGCATAGGCATCTCCCACTAGACTGGGAGTTCCTGAGTGGCGGGTACAGAGGCTATTGGCTCTAGATATTGAGTGACCAGCATTAGTGTCACTCAGTCTTGTGCCTAGCACATGGTGGAGTCTCATCAACTGTTTATTGCAATGGTTCACAAATGTGGTCAGTTTCAGAGTCAGAACCTAGCAGCAGAGTGGAGTGGGAAGGCCCAAAATAAAAGACAAAAGAACCAGCTTCTGGTCCCAGCTGTGCCTCTAACTAACTGTGTGGTCTTGACCAAGTTGCCTCACCTCTCTGGGCCTGTTTCTTCACCTATAAAATGGGAATATAGAAGCAGATGTTCTAAGTCATTCCTAGTTCTAGTACCTCTCCAGTTCACCCGTCACCTCAAACAGCCCTGTAATTCTGCTGTCACATGCCAGCCCAGCTGCCTACAGCTTTGTGGTTCTGTTTTTACACCTCTCCCAAAACTGGGGAAGGGAGGATTCTTGCGGCCAGTTTCTATCAAATAGGAGCCATTCCAAAGGCAGGGGAATTAACCTGACCATGTTCACAGTTTACAGGAGACGTATGAGGCCAAAAGGAATGAGTTCCTAGGAGAGCTCCAGAAAAAAGAAGAAGAGATGAGACAGATGTTTGTCCAAAGAGTCAAGGAGAAAGAAGCTGAACTTAAAGAGGCAGAGAAAGAGGTAAATATGAGCCTATGTGTTTGGCGAGAAGGGAAAGGAAGCTGAGCTTGGACAAGGCCGGGGCTTCTGCCCCGAAAGCACAGCCAGCCAGAGTCTTGCAGCCTCCAGGCAGGAATGGGGCACAGAATCTGTAGCCCCGCTGTGGCTGCCACAGAAGAAGCTGGGCGACATCTGTGTCTTCTTGATCCTTCATTCCCCAAGGCTGGGATGTTTTCTCAGTTCACATTACTCAATTCTCTAAAGTAGCGCTGTCCATATAGTAGCCGCTAGCTACATGTGGCTATTTAAATTGAAATTAACTAAAATTAAATAAACTTTAAAACTCAGTTCCTCAGTCACATTAGCTACATTTCAAATGCTTAATTCTCATGTGCCTCGTGGCTGTCATATTGGACAGCACGGTAGAACATTTCCATCGCCACCCCTTGAGGTCAGGTGCGAACTGATTCTTTTCTCTCTTCCTGGGAGTTCGCAGCTGAGAAGGGACGGTTGATGACTGTCTTGGCTGTTGGGCCACATCCCAACTGCTCTGATGGCTATGGCGAAAGATGGTGCAAGGCAGTCCTGGGTACCTTGTTGAAGTCTAAAGCAGTAACAGCTAGGGCATTTCCCTAGTCATTTGAATATTCTGTTCCATTTCATGGTGGCATTAAAGAAACATCTGGGCAGCTCTAGCAAGTTTTTAAACTAAGGCTTGACAGTCCCTCTGGGTTTTCTACGTAAGCCGTGCCTGACAGAGTGCAGTCAGCCCTCTACCTGCGTCCGGGTGCCCCTAGCAGCTCGCTCACTGCTACCCCATTACACGACCTCAGCTCCAGCTCCGACCACTTCAACAACCGCTTCCACCCCTCTGGGCCTCGAAAGCCATGACGAAGGGAGGCACTCCGTTACTTCCCAAGTCTCCTTCCCCGTAATCCGCTGTGACTCTCCAAAGCTCAGGACAAGGGTATTGATTTTTTTTTTTTTCAGTTTCACATTTCAAAACAAAAATGTCACCTGGTACTTTTAAGAGGAGAGGTAAGGGGATCTCAAACAGAAATGAATGAAAAGCCAAAGGACAAAGCCAGGGGAAAGCAGCTGATAAGTAGTGCCTCCACCACCCTACTCCGAGGGACCAGAAAAAACTGGCTTACCCTGCAAGTCTGTCCTTCACCACCCCTAAGTGGCGGCCCCAAATACCTCTAGGACCCAGAGACCTGGCCCGCTTCACGGTATGCTACAAGCGCTGCAGATTACTAAATTGTCTCCTGAAGCCTCGAAAGAAGTAAAATGATGCTTGGTCTGCTCTTGCTGTTCCGGACAGTTGGTCACATTCCACTTTGTCACCACCTGGTCCTCTGCATCCACTTCCACAATGACAGTCCAAGACATTCCTGCTGGTCTCTGGCCCCATTCAGGGCTGGGTACGCCTCCCTTAGTCAAGGCTGAGGTCTCCACACTCATTCCATTTTTTAAAACTTTAAAAATTCTCTTTTCATGTCCAAGAACAAGTACTTCCTTTGACCAGGTTTGGCATTGCTGAAGTTAGCTCTGTGGTCCATGGTGCCTCTCCCAGATTGGAGGGGACCAGAAACAGCAGGAACCTCTAACTTGTAGGGGGATCCCATTGTATAACCCTCTACAGAATGGATGGGCCCTGGTTGGGCAAATTCTTTAACTTCTCTCACCTTCTGTTTCCCCATAAAATATGGATAATAACAGAATCTACCTCATAGGAGTGTTGTGACAATTAAATGACTTAATATACTGCTCACAAAAATTAGGGGATATTTCAAAATGAATATGAAGCGATAAAATATCCCCTAATTTTTGTGAGCAGTATACATATAAAGTGCTTATAAAAGTCAGCGCCTGGCCTACAGTAAGCACTCAATAAATGCTATACTATTATCACTGATATTATTACTAACCATGTCTGGAAACTCTTTGAAATAGAATATTTGGTTAAGCAGAATGCATGGTTCCCTGACCATATTCAGGAGCAGAAACTTCGAGGTAAAAAGGCAGAAGGGGACTATCGAGAACACGGTGCCATCATAGCTCTCGGGCAGAAATGTCGCCTAAGGTCCTGGAGTCCTGCAGGGCCGCAACCTTGCCAGTCCCCTGTCCCCTGGGCTAGGCTGGGCTGGGAGCTGCCCACGGGGCACTCCCCCCAAACTCCGTGCTTTCTTACCAGCTGCACGAGAAGTTTGACCGTCTGAAGAAGCTGCACCAGGACGAAAAGAAGAAGCTGGAGGATAAGAAGAAAACCCTGGATGATGAAATAAACGCTTTCAAACAGAGAAAGGCAGCGGCTGAGCTGCTTCAGTCCCAGGGCTCCCAGGCTGGAGGCTCCCAGACTCTGAAAAGGGACAAAGAGAAGAAAAAGTAAGTGGGAGGCTGCGCTGGGTGGGGCTTCCTTCTGCCCCTGCTTCCCCCCTCAGGGCACGGCCTGGAGGCTGCCGGGCTGCGGGGTGGTGCGCAGAGGTGGCTGTGGGCCACTGGCCTGCCTTGGGGACCTGTCACTGGATTCAGTGTCCCCGTGGGACATTCAGGTTTCCTGAACTTCGGGAACTGAGGGTAGACCCTGGAGGCCCAGCCCTCTGTTGAGCCTGCTTAATGAAGTCCTGCAAACTCCGGCAGAAGGAGAGGGAGGGGAAGGACAGGAAAGGAAGGAACGTGAAATGGAAAGCAAAAGGAATGTGAGAGGGTAGAAAGACGAGGGGAGCAAACGATGAGAGCTGCAAAGTTATAAGAAAGAGATGAACAAAAAGGACAGTGGGAGAGAGAAGTGCAGAAGCCTCTGGGCGCGCTGTCTCCCTGAGAGGCTGGAGCCCCCGGGGCTTCCCGGCCTGCCCGCTGCTCCCCACCTGCCCACTGGGCTTCCCGGCCTGCCCGCGGGGCTTCCCGGCCTGCCCGCTGCTCCCCACCTGCCCGCTGCTCCCCACCTGCGGCACCTGCCTCTCCGTGCCGCCGAGCCCCTCTCCGCTTCAGTTCTCACTAGCTGCTGGCAGCAGGCCCAGCTGCTGCTGCTGACGGCTGTAGCCCAGTTCGGACTCCTCACCCTTTGCTGTCTATCCTCTTGACTGCCGCTGTTCCCAGCCGGGGGTACGGGGAACCTGGTGGGAAGCCCTCAGCTGCTGGTGCACTCCAGGTGCTCCATCCTCAACCGGGGGAGTGATTTTACAATCTCTCTCTCCCCTGGTATCTGGTAAGGCAGGAGAGCGTGGGTTCGTGGTTACCGCGTGGGCCAGTTATCCAGACCCAACCCATTCCTCATCCCAGAATCAGAGAAGAGAGAAGCATTTCTCACAGGACCTCTCCAACAGCAGGACAGAACCCCGTGGTCCTTTGTGCTCTGTAGTTGTCTGTGCGGTGACGCGGGAAGCCCTCCAATGGAGTGGTAGGCAATGTCCTTACTGAAGGGGCCTGAGGATCTGAAAGATGTCCATGGTCACTGCACTCTGTTCTTAGCCACTTGTTCCTGACTCAACTATTGAATACTTGCCAGAAGCAGGAAATGTCTTTTCCCCTGTGCCTGGCTTTATCAATTAGGAATGAAACAGTGACTTTTGTACAGTATTAAAATATTTTATATTTGAAGGCACTCAGTTTTGCAATCCCATTATTCTTTATTCAAAAGTATAATTTGAACTTTTTCACCAAATAGTCTAGATATTTATGTTACTGAACCATAAAACTATATGTCAAATTCACTAATTCACTCTTTCTGGTATTATTTGGAACTAGCCATCAGGGGGGAAAAAAAAGGCCCTTTGGAAACACTGTGTATTAACTGATCTCTCATGGTGTGTTAGCTGAGCCAGCAGGAATGGATTCCTGTTTTTAAGATCAGAAAAGTCTAAATTTGTCTTCCAGCTCTAACCTGCTGCCTTCATAGCCCTGCGGTTTTATTAACTCAGCCCTGGGCTAGTTTCACAACCTGCTTGCAGGAATTAGAAAATTCACTGTTCGGACCCCACTGACAGACACTAAACTAAACATTCTCGACTTTGATGTCAGTGGAAGTTTCTCCCAGACCAGGTTTGCTCCCAGTTGCTTCAGATGACTTGATTCCCTTCCCCAACCCCAGTGAGAAGATCATCTTTCCAGTCTCCAGGAGTATTTGGGGTTGGTGACAGTACCCTTTTCCAATTCTGAGTGGGTGACAACCTTACTGGCATGTGGCACCTCAAATTAGCAATAAGAGCCTGACAAAATAGACTGTTCTGTTTCATACTTCCAGATGCGTAAGTGGCCCCAGGCCTGGGATTCTACTATAATTCCTTTCAAAGGTAGCTGATTTCTGTAAGACCTATCATGAGACCTGTGTCACTCTGGTCCCATAGTGATGATGGCGGTGATGGGGTAGAAGGGTAGAAGTGATAGTGGCATTTTCTCTTGAGAGATGGTGGTTGGATGTAGTTGTCACATACTGAGAATTTCCTTTGGCTGCCCTTAAAGAGGTTAAGAAAGAGGACCTGTGTATCGGGGTCCCTACCAGCCCACCCTCCCCTCTTCCCTTCTTACTCCCCCTAATATCTCCTTTGACCTCTAACTCTTCATTGTTTGTGTGAACTCATAATATTTGGTTTCTCCTCAAGCTCACTCCACCTTCATCAGATCTTACTGTTTTACAGTTAACTCTGCTGTTTGCTGCATGCTGCATGAGACCCAGGGTCCCGGTAAGCTTTATTAACTCTAAATAGAACTGGCAGTGGCTTCTAGAACACATCTCCCCAAATCCCAACCTCCTCAACACACATATCTAATCCTAAAAGAAGCTGCTTTGTTGTCCTAGCTGGTTTCCTCTTGTGACTTAGAATATTGAGAAATAGTCTGGTGTGATTTTAAGCATACATGTGGAATGTTTGCTGCCTGATTAAAAACGGGGTATTTTCAGATGTCTGCTGCTGGAACAGCTGGGTAGCATCGGTGGATCAATATTGGAGGCTCAGTTCTGGCTCTTTCTTTCTTTCTTTCTTTCTTTCTTTCTTTCTTTCTTTCTTCCTCTCTTTTCTTCTTTCTTTCTTTCTTTCCTTTTTTTTTATTCTTTTGACAGAGACAGAGTCAGAGAAAGGGACAGATAGGGACGGACAGACAGGAAGGGAGGGAGATGAGAAGCATCAGTTCTTTGTTGCAGCTCCTTAGTTGTTCATTGATTGCTTTCTCATGTGTGCCTTGACTGGGGGTCTACAGCACAGCGAGTGACCCCTTACTCAAGCCAGTTTGGGATCAAGCCAGCGACCTTTGGGCTCAAGCCAGTGACCATGGGGTCATGTCTATGATCCCATGCTCAATGTAGTGACCCCTGCACTCAAGCTGGTGAGCCCGCGCTCAAGCCAGTGACCTCGGGGTTTCAAACCTGGGTCCTCTGCGACCCAGTGCTACACTCTATTCACTGCACCACCGCCTGGTCAGGCTGGCCATTTTTTTCTTAAAGAGCCTTAATCATTACTTTCGAAATAAACTAAACTGTAGTGAGGAGGGCGACTGTTGGGTTCAGCAGCCCTGTCCTGCAATTCTCACAGTGGCATGGACTCCCAGGTTTCAGATAGTTCCAAGCTAAACAGAACTTGTTCCTCTGTTTCCCCCTGGTGGCTATTTCTTACCACAACTATTCAAATTCTCAAATTCCCTTTGGCTATGTAATCCCTCCAATCCATAATGAAAGCAGAAGAACCTAAAGAGCTTTCCGCTATTATAGAGAGCTCCTTACATTTCATTCTACAGGTACCAGCTTCATAAACACCTACCTTTGGTAGGATGGGTTCCTGAGGGCTACAGAAGAAAAGAAAGCAGTCCCTGGCATCACATAATTTATAGGTTGATTATAGCAATGATTAAGCACCTTGTAGCTGTTCTACCAGACTCAGGTAGTAGACTGGGAACATAAATATGGGAACATAACTTACACAATTAAGCATATTGCTATTTTTTAAATTTTATTTATTTATTTTTATTGTTTTAAGTGAGATGGTCAGTTCTCCTGTGAAAGGAGAACTGAGGATCAAACCCAGGACATCTGTGTGCCTGGGCAATGCTTGATCCACTGAGCAAACAGGCCAGGGCCTATTTACTTATTTTTAAATGTTTTTAAATATTTCTTTTATGGATTTTTTTAGAGAGAGGAAGGGAGGGAGAGAGAGACAGGAACATCTGTTCCTGTATGTGCCCTGACCATGGATCAAACCAGCAACCTCTGTGCTTTCAGACGAGGCTCTAACGACTGAGCATCCGGCCAGGGCTAAGCTTATTACTGTTTTTTTAAACTTTACCATAGAAACCTTTAAACAGGAACAAATGCAAAGAGAGGATAGCACAGTGCAGCCCCGGTACCCACAACCCAGCCCCCAACCACTGTCAACACAGGCCAATCCTGTTTCACCTATTTCCTCAAACCTGCTGGGTTATTATAAAGCAAAACCCCAATTATTTCATCTGTAAATACATTAACACGGGTCTTTGAGAGATAATGATTCTTAAAACAAACAACAAAAACATAACCACAGTGCCACCATTATCATACCTACAAAATTAACAAACCATTAACATAAAATTCCTAGTCAGTGTTCAGAATACCCCAATTGTCTCATAAATGCCTTTGCATTTGTTTTGTTTGGATCAGGGAATATAAAATATTGAGAGGGCTTCTCCCTACTCACCAATGTAGTTATGATTTAAATAGAGAGCCTGCTGTTCACCACCAAACCAATGGCTACAGCTATTGCACTGGGGACTTTGGGCAGCTGGCGAAACATCCTATTTTCAAGCAAGTCCCAAAGAGGAAGTCCATAGAGGCTTCTAAAACATAAGGCTCATGAAATTGGGCCAAAAGAAACAACCATAAAAGAACAATGAAAAGATTTATTGTCTAGCTCAAAGGCAAGTCTTTAGAGCCCTATTAGTTGACTGGAATTACACAGCAGAGTCCCACTCAGGAAGAGTGCCACTTCCTAGAGCGTCTGTCCTCTTCTGTGGTCCCAGTGCCTTGCAAAGTGTCCGACACCCGTAGAAGCTCAGCTCACGTGTATCTTCTTTGTTTCTCCATTTTCCATGAGGAGAGTAGAAGAGATCAATTTTGGTAAGTTAGATTTCAGTTGATGAGACTGAGTTAATGTGGTCTGACATGATCTGGTTCAGGTTTCCCTGAGTAAATCATTGTTAGTGGCCCTTACTAAAGTGAATTCTGGCAAAACTATAATTTAAACCTTACTTGATAAGTGAAAGGCAAATTGACAAACTGCGGGAACAGCCAACCTCAACCCTAGTAGGTTGGGTTTTGCTGGCAGGCTTCTCCCCAGAGGACCACAAAAGTAGTTCCAAAGCAAATAGAGGAGAGAGGCCTTGGCTCCCTGGGATCCAAAAGCAGGAAAGGCAAACTGTCCCCTCCCCAAGGCCCTCATTCATGGGGGGGGGATCACAAAGGCCACCTCTCATTAACTGGAGTGAGGCTCACTGTTCCTCACTGGTCTTGAAGTTGCTTGAGGCACTATTGTGCCTGAAACAGTAAGAGAGATAATTCTTCTGTGACCCGTACACAGTTACAGATACTATAGCTCAATGGTTACGGGCCCCTGACACTTGGGCAGCGCACAGTAAATGGAGGAGTGCACGAGTGCACATGTAGCAAAATACGTCAGCCTCTGTCCTGTGAAGCCCAGAACAGAGGCTGTTGCAGTGCTGTGTAGGATTTCCTTTCTCTAGGCAGTAGACAAAGAATAAAATAAGAGATGAGCATTCATATGACATTCTAAATAGTTTTCAAAGTGCTTTTCCGTATACAGTGGTACCTTGAGATATGAATTTAATTTGTTCTGTAACCGAGCTTGTAAGTCAGTCAACTCATATATCAAACAGCCGATACTGGACCCGTGCGCCAACACGCCAACTAGCGGCAACTTCCCAAATCACAACTCATATCTCGGAATTTTGCTCGGATCACAAACAAAAATACAGACCCAGTCGCAGCTCGTATCTTAGAAATTCATATGTTGGTCTGTTTGTATCTCAAGGTACCACTGTATCTCATTTTCGCCTTACAACAGTCCTGTGAGATAGGGAAGAAATATCTTTAGTTGACAAGAAGAGTAAGTGGAGAAGGGAGGAATTTAAGAGACTTAACCAAGGATACATAGTGAGTTGGTGGCAGAACTGGAACAAGAATGTAGAACTCCTAATTCATAGTATAAATTTCCATGTGTCCACATGTGTGTGTGCATAGGTGTAAGAACGTATTCACTCTGAGGAAGTGACTATACAAACGCACTCACATATGCATATGCTTTTAACTATCCCTCCCAAATATCTAATAGTCTTTATTTAATGAGATAAATGTATTCTTCAGGTAAAAAACAGGGCCTTCGCTCCACGGCCAAGGCGTCCTCCAGGACACTGTGGTGTGATTCAACAGCCCAGGGGTTCAGGCTGTAAATCTGGCGGTGTCTTTTTCTTTGTGATCTGGGAAGACCGTTTATTTCCCCGTGTCCCTCAGTCTCCTCCTACGTCAGATGAGGATGGATACTACTTGCCCTGTTTGTGTTGCCAGGACGAAGTTTAAGGGAAAGAAAGGTCAGAGTGCTGTGTGGATATGCCCTGATAATGGATTTCTGTAGTTCAAGTTTTCAGGGAACTGTGGTCTGAACCAGACGCTTCTCTAACAACTCTCGCCCGGGGGTACCTCTTAGCTGATTAGGACTGCTTTTGCCCCCTGGGTGCCTGCGTAGCTGTCTGGCACTGTTCCAAAGGTTGCCTGAGGTGACAAAGCTCAACCTCCCCTGCTTTCCCTAAGGCAATCACTCCAGTGACCTGACACCACCTGGACACTTGCTGGAGGTATTCCTACACAAGATTAAGGGCCTTAGTCAGGACTAGCAATTAAGAAGAGAGGGAAAGTATTCTTGAGATTGTTGATAATTATTTTGCTATCTAATACCACTACTGCTGCCCCTCAGAGGTGTGTGTGGGTGTATGAGCAAGAAAGCATGTTCCCAGCAACCAATGCAATATAGGACCTTAAGACCACCTGACATAGCTATCTATATATTCTAATTTACCCATTAGTCATGACAGTTTTCTTCTAACCTTTTCTAATATTAATCCATCCATTCATTAACCCAACTTCTCCTTTTATTTTCAGTTTGGGCTTCCTGTAGACGCCCTTTTCCTGCACAACAGAGCTGAGCCTCCCTTTCTTTAATTACCCCTTGACACGACTGAGGGCACACAACCTGTGCCCTCCCCTTTCTTCCTGCCAAAGTTTGTAGAAGCCCGAGAGTCTGAGAATGGTGTCTGGCCTCCGGTCAAGAAGCCAGCAGTCACACGGCTTAGAGATGATGCACCGTGCGTCCCATTTTCCCTCCCAGGGTCCCTAGCTAGCCACTCCCCGTCTCCATCTTTCCCAGACGGTACCATGTTCAGGGGCCCATCTGCTACTCTGCACCACCAGCAGCCCTGTTCGAGCTCTGACGGCTGATTGCTTCCCTGAGGTATCTGCATCTACCGTGGCTGTCTGGGCACCAGTCAACAAGTCTTTCCCCCTTCTTCACTAGTTGCCCTCCACCTCCTAACAGAGCCATAGTGCCTTCTCAGAGACCTCCAGAAGGAGATCTTTTGGTGCCTTTTCCTTTTGGCCTCTCAGCCCAGCCCTTTTCAATTTTGATTCATTCAAAGTAACTGTCTTTAAACTGTGTTAAAAATCCAGAATAAATTTATCTCCACCAAGTCCCTCCCAGACAACACAACTGCTGAAGACAATAGCATGGATTTCCTGTCTCTATAATTCTGGGCACCCCACACCTGCAGAAGGGGAAATAAACCTGAATATTACTACGTAGATTACCAGCCTAGTGTCTGGAATGATGGGCTTAAGAAATTCTCAGAGGCATCCTCCTCTGTAATCTCCCTCCGGGCTCCACACCATCCTCAAAAGGCAGGGCCAGGAGCAGGTATGATAATCCCGTGTCATGAACTGCCAAACTGAGTGGTCAAAGAATCAGTGTTTTCAGTTTTGATTCGATGACTCTTCTAGTCTGTTTATTTGGTGAATGTGATAATGAGTTTTAACTTGTATTTTACACGTGTCCTCCTCCCCATAAGAAGAGGTGACACTATTAACTGGAGAAGAAAGAGGTGTTATTCCTCGGAAGGTCCCTAACTTTATCTCCAGTCTAACTATTTAATATTTTATAAATATTTCGTCCTTGTATCGATAATGGTGGCCACCTGACAATGAGTTTGGGAAACCGTCTGAGGTATAGAGTGCTCCATTGTCACGCCCAATGGTCTTTGGTGTTGGACCAGTGAGATAGTGAGAGCTGGAGGTGAGCTGGCGATCATCTGTGGCTAACACGCCCTTTCTCTGCCCTTCCTTTGCAGTAACCCATGGCTGTGTACTGAATAGTATTCCCCGCTACAGCTGGACTGGACTCCATTTAGCCTTTTAAGCCAAAGTTCCTTTTTAACTGACAGCTTTCCTTCGGGGCGCCAGGAAGCTGGGTCTTCTGCCCCTGCCATGTACTTCAAGTACCACCTCTTCTTTTGAGTTCTGCCTCCTGGTGTCACTGGCACTGACCAGGAAGTTGTTACCTTTTTTTTGGTGGTTGTTACTTTTTTTTTTCAAAACACAGTCTAGGAAGGCTGTGCTAAACATTCAGGCCCTTTTGAAGTGCTAAGAATGGGCAGAGGGGTTGTTCTCTCTTTAACAATAGATAAAAATAGAAAGCAAACAGTAGAAACAATAAAAGCAAACATGCATACTATCTTTTCTTGTTGGTAGTTGTTGATTTGCTAGTAGTGGCCAGAGACAAGGACGAAGGGGTTGCCGCCAAAGGTTACACTAGTTTCTGGAAAGACCCCAGTCTCAGATTGGGTTATTTTAGGAAAACCAGTGCTTAGCAGTTTTGGGTTTTTTAAAAAAAATAATTTAGAGACTTGGCCAGTAGCTCCGAGAGATGCTAAGTTAGGGCTGTCAAGTCTTCTGGGAAAAGGCATCTGATTTGCAGCTTTGATGTTTCCTTGTCCAGTTTCACAGCTGCTTCTCACGCATCCCTGACTTAAAACAAAGGACTGGTCTCCATCCCCTGGGTAATTATTTGCATCACAAATTGAGCCCCTTCATTTGCATTTGTTTACAGATTAAGTACTTGAGGAGCTCTGAAAACTTCAAAAGTTTTAGAACCAAGCAGTCTTTGAGAGAATTTCAGAGACTAGGCAGGAATTTTGCATTAAGGGAGAAATTTTGGTCCATAAGACAGCCATGACCCACCCTTTTTGTAAGAAAAAAATTGAAGCCCAGAAAAGTGAAGGGACTTGCCAGAGGTCCCAGTCCTGTTTTGTGGCAGAAGCCAAGCCAAACTCAGTGGCTTGTGACTCCCGATCCATTTCACAAAAGGATTCAGTCTGTTCATATATGTTTCCGGAGACAAGGTCTTTGATGCTCAGAGAAACTAAATAGTATCAGAAGGCCTTTGAGGGTTTTTTTTTTTCCCATAGAATATCCAAGGGATGGGTGGGTAGGTGTGGGCAAAGCCGAAGACTCCAGACCAGCTCGTGAACGGAGTGCTTCTACTGACAGTAGGGTCACCAGCACCTGTTAGCTGGTCAGCTTTCCTGAAAGTCTGGAAGGGGGCCCAGGCACGCATGCAGTGGACCAGCGCGGCTAGTAATTGTCCATGTCCTCAGTGAGAACGGTGCGGAATGAAGAAATAAACTCGGATGGGATCGGGAGGTCTCTTTGCAAGGCAGGTAGCTTGCAAGAGCCAAACAAAGCCCTGGGTCAGCTTTATTACATAGTGCAGAGCCACATGCAAATAAGGAAGTCTCCCATACAAAGTCACACATCTGAGGCGTAAACAGGAATCCATTTAAGGCGTAAACAGGAATCCCCCCACCATGCATAACTGAAATCAACCTACATCAGAACAAACAAAGGGTGAGAGGAAGGGCATGTAAGTTGCCTCTAGCAACTTAAACAAGTAGGTGGGGGGATGGGACAAGTATAAATACTCAGCTTCATAGCCAATATGGAGTTGTAAGGAAAGAGCTTAGCCTTTAGCTTAAGCCTTAAACTGAGAGGGCTTTGCCAGCTTGCAGTCTCCCACACATGCATATGTTGAACAGGTGCCCTGGACAATGCTTACCATCAAGAAAGTTTGGAGGCCCTGGCCGGTTGCCTCAGTGGTAGAGCGTCGGCCTGGCGTGCAGGAGTCCCAGGTTCGATTCCCGGCCAGGGCACACAGGAGAAGCGCCCATCTGCTTCTCCACCCCTCCCCCTCTCCTTCCTCTCTGTCTCTTTCTTCCCCTCCCGCAGCCAGGGCTCCATTGGAGCAGGGATGGCCCAGGCGCTGAGGATGGCTCTGTGGCCTCTGCCTCAGGTGCTAGAATGGCTCTGGATGCAACAGAGCAACGCCCCAGAGGGGCAGAGCGGCGCCCCCTGGTGGGCATGCCGGGTGGATCCCGGTCGGGCGCATGCGGGAGTCTGACTGCCTCCCTGTTTCCAGCTTCGGAAAAATGCAAAAAACAAACAAACAAAAAAAGAAAGTTTGGTAAACAAGCATAAAACCTTTAGAAAGTCAATTAACACTATGAAAATAATTAAAGTTATTTTATTGGGTAGTTTTTTTTATTGTGTTAAATTTATTGGGGTGATATTGATTAATGGTAGTTTTCTCACTGAGGAGAGAAAGTTTTTTCCCCCTTCAGTGAAAAGGTGTTCTAATGAGTACAATTTTTTTTTGCCATTTAAAAATAATAATACTACTTTAACTACTCTGTTTACTTTTGGTGAAACAAAACCAGTCATTAGAAATGGCCCACGCTTTTGTTTTTCCAGACTGGAATGGAATGGTTTTCCTGAAACATCCCCATGTGTACACACACACACACACACACACACACACACACGCACCATTTCTCTTAAGCTAAGAAGTTGGCTTTTCCTAGCGGTAGTGCAAATCACTTTTGTTTTTGTTTCCTGTTTTAATCATCTGGCATTCCCTTGTGGCTGTTAATATGTGCTTGTTTTGAATTAAAACAAGAAACTTGAAACCAGTGTGTGGTGTTCTTAAAATCTCTCAGCAGATTTCCGAGTGGTGATAGTCCATCGGTGACTCCACTTCTAACCTGTCTTCTACCAGTATAATCTGTTCTGCCTCACACTGCCCCCTGCCCTTGCCCTGTCTTACTTTGAATGTCCTTTTTCCTTGGCTAATTTCATGTTTTCTTTCTCTTTTCTCTCTCCCTCTCCAGCTTTTTTTAATCTTGTCTTCAGCAGCTGCACTAAGTCTAAAGGAGAAGACTGCCATTATAGAAGAGTTAGGGCTCCACATTGTCTCAAACCAGAAACCAACCAATTCCCTGTCTCCCCAAACTGTGTGCACTTACGTGCGTGCACGCACACACACACATACACACCACACACTCAGCAAGTGTTCATGTGTCCCTGTGTCCAGGCAAGAAGCTCTCTCCTGGCTTACATGGTATTTTAAATGGAAGTGTCTTGTCCTAACATAACAAGGCAGGAAAAGAGCCATCAGAGCTGGAGAATGGACCAAGTGTAACCTCAGAGAGACAACTAACTGCAGGACGACTCACCCAAGTGTAAGTGACTGGGGCAGGAGACCTCAGCTGTGGGTGTGGCAGTGCTGTGCACAAGTTTTCCTTTGAGTTTTTATTTTCTTTTTAAATACAAATTCTCCGGTTCAAGAGGTTGACTGTCTACAGCAACTATTAGCCATTTCTAAATATGGAAGAGAAAGTCAAGCGACATTTGAATCTTCTCCGGCATTCACAGACCTTCTGCAGGCCCCAAGCGAGGGGGGAAATGGAGCCACTAATACTCAGTGGAGAAAGAAAACATGGGAGGGATTTAAGCTTAGTGAGAGCAAAATTAATTCCTTCACCTTTCCAAGGCTAGTTGGTGTTCTGAGAGAGATATCTGTTCAACTTGGGATCTGGCCGGAGAGCTTTAATGTTGATAAATCTGCCTTGAATCCATTGGGTTAACTTGCATCAAAATACCATGCCAGTGTGCTCACTCCCGTATATCCCTACAACCGTTGCCATCCCACTACCCAGTGTCTCTTGAGAGAGCCTCTGCATGTTTCCAGAATCTGTGTTTGTTTTTCTTTTCCTCTCCTTTATTCTTTTTGCTCAAAGGTGTGACCAGTCACTGCCCCCTCTCTGGGCTTTCATTCATCAGCAGAGACACCCCAAACCAGCACTGTGTAGCTCGACACCTTTCTAATATCCATGTCAATTTTCAATAAAATTCAAAGAAATGCTCAGTGGCTGTGTGAATTGATCTTAAACCATTAGGTGATGTGGCCCATCATGGAATGTCTTAGGAGAGCATGGCTGCCTTCGGAGTAGACGCTTTGAGGGGCTCCGGGACGCACCATCAGCCCATGTGCATTCTTCCTATGTGGGCTGCGGTGCCCCTTCCTTCCTCCGTCTGAATTTGAATTTCCCACGGTGGGGCAGGATTAGGGTGGACAAGAAGTCCTCTACTTTCCCTTCATTAGCATAGATCTAACCGACCTGCTGAGCTGACTATCATCTGGGATGATAGATGGAGGAAGTGGACTACCAGATCCTACAAAACAAGATCCTCCTCTCCTTTAATCCTGTGGTGTAAACATCCCGAAAATGTATGGATATGACCGTTGTTTACAACTCAAAAGGCATTCTAAAGATAGCAAGTAGTATTTTGTGTCCTGGGCCTACCAGGGAGGGAAGCTCCTGTCCTCACCCTGTCACCTCAGCATTAAACTGGTCAAGAGGGAGAATGGTCAGTTTTCATAAATCTGCTTGCGATCGAGGTGAGGTTTGCTTTCCTTGGCTTTGTTTCCCAAATTGTCAGACGCTGGGGTCAGGAAAGTGGTCTGTATCCTATTGGTACCCAGGCCTGAAGGAAATGACAATGTCCTGCGTCTGCACAGGTTGTACACTAGGGGGCAGCGCCTGACACAACAATAGCCTGTGACGTCACTGAGGAGCGGCAGGCACTGAGGTGTGGAAAAATACAGGCTCTGGAGCCAGAAAGCTTTGCCAGACGTGTGCGCTGTGGGCAAACTGTGTTTTAAAAAGGTCCCTGTAAAAAGAGAATATCAGTAACTCCCTGGCAGGATAATCATGCTATATAAGCTCATGTCAATGAAAGATCTGGATGTTCCTTAAACAGTACCCTTTATTAAGGATGCATTTTCCCTTTTACTAGAAATATCTTAGGTTCCTCTAATCTGTCGTTTTTAAAACTCAGCAGTACCGACATTTGAGGACAGATTATTTGTTGCAGAGACCTGTGCACTGTAGTATGTTGAACCGCATCCGTACCCTAGGTGTCAGTATCACCCCATCCCTCCTCCAGACATGACAACCAAAAATGTCTCCGGACAGTGACAAATGTCTCCTGAAGGGCAAAACAGCCCCATGTTGAGAATCATTGCTCTAGACCAGGGGTCAGCAAACTTTTTCTGTAAAAGGCCAGCTGAGAAGTGTTTTAGGCTTTGCAGGCCATATGGTCTCTGCAACCATTCAACTCCCACTGAAGCCCGAAAGCATAGATGATAGTATGTAAAAGGATGGGTGTGACTGCGCCAGTAAAACTTCATTTCCGGACACTGAAATTGACATCCACACAGGAGTTTCACTTTCACACAGCCCGAATTATTGTTGTGTCGATTCCTTTCAACATTAAAAAAGTAAAAAAGATGCGTAGCAGCAGGGGCATACAAATACAGGCCATGGGGCTGGATCGGGCCTGCAGGCCGCGATTGGCTCGCCCCACCTCTAGTGCATTTCAGTGCTTGTTGATGCATCAACACTCTGAAGGTGTTAGAAGCGACTGGATGGTCCAAAGAACGCAGAAAGGGAGACAAATGGCTGAAGTTTTCATGCAAGTTGGGTGGGCTGAGGGTGGGAGGCGGGGCTTCATTAAAATTGCAACACAGCTTTGCTAATGCATAGATGGGAGGCAGGGGCCAGCTGTGTGGAGGAGAGCTGCTCGGGGCGGGGCTCTGAGCTAGTGAGAATGCTGTCTACTTCTATTGTAGGAAGAAGACTGAGACTCTACTAGCCTCACAAAGGCCCAACACACAGGGCTCCTGTTTAAGCTCTGAGGTTAAGCCTTTTCTCCCTTTCTGAAACGCCCCACTTCAGAAGATTCATCCCTTATTGAAAGGACAGCTTTCTTGAAAGGCCTTTATTTTATGTATGTATTTTTTTGTGAGAGAGATAGACAGGAAGGGAGAGGGTGGACAAGTATCAACTTGTAGTTGTGGCACTTTAGTTGTTTATGATTGCTTCTCATCTGTGCCTTGTCCACTGGGCTCCAGCCGAGCCAGCGACCATGGGATCATGTTGATGACCCCATGCTCAAGCCAGCAAGCCCGTGCTCAAGCCAGAGACTTTGGGGCTTTGAACCTGGGACCTCAGTGTCCTAGGTTGACCCTCTATCCACCGCACCACCACTGGTCAGGTCGTTCTTTTAAAATCTGGGTACTCCTTCAAAGAGTTGTGCATTTGAACAGTAGTACCTCACAGTAATTTCTCACCTAGGCCTACCTTCCATCAGTGTCCATTCAAGTCCTCCACTACCTCAGCTTGTTTGGCTTGAGCTTTAGAAAGTCTCTTCTCTGGGCTCAATACCAATAAGCAATTATATGTATATCTGTTACATATAAGACTGGGGACAAACTCCTTATATCCGTTTAGGGCAGGGGACCCCAAACTTTTTACACAGGGGGCCAGTTCACTGTCCCTCAGACCATTGGAGGGCCAGACTATAAAAAAAAACTATGAACAAATCCCTATGCACACTGCACATATCTTATTTTAAAGTAAAAAAACAAAACGGGAACAAATACAATATTTAAAATAAAGAACAAGTAAATTTAAATCAACAAACTGACCAGTATTTCAATGGAAACTATGCTCCTCTCACTGACCACCAATGAAAGAGGTGCCCCTTCCGGAAGTGCGGCGGGGGCCAGATAAATGGCCTCAGGGGGCCGCATGCAGCCCACGGGCCGTAGTTTGGGGACCCCTGGTTTAGGGTTTAATCAAATTATTATTCCTTAATCAAACTGTAAGGGTATACAGTATTGAACATCTCCCATGGGTTTGGCCCAGTGCCCTATGCTGTGGGGGATATTTTGCATGAGATCTGGTAAGACGCTGCTTTTGAGGAACTCAGAGACTAGCCCCATCTTGGCAACTACTCAACTCCATTTTCCAGTACTTCTGGATACCCAGTCTCCCTTCTAGTACACTCAGTCTCTGCAAGGGCCTCTCCCTGAGTCACACAAATAATTTGTAGATTTTGTCTGAAATATCCTCTAGTGATTTAAATTTGCCTTTGAGGCTCAGGCCTTACTTTCTCCTTGAAGCCTTTCTTCACTCCCATCTACCTATCCTGATCTCATCTCCATTTTTGAACTTCCTAGTAGAACTTTTATAATCTGCTTTCTGTTTGAGGGACTTCACTCCTCAATGGACATCAAGTTTCCTAAGAGTAGAAACATCATTTACAGCCCTCTAGGGGGCCCAGTACAGTGCTGGACACACAACAAAGGTAATTAAGAGGTAGCTAGAGCCTGACCAGGCATTGGCGCAGTGGATAGAGCGTTGGACTGGGATGAGGAGGACCCAGGTTCGAGACCCTGAGCTTGTCAGCTTGAGCATGGGCTCATCTGGTTTGAGCAAGGCTCACCAGCTTGAGCCCAAGGTCGCTGGCTTGAGCAAGGGGTCACCTGCTCTGCTGAAGCCCCCCAGTCAAGGCACATATGAGAAATCAATCAATGATCAACTAAGGAACCGCAAC
The DNA here is from genome assembly GCF_036850995.1 of Saccopteryx leptura. NCBI lineage: Eukaryota > Metazoa > Chordata > Mammalia > Chiroptera > Emballonuridae > Saccopteryx > Saccopteryx leptura. The sequence continues at coordinate 111,227,190 of NC_089516.1, read as the reverse complement.
AAAGAATTGATGTCTCGCCTGACCTATGGTGGCACAGTGGATAAAGCGTTGACCTGGAAATGCTGAGGTCACCGGTTCGAAACCCTGGGCTTGCCTGGTCAAGGCACATATGGGAGTTGATGCTTCCTGCTCCTCCCCCCCTTCTCTCTCTCTGTCTCTCTCTCTCTTCTCTCTCTCTCTCCTTTCTAAAAATGAATAAATAAAATTTAAAAAATTAAAAAAAAAAAGAATTGATGTCTCTCTGCCATCTCCCTTCCTGTCTGTCTGTCCCTGTCTCTGACTCTCTCTGTCTCTGCCACAAAAAAAGAGGTAACTAGATTGAGATTCTTCACCAATGTAGGGAACTATTGCACTTTGCTAGCATTTAATTTTGAAATTAAGTTAAAAGAATAGCCTGACCAGGCAGTGGCACAGTGGATAGAGCGTCGGACTGGGATGCAGAGGACCCAGGTTCGAGACCCTGAGGTCACTAGCTTGAGCGCGGGCTCATCTGGTTTGAGCAAAATCCCACCAGCTTGAACCCAAGGTCGCTGGCTCCAGCAAGGGGTTACTCGGTCTGCTGAAGGCCCGCGGTCAAGGCACATATGAGAAAGCAATCAATGAACAACTAAGGTGTCGCAACACGCAATGAAAAACTAATGATTGATGCTTCTCATCTCTCTGTTCCTGTCTGTCTGTCCCTGTCTATCCCTCTCTCTGACTCACTCTGTCTCTGTAAAAAATAAATAAAATAAAATAAAAAGTTAAAAGAATAGTGCAAAGTCTACCCACATACTCTTGACCCAGATTCACCAATTGATAGCATTTTCCCCATTTGCTTTATCGTTTGTGCTTCCCCCTCTTTTCTAGATAGATAGATAGATGTACATATTTTCTGTCTGGATCATTGAAGGTAATTTACATGTATTACAGCCCTTTACCCCCTAAATATTCCAGTGGTTATTCCCTAGTAATAAGGATATTCCTTACATAACCACAGACCGTTATCAACTTCAGTAAATTTAATATTGTTATACTACTTTAATCAATTGACTAATATGCTTTATAGCAGTTTTTTCTTGCCAAATAGGATCTGAGTTAGGATCACTGACTATTTACTTATTTGTTTGTTTATGGTGAGAGGAGGGGAGCTAGTGAGGCACACTCCTGCATGCACACCGGCCGGGCAGGATCCACCTGGCAACCTCATCTGGGACCAATGCTCAAATCAACTGAGTTATTTTTAGGACCTGATTCTGACTTGCTGGGATCAACCGATCAGCACTTGGGGCCAATGCTCTCAAACCAACTGAGCCACCCGCTGCAGGAAGGGAAGAGGGAAAGGGGTGAGAGGAAGGTGGGAGAAGCAGATGGTTGCTTCTCCTGTGTGCCCTGACCAGGAATCAAACTCAGGATGTCTATACACCGGGCCCACACTTTACCTGAGCCACCGCCTATGGCCTATGTTCTCTTTAGTTTCCTTTAATCTGGAACAGCCTTTCTTTGTCTTTTATGACATTGATATGTTTGAAGTCCCATTAATAAAATAGATTGTGCTCATTTTGGGTCAAGGTGCTGCTCAACTTCCACACTATGTAATTACTGTTTGTTTGTTTTTTCTTTTTTGCTGCTAATAGACCATCTCTCGGGAGAAGCTATAAGCCATGCAAATATCTGACTCCTCATCAAAAAATTCCCACTAGATTTAGTATCTATTCATAATTCTTGCCTGAAGCAATCTACAAAGTGAGGATTTTCCAACTCCAGCACTCCGTTCATATTTACCAGTTGACACATGATATTGTATTGTAAATAGAGGCTATTGTTTTTAATATGTTAGTAAACATTCCTCAAGAGGATATTGTAGTGGAGACTATTCTGGTCAAGAACTTTTGGAGTGTCATGCAATACCATCAGGGTTGCGGGTTTGATCCCCCGGTCAGGGCATATACAGGAATCAATCAATTAATGCATGGGTGGGTGGAACAACTGATTGATGTTTTTCTCTCTGTGTCTCTCTTTTCCTCTTTCTCTAAAATCAATCAAAATAAATTTTTTTTTAAAGAAAGATCATATAACTTAGGATGTCTATTTTTTTTTAAAGTAGTTTTGGTGATCTAATTTCTGGGATAGTTTATAGGGGTGGTGCTTAGCCAAACTCCAAGTTTTCCTCCTTTGATCACTCACTGACTCCTCCATAGAAAAGGAAAGGGCAGGCAAGGAAGCTCAGAGCTGTCAGTGAGTGTGTGTGAGTGCGTGTGTGAGTGTGTGTGTGAGTGTGTGTGTAGTGTAAAGACCGTGGCAGAAGCCTGTTTCCGAGCAGAGAAAGCTGACAGAGGGGATTAGGATGGATGGCTACAGGAGGACTGTTTTCAGATTGCAGTGGATGCCCTTATCGTCACTCTACCCTGTGCCTATCTTCAACCAGTTTTTAGATTATCTACTTCTGATTAGGGGCTTCCATTCTTGCTCACTGAGAAGTCATCTATGGCAGTGGTGCCCAACCCCTGGGCCGTGGACCAGTACTGGTCCGTGGACCATTTGGTACTGGTCTGCAGAGAAAGAATAAATAACTTACATTATTTCCGTTTTATTTATATTTAAGTCTGAACGATGTTTCATTTTTAAAAAATGACCAGATTCCCTCTGTTACATCCATCTAAGACTCACTTTTGACGCTTGTCTCGGCCACGTGATACATTTATCCGTCCCACCCTAAAGGCCTGTTCGTGGCCCAAAAAAGGTTGAGGACCACTGATCTATGGCTTGTGAGAAGGGAATGGGCTCAGGTAAGTTGACTAGGATTTTTTTGATAAAAAGAATTTCTAGTGAAATAAGGTCATATATAGACCTTATTATATATAATAATTATATAGCGAGAGTCCATAAATGGACTCTAACATCAGTTTCATTGCCTTCCATTTTGTAGTCTAAGTTCAAAAGTCATATTGTAATTATTTGTTCCTATGTGATGCACAAGTTTTCATCCAAGTTGAGAGGATATCATTTTTTAAAATTTTTTTTAATTTATTGATTTTTTAGAGGGGGGAGAGAGAGAGAAAGGGGAGGAGCAGGAAGCATCAACTCCCATATGTGCCTTGACCTGGCAAGCCCAAGGTTTCGAACTGGCAACCTCAGTGTTCCAGGTTGATGCTTTATCCCACTGCGCCACCACAGGTCAGGCGAGAGGATATAATTTTTATTTCCTCAAATCTTTTTCTAGGAAAGCTGTCTACTGATAGTAATGCTGTCATTGATGAAGGCTGGCAGCTCAGGGTGAAATTAATCCAACTGTAAAATAACAAATCAGACTTGTGGTGGTGCAGTGGATAGAGCGACGACCTGGAATGCTGAGGTCACTGGTTCAAAACCCTGGGCTTGCCTGACCTGCGTGGTGCAGTGGGTAAAAGCATTGACCTGGAACGCTGAGGTCGCTGGTTCAAAACCCCAGGCTTGCCCGGTCAAGGCACATATGGGAGTTGATGCTTTCTGCTCCTCCCCCCTTCTCTCTCTGTCTCCTCTCTCTAAAAAAATGAATAAATAAAAAATCTAAAAATAAACCAACCCTGGGCTTGCCAGGTCAAGGCACATACAAGAAGCAAATATGAGTTGATGCTTCCCACTCTCCTCCCCACTGAAATCAATCAATCAAAAAAATCTTTAAAAAATATAACAAATTAGCTTAAAACGTAGGCTCCAAGAAAATAAATTTTCTAACAGTGGGACAATGGGAAGAGCCTTCATTCATTCGTTAAGTCAGTCATTTAATTCAAGAAATATCTATGGCCTGACCAGGTGGTGGCGCAGTGGATAGAGCATCGGACTGGGATGTGGAGGACCCAGGTGTGAGACCCTGAGGTCGTCAGCTTAAGCGCGGGCTCATCTGGTTTGAGCAAAGCTCACCAGCTTGGACCCAAGGTCGCTGGCTTGAGTAAGGGGTTACTTGGTCTGCTGTAGCCCCTTAGTCAAGGCACATATGAGAAAGCAATCAATGAACAACTAAGGTGTCACAACAAAAAACTAATGATTGATGCTTCCCATCTCTCTCCGTTCCTGTCTGTCTGTCCCTATCTATCCCTCTCTCTGACTCTCTCTCTCTGTCTCTGTAAAAAAAAAAAAAAATATATATATATATATATATATATATATATATTTGGAGGCTGTTTTATATATATATATTTATATATATATGGAGTACCCACAGTAACCTGGCATAGGTACTAAAAGCAAGATTTCTTGTTCCCATGGACCTGACACCAGGTTTGGGGGAGAAGGGCAGTCAAGCTGTTTTTTAAAAAGTTCAAACGATGATAAAATTTAAAAAACAAACAAACAACCCCCCCAGGGCAGTGTAATGGCAAATGGCTGAGGAAGCACTGAATGCGGAGCCAGGTTACTTAGATTATGATCTCAGCTTTGCTAGTTCTCTAGTCTTCAGCAAGTCACCTCTCCAGCCTTAATTTTCTTGTTCACACAAGGATGACTTGAATTAATGATCTCCAAGCTTCCTACTTGGTATCATGTTTTGATTTGATGGTTCAGAGACTGCCAGTACTTTAGTGAACACGAATGCCTACCACAGGGTCAAAGACTAAACACTCACTACAAAATGGGTGAGACAGACATGGAACTAAATCATTATAAAACAGTGTGAAAAGAGATGCTACTATCTTCTGCTCTTCTCAGTCCAATACATCCCTACATGTAAGATGTGTCTTATAATGGAAATATGCCATTAAAAAGTTAAGGCAATAGGTCGAAGCCACCTCAGCCCATGATCTTGCTGACAATGGGACACTGAGAAATGCCAGGCTGTTTCTCTCCACCAAGATTTTAATCAGTTCTAGGACAACCGTGAAAACTCCGTTTCTTTTTCCTTTTTCTCGTATACTTATTGGGCACACAGTAGGTGCTGTGTAAATTCCAGCTGACAGACACACGCTGATTACAACTTTAGTAGCACAGGTTGGCAGACTGGGATTGAAGGGAACTACCTGGAACTCTACAGTAGTGATATGTTCAGCTGCAGAGTAATTTTATCATTTGTTTTGTGCAGCTTTTGAGTCTCCTTGGGGCCCCTTTTGCCACTTTGTAATATTATGGACGTTTTAAATTGGCACAGAAAATGCTGATTTACTTACAATCATGATCAGAGCTGTATAAACATGGTGTCGCTGTCACCAGTAGGAATGGCGCATGTATGATAAAAAGTGGTTGACTGGAGGAGCGGCGCTATGGATGAGCGTCTTTAAGTACTTCATCTTCCATATGTTTTCACAATAGAATGAATGCATAGCTAATGAGGCACAACGCACATAACTTTTCAAGCTGTCCTTTGAAGAAAAGGAGCGTAGGAGAGCTAACATTTTTTAAAAAGTGTAAAACCCATTCTAAACCTAAGTCCCTCCGAAGAACAGGGTCCCACTATCATCCACTATCATACCGCTCAGACACCCAGGGAAAAGCTGCCAACAATCACCTAAGGTCGTCTTCCAGGGACTTAACGGAAACATGTTCTAGAACCTCTGAGAATCTTCCAAAATTCCCTTCTCGGAGTTCCCTCCCTCCACTAGACACCGTAGTGCGTCAAAAGCCCATAGTCTTCTCAGAAGGGAAAAATATACATCGCGCGATATTTAGCGACGGGATTTGGAAGTTACGGATCAGCCGTGGCGCATGCGCACTGAGTCACGACCGCCGGGCTGCACGAGGGTAGGTAGGCTGGATCCCAGAGAAGGGGGAGCGGCGCGTGCTGGTGTCTTCCCCCCCTCCCCGCGTACAGCGTGCGGCTGCGGGTGGCTGGAAGTGCGGAGCGCGGGGTCTGGCTCGGCGTCCCGGCTCCCGTGTGACTGCCGCGGACGCCCTCCTGCTCCTCCACGAGTTGCAGAAGTGCAGCAGGCGTGCTCCCGGCGCCGGGACGTCAGCGCCTTTTCCTCTTGAACGTTCGCCCCCCATGTCCACTCCCTAGTCCCCTGAGAGTTGGTCTTCGCTCCACGGCGCGCCCCTCCCACCGGACCCCGTTCCCTCCTGCTCCAGGTCGGTAGTCGGCTTCATCCCTGGTGGCCGTGCGTGGGGGCGGAGAAGATGGCTGGCGGACGTCTGCTGTTGGGGGGCGACTTCCTGTCGCCTCCGCCGCTGCCCCCCCTCCCGCCTCCGCCGCTGCCGCCCCTCCCGCCGCCCCCGCCCCCGCCCGAGCCAGTGCTGGAGCAGTGGCGCTATAGCCACGAAAGTGACTGGCAGTGGGCTCTGCGACGCAGCTTCATCTGTCGGCACCTGCACAGCTATCCTGGGGCTGCCCTCGACCAGCTCCTTGCGCTCTCCGCCGCCTGGACCAACCACGTTTTCCTGGGCTGCAGGTGAGGAAGGTGTGCGGGTGGGATTAAGGGACGTGGGTAGGGGATCGGTGACGGGGTTCGAGTCGGGTTAAGGGACTGGGATAGGGGATCGGCGATGGGGATTGGGATGGGGGTGGGGGCAGGATACGGGTGAGGGTTTAGAGGATGGAGAATAGGAGATGCTGGAAGACCCTGTTGGCCTGGGGAGGGGGTTGACCGAGGGAGGTGACAGGGGATGACATAAACAGCTAGAAGAGTGAGGGGATGGAGATATAGCTGCTCCTGGAAGTGGAAGCATCACCACAATGACCACCTCGGTGGTAGTCATTGTGGTGATGGTTCTGGAGGGCGTGGGAAATGACGAATAGCAAAACCTCGGACCTGCGTAGGACCTTGCAATGCTGCGGTATCCGCAGAGAATATCCTCCAGTCGGGGCTTCGAGGGGCTGCCGGGGTCTGCGGGCGGGGGGCTGCAGTTCTAATCCCGGGCTCCTCCTGACCACTATCTTTCCATCCTCTTCAAGGAAAACGGCAGCCCCCAGCGACGCTTCTCTGTCTCCTCCTGGGGCGGCGGTTTGTACGAGGTGTCTCAGCCGCAGGGTCCGCCTTGTTTGTAGATTTGCGCATAATGTGTCTGGACGAAAACAAAGAAATGAATATATTTACTATAAAAATGGATTTCTCTCCTTTCACCTTAATTGTGATCAGAAGGATTAATATTTTGCCTCGGGTGAGGTTTTAGGGGTGTGTGCTTGTGTCTCTGTGTGTGTGTGCGTAGTGTGTTGCCCCCCCCCCTTTCAGAAACCTGGTGCGCATTCTGAATAGGCCTCTTTGAAAGCTCTTTGCATTCGGTGGAGACTGCAGTATGGTTCCAACGCATTTATTTTTTAAACAAGACTTCTTGTACCTCTGTCCTTCAGAACCCCAAATTGATCTTATACTAAATTTATCATTCCTTTGATAGACTGAGAGGCTTCTTGTTTTGACACTCCTGTCTCACAGTGATTTTTTTTTTATTAGGAAGGATGAAAAATTCTGGAAAAAGATCAGATCAAGTTGAGCAAATTCAGGTTGAGGAATAACTAACAGATCCAGGAACATAGGATTGTCCATTCCTACCCTTAATTGTTGAATATGGTATTCATTGTGATACTTTGCTCTCTTCACAAAAATTCATGTTTTTCTGTCTTCTCTAGGTTAGTGTAATTTCTGCCTCCAGAGAAAAATGATTCTTTCACTGGAGGAACTGATTACCAGTGGGGAAACTTCAGTTATTAAACCTGTCAGATAAATCTAATTGACCTTCATTTACCAATATTGTTCCTGCAGTTGAGAAGATACCTTTATCATAGATCTTAATATAATAGAAGACCATGGGGAATCAATCCTAAAAAAAAAATCTTACATGGGAGGATAATAACCATCTGTGTTAATAAATCTTACCTTCCCAGTAGAATGTAAGCTCCTTTGGGGAAAGGGTTTATGCTTTCTTTTTCATACCTTTATTTCCAGTGCCTAGAAGAGTGTCTTTTATAATAGTCACTCAGTAAACGTGTGGATTATGGATGACTATAGTTTTATAATGTCCAAAATACTTAAAATTTTTATTTATTTTTATTTTTTTTATTTTTCTGAAGCTGGAAACTGGGAGAGACAGTCAGACAGACTCCTGCATGTGCCGGACCGAGATCTACCCAGCACGCCCACCAGAGGGCGATGCTCCGCCCCTCCGGGGCGTCGCTCTGTTGTGACCAGAGCCACTCCAGCGCCTGGGGCAGAGGCCAAGGAGCCATCCCCAGCGCCTGGGCCATCTTCACTCCAATGGAGCCTCGCTGCGGGAGGGGAAGAGAGAGACAGAGAGGAAGGAGACGGGGAGGGGTGGAGAAGCAGATGGGCGCTTCTCCTGTGTGCCCTGGCCGGGAATCGAACCCGGGACTTCTGCACGCCAGGCCAACGCTCTACCTCTGAGCCAACTGGCCAGGGCCCAAAATACTTAAAATTTTAAGTCTCTCACTGAATACAATAGCCTGGGGAATTTTGGGTGGTGTCTCATTTTTACAGCCCAATCAATGGAGGCCGTGAAGTTATAGTGACTTTTCCAAAGTCCCACAGTCTTGTGATGCTCTTTCCACTGAGATACAGCTGCTACGTTTGGGAAGGATGGACCAGGAGTGAAAGCAAGTAACCGACACCAACCGCATCATTATCATACCTCAGGATTTCATTCCAAGAACAGCAGCCTTATACATCAGTGAGGCGTTAAAAAACTAGCCAGGCCAATGGTAGTCAGTGTTAAAAGCTCAAGCTTCCAAGGCATCTTGTGTATGTGTGTGTGCACTTGCCAAAGAACATCCGTGTATATATTATAGTTACCATGTGACATTGTAGTTAAGTCAGTTCAGTCGGTGCAAGTTGCCATAACATTATGAAATAGCCTAACCGGAAAGTAGTGTCAGCATTATAACTAACTTAGATACGGGAGAAAGCAGACACAATAAAGAATTTTTTATTTTTTTTTATTTTTCTGAAGCTAGAAATGGGGAGAGACAGTCAGACAGACTCCTGCATGCACCCGACCGGGATCCACCCGGCACTCCCACCAGGGGGCGATGCTCTGCCCCTCCGGGGCAGCGCTGTGTTGTGACCAGAGCCACTCTAGCGCCTGGGGCAGAGGCCAAGGAGCCATCCCCAGTGCCCGGGCCATCTTTGCTCCAATGGAGCCTTGGCTGCGGGAGGGGAAGAGAGAGACAGAGAGGAAGGAGACGGGGAGGGGTGGAGAAGCAGATGGGCGCCTCTCCTGTGTGCCCTGGCCGGGAATCGAACCCAGGACTTCTGCACGCCAGGCCAACGCTCTACCACTGAGTCAACCGGCCAGGGCACAATAAAGAATTTTGTGAGCTAGAAACCACGTGCAGTATTCCTCTTTCGGCAGGCTTTCTGTGAGCTGTCAGCTTTCGGTGGGGAAAATCTGTATTCCGGTACTTGTTAATGTTGATGTTGGCAGAGCTCTTGTTTTCTTGTCTTATTTTGTGACAGAAGACTCTTCTTCTTTTCCAAGTGAGAGGAGGGGAGACAGACAGACTCCCGCATGTGCCTCAGTTGGAATCCACTCGGCAGCCCCCATCTGGGGCCGATGCTCTGCTCATCTGGGGCCATGCTCACAACTGAGATAGAAGACTCTTCTCTCAAGGGAACTGTAGAATACGTGCTGCAACAGCCTATTCTAAACATAATTTGCTGTTCAAGATCCAGTCCTTGACTTATAGAACAAGTTGTGAACAATAGCAAGAAGGGAACTTGCACCTTTCCCAGCATCTAGCAGGACTTTGTGTGTTCCGTTTCGTTTGGGGCTGAGGTAACTCCTTGGTCAAAGGTATCTGTGAAAGCTCCTTGATCATACGACCAAGACAAGCGGGGCTCAAATGTGCAGGGAGGCAAAGCATGGTTCAGTCCTTTTGGTGATAGTGCCATTTTCTTTTTTTTTTTTTTTTTTTTTTTTCATTTTTCTGAAGCTGGAAACAGGGAGAGACAGTCAGACAGACTCCCGCATGCGCCCGACCGGGATCCACCCGGCACACCCACCAGGGGCGACGCTCTGCCCACCAGGGGGCGATGCTCTGCCCATCCTGGGCGTCGCCATGTTGCGACCAGAGCCACTCTAGCGCCTGGGGCAGAGGCCACAGAGCCATCCCCAGCGCCCGGGCCATCTTTGCTCCAATGGAGCCTCGGCTGCGGGAGGGGAAGAGAGAGACAGAGAGGGAAAGCACGGCGGAGGGGTGGAGAAGCAAATGGGCGCTTCTCCTGTGTGCCCTGGCCGGGAATCGAACCCGGGTCCCCCGCACGCTAGGCCGACGCTCTACCGCTGAGCCAACCGGCCAGAGCTGATAGTGCCATTTTCAAGGAACACATTTCAATGTCTTTTTAACTTTGTAACAGCGATTCTCAAACTTGAGCAGGCATCAGAATCATCACTCAGGCTTCTAAAAAACACAGATTGCTGGGCCCCATTCCCGAGGTTTCTGATTCACTAGCTCTGAGGTACGGGGTCCTAGAATTTTCACTTCTAACAAGTTCCTAGATGGTGCTGACGATGAAGTGAAGCCATCCAGAGATGACACCGTGAGACCACTGCTTTATAGGGTAAAGTATTTCATTTTTCCATCACAGTCCAGGCGACCAGGAAGCTCAAAAGGCTGGAGTGATTTCACTTTTTCTGTTTGTTTCATAAAAGTAAACAATCTGTCCATTTTTTCTGCAAGGAATTTCCAAAATATATCTTGTGGCTGATGAGAAGCTAGTTCAGTCTTCTTTTTTTTTAATTTTTTTTATTTATTCATTTTAGAGAGGAGAGGGAGAGACACACACAGAGAGAGAGGAGAGACAGAGAGAGAGAAAGGGGGGAGGAGCTGGAAGCATCAACTCCCATATGTGCCTTGACCAGGCAAGCCCAGGGTTTCGAACCGGCGACCTCAGCATTCCAGGTCAATGCTTTATCCGTTGCGCCACCACAGGTCAGGCCTTTTAATTTTTATTTATTTATTTATTTATTTATTTATTTTTATTTTATTTTTTTTTTCATTTTTTCTGAAGCTGGAAACAGGGAGAGACAGTCTGACAGACTCCCGCATGCGCCCTACCGGGATCCACCCGGCACGCCCACCAGGGGCGATGCTCTGCCCATCCTGGGCGTTGCCATGTTGCGACTAGAGCCACTCTAATGCCTGAGGCAGAGGCCACAGAGCCATCCCCAGCGCCCGGGCCATCCTTGCTCCAATGGAGCCTTGGCTGCGGGAAGGGAAGAGAGAGACAGAAAGGAAAGCGCGGCGGAGGGGTGGAGAAGCAAATGGGCGCTTCTCCTGTGTGCCCTGGCCGGGAATCGAACCCGGGTCCTCCGCACGCTAGGCCGACGCTCTACTGCTGAGCCAACCGGCCTGGGCTAATTTTTTTATTTATTCATTTTAGAGAGGAGCGGGAGAGACAGAGAGAGAGAGAGAGAGAGATAGTAGTTCAGTCTTCTAATCAAGGACATCTATAGCACTTATATAATGGTTCATATGGATGCCAGGGAATCTGTGCAATTTTTTACTGAGAAGTTGTAGTTAAATATATATATAGTTAATAAAGCAGAATGCTTGGTTAACCAGAGCATTCAGTTTTCTAATCATTCTTCATCACTAGGATTAGAACCAGAATCCTGCCTGTTGACCTTTGATGCGATCGATGTTAATTAACCATGAAAATATATTTTTAAATGAAGCCAGCTTTGTCACCGTGACTGTTTGTCTCTTCTCATCGTCTTCGTCGATGTGAGACTGGTGTTTAGAAGGCAGATGCCAGTGGGCTCGTGCTGTAAAACCAACTTTGCATGTAGCAGATAGAGGGTATCAGTCACTAGCTAATGAAGTATGAGTGGGAGCTTTCAAAAGACTCATCAATAATCTGGCTGGGTGTTATTTACTTGTGTTAGGAGTCTTATGAATAATTTTTTAAAGACTTTATTAATTTATTCATTTTAGAGAGGAGAGAGAGAGAGGGAAGGGAGGAGCAGGAAGCATCAACTCCCTTATGTGCCTTGACCAGGCAAGCCTAGGGTTTTGAACCGGCAACCTCAGCGTTCCAGGTCAACGCTTTATCCACTGTTCCACCACAGGTCAGGCATATGAATAATTTTGAATAAATAATTTTATACTTGGCAATCCTAATCTTTGCTGAGTTTTCAAACCTCAGTCTTTTTACTTGGACTGAGAAGACCCAGTTTAATTCAAACCTTTTGACAGTATCTACTACTGAATATTTATTAAATCTCAGGTGCTGTTGTATATCATAAGCATGCACCTGTGTGTGACTGTTTTTGTTCAAGAATGTAAGATTCATGAACTCAGATGTCTTTATCTATTAGAAATCATCTTTTTATGTGCTGGGCACGGTGGGGCAGTTGACTAGCGTACTGATTTCCAAAAGTTTGGTACATAATAACCTACCTTTGGAAACCATAAAGACCTGCTGGAGGTTTTTGGTTTTCTTTTGTAAGCATTTACAACCAAATAGGTAAATCAACAGACTTAAATATATAATAATCAGGCATCTTAAAATTACTGTATTAGATTTGTCTTAATGATATTTTTCCATCATAATTCCTCTAAAGATAGAATATTTTATAGCCACTAAATCTCATTTGGTAATAACATGGAGAAGAAGCTATACAGTAAATTAAGAAACACACACACACACACACACAAAACACCTCACCAAATTGCAAATCAACATAGATGATCTGATAGTGATTAGGGGTAAGGGGAGGACTATGGCGAACATAGAAAATGAATAAAATGTAAACCCCAAAATGTTAATGAAGTTATCAGCAGTTGGGTTCATAGGTGCTTTGCTTGGTGAGTCCCTAAAATTTCTGGCGTAAAGGTGTTATTTTTAAATCCCCTACAAAAAGTACACTAGAGAAAACTGAGTAATGAAAGCTTTACTACCTCGGCTCATTTCAAATCTGTGGAACCACTTCTTTATCCCTGGATAGCTACCCTCTGGAGAACTTAAGAAATGAGAATTAAATTCTAGTGGTTTCCTTAAAGACTCCAGATTGATATTTTCTTTGTACTTGGAATAGTCAAGTGTTAGGCACTATAAGGTCTTTTCCATTGTTTGAGCTGGTTGGGCTTCTTCAGTACTAGGACTTCCTGATATAGGACTGGTAACCTGCCCGGAGGGTCATTTTTGTAGCCTATGGGAGATGTTCAGTTTTGCAGCTGGTGTAATGAATAGGAACAATGAACAGGTATAATGGTTACTAATGCTAGAAGAAACCTGAGAGAAAAGTGAGTGTAGATGCAGTGAGCCCTAAAGGCGTCATCCATGCACCCTGGATTATGACTTGCTTGTTGTTTACAGTTTTATACCTACTTAGAATCAGGCTCGAATTGGAGGTCTGGAGAATTTTGACTGCAATTGAAGGTGAGTGGCTTGGTCGCAGTACCAAGTTTGGTAGCAAAGGTGGCATTGCCAGTTTAAGACTTGTAGACTGCTACTATTTTGATAATTTCTTGTTTTCATGTCATACCTTAGAAATTGGACTCCCAAAACAGTGGAAGCGGTCTATAGAACATATGACGTTTTAGGCTATGCTTTCCAGTGTTTGGATAAGAGTAAATGAAAATAAAATTAATTTCTGGCATTTAAATACTGGTGTTAACAGCAGCAGGAGCAGTTACCAGTTTGATGTGCAGGTTACAGCTGGGCTTGCTCCCGGTAATCTGTCAGTGAAGGCCACCATGTCTTGACTTCTCTGCTTTGCAAAGACAGACATCTGATGGGTGTAGAAACTATTGTGCTAAAAATGGAAAATGTTATTCTCCTTCAAGTTCAGAATCTATCATGCAAAGGTGTAATAGTTTCTCATTTCCAGAACTTTCTTCTCACATGCCACCAGGAATCTCTTTTTCGGTCATAGGCTGGGAAAGGATGAAGGTAGGAAGGGTGGGTAGATCCCTATGATAACAGGAACTTCACTTGAGCCCATATTTTTGTTTCTGTGCTGTAAAATGATATCCTGTCAAACAGCCAACCTACTTCTTAAGAAGCCCTTTAAAAAATTGTGTGTTTTAAAGCTCTTTATTATGGAAAAATCAAACACATACAAAAGTAGAAGTTTCATGAGAGTCCATGTACCTATCTATCACTCGCCTTCGGGAATTATCAAGTCTGTCATACTGTCCTACTCATTTCATGGATTTTGCCCCTGTAGAAGATTGGCTGGAGTATGTTAAAGAAACTCTTGACGCTGTTTCCCCTGTGAATACTTAAATATGCATCTGTACCAGATAAGGATTTCTTTTAAGGATTTTATTTATTGATTTTAGAGAGAGGAGGAAGAGAGAAAGAAAGGCAGTGCAGGAGGAGTGGGAAGCATCAACTTGTAGTAGTTGCTTCTCGTATATAACTTAACCCGGCAAGCCCGGGGTTTCGAACCCGCAACTTCAGCATTCCAGGTCAACGCTTTACCCACTGTGCCACCGCAGGCCAGGCCAGCTAGGAATTTTTTTTTTAAATTTATTTTTATTTATTCATTTTAGAGAGGCGAGAGAGAGAGAGACAGAGAGAGAGAGAGAGGAGAGAGAGACAGGGGGGAGGAGCTGGAAGCATCAACTCCCACATGTGCCTTGACCAGGCAAGCCCAGGGTTTCGAACCGGCGACCTCAGCATTTCCATGTTGACGCTTTATCCACTGCGCCACCACAGGTCAGGCCAGCTAGGAATTTTAAAAAATTTAGTTGTAATACCTTTATTCACACTTATTAAAATTAACAATTAATTAAAATCACCCGCCTGACCAGGTGGTGGCGCAGTGGATAGAGCGTCGGACTGGGATGTGGAAGGTCCCAGATTCGAGACCCTGAAGTCGCCAGCTTGAGCGCAGGCTCATCTGGCTTGAGCAAAGAGCTCACCAGCTTGGACCCAAGGTCGCTGGCTCCAGCAGGGTGTTACTCGGTCTGCTGAAGGCCCACGGTCAAGGCACATGTGAGAAAGCAATCAATGAACAACTAAGAAGTCGCAACGCGCAACAAGAAACTGATGATTGATGCTTCTCATCTCTCTCCGTTCCTGTCTGTCTGTCCCTGTCTATCTCTGCCTCTGTGTAAAGAAAAAAAAAAATCACCCAATGCCTAGTCTGTGTTTAGTTTTTTCCATTTGTCTCAAAATTTCTTCTTGCAATTGGTTTGTTGGATTCATGATCCAAACAAGGCCCACTCAATGTACGTATTTGGTCGATCTGTCTCTTTTAACCTATACACAGTTCCCTTTTCCTTTTTATTTTCCTGTTATTCATTTGATGAAGAAACTAGGTTGTCACATAGTGTTTCCTTCATTCTGGGTTTGGCTGCTGAGATTCTTGTCATGGTGTTGAACATGTTTTTCCGAGTTAGGGACTTGATCAGGTTCAGGTTCAATGATTTGAGGCGCAGGAATACTCTATAGATAGTTTTTTTGTCCTGTTATGTGATACGAACATCATGGGGCACATGTTTGCTTGTCCCACTTTTAGTGATATGAAAAAGTTCCCTGTCAGTTTTTTAATTGAAATTTTTAATGAGATAATTGTAGATTCACATGTAATTATATGAAATAACATGAAGAGATGCTTTGTACTCTCTACCCAGCTCCTCCCATGATAACATATTGCAAAATCGTATGATATAATAACCAGGATAATGACATTGTTAGACTCCACTGATTTTACTCAGATTCCCCCAGTCTTACCAGTACCCATGTGTATGTGTGTTCTATACAATTATTTATTTATTCATTCATTCATTTATTATTATTCTTTTCCAAGTTAGAGTAGGGGAGATAGACTTCCGCATATGCCCTGGCCAGGATCCACCCAGAAAACCCCGTCTGGGGCTAATGCCCTGTCCATCTAGGGTCATGCTCACAATCGAGCTATTTTTAGTGCCTGAGGCAGAGGCTTGGGGAGCCATCCTCAACACCCGGGGCTGATGTACTTGAGTCAATTAAGCGATAGCTGCAGAAGGGTAAGGGGAAAGAGGGCGTGGATGATTGCTTCTCCTGTGTGACCTGACCAGGAATCGAACCTGGGACTTCCACATGCTGGGCCGATGCTCTACCACTGAGCCAACCGACCAGGGCTGTGTTCTATACAATTTTATTACCACAGCCAAGATATTGAACAGTTCCAATACCACAAGGATCCTTCTCACTCATACACAATATTGCATGTGTCAATATTCCTTTTTTTTTTTTTTTTGTATTACAGCAACAGAGAGAAGGACAGACAGACAGGAACGGAGAGAGATGAGAAGCATCAATCATCAGTTTTTTGTTGTGACACCGTAGTTGTTCATTGATTGCTTTCTCATATGTGCCTTGACTGGGGGCTACAGCAGACCGAGTAATGCCTTGCTTGAGCCAGTGACCTTGGGTTCAAGCTGGTGAACTTTGCTCAAACCAGATGAGCCCACACTCAAGCTGGCAACCTCGGGGTCTCGACCCTGGGTCCTCTGTGTCCCAGTCTGACGCTCTATCCACTGCACCACTACCTGGTCAGGCTTTTTTTTAATCTCTTTTTTATTTAGTACTTTAATAGTTTATTGCTGAGCAGTGTTCCATGGTGTATGTATACCGGAGTTTAACCATTTCTCTGTTAAAGGGTATCTGTGCTCATTTCAGTTTCTGACCGTTCCGAACATAGCTGCTGTGAGCCTTTGTGTGCCGGGTTTTGCGTGAGCATACGTTTTCATTTTTTCTGAGATATACGCCCCAAGAGTGTAATTGGTAGGCCGTATGGTAATTGCATGTTTAATTTTATAAAAACTTTCCAAGTTGGTTACCAGAGTGGCCATACTATTTTTTTTTTCAGAGACAGAGAGAGGGATAGACAGGGACAGACAGGAACAGAGATGAGAAGCATCAATTGTTAGTTTTTCGTTGCGCATTGCAACACCTTAGTAGTTCATTGATTGCTTTCTCATATGTGCCTTGACCGCGGGCCTTCAGCAGACTGAGTAACCACTTGCTCAAGCCAGCGACCTTGGGTCCAAGCTGGTGAGTTTTTGCTCCAACCAGATGAGCCCGCACTCAAGTTGGCAACCTCGGGGTCTCGAACCTAGGTCCTCCGCATCCCAGTCCAACGCTCTATCCACTGCACCACTGCCTGGTCAGGTGGCTATACTATTTTATATTCCCACCAGCAATGTGTGAGTGGTCCAGATCCTCTGCATCCTTGCCAGCATTTGGTGGTGTCACTGTTTTTTATCTTAGCCATTGTGATAGGTGTGTAGTAACCTCTCATTATCGTTTTAAGTTGTATTTCTCTGGTGGCTAATGATGTTGAACATCTTTTCAATGTGCTTATATGCAATCTGTATCTCCTATTTAGTGAAATTTTCTCTTCATGTCTTTTTCTTGTTTTGTTTTGTTTTTTTCAAGATTTCATTTATTGGTTTTACTGAGTGGAGGGAGCCAGAAGTGTCAGCTCATAGTTGCTTCACTTTAGTTGTTCATTGGTTGCTTGTCATTTGTGCCTTGACCAGACAAGCGCAGGGTTTCAAACCGGCGACCTCAGCATTCCAGGTCAGTGCTTTATTCACTGTGCCACCACAGGCCAGGCCTCCTGTGTTTGTTTTTAAATATGCTTTTGCTGTTGTGTTTTGAGAGGCATTTCTACTAGATACTAGTTTTTTGGCAAGCGTGTAGTTTGCATATATTTCCCCCAGTTTGTATCTTGTCTTTTCATCCTCTTCACAGGGTGTTTTGAGAGAAGTTTTTAATTTTGATGAAGTACATTTTGTCAGTTTTTCCTTTTATGGATAGGTTTTTGGTGTCAAGTATAAAAACTGTTTTCTTAGTCTAGATCCTGAAGATTTTCTCCTCAGATTTTTGTTTGTTTGTTTGTTTTTTGACAGAGACAGGAACAGCTAGGGACAGAGAGAGAGAGATGAGAAGCATCAATTCTTCGTTGTGGCACCTTAGTTGTTTATTGATTGCTTTCTCACATGTGCCTTGACAGGGGGGCTACAGCAGACCGAGTGACCTGTTGCTCAAGCCAGCGACCTTGGACTCAAGCCAGTGATCTTGGGCTTCAAGCCAGCGACCTTTGGGCTCAAGCCAGCGACCATGGGGTCCTGTCTATGATCCCACGCTAAAGCCAGCAACTCTGCACTCAAGCTGGTGAGCCCGCACTCAAGCCAGTGACTTCGGGGTTTCAAACCTGGGTCCGCTGTGTCCCAGTCCAACAGTCTATCCACTGTGCCACCACTTGCTCAGGCTTTCCTCGTTTTTTTAATAAAAGTTTTATAGGTTTACATTTTATGTTTAGGTCCATGATGCGTTTTGAATTAATTTTTTATACAGTTTGAGGTGTCAGTCATGGTGTCATCTGTTGCCTGTAGCTGCCCACTTGCTCCAGCGCCGTTTTTGGAAACAGCTGTCCTTCCTCCATTGCGTTGCTCTTGCAGCTTTAACAATCAGTTGAGCATGTTTGTGCAGGTCTGTTTCTGGGTTCTTCCCCATCAACTCTTCACCTAATAGGCTTAGCAACCATTGATGATAATTTATTATTGCATTATGGGTTGCAAAAAGGTAGTAATCATTCCTACATTATTAGCTGGGCTTCTTCTGCAAAAGAATTTTCTTCATCAACTCTTCAGTTGCTCTGAGATGTAATTTTTATGGAAAGTGCAAGATAAATCCTTTCTTTTTTTAATATTACTCATTTTGGGGAAATGACTTGATTCTCTGCCATCCTTCAAAGGTGACCAATAATGAGTTTGTAAGTATCTTTTTGAACTAATGGATTTTAACATATTTGATGTGTTTCAATCCACTGCTGTTACTGTTCTAATTGATAACTCAAGTTGGCTTACTTTGCCAGTAGGAGGCTATTCAAGTTGGCTTCTGTGTTCATTTGACACAATTCCTGAAGTCTTAAAGGTTCCTCGTTTTCAAGTACAAGATCTTCCAAGTTCATATTATACATTTTTTGCCCCAGACTTGGAATGAGCCATTGCTCTAAGGACCCTGATTCTTCTTAATGGAAAATGACAGAGATCAGGAACAGAGAGATGAGAAGCATCAATCGTTAGTTTTTCGTTGCGCATTGCAACACCTTAGTTCATTGATTGCTTTCTCATATGTGCCTTGACCGCGGGCCTTCAGCAGACTGAGTAACCACTTGCTCAAGCCAGCGACCTTGGGTCCAAGCTGGTGAGTTTTTGCTCCAACCAGATGAGCCCGCATTTTTTTCTTTTGTATTTTTCTGAAGCTGGAAACGGGGAGGCAATCAGACAGACTCCCGCATGTGCCTGACCAGGATCCACCCGGCACGCCCACCAGGGGGCAATGCTCTGCCCATCCGGGGTGTCGCTCTGTTGCAACCAGAGCCACTCCAGCACCCGAGGCAGAGGCCATAGAGCCATCCCCAGCGCCCGGACCATCTTTGCTCCAATGGAGCCCTTGGCTGCAGGAGGGGAAGAGAGAGACAGAGAGGAAGGAGAGGGGGAGGGGTGGAGAAGCAGATGCTTCTCCTGTGTGCCCTGGCCGGGAATCAAACCTGGGACTTCCGCACGCCAGGCCAACGCTCTACCACTGAGCCAACTGGCCAGGGCCACACAGTCTGGATTTTAACAACCCAGCAACTCTTAACATTCTTAGGACTTTTATAAACATATAAATGTAATTATTTACATGTAATACTCATGTATAATAGAGAAAAATAAATCATTGGTTTATATGGATACTTTCAATTCAAACTTCAAGGTAAGGTCTTGGCCTAAATTTCTTTCTTTCTCCTTTTTTTAAAGAACTTTAAATTATATCTTTTGGCCCTGGCTGGATTACTCACTTGGCTAGAGCACTGTCCCCATACACCAAGGCTGTAGGTTTGATTCCCTCAGGACACATACAAGTATCAGCCAACGAGTACATAAATAAGTGGAATAACAAGTTGATGTTTCTCTCTCTCTCTTCTTTTCTCTCCTTCTTTCTTCCTCTCTCTCTAGCATCAGTAAAAAATACATTAGAGAATTTTTTTAAGTGAGAAGAGGGGAGGTAGACAGATTACCACATATGCCCTGACTAGGATCCACCCAGCAACCACGTCTGGGGCTGATGCTCAAATTAACCAAGCTATCCTCAGCATCTGAGGCCGATGCTAGGCCTAACTGAGCCACTGGCTGCAGGAGGGGGAAAGGGACAGGAAGAGGAGCAGATGGTCGTTTCTCATGTGTGCCCTGACCAGGAAACGAACCTGGGACATCCACATGCCAGACTATCCACTGAGCAAACCAGCCAGGGCCAAATTTTATTTTTCATTTTTCAATTATAGTTTACAGTCAACGTTATTTTCTATTAGTTTCAGATGTACAGCATAGAGGTTAGACAATTACATACTTTACAAAGTGTTTCCTCCTATATTTGTAGTACTCACCTGGCATTATACATAGTTACCACATTCCCTGTGTTGTAATTTACATCCCTGGGACTATTTTGTAACTACCAATTTGTGCTCCTTAGCCCCTTCACCTCCTTTTTTTTAAAATTTTTTTAAGTGAGAGGAGGGGAGGCAGAGAGACAGACTCGCATATGTACCCAAACCTGGATCTACCCACAAGCCCCAATGGGGCGATGCTCTGACCATCTAGGGCCATTGCTTGGCAACCAAGCTATTTTTAGCACCTGAGGCCAGAAGCTCCAGGGAACCATCCTTAGCACCCCAGGCCAACTTGCTGGAACCAATCGAGCTATGGCTGCAGGTGCGGGGGTGGGGAGAGAAAAGGGGGAGGGGGAGAGGTGGAGAAGCAGATGGTTGCTTCTCCTGTGTGCCCTGGTTGGGAATTAAACCCAGGACATCCTCACACTGGGCTGACACTCTATCACTGAGCCAGCTGGCCAGGCCCCTGGCCTCTTCACCTCTCTAACCCAGTCCCCAAATCCTCCTTCCTTCTGATAACCAACAGTCTGCTCTCTTGTGTCTATGAGTCTCTTTCAGTCTTGTTTGTTCATTTATTTTTTTCTTTGGATCCCACATATAAGTGAAATCATACAGTATTTGTCTTTTCTGTGATTTATTTTACTTAGCATAATACCTCCTAGGTCTATTCATGCTATCACAAATGGTAAGATTTAATTCTTGTTTTATGACTATTATATCTTTTGAAATATTCCCATTGTATGTGTGTACCACCACTTTTCTATCCACTCTTCTATTGATGGGCACTTGGGTTGCTTCCACATTTTGGTTATTGTAAATAATGCTGCAGTAAATATAGGGCTGCATGTATTCTTTATCAAAATAGTGTTTTGGGGTTCTTAGGACATAATCCCAGAAGTGGAATGGCTGGGTCAAAAGGCAGTTCGATTTTTAATTTCTTGAGGAATCCCCATACTGTTTTCCACAGTGGCTGCACCAGTCTGCATTCCCACCAGCAGTGCAGGAGGGTTCCCTTTTCTCCACATCCTTGCCAGTACTTGTTGTTTGTGGACTTATTGATGATATTGGCTTAAGTTTCTTGATTTTTTATGTCTGTCTTGTAGTGACAAACATAATTACTCATCTCATAGGTAAGTATTGTAGGGCTGATTCTTTAGTTTTTATAGCCATAATATTCTGTTGAAAATGTCCTGTGAGAACAATAATAAGATTGGTTCATTTGGAAGCTTTTATAAAAAATGACATTCTTATCTGTTTTAATAGTTGATTATCTTAATTTAAATAGGTACAGCCCATGCTTGATGGAAAAAATTCTTCATATGGCCGAAGGTATTGATATTGGGGAGATGCCTTCATATGATCTGATGCTGTCCAAACCTTCCAAAGGTCAGAAACGTCACCTCTCAGCATGTGATGGTGAGGATACTTGTTTCTGGAAGGTGGGATTTGAAGAACTGACATGGCCTTTTTTTTTTTTAATGATATGAGCATGGTATATAATTTTAAATAACATTGGATCTCACACAAATGTAAAAGAATTTTAACTTTTAGCTATGTGCAGTTTTTTGTGTTTTTTGAGGATGCTAAATAGAACTGAAGACCAAGAATACTGAAGTCACACTATAATGCTGTCTTTGAAGTCCATGCCATGAGCCTCTGTCTAAATAGAAAAACTTTATACTCTGATCGTTTGAGCATGTTAGTAACTAAATCCTCCTGGATGGGTCCAAGATGGAGCAGCTTTCCACTGCACAGTGTTATAGGGAGGAAGGTCCAGTGTCCGGTACAGCCTCAACAGAGTTCTTCTAGACCGTTAAATTTGATAGCCCTCCTAAATCATTAGTTTCCACCTGTTGCTTGTTGTAGAAATAAAATAGAGCAAATGCTCTTTTATGCAGAATAGGTCAGGACTACGATTTTGAAGTTGAAAGCCTTTGGGATCTTTCAATAATCATTTTCATTTGATTTTTAGTGTAAAGCGCCATCACAGTCACTCACCTCTGATACAAAACACAGAAGCTTTGCACATGGCTCTGGCCATCTGTTCCAATTGCAGTCCTTAAGGGCACTTTTCATACAGGTGGTATGATACTGTATGGGAACAGCTTCTTACTCGGTACACTTCACTTGTGCTCTAACTCGTTAGTTGCAAAAGCACCCATCATTCCTGCATGGTGTGGTGATCTGCATACTTGACTCAATGACATATTTTCTATCAAGTCCCTTCCCTTAAACATGGAAGGACAGGAAGCATCCCTCCTTAGGCTGGACCCTTAGCATTGATATTACATCCCTTTGCCTAAATGACCTGAAGTGTTTGTTGTTTTGTGTTTTGTTTTGTTTTGTTTTGGTGGGAATTATTTTGTACTGACAATGCAGCTTGCAAATAATATGGTTGGTACTATTTTCCTACTTGGTTCTTTTGAAATATTCCCTTTTTAATGAATTGTACATTTCACTCATTCTGTAGGTCCAAATCCTCCCAAAAAGCAAGCCGGTTCCAAATACCATGTGAGACCTCGTTTTGAGCCTGTACATTTTGTAGCTAGTAGTTCAAAAGATGAAAGGCAGGAAGATCCTTATGGCCCTCGTACAAAAGAGATAAAAGAACAAGCGCGTTTTGCCCGCATGCGGAGAGACATCTACCAAGATTATACTCAAGACTCTTTTAGCATCCAAGATGGGAATTCTCAGTATTGTGATTCGTCGGGATTTATTTTCACAAAAGACCAGCCTGTAACAGCCGCCATGTATTCTGACAGTGGGAAGCCTGCCCCAAGCAGCACAGCGAAGCCGGCAAACTCGCAGCCAAAGCAGGCAAACTCACAGTCGGCTCGTGAGCCCTCGTCGTCACAGACATTTCCTGAGTCAGTGGTGGCCGAGAAGCGGTATTTCATTGAGAAGTTAGCAGCGACTATCTGGAACAACCTTTCTAATCCAGAGATGACCTCTGGGTCTGACAAAATCAATTATACATACATGTTAACTCGTTGTATTCAGGCATGTAAGACAAATCCTGAGTATATATATGCTCCTTTAAAAGAAATCCCTCCTGCTGACATCCCCAAAAATAAAAAACTTCTAACAGATGGTTACGCCTGTGAAGTTAGATGCCAAAATATCTACTTAACCACAGGTTATGCTGGCAGCAAGAATGGGTCCAGGGATCGGGCCACTGAGCTAGCTGTAAAACTCTTGCAGAAACGTATTGAAGTTAGGGTTATCCGACGGAAATTCAAGCACACAATTGGCGAGGACCTTGTGGTGTGCCAGGTTGGTGTGCATTTGTATGAATTTCCTCCGGCTCTGAAACCACCCGAGGAGCTGGTGGTGCTGGCTAAAGATGCCTCAGGGCAGCCAATTTTTAATGCTTCTGCCAAACACTGGACCAATTTTGTCCTTACAGAAAATGCAAATGATGCAATTGGTATCCTTAACAATTCTGCCTCATTCAACAAAATGTCAGTCGAATACAAATATGAGATGATGCCAAATCGCACATGGCGTTGTCGAGTATTTTTGCAGGATCACTGCTTAGCTGAAGGTTATGGAACCAAAAAAACAAGTAAACATGCAGCTGCTGATGAGGCTTTGAAAATCCTTCAGAAAACACAACCCACTTACCCATCTGTCAAAAGTTCACAGTGCCATACAGGCTCTTCCTCTAGGGGGTCTGGCAAGAAGAAAGATATAAAGGATCTTGTCGTTTATGAGAATTCTTCAAATCCTGTGTGCACGCTGAATGACACAGCTCAGTTTAACCGGATGACGGTTGAATATGTCTATGAGAGAATGACAGGCCTCCGATGGAAATGCAAGGTGATCCTAGAGAGTGAAGTGATCGCAGAAGCCATCGGAGTGAAGAAAACCGTCAAATACGAAGCTGCTGGTGAAGCTGTGAAAACCCTCAAAAAGACCCAGCCGACCGTCATTAACAACTTGAAGAAGGGCACTGTTGAAGATGTGATTTCAAGAAATGAAATTCAGGGCCGCTCCGCAGAAGAGGCTTACAAACAACAAATCAGAGAAGATAACATAGGGAACCAGCTGCTGAGAAAGATGGGCTGGACGGGTGGTGGTTTAGGTAAATCTGGCGAGGGCATTCGGGAGCCAATCTCTGTCAAAGAGCAGCATAAGCGGGAAGGGCTTGGGCTTGATGTAGAAAGGGTAAATAAAATTGCCAAGAGAGATATAGAACAGATCATCAGAAACTACGCCCGCTCCGATAGCCACACGGATTTGACTTTCTCTACAGAGCTGACTAACGACGAGCGGAAACAGATCCATCAGATCGCCCAGAAGTACGGGCTTAAGAGTAAGTCTCATGGGGTGGGCCACGACAGGTACCTGGTGGTGGGCAGGAAAAGACGGAAGGAAGACCTGCTAGATCAGCTCAAGCAGGAGGGCCAGGTGGGGCATTACGAGCTTGTGATGCCTCAAGCGAATTGAGGTCTTACTAATTTATTTTGTGAATGCCTAATGAGGCATATCTGTGAATTAAAGAAATGTTCCATGTTCCAGTTGCAGAGTATAATTCGTTCTTAAGATATTTCACCTTGTTCATTTCATATAGTGTGCTTTTATTAGATACTGGAACCTGAAAAATTCTGTCCACTTGTATTAGCTTAAGCCAGCAGATGCTATTGTGCACTTACCATTTGTGTCTTTGATATTGCTGTGTCCCTCAGATTTTAGTAGTCTGTACAAAGCCAGAACGCACATCCAAATGGGATTTCACCCTGAGAAAGAAATTCCCCTTTTAAAGGGCATAGCACAGCAGTCTGCAACAATATGTGAAGTCGATATTAACCTACAGTAAAACTACAGTCTTAATTCCAGACTTAAAATGTCAGATCAGTTTGTATTATCTATTTTCATCTTTGTGTGAAGCCAGTTATAGAATGTTTAACAGTAAATTGTGCTGTACGTGTAAATGTCCCTATCAACTAAATGATGTAAAACTTTCTTAATGTAATTTTGGTGTTCACTTATTTATAACTTCTACCGTGTGGTTTTCAGAATATTGGAAGTGATTTACTGTACCTTGTGATATGTCAGTTTTAACAAATTCTAGTCTTCATGCTGAGAGAGCACTTGAAACCCTTCAGACACTTGGGCTTAAGCTGAAGAAAGGAGCTGGAGCTGCTTGTTCTTGGTGCCTTGCAGAGAGTCTCACAGCAGCCCTCCATTAGCTTTCAGCCGGTTGGATGCGGCCAGTGCTGGGGCAGAGCTGGGCAAAGACCGAAGAGACTGGTGCTTTGATGAAAAGGTCAGTTGGCTGGTTTCTCTCTCAAAAAGCTTATTAGGCTCCAAAAGCCAACTTTGTAACATATTTAAAACGGCTATTTTCGCTTATTTCTGGAATGTAAAAAAGAAGGTATATAAAAAGAGTTAGTGTGTGCTTCCTGAATAAAAAGGAGCCGAAGTTGATCAAAATGGTGGTGTGCTTATTTCTGGGCAGCAGCCTAGTGGCGGCACTTTGGGCCTTTGGAGAGGGGAAGCGGTGTTCGCACACAGCGTTTCAGCGCCAGAGCACGTGTGGATGGACACAACGAGCAGATAGGAACAGGCAGCCGGTCGCCCGCGTGTTATTCGTATGGACCAACATGCTGTCTGCAGCCAAATCTCAGGCTGTTTAATTTTATGTGATTTTGTTTTTGTGTCTCAGATAAACCAAGTATTAATATTCACACTTAATATTCATAACTGAATATTAACATTGAGAGTTGAACACCTCCGATGAAATGATTGGTTGTTTCCAGTGTCTTAAAACATTTAGCGTCACGCTTGACATGTAACTGGCCCACAATGAACAGAAATTTCCTTTCCCCTCTTTTTTATATCTTTATATTAAGAAGCTATCCACTGTAGTTAAGTCAGTATTTTAAAAAATATGAAGGCATTAACTTTTATACCTGGATCTCGGTACCTTTTAATCAGCTGCAATGATTAAGACAGCGATACTTGCTTTCCACCGTCTTCCTAGAGCGCGGCCTTTCCTCATGTGGGTAGGAAGAGAATGAGGTGTACGTTTTATTTAGCACTTAATGTTTTAACAATGGCAGAGGGAACTAAGCTCAAATGTTTATAGATTTTGTAAGACTCATACCAACCCTGAGAAGCTATGGTTCGGTTAGTGAGTTAGGAAAGTCACCCTTCTATTCTCTTGAGTAAGAGTCGCTTTGGGGATTAAAGACTGTGAGAACTCATTTCTCTCGACATTTCTTTCCTCTTCCCAAAATTATTTTTCTGGGGGGCGGACTAGGGGAATGTTACATATAAATCTGGTTTATTTAGATAAGTTCAACAGGACAGAATATTAATGTAGTTATAGTTAAGGTTCCCAAGTAATTGGGCCAAGAATATTTTTGGTTCTGGATTTGAGAGCCCAGATCCCCCAGCTTGTTAGATCAGCTTTGGGATCGATGTGGGAACAGGGTGAAGTCACTGACCTCTGATTGAAAACCAAGTATGCTGGGAAATAAGTTTGGCAAGAATGAGCTGCTGAGAACTTTGCTCTTCAATTTTGTCCCCTATTGTTTCCTGTATTTTCCCTTTCTTTAAAACAGTCATATTTAACCTGGTAACCATACACAGGTACATCAGCAGTTCCATGTTT
Source organism: Saccopteryx leptura (assembly GCF_036850995.1). NCBI lineage: Eukaryota > Metazoa > Chordata > Mammalia > Chiroptera > Emballonuridae > Saccopteryx > Saccopteryx leptura. The sequence continues at coordinate 111,200,300 of NC_089516.1, read as the reverse complement.
TGAGTTATTTAAACACGTTATACTAAGGAACTGTTTTCAGTTATATAAATACATATTCATGTATATACGTATTTATCATTGAATATATTATATAATATGTATATATATAATTGAGTCATACAGATCTTAGATTTTTTTCCATCCACTGTGACTGAAAAATGAATGGAAATTTCATGCCTTCTGTTAAGATCCTCTTTTTAGTAGTATGTAATGAATCACTTTACTACGGGTAACCCCTTAAGCTGGAGACGGGTCCTAAATAAAGGACCCTAATTACAACCTTTGTTCCTCCTCATCCCTCCTTCCCCCCACATCAGCAGTTGCAGATTTGAAGACTCAAGTTTAGATCTATCACTTGAAAAGGAACCTCACATAACCTGTTTTAAATTATATACAGGCAGCCTGTGGTATCTGTTTAAAAAAAAAAGATTGTAAAAAAAAAGGGCAAATTATCATTAAACATCAAATTAATGGTTTCTGGTACCTTTTATCATGGTTTACCATGGGCACGATGCTTTGGGAAGTCAGCTTGTTGGTTGAATGTTGTCAAGTTTAAACAGGGTTACCATACAAAGGAGATTGGGAATAGTGTTTCTCAGGAGGTGTACAAAAGAAAAAATATATCTGCACACTCCTGAGCTTGCCTTATTTTTTTAAGTATGGTTAAGTGTCAATAAGCTACCCAACCACAACAGGATAAAACGGTTCGTGTAACACTGACATATCAAACGGAGACCAATTTAATGTTTCTACGGTGACACAGAAATGGACGTAACGGAAAACAGCACATTTAAGGATGTTGGTCCCAGGTGAAACGAACCGATGAATGTGGCGGTCAGCGTAGAATGAACTCCCCCACACTGAGCTTCCTTGAAGTGTCATGTCTTAAAGGACCAATAGGTACATATACCGTAAAGATTTCATTTTATTTAGTGCTTCCCCAAACAAGTAAAGAGGTGATTTTCCACAAAGTCATTGTCGTCCTTGTCTATGTAAAAAGAAGCAGGTTGCTTTTTAGAAGACAGAGTTTTATTTAAGCACAACTTGATTGAGGGTACTGTACTCCCAAACTTTACACAGGACTGAAAACCCCATTTTATAATGGCTTGGTACTGTTTGTTTTTAACCTTTTATGTAGTACAAACTTCATGTAGTTATCTGGGCCCCCTGACCATCCAGAGTACGAGCGTACATGTGTAAGGCAACATTAAAAAAAAAGCAAATGCATGTTTTTCTTGTTCCCATAAATTGGTTATGAAACAAACATGATTTTAAGTTAATAAAACTGTAACTGGAACTAATTTTATTTTTTGAAAAAAACTCAGTACTCATTGTTAGGATTTTTAAAGAAGCGTATGTCAGGATCAACAAGTTAGGTATCAGTCTGAGGGTGCTGGTGAATATCCAGCTTTATTCCCCCCCTTACCACAATTTCATTCCTTTGAGCGATAATAAATTTGAAGTAGCTTTGTTTTATTTGCTTTACATTCTGTTAAAATGCTTTTTAAAAACATTACTACTCAGGACTAAAAGGTCTTCTCCAACAGTATCTATTCTTTTCCCTCTCCCCAAATCTGTACTTTTGTTTTAACCATGTTTCTTTTAAGGGGGGAAGTGAGTACATATGTGATTCCAATACTACTAAAATTTCATACTGAGCTAAAATATAATTATACCTTGACTACAAAATTTTAAGATTATTTTTATTTACAAGTTTTGAAAAATGTACATTTTTTTTTACATGGGTTACCTGTGCAAAGTTAGATTTAGAAGTAAATGCACAAAATGTGACAATGGAACATTTAGACAAAATATTTACTAGCCTTGTCCCACACTGCTACTTAAAAGTACTGTCTATTCAAAGGTATAAATACCCAAAGAAAGATTGCAAACGATCTGAAGGTTCTTATGATACCGAACGGGAAGAAGAAACTAAAGCATGCAGCATTAACTCAGGATTTGAGTGGAAAATAGTTTGCCACAGATACGCTTCTTTCATTCGGTTAATTAAAACTAAATAGTTAGGGGAGGTTACAAATTTGTTCATCTAAGGTAGCACTGCTCCTTTGAAAAGATGTAAGGATCACAAAGCTTTCCTACCTTAAGAAACTAATGTTTCCATTCCTCTGCTCCCACACCTCTTTAAATAGTCAAAATGCTGAGCCTTCCCACACAGCTGTCCCTAGGTAGCCGTCAGTACAGACAAGCATCGGAGGCTTCGATGTGCGCGTCAGCAACATCACCTTTTCCCCTCGAATACTTTTCTGGCTGCTGGACCCCGTGGCTGTGGGACCCGCAGACAAGGCCCACTGTGGTCTGAAAAGTGGCGTGGTGTGCCCGGTGAGTTTCTTGCCAGGGGAGGGTGTGTCAGTGACTACAACTGCTGTACTCCTTTGGCTGAGTCCTTTTAACATTCTTCCTACCAATGAAAACCATCATGTAATTCATACCGGTTAGGTCTTAGAAACATTGCATTTTGAACATTCATCTCTTTAAAATGCATGTTTGAATGGATTTGTTTCCCTGATTTTGATAGGCCCTATTCCAAACATTTGCTTCTAAATCCAACACAAGTGTTTCAGCCAGGATGAAACACTGCAGCCATCATTTCGTTAAAAATAACATCCTGGTCATCGAGCTCTGCAGAAGCACCACTTGTATAACAATTCATTGGAAAAGCTTAGTGTAAAGTACAGCAGCAAAACGCTGCCCTAAAGCTGGCGATGAGGTCCAACAGAAAAGGACTCAGCATTTGCAATGTTGCACTTAACCCAGGGACAGGACATCTGATCTCATAGAGGGTGTTTCTATGTTCAAGGAGAAGCTAGAAGGGGTAGGAAAAGCTTGGCGAGGGAAGATGAAAACAGCACAATAACTAGTTTGCTTTTAATGAAGTAAATGTAATGACACTGAGGAACAGGAAGATGACAAACATCAATAGATAGTTTCCTTATGCCCAGCCGCCTCTTTCGCTGCCCCCGCGTCAACAGTCACGCCAGCTCTGTTCTACTATCGCCGAAACACGCTTCTCGTATTCCCGCTTGTTCTCCTGGTACAGCTGAGCGGCCTGGCTGTTTGCTGGGCTGTTGGGGTTGGGCTCATCCAGTAGAGACTAGAAAGACAATTTGTAAAAGGTCAGTTCCTCCATGCAAAAACGAAAGAAACAAAACAAAAAACATAAGATACTCAATTGAATTGTTGTAAATCTCATCTAAATTTGCTCTCTTAGCACGCTAATCTCGAGTTACATTAATCTGCTAGTAGCTAGGCAAATATATATATTTTCTGGTGGCTTAGGTCTTAATGACCTACATTTTACCTTAAGTTACAGCTTTCAAAAACAATTCAATTGTTAATATAAACATATAAAAGGCCATAGTTTGTCACATGAAGGAAAATTCACCTGTATGGATGTTAAAATAGAAGACACGTCATAAGTTGGACTCCAACGGTTCTGAAGTATGTCCAGACATATACTACCGTCTGCATAGACTAAGGGCAGAGAAGTATGTTAAACATAATAAAACCATTAAGGCTTTTACAGCAGAATCAAGATAAATAAAGTCAAGAAACCTTTGCTCTTGAGGTTTAGGATCCTAAGCTACTTCGTAGTTAACCTTCCTAAAAAGTCATCAGCATTACTAGTGAAATAATCAGGAGAATGTCAAGTGGAATCAGTACAGAATGGGAAGATAGTTTGGGCTCCTTCTGAAGACTGCCCTATTCTCCAGGAAATCCTAAACATTTTCTGACAGGGTCCGTAGGCACCCACAGACTTGTGAGAAATTCACTCCATCAAATTTGTAAACTGAATCTTCTATATGAAATAACAAAAGATAGCTCTATGTTCACAAGGTTTCGTGTTGGTATGAAGGTAATATCTGATACCCTGGAAAATACTTTATTAACCTGAATAAAAGGCAAGCTCTTCTAGGCTTTCTACTAGGAAACAAAAAAAAGAAGGAAAGGAAATGCTAAGTTAGAATCACCTGCAGTGTTTCAGAGTACACACTGGATACCTGGCCTTCCAGAGTCTGACATGCAGTACGCCTGGAGTGGTGCCAGAGCATCTTTATTTTTAAAAGGTTCTGTGGTAATTCTGATCTGCATCCAAAGTTGAAAACTATTGTCTTAAACACTAGTGAAAAAATTACAACACAAGACTACCTCAATCAGACCTCACATGAGAAGGAAATCTCCAGAGCATCTTTATTTCTGTTTAATAAGTACATGAGAAAGAGCATCAAAACCAGGATGCTCTCTGATTCCAAAGAAAGGCCAAGTAGCTTTCCTGCTCTAGTTTTCGGACCACAGCCCCAGACAGCAAGAGTGTCCCGGAACAAGTCCAGTTTTCAGGAAACCTCAGATTGCCGAAATATTAGAGTACCACAAACAAATCCATAGGAAATGTGGAATACCTCCCGAATGAACAGGACGTTAATTTAAATACTGTATTAAAAGTGATACTTGCCATTTGGATGAAACATCTTAGAGACAAATCTGACCGTAGGCGGTTTATTTGGATATTCCTCAGTGAATTCTATTATAAGCTTAAATGTTCCTGTAGTTAGAAAAGAAAGGTTTAAAAAAACATAGTTATCACTTTGTTCAGGAGCACTTTGTTTTTAATACTTTTAATACTATGTGACTTTTTTTCAACTCTTAAATGAAATAATGCAAAGATACAGGGAGACTAAGAGCTACATCTCCAGAAATTGCTCTAAAAATTGACAATGATATACCACCCAAAGATGATGACTTTTTGTTTTGTTTTGTAACTATTCTCCTCTAAACTTAAATACAGCCACCTCAAACTCAAAATTACTACCTGTGGTGTAACTTGAACCACTGTACATTTTGAAGACATCCTTAAAATGACAAGAAACTAGAGCCTAAATTTGGCCTTCTTCCTTCAGAAAACCGGAAGACATCAGGGTCTATTTGCATCAGCTGCCATCTTAAACTCTCCGAAGGTTTTTAAAATGGACTAGAAAGGCTCTGGCCGGTTGGCTCAGTGGTAAAGCATCAGCCTGGCGTGCAGAAGTCCCAGGTTCGATTCCCGGCCAGGGCACACAGGAGAAGTGCCCATTTGCTTCTCCACCCCTCCCCCTCCTTCCTCTCTGTCTCTCTCTTCCCCTCCCGCAGCCGAGGCTCCATTGGAGCAAAGATGGCCCGGGCACTGGGGATGGCTCCTTGGCCTCTGCCCCAGGCGCTAGAGTGGCTCTGGTCGCAACAGAGCGACGCCCCGGAGGGGCAGAACGTCGCCCCCTGGTGGGCGTGCCGGGTGGATCCCGGTCGGGCACATGCGGGAGTCCGTCTGACTGTCTCTCCCCATTTCCAGCTTCAGAAAAATACAAAAAAATAAAAAATAAAAAAATAAAATGGACTAGAAAGAATAGGATTACAGAGGTCCAAAAATCAATGCTAGAAAAAAAGTCAATAATCAAATTATTTTTAAAATAGAAGGTAATATGTATAAAAGTATTCACTGGTTCCTTTCAATGTAATGGCAACTCTAGAGTGAAGACATAATAGGATGTAAGCCAGAGAAAACTTCACAGTTCCTCTCATAACCCTTAAGTATGACTCACAAGGCACTTCCCTCTAAAATCAACTCAGTTATTCACACTACTGGAGGGAATTAATGGCAGAAATAATTTAAAAATCACATTAGATTACATTCATGTCTCCAGAAGATTTAGCTAATAATGCTTGTTTAGGTTACTATTGAAGTGAATTTATTTTTCTGGAATATATGTCAACTAAGGTAGCAGAAGGCCCTGAAGCATACTAGATTGTAGACTTAGAGGGGAAAACTAGATTTCATTCAAGAATTGTAGGATTGCGCCTGACCAGGCGGTGGTGCGGTGGTGCAGTGGATAGAGCGTTGGACTGGGATGTGGAAGGACCCAGGTTTGAGACCCCGAGGTCACCAGCTTGAGTGCAGGCTCATCTGGCTTGAGCAAGGCTCACCAGCTTGGACCCAAGGTCGCTGACTCAAGCAAGGGGTTACTTGGTCTGCTGAAGGCCCGAGGTCAAGGCACATATGAGAAAGCAATCAATGAACTAAGCTGTCGCAATGCGCAACGAAAAACTGATGATTGATGCTTCTCATCTCTCTCCGTTCCTGTCTGTCTGTCCCTATCTATCCCTCTCTCTGACTCTGTCTCTCAAAAAAACAAACAAACAAAAAACTAAGGTGTTGCAATGAGCAACAAAGAACTGATGATTGATGCTTCTCATCTCTCTGTTCCTGTCTGTCTGTCCCTGTCTATCCCTCTGACTCTCTCTGTATATATATATAAAAAAAAATTGTAGGATTGCCTGACCAGGTGGTGGCACAGTGGGTAGAGTGTCGGACTGGGATGCGGAGGACCCAGGTTTAAGACCCTGAGGTCACCAGCTTGAGCCCAAGGTCACTAGCTTGAGCAAGGCATCAGAAGGTCTGCTGTACCGCCCCTGGGTCAAGGCACATATGAGAAATCAATCAATGAACTAAGGTGCCGCAACAAAAAATTGGTGCTTCTCATCTCTCTCCCTTCTTGTCTGTCTGTCCCTATCTGTCCCTCCCTCTGATCTCTGTCTCTGTGAAAAAAAAAAAAAGAAATGTAGGATGGTCCTGGCCAGTCGGCCCAATGGTAGAGCATAGGCCTGGCGTGTGGATGTCCCAGGTTTGATTTCCTATCAAGACACACAGGGGTGCCCTGGCCAGTTGGCTCAGTGGTAGAGCATCGGCCTGGTGTGCAGGAGTCCTGGGTTCGATTCCCGGCCAGGGCACACAGGAGAAGCGCCCATCTGTTTCTCCACCCCTCCCCCTCTCCTTCCTCTCTGTCTCTCTCTTCCCCTCCTGCAGCCGAGGCTCCATTGGAGCAAAGTTGGCCCCGGCACTGAGGATGGCTCTGTGGCCTCTGCCTCAGGCACTAGAATGGCTCTGGTTGCAACAGAGTAATGCCCCAGAGGGGCAGAGCATCACCCCCTGGTGGGCATACCGGGTGGATCCTGGTCGGGCGCATGCGGGAGTCTGTCATCTGTCTGACTGCCTCCCCATTTCCAGCTTCGGAAAAAAGCAAAAAAAAAAAAAAAAAGACACACAGGAAAAGCAACCATCTGCTTTACCCCCCTCTCCTCTCTCTCTCTTCCCCTCTCGCAACTGGCCAGGGCGCTGAAGACGGCACCATGGCCTTGCCTCAGGCGCTAAAATGGCTCCAACTGCAACAGAGCAACAGCCCAGATGGGCAGAGCATTGCCCCCTAGTGGGCTTGCTGTGTATATCCCGGTCTGGGCGCATGGGGGAGGGAGTCTGTCTCTCTGCCTCTTCACTTTTCACTTAAGGTACAAAATTAAAAAAAAAAAATGTAGGATGATGTGATTTGGGGAGATTTATTTTCTCTAAAATGTTATTTTAAATTTGATTTAAATTCAAAACAATTGGGCAACTATTTTCCTGACTGAAATCTCTTCAAGTAAATTTATGGAATCATTTACCATCTGGTATAAGGTGACACATGTTCTACTATGTTACTTTGGTACACTTAATAAATCACTTACTCTAATACAACAGATCACACTTCAGATAACAGTATAATTTGTTGCTGATTCCTTCAGAGTAGGCAATTTATTTCCTTCTTGCTTCCATTAATAGGTTTATTACCACTAACTGAAAAGTTTGTTTTCTACCAGCAAGCACAAAGGGAACAACTGGATAACAAAGTTGCCCTTGGCATGAACATGTATCTGTTTCAGACTAATTTAAAGTGTAACATGCAGAGACTCTGGACAAGAAAAAAACAAACATTTTGGAATGGACAAACATGCTATAGAGCACAGGTAGTCAACCTTTTTATACCTACGGCCCACTTTTATATCTGTTAGTAGTAAAATCTTCTAAACGCCCACTGGTTCCACAGTAATGGTGATTTATAAAGTAGGGAAGTAACTTTATAAAATTTATAAAGCAGAGTTACAGCAAGTTAAAGCATATGATAATAATTACTTACCAAGTACTTTATGTCAGATTTTCACTAAGCTTGGCAGAATAAACCTTTATAAAACAACTTACTATAGTTAAATCTATCTTTTATTTATACTTTGGTTGCTCCGCTACCGCCCACCATGAAAGCTGGAACGCCCCCTAGTGGGCGGTAGGGACCAGGTTGACTACCACTGCTCTAGGACATCAGAGCGTACTTCACCTTTATCGCCACCTGGCCATAAATCTTCCCCTTTTTGAGGAAGAAATCATAGTTTTCCTTTTCAGTACTACTGATATAATATGCAAAAAAAAGTGGGAGTCGGTGTTAGAGAGTTCAAAACTTGGAGCTTCCTTATGTCTCTCAAGTGTAAACACATTTGGCTCAATGCTGAAATCTGATAAAATGATAGATAAGAGATGCATCATCAAGGCATTGATTGCTCTAAATCGGGGCGGGTATCATAGCACACGGAGTTCTCAGGTACTTTAAATTAAAACCACCATTAAATATAGTATCTCAAGGTAGTAAAACAACACAATGCAGGCATAAGTGGCACTTTGAAGTCACACTGACCTGGGCTCAAACCCTTGTCATGCTACTTACTAGCTGTGAAGTCTTGGGGAAGCCACTCAACTCGATCTCAAGCTCCTCATCTGTACAATGGGGTTAATAATAGTACCCACCACAGAACACTGCTGTGAAGTTTCAATGAGGGAAGTATGCACAGTGACACAAAGGAAGTGCTCCACAAATATTAATAGTTCTGAAGTTTCAAGACCCAGGTGAAGGAGGTAAAGCCCCCAAATCTAAACTTCATTATTAGTAAGAAATATACAATTAATGGATTCAAGTATTAAATAGGACTTTATCTGTGACCTGGATCAAACAAATTAAATGCAAGCTGAGTACCTATGTTGGTGGCTCTCAATACCCTTGACTTGAACTGTCTGCCTAATACTTGCCCAGAAGTTCAACAAGACACTTACCTAGCTACCAACGAAGAGCCAAGTCTTTTAAAGCGGCTGACTATTCTGAGAAGTGCAACGGAGTGCTTATGTCTACTTGCACATAAATGAGGACTTATGCAAATACTCCAAATACTTATTTAAAAGGGGATATTTCATATCCCCAGCCACACTGAACAATCAGAGCCTCTAGTATAACCCTCAGTTCCATTTCTGAGATCCGAAACTATTGTTAAAGAAATTTAAAATCCTAGCATTAATATGCAATTGAGACTAGTGTATTCTCTGAATAGCTGGAAGGCTTTAAAGCAACTGAAAATGTAAGCCTCGCCATAGTACACAATCTGGACTGATTTTGTTCCAGTCCCTGAGCAGGCCAAAACATTGTGAGGAAAGGATCGATCTATCGATACATAGGAACCAGGAAAATGACATAAACGTGTTAAATGGCTGGTGTCTGGCAATAGGGAGTGATATGGTTAAACTAAAGAATGGATGTTCTGCTAAAAACATTCACAAAATCAGATTTTTTAAAATACTGGGGTGGCCAAAGAAAACACCTCTGCGGACGTTTTCTGCCATTTTTCCATCAGATTATGACCCCTGAAAGGAAAGCAGAGTACATGTCCTTGAAACATTTTTTTTGATGACTAAAAATTCTGATCTTTAAGATAACACCCTTAAACGAATCACTTAAAATCCACTAAGGGTGTTTTTAAGTGATTCGTTTAAAAAAAAAATCTTACACCCAAATTCTTAATTATTATGCAAAGCAAACTAGTATCTCACTGTGTCTGTTAACAATTTTTAGATGATGTGGAGAATGATTTATTCCGTAGCCTTTGTATTAGCATAATACCCACAATTTTTTCGAGGAAGCATTGCCCCCGCAGGGCTTTGTTTAGTGGTGTAAGCTCTCGGAAACATTTCCCTCTCCTCCAAGTCTGTGGAGTTAAATCAGAGTTGTTTGCTTCTAAGATTTTATCTCTTTAACTAGGGTCTGGCTATTCCAGAAACTTCCACTATAAATGGTTTTCAGGAAAGCAGCAGCAAAAAAAAAAAAAAAAGTCTGGGGGGCTGTTATTTTATCTAATACATTAGAAGTAGCAAAATCAACTATGCCACCTGTCCCTAATCAATCTTTTCCAGTATATTAGCTAAGCGTAAATGAGGGGTATTAACAAATGGTCAAAATCTTTTTGCAGCCACAGCCAGTGTTCTAGACGCCCGAGGAAGCATTCTTGGATAGCAGACTACTCAAGAGAATGAATCAGACAAGAGTACTGTTGTTTAGCCTGCGTAATTCCGTTCAGTAATGCCAGGATAGAGATACACATCATCAAAAATAGAGTCAGTAATGTCAAGAGGGAAAGTCCAGGTAGGTAATGGATTCTATAAGTACCTTTTCAATTCATACCACTTAAAACAAGAGTAGCACCATTAAAATATTTAAGTATCCAACCCCCAGCAAAATGATGTACTATTAATAAAGCTGTGCCCAACATAAAGGAGTCTAAGTAAAATCAGGAAGAAAAAAAAAAGTCATTGAAAACACAGCCTGCTAAAGCAAATACACAGTTAATCTGCACATAAAACTTAGGTAGGAAGAACTAGCACGAATCCCACAGAGCAAAATTCAGTCTGGCTATGGATCAGCTCAAATGAGTTACCGCACCAAAGAATTGCCTTCAGGATCCCTTTCTCCTGCTGTCATGTCTTTTTATTGGAACACCGAGGAGCAGTGATATTTACCCAGGGAATGAACGTAGACAGGAAGGTAAAAGTATTCGGGTGAATGTCTGCAGCGTCCTAGGGAAATCTGAGTATTTGAAACAAATTATAGAATCTGTTGATACTGTCCCAGCTCACAACATCTTGTGGACTGGTAGCATCAAAAAGCAACAAAGTTGCCAACATAAGTATGTGCTCAGTAGTTTTCAAAAATGTTTTTGTTCCCACCTTCAAAGTGAGTTACATGCGTGTGTGTACACTACACGACTAAAAGAAGATAACTCATTGAGAAAAGAATAACAGAAAGATTCTTTCCTTTTAAAAAATACCTCAAATATTAAAGATGTCAAACAGTAGTTCAAATACTTTTAATCATCTTTTAAGTGAATGAAACTTTCAAAAAAAAAAAAAAAACAAACAAAACCCACACGCACAATTAGGTGCACATAAAACTGTGTCCATGTGAATTTCCTAGTTGTGATACAGTAACATAGCCCTTCAGATGTTACCAAAGGAGGGCTTGGGGGAGGTCGGTGAAGGGTAGACCGTGTCCCTGCTCTATTATGTATTATAACTGCACATAAATCTGTAATTACCTCAAAGTAGAAAGTTTTTAAAGAAAAAGTCAAAAGCAATTAATATGTGTGTTTCTTATGGTCAAATCTAAATCTGTAAAAACTCATTTTAAAATAAGAAATGATATTATACTCAAACTGGCCATTAAAAACCCATTTTCGAGCAGTGAAAGTGGCAGGCATTCAATGCCATATTGTAGAAAACAGAGCTGTGTGCAAGGATGCTCGCATCCCTTCGGTGTCCAAAGAACATATTAAGAATGTGCTGTCCCTACTTCCTGCCCTTGTGGTCGAGTGCTAAGCAGATGTCTATCAGCAAGTGGTTGGCTTGATACTAACTGCGTATCTTGGTGGGGGCTGAATTTTACAGATCAAAGCCCAGACCTCAAAAGTCCTTAATAACAGGGCTGTGATGCTCCTTTCAAAAAGTGATTGCCTTCCTCACAAATCTTTTTAAAGTAAGCCAGAAAAAAGGTGCAACTGTAGTCAAGTAGACAATAGCCAGAGCAACATGCCACACAGCGGGTCCCAGTCGGGCCTCCGGGGGGCAGGGGCTAGGGAGCAACGGGGTCCTAATCCTAGGAGGAGGCACTTCCGGGGCGACCGGGGACCCTTCCCCCAGGCGCTCAGGCTCCTGAAAGGGGTGTAAAGAAACTCTTACCATCTTCAAACGGGGTCCCTTCAGGCCTGCAACACAGACAAAAAGAGTCAGTTCCTGCCTCAGGGGTTCCTGGCTCCCATTTTAGGACACGGCTGTGCCCTGCTCTGCCCAGCTCTGCCCACTCCACCTCAGGGAAAGCACCGGCCCGGCCCCCGGCCCCGGCCCCGGCCCCGGCCCCGGGCCCCCACGGAGGGATGTGCCAGGCTCCGGAGCCCAGCGCAGGCCGGCCGCCGCGCCCGCCCCGCCCCCCTGAGAGAACCCCGCACGGCTCCCCTGACAGCGGGAGCCGAGCTAATCGAGGCACAGGCTCCGGGGAGGCGCTAGGCCCGGCAGCCCCCGGCGCTGCCCCTCTGCCGCCCCGCCGCCGCCAGGGGCCGCCTCGCAGCCCCCACGGCTCGCCAACGCCCGGGACACACACTCACCCGAAAATGACCGCGTTCCACACCATTATGTTGTTCTCGGACGGAGCCCCGCTGACGCCGGCTGGGGGGTCCTCCTGCAACCTTCAGAGAAACAGAGCGGGGCCCGGTCCCGCAGCCGCCCCGCCCGCCCCCCGCCCGCCCCGGACCCGCCCTGCGTCCCGCCGGCCGCCCCGGCCGCCGCGGTCCCCGATGGCTACCTCTTGAAGTCCCGCATGAGGCGCCGCCGAGCCGGGGTAGACATATCGCGAGTGGGGTCAGGGCTGGGGCATACACCGAGCTCTCCGGTCCCGGCGGATGGAGAGGGGGCCGAGGAGGCGGAAGACTCCGAAGAACCTGGGGAGGAGGCGCCCAGAGGCACAGCACTGCCCCTCTCAAGTCGAGGGTCGGTCTGGCGCCGGCTGAGCACCACCCCAGAGTAGACAGGGGCTGAACCAACCTGGAGGGAACGAGGGGGGGATGGAACGCCTGACGCCGGACAGGCCGTACCAACGCGGGCGGGCGGGGGGAGGAAAGTTGCTGAGGTCATTAAACCCTGGCTGAGCGGCGGGGTCTGAGCGGCGAGCTCCTGGGGGAACGAAAGCCTACAATTCCTCAGGATTGGGTGGCGGGATCGGCTCGATCCCCACCTGCTAAGTCTAGTACGAACCCTGGGGAGCTTTTTTTGATTCCTCTCTCTCCTCTACCCTACCCTCCCTTCCCCCTCTCCTTGATCCCCACCTGCTAAGACTAGTACGAACTCTGGGGAGCTTTTTTGGATTCCTCTCCTCTCCTCTCCTCTCCTCTCCTCTCCTCTCCTCTCCTCTCCTCTCCTCTCCTCTCCTCTCCTCTCCTCTCCCCTCCCCTCCCCTCCCCTCCCCTCCCCTCCCCTCCCCTCCCCTCCTCTCCTCTCCCCTCCCTTCCCCTCCTCTCCTCTCCTCCCCTCCCCTGCCCTCCTTTCCTTTCCTCTCCTCTCCCTCCTCTCCCTCCCTCTCCTCCCCTCCCCTGCCCTCCTTTCCTCTCCTCTCCTCTCCCCTCCCCTCCCTTCACCTCCTCTCCTCTCCTCCCCTCCCCTGCCCTCCTTTCCTTTCCTCTCCTCTCCCTTCCTCTCCCCTCCCCTCCCCTCCTCTCCTCTCCCCTCCCCTCCCTTCACCTCCTCTCCTCTCCTCACCTCCCCTGCCCTCCTTTCCTTTCCTCTCCTCTCCCTCCTCTCCCTCCCTCTCCTCCCCTCCCCTGCCCTCCTTTCCTCTCCTCTCCTCTCCCTCCTCTCCCTCCCTCTCCTCCCCTCCCCTGCCCTCCTTTCCTCTCCTCTCCTCTCCCTCCTCTCCCTCCCTCTCCTCCCCTCCCCTGCCCTTCACTCCTCTCCTCTCCCTCCCTCTCCTCCCCTCCCCTGCCCTCCTCTCCTCTCCTCTCCCTCCCTCTCCTCCCCTCCCTTGCCCTCCTCTCCTCTCCTCTCCCTCCCTCTTCTCCTCTCCCCTCCCCTCCCTTCACCTCCTCTCCTCTCCTCCCCTCCCCTACCCTCCTTTCCTCTCCTCTCCTCTCCCTCCCTCTTCTCCCCACCCCTCCTCTCCTCTCCTCTCCTCTCCCTCCCTCTCCTCCCCTCCCCTGCCCTCCTTTCCTCTCCTCTCCTCTCCTCTCCTCTCCTCTCCCTCCCTCCCCTCCCCTCCCCTCCTTTCCTCTCCTCTCCTCTCCCTCCCTCCCTCTCCTCCCCTCCCTCTCCTCCCCTCCCCTGCCCTCCTGTCCTCTCCTCTCCTCTCCCTTCCTCTCCTCCCCTCCCCTCCCCTCCTTTCCTCTCCTCCCCTTGCCTCTCCTCCCCTCCTTTCCTCTCCTCTCCCTTCCTCCCCTCCCCTCCCCTCCCTTCCCCTCCCCTCCTTTCCTTTCCTCTCCTCTCCTCTCCCTTCCTCTCCTCCCCTCCCTCCTTTCCTTTCCTCTCCTCTCCTCTCCCTTCCTCTCCTCCCCTCCCCTCTTTCCTTTCCTCTCCTCTCCTCTCCTCCCCTCCCCTCCCCTCCCCTCCCCTTTTTTCTTATCTCTTTCAGTCCATTTTTTTTCTTTTATTATTTTTTTTTAGACCAGATAACTTAAAGGGCACCCTGTGGCTGGGAGAAGAAGGATGGAAATCCCAAACTACAGGAGGAGGGAGAGGGCAGAGGCAAACCCAACGGTTCTCAGAAAGCGGGACCTGCGGGTGCATGCATATCCCCTGCAGACACAGGGGACTGGGGAGGTTAAATCATTGAAGATCCAAAGAATAAACGGGCCTCCATTACGAGAGGGGCTGTTGGTTCCTTTTCTGTGGGATGACTGTGAGGGATTTGGGTGCCAACTTTGAGGCTGATGATCACCCCAAAGCAGAATGAAATGCTGCTGTGTGTCCTGGGGGAGGAAAAGAGAGTTTAAGGCAAGAATGAGATTTTAGCTCTGTGTACTCACAATTTGGCTCTGGAACCACATTTCTCCTTTGCAGATAAACGAACCAACGAATGTCCAACTGCAGAGAATGGCAAAGGCAGTGGGTCTGAAGTACAAGTAATGGGAAGATGGGCACGAAAAGTTGCAGATTTCAAGGAAGAGTCACAGTTAAGATGCAGACCTGCAAAAGCAATGACAGTTTTAAAGAATAACTTTCAATGGTAAACCCCAAGTAACTTAGAAGTTAGGCAAAATACTCATTTCAGAATTTTTGGCCCTGGCTGGGTAGCTCAGTTGATTAGAGCATTGTCTCAATATGCCAAAGCTGCTAGTTTGATCCCCGGTCAGGACACATACAAGAAGCAACCAATGAATGCATAAATAAGTAGAACAAATTGATCCTTCTCTCTCTCTCTCTCTCTCTCTCTCTCTCTCCTCAATAAAAAAAATGCTTATAAGAATTTTGGATGCCCCTGACCAAATGGTTCAGTTGGTTAGAGTGTCCACCCATAGCATACAGGTTGCCAGTTTGATTTCCGGTCAGGGCACATACAGGAGCAGATCGGTGTTCCTCTTTCTCTGTTCCTCTCTCCCTGACTCCCTCTAAAGAAGTAAATATCCCTGGTTGGTTGGCTCAGTGGATAGAGCATTAGCCTGGCATATGGCTGTCCTGGGTTCAATTCCCAGTCAGGACACACATGAGAAGCAACCATCTGCTTCTCTCCTCCTCCCACTCCCCCTTCTCTCCCTCTTCCCCTCCTGCAGCCAGTAACTCGATTGCTTTGAATCTCGGCCACAAGCGTTGATCGAATGATCTCAGCACATCAGCCTCAAGTGCTAAAAATAGCTTGGTAGATTTGAGCATCGGTCCCAGATGGGGGTTGCTGCTGGATGCCAAGTGAATGCTAGGTCGGGGCACATGCAGGAATCTGTCTCACTATCCCCTCTCTCAAATAAATAAATAATTTTCAAAAATATGAGAAAAGTAAGTTTAAGTCCTGGACAGCTTTGAATGCCAAGCCAATGGATTTCTTGGAAGATGGATGAGCAGGAAAGAGGCATGATTAGAGCTGTGTTAATCAGACATTGATCCCAGGAAAGCAGCCAGGGATTCTTGGAGTATTCTAGACCAGTGGTCCCCAACTCCCAGGCCACGGACCAGTACTGGACCGTGGGCCATTTGGTACCGGTCCACAAAGAAAGAATAAATAACTTACATTATTTCCGTTTTATTTATATTTAAGTCTGAACAATGTTTTATTTTTAAAAAATGACCAGATTCCCTCTGTTACATCCATCTAAGACTCACTCTTGATGCTTGTCTCGGTCACATGATACATTTATATGTCCCACCCTAAAGGCCGGTCCATGAAAATATTTTCTGACAAACCAGTCCGTGGCCCAAAAAAGGTTTGGGACCATTGTTCTAGACCAGAAATACCAAACCAGGCAGTGACAATAAAAATGGAAATGGAAAGAGACTTAGCAACAGAATGACTATGGGGGCAAGACAGAAGGAAGAGTCAACATGGCTGGAGTTCTAGGTCCAAAGACAGCTGGAGGTTTGAAGGTGCCATTAACAGAATTAGGAAATAAAGGGGGAGGGGAAGTTTTGGGAGAAGACTTACTGAGTTCGTGGGATGGTGAGACATATACACGAAGATGTCCACAATGCGCCTGACCAGGCGGTGGCACAGTGGATAGAGCATCGGACTGGGATGCGGAGGACCCAGGTTCAAGACCCCTGAGGTCGCCAGCTTGAGTGCGGGCTCATCTGGTTTGAGTGAAGCTCACCAGCTTGGACCCAAGGTCACTGGCTTGAGCAAGGGGTTATTAGCTCTGCTGTAGCCACACACACACACACACACACACACACCCCGTCAAGGCACATATGAGAAATCAATCAATGAACAACTAAGGTGTTGCAATGAAAAACTGATGATTGATGCTTCTCATCTCTCTCCGTTTCTGTCTGTCCCTATCTATTCCTCTCTCTGACTCTGTCTCTGTAAAAAAAAAAAAAAGGATGTCCACAATGTACCAGATGTGCAGAAATTTGTTTCTAACATGGGAGGTGGGAGACACTTGACAGTAGTAGTAATTCTAGCTGCTGCTTAACAACAGGTACTTTCATGTCAAGGATTTATATGTCCCATTAACTCCAAACTCTAAGTTAGGGCAAGTCTCCCTAAGATCCTTACATTATGGCTGTGGTGGGAAGAGGGTATAAAAATCAATTTTGAAAACCTTTCCCCTCATCTAGAAACTTGGACTAATACACACATATGAAACCTACAAAAGCAAACCTGTTCCTTTTCTATTGCTGCTTAATAAATCAGCACAAGGTGTTGGCCCAGTTCAGTTCTTGGTGGCTGTAAGACTAAGGCCCCCATTTCCTCACTGGCTTCCAGCCAGGGACCCTGCCCAGCTCGTAGAGGTCTCCCGCGTTGCTTGCCATGTGGTCTATTCCATCTTCAAAGTCAGCAACAGAGAAATCTCTCTCCCATCCAATCACTTTCACATTCTGAATCTCTTCACGAAGAGCCCAGTTCACTTTAAAGGTTTATCTGATTAGGTCAGGCTCACCCCAGATAGTCTCCTATCTGAAAATCATCTGACTTGTGGCCTTCATTACAACTGCAAAATTCTCCTCACAGCAGAACCTAGATTAGTTCCTGAGTGAATAACTGAAAGAGAGTGTGTGTACCTCAATAGCCAGGAATCTTTTTATAGTAATTTTATTTATTGATTTCATAGGAAGAGGAAGGAGGGAGGGGGAGAGAGAGAGAGAGAGAGAGAGAGAGAGAGAGAGAGAGAGAGAGAGAAACATCAAACATCAATCCATTCCTGTATGTGCTCTGACCTGGGAATTGAACCAGCAACCTCTGTGCTTCGGGTGATGCTCTAACCCACCGAGCTATCCGGTCAGGGCATAGCCAGGAATCTTGAGAGAGGAGTGGCACTTTAGAATTCTGCCTACCAGAGCAGCAGCAAGATATGTAGCAGAAGCGTGTGCATCCACAAATGATGAGGGGCTGCGCAGCAGGCCACCCATCAGTCTGGTGAGGTTAGAACAAGCTTCCTTGGAATGGATCAATTTCAACTTTGTTTCAAAAGCCATGAAAGCAGGGCTTGGGAGAGAAGCACTCAATCAGTTTCTACGATAGTAACAAGGACGCGGAGCTAATCCATGTCCTGGGGATAGTGGGCAGATTAACATGGCTGATAGAGAATAAGGAGACCTACGCCTGACCAGGTGGTGGCGCAGTGGATAGAGCGTCGGACTGGGATGCGGAAGGACCCAGGTTCGAGACCCCGAGGTCGCCAGCTTGAGCGCAGGCTCATCTGGCTTGAGCAAAGAGCTCATCAGCTTGGACCCAGGGTCACTGGCTCCAGCAGGGGGTTACTCGGTCTGCTGAAGGCCCACGGTCAAGGCACATGTGAGACAGCAATCAATGAACAACTAATAAGGAGACCTACTCTTGGAAAAGTGAAGGTGACAGAAGTTTATTAAATGCCCTCGAATGCAAGGATGAGGATGTTAGGCCTGCTAGGCAGCTTTCATAAGTGTTTGAGCCTAAGAAAGATGTGCTGAGAACATCCTACTGAGAAGCGGTACACAATGTACCAGAGAGTAAGAAAGAGACTGGAAGCTCCTGACGCTGGATACAAACGTCTGAAAGTCATCAAAGGCTAGAGATGCATTTGGATTTTTTGTGGCTTTGTCTGTTTTCTGAAATTTCTTTTCTCTTCCTTTCATGGATCACCTAACCGGGAATACTCAGGAGCATGAACCCATGGCACCAGGACAGGGAGAGCACGCTGCCTTGCATTGCAGGAACACAGCACCCCCACAGCCCTCGTCGGAAGCGCGTTGTCATAGCAATCAGCAGCACAGGAGAGTGTTCTCCAGCACAGAAGATTATCAGGCTAGCACATACTAACTATAGCAGAGTTGGCCAAGCCGTCCTTCCACCCCTTCTCACCTCTATATCTTGAAGAAATAACCTCTTCAAAGCCAAGCATCCCTCTTGCCCCAAGAGCAAGGGTAAAAAAAACTAGAAGTCTGCCTGACCAGGCAGTGGCACAGTGGCTAGAACATCAGACTGGGATGTAGAGGACCCAGGTTCAAAACCCCAAGGTTGCCAGCTTGAGCATGACCTCACCAGCTTGAGCAAGGGGTCGCTGGTTTGAGCATGGGATCATAAACATGACCCCATGGTCGCTGGCTTGAGCCCAAGGTCGCTGGCTTGAGCCCAAGGTTGCTGGCTTGAGCCCAAGGTCGCTGGCTTGAGCCCACGGTCGCTGGCTTGAGCCCAAGGTTACTGGCTTGAGCAAGGGGTCACTCGGTCTGCTGAAGGCCCTGGTCAAGGCACATATGAGAAAGCAATCAATAAACAACTAAGGTGCTGCAACGAAGAATTGATGCTTCTCATCTCTCTCCCTTCCTGTCTGTCCCTCTCTGTCCCTCTCTCTGACTCTCTGTCTCTGTCAAAACAACAACAAGAACAAAAAACAACTAGAAGTCCTTTTCAGTCTAAAGTGTCTTAGCAACACAGCATCAGGGAAGAGGAAAAATAATTCCAAATTCTCTTTTTGGCAAGGATTTGAGAAGTTTCCTAAAAGGCAGACTGTGAAATATAGGAGTATGGGGCTAGAATTTCACTCATGAAGCTTTCAAAATGCAGACTAGCTAGATTGTGATTTTCCTGAACTATTTTGGATTGGAAGGAGAGAACGGATAAACTATCATTTCCTGCCTATGAGGCTGTGAGTTTTTATTTCTGTTAGCCAGTGAAGGCAAGGAATTTTATTTTTCTATAGTTTTCACTCTATTGGTCAAATGCGGTACACAGGGCAACCAAGAAACAACAGAAAATAAAGTCAAAAGGTCTTTCTTGACTCCAGTAATCTCAGAAGACAACTCAAGAGAATCATTGGAAACAATTGGTCACATTGTGGTTTTTGGCAATAAAAGTAGTAGTATGCTGTTCAGCTATAGCCCCTAGGACACAGGAAGAGAAGGGGGAGGGGATGGAAGGAGGGAGAGGAGAAAGAAAAAGTGCAGTTTAGTGAAATGGGGAAATTCGGGCATGAACAGGATTTTACTACCAGCTGAATTGTTCAATCAAGAGAAAAGAAGGCATGATATAGTAGGCTGCATAATGCTCCCCCAGCCCCCCTCAAGACCTCCGCGTCCTAATCTCTGCAATCTCTGCATACCGTATCTTAAATTGACAAGGCAACTTTGCAGCTGTGGTTAAATTTAAGAGACTTGAGAAAGGGAGGTTATCCAGGATTAAATTGGTGGGCCTGGTATAATCATGAGGGTCCTTATACAAGGGAAGGAGGAGTCCTAATTCAGAGAGAAGGCCATGTGACAATGGAACCAGAAACTGGAGTGAGACAGCCACAATCCAGGAAGCGAAGGAACATGGAAGCCTCTAGAAGCTGGAGGAAGCAGAGTGGATCCTCCCCTGGAGACTCTAGGAGCAGCCAGCCCTGCTGACATCTTGATATGAGACCAGAGAGATTGATTTTGGACTTTTTGACCTCCAGGACTGTAACAGTAAATTTGTGTCTCTTAAGCCACTAGATAGTTTGTATAGCAGCCACAGGGAACATGACTACATTGTTGCACATGGGAATTCAATCGAAACAGCTACATCCACCAAATCAAACCTGCCATCTTTTTTCCTATGGCCTGCAAGCTGTATCTTTAAATGGTGGAAAAGGACCAAAAGAAGAATAATACTTAATAATATTTCATGACACATAAAGGCTATATGATATTTAAATTTCAATGTACATAAATAAAGTTTCCTTGGGACACAGCAATGCTCTTTCATTTATGTATTGCTTGTGGCTGCTTTTGTGCTACAATGGCAGGGTTAAGATGCTGTGACAGACTGTATGTGGTACTCTCTTCACTTCGCACTGTTGGTTGGTTCACTACAATTTCCAGTGATGCAATTATAATTCAATGATGTTTTGAGTGTCACGTGTATCACCATATTGTGGCATTTTTTTTTAAGTGAGAGAAAGGAAGACAGAGAGGTAGACTCCCACATGTGCCCTGATTGGGACCCACCTAACAACCCCCACCTGGGGCCGATGCTTGAATTAACTGAGTTATCCTCAGCACCTGTTGCCAACACTCAGATTAACCGAGCTATTCTCAGTGCCTGGGGCCAACACTCAGATTAACAGAGCTATTCTCAATGCCTGGGGTCAACACTCAAACCTATGGAGCCACTGGCTGTAAGAGAGGAAGAGGGAGAGAAGGGGGAGAGGAAGGGGGGAAAGAAGCAGATGGTCACTTCTCATGGGTGCTCTGACCAGGGATCGAACCTGGGACATCTGCACACCAGGCTGACACTCTATCCACTGAGATACTGTGGCATTTTTTAAAAACTAAAAATACCTACCTAGCATGTCAAATCAAGAAAATAAAAGTGGCCTGACCTATGGTGGCGCAGTGGATAAAGCATCGACCTGGAAATGCTGAGGTCGCTGGTTCAAAACCCTGGGCTTGCCTGGTCAAGGCACATATGGGAGTTGATGCTTCCAGCTCCTCCCCTCTCCTCTCTCTCTGTCTCTCCCTCTCCTCTCTAAAAAAAATGAATAAATAAATAAATAATTAAGAAAATAAAAGTGGATTTTAAGTGTCATGCTTTTAAGTGTAGATTACTTGTTCATCAAATTAGCTGGCAAAGCATTGTGTTCATTATTACACAGTGACACTGTAGCATTGCTAAGAGAATACAACAGTATGGACATTACCAAACTAAGCATTCCTCTCAATGTTCCCAGCTCACAGGAAAGCAATGGTTAGAAAATTTAGAAAGTTTAAAATGGAATATCTTATCATAGCAGAATTCTTCACCAAAAAAAAAAAAAAAAAAAAAAAAGAAAGAAAAGAAAGAAAAAAAAATGCAGCTGCGGCCAAAGCCAGTTTCTGAGTGGCTCATTTGTTAGCCAGGGAAGGAAAGCCGTTTACTGATGGTGAGTTCATGAAATCGTGTTGAATTGCAGAAGGCAAAGCAATGTGTCCATGAAAATAAACTTTTTGAAAACTAACAGCCTTTCAGAAAGAGCAGTGGCTCAAACAGTTAAGGACACTGTAAGCAACATCAATAGTCATTTTAAAAATAGGGGAAAGGATTTTAAGTAGTTTTCCTGGTTCTTGATGAATTCACAGATGTCACCAACACTGTTCAGTAGTTTAATCAGAGTCAACGTTGAGTTTAAAGTGATGGAAGAATTGACCTGTACGGATAGTCTGTGTGGAACAACGCAAATGAGAGTATTTCCAAAGAAGTCAAGAAAACCCTAGTCCAATACAACCCAAAGTGTATAGAATCTGCTAACGTGCATTCCAAACATGTGCAGAGCAGAAAAGGGTGTAGTTGGACAAATGTACAAAGCTTGAGAACATGTAAGTTGTTTAAATCTTATGGTTATTCATTTCATTATTAAACAGCAGGTACTTAGCAGGAAAATATTTGAGTTTCTCTTGTGTTATTAACTATTAGTGTCAACAATGTACTTCATTCACTTTCCTGGACTAAACCATTGTCAGCTTCATGAGTTTTTGTCAGAAGTAGAAGCCGACCATTCTGGCTTGCCCTATTGACCGCATTTCATTGGCTTAGCAGTGTTTGTTGTTGTTGTTTTCTTTTTAGTTATTTTAATTTTTTTTTACAGGGACAGAGAGAGAGAGAGAGAGAGAGAGTCAAAGAGAGGGATAGTTAGGGACGGACAGGAACGGAGAGAGATGAGAAGCATCAATCATCAGTTTTTCATGGCAACACCTTAGTTGTTCATTGATTGCTTTCTCACATGTGCCTTGACCGCGGGCCTTCAGCAGACCGAGTGACTCCTTGCTTGAGCCAGCGACCTTGGGTCCAAGCTGGTGAGCTTTTTGCTTAAGCCAGATGAGCACGCACTCAACCAGATGAGCACGCACTCAAGCTGGTGACCTCGGGGTCTCGAACCTGGGTCCTTCCGCATTCCTGTCCGATGCTCTATCCACTGCGCCACCGCCTGGTCAGGCTCTTTTTAGTTATTTTAAAGCTCAAGGCTCAGATTGAAATATTTCTGAATGAGAGGATTCACCCTCAGCTACTATTATTGAACATTGAATGTTTTTTAAAATTACTTTTTACTGTAGACTTGATAATGTTACTTAATTAATTTCACCTAAAATTACAAGGCAAATCACTGCTTATATGTGACACTTATACTGCAGTAAATTAATTTCAATGACAACTGACATTGTTTGAATCAAAAGTAATGTCAAGTTACTTTAATCATTTCCTGTGCTGTAAAAAGTTTAAAAAAAAATAAAGATTTGCATTCCCACACAAATTTGCAGTGGATCTATCTTCTGAGCTCAAATTACACTTTCAGTGGCATTTTTCAGACCTTTATGCAAAGTGCAAAGGAAATTTCTGTATTTCAAAATTATTTTGTGGCCCTGGCCGGTTGGCTCAGTGGTAGAGCGTCGGCCTGGCGTGCTGGAGTCCCAGGTTCAATTCCCGGCCAGGGCACACAGGAGAGGCGCCCATCTGCTTCTTCCCCCTTCCCCCTCTCCTTCCTCTCTGTCTCTCTCTTTCCCTCCTGCCGAGGCTCCATTGGAGCAAAGTTTCCCCGGGTGCTGAGGATGGCTCTGTGGCCTCTGCCTCAGGCACTAGAATGGCTCTGATTGAGGCAGAGCATCGCCCCCTGGTGGGCAGAGCATCGCCCCCTGGTGGGCATGCCCGGTGGATCCCGGTCGGGCACATGCGGGAGTCTGTCTGACTGCCTCCCCGTTTCCAACTTCAGAAAAAAAAAAAAAATTTGTTTATTTGAGGACCTTCCACCTAAATTTCAACTGGAAGCGATTACTCTGCAATGTAATGACGTGCTAAAAGGCCAATATTAAGAGAAGAATATAATTGACTTCTCTAAATGCCTTTTAACAGATGAATACGCTCAATTAAAATCAGTTACTTGGGGATGGATATCAGTATTTGGCAGTACTTATCAGTGTTAATTTTTTTTTCCTCAAAGATAAAATACATAAACATTCCTTATAGATAAACATGAACAGATCAATATTTGCAACTGGTTTTAAAAAATCACTTAAGACCTTTATTAACAGGTGCATGTAGTTTGTTGACTTTTTTTTTTTTTGTATATTTCTGAAGCTGGAAACGGGGAGACAGTCAGACAGACTCTCGCATGCGCCCGACCGGGATCCACCTGGCACGCCCACCAGGGGCGAGGCTCTGCCCACCAGGGGGCGACGCTCTGCCCCTCCAGGGCGTCGCTCTACCTCAACCAGAGCCACTCTAGCGCCTGGGGCAGAGGCCAAGGAGCCATCCCCAGCGCCTGGGCCATCTTTGCTCCAATGGAGCCTTGGCTGCGGAAGGGGAAGAGAGAGACAGAGAGGAAGGAGGGGGAGGGGGTGGAGAAGCAAATGGGCGCTTCTCCTGTGTGCCCTGGCCGGGAATCGAACCCGGGTCCCCCGTACGCCAGGCCGACGCTCTACCGCTGAGCCAACCGGCCAGGGCCTGTTGACTCTTTTGAAAAAAAAAAAATTTGTAAAACTTTTGTTACAAAGTAAAAATGAGGTTCTTAAAAATGCCAACTCAATCATATATGGAACAATTTAAAAACCTTTAAAGCTTTATTAAGATTGCAGCTGTTTTGATGATAGGAAACACTCATTTTGAACCCTAATTAAGTGAAATGTTATTCCCCTCCATCAAAAAAAATGTCATTCTGCCCATTAGTTGACCTATATTACAAAAAAAAATACCTGCTTATTATATCTTAAATTTCATTAATAAAATGTTTGTGGAAGTTTTTCTTTTCTCTCGTGTTATATAAGTACCTACCTAATGTTCTTCGTTTTACCTCTTGGCCCTCAAAGCCTAAAATATTTACTCTCTAACCTTTTACAGAAAAGGTTTACCCACCACTGCAGTAGACTAAGCCACACAAGGGAGTGAGACTATAACTGACCACTATACAACCAGTATCTAGTGCCTGACACATAATAGAAGATCAGTAAACACGGAATAGCATAGAATCATAGGATGACATTGGATTAAGACCTAGGAGCCAGCACTGTGATTCTTTAAGACTTGCGTTGTTAATTTTTTTATACTTTATTTAAGTCATGTTCATTTGAGGACTAGAATATCCCTTTAAATTCACACCAGTGTATCTGGTATATCTTGTACACTACTTCCAGCCAACCTGTCAATTTTCTAGTTATAAACTCCTGCTATCTTCAGTAAGTGCTCCATTAAAAATCTACTATTTTAGCCCTGACCGGATAACTCAGTTGGTTAAAGCATCACCCTTAAGCACAGAGGTTGCTGGTTCAATATCTGGTTGGGGCACATACAGGAACAGATTGATATTCCTTTTTCTCTCTCTTTTTCTTTCCCATTCTCTCTCTAAAATCAATCAATTAAAAAATTTTAATACACTATTTTGGTGTCATCATTTGGATTGTTAAATGTAAACTGTCTCAATGTCCTTATTGTGAATGGATCCAGGATCCTGTCCTCCATAAAAAACATTCTGGAAGAGTTTGTGGGTTGGGAAAAGAAAGGGCAGAAAATGTTCCCTTGTATCTGTGGCAAACAGGATCATTAAGATGTCTCTATTTGCAAATCATTTGTACTGTCAGGGTCTAATATCCAGAATATATAATAACTTATACAATTCAACAATAAAATGACAACTAACCCAATTAAAAGTGATTGAAGGATTTGAATAGACATTTCTCCAAGAAAGATACATAAATGACCAATGTGTGTAAAAGGTACGTACAGTGTATGTAAAAAGGTACATCATTAGCCATCGAGGAAAGGGAAATCAAAATTGCAATGAGGGCCTGACCAGGTGGTGTCACAATGAATAGAGTGTCAAACTGGGACAAAGAGGACACAGGTTTGAAACCCCGAGGTCACCGGCTTGAGCATGGGCTCATCTGGTGTGAGCAAGGCTCACAAGCTTGGACCCAAGGTTGCTGGCTCGAGCAAGGGGTCACTCAGTCTACTGTAACCCCCGGTCAAGGCACATATGAGAAAGCAATCAATGAACAACTAAGGTGCTGCAACATAGAATTGATGCTTCTCATCTCTCTCCCTTCGTGTCTGTCTGTCCCTATCTGTCCCTCTCTCTGTCTCTATCACACACACACACACAGAGACGCACACACACACATACACACACAATTGCAATGAGATACTACTTCACACCTACCAGGATGGCTATGTTTAAAAAGACAGACAAAAATAATTATTGGTGAGGATGTAAAGAAATCAGAACCTCCTACACACACACAGATTTCTGATGGAAATGGTAAAGCCACTTTGAAAAACACACTTGGCAGTTCCTCCAATGTTACTATATGACCCAGCAATTCCACTGCTGATTATACACCAGAGAGAACTAAAAATATATGTCCTCACAAAAACTTGTACAACAGTGTTCATAAGTAGCATTAATCGTTATATCCAAACAGTAGAAACAACTCAAAGGATTATCAATTGATGAATAAACAAAATGTGGTATCCGTACCACAAAATATTTTTCATAATACAGCACGATCAAGTGGGATTTACAGCACAAGGAGGGTTCCACATATGGAAATCAAACAATGTAACACACCCCATCAGCATAACAAAGAGCAGAAACCATATGGTCCTATCAATAGATGCAGAAAGGGCATTCGATAAGATACAACATTTCTTCATGTTTAACACATTCAATAAAATGGGTATAGAAGGAACTACCTCAAGACAATAAAGGCCATAAATGACAAACCATCAGCTAATATCATAATAAATGGTGGAAAACTGAAGGCTTTTCCTCTAAAATCAGGAGCAAGACAAGGCTGTCCACACTCTCCACTCTTATTCAACACAGTGCTGGAAATTTTAACCAGCACAATCAAGTGAGAGAAATAAAAGGCATCCATATCAGAAAAGAAGTATAGGTATCCCTTTTTGCAGATGACATTACCCTGTATATAGAAAACCCCAAAGACTCCACCCCAAAAACCTATTTGAAACAATAAATCAATACAGTAAAGTCGCAGGATACAAAATCAATATATAAAAGTCCACTGCTTTTCTATATGCCAACGATGAAACTTTGGAAAATGAACTAAAAAAACCCAATTCTTTTTACAATTGCAACAATAAAAATATCAAGAACCTACAAATAAGCTTAGCAAAGGATATGAAGGACCTATATATTTAAAACTACAAAATATTATTGAAAGAAATTGTAAAAGATACAGTAAAATGGAAAAAATATTCCCTGTTCATAGATTGGAAGAATCAACATAGTTAAATTGGCCATATTACCCAAAGGAATATACAAATTTAATGCAATCCACATCAAAATTCCAATGTCATTTTTAAAGAAATAGAACAAAAAAAACCCCACCAGCTTTGTATGTAACAATAAAAAAAAAAAAAACCCAAATAGCCAAAGCAATCCTGAGAAACAAAAAGAATGAACCAGAGGTATCACACTACCTGACTTCAAATTATACTATAGAGTCACAATAATCAAACCAACATGGTATTGACAGAAAAGTAGACATACAGACCAATGGAACAGAATCAAGAGCCCAGATATAAACCCACATATATATGGAGAAGTAATTTTTGACAAAGGCGCCAAAAACACACAATGGAGAAAAGAAAGCCTCTTCAATAAAAGGTGCTGGGAAAATTGGAAAGCCACATGCAAAAGAATGAAACTTGACTACAGTTTGTCCCTCTACACAAAAATTAATTCAAAATGGATCAAAGACGTAAATACAAGATCTGAAACAATAAATTACATAGAAGAAAATATAGGTACTAAACTCATGGGCCTTAGCCATAGAGAACAATTTATGAATTTGATCCCAAAGGCAAGAGAAGTAAAGGCAAAAGTAAATGAATGGACTATATCAAACTAAAAAGCTTCTGCACAGCAAAAGAAACTGACAACAAAACAAATAAGCAGCCAACCAAATGGGAGATAATATTTGCAAACAACAGCTCCGATAAGGGGTTAATATCCAAAATATATAAACAACTGACAAAGCTCAGCAACAAACAAACAAACAATCCAATTAAAAAATGAGGAGAGGACCTGAACGGACACTTCTCTGGACAAATGGCCAACAGATATATGAAAAGATACTAATCTTTACTAGCTAATAGAGAAATGTAAAGCCAAACTACAATGAGATACCACCTTGCACCTGTTAGATTAACCATTATCAACAAGACAGGTAATAACAAGTGTTGGAGAGGCTGTGGAGAAAAATGAACCCTCATTCACTGCAGGTGGGAATGTAAACTGGTACAGTCATTATGGAAGAAAGTATTTTGTTTCCTCAAAAAAAAAAAAAAAATTAAGAATAGAACTACCATATTACCCAGGAATCTCTCTACTGGGTATCTATGCCCCAAAACGCAAAAACATTGGTTTGTAAAGACACATGCACCCCCATATTCACTCCAGCATTATTCACAGTGGCCAAGACATGGAGACAACCAAAGTGTCCCTTGATAGAGGATTGGATATAGAAGAAGTGGTACATGTATACAATGGAATACTACTCAGCCATACGAATCAATGACATACTGACATTTACGACAACATAGATGGACCTTGAGAACATTATACTGAGTGAAATAAGTAAATCAGAAAAAGTCAAGAACTGTATGATTTTACACATAGGTGGGATATAAAGCTGAGACTCATGGACATCGATAAAAGTGAAGTGGTTGCCAGGGGGAGGGAGGTGTGGGGGAGGGGTGAAGGGAGTAAAGAGGGACAAATGTAAGATGACAGAAAATGATTTAACTTTGGGTGATGAGTACACAATGTAATCAACAGTTCAAATGCTATAGAAATATTTTCCTGAAACCTATGTACTCTTATCGGTCAATGTCACACTGTTAAATTTGTTTCTAAATAAAATTTTAAAAAATATTTTTCAACTATGAAAAGAAATGAAGTGTTTTTTTTTTTTTTTACTGATTCATTACTACTTTTTACAGATTCACACTACAACATCGATGGACCTTGAATACTTTATGTTAAGTAAAAGAAGCTAGACACCAGCAACCACAATTGTATTATTTTATTCACATAAAATGTCCTGAAGAGGGAAATCCATAAAGACAGAAAGTGAATTAAGGGTTGCCAGGTGGCTGGGAAACAGGTGAGGAGTGACTGCTAACCATATGGGATTTCTTTTTGAGATGATGAAAATGTTCTGAAATTAGATAGTGGTGATGGCTGTACAACTTTGTGAATATACTAAAAAACCACTGAATTAGGCCCTGGCCGGTTGGCTCAGCAGTAGAGCGTCTGCCTAGCGTGCGGAGGACCCGGGTTCGATTCCCGGCCAGGGTACATAGGAGAAGCGCCCATTTGCTTCTCCACCCCTCCGCTGCACTTTCCTCTCTGTCTCTCTCTTCCCCTCCCGCAGCCAAGGCTCCATTGGAGCAAAGATGGCCGGGCACTGGAGATGGCTCTGTGGCCTCTGCCTCAGGCGCTAGAGTGGCTCTGGTCGCAACATGGCGACGCCCAGGATGGGCAGAGCATCGCCCCCTGGTGGGCAGAGTGTCGCCCCATGGTGGGCGTGCCGGGTGGATCCCGGTCGGGCGCATGCGGGAGTCTGTCTGACTGTCTCTCCCTGTTTCCAGCTTCAGAAAAAAAATAAAAATAAAAATAAAAAAAATAAAAAACCACTGAATTATACATCCTAAAAGCATTAATTTTATGTTATGTTAATTATATCTCAGCCCTAAAATGATGTCTCCAATTCATTAGGTACTCATCCTAAATACAGTCATTAAAATCGTATAGGCACACCAAAAATCTGTATTATACATGTTGTGTAAATATAGTCCTTTGTTTTATCTGGTTTTATATATTCATATATGTGCATATACATATGCATACATGTATAAAAACATGGATACAAAGTTTAAAAAATATCAAGAGTGTCCCAGGTAAAGCAGTCTCAGCTAACAGGCAGGGCAAAAGAGGTTCTTGCTGGCTCTGGACGGCCCCCAGCATCTCAGCCTAATGAGACAGCCCGGAAGTCCACATGACTACTACTGACACATGATTAGAATTACCGTAGGAGAAAGGCTCATCGCGCGTCTGTGACGTCATTTCAACGCGACCCTGATTTTTGGCGTCGAGTTTGTGGGTTTCTCCTGTGAACTATGCCTAAAGTTGTGTCCAGGTCGGTGGTCTGCTCCGACACCCGGGACCGGGAGGAATATGACGACGGCGAGAAACCGCTCCACGTCTACTATTGCTTGTGCGGCCAGATGGTTCTGGTGCTGGGTGAGTAGCCAGGAACTGCGGCGGTGGGGGTGGGGTGGGGTGCTCTGCGAGAGCGAAACTTCGGCTCTGGAGGGTGATATTCTCTAGCTGTGATCTGGGAGCCACGGCTCTTTGAGGATTGGTGGGCTTTCCCTGGGCATCACATGCTCCTTACACATCCCCGCCCCACGCGGGGGCAGCTTTTCTGTTTATCTTATAACTGTATCCACATCTCCCTCAAACTAATTCCTTCAGAAAAAAAAAGATGCTGTATCTTCCCCTCCTTTCACACCACCTCTAGACATAGCAATAACTCTTATGTTAAATGAAAAGAATACCCTTTCTGCCCTGGCCGGAAGCTCAATGGTTAGAGTTCTGTTAGAGATGGTTAGAGGTTGCGGGTTCTCTCTTTCCCTTACTCTCTCTCTAAAATCAATAAATAAAAATTGAAAGAAAGGAAAAGAAATCCCTTCCTTGAGCCTACATTCTCCTCCAGCTATAACACTTATGTTTCTCTCTCTCTTTCTTTTTTTATAGCAAAACTTCTAAAAAGGGTTGCCTATACTGGCAGTTTCTGCATCCTCACTTCCAACTTGACCTCACTGCACACAGGCTTTCTTCCCACCTCATCATCGGGACATTTGTCAAGGTTAATAACTGGACATATTACCAATTCCAGTAGTCAATCAATGGTCATTTTAGTCCCCATCTCAGCGGCATTTGATGGAGATGAGCCTTACATCCCTCATGAAACACTTTCTTCGTTTGCTTACATTAGACTGACATTCTCCTGATTTTCCTCCTGCCTCGATTTTGCCCTTCTCAGTGTCTGGTTCCTTCTTCTGTCACAGACTTAGGCCTTGCAAGGCTGTAGGGCTCAGTCCTCTGGCATGTTCTCAGTCTGCACTCACTCCCTAAGTGGCCTCAACCATACCCAAGCTTTAAATACTATCTCTATGCTGATGACTCCCAAATGTTCATCTTTAACCTGCCCCTCTCCTCAAACTACAACTGCCTATTCCGTGTCTCCACTTGGTACCTGATGGACCTCTCAGAGAGATCGTGTTCAAATTGACTTCATGATCCCCTACTCCTTGCTCTCCACTGTTCCCCTCAGTCTTCCCTGTTGCAGGCAGTGGTACCACAATTCCCCCAGTATCTCAGAATCACTCTTGATTTCTCTCTTTCTTAGACATTACATCTATCCAGTCCATCAAAACATTCTGAAGGTGCTTCCTTGAACATCTATCCTCTAAAGAGGGACAAGTATATGGTGACAGAAAATGATTTGACTTTGGGTGATGGGCACACAACACACTCAACAGTTCAAATACTATAGAGATGTTTACCTGAAGCCTATGTACTCTTTTATTATTATTATTATTATTATTATTATTGAGAGGTGGGGAAGCAGAGAGAGAGAGACTCCCACATGCACCGCAACCGGGATCCACCCGCAAGCCCACTACCAGGAGGTGCTCTGCCCATCCGGGGCCGCTGCTCTGTTGTGCAACCAAGCTGTTTTAGCACCTGAAGTGAGGCTGTGGTGCAATCCTCAGTGCTGGGGGCGAACTTGCTCAAACCCTTCGAGCCATGGCTGTGGGAAAGGAAGAGAGAGAGAAAGAGAAGGAGGAGGGGGGAGGGCAGAGAAGCAGATGGTCGCTTCTCCTGTGTGCCCTGACCCAGACTGCTGGGCAGTGCTCTACTGCTAAGCCAACCGGCCAGGGCCTATGTACTCTTATTAATCAATACCACTCCATTAAATTTAATTTTCTAAATTTAAATAAAATTAAAAAAGAAAATAGGCCCTGGCCGGTTGGCTCAGTGGAAGAGTGTCGGCCTGGTGTGCAGGAGTCCCGGGTTTGATTCCCGGCCGGGGCACACGGTAGAAGCGCCCATCTGCTTCTCCTCCCCTCCCCCTCTCCTTCCTCTCTCTCTCTCTTCCCCTCCCGCAGCCTAGGCTCCATTGGAGCGAAGATGGCCCAGGCACTAGAGTGGCTCTGGTCGCAACAGAGCAACGCCCCCTGGTGGGCATGCCGGGTGGGTCCCGGTCGGGCGCATGCGGGGAGTCTGTCTGACTGCCTCCCCGTTTCCAGCTTCAGAAAGATACAAAAAAAAAAAATTAAAAAAGAAAATAGAAAATCTATCTAGAATCTGAGTACTTTTACCACCTCAACTTCTACCACTCAAGTCCAAGCCATCAGCATCCCTCTCCTGGATTGCCACAGTAGTCTCTTGCTGTCTACTATTTGTCCCCAGTGGTCTGGTTTGCACACAGAAGCCACAGTCCTGTTTCAAAGCAGTAAAACACTGAAAATGAAGGCGAAGCCCGTGAGCCCGAGTCATCAGATCCCAGCTACTCTTAGACTGCACCTTGTAGCACTCGTCCCTGCTCACTGCACTCCAGCCACAGTGGTCTTAGTGGTCTTCTTCTTTTTTTTTACTTTTCATCTAATTTTGTAAAATTTTATTAATTTTTTACTTTATTGTGTTAACATGGAATTATGTGTCCCACCCAATATATCACCCTCACCCCCAAACAACGTGCCCCCATTGCACCCCCTTTGCTCCCTCCCCCTGACTCCCTCCCCTCCTTCTCTCTTCTTAGCGGTCTTCTTGATCTTTCTCCATCATGTCAACATATTTCTGCCCCCAGGCAGGGCCTCTGGGGTTGGTAGTTCCTCTGCCTCCACCACTCCTCCCTCAGTGCTTCCTCACATTTCAGTCAGGACTCTGCTAAAATGCCACTTTCTTAGAAAGCTCTTCCCTGGCTACCTTATCTAAAGTAGCACCACTGTCACTCTTTGTCCTCTTACCCTGCCTGAGTTTTGATGGTAGCACTTATTACTATTTGAGATTACTGTTCTGCCTCTTAATATTCTTCCTATTTTTTTAAAAAATTAAAAATATAAACATGTTTATTGTATTGATTTGAGAGAGGGAGAGACAGGAACAGTGGTCTGTCCCTGTATGTGCCCTGACCAGGGATTGAACCAGCAACCTCTGTGCTTCAGGACGATGCCCTAACCCAGTGGTCCCCAACCATTTTTAGGCCACAGACTGGTTTAATGTCAGATATATTTTCACGGACCGGCCTTTAGGGTGGGACGGATAAATGTATCACGTGACTGAGACAAGCGTCAAGAGTGAGTCTTAGACGGATGTAACAGAGGGAATCTGGTCATTTTTTAAAAATAAAACATCGTTCAGACTTAAATATAAGTAAAACGGAAATAATGTAAGTTATTTATTCTTTCTCTGCGGACCGGTACCGGTCCGCGGCCTGGGGGTTGGGGACCACTGCCCTAACCATCTGAGCTATTCAGCCAGGGCCTTCCTAATTTTTTTTATTAGTACTTATCACTATCCAAGATCACATTATATAATCATTAGTTTTAAATTTTCTGCCTCCTCTGCTTGACTGTAAACTTCATCAGGTCAGGCGCTTGGTCTGCTTTGCCATTTGCTGAATCCCTAGCACAGTGTTGGATCTGCACCTGGGACTTAGAGAACCCTTGCACATGTGCCAAATAAATGAATTCTCTTTTGACTGCCTAGAGTTGAGTCTGAATTCTTGTTCTGCTTCTTATTTAATGTGTGGCAAATCTCCTACCCTTTCTAAGCCTCAATTCCCTCATGTTTAGACTAGGAATACTATCAATAAATGTCTCCTCCCACAGGTCGGTGAGAAGAGCAATAAGCTATCATGCAAACTGCCTGGTGATCTCTAACTCCCCTCTCTATCTCCTCTGTTCATCTCAAATCATTCCGATCACTGACTTCTCTGAAATCCGTTAGGTACTTAATTGGCATTATATCATTTTCCATCTGTTTTATAACTGTACCTAATTTATTTCCTGTGTGTTTCATTGTTTTTGAATTAAAACTTCTCTAACTGGGTTGAGTTGTTGCATACTATATATAGCATACCACCTACCCTCTCCTTTTCCCAATGCCTTCCTCATAGGTGTTGGGGGATGCCTGATTATCTCTTCTGATTCTAATGCATTATAACACAAACCAAGTACCTTGACACTTGAATCACAGAAATATTCATAAAACTTGACCTGCAGTTCTTGGAAGGACTTTCTTTTTCTTCTTTCTTCCAAGTGAGAGGAGGGGAGATAGAGAGACAGACTCCCGCATGTGCCCTGACTGGGATCCACCAGCCAACCCCCATCTGGGGCCATGCTCACAACTGAGCTATTTTTAGCGCCTGAGGTAGAAGCTCCATGGAGCCATTTCCAGTGCCTGGGTTCGATGCACTGGGACCATTTGAGCCATGGCTACAGGAGAGGAAGAAAGAGAGAGAGAGAGAGAGAGAGAGAGAGAGAAAGAGGGAGGGGTAAGGGAGAGGGGTGGAGAAGTATGTGATCACCTCTTCTGTGTGCCCTGACTGGGAATCGAAACCAGGACATCCACATGGCTGGCCAATGCTCTACCACTGAGCCAACTGGCCAGGATGGGAAGGACTTTTGAGATAATGTAATCTATCTGTCCTTCCAATAAAGTAAAAGACACTAAAAGAAAAAGTGATCTGCCAAAGATCACCAGGGTAGTAACAGAGATGGGACTAAAATCCAGGTCTCCTGATAACCAAGTCATTTTTATCCGTTTTTTGTTTTATTTTCCGTTTTTTTTTTGTGTGTGTATTTTTCTGAAGTTGGAAACGGGGAGGCAGTCAGACAGACTCCTGCATGCGCCCGACTGGAATCCACCTGGCATACCCACCAGGGGGTGATGCTCTGCCCTTCTGAGCCATTGCTCTGTTGCATCCAGAGCCATTCTAGTGCCTGAGGCAGAGGCCACAGAGCCATCCTCAGTGCCCAGGCCAACTTTGCTCCAATGGAGCCTCGGCTGCGGGAGGGGAAGAGAGAGACAGAGAGGAAGGAGAGGGGGAGGGGTGGAGAAGCAGATGGGCGCTTCTCCTGTGTGCCCTGGCTGGGAATCGAACCTGGGACTCCTGCATGCCAGGCCGACGCTCTACCACTGAGCCAACCAGCCAGGGCCCAAGTCATTTCTAGTTGGGAAATTCAGTAATAGTCTTCAATAAGCTTAGTGATTATAGTAAAACTTACAGGGCCCTATTGAAAACTTCTGATTGTCTCAGGGTATTTTTCAGTGACTCTAGTGACCAAATCTGTTTCCATTACTTCAGACTGTCAGTTGGAGAAATTGCCCATGAGGCCCCGGGATCGGTCCCGGGTGATTGATGCTGCCAAACATGCCCACAAGTTTTGTAACACGGAAGACGAGGAGACTGTGTATCTCCGCAGGTAAGAGGTTGATGTTCTTTGTTTTCTTTTTTTTTTTAAGCAAAAGTTAGGGAAGACAATGAGACATACTCTCGTATGTGCTGGACTGGGATCTACCTGGCAGTGCCCCAGCAGCCCCCATCTATGACCAGTGCTCAAGTACCAAGCTAATTTTAGTGCCTGAGGCTGATGCTTGGACCAACCGAGCCTCTGACTGTGCGAAGGGAAGGGAGAGAGAAGGGGGAGAGAGAGGAGAAAAGAAGCAGATGGTTACTTCTCCTGGTGCCCTGACTGGGAATCAAACCCAGGATGTCTGCATGCCTGGCAGACACTTTATCCACTGAGCCAACTGGCCAAGTCCTAGAGGTTGATGTTCTTTGTCTAGGATTTCTTTATTGTGTTGGGGTATAGTTTTGAAGACTGTAAATACCACATCTACTGATGAACAGGCCATTCATTTAGGCCCAGTACATTGATGTTTGTGGTAGATTTCTAAGTTCTGTTAACGCAACAATACCTTTATTGTGCTTTGTTGAAATGGTGCTAGGATGTGAGTCTATTGTTATTTGAGAGCTGTAATTTTTTTTTTTTTGCAAGTCGAACAGGTTCATTCAACCTGGAACCTCTTAGAGCATACTATGTGTAGGCACTGATCCAGGGAACACATCTGTGAAGATGAATAAAGTACCATCCTTACCATTAAAGAGCTTATGGTTCAGTGAGAGAACAGGCTACCTATTGTGATATGAGGAAATACTGGTGTGGTGAACAGAAGGCTATAGGAAAACATAGGAGTGGCTCATTCTGCCTGAATGTGGGTCAGGAAAGAGAGAAATTGATGATGGCATTTGTGTTTGGCCTTGAACTAGGAGTGCACAAAGTAGATGAGGGGAAAGAGGAACATGGCAGACGGAGGGAATATAGACACAATAAGAGCATCAAATATGCCCTGGCTGGATAGCTCAGTTGGTTAGAGCAGGGGTCGGGAACCCATGGCTCGCGAGCCAGATGTGGCTCTTCTGATGGTTCCATCTGGCTCGCAGACAATTCTTTAATAAAAAAAAAATAACGTTAAAAATATAAAACATTCTCATGTATTACAATCCATTCATTTCCTACCGCTCATGTTCATGGTTGTGGGTGGCTAGAGCCAATCACAGCTGTCCTCCAGGACAACACCAAATTTTTATTGGATAATGCGTAATGTACACACGTCATTGTATGGCTCTCATGGAATTACATTTTAAATTATGTGGCGTTCATGGCTCTCAGCCCAAAAGGTTCCCAACCCCTGGGTTAGAGCATCATCCTGATACACAGAGGTTGCAGGTTTGATCCCTGATCTGTTCCTGTCTCTCTCTCTCTCTTCCTCTCTCACTAAATTCAATAAATAAATAAAAAATTAAAGAGCTTCAAATATGTGTGTTTGGGAAATTTGAGTAGTCCTTGGTAGCTAGATCCCAGGAAGGGGTTCATGCCTCCTGGGATAAGGACAATAAACTGCTGAAGTGGACAAGTTTGAACCTTGTCTGTAGGCAATGGCCATCTCCTTGTTGTAAGCAGAGGGGTGGCATGGTTAGATCTCTTAGATTTGGGAGTCCTTGGTATGTATGGGGAATTGAAACCTGGGAAGGGATAAAATTACATAGAAAGATTCTAGAGCAAGAAGAAGAGAGGATTGAAAATACAATCCTAGGAAACATTGACATTTAAAAAGCAGAGAAAATAATTGGAACAGAACCAGGAGAACCTAGTGATGTGGAAAACAGGAGAGGACAGCATTTCAAGAAGTGTGGGTGAACCTGACCAGGTGGTGGCGCAGTACATAATGTCGGACAAGGATGCGGAGGACCCAGGTTCAAAACCCCAAGGTTGCTGGCTTGACCTTGGGCTCATCCAGCTTGAGCAGAGGTTCACCAGCTTGAGTGAGGAGTCGCTGGCTTGAGCGTGGGATCATAGACATGATCCTGTGTTTGCTGGCTTGAGCCCAAGGTCACTGGCTTGAGCAAGGGGTCACTCTCTCTGCTGTAGCTCCCGGTCAAGGAACATACGAGAAAGCAATCACTGAACAACTAAGGAGCTGCAATGAAGAATTGATGCTTCTCATCTCTCTCCCTTCTTGTCTGTGTGCCTGTCCCTATCTGTCCCTCTCTTTGTCTCTGTCAAAAAAAAAAAAGAAGTGGGGGTGGTGGTCATCAGCAGGTATCAGATGCCACAGAGAGGTCAACCCCAGGGAATTAAAGAGTCCATCCATTCATTCAGCAAATATTTCATTGATCGGTCTCCTACCATGTGCCGGGTACAGTCCTAGAAACCTGGGATATCTTGCTGTACCAGTTTGCTAATCTGGGTGGCTTAAAACAACAGAAATTAATTATCTCACAGTTTGGGAAGCTGGAAGCCTGAAATTAATTATCTCACAGTTTGGGAGGCTGGAAGCCTGAAATGAAGGTGTCAGCAGTGCCATGCTCTCTCTGAAGGTTCAAGGGGAGGAGACTTCCTCGCCCCCTAGCTTCTGTGTTTGCTAGCCATCCTTGGTATTTCTTAGCTTGTAGATACGTTGTTCCCATCTCTGTCCACATTTCCTTATGGCCTTCTCTTGTGTCTCTGTTCCTGTGTTTCTTCTCTTCTTCTTATAAGGACACCAGTCACATCAGATTAAGGGCACATCCTCCTCACGTACATGATGTCATCTGAACTAATTATATCTGCAGCAACCCTCTTTTCAAATAAGGCCACATTCTGAGGTTCCTGGAAAAACATTACTTTTTAAGGCGTACTATCCAACCCAGTACAACCGGTAAACAAAGAACCCTACCCTTGTGGAACTTACATTCTAATGTTGAACTAGAAAAAACTACAGGTCAACACCTTTGTGTCGACACCTAGCTATGTTTGTTTAAGAAACAAAACTGCCATGAGCTCACGCTAATGAAAAATAATTAGAAACCATTGTTAGGTGACATTCAGTAGCAAATCAAGCACCGTTTTGACAAAGGGGCTTCCAGAATTGTGCCATTGAAGAGAATTTTGGTTATATACAGTATACAGCCAGGGGCACAAATTATAATAAAACATGGTGCTCACAAAGGAAGGCCCTACAGGAAATATTGGGGAAACACTTCATTGTGGCACTTAGAAAGGTTTACAAATAACATGCCGTATCTAAAGCTAATCCATTCTCTTGTGCTCTTTCTCCCTCCATTGATATTTATTTAGGTTTTTGATTTTGAAAATTATTAACTGACTATCTTTAGGAACAGAAATATTATTAATTATATATTTATATAACATATTACATATATAATATGACATATATGATATTGAAAGACTACATGTTATTCAGTTAATACAGAGAGTAACTTAATAACACAATTAGGCCGCAGACTCCTGGGACACTATAAGGCAGATGCCGTCAGTTCTAGGCCAGAAAACTGCATGGCCCTCAGCTGAAGTAGGAGCCCTGGAATCCAATCAGCTCAATCCTGGAAGTGAGCCAGCTTCAGGCCCAGCCTCGGTGTTGGGTACTGCCCAGCCCTGTGGTCTCTGGCCAAGTGATTTTGTTGGGCCATAGAGTTCTTAGAGCAGGGGTCCCCAAACTTTTTACACAGGGGGCCAGTTCACTGTCCCTCAGACTAGTGGAGGGCTGGACTATAAAAAATCTATGAACAAATCCCTATGCACACTGCACATCTTATTTTAAAGTAAAAAAACAAAACGGGAACAAATACAATATTTAAAATAAAGAACAAGTAAATTCAAATCAACAAACTGACCAGTATTTCAATGGGAACTATGGGCCTGCTTTTGGCTAATGAGATGGTCAATGTCTGGTTCCATATTTGTTACTGCTAGCCGTAACAAGTGATATGACACGCTTCCGGAGCCTGACGCGTCCATCCCGCGTCACTGGAAGTAGTACTGTACGTGAGCGATGACGTGCTTTGTGGTGCCGCCACATATAGTGCTCCAGGAGAGTGCTCCTCTCACTGACCACCAATGAAAGAAGTGCGGTGGGGGCCGGATAAATGGCCTCAGGGGGCCACATGCAGCCCGTGAGCCATAGTTTGGGGACCCCTGTCTTAGAGTTTACCAACAAGGTATGGTAAATTTCCCGCTGATTGACATAGTTTCTCCTCTAATCATAACCTGTGTGCTCTCCGACTGGCCAGGGTAGGATTTTGTTCTGCTCCTTACCCTTCCTTTTCTGTAGCCACCTGAGCTTGGAAGCAGCAGTTACTGAAAATATAGCAGCCTGCCCAGCACAGGCCTGGAACCCGTCACTTTCCACCGCGAAGTGTCTCCATTCTGAGTGCCTCTCCTTGGACACTGCTGTACCCCAGTCCTCTCTCCTTCTTCTCCCACACCCCCAGCTGTGAATCAGTGGGTGAATCTCTGTCTGTGTCTTCATCACCCATGCCTTCCTGGGTGCTGCCTCCTTCCTTGATTTCTCTGAGGTTGATCCTTCTACTTCCTTGGCTTTCTCAGTCTTCTGGATTCTTCTGCTTGCCCCTTAAATGTTGGTGTTCCCTAGGGCTCTGACCTTGACTTTCTCCTCTCTGTCGTTATACTTCTTTGGACAGTCTCATCACCTCTTGTGGCATCAGTTACATGTGTATGCTGATGAGTCACAAAATCTAGATCTGCCTATGTTTTTCTCCTGCGGCCAGGAATGTATACCTAACCGCCTTCTCTGCCTCCTCACCTGATGTTCTACCTCAGGTCCAATGCGACTTAAGGCCTAACTCATCCTTTCTCTAATGTGGAATGTATTGCAGATTGGGTCACTCAGCACCACTCCAAATCTTCTTTTATCTCACCTGTATACTAGTATGTATAAAGTTAGGATATGGCCTGGCATGTGGTGGCGCAGTGAATAAAATATCTACCTGGAATGCTGAGGTCACCGGTTCAAAACCCCTGGCTTCCCCGGTCAAGGCACAGACAATAAGCAACCACTGAACAACTAAGTGCAGCACTGTGAGTTGATTCTTCTCACTCCGCCCCCCCTCTGTAAAATCAATAAATAAAATTTTTTAAAAGTTAGGTTACATATTACAGCCCCCCCCCCCAAAAAAAAACCCCTCTAAGATTCTGAATGTGACTTTGCTTTTGCCAAGTAAAAGGGATAAAAGCAGAAGTTGATGGGTGGGGCTTCCAAGGAAAACCATTTTTTTACTCTTCTGACTTCTTTCTGCTTTTTGGAAAACGGACTTGCTCATTGGAGTACCAGCAGCCGTCCTGGACTGGGAAGGAAAGGCCACGGAAAGGCAGAGCTTTCACCATGCTATTCTCGGGTCACAGCCAGTGCCAGGAGCCACCTTTCTCTCAGTTTCTCTTTTTTCTCCAGAGACAGAGAGAGAGTCAGAGAGAGGTACAGATAGACAGTTATGGAGAGAGATGAGAAGCATCAATCATCAGTTTTTCGTTGTGGCACCTTAGTTGTTCATTGATTGCTTTCTCGTATGTGCCTTGACTGTGGGGCTACAGCAGACCGAGTGACCCCTTGCTCAAGCCAGTGAACTTGGGTCCAAGCTGGTGGGCTTTGCTCAAACTAGATGAGACCACACTCAAGCTGGCGACCTCGGGGTCTGGAACCTGGGTCCTCCACATCCCAGTCCGATGCCCTATCCACTGCGCCACCGCCTGGTCAGGCTCAATTTCTTTTAAAGGAGAACAAACTTGTGCTGAAGCCACAGCAGTCAGATCTCTGTAACTATCAGCCAAACACAATTCCTTCATTTTCTTCCTCCGACAGCGACACCACCATTCATGCAGTGGCCCAAGGCAGAAATCTGGGAGCCTGTCCTCTCTTCTCTCACCCATCCCTGCCCCACACCCCGCTCACACCCACTCCCTCCCCACGTACTATCACTTCTACCTTCTAATCCAGTGCTTCTCAAACTTTTTGAAGTCAGGGTGCATTTAAAATCCTACAAATAATTGTAGATGCACTATATACAAATTTTTGAGAAATATGTTATAATAATTAAGTCAAATATTAAAGAAAAAATATAAAGTCCAAATGTGCTTTTATGGTAATTAAACAAAATAAATATGACAAAATTAAATTTATTCTGACATTAAAAAACATTTTTATGTTACATTTTTTGAGTTATGCTTTTTAGAATTTGTAAAAAAGAAGAGTTAAAAATAAAAAAATGACAAAAAGTTATTTTTATATATAGATACATTCTTAGTAAGATTTAGTAAATTTGGCAGGTCCCGGTGTGAATTTGTTAAGTTTTTTCATTCTTATGTTTATGAGAAACATGAGCCTGATGTGTCCTAGCAATTTCTTCAATGTTTGGGCATATATTTGATTTTTATTTATTTATTATTTACTCATTTTAGAGAGGAGAGGGAGAGACAGAGAGAGAGACAGAGAGAGACAGAGAGAGGAGAGACAGAGAGAGAGAAGGGGGGAGGAGCTGGAAGCATCAACTCCCATATGTGCCTTGACCAGGCAAGCCCAGGGTTTCGAACCAGTGACCTCAGCATTTCCAGGTCGACGCTTTATCCACTGTGCCACCACAGGTCAGGCTGGGCATATATTTGAAAGGCAAACTCTCATTTCCTTATCAGTACATTGAAGAATTCTTCTCTTTTTACTCTTAATTGTGTTGAGGGTAGAAAATTCTAATTCACATAAACAGGATGTTGAAAATTTTAGTAAAATATTTAAAGGTTTTTTTAGATATTGTCACATATTCTTCTTTTATAGAAATCCAAAAGGCTTCAAAAGACAATTCCTTATGTTTAATCATCAATCCATGATCAGTGGATATAGCTGCCAGTTCTACTTCTGTTAATGTTAAATCACTTGAAGCTTCCATGAGTGGGTTTCTAATCCAATCATACTGTTCAGTGTTAAGTGATGGAAAATGCTATAAATTAAATTCTGCCCGTCAGCCTTCAAGTCCTATTTTATTTACACTTAACTTTTGCTCACTTCCAGAATCGGATTCTTCAGTATCATGCTTCTTTTTGAGAAATCTATCCATTTTATTTGGGTGTATTTATCTAAAAATAATATAATGATGTGTTAATAATAAATTATATAATAATGATGTGTTAACAAAAATAGCGGTATTTCTGTAATGAAATGGTATAATAGAGTAACTAACCATATTTATTTTTATATCTGGGCACATGCTGCGAACCAGTGCAGCTAGTAATTCCAGGTCCCGAGTGGGAACAGTGCAGAATTAAGAAAATACGGGGTCGGGAGGGCCCTGTAATTGCTGCAAAGCATGCCCCAAAACCGCATCTTGCTTTTTATTTATAGGGCAAAGTGGGCCATTAGCAAATTAATGAGATCTTTGATCATTTGTCCAAGGCAATCCAAGAATTTTACCAAGTGCAGAAAACCCCCACCATCCATATCATCTTAACTTGACACCAAACAAAGGATAGAAGAAACTTGCCTCCAGTCTTTCCAGGGAACATGGGGGGTAGTGTAAACAATCCAGCACCACAGCTTAACAGCCTTTTGCAACCTAATCAGGGAAATGAGGTGGGGGGTTGGGCAGACTGTCAGTTTATAGCCAATTCCCCACACCTCTGTCCCCCCAAAATCTAAACTCCAACAGGCACATATTTCTCTGGAATACCATAGGGCACACCTGGAAATCTTCTAGGGCGCACCAGTGCACCTGGCGCACACTTTGAGAACCAGTGTTCTAATCTCTCTTGCAGCTGCCTACTCGTGTTTAGTCCTGCAACACAGCCATCATTCTGGTGCCCAATGTCACTTGCTTAAGCTGTCGAAGTGGCCTTTACCTGGCCTTTTGCTTTTAGTTTCACTCTCCTGCCTGAATGCTCTCAAATGCACATTATGTCAATCCCCTACTTCAGATCTTTCAGTGACTCTTCATGACCTACAACAGTCAGTGCCTTTCAAACGTTTTGAGACAATGAATCCTTTCTCCAAATGAACTTCTTACCCAGAAGAATAAAAAAGCAGGAAGCTGCTCTGATTGAGGAAGAGTTGAGCCCAGCCCATTAAGGGCTCCCTCCCTTCCCCTATCTGATTTCATTCATGAGTCATTGTGGAGCACAATTTTAAAAAATCCTGGATAGCAGGATAAAATCTGAGCCTGAAGGCTCTCTGCGATCTGGCCTGGCCTGCCTATTTACCCTCATCTCCTGGTATGCCCTTGATTTTTTTTTATTTTATTTTTTATTAATCAACAAACATTTACCGTCTTGTATAGTTTCTGTGGGTCAGGAACTCAAGAGCAGCTTAGCTGGTGATTGTGCTCTCTCATGAGGCTGTGGTTAAGACATTGCCCATGGGTGCAGTCATTGGAGGTTTTGATTGGTGCTCGAGTTTCTACTTCCAGGGTGGCTCACTTGCATGATTGGCAGCTGAGTGCTCAGTGTAGGGGAAAGCCTCAGTTCCTCACCACAGGGATCTTCTACAGGGCTGCTTGAATAGCCTTGTGACTTGGCAGCTGGCTTCCCCGAGTGTGAGTAATCCAAGAAAGCAAGGCAGAAACCACAATGTCTTTTATGTCCAAGACTCAGAACTCACACCCTATCTTTTCTTCAATTCCTATTGGTGTCAGCCCTATTCATTGTGGGATGGGACTGTACAAGAGTGTCAATACCAGAAATCAAGGGTCCTTGGGCGCCATCTTAGAGGCTGTCTACCGCAAGCACGGAGAATGTTTTGTTTTGTTTTCAGCCTTCCCTATCGCATATATTCCTAGAGATTAAGGGCAGAAAAGACAACCAAGTTCAATGAGTCTAAATATATAGCTCATATTAATAACTTTTTAATAATCATAGCATTTAAAAGATCTGTCTCATTTATATTAGAGTCTCAATATCTCCAAAAGATGAACTTTTTGAGAGTAAGAACCCTGCCTCGATCAATTTCTATAAACTTGACAGAATTCCATTTGTGGTAGGAATTTGAAGGTGAACTCGTTGGGAAACATACAGCCCCCTTGGTTTGATATTCCTGTGCTTTGAAAGCTCCAGCTTATAAAATTGGTTTATAAGATTCCAAAATCAGTTGCATGATGAATCTTTCCCTTCAGGCTGAGGTTGAATTTAGAATCCTAGTAGGAACCAGATGGCGCACACAAGATGGAAAATATTGCTAGAGCCCTAGTCAGGTGATGTTAGCAAATGGAGCACAATTGACATAAGTAACACTTGTAAGCAGGAAGGCGAAGTGTTAAAGATGGTGGAGATCACAGACATTGAACTTACACCCCAGGCAGCACCACTGTATCTTTTCTCATTCTGTGGGTTGCCTTTTCACTTTTGTTTGTTTGTTTTTTTGGGTTTCTTTTGC
This sequence comes from Saccopteryx leptura, assembly GCF_036850995.1. Taxonomy (NCBI): domain Eukaryota; kingdom Metazoa; phylum Chordata; class Mammalia; order Chiroptera; family Emballonuridae; genus Saccopteryx; species Saccopteryx leptura. Next base: position 111,155,672 of record NC_089516.1, on the reverse strand, counting down.
AAGAGAGAACAGGACAGACAGGGACACACAGACAGAAAGGGAGAGAGATGAGAAGCATCAGTTCTTCATTGCAGCACCTTAGTTATTCATTGACTGCTTTCTCATATGTGCCTTGACTGGGGGGATCCAGCAGACTGAGTGACCCCTTGCTCAAGCCAGCGACCTTGGGCTCAAGCTGGTGACCATAGGGTCATGTCTATGATCCCATGCTCAAGCTGGTGAGTCCGCACTCTAGCCAGTGACCTGGGGGTTTCAAACCTGAGTCCTCAGTGTCCCAGGTTGATACTGTATCCACTGCACCACCACCTGGTCAGGCAGCCTTTTCACTTTCTTGATGGTATTCCTAGAAGTGCAAAAGTTTTAAATTTTAATTAAATCCCATTTTTCTATCCTATGATTGCCTGTGCTTTATTTAGATTTCCTGTTTCTTTTCCAGTGAGTGTTGGTAGTTTGTGTCATTCTATTGTTCTAGGATTTGTCCATTTCATCTAGGTCCCTGGTCAGCAAACTGCAGCTTGCAAGCCACATGCGGCTTTTTGGCCCCTTGAGTGTGGCTCTTCCACAAAATACCACGTGCGGGCGCTACCTTGATAAGGAATGTACCTACCTATATAGTTTAAGTCTAAAAAATTTGGCTCTCAAAAGAAATTTCAATCGTTGTACTGTTGATATTTGGCTCTGTTGACTAATGAGTTTGCCAACCACTGATCTAGGTTATCTAATTTGATGGTGTATAAGTATTCATACTATAATCTTGAAATCTTTTTTGTCTGTAAGACCTCTAGTACTCCTTTGATTTTTTAAGGGCTGGTAACAGGCTATTTGTTTCTTTTTAATTTTTTTTTTGTATTTTTCTTAAATGAGAAGCAGGAGGCATAGAGACAGACTCCCGCATGCACCCCACCAGGATCCACTGGGCATGCCCACTAGGGGGCGATGCTCTGCCCATCCGGGGCATTGCTCCACCATACTAGCACCTGAGGCAGAAGCCATGCAGCCATCCTCAGCACCTGGGCCAGCTTGCTCCAGTGGAGCCTTGACTGCGGGAGGGGAAGAGAGAGACAGAGAGGAAGGAGAGGGGGAGGGGTGGAGAAGCAGATGGGTGCTTCTCCTGTGTGCCCTGGCCGGGAATCGAAACCAGGACATTCGTATGCCGGGCCGATGCTTGACCACTAAGCCAACCGGCCAGGGCCTCTTTTTAATTTTGAATTTTAATTTGAAAGTAAGACTATTTGTAATTCTCTGAATATGTTGTGCTGTTTTGCCTTTGCACATGGATTCCCTCTGCCTGAAATACCATTTTCTGTCAGGATTGTCAGCTTATCACCTCGTCATGAAGCCTTCCACGCTCGCCTCATATAGGTTGGCCACTCCAACCTCTGTGTTCCCATTACACTGTATGTCTTTTTCCACTTCAGAACTTACCTCCATGATTATACTTTTCCTCACTAAACTAAATTATTAAAATAATTAACTTGACCAGTATTTACTGAATGTCTATTTTGTTTCCAGTACTTTGTTCAGCTCTGCAGATAGAGGGGTGAGACAGACAGGCATGGTCTCCATTGATTTCTGATCTCATGGACCTTACAGTTTAGCGGGATGACAGAAAAATAAAGTAATCATGATTATGGAAGGTCGTATGAATGCAGCAACGGGCTCATATAGAGATTCACATGAGAACCTCTTAGAAAAGGTGGTCAGGGATGGCCTCTATGACTAGGTGATGTTTGAACTAAGACCTAAAAAATGAGAATGAGACAGTTATGGCAAAGAGGTCAGAAGAGCATTCCAGGCAGGGAAAAGAGCGTGTGTGAAGATCAGAGGTGAGAAAGCACTTGGTGGTTCAAAGAACTGAAGGAAGACTGGTGTGGTTCATACATAGTGAGAGAGGGAATGTATGCGCCGAGGCAGGGGCCCAATTACGGGCTCAGTTGCTGCCTGGTAGGCCATGCTAACAAGTTTTTATTTTATTCTAGGTGTCTTGAAAAGTCTTTTTTTTTTTTTTCTTTAGAGAGAAAGAGAGAGAGGGACAGACAAAGCGAGAGGGATGAGAAGCATCAACTCATAGCTGTGGCACCTTTGTTGCTCATTGATTGCTTTTCATATGTGCCTTAACTGGGGGGCTACAGCAGAGCCAGTGACCCCTTGCTCAAGCCAGCAACCTTTGGGCTCAAACCAGTGACCATGTGGTCATGTCTATGATTCCACGCTCAAGCCAGCAACCCCGCTTTCAATCTTGCAGTCTCAGGGTTTCAAACCTAGGTCCCCAGCATCTCAGACTGACACTTTATCCACTGCACCACCGCCTGGTCAGGCCACATTATTTATTTGATCACATAAATAAAATTTCCATGTGGGGGGAAAAGTGAAAGACAGATATCAAACTGGGGAAGAAATATTTGCAAGGCCTCTTAACATTTGCATCTTAATATACAATAAAATGTACAATAAAAGATTACTCAATAGGCAAAGGGTAGGAACTGACAGTCCACCCCCCTCCAAAAAATTAAATATGTGAAAAGATGCCTAGCTTCATTCTTAAAAACAAACAAACAAAAAACGTACAAATTATGAGCTCACATGTCTCACATGCCAGATTGGCAAAAGTGTATACTTTAATAAAATACTGTGTTGCTCTGACCGGATAGCTCTTTTGGGTGGACATCATCCCGAAGCGCAGAAGTTGCTGGTTTGATCCCCAGTCAGGGCACATACAGGAGCAGATTATGGTGTTCTCTCTTTCTCTCTCTCTCTCTCTCTCTCCCCCCTTATCTTGCTTTGAAATCAATAAAGTAAACAAACAAACAAAAATAATTAGCCTATTGCCCTGATCAAGTAGCTCAGTTGGTTGGAGCATCGATCCAAAGCTCAGAGGTTGCCGGTTTGATCCCCGGTCAGAGCACATACAGGAGCAGATAGATGTTCCTATATCTCTCTCCCTCTCTTCCTTCCTTTCTAAAATCTATACAATAAACATTAATATACACACACACACACACACACACACACACACACACACACACACACTGTGTTGGTGAGACTTTAGGGAACAGGAACTATCACATTGGTGATAGGAGTATAAATTAGTTCAGCTTCTCTAGACAGTGTCTATCAGAATTTAGAGTGGTTACACTTCCAGGAATTTATCCAACAATTAAAAGACATTTTGGTTCACTCATACAAAGGCATAGAATACAGACCTTATAAAGAATGAAGCAGCTCGACTGACCGGGCAGTGGCACAGTGGATAGAGCATCAGACTGGGATGCGGAGGACCCAGGTTCGAGACCCCAAGGTCGCCAGTGTGAGCGTGGGCTCATCTGGTTTGAGCAAAGCTCACCAGCTTGGACCCAAGGTCGCTGGCTCAAGCAAGGGGTTACTCGGTCTGCTGTAGCCCCATGGTCAAGGCACATATGAGAAAGCAATCAATGAACAACTAAAGTGCCACAATGAAAAACTGATGATTGATGCTTCTCATCTCTCTCCGTTCCTGTCTGTCTGTACCTATCTATCCCTCTCTCTGACTCTTGCTCTGTCTCTGTAAAAAAAAAAAAAAAAAAAAAAAAAAAAAAAAAAAAAAAAAAAAAAAAAAAAAAAGAATGAAGTAGCTCTTTATCAATGATGGGGAAGGACCACATATATATGTTTTTAACCAAGATACATTTTTAAGTGATCAGAGAGGTAGAGGACAGTATAAGATACGCTACACTTGTCTAAAAACAAAAAGAGAAACAAATGTATTTTCCTATGTACCAATGAGAATTCTTTGTTTGTATCATCCACTGTCTCTGGGAGGAACAGAAGAAACCACACACAGTATTTGCCTTTGGGGAAGTAAGCTGGGTGGGTGGAGGGTGGGTGGGGAGGATATTTACTTCTTGTTTTGTTCTTTGTATGTACCATGTGCAGGTATTGCCTATTAAAATTTTGAAACAAACAAGGGTTAGGGGAGTTAAAGTCACAGGAAGCTGTGACTTTAGTCCAGGAAAGAGATACTGGTGACCTGGGCTAAGATGGTGGCAGGAAGGTGGAGAAAAGTAGACAGGTTCAAGATTGGTTTCTGTTTTGTTTGCTTCTTTGTTTTGGAGATAAACTGCACAGGACTTGCTGATGCAGAGGTGTGGGAGATGAGGGAAGCGAGGACTCATCAGGATGAGCGCCAGGTTTCTGTTCAGTAACTAGATGGGTGGATGGGAGGAAGAGTTGGTCATCTAAGGCAGTGTCCTGTGAGCTCTGAGTCTGACAACCTGGGCTTGAATTTAACCTATTCTATTTCCTACCTTTATGCCCTTGGGCAGATCATGTAATTGCTTTGTGCTAGGACTCCTCATATGTAAAATGGAATGATAATATGACCTATCCCACAGGGTTGTCCTAAGGACTAAGTGAGTTAATACAGTGATGGGCAATGTTTTGAGCTTGGTGTGTCAAAATTCGCCAAAAAACTGAGCATAACTCGGGTGGTGTGTCACTTCGAGAAAAAAAACCATAATTTCACAATATTTATAGTTTAAATAACAAAAATGTATAATTGTAATATATAACTGTATTTAATAAACCCAAAACTAATTATTTAACTTACCTGCTTAGTGACGTCTTTGTTCATCTGTCAGTCGGTTTCTTTTGTTGGTCTTGATATTATTTAACTTGTGTAGGGTGCCGTGAACTAAGATAAGTGAGGGGGAGGGGGAATTCTTTAACTAACCTGCCTATTAGTGACTTTTTTGTTGCTGAATTTCATTGGCTAAATCTTCAATTGAAGGTTGGTATTTTGTATACTTCAAGCCCAAGCAAGCGCTACTAACTTCATCTGTCAATCTGTTTCTTTTGTTGGTTTTGATATTATTTAATGCTGAGAATAAGGTCTAACAAAAGTACGTAGTGGGAAAAATTGTGAGTAAAGCCATTGCTATATTTTTCAGGGTGCTAAACGTGTCTGGTAATTGGTTCCAGGCACTCCAAATTTCCTGTTCATAGTGGCACTCCTCTTGATTCTTCAAGCGGCACCTTTCCAGATTCTCAAGCTTTGACCTCAAGTCCACAAACACCTGAGCCCAGATGCTGTCTTGAAATTCTGCAAGTTGCATCTTATGTAAATTAAGATGGCTGCTGCTATTTCTAATGACGGGAAATGGTACCCATAGCACAGGCCCTGCCTCTCCCAACCTCCCCCTCACTTATCTCAGTAATGATGGTCAATTAGAAATCCATGATACCCCAGAACAGTAGATTGGATGATGGTTGCTTTGGTTATGTGATTGCTGGTAATGGCGATCACAGGACCCCCAGAGATGTGTCCCCTGCGGCATTCCACTGCTCCCTGCTCCTCCGCCAGAAGTGAGGTCAAAGAGCTCCTAACGGCTTAACCGGAAGTCCCAGAACTAGACGCTCTCTGCCGGAGTTCTGTTGTTTTGGCCTACAGACCTCCGGCACAGTGTGTCTACACTACAGCAAATGTTTTATCCTTGGCTACTGCACCTGGCCGTGTAGGAGCCGAGGATGAAACGTCCTTCTCGGCATGCAGCCCCATACTTCTCTGGTATGTGGCTGCATGTCATCGAAAATGGCTACGCATGTCAGTGCTGACACACGTGTCATAGGTTCGCCATCACGGAGTTAATATATGTACACTTTAGAATAGCTCCTGGCACATAGTAAAAGCATTACAAGTGTTTACCTCTATTCTCACTGTTGTTATATTTATTACTATGACTACGGTGGCTGCTGTGACTATAACTACTACTGCCCGTCCTCTTCCTCTGTCAGGGAGATGCCTGACCCTATTAGGGGCTCAGTAAATGTTTGTGGAAGGAAGGAATGCTTTAAAATTAATACATGTTTGATAACCAGTTGATCTATGAAATGAAAAATTTTGGAAGGCCCTTTTAGCATTTGAAGAAATGAGATAGCACTGTTGGTAGTTATGAGATTTTTTCATGTCTTTTCTTTCACTTCCATTTTTGCCCAGGCCTGAAGGCATTGAACGGCAGTACAGGAAGAAGTGTGCAAAGTAAGTATTAACAGCGCGGGCTTCTCTGAGGTAAGCAAGTAGAGGCAACAGTGTATTAGAGACAATTGTTTGGATACAACTCTCTTCTATATCTTTATCCTTATCATCTCTACACAATTAACAACATGCTTCTGGAAGAGACCAGTCAAAGTTACGTCTCCGGCCAGCTGGCCACAAAGAGTATTGTTTAGCCCTGGCTGTATAGCTCTGTTGGTTAGAGTGTTGTCTCAGTATGCCACGGTTGCCAGTTCAGTCTTTGGTCGGGACACATACAGAAACGGATTGATCTCTCTCTCTCCCCCCCCCCCACACCTTGCTGACCCTCTAAAATCAATTTTTAAAAAACTATCTTTTTAAAAATAGGTTTTTTTAACAGTATAATTTTTTTAAGTTGTGTAATTCATATGTAGTAAAATTTGCCCTTCTTAACTGTACCATTTGATGGGTTTGGACAAAATCATATAGTCATGTAATACCAGTACCACCACAATACAGAACATTCCAGGACCCCATGTGCCCTTGACAGCTGGTCCCCTTCACCCCTCTCCCCTGGCAGTCACCAAGCTACCTTCTGTTACGGTGGTTTGGCCTTTTCTAAAATGTTAGATAAATTCCACAATATGTGTTTCACTACATACAATGTGTATCTGTGACATCTGGTTTCTCTCTCTCGGCATAATGCTTTGGGGATTCATCTGAGTTGCTGGGTATAGCTGTGGTTTGTTCCTCTTTATTGCTCAGTAGTGTTCCGTTGTGCCCATTGATTTCACCATTTACTTGTTGATAGGCATTTGAGTTGTTAATGGTTTTGTCCATTACAAATAGAGCAGCTGTGAACATTCTAGTGTAAATCTTGGTGGGAATATGTGTTTTCTCTTGGAGTGAGATTGCTGGGCCATATGGTAAATGTAACATAGAGTAATTTAATCCAGGCGCATTTATAAAGCCTGTCCCAGGACAACAGACCCCAGAAGTTTATTTTATGCAGATGAATAGAATATTAATATATTAACGTTAAGTCCTGTTTCAATAATTACAGTTCCATTTGGGCTCTCAGAAGACTCAGACAAGGAGAATTAAAGCAGGGAGATGGCGAAGAAAGTATTTCTAGTTCAGAGCCACGCTGGATTCATTAAATTGGTTTTATCAGATCTTGTGGGTCTCCTTCATTTAGTTGAAAAAGTGTAATAGAAGTAACTAGCCAAGGAAAGTAGGGTGATTACAACAGAATTGCAGTGGAGCCTTTATGTTCCCTCTTGACACTGCGTAAACAAAACCAAACTAGAAGAAAAACCCCAAACTAGTTACTCAGACACTGGGGAAGAATGGCAGCAGAGTGGAAATCAGTCAATAGCAGGAGCCAACGTTCACAAAACTCGCCTGATGATAAGAATCACTTGGCACCCCATTAAAATTAATAAAAAATTTTAAACAAGAATCACTTGGAATGCTAGGAAGACGGCAGGTTCCAAGGCCACACCCCCAGGCTTGCTGAAGCAGGATCCTCTGGGATGGGGCGTAGGCATCTGATTAGCAGTTTTAACAAGCACCCTTGGTGATTCTTACTGGGTAGTTTTGGGAAACACTGGAAAGAACACATTTGTTTGTTTCTTTGTTTGTTTTTTAGTGAAAGAGAGAGAGAGAGGGACAGACAGACAGGAAGGGAGAGAGATGAGAAGCATCAATCATCAGTTTTTTGTTGCGACACCTTAGTTGTTCATTGATTGCTTTCTCATATGTGCCTTGACCAGGGGGTTACAGCAGAGCCAGTGACCCCTTGTTCAATCCAGCGAATTTAGGCTTCAAGCCAGTGACCTTTGAGCTCAAGCCAGGGACCATGGGGTCATGTCTATGATCCCACACTGAAGCCAGTGAGCCCACACTCAAGCTGGATGAGCCTGCACTCAAGCCGGTGACCTCGGGGTTTTGAACCTGGGTCCTCTGCATCCCAGGCTGATGCTCTATCCACTGCACTACCGCCTGGTCAGGCACATCATTTGTTTATGCTACAAACAAAATTATTCCTGGAGTCTGAACACACTTTGTAAATCATTGTTAAGGGGATTTGGATTCCGAAGCCTCCTGGTGACGCACTCTGTTGTTCCCAGGTGTGGGCTGCCACTCTTCTACCAGTCCCAGCCGAAGAACGCCCCTGTGACCTTCATTGTGGACGGAGCAGTAGTCAAGTTCGGCCAGGGTTTTGGGAAAACGAATATATATACTCAGAAGCAAGAGCCTCCTAAGAAGGTAATTGTCATTGAAGGAGACAAACTGGTTAATATAGCTACAGATTTAGCCCCAAATTTTAAAATAAGATTACAGTGCACAAGAAACTGCCCTTTATGGGTGCATTCTTTATTAAGAGAGTGTTATTTTTGTGTATAGTATATGTTCTTTCTTTTTTCTTTCTCACAGCTGCCCTATAAGTAAAGTTAGGAATTATATAGTTTTTATTCATATTTTTTTTCCTTTCAAATTTCTTCTTTTTCTAGTGTGAGCAATTAAAAATGGAATGAATCAGGCTAATGTTTAAATATAATTCAAAAACTCCTGATGGAAAATGTTAGATAAATATTATGCAGATAAACACATTGGCACTTTTAGATAGGCCAGCCTCTCGGAAGGAGGTGGGTGTCCACCCTGAACAGCTACCTGTCCCAGCTCCCCGGCATGCACACGTCTGCTTTTGCGCATGCGCCCGGCTCGCAGAACCTCTGGCTGTATCTTCACTGGTTCCTCTTCTGTGCCCCCAGGTGATGATGACCAAACGGACTAAAGATATGGGCAAGTTCAGCTCTGTCACTGTGTCTACTATTGATGAAGAGGAAGAGGAGATTGAGGCTGTAAGTGCTTCTGCTCTGAAGGGAATTGGGCAGTGGGGTGGTGGTGGTGAAGGGTCAGGGGCTCTGGAGCGTCCCAGTAGCGGAATAATTAGAGACTGCTCGGAGACCTTGTTATGACACCAGTTAAGTTAGTTCCTGTGTCTCTGGGTCCCAGGACCAGCTGGAAAATGAGAACCAGGGAGTTAGACTAGATCAGTGATTTTTTTTTCCCCATACGCTTTTTTTGAGATGCCTTAGGAGGCAAATCCCTCATCCCTCTTCATTTTAAATCCATCAGGCTCAATGATTTCCTGTCCCCTCCGGTCCAGCTTTGAGGGGTACGAGCCTGCTCTTAGCAGGGGCAGCAATTGCCTTTATTCTACTTCAGTATAATGATGTTTGCAGAGAGAGATTATCCGTGAGTTTTTTTAATGGTTTCGTTTGAAACTTGAGCTCTCCTGGATTACTGAAAAGCTGAAGAGTTGGAAGGGAACGACCCTGCCATTTCAGTAACAATCTCATCATTTGAACAGTATAAATTGCTACCTGAGGTCTCTGTTTCTGCTCATTGCTGTGACTGCTGGTTTAAGGACACTCCATTTTTCCCCTCAGAGGGAAGTTGCTGACTCGTATGCACAGAATGCCAAAGTGATTGAAAAACAGTTGGAGCGCAAAGGCATGAGCAAAAGGCGGCTGCAGGAGCTGGTGAGTGACATCTGGTGGCGAGGAGCTGGCTGGGCTGTTTGAAAGATCCTCCGGCAGCCGGGGAACTCTTTGAGGAAGTCTGTTGGGGGTTACTAGTGTAGTCCGTTGCCAGCTATCAAACCCTGGGCTGCGATTGTCGGTGTACCTTGCTCTGAAATAATGACCACAGGATTTAGGCCCTGTATGATAGTACCTGTCAGCTAGCCCTCACTAGAATGACATCTGCTACTTGTGGTCCAAGGTCAGGAGTTCAAGATTGGGGTTTATGGATGATTTCCCAGGATGTGATGGCCCACGATAGTGCTCCATTGGTAGGCCCAGGACTGGGGCTGGTCGTGGCTTCTTAAAGCCCTGGTACCACCACCAGTTCCTGCATTATTTATGGGCTCATCGTAGAGCACACACACCTGCATAGGATGGTGTCTGCATTTTTGTTTTCTTGATAATAATTTTCTTGTGATATTTCTTTAACATAAACAGCACTTCGTTGGTGCCTCATTGAAAAGCATACCCATCTAGCCTTGTGACTGTAGAGAGTTTTTTGGAGCCACGCAGTAGGTCTCGGGAGCTGCTTTACCTTGCCATGAGGGTTTAGAGCAGTGCTTATAAATTTTGTGAGCAGAAGGCCCATGCTTTATTTCTTTTTTAATTTCCAACTTGCAAGAACAGATTTATAATTTATAAAATGAAGTACAAATGAATTTGCCTCAGTTATTATTAAATTATTTTATTTTATTATTACTCTGTCAAATGGCTATAAAAGTTTTGAAATGCTTACTCTCGATTTTTGTACATATTCTGCATGAGTTTTGCATGGGCCATAACAAACCATTCAGTGACCGCACAACTTGAAGTAACACTCCGCCAGAACAGTGTTTTTCTTCCCGTCGTGCAGAGAATAAGATACTGGTGTACCGGAATACTGATTGATTCCCTTGGCCCTTGGGGGGTTCTGGGGCTAGGGCCATGATGGCGAACCTTTTTATAAAAACCTTATTATAAAAAGGTTTGCCATCACGGGGCTAGGGCAATCCCCACACCCGTCCCCTTGGACTGCAGCCTTGTGTAAGGCTTTTAGAACCACTGTTCTAGTTTGCATACCAAATGAGCACAGAGGGGTAGTGTTTGGGCCAGTAGAGTAAGGATGGAAAATAAGAATTTCGTGTCATGTATCCAGACATATACTCTTCTTCCTCCCCAGGCTGAACTGGAAGCCAAGAAAGCAAAAATGAAGGGGACTTTGATTGACAACCAGTTCAAATGATCAGGACCTTCCTATGAAACCAGAGGAGAGGCAAGCATTTAGACCAGAGGGCAGAAACACTTTTTCTCGACCGTACGAACTGCTCTCTCCCTTTGTGCCCCGGCTGAAAGCTTTACTGCTTCCTACATTCAGTGAGGTCTTTGAGTCCATCTGACCTGCTTTTCAGAGATAGATTTTTAAAATATTTCTATATATGGGCCTTCTGTTGTATTTTTTATCCATTTGATGTAAACTTCTTTAGCTGTGTAGAAACTCTATGAATTGATCAATGCTTTAAGTGTCTCTAGTTTCTAAAGTAGCTGGTGTTTGATAAAATGTTCAGAGATGTTTGGAAAAAATATTATGATATCTACTAGAAAAAAAGTGGCATGAATTAGATTTAAAGTTAAAGCAAGTCAGATTCTTTTAGGTGACTCTCTTGTCTTGGAGTGGCAGGTATCAGCCATGGTTTGAATCTCTCCTACTGTCAGAGGAAATCTATAAAAAGCCAGACTGTGCATAAAGTTCCCTTTATTTGAAGTAAGAAAGCTCTAAGTGAGCCACTCCTTATCAGACTTTGTGCTTAAAGAAGCAAAAGCCAAATCAGAGTGAGGAGGTGGGATGGCTGAGACCTGAGTGAAAATGGCGTCTCAGAAGCAACTGCAGGGAGCTACCATCCTGTCGAGTAGCTAAGAGTATTGCTTCCGTGCGTGGGGACATGGGAGGGAGATGTCCACATGTTTTCTGCACTGTACGTCCTTAGGTACTACTCCTAAACCATTTCGTCATCTAGTTCAAATTACACATTTTGCTTAATCTCTAAAACTACAAATTGTTACATCATTAGCACCAAACAAGCATGTGCTCTTTGTTGTTTTTTATTCCTTCATATTAAAATAGCTATTAAAATTACATGACATAGTCTCTCTGTTGTCTTAACTTACTTGCATTTGAGCTGTGGTTACAGTGCTTTAATGTTAGTATAAAGAGCCATATTGAAATTTCAGTCTTATTCTATTTATTATTATTATTATTATTATTATTATTATTTTGTATTTTTCCAAAGCTGGAAACGGGGAGGCAGTCAGACAGACTCCCACATGTGCCCGACCGGGATCCACCCGGCACGCCCACCAGGGGGCGATGCTCCGCCCATCTGGGGCGTTGCTCTGTTGCAACCAGAGCCATTCCAGTGCCTGAGGCAGAGGCCATAGAGCCATCCTCAGCGCCCGAGCCAACCCTGCTCCAATGGAGCCATGGCTGCGGGAAGGGAAGAGAGAGACAGAGAGGAAGGAGAGGGGGAGGGATGGAGAAGCAGATGGGCGCTTCTCCTCTGTGCCCTGGCCGGGAATCGAATCCGGGACTCCTGCACGCCAGGCCGACGCTTTACCACTGAGCCAACCGGCCAGGGCCTTATTCTATTTTTTGGTTTTTAAATTATCAACCAATAAAACAGTAAAATGTTTCACTGACATTTGGAACTATAATTTTATTGTTTAAGAGAAATTAAGAGGCTTTTTAAGAACTAGCTTGTGTCAATTACTAGCTGTGGACTACTTCCCTTTCTCAGGAAAAATTTTTCCCTTTTTTATTATTTTTAAAATTTTTATTTATTGATTTGAGGGGGGAAGGGAGGGAGGGAAGGAAAGAGAGAGAGAGAGAGACATCAATATGTTGTTCCATTTATTTATGCATTCATTGGTTGATTCTTGTATGTGCCCTGACCGGGGATTGAACCCACAACCTTTTGTGTATCAGGACAGTGCTCTGACCAACTGAGCTACCCGGCCAGGGCTACCCCCCCTTTCTTTTTTTTTTTTTTTGTATTTTTCTGAAGCTGGAAACGGGGAGAGACAGTCAGACAGACTCCCGCATGCGCCCGACCGGGATCCACCCGGCACGCCCACCAGGGGCGAAGCTCTGCCCACCAGGGGGCGATGCTCTGCCCCTCCGGGGTGTCGCTCTGCCGCGACCAGAGCCACTCTAGCGCCTGGGGCAGAGGCCAAGGAGCCATCCCCAGCGCCCGGGCCATCTTTGCTCCAATGGAGCCTTGGCTGTGGGAGGGGAAGAGAGAGACAGAGAGGAAGGAGGGGTGGGGGTGGAGAAGCAGATGGGCGCTTCTCCTATGTGCCCTGGCCGGGAATTGAACCCGGGTACCCCCCACGCCAGGCCGACGCTCTACCGCTGAGCCAACCGGCCAGGGCCCAGGGCTTCCCCTTTTTATTATTTTGCTTCTTCACCTGACTACTCTTTTTCACTCAATTTTAATGAAGCACACTCCATTGCACTTAAACTTTTTTTTTTTTTTTTTAAAGAGACAGAGAATCAGAGAGAGGGACAGACAGGAATAGAGAAAGATGAGAAGCATCAATCATCAGTTTTTTGTTGTGACACCTTAGTTGTTCATTGATTGCTTTCTCATATGTGCCTTGACCGCGGGCCTCCAGCAACCTTGGGTCCAAGCTGGTGAGCTTTGCTCAAACCAGTTGAGCCCGCGCTCAAGCTGGCGACCTTGGGGTCTCCGTGTGTGGGTCGTCCACATCCCAGTCCGACGCTCTATCCACTGCACCACTGCCTGGTCAGGCTGCACTTGAGCTTTTAATGTTCTATATTCCTCAAGGAAAACCAAAAGCATCGCTAATGGTGAACTAAACCTGTTTTTTTTTTTTTTTTTTTTTGTATTTTTTTGTATTTTTCTGAAACTAGAAACGGGGAGAGACAGTCAGACAGACTCCCGCATGCGCCCGACTGGGATCCACCCGGCACGCCCACCAGGGGGCGACGCTCTGCCCCTCTGGGGTGTCGCTCTGTCGTGACCAGAACCACTCTAGGGCCTGGGGCAGAGGCCACGGAGCCATCCCCAGCGCCTGGGCCATCCTTGCTCCAATGGAGCCTCGCTGCGGGAGGGGAAGAGAGAGACAGAGAGGAAGGAGGGGGGGTGGAGAAGCAGATGGGTGCTTCTGTGTGCCCTGGCCGGGAATCGAACCCGGGACTTCTGCACGCCAGGCCGATGCTCTACCACTGAGCCAACCGGCCAGGGCCTTTAGTTTTTTTTTTAATTTATTCATTTTAGAGAGGAGAGGGAGAGACAGGAGAGACAGAGAGAGAGAAGGGGGGGAGGAGCTGGAAGCATCAACTCCCATATGTGCCTTGACCAGGCAAGCCCAGGGTTTCGAACCGGCGACCTCAGCATTTCCAGGTCGACACTTTATCCACTGCTCCACCACAGGTCAGTGATTTCTTTAACTTTTAAAAGATCTTTGAATAGTTTTAGATTTATAGCCACATTCCAAAGATAGTACAGCAAGTTCCTGTATACTCTTCACTCCCGTTCCCCTAATATTATTAGCACCTTATATAATGCTATGGGCTGAATTGGGCCCCCGTCCAAAATTCCTATATTGAAGCCCTAATCGCCACTATAATCATAGGTGGAGATGGGTCTTTGGGGGAGGTAATTATGTTTAGATGTAGTCATTAGGGCGGGACCCTCATGATGGACTATTGCCTTTATAAGAGGGCACTATCCGTATTTCATAGTCTCTATCTATCTCTGTGTGTATCTCTCTCTGTATCTCTGTCTTTCTGTCTCTGTCTCTTTCTTTTTCTCTTTCAAAAGAAAGCTCTCACCGAATCAGCCAGGACCTTAATTCTAGACTTCCCAGTATCCAGAACTGTGAGAAATAAATGTTTATTGTTTAAGCCACCCAGTCTTTTGGTATTTTGTTATAGCAGCCCTAGCAGACTAATATATACAGGAGAGGGCGAAAGTAGGTTTACAATTGCTCGTGTGGAGAATAATACAATAATTAATAGATAATAATACAAAAACAAACTTTTGTGTACTCATAACTATAAACCTACTTTTGCCCCACCCTGTATAAAGCCATATTACACTGGTTAGAACTAAGGAATTAACATTGGTACAATACCATTAAACTACAGGCATCATTTGGATTTCATCAGTTTTTCCACTATGGCCTCTTTCTGATCCAGGATCCCACATTGCATTTAGCTGTTGTGTCTTTAGTCTCCTCTGGCCTATAACAGTTTCCTAATATGTGTGAGGTGATATTTTATGGTTTTGATTTGCATTTCTCTAACAATTAGTGACATTGAGCAACTTTTTATGTACCTGTTGGCCATTTGTATATTTTCTTTGGAGAAATGTCTATTCAAATTATTTGCCCATTTTTAATTGGGTTAATTGATTGATTTTTTATTTTGAACATATTTTTATTTGATAATAGTTTGTATAACATCCTTGTGAAGAGTTTGTTCAGATTGTTTGCCTGTGTTTAAACAGTTGTTGTTTTGTATTGTTAAGTTTTCAGAGGTCTTTAGCCTGGATATAAGTCTTTCATCAGGTGATTTGCAACACTTCCCACTCTATGGGTGGTCTGGTCATTCTCTTAATAGTATAGTACCTTTTATGATGCAGGATCATGCGGATTTTCTTCTGTATTTTCTTCTAGAAGGGGTATATTTTATATTTAGGTCTATGATTCATTTTGAATTAATTTTTGTGTAACGTGTGAGACATGTAAAGGTTCTTTTTGTAGATGTCCAGTTTTCTAGCACTATTTGTTGGGAAGACTTTTTCTCCATTCCCTTGCCTTTGTACCTTTGTCAAAAATGAGTTGACTCTATTTTGGGGCTTTTTCTTCTGTCGTCTATCTTTTTTTTAAGCTGTTATTTTTATTATTTTCAATAAATATTCAAAAATTAAAATGTATAACGAAGCTTATAGGATATAGCAATAATGATATGAGAATCATTTTATTTTTTTCATGATGAAATGTTTTTGCTTTATTGTTTGAGCCCATAAGATAAATCTTAATCTTTATGTCTAGCTTTGCACTAATACCACACTATCATGATATAATTATTATTATTACTTTATAGTAAGTCTTGAAATCAGATAATATGAGTCTTCTCACTTTGTTCTTTTTTATTTTTATATTTATTTAATTAATTGTGTTTATATAGATTCTAGGGTCACCCCAAATGCATCCCCCCATATTCCCCTCAACATCTCCCTTGCCCCCCTCCTGACAGCACCCTCCCCCTTCCCTTCAGGTTTATCCCCTCTTATCATCCCCTTTCCCTCTGTCCTCTTTTCCTCTGATCCCTTCAATCCCTCCTCTGTCTCCATTCCATTCCTCAAAACAACCCAAGTGTCTGTCAGTGGACGAGTGGATTAAAAAGCAGTGGTACATATACACAATGGAATACTATGGGGTCATGAAAAAAAAGGAAATCTTACCTTTTGTGACAACATGGATGGACCTATAAAGTATTATGTTAAGTGAAATAAGTCAGGCAGAGAAAGAAAAATATCGCTTTGTTTTTTTTAAGACTTATTTTGGGCCTGACCAGTGGTGGTGCAGTGGACAGAGTAACGACCTGGGACACTGAGGACCCAGGTTTGAAACCCCAAGGTTTCTAGCTTGAGCATGAATTCATCTGGCTTAAGCACAGGCTCACCAATTTGAGCATGGAATCATCAACATGATCCATGGTCACTGGCTTGAGCCCAAAGGTCGCTGGCTTGAGCAAGGGCTCACTGGCTCAGCTGGAGCCACCTGGTCAAGGCACATATGAGAAAGCAATAGTGATGCAACTACAAATTGATGCTTCTCATCTCTCTCCCTTCCTGTCTGCCTGTCTCTCTCTTGTGCATGCTAAAAAAAAAAAATCAAAACAAAAAGACTTATTTTAGTATTCTAGTTCCTTTGCCTTTCCATATAAATTTTAAAATCAGCTTGTTGGTATCTCCAAAATTCTTGCTGGAATTTTGATTGGAATTGTGTAAAATCTAAACATCAGGTTGCAGAGAGTTAATATGTTAATAACATTGTATCTTCTAACCCATAAACACGCTATATCTGTCCATTTATTTAGATGTTTGATTTATTTCATCATTGTCTTACAGTTTTTCATGTAGAGATCCTGAAAATATTTTGTTTAAATTTATACCTTTGCATCTGAAACTTATATAATTTTATTAACCAGTGTCACTACAATAAATCAATTAAAAGAAAAAAAAAGCAAATTTGTACCTAAGTACTTCATTTCTTCTGGTGCTATTGTAAACCTTACTTTTTAAACAAGGGAAATAAACTCCAGGTGTAGTTACAAACTCACTGGGCCTATTCTGAGCTCAGGCTGAAATTCCGCTTCTCTTCCGACCTCATGCCCTAGTGTCCCAGTCTGACTTGTCTCGCAGTGTCATTTTGACTCCCCAGAGCCATTGTCGAGTATCGCCCTTTTCTAGTTGACAGTAACTTGGAAAATAGCTGCAGGACCTTTGAGGGAAGGTCATAAGGAAATTTTATGTTACATATTTGTGGCAGTGTCAAGGGGATATATTATTTCTTGGTTCAAAGGTCTCTAGGTAAGGCAGTTTGGAATTGCAACAGGTCTGCAAGTAGGTGAAAGCAACAAGACGTCATTATGACAGTGATTGGAGACTGGTTTCGACAGGCCCGACTTATAGTTGTTGTTGTTTGTTTTTTTAATTACACAAATCTGTAGGATAATAATCATCTGTCTAGATATTTTAAGCCACTGGCAATGATTCCTAATTATCAACGATTTTGATTAACACTCTACTTGATTTCTGTTACAGCAGCCATTCTTAATTGAAAAAAAAAAAGAGATATATCTTATCTCCTTTTAATAAGATAACATCTGTCCTGTGACCTCCTAGTGTAGAATCACTTTTACAATCTTCTTTCTCTGATCTTTTACCCAAGTGGATAAGCATCTGTATCTTGTGAATGAGTGGAGTTTGACATTGTGATTTTATGGTTCTAATATCAGATGGGTTCTCACCAGAGCTAGGCAACTTTTCTATGGGTTTTGGGTCAGCAAGTCTCCCATTTCCTGCAGGAACAATTTAGAGCTTTCACCTATCAGTTTTTTTGTTTTGTTTTGTTTTTAACAGAGACAGAGAGAGAGAGTCAGAGAGAGGGATAGCTAGAGACAGACAGACAGGAACGGAGAGAGATGAGAAGCATCAATGATCAGGTTTTTTGTTGCGACATCCTAGCTGTTCATTGACTGCCCTCTCATATGTGCCTTGACTGTGGGGCTAGAGCAGACTGAGTAATCCCTTGCTCGAGCCTACAACCCTGGTCCAAGCTGGTGAGCCCTGTCCAAACCAGATGAGCCCACGCTCAAGCTGGCAACCTCGGAGTCTTGAACCTGGGTCCTCCGCATCCCAGTCCAATGCTCTATCCACTGCGCCACCGCCTAGTCAGGCTCACCTATCAGTTTTCCGAAACCTCTCTGCCTGCAAAATCTCTCTCGGCAGACAATTTCCCTCCCCATAGCACCAAGAACATAGGGCCATGGGCGTGCTTATTTATTTTTGTTTTGTTCATTTTTTAGCAAGAGAGACAGGAAGAGAGAGAGATGAGAAGCATCAGTTCTTTGTTGCGGCTCCTTAGTTGTTCATTAACTGCCCTCTCATATGTGCCTTGGCTGGGGGAGGGGGGCTAAGCAGACCGAGTGACCCCTTGCTCAAGCCAGTGACCTTGAGGTTTCCAACCTGGGTCCTTAGCATCCAAAGCTGATGCTCTATCCACTGCACCACCACCTGGTCAGGCAAAGGGGCGTGCTTATTTGTATCAGCTCCTATCCTTTTTCTAGTTTCAGAGGAAGAGGTGTCCCCCTATTCCAGATCAAGGTTAATGTGCTTTTATTCAATCAGCTGATACATATTAAGTATCTATTATGTGCTAGATACAGCAGGTCCTTGAATAAAGTTGTTTCATTCAATGTTATTTGGTTTTAATGTTGCTGAGGAAAAAAAAAAAGATTCCCAAACCAGAACTTCTGTATGGAGTTTGCACAATCTTCCATGGTGGCGTGGGTTTTCCCTGGGTATTCTGGTTTCCTCCCACACCCCAAAGGTGTGCATGTGAGCTGAAGTGGTATGTCTACATTGTACTGGTAGAGAGTATAGGTGTGTGTATATAAGTGCTACCTGCAATAGAAGGGCATCCTGTCCATGGCTGGTTCCTTCCTCACACCCTGAGCTGCCAGGAAAGATTTTGGTCACTTATGACCTTGAACTGGAATCAGTAGGTTGGAAAATACTGTTCTTACTTTTTTTTTTTTTTTTTTTTTTTTGGAGTGAGAGAGAGAGCATGAGAGAGGGACAGACAGAAAGGGAGAGAGATGAGAAACATGAACTCACAGTTGTCATACCTTAGTTGTCCATTGATTGCTTTCTTTTTGTGTATGACAGAGACAGAGAGAGGAACAGATAGGGACAGAGAGATAAGAAGGGAGAGAGATGAGAAGCATCAATTCTTCCTTGCAGTTCCTTAGTTGTTCATTGATTGCTTTCTCATATGTGCCTTGACTGTGGGGTTCCCGCTGATCAGTGACCCCTTGCTCAAGCCAGCAACCTTGGGGTTTTGAACCTGGGTCCTCTGTGTCCTAGTTCGATGCTCTACCCACTGCACCACCACCTGGTCAGGCTGATTGCTTTCTCATATGTGTCTTCACCAGGGGGCTTCAGCCAAGCTAGTGATCCCTTGCTCAAGCCGGCAAACTTGGGCCCAAGCCACTGATCATGGGTACACTCAAGCTGGTGACACAGCACTCAAGCTGGTGAGCACATACTCAAGCCGGCGACCTCTGGATTTCAAATCTAGGTCCTCAGTGTCCCAGGCCGATGCTCTATCCACTGCACCACCGCCTGGTCAGGGAGCTCTTACTTGTTTTTATTTATCTTTCTTAAATAGATATATAGCTCACATTCGTTTCAATGTTTAATATTAAAAGTTTCAGGGTCTTTATTTAGAAGTCTGGTGATATTTTTGTAACCAGAAGTTTGCCATGGGATTTAACTCTTGCTTATATCAATTAGTCTATAGTAAAATTGGTCTCGCTATAAGACATTTTGCTTAAAGTCGCAGTTTCCAAGAACTTACTGATGATGGTAAGTGAGGACTACTTATTGTACTTGGAACTGGGGATATAGTGGAGAAGAAAACAGCTCACAGGCCCTGGCCGGTTGGCTCAGTGGTAGAGCATCGGCCTGGCGTGCAGAAGTCCCAGGTTCGATTCCCGGCCAGGGCACATAGGAGAAGCGCCCATTTGCTTCTCCACCCCCTCCCCCTCCTTCCTCTCTGTCTCTCTCTTCCCCTCCCGCAGCCGAGGCTCCATTGGAGCAAAGATGGCCCGGGTGCTGGGGATGGCTCCTTGGCCTCTGCCCCAGGCCCTAGAGTGGCTCTGATCTCGGCAGAGTGACGCCCCGGAGGGGCAGAGCATCGCCCCCTGGTGGGCAGAGTGTCGCCCCTGGTGGGCGTGCCGGGTGGATCCCGGTCGGGCACATGCGGGAGTCTGTCTGACTGCCTCCCTGTTTCCAGCTCCAGAAAAATACAAACAAAACAAAACAAAACAAAAAAACCCTGAAAGATGGCCCTGACTGGTTGGCTCAGTGGTAGAGCATCGGCCTGGCGTGCAGGAGTCCTGGGTTCGATTCCCAGCCAGGGCACACAGGAGAAGCGCCCATCTGCTTCTCCACCCCTCCCCCTCTCCTTCCTCTCTGTCTCTCTCTTCCCCTCCCGCAGCTGAGGCTCCATTGGAGCAAAGATGGCCCGGGCGCTGGGAATGGCTCCTTGGCCTCTGCCCCAGGAGCTGGAGTGGCTCTGGTCGCAACAGAGCAATGCCCCAGATGGGCAGAGCATCGCCCCCTGGTGGGCGTGCCAGGTGGATCCTGGTCGGGCACATGTGGGAGTCTGTCTGACTGCCTCCTGTTTCCAACTTCAGAAAAATACAAAACAAAAAACAAAAGAAACGAACAAAAAAACAATAAAACCTGAAAGAAGACAATGAGTTAACCAGCGGGAAAGCATTTCAGATGATGGTAACAGAAAATACAAAGGCCCTATGGAAAGGTAAGCTTAGCATATTGGAGGAACAGTGAAAAAATATGACTACTTGTATTGACTGAGAGGGCAAACCAGCACCAAAAGGTGAGTGCGATCAGAGAAGCCAGGCCGTGTATGGCCTTGCAGGCCTAAATAAGGATTTTGTGCATTAAAAGTATAGTGGGCCTGACCAGGCAGTGGTGCAGTGGATAGAGTGTCAGACTGAGATGCGGAGAACCCAGGTTTGAGACTCCGAGGTCGCCAACTTGAGTGCGGGCTCATCTGGTTTGAGCAAAGCTCACCAGCTTGGACCCAAGGTTGCTGGCTCGAGCAAAGGGTTACTTGGTCTGCTGAAGGCCCATGGACAAGGCACATATGAGAAAGCAATCAATGAACAACTAAGGTGTCAAAACAAAAAACTGATGGTTAATGGTTCTCATCTCTCTCTCCATTCTATCTGTCCCTATCTACCCCTCTCTCTGACTCTCTCTGTCCCTGTAAAAAAAAAAATATTGTAGGAAATTATTGGAGACTTTAAAGTAAAGGAGTGACATGATTAATGAAATAAAATCATTCTTGTGTGCATATAATATCCACAAGAATTGAAAATAAACATTTGAATTGATAAATAAGTTTAGAAAGGTTGCTAGACATGTGAACAATATAGAAAATTGATTGTATTTCTGTATGTAAGCAACAAGCAGTTGAAAACTTTAAATAGTAAGTTATTACAATAGCAAAAAGATACCTAGGGATAAATATAAGAAAACATGTGTAAGGCCTTTACATAGAAAACTATTAAAGATTATTGAGGCCCTGGCCGGTTTGCTCAGTGGTCGGCCTGGCGTGCAGGAGTCCTGGGTTCAATTCCCGACAGGGCACACAGGAGAAGCGCCCATCTGCTTCTCCACCCCTCACCTTCTCCTTCCTCTCTGTCTCTCTCTTCCCCTCCCGCAGCCAAGGCTCCACTGGAGCAAAGTTTGCCTGGGCGCTGAGGATGGCTCTGTGGCCTCTGCCTCAGGTGCTAGAATGGCTCTGATTGCGGCAGAGCGACGCCCCAGATGGGCAGAGCATCGCCCCCTGGTGGGCATGCCGTGTGGATCCCGGTTGGGCGCATGCGGGAGTCTGTCTGACTGCCTCCCCATTTCCAGCTTTGGAAAAATACAAAAAAAAAAAAAAAGATTATTGAGAAAAATTAAAACCTAAATAAATAGAGTAACAGACCATGTTCATCAATTGGAAGACTTGACAGCTTTAAGGTGTCAATTCTCCACGAACTGATTTATAGATTCTTGGAGAGCCCATTCAAAAATCCCAACAGTTTTATCTGTGTGTGTTGAGGGTAGATTTGATAAGCTAATTTAAATTACATGGAAATGAAAAAGTCTAAGAATAGCTGAGGCAGTCCTGAAGAACTAGGTGGGAAGAACTGTTCTATTAGATATTGTCTCATTATATAGTGAAAGTAATTAAAACAATGTGATATTGACCCAGTGATAGACAAATAGACCAATGAAATACAATGGAATCAAGAAACAGACCCACAGAGATATGACATATACTTACAAAGGTAACACTGCTTTTCAGTGGAGAAAGGATTTTTTTCAATAAACTTTTCTAGGACCATATTTCCCCATGGATAAGACACATGTATAAGATGCAGCTTAATTTGGGGGCCCCAAATTTGAAAAAAATGTATTACACAAAATTATTGAACTCAACTTTTATTCATCATAAAATTCATACAACTCCTCATCCATGTGAAAAAGCAGGAAATGCAAGTAAAACAATCCACAGTCACTATATAAGATGCAACAGTTTTTAGACCTCAAATTTTTTGAAAAAGGGTGCATTTTATACATGGGGAAATATGGTAAATTGTCTATCCATTTGGCAAGAAAAAAAAACTTGACTACTACCTCATATCATCACAAAAATTAATTCCAGGTAATTATAGATCTAAATGTGCAAGGTAAAATAATAAAACTTCTAGAAAATATAATATAGCAAAATATTTTCATTAAAGACCTTTTAATTAAAACCACCAAACAAAAAATTCTGACATAGCCTGACCAAGCAGTAGCACAGTGGATAGAGAGGCAGACTGGGATGCAGACGACCCAGGTTCGAAACCCCAAGGTCGCCAGTTTGAGCACAGGCTTATCTGGTTGGAGCAAGGCTCACCAGCTTGAACCAAAGGTCACTGGCTTGAGCAAGGGCTCACTAGGTCTGCTGGAGCCCCTGGTCAAGACACATATGAGAAAACAATCAATGAACAACTAAGGAACTGCAAGGAAGAATTGATGCTTCTCATCTCTCTCCCTTCCTGTCTGTCTGTCCCTATCTGTCCCTCTCTCTGACTCTCTCTCTGTCACTGTCAAAAGAAATACTGACATAGCCTGACCAGGAAATGGCACAGTGGATAGAACATCAGACTGGGACTCAGAGAACCCAGGTTCGAAATCCCGAGGTTGCCTGCTTGAGCGTGCTGTCGCTGGCTTGAGCGTGGAATCATAGACATGACCCCCATGGTCACTGGCTTGAGCCCAAAGGTGGCTGGCTTGAGCAAGGGGTCACTCTTTCTGCTGGAGCCCCCCCCCCAGTGAAGGCACATATGAGAAAGCAGTCAGCCCTGGCCGGTTGGCTCAGCGGTAAAGCGTTGGCCTGGCATGTGGGGGGACCCGGGTTCGATTCCCTGCCAGGGCACATAGGAGAAGCGCCTATTTGCTTCTCCACCCCCCCTCCTTCCTCTCTGTCTCTCTCTTCCCCTCCCGCAGCCGAGGCTCCATTGGAGCAAAGATGGCCCGGGCGCTGGGGATGGCTCCTTGGCCTCTGCCCCAGGCGCTAGAGTGGCTCTGGTTGCGGCAGAGCGACGCCCCCTGGTGGGCAGAGCGTCGCCCCTGGTGGGCGTGCTGGGTGGATCCGGGTCGGGCGCATGCGGGAGTCTGTCTGACTGTCTCTCCCCGTTTCCAGCTTCAGAAAAAAAAAAAAAAAGAGAAAGCAGTCAATGAACATCTAAGGAGCTGAACGAAGATTGTGCTTCTCATCTTTCCCTTCCTGTCTGTCCCTATCTGTCCCTCTCTCTGTCTCTGTCAGACACACACAAAAAATAGTGACATTAAAAAAAAAATAATGACATGAAAAATGGGTGTATTTAGCCTGGCATGTGGTGGCATAGTGGATAGAGTGTCGACCTGGAACGTTGAGGTTGCCGGTTTGAAATCCTGCGCTTACTCGATCAAGGCACATATGACAAGCAATTAATGACCAACTAAAGTGAAGCAACTATGCGTTGATACTTCTCGTTCCCGCCACCTCTCTCTCTCCTCTTTCTCTGTAAACTCAGTAAATGAATGCTTTTTATAAAACGGGTCCATTTAAGTACATTAAAATTAAGAACTTTTGTTCATCAAAAGACACCATTAAACCTGACCAGGAGGTGGCGCAGTGGATGGAGCGTCGGACTGGAATGCAGAGGACCCAGGTTTGAAACCCCAAGGTCGCCAGCTTGAGCGCAGGCTCATCTGGTTTGAGCAAAAGCTTACCAGCTTGGACCCAAGGTCGGTGGCTCAAGCAAGGGGTCACTCAGTCTGCTGTAGCCGCACGGTCAAGGCACACATGAGAAAGCAATCAATGAACAACTAAGGTGTCGCAATGAAAAACTAATTGATGCTTCTCATCTCTCCGTTCCAGTCTGTTCTTGTCTATCCCTCTCTCTGACTCTCTCTCTCTGTCTCTGTAAAAAAACAAAACAAAACAAAAAAACAAAACGCTAAAGGTCAATTCATAACCTCAGTTTGCTCCTGAAGTTTAGCCCTAATCTCAGAGTGAAGAGGAGGAGATTCCACCCTGCCTGTCCTCCCTGGTGGCTGGCCTTGGGGGTGCAGTAGGGCATCCAGTCATGAGAATCCAGTCATGCCTTTGGAACGGAGCTGGAGAGAGTGAGTTATTATTAGTAGGCAATTCTGTGGGGCCACCCCTCTCCCTTGTGAGTCCCAGCAGGATTTACTGGGCTGCCACGCTTGGTTGCCCTGCTCCCAGGCACCAGACATGCTCTGTACTACGCGTTCATTCACTCTGCCCTCAGCCCCTGTGACGTCGCCCTCAGCCCCTGTGACGTCTCCCTCAGCTTGCTCCCTTCAAGTTCCAGTAGTCTCCTCCCTGACCCTCAGGCACACTCGCCACCCTGAGGCCTTTGCATTTGCCGTTCCCTCTTCTGGGAACACTCTTCCCTCCAATATCTGCATGGCCTGCTTTAGATCTTCACTTAAATGTCATTTCCTCAGAAATGTCTTTGCTATCTGTTCTATCCAAAATTTTATTACTTCCCCAGACTTCCTATCCTCCTTCCTTGCTTTTCCCCTAAAGCCCTAAATATTTTTGTTGCTGATTTTATTTTCTGGCACTCCGTCTGTAATGTATATGATTGTCTAACCACTATGCACTACACCTGAAACTAATACAAAAGAATATTGACTATAAACTGTAATGAAAAAATAAACATTTTTAAAAAACCACCCGTGCTTTGTGTGCATGCATGCACATGTGTTTCTAAGACTAGGGAGTGAGGGATGGGGAACAATGATGGGAGTCCTGGAAATTCTGCCAAGCGTTCAGGCAGGCAGATGGAGAGCTCTAAGATGGTATTTGCTGGGAGCGATCGGCCCCCTGGAGACTGTGGCGAGCCCCATCTCTAAGGTAGAGCTGGAAGCAGGACTGACCTTGTATCTGGAATGCTAGAGGGCGCATCGAGGTAATACCTCCTAAATAGCAACTCTATAGTTGTCCTAAAATTTCTATGCTTTGCCTGACCTGTGGTGGTGCAGTGGATAAAGTGTCAACTTAGAACATTGAGGTCGCCGGTTCAAAACCCCGGGCTTGCCTGATCAAGGCACATAATGGGAGTTGATGCTTCCTGCTCTTCCCTGCTTCTCTCTCTCTCTCTCCTCTCTAAAATAAATAAATAAAGTCTCTAAACATTTTTGGCACTTAGAGTAATAGCTTAGGCAACAAAGTCTTTGTTAAAATGTATGCTCAGTGGCAACTCCGCACACGCAAACAGGATGAGGCCCCATCACTGCTGCACTGGAGTATTTATTTTCCCCCTAGGAACCACATTGCTACCGCCAATTATAAGAGTTGCTGCTACTTACTCACAGTTACTCACGGACGACAAGCTGGTGTCCTGAGCTAAGCACAGTTGGCTGCCTAGCCCACGCTTCCAGCCTAGTGAGTTCTTATTCTAAGCACTCCCTCTCATGCGGGGACCCTTTCTTCTCAGAACAGCAAGACATTATTTTTGAATAATCCTGTGTGGATTTTAAAAGCCTGTTTAAGTGGGCAGTATACTTATCTTTTGTCACTTTAGTACCCAATGGGCCACCTGCGTTGTATTTCGCCATTATAGCAGCGTTTTTTCCTTTTAGTTCATAATTAGTTTCCCTTTGCAATTTTCTACATTTTGTATTTGCCTGATAATTAGGTTTAACCCTGACTCCTGTCATTTTTGTCTATTCATAAACAAGTGTTTCTTTATTGTCAATTCTGAAATGATTTTTCTGATTGGTTTATCATATTTTAATATCTATGGTTTAATTTGCCATTAGCTAGACTGTTGCCATAGCAACGAGTAATTATTATTGTAACAAAATAATAGTTATCTACTGAATTCCTTGAGTGTAGGTCTTGTTAAGGAAATCATTTAGGTAAAAAGTTTGCAAGTTTAGAAAATAGGTCAACAGCTTGCTAAAGGTAAAAAGAAACACAGTGTAATAACATGTTCTTCTCTGAATAATATAGACATCTCCTGGTACAAACTAACTAAAACCTTGGAATCTGAACACTATGTGGGCTTGCCAAAATGATTCATTCTCTGGTTTCAATTAAGATCTCAACACCACTTGGCAGTCCTATTGTATGTCCCTTGTCAGCTCCTCTTCAGTGTCCTGAAGCAGCCATCCCACAATCATTTCCAGCCCCCCAACCCCGACGAGCCCCCCCACCCCGACCAGACCCCCCCTTTGCAGCAGAAGGACTTGTTTCCATTTTTACAGAGCAAAATTAAGGCGAGCATTGTGAGCTCTAAACTTCTTCAGCCTCTTACTAACTGGCCTACGGATTCAACTCAGATGCAATAGCGCCCCCTTCCTTTCTGTAGCGGACACTGTATTCTCATCCCTGCCCCACTTCAGGACTGAAGGACCCAGTGCCTGCAGCGACAAGCCTCAGCTGAAGAGAGCTGCTTTGCTCGAAGTCATGCCCCCATCCCAGGGCAGCCTCTATCCAGTGAATGTCTGATTGGGCTGGGGGTATAAAGGCCCGCCCCCATCACAACTCCCAGTTTCAGAGCTTCCCATGGCTCCAGCGAGGTCTTCATCAAATCAGTGGTGAAGCCCAACGTCTCCCTCCTCCAATCCTTCTCTTCCATAGCTGGTGAACCCGAGATCGCTCTTTAATAAACATCCCGCATGTCCACCTCAGAGTTGACTTTTCTGCAAACCCAACCTCCCATGTCCTCTTCTCCTACCCCCAATTCCCTCCTCCTGCCCGAGGCTGAGAGCCCTCGACCCCGGTGGGCTCAGGTCCTGTTCCCCTCACTTCCCCTGGGGTCTTCCTGAGGAACCATGTAGCTTATTGTTCCATCACTGCCCTTTCTCTTTCCTGTAGCTTCAACCTTTCCCTCTCCCCCTATCTCTTCCCCTCCACATGGAAGTTTGAACAGATATCTTCTACAAAATCCTCCTTTGACACAGACTCCCCTCCTAGATTTTGTTGTTTCTTCTTCTTTTTTTTTTTTTTTTTTTTTTTGCATTTTTCTGAAGCTGGAAACAGGGAGAGAGACAGACTCCCGCATGCGCCCGACCGAGATCCACCCGGCATGCCCACCAGGGGCGACGCTCTGCCCATCCTGGGCGTCGCCATGTTGCGACCAGAGCCACTCTAGCGCCTGAGGCAGAGGCCACAGAGCCATCCCCAGCGCCCAGGCCATCTTTGCTCCAATGGAGCCTTGGCTGCGGGAGGGGAAGAGAGAGACAGAGAGGAAGGAGAGGGGGAGGGGTGGAGAAGCAAATGGGCGCTTCTCCTGTGTGCCCTGGCCGGGAATCGAACCCGGGTCCTCCGCACGCTAGGCCGACGCTCTACCACTGAGCCAACCGGCCAGGGCCGTTTCTTCTTCTTTGTAAACCTCTGTAATCAGTCCACTGCACTCTGGCTTCTGTTTTCACGACTCGGCTGCAAGCTCTATCTTCCTTGTTCAACCCTATCTTATTGGACTTCTCTGGTACATCTTGCTCTGATGGCCATTCTCACCTCTCTTCCTTCATTTGTAGGACACTTGGCTCTCTCCCACTTATTTATTTATTTAGTATTTTTCTAAAGAGAGAAGCAGGGAGGCATAGAGACAGACTCCTACATGCGCCCTACCGGGATCCATCCGGCAAGCCCACCAGGGGGCGATGCTCTGCCCATCTGGGGCGTTGCTCCGTTGCAAACTGAGCCATTCAAGCGCCTGAGGCAGAAGCCATGAAGCCATCCTTAGTGCCCGGGCCAACTTTGCTTCAATGGAGCTTTGGCTGTGGGAGGGGAAAAGCAAGATAGAGAGAAAGAGGAGGGGGAAGAGTGGAGAAGCAGATGGGTGCTTCTTCTATGTGCCCTGGCCGGGAATTGAACCCGGGACTTCCACACGCTGGGTCTCCCACTTTCTTTACATTTCTAAAATGCTTGTGGTCTTCAGAGCTCCATCCTTAGCCCTCTTCTCTTCTTATTCATCTCATTCATAACCATGGCTTCAACTACCTCCATATGCTGAAAACGCTCAAATTTGTATCTCTAGTCCAGACTCCTGCTGCTAAGTGATAACACTTTTATATGCAAGCATCTATTAGACATCCCCACCCACAAGTACCTCATACCCACAATGACCCTCATTGCCAAGCCTTGCCCTGGCCTGGGTCCTCCCTGTGTTCCAAAACTTGGTGAATGAAACCACTATGTACCCAGTCAAGCCAGAAAATTGGCAGTTTCTTTGGCATGCCTTCTCTCTCTTGTCACGTACTTCCCAACAACCACATTCTGTTGATTCTGCTGACTTAAGGATTCTCAAATCCCACCTTGATGCCTTCCTTGACAGTGTCCTAGTTTGGGCTTTGAATCTGTATAACCCGAATGACTGCAACAGCCTCCTTCCCAGTCTCCCTGCCTCTTCTCTGCTGCCAGGGTAGTGTTTCTTTTTCTTTTTCTTTTTTTTTTTTAACAGAGACAGAGAGAGAGTCAGAGAGAGGGATAGACAGGGACAGACAGACAGTAATGGAGAGATGAGAAGCATCAATCATCAGTTTTTTGTTGCGCATTGTGACACCTTAGTTGTTCATTGATTGCTTTCTCATATGTGCCTTGACTGCGGGCCTTCAGCAGACCGAGTAACCCCTTGCTTGAGCCAGTGACCTTAGGTCCAAGCTGGTGAGCTTTTGCTCAAACCAGATGAGCCCGCACTCAAGCTGGCGACCTCGGGGTCTCAAACCTGGGTCCTGGGCATCCCAGTCTGACGCTCTATCCACTGCGCCACCGCCTGGTCAGGCCAGGGTAGTGCTTCTTAAAAGTAATTTGGATATGGTGCTCGCCTGTTCAGAATGCCCCAGTGGCCCCCTACTACCTTTAGAATAAAGTAAAAGCTCCTTTAACTGGCACCTCTTGGATCTGGCTGCCACCTGCCTGGCTTCACCACCCCATGCCCCGCCCCCATCTAGCACTTGATATTCTAGCACAATTGGACAACTTCAAGTGCTTTGAACATGCTTCATTCTCCCACATCTCAATGCCTCCTTTGTACATGTCCTCTCTGGACAGCTGCCGTGTTACTCTCCAGTTTCTCCTCCCTCCCCCAAACTTCATTTATTCTTCAAGTGTCCTTGCAAATACCCCTGGCTCTGAGGCTGCCGTAGTCCCTCGCATGTCCCCTCCTGTTCACAGACACCACTGGGCTTGTCGTGCCCCTACCCAGCTCCTCTCTTTCCCTGTCTTTCCTTCCACCGGACTGAGTTTCTCAAAGTCAACAGTTTCAACCCGTAATCCCAGTGCCTGGCACGGGGCTTGGCAGTTGGTTGTCACTCTGTCAGGGCTTTTCGGATGAATATGTCAGTGAGGTGTGACTGGGTAGCAGGAGGCGAAAACTGAACAAGAAGCTTGCGGGGGGACAGAAGACCGCTGTTCCTGTCTCACGGTTTTGTTCTGACTCGACACCCTCCCTGTCTTTGGTGTCTGACAGACCCAGGTTCTCCTAAAATGCAGTCTGCGTTTGCTCAGAGGTGTGTGGTGTGGCCGTGATGCCCTGGCCTCTCTGCATTAGGAAAGGAGCCAAGTGAGTCAGAGCCTGCAGAGCCCTGCGTGTGGCCAGGGCAGGCAGAGGGGACCGTCGCCCACTGCTCAGCGACCATTCCCACCTGTGGCGATGGTCACTGCGGGTCTGGGAGAGGCCGGGCCACCCCCCCAAAGCTTTTGCTGGCTGACTTACATGAGAAAAGGAAAAGCGAATCCTGATAGACTCACCACGGCTTCTGTGCCTACTTTGAAATAATCCTTTTAAAGGATTCCAGGAAGGCTGAGATGCCATGCCCTCGGCCTTTGGGATAGCTGGGCCAGCCTGGGAGAGCTCTGGTTACTTCCTGTTACCCCATGTGCTAGACAAATATCTTCTGTGTGTGTTGTGGCATGAAAAAGGTTAATTAACATTGTTTAATAATATCTAATAATTCTGCTGTGGTACCAAGAATTTCATGAGTGCTTCCTGGAGTCATGGCATCTTGAATCTACCCACACATTTTCCTCCAGTTAAAGCTGTTTGGCCCTGGCCAGTTGGCTCAGCGGTAGAGCGTCGGCCTGGCGTGCGGGGGACTCGGGTTCGATTCCCAGCCAGGGCACACAGGAGAAGCGCCCATTTGCTTCTCCATCCCCCCCCCTCCTTCCTCTCTGTCTCTCTCTTCCCCTCCCGCAGCCAAGGCTCCATTGGAGCAAAGATGGCCCGGGTGCTGGGGATGGCTCCTCGGCCTCTGCCCCAGGCGCTAGAGTGGCTCTGGTCGTGGCAGAGCGACACCCCGGAGGGGCAGAGCACCACCCCCTGGTGGGCAGAGCGTCGCCCCTGGTGGGCGTGCCGGGTGGATCCCGGTCGGGCACATGCGGGAGTCTGTCTGACTGTCTCTCCCCATTTCCAGCTTCAGAAAAATACAAAAAAAAAAAAAAAAAGAAAAAAAAAAAGCTGTTTGTTAGCTTTTAAAATATGATGGGGGGCTTTATTTATCCCCATTTTACAGATGAAGAAATGGAGACATAATGAGGTCAAGACCTGCTCGCTACAGCAGTCACAGACAAATGAAACCTCATAGGGGTTAGGAGGCTTTCAATGAACAGGAAGATGTGGGAGAACAGCTCTTGGAAGGGCAATGGGCTGAGGAAGGACCAAGCGTTCTAAGGCTTTCCGACCTCAATGCATTTACACTCTGCCCACAAGAGGTCAGTAAGTTCCACAGGAGCAGAGTGGGATACTTAGAAGCAGCCCACACCGTGCAAGGTGCGGCCAAGGTGCAGCCAAGGTGCGGCCAAGGTGCGGCCAAGGTGCGGCCAAGGTGCAGCCAAGGCAGAGCCGTTGTGTCGTGTCCTTGGTGAGAGCAGCTCTGGTTCCTGGCTGCACAGCAGCTCCCTAGAAAGAAATCCTTTACCACCAGAACTTCCCAGAAGTGCCTGCTCTGCTGATGTTCTGGAGATTGTAACTGACCAAAAGATGTGCTTCTCCTGGGGCGGCTGCAGAAGTCCCTAGGGTCAACCACCTGATTATATGGCCAATCCTTGGAGTATGAGTCACTGTAGAGGGCAGTGCCTGTAGGTGGGGCAGCTGGCTTATGTGCCCTCTGCCTGGAAGGCTATAGCCATAACCACAGGGATAACTGGAGCCAAAAATAACACAGGACTTTGCCCACTAGTTCAGAACGTTCCTGGATAAGGGAGGTTGAGGGTGAGAGAGACTTGAAGAGCCATTTATATAGCATCTCCAGAATTTAGAGTCTGACTGACCAGGTTTGAACCCTGATTCTTCCTCCTATTAACCGTGACCTTGGGCAAGCTACTGAACCCCCTAAGGCTTAGTTTCCTAATTGTTAAGGGAATAATAATGCCTCCTTTTCAGGTTTGTTCTGAAAAGGATTGTAATTCACTTTTCACTCATTCGACAAATAGCAGAGGGCCCATCCTAGACTTGCTACTCTGCTCAGGGCATACAATGCTTAGATTTAATGCTTGGCCAAATTAAGTGCCATATTAATGATAACTTCTCTTTGAAGGTCAGGCTATGAATCTACATGCAAAATAACAGGCAGCTGGAGGCATTCTGAACAGAAGACTAGCAGCAGGAAAACCCTGTAGGGAAGGCTCCGCTCATCCGTGTGCGGAGGCAGAATTGGAAATGTCAGCCTATTGTTTCCACAGCATTCCTTTTTTTTAAATTTATTTTATTTATTGATTGATTTTTAGAGGGGAGAGAGAGAGAGAGAGGAGCAGGAAGCATCAACTCCCATATGTGCCTTGACCAGGCAAGCCCAGGGCTTTGAACCGGCAACCTCAGTGTTCCAGGTTGACGCTTTATCCCACTGCGCCACCACAGGTCAGGCTCCACAGCATTTTCTGAGCATCGCCAAATATAAGCAGAGCAAGAGGCCAAGGGCGCACAGGGGTCAGGACTTGAGCCCACCTTGCAGTTGGGGACTGGAAGAAGCAAGAGAGAAGAGAGAATGAGAAGAAGCCTCCTGCTCGCTCCCTGGAAGCAGCCAGGCTTCATTTTGCAGATCACCTTGCCTGTTTCCGGGCAACAGTTCCAGGATGTGGGAAGAAGTGTGGGCATGCGTACGCAGCAGTGACGACTTCAGCTAGGGCATTTGAAGGATATGACAACACAAGAGTGTAAAAATGCCACATTGTGGGTGAGGCCTGGATTCCTCTGACTCGGCAAGGGCACCAGGGAATACGAACACTCAAACACTGTCCTTGAGGCCTTTAGTAAACTCCCAGCCATGAATTGATCCAAGCCTTTCAGGAGCCGCAGTTTCTTTCCAGCCTGCCTCACCAATGGGGATGTTTTCCACACACTTTTGCTTCCTCTAAAGAAACAGTCTTTTCTTAAAAATACACCTCTCCCAAGTTTCAAGCAATGTCCTCCTTCTGATATGTGGCTGCCCTCCCTCCTCTATGTTGCAGGTGTATGTGTCAGCAGAGCTGGGGAAGGAGATTTTCTAGAGTGGTGTCTTTATTATCTTTAAAATTGATTTGAGAGAGAGAGATTTGTTGTTGCACTTACTTATGCATTCATTGTTTGATTCCCATATGTGCCCTGACCGGGGATCAAACCTTCAACCTTGGTGTGTTGGGATGACACTCTAACCAACTGAACTACCCGGCCAAGGCCTAGAGTAGCACCTGTAGATCATTTTCTACACAAGCAGACTAAGGACCAGAGATGTCAAGTGACTTGACGACCTCATAGATACTACATGGTAGGTAGAACTGGAAATCTCCATAGGTTTCTTTTATTTTAAGGAGTTTTTTTAAATGTTTATTTTATTGATCTTAGAGAGAGAGAGAAAAGGAGAGAGAGAGAGAGGAACATCAATCTGTTCCTGTATGTGCCCTGACCAGGGATCGAACCGGCAACCTCTGTGCTTCTGGACAATGCTCTAACCAACTGAGAGCTATCTGGCCAGGGCTCCATAGGTTTTTAATGGGGACATTGGTCTATGCTTTTTTCTCTCAAGCCAGATGGCTTTCCATTTGGGTTGTACTTTTCTGGACTTCCCTCATTGCCTCTACTGTCCCTCCCCCAGCCCTCAAGCCCTCAATTCTTTTTCTTTTCCTTCCTTCCTTCCTTCCTTCCTTCCTTCCTTCCTTCCTTCCTTCCTTCCTTCCTTCCTTCCTCCCTCCCTCCCTCCCTTCCTTCCTTCCTTCCTTCCTTCCTTCCTTCCTTCCTTCCTTCCTTCCTTCCTTTAGTTTTAGACACTTTCACAAAGAGGTTGTTAGTATATTAACTTTCCAGTGGAGAAGAATGAACATGAAAATCAGGCTCCAGCCATTAGCAAGTGCTCTGCTCAGGGCCTACAATCCTGCTTGCCCGAGTGGAGGGGCAGAGATGTGCACTTCCCCTCCTTTATTAGCTTATCTCAATGCCTCATGATGACACTCAGATGTTTCATCGTTTTCTGCTGAAGCAGACACTCTATGAAACCATCATATTCGATCTTGTACTCTTTCTCTGTGTGGACACCACTGATTCCACGTGCATTCTTTTCAAAAGCATGACACCTAGATGGAATATTGTGAGGTTGCTCAGCTCTCTGAATTGTCATCCAGTGATCCAAGTCAACGCCCAGTCTTTTCTGAATATCAAAGAAAGGCCTGGCGTTCTGCTGCTGTAACCTGTTTCCTTGCTGATCACCGGTACTGAATGATCTCCCTAATTTATTTACGTTCAGTATTGTACAGGCACAGCTGACAGCTAGACCAAAGTGCTTTGTTAGGTGTGGAGGCACCAGGCTAGTCTAGGCCAACTTCTAGAGGGCCAGCATCCAGGAAGCAAAGCAGTGGACCTTCCTGTCAGGAACCAATGTGACATGCTGGAGTGAAAGTCCTGTCAGAGCCAGACTGAGGTTGAAGCAAGGCACCTGTGCAGAGGGCCATTTCTACGATAAGAAGTACCAGCCTGGGGCTTCAGTGAGGGACTTCTTTGAGTGATATTGTAAGAAGCAGCTAAATCAGAGTTAATTGACATTGAAGAACCATTTGTTTTCCTAGAAGAATTGACTGAGCACCTTCTATGTGCTGGGCACTGATCAGGCGCCAAGCATATTACTGTGAATAAGAGGCAAAGTCCCACTTTCATGGAGTTAGTGAGATTTTATTTTTAAGTCTTAAAAAAAAAGACATAGACATTTTTCAGTCATGTGTCTGTCCTCTACCAGATTTTGGTCAGGGTTGGAATACCTCTTGGACCTTTCAAACTTGTGTTTCTGGTGCCAAAGGCATTCTGAACCTTGGGATTAACCAGTAGTGTGATGGTAAATGTTTAACAACTGGCTGTCTGGCAGAAAGTGCATATTCACATATATGTAAAGAAGTTAATTATAAATTTTACTGATATAAAGGATGCATACCATAGAAGTTAAACATAATAATAAAATAGACAATACTATTTAAAATAAATATTAATGTTGTAATATTAATATTTATTGATATTAATGATGATACAATGCCACTTATTATTTAGAAGCCAGCTGATTCTCACAGAATACTTTCATTAATTTTTGCCAGGTTCTTGTATTTTTAGCTAACATGCAGATTGCAACTGATGAACAAATACAGTTCTGACACAAATGTTGGCTGATATTTTCATTGCTGTGTAAAGCAACAAAGATATATGTCCAAACTTTCATTAATTCTTCAATAATGTGAGTGACTGCTGAATAGGATAGTGGTTTTCAAACACTGGAGAATTATTTACCCATTTTTTGGTATGATTCAAAATGTAGCAGTCACATGGTGCACAGTTGAGTTTTATCTGAATTATTAATATTTTCCCATCACTTTCTTAGGTATAGGTAATTAACAAAACAAATCAAGCCCTGATTTACAACATTTACTGATTTTTTTTTTTCGAGATAGAGAGAGACAGAAAGGGAGAGAAATGAGAAGTATCAACTCATAGTTGTGGCACCTTAGTTGTTCATTGATTGCTTTCTCGTACATGCCTTAACTAGGGGGCTACAGCAGAGCCAGTGACCCCTTGCTCAAGCCAGCAAGCTTGGGCTCAAGCGTGTGACCTTGGGGTTCAAGTCAGTGACCTTCGGGCTCAAGCCAGTGACCATAGGGTCATGTCTATGATCCCATGCTCAAGCTGGCGACCCCATGCTCCAGCTGGTGAACACACTCAAGCCAGAGACCTCACAGTTTCAAACCTGGGTCCTCAGCATCCCAGGTGACACTGTCCATTGTGCCACTGCCTGGTCACAGCCACCAGGGCTGGTTTCAGGCTGCCATCTCAGGTACAACTGCAAACTATTATGTAGTATCTACCATACAGATATGACAGATAACAAATAATGTCAAGTTCGCAGATAATAGTTAAATATAGTACAATGATTAGGAAATGATGAGCTCTGTCACATTTATTACCTTAGTTTTTAATAGAATTTGTTTCATTGTAACTATATATATATATATTTAAAACAATTTTTAACAAGCAGCTCACAGCATTCCTTGGCTCTCAGGTGCCAGAAGTAGTGGCTCCAGCTCACCCTGGACCTGAATGAGCCCCATCGCTGCTCTTACTCTCTTTTGTCATTAATTCAGGACCCCCCAGCCCACCACCATGGGTGGGGTGCTCTAGAAGCAACCCTAGCTACCACCCTGAAGGAGGGCACTGGGGACAAAATGACAACGTCCTCTCATGGGTGGGTGGCCTCTTTTTGCCAAAAACACAAAACAAACAAAAAAACCCCAGGTGGCAGAGAGCCAGGGACATTTGCAGTGACTCTGGAAGGCACATTGGGCAAGCAGTCAAGACTGGGGGGAAGTGAAGGATGAAGGAGTGAAGGCAGGGGAGCTCTGGCTCAGCCCTCTGTCCCCTTGGCCCTGCTCCTGGCTGGGCTGTCATTTATTGTCACCAGGAAGGTTGGTGACACTGGAGGGTGTATGTTGGGGAGGGGGGCCAGACCTTTCTCTCTTGCATTGTGGATGTTAGCCAGAGCCTGGAAGCTACTCCTGATGGTGTCCCGGTGTTCAGTCCTAGAGTCTGCATTTTGTACCCTGTTTGCTTTTCAGCAGGAGAGGGTGGCAGTGGGCCTTTGGGGCTATGGTTGGGCCTCTTGCTGACTGGCTCATGCTGCTTTGGAATATGCCCTTTGCTGGTGGAAAGCCCGCCTAACATTCTGAGCCATCCTCAGTGCACAGGCCTTGAATGAACTCTGTCTTCTTCCAAGCCAGTTGCACTTGTCTCCACTCCCTGGGTCACCCCAGGGCAATTTAGCAGGTACAGCTGCTCTGATGCAGTGGGACCATGCTGAGATACAGCGCTCTGTCGTCACTGCACCACTCAGTGCTCTGCGTTTGCTCCTAGGCAGGCAGCACTCCAAGGGCACAGTCTTTAGCCCTGCCCCACTCAGCGCTCAGTACCAAGACCAGCCCTCAGTGACTGAATAAATCAATGAGTATAAGCCTGGCTGACATTCAAGCTTTCTTCCTGGTGAAACACAAGCCCAGTGTGGAATCCTGTGTGGGTGTTCTCCTCTCGTCATCCTGCAAGATGTTCTCCTCTAGTCATCCTCTATTATTGCTCACAGTTGCCTTTGGGGGAGAACTCTCCAACCCCCACCCCTATGCCCACGCAGGTTTTTACTAGCCCGATGTTCTGTAACCAGGAAGTCCAGATACGAATTGTTTTTCTTCCAACCTATGAGGAAAGTCACCTCTGCCCCCCGCCACCACGCAACTGCTCCACCCTGTGCCTACAAAGCTGCTGGAAGTGCTGACTGGGGCTGATTTGCTCTTGGCATTAGCCTGGGAACATCCGGAGCAGCTGAGAGGGCGGTGCTGCCCTCCCATTACTACACTGGATGGGGATTGACCAGGGTGAGGACACAGACACTAAGGGCTCAAAACACTCTGAAGGAGGAGGGATCAAACTACAGATTTACAATTGTTTCACTCCCTGCCAAGCACCCCACCCCGCCCAACACACGCCAGCATTCCCACACATCCTCCAGCAAATGCCTTCTGACAACATTAGTCACAGGGAGATATGGCTCTGGAGGTTCAACAGTCAACCACCTCTGGGCCCACTATGACTGTTGTTCTTATGTTGTGCATAAGGACTGTTAAGAAGAAATTGTAGGCCCTGGTCGGCTGGTTCAGTGGATAGAGTATTGGTCTGGTGTATGGATGTCCCAAGTTCAATCCCCGGTCAGAGCACATAAGAGAAGCAACCATCTGCTTCTCCCCCTTCCCACTTCCCCTTCTCTCCCTCTTCTCTCTCACAGCCAGTGGCTTGACTGGCCTGAGCATCGGCCCTTGACACTGAAGATAGCTCTGTTGATTTGAGCATCAGCCTCAGACTGGGGTTGCCAGGCGGATCCTGGTTGGGGCACATGCAGGAGTCTGTCTCTTTATCTCCCCTTCTCTCACTTAAAAAAAAAGAAAAAGAAAAAAAGGGATTGTAAGACCACTGTGCGGGAGCTCTCCACTCTTACCTCCAAAGAGGACGTCTACACCTTCTGTCAACGTGCTCTGGGCTGAATGACCCTATGAATGAATCCAGTTAGAAGTTTTGGTGTCTATCTGTCTGCGTGTG
This sequence comes from Saccopteryx leptura, assembly GCF_036850995.1. Classification (NCBI taxonomy): domain Eukaryota; kingdom Metazoa; phylum Chordata; class Mammalia; order Chiroptera; family Emballonuridae; genus Saccopteryx; species Saccopteryx leptura. Next base: position 111,117,625 of record NC_089516.1, on the reverse strand, counting down.
TTGGGAGGGGGATATTAAAGCTTTCTGTCTCCACACCAGGCTTAGCTCTTCTGCTCCAGACCCCCACCCCATCCCAGTGCCTCCTTGACAGCCCTACTTGGATGTCCCACAGGCTACTAAAATTAATACACCCGAGCACATTTATCACCCTTTGGTGATGAAGTGCCAGGAGTGGTAAAACAGCATTACAACATATTGGTCAAATAAGTTTATAAATATGATATATATGTTTGTTCGCTTATAGTTTGCATTGGGTGTGGGAGATAGGCTGTAAGCTGGCAAGGTCCTCATAGCCTAAGGCTTAGCTTTAAGACTAAGCCTTTCCCACCCTTTCAATACTCAGATCTTCTCAACATCTTTCTAATACTCAGATCTTCTCAAAACTAAGCTTTTCCCCACACCCTTGACTGTTGCATGATGTGGGGTGGTACACTCTCTTGAGGAATCCATTATGCCTCAGATAAGTGGCTTTGTATCAGAGACTTCCTTATTTGTATATTGGCTTAAAGGCTTTAATTTCTACAGTATATAATAAGGCAGACCGGGGGCTCTCTTTCTCGGTTCCTGCCATTGGCATTGCAGAGGAGAGGCAGCCAAGATGGTGGAGTGCTGAAAAAGAAGCCAGTTTGTGCAGAGTTTGTGCAGAGAGAAGGAGATGGGGAACAGAGGTGAATAAGTCTGGTGAGGTACAAACCTTTGATTCTAAGATTACTCGGATGAGTCAGTGGCTTTGGGAGCCCTGAATGGAAAGGGAAGTGTTTTCCCACTCTGTGTATTTCTTGCCCACCAGGTGCAAGCTAGGATTAAAGCTAATGGCCCACCAGTTTTTGGCTCCGTTGTTTCA